>NC_059227.1:11018346-13418346 GCF_020615455.1 Coregonus clupeaformis | reverse complement strand
AGCTTTAAATGAGGGCCAGGATGTCAGGATAGGTAATGTACTGTATAAGTACACATTAATTACAAGTAAGTACCCCTCAAGATACACTTCATTTTAATGAGCTAAATCCTGTGTAACAACTAGTAATTACATTGGACTTAGGCAAACATTGTATGTGTATGTGTGCTATTCAGAGGGTGAATGGGAATGACGAAAGATTTAAGTGCCTTTCAACAGGGTATGGTAGAAGGTGCCAGGCGCACCGGTTTGAGTGTGACAAGAACTGCAACGCTGCTGGGTTTTTCACAGTCAACAGTTTCCCATGTGTATCAAGAATGGACATCCAGCCAACTTGACACAACTGTGGGAAGCATTGGAATCCACATGGGCCAGCATCCCTGTGGAACCCTTCCAACACCTTGTAGAGTCCATGCCCCGACGATTGAGGCTGTTCAGAGGACAAAAGGGGGTGCAACTCAATATTAGGAGGGTGTTCATAATGTTTTGTACACTCAATGTCTGTATAACAGCGGAACAGCAGTTAGAGCTGATAGCTCCTACAGGTAACTGCCAAAATAATGGAAACGCTTGAGTAAATGAGGGATACAAAGTATATTGAAAGTAGGTGCTTCCACACAGGTGTGGTTCCTGAGTTAATTAAGCAATTAACATCCCATCATGCTTCGGGTCATGTATAAAAATGCTGGGCAGGCCATTATTTTGGCTACCATGGTTATGCCCCCATAGAATGACAGTGCCCCCATCCACAGGGCACGAGTGGCCACTGCATGGTTTGATGAGCATGAAAACTATGGAAACCATATGCCATGGCCATCTCAGTCACCAGATCTCAACCCAATTGAACACTTATGGGAGATTCTGGAGTGGTGCCTGAGACAGCGGCCATGTCCAAATACCCATACTAGCGTACTAAATAGTAGGCCTTTTGAGTACGCGAACAATAGCATGTGACATTGCGAAAATGTATTGTGCTTTAAAAGCCGGGATGTCATACTCATTTCGGCTTCTCATGTAGTATGAATGAATTGTAAACCTTTCAGGAATTTCACACACACACACACACACACACACAATGCATTCAAACCAGATAGGGCTTCGAAATGTGATAGTTCTCTGAAGATAAACAAAAAACAAATTGAAGATGGCAAAGACAACGAGCAAAGAGTCTCCTGCACTGTTCAAATGCAAGTCATTTTTTTGTCCTTAAAATGATCACGACATTTAATCGTATATCTTTAAAAACAGATCGTTACTTGCAGCATGCCGTGCCTTTACTTTAGCTAACGTTAAGCTATGCGCTTTAGTAGGACTTGAAGTTAGCTGAATACCTGATAAGCTTGCTGTTGTTGAGCGACAATTTTCATATTTAACCTAGCTAGCCAGTTATGTATGCGAAGCCGTACCAAAGTAGTACGCTACGGCCGTGGCATACTGCATACTTTTTACTAAACATGATATCATACATAGTATGCGAAGATGAGTACATACTATGCAGTTTAAATATGTAGTACGCTAGTATGGGTATTCGGACACACACAGCGTTTTCCACCACCATCAACAAAACACCAAATTAGGGAATTTCTTGTGGAAGAATGGTATCGCATCACTCCAATAGAGTTCCGGACACTTGTAGAATCTATGCCAAGGTGCATTGAAGCTGTTCTGGCTCGTGGTGGCCCAATGCCCTATTAAGGTGCTTTATGTTGGTATTTCCTTTATTTTGGCAGTTACTTGTATGTATAACAGTGGAACAGCACAGTTAAGAGCTGATACCACCTCTGTAACAGTGGAACAGCACAGTTCAGCCTAATTTATCAGAGAATCAGACCCATTGCTACTAGCGTTAGCACAATGATATGCTAGCTGTTCCCATAGACTTCCAGTCATTGAGCCAATGACTAACCATTTAAAAGTATGTCTCAGCAGAAATATATACAAAATATGACATTTTTTGCAGGACACACACAGGGATTTAAAAAGACGCACAGCCGTACACACGGACATAGGGTCGCCATCAATAATGGCTGATCCCTGGCCGTGACCCCACTCTCCGAGGGTGTATCAGGGGGAGTGGGATATGCAAAAAACGAATAGCCAATTCACACGTGTATAATACACACTTGTACATGTTAGGTATTACTGTTAGGTATTACTGTACTGTTGGAGCTAGGAACATAACCGCAACATCTGCAAAATATTTGTACGCGATCAATACAATTTAATATGATATAGAGCAGGACTGCCCAACCCTGTTCCTGGAGAGCTACCGTCCTGTAGGTTTTTGCTCCAACCCTAATCTAGCACACCTGATTCTAATAATTAGCAGGTTGATAAGATTAATCAGGTTAGTAACATCTGGGGTTGGAGCGAAAACCTACAGGAGGGTAGCTCTCCAGGAACAGGATTGGGCAACCCTGATATAGAGGAAACACTGTACAGTTCTGATATGCCAATGTGGTGCTTCACCATCAAACACATTTTCCTTTCCACATTTGTTACCGTTTTGATAGAACCAGTGGTTTAATGGCGAGTAAATGCACGGAAATGCCATTTACTCACTTTTTTTGTGTGCAAGTGTTTACCCACCTATCAGGGAAAAATGCATTGAAAGTATAGAAAGCGTTACTTCACTCACCACCAACGGCGATCAGCGTTTACCCACCAATTTTATTTACCACTACACCACTGGATAGAACGTCATGTAACATATGAAACACTTTGGCCAGAATTAAGTAATTTCAGATAGTTTTTTGCACTGTGTTTTCAGAAGTGCATTTGACTTCCAGAGCAGCATCTCTTGGTTGGAGTGAAATTACACTATTTAGAAACCGGCAGTGCTGTTACTAGGATGTTCTGCGAACTTCTCAGCCAGGTTTACTGTCAGTACTGATTGGCATACACCACAGTCCTGCCGATTTCTAAATCAAGTGTCGGCTCCCTCCAACAGGCACACACTGCTGTGCAAATCAAACTTCAGAAGTGTCGTGCGAAAAACAACAACTTTTGCAATAGTCTATATTCAATTCTGTTGTGAAAAGAGAAGCAGGAAAATGTCTGCTGTTAAAAACTGAATTTGATTTTTTAAAAGGTATAGACATAGTTTGTCAGGAGGATTTCCATATAATTTGACTCACCATACTTCCATACTTTTTATACCATCTCTCTCCTTTTAAATGCATATAGGCTTCACTATGGAATGTCGAAGCACAAGGTAAGGCAACAGTCCTGCCATCCTGCAGTGTCCACTCTCCTCCAGTGTGCATGCCTTGCTGGAATCACCCCTGAAACCCCTGATAAAGTCCCTTTGTGGTTACAATATTGCCAAGACCAAACTACAGAGAGCATCTAAACAGTGTGCGGGTCCCTATCATTTTCACATTTGACACTTTTCTGTATCCTGCAACTGTAAAGGTTTGTCGGATTTAGGTACACTCGTTCAGTCCCACTTCGCTTGTGGTTTCAAGTCTCTTTGTAATGCTGTCGGTCACGGACCGGGGTCTGTGTTTGGCAGCCCTCTCACTCCTTCCTCCCACACCCCACACAGGCAGCTGACTCTGGGGAGGTGGGGGGCGAACACCACCTCCAGCCTGCGGGGTGCGCTGCTGCCGCCATGCTCCCCGGTGCCCACGCAGCCCGGGAGGCGGAGCAGCATCAGCCTCACCATCACCTGGTTGGCCCAGGCCATGCCCAGGGCGGGCAGCACCTTATTGTCCACCAGCCTGGGAAAGAAGTGCGCGCACGCACACACACACACACACACACACACACACACCGTCAATAATGTCTGATCCCTGGCCATGACCCCACTCTCCGAGGGTGTCTCAGGGGGAGTGGGATATACAATCAACAAAATTCCAATTCACACATGTATTAACACACACTTGTACATGTGTGAAATAGGACAAATGTAAGCACCCAACTTATTACTACTACTACTACTACTATTATTCGAAGACACACAGCCATAGAGACACACACACCACACAGAGGTGCACACACACTAATGATACATGGGATCTATACTTGTATCTCTCTATGCAAGTAAATATAATCAGGAGACTCAAACAGCTTACCCAAAGTTACAGTGTGCTGGATCTGGGCCATCAATTACATCTGTCACCTGAAGAGGTACGGTGCAATAACTCATTACATTATTCTGAACATGCTGCTAGCTTTTGTTTATCTATAGGGTCAGGCTACTATAACAAAATTATATCATGCAATATCAATAGAACACATCCAACAACACATTATTAATTTGATATATCCTTTATTTAAACAGCAAAGTCACATTGAGATAAACATCTCCTTTTCAAGTGAGCCAAGAAAGCATAATACATAATCTAGGTTGACATGCATGTGTAGCAGAACTGGGTGAAATACATGAAGTTTACGTATATACTCGAGTTTGCACTTTTGGAACTATTTCAGTGTTTCCCCTACTAGTACCAGGCAAACCTAAATAGTATTTGATATAGTGCATTTAACCCGGGTCTGCTGAGCAGTTAAGGCTCTTCCCTACCTGGTTGATGCACAGCACCGGGGTACTGTAGTTGTGACTCAGGCGGTGGAGAGTGGCAGCAAAGGTCAGCATGTGGCGGGCTCTCTCGATGCCCTCGTCCGCCTGGAACTCGCTGCGGAACAGGGCCGCCACTGAGTCCACCACCACCAGCCGGACCAGGCCCCGGGAGAGCAGGATGGGCACCCGCTGGGACACGCAGGCCTGCAGTGCACCCTGTTGGGACAGCACAGAAACACTGGTCACATGTACAGTGCCTTCGGAAAACTGAAATACCTTATTTACATAAGTATTCCGACTCTTTCCTATGAGACTCAAAATTGAGCTCAGGTGCATCCTGTTTCCATTGATCATCCTTGAGAGGTTTCTACAACTTGGAGTCCACCTGTGGTAAATTCAATTGATTGGACATGAAAAGGCACACGCCTGTCTATATAAGGTCCCACAGTTGACAGTGCATGTTAGAGCAAAAACCAAGCCATGAGGTCAAAGGAATTGTCCGTAGAGCTCCGAGACAGGATTGTGTCGAGGCACAGATCTGGGGAACGGTACCAAAAAATGTCTGCAGCATTGAAGGTCCCCAAGAACACAGTGGCCTTCATCATTCTTAAATGGAAGAAGTTTGGAACCACCAAGACTCTTCCTAGAGCTGGCCGTCTGGCCAAACTGAGCAATCGGGGGAGAAGGGCCTTGGTCAGGGAGGTGACCAAGAACCCTATGGTCACTGACAGAGCTCTAGAGTTCCTCTGTGGAGATGGGAGAACCTTCCAGAAGGACAACCATCTAAGCAGCACTCCACCAGTCAGGCCTTTATGGTAGAGTGGCCAGACAGAAGCCACTCCTCAGTAAAAGGCACATGACAGCCCGCTTTGAGTTTGCCAAAAGGCACCTAAATACTCTCAGACCATGAGATTCTCTGGTCTGATGAAACCAGAATTGAACTCTTTGGCCTGAATGCCAAGTGTCACTTCTGGAGGAAACCTGGCACCATCCCTACGGTGAAGCATCGTGGTGGCAGCATCATAATGTGGAGATGTTTTTCAGCGGCAGGGACTGGGAGACTAGTCAGGATCGAAGCAAAGATGAACGGAGCAAACTACAGAGAGATCCTTGATGAAAATCTGCTCCAGAGCACTCAGGACCTCAGACTGGGGGCGAAGTTTCACCTTCCAACAGGACAACGACCCTAAGCACACAGCCAAGACAACGCAGGAGTTGCTTTGGGGCAAGTCTCTGAATGTCCTTGAGTGGCCCAGCCAGAGACCGGACTTGAACCCGATCGAACATCTCTGGAGAGACCTGAAAATAGCTGTGCAGCAACGCTCCCCATCCAACCTTATAGAGCTTGAGAGGATCTGCAGAGAAGAATGGGGAAACTTCCCAAATACAGGTGTGCCAAGCTTGTAGCATCATACCCAAGAAGACTTGAGGCTGTAATCGCTGCCAAAGGTGCTTCAACAAAGTACTGAGTAAAGGGTCTGAATACTTATGTAAATGTGATATTTCCATTATTATTTTGTTTTAAATATAAATTAGCAAAAATGTCTAAAATCCGGGCCTCCTGAGTGGCGCAGTGGTCTAAGGCACTGCATCGCAGTGCTAGCTGTGCCACTAGAGATCCTGGTTAGAGTCCAGGCTCTGTCGCTGCCGGCCGCGACCGGGAGACCCATGGGGCGGCGCACAATTGGCCCAGCGTCGTCCAGGCTAGGGAGGGTTTGGCCGGCAGGGATGTCCTTGTCCCATCGTGCTACATATCTACGTCTGGAAAGCCAATTCTATGCGGACGCGTCATGAACTGCTCTCAACCTGTGCCAGTGGCGTTTTATAGGAATTCTCCACTACAGTGGGTGTCTGTTGCACCACTGTCTTACCAGATCGGCAGCGTGCTCTATATAGATGTTGTCGCTGAAACGGATGCTCCGTATCAGGGCCTGGGGAAGCTCTGGCCGCAACCGAGCCTGCTGGGTAATGAGCTGCCACAGACGCTTGATGGGAAACGAGTCCTCTGTGCAAATATACACAGCTCCTGCAGGTGTAAAGACAAACACACATACAAAATATCATGCCATAAGCATCACTATCTGCCAATAATTAAAAAGTTACAATATTTAGGCAATATGGGTTTACAGGCAGAACATCAGGACAAAATACTGTCAACAAAGAGCTGGGTCACGTTTATTAGGACATGCAATGGAAAACGTTTTCAAATGTTTTGTAACCGAAATTAAAATGAGTGTTCCTTATTAGACAGGCTAGGCAGTTTGTCCCTCCCCGATTCAGTCCGTTTTATCCATTAGGTCACCTGAATTGAGCCCTCCATACTCCAGTGGGTACTGCACAGAGAGACACAGCTGCAAGCCAAACTGGGTCTTTCCTGCACTGCTCTCCCCTGCCAGTTCTGTGATGCCGCTCAACGGTACACCACCTCGCAGTAGAGCGTCCAGAACGGGGCAAGCCAAACTTAGCTTGTACCCAGGTTCCAAAAAGGGAAACTCTCCGCGGTGCACTTGTAAGGCTGTGTGAAAACAAACAGATAATCAGTTAGTTTGAATAATAGACTATAACTTGTTTGAACCTAGGATTGTAAAGCCTAGGCTACAATCACTTCCGGGTGGCTAGATACAGTGATAGAGTGAGACTCCAACTCTGGTCCTCGTGAGTTACTGGGTGTGCAGGCTTTTGTTAATTAAAGCAATGCTGCAGAGGACTGAAAACAACTTTGTTACTTTTTAAACCTCCTGTTTTGGACTCAACCTTAAATTAACTAGGCTACTTTTCCATTCGCTAGTCAGAAAAAAAAAAGTCTGCCCTGCCCTCTCCCACTAGAATGAACTATATGCATCTTCTAGCGATCTATTGATAGGACAGGCACATGTCAGTCACAAAGCGAGCGATGACAGGGAAACACTGCTGGTTTGACAGTCTGCTATCCGTCCCGCCTCCCAGTACCTATGGGCAGTGTGATTTGTGTGCGCTGTGGTTGGCTGCAGTCAAATTTCTTTACATGGAGGAGGAGGAGAGCATGATGCTCCTTCATCCTCTCTGTGAGTGAATTTCAGGGCTCTACAGTGCGACCATTTTACTCGCATATGCGCCTAAAAATAGATGTGTTCGAACTGAAAAAGTAAAAAGTATGACCAGGTGCGAGTTGTGATTTATAGCAAACAAAAATCCTGCCGTAGCTATTTTCAAGTATTTCTGCCGTTTTGTTTCATAGCTGGTAGCAAATGACACAAACATAGAAATAAGAATGATTTCTTATTTCTATGCAAAGAACTACGTAGAGTCCCATATATTCCACCTCGTGCGCAGCATCTTTCTTAGAGAAGAGAAAGAGCAGGCGAGCCAGCGAGGGTGGGAGAGGGGCAGGCAGACAACCAGAACCGTGCGCATAGGCTATATCTTGGTAATCTTTATCGCAATGTCTTGCAATGCCTAGTAAATACACCAAAAGTATATTAAAGTACAGATTTTACTATCAATGTGTATGGGCTAATATATTTTACATAGTGCCAGTGAATTGAAGTTGAACATTGCCAAATGAGACAGTTTAATTAGGCCTAAATGTTAACTGTATATTATCCATGTCCATGTCACCCATGCCTCCAAGAAGCATAGCATAGTTCAATTCTTAATGTCCCGTTGATAGGATAGTCTCAAACGTAGTTCGTCCAGTTTATTCTCCAGCGATTGCACATTTGTCGATAGAACAGAGGGTAGAGGCGGTATATTCACTCACCGCCATAGTCTCATCAGGGTTACTGCACGTTGGACCCTATAGCAACCGTCTTTTTCACTTCCAAGTGTCGGGGATGAGCAATATATGTCCTGTGCCGAAGACTCATTGAAGGATCCTTTCAGACCACTGCAATTTATCTCATACACCATTGAAATTTAAATTGAATTGACATTTTAACTTGTAGTTACTACCACAGACGGCCGCCGGTCCACCCACCGTCGAAAGTCAACATAAATGGTCATGTCTATTATATTATATACATTTCTATGATTTCAGTTTCCTATTGAGGATTGACAGTATAATTTAAAACAGATACAGTGCCTTCGGAAAGTATTCAGACCCCTTGACTTTGTCCACTTTTTGTTACAGCCTTATTATATAAAATGGATTAATTAAATAAGAATCCTCAGCAATCTACACACAAAACCCCATAATGACAAAGCGAAAACAGGTTTGTAGAAATGTTTGCAAATGCATTACAACCTGTAATTTAAATTGATTTTTATTTGGATTTCATGTAAAGGACATACACAAAATAGTCCAAATTGGTGAAGTGAAATTCAAAAAATTACTTGTTTCAAAAAATTATTTAGAAAATAACGGAAATGTGGTGCGTGCATATGTATTCAACCCCTTTGCTATGAAGCCCATAAATAAGATCTGGTGCCACCAATTACCTTCAGAAGTCACATAATTAGTTAAATAAAGTCCACCTGTGTGCAATCTAAGTGTCACCTGATCTGTCACATGATCTCAGTATATATACACACACCTGTTATGAAAGGCCCCAGAGTATGCAACACCACTAAGCAAGGAGCACCACCAAGCAAGCGGCACCATGAAGACCAAGGAGCTCTCCAAACAGGTCAGGGACAAAGTTGTTGAGAAGTACAGATCAGGGTTGGGTTATAATAAAATATCCACAACTTTGAACATCCCACGGAGCACCATTAAATCCATTATAAAAAAACTGAAAGAATATGGCACCACAACAAACCTGCCAAGAGAGGGCCGCCCTCCAAAACTCAGGGACCAGGCAAGGAGGGCATTAATCAGAGAGGCAACAAAGAGACCAAAGATAACCCTGAAGGAGCTGCAAAGCTCCACAGCGGAGATTGGAGTATCTGTCCATAGGACCACTTTACAGAGCTGGGCTTTACGGAAGAGTGGCCAGAAAAAAGCCATTGCTTAAAGAAAAAAATAAGCAAACACATTCGGTGTTCGCCAAAAGGCATGTGGGAGACTCCCCAAACATATGGAAGAAGGTACTCTGGTCAGATGAGACTAAAGTGGAGATTTTGCGCCATCAAGGAAAACCCTATGTCTGGCACAAACCCAACACCTCTCATCACCCCGAGAACACCATCCCCACAGTGAAGCATGGTGGTGGCAGCATCATGCTGTAGGGTACCAAAAAATGTCTGCAGCATTGAAGGTCCCCAAGAACAGTGGCCTCCATCATTCTTAAATGGAAGAAGTTTGGAACCACCAAGACTCTTCCTAGAGCTGGCCGCAGGGCCAAACTGAGCAATCGGGGGAGAAGGGCCTTGGTCAGGGAAGTGACCAAGAACCCGATGGTCATTCTGACAGAACTCTAGAGTTCCTCTGTGGAGATGAGAGAACCTTCTAGAAGGACAACCATCTTTGCAGCACTCCACCAATCAGGCCTTTATGGTAGAGTGGCCAGACGGAAGCCAATCCTCAGTAAAAGGCACATGACAGCCCGCTTGGAGTTTGCCAAAAGGCACCTAAAGACTCTCAGACCATGAGAGACAAGATTCTCTGGTCTGATGAAACCAAGATTGAACTCTTTGTAAAAATTGTCTGAACTTATACTTTTTTTTGGAAGTACACTACATGACCAAAAGTATGTGGACACTCGAACTGCTCGTCGAACATGTCATTCCAAAATCATGGGCATTAATATGGAGTTAGTCCCCCCTTTGCTGCTATAACAGCCACTCTTCTGGGAAGGCTTTCCACCTGATGTTGGAACATTGCTGTGGGGACTTGCTTCCATTCAGCCACAAGAGCATTAGTGTGGTCGGGCACTGATGTTGGGCGATTAGGCCTGGCTCGCAGTAGGTGTTCCAATTCATCCCAAAGGTGTTCGATGGGGTTGAGGTCAGGGCTCTGTGCAGGCCAGTCAAGTTCTTCCACACCAATCTCGACAAACCATTTGTGTATGAACCTCGCTGTGTGCACGGGGGCATTTTCATGCTGAAAAAGGAAAGGGCCTTCCCCAAACTGTTTCCACAAAGTTGGAAGCACAGAATCGTCTAGAATTTAATTGTGTGCTGTAGTGTTAAGATTTCCCTTCACTGGAACTAAAGGGCCTAGCCCGAACCATGAACAACAGCCCCAGACAATTATTCCTCCTCCACCAAACTTTAAATATTTGCACTATGCATTGGGGCAGGTAGTGTTCTCCTGGCATCCGTCAAACCCAGATTCGTCAGTCGGACTGCCAGATGGTGAGGCGTGATTCATCACTGCAGAGATTGCGTTTCCACTGCTCCAGAGTCCAATGGCGGTGAGCTTTACACCACTCCAGCCGACACTTGGCATTGCATATGGTGATCTTAGGCTTGTGTGTGGGTGCTCGGCCATGAAAACCCATTTCATGAAGCTCCGGACAAACAGTTATTGTGCTGACATTGCTTCCAGAGGCAGTTTGGAACTCGGTAGTGAGTGCTTCAACCGAGGACAGACGATATCTGTGAGCTTGTGTGGCCTACCACTTCGCGGCTGAGCTGTTGTTGCTCCTAGACGTTTATACTTCACAACAACAGAACTTACAGTTGACCGTGGCAGCTTTAGCAGGGTAGAATTTTGACAAACTGACTTGTTGCAAAGGTGGCATCCTATGACGGTGCCACATTGAAAGTCACTGAGCTCTTCAGTAAGGCCATTCTACTGCAAATGTTTTTTTATGGAGATTGCATGGCGGTGTGCTCGATTTTATACACCTGTCAGCAACAGGTGAAATAGCTGAATCCAATAATTTGAAGGGGTATATATATATATATAGTTTTTGTATATATAGTGTATATTTTATGGAAAATACATACAAGGTTTCTGAACAACGCATCATGCTGCTTCAAGGCATTGTTGACATAACAGAGCAGTGCAGATTATTATTAGATTTGAGAAGGGTGCTCATGCCTCTCTGCTTTTGCCCTTTCACGTTACAATATTATCACAATATTTTTACCATGGCAAAAATGAAAACATGAAGCAGACCAAACCCTTTTGTCATTTAAAAACCTGCTGTATGTAAAAATCAGGGGTGGACATGGCCCCCTCCACATTCTGAAATTGCATTTTTGTCCCCCCCAGTTTTATCATTGGAATGTGATACAAAACGAGGCAACAGTGTGCTTTAGGAACATGCAAACGCCTCTGAGCGGTCGGGTAGGCTGTTTGGAGTGTTTATCCGACAAAAAACTAAACAAAAAAACACTTCTTTAGCTTGGAAAATGTATAAATGTAACTCTGGAAGTCAACATAATGTTTCCAACATTAGGGCTGTTTTCCTAAAGAAGAAGTTCATAGGAATTAGACTTTTAGATCGCAAAAACGTCTATTCATACATGTCAGATTTCAATACTGGCCAATTTCATAACGCAGGAGGTTGTCTATTTTTGCGATATTCCTACCTCGAGAAATGTGTAATTTAACAGAGGGTCCACCACATTACTCCTATTTGTCTGCCTCTTCAGTCAGCGTGTATTGTATGGTGCCGTTGCGAATGTCAGACTCTACTCTGCGAGGCACATCGATCTGCAGGTTGAACATGGTTAGATTATAGACTCCTACATTTATAGTGCAGTTTGTTTAGGCGATTTTATAGCTAACTAGCTACTTCACATGCTGATATTGACTGGTATTATTGTATTGTACCATCACATATTTAAAAACGGGAGGCAACAGTCATAATACAACTGTCTTAACAGCCAATGTGTATTATTTAACATTACCATTAAAATAGTACTCACTTACAGGAATGGGTAATTGTTTACAAGTTGCTAACTATCCCATAAAGCCATCACCGAAAACCACATATCTTCTTCTGTGGTTTGGTAACTTCCTGTTCTTCGAGTTTGAAAGATTTAAATGTATGCAGCGTCCGTCTCGCAATGAAGCCTTCAACAGCAAGGGGGTATTGCGACTCCATTCCATTGAAATGCATGACATCCGGCGCAACTTAACTGAGTGCTTATGGGTAATGTGAATGAGGCGAGCAATATCCACCAGCTGGAATGTGAAGCTGAACCTGGTTAGCTTTAGAAAACCCTGATTAGATCTAGCTTGTTTGTAGGATACCCCTCAGGTGTTGTGACATACCTTTGAGTTATTTAGCAGACGCTCTTATCCAGAGCGACATACCGTAGTGAGTGCATCCATGTTCATATTTTGTTTTTACTGGTCCCCAATGGGAATCGAACCCACAACCCTGGTATTGCAAGTGCCATGCTCTACCAACTGAGCCACACGGGACTGTGTGTATATCAGACATCAGGCTTTAAAGGGTTAGCCCGCACTAACACACCTGTCTAAACGTAGCTAGCTACAGTTGAGGTCGGAAGTTTACATACACCTTAGCCAAATACATTTAAACTCTGTTTTTCACAATTCCTGACATTTAATCCTAGTAAATATTCCCTGTCTTAGGTCAGTTAGGATCACCACTTTATTTTAAGAATGTGAAATGTCAGAATAATAGTAGAGAGAATTATTTATTTCAGCTATTATTTCTTTCATCACATTCCCAGTGGGTCAGAAGTTCACATACACTCAATTAATATTTGGTAGCATTGCCTTTAAATTGTTTAACTTGGGTCAAACGTTTCGGGTAGCCTTCCACAAGCTTCCCACAATAAGTTGGGTGTATTTCGGCCTATTCCTCCTGACAGAGCTGGTGTAACTGAGTCAGGTTTGTAGGCCTCCTTGCTCGCACACGCCTTTTCAGTTCTGCCCACAAATGTTCTATTGGATTGAGGTCAGGGCTTTGTGATGGCCACTCCAATACCTTGACTTTGTTGTCCTTAAGCCATTTTGCCACAACTTTGGAAGTATGCTTGGGGTCATTGTCCATTTGGAAGACCCATTTGCGACCAAGCTTTAACTTCCTGACTGATGTCTTGAGATGTTGCTTCAATATATCCACATAATTTTCCTTCCTCATGATGCCATCTATTTTGTGAAGTGCACCAGTCCCTCCTGCAGCAAAGCACCCCCACAGCATGATGCTGCCACCCCCGTGCTTCACGGTTGGGATGGTGTTCTTCGGCTTGCAAGCTATCCCCTTTTTCCTCCAAACATAACGATGGTCATTATGGCCAAACAGTTCTATTTTTGTTTCATCAGACCAGAGGACATTTCTCCAAAAAGTATGATCTTTGTCCCCATGTGCAGTTGCAAACCGTAGTCTGGCTTTGTTATGGCGGTTTTGGAGCAGTGGCGTCTTCCTTGCTGAGCGGCCTTTCAGGTTATGTCGATATAGGACTTGTTTTACTGTGAATATAGATACTTTTGTACCTGGTTTCCTCCAGCATCTTCACAAGGTCCTTTGCTGTTGTTCTGGGATTGATTTGCACTTTTCGCACCAAAGTACGTTCATCTCTAGGAGACAGAACACGTGTCCTTCCTGAGCGGTATGACGGCTGCGTGGTCCCATGGTGTTTATACTTGCGTACTATTGTTTGTACAGATGAAAGTGGTACCTTCAGGCGTTTGGAAATTGCTCCCAAGGATGAATCAGACTTGTGGAGGTCTACCATTTTTTTTGGCTGATTTCTTTTGATTTTCCAATTATGTCAAGCAAAGAGGCACTGAGTTTGAAGGTAGGCCTTGAAATACACCCACAGGTACACCTCCAATTGACTCAAATGATGTCAATTCGCCTATCTGAAGCTTCTAAAGCCATGACATCATTTCCTGGAATTTTCCAAGCTGTTTAAAGGCACAGTCAACTTAGTGTATGTAAACTTCTGACCCACTGGAATTGTGATACAGTGAATTATAAGTGAAATAATCTGTCTGTAAATAATTGTTGGAAAAATTACTTGTGTCATGCACAAAGTAGATGTCCTAACCGACTTGCCAAAACTATAGTTTGTTAACAAGAAATTTGTGGAGTGGTTGAAAAACAAGTTTTAATGACTCCAACCTAAGTGTATGTAAACTTCCGACTTCAACTGTAGCTAGTTGGTGTGTTAGTGCTGGGCTGGAATCAAAACCTGCACACCCAGTAGCTCTCCATGTTCGGAGTTGGAGAATCCTGCAATAGAATAGAGCATGCCTACCTGTTACAGGTGAATGTCTGCGGTAAGAGACAGCAACAGCTGTGTGCAGGTGTTGCACGTCTGACTTTGACAGGTGGGTGAGTCGTTGTAGATCCGGACCCGAGAGACTGAGAATCTCCCTCGCTGATTTCACATTAGCTAAGATCAACATAAATTCATTATGAGCAAAGACGCACCTACAGCATGCATTTTAACAACAACGTTGACTAGCAAAGCAAAATGTTGTACAGTGCCTTCAGAAAGTATTCACACCATTGACTTTTTCCACATTTTTTGTTGTTATAGCCTGAATTTAAAATAGATTAAATTGATATGTTTTGTCACTGGCCTTCACACTATACACCATTATGTCAAAGTGGAATTATGTTTTTCAAAATGTTTCAAAATGTCTACAAAAATGAAAAGCTAAAATGTATTGAGTCAACCCCTTTGTTATGGCAAGCCTAAATAAGTTCAGGAGTAAAAATGTGCTTAACATGTCACATAATAAGTTGCATGGACTCACTCTGTGTGCAATTAGTGTTTAACATTATTTTTTTATGACTCATCTCTGTACCCCACACACACACAATTATCTGTAAGGTCCCTCAGTGGACCTCAATGACTAGGGAGGTTTTCCAATCCCTCGCAAAGAAGGGCACCTATTGGTAGATGGGTTAAAAAAAAAGCTGACATTGAATATCCATTTGGGCATGGTGAAGTTATTAATTACACTTTGGATGGCCCATGGGGCGGCGCACAATTGGCCCAGCGTTGTCCAGGGTAGGGGAGGGAATGGCCGGCAGGGATGTTGCTCAGTTGGTAGAGCATGGCGTTTGCAACGCCAGGGTTGTGGGTTCGATTCCCACGGGCCAGAATGAAAAAATAAAATAATGTATGCAGTCACTAACTGTAAGTCGCTCTGGATAAGAGCGTCTGCTAAAATGACTAAAATGTAAAAAATGGATGGTGTATCAATATACCCACTCACTACAAAGATACAGGCATCCTTCCTAACTCAGTTGCCAGAGAAGAAGGAAACTGCTCAGGGATTTCACCACGAGGCCAATGGTGACTTTAAAACAGTTAAGAGTTGAATGTGACAGGAGAAAACTGAGGATGGATCAACAACATTGTAGTTACTCCACAATACTAACCTAATTGAGAGTGAAAAGGAAGCCTGTACAGAATAAAAAATATTCCTAAACATTACATTTACGTCATTTAGCAGACGCTCTTATCCAGAGCGACTTACAAATTGGTTTAAACATGCATCCTGTTTGCAACAAGGCACTGAAGTAATACTGCCACAAATGTGGCAAAGCAATTAACACTGTACTCAGGACAAAAAGTTGTGATTGGGGCATATCCAATACAACCCATTACGGAATACCACTCTCCATATTTTCAAGCATAGTGGTGGCTGCATCATGTTATGGGTATGCTTGTAATCGTTAAGAACTGGTGAGTTTTTCGGGATAAAAAAGAAACGGAATGGAGCTAAGCACAGGCAAAATCCTAGATGAAAACCTGGTTCAGTCTGATTTCCACCAGACACTGGGAGATGAATTCACCTTTAAGCAGGACAATAGCCTAAAACACAAGGCCAAATCTACGCTAGAGTTGCTTACCAAGAAGACAGTGAATGTTCCTGAGTGGCCGAGTTACAGTTTTGACTTAAATCTATTTGAAAATCTATGGCAATACCTGAAAATGGTTGCCTAGCAATGATCAACAACCAATGACAGATATTGAAGAATGTTTTAAAGAATAATGGGAAAATGTTGCTCAATCCAGGTGTGGAAAGCTCTTTGAGATTTACCCAGAAAGACTCACAGCTGTAATCTCTGCCAAAGGTGCTTCTACAAAGTATTGACAAAGGGGTGTGAATACTTATGTAAATGAGATATTTCTGTATTTCATTTTCAATAAATGTGCACAAAAAATCTAAAAACATATTTTCACTTTGTCATTATGGTGTATTGTTTGTAGATGGGTGAGAAACAAATTATATTTAATCCATTTTGAATTTAGGCTGTAACACAACAAAATGTGGAATAAGTCAAGGGGTATAACATTAGCTAAGTTTCCAAGTCATATGGCAATACAACTCAGGAGGTTGGTGGCACCTTAATTGGTGAGGACGGGCTCATGGTAATAGCCTACCACAGTATGATTCTGATGAGTCATAACACCCATATAACCTAGCGGTCAAACACAAATGGTTCCAATCGTTTTTCCACCATTCAATTTATCCATTGTGAATTTTAGAAACATTGAAAATAAGGGCTGTGTATCTGGCCCCACGGGGGGCCAGTATGAAAAATGTATGCACTCACTAATTGTAAGTCTCTCTGGATAAGAGCTTCTGCTAAATTACTAAAATGTCAATTGGATCACTAAATGTAGGCTTACCCTGGCGTGACGTTTTCATAACCGTGTAAATCTCTCTCAGACAAGGTGACTTGCATTTATTTACCCCTCCAAAATTAAATGCTAATTAGCTGCTAATGTGGCTATTTACATTTTACATTTTAGTCATTTAGCAGACGCTCTTATCCAGAGCGACTTACAGGAGCAATTAGGGTTAAGTGCCTTGCTCAAGGGCACATCGACAGATTTTTCACCTAGTCGGCTCGGGGATTAGAACCAGCGACCTTTCGGTTACTGGCACTACGCTCTTAACCACTAAGCTACCTGCCGCCCCAGCTATCATACAGCACTACAAATGCCCGTCTCAAGCTTCACGTCACTCACCAGGGCCATGATGACCTGGACGAGACTGTCGAATCGAGGTAAAGGTAAGAATCTCTGGATTAACTATCTAATGTTAGCTAAATGTATTAATAAATTGGCTAAAGTTGTTTAAATGGACAATTCTGTGAACTGTCTTAGGCAAGTTTTAAATTGAAAATGCCTGTTATCTAGCTTGCTAGCTCACGGTCAGCTAGTTAGCAACATTAGTCTGGCTAGATGGCTATTGTGACAAAACAAGCAAGCATAGTGTTGAGAATCATTGTACCAACTAAAACGCTGTGAAATATATTTTCTATAACCAGAAATATTGTATTTCAGCGGGAAGCATAGCAATAGCGCACATAGAACAGCTTTACTGCTACTTAGACTTGCTTTCAATGATAATGACAGATCTATAACTCCCATTTCTTTGGGAATTTGGTCCGGTCGCCCCAAAGGTTATATATTGCAGCTTTAATACAGCAGTGCATTCTGACACCATGAATTGAAATTGATTTGATATAGTTGGCAGAAATTATAAGCAATTAAATAAAGACCTCCACTGGGTGAAGGAGAAGAGGATCTGGTAAAATAAGGGTATGTTCCTAATATAATCTAGATCGGTCACTAGCTAAATAGCTTCTTTGCTAAATCTAGCCTCGTATTCATGGCATATTATTTTTACATTTTAGTCATTTAGCAGACGCTCTTATCCAGAGCGACTTACAGTTAGTGAGTGCATACATTTTTCATACTGGCCCCCCGTGGGAAACGAACCCACAACCCTGGCGCCGCAAACGCCATGCTCTACCAACTGAGCTACACAGAGCCATTTTATACACTACATGACCAAAAGTATGTGGACACCTGCTCGTCAAACATCTCATTCCAAAATCATGGGCATTAATATGGAGTTGGTTCCCCCTTTGCTGCTAGAAAAGCCTCCACTCTTCTGGGAAGGGTTTCCACTAGATGTTGGAACATTGCTGCGGGGACTTGCTTCCATTCAGCCACAAGAGCATTAGTGAGGTCGGGCACTGATGTTGGGCGATTAGGGCTGGCTCGCAGTCGGTGTTCCAATTCATCCCAAAGGTGTTTGATGGGGTTGAGGTCAGGGCTCTGTGCAGGCCAGTCAAGTTCTTCCACACGGACTTCGACAAAACATTTCTGTATGGACCTCGCTTTGTGCACGGGGCATTATCATGCTGAAACAGGAAAGGGCCTTCCCCAAACAAGCACAGAATAGTCTAGAAAATCATTGTATGCTGTAGCGTTAAGATTTCCCTTCATTGGAACTAAGGGGCCTAGCACGAAACATGAAAAACAGCCCCAGACCATTATTCCTCCTCCAACAAACTTTACAGTTGGCACTATGCAGTCAGCGTTCTCCTTGCATCTGCCAAACCCAGATTTGTCCATTGGACTGCCAGATGGAGAAGTGTGATTAATCACTCCAGAGAACGCGTTTCCACTGCTCCAGAGTCCAATGGCGGAACGCTTTACACCACTCCAGCCAATGCATGGCATTGCGCATGGTGATCTTAGGCTTGTGAGCGGCTGCTCGGCCATGGAAACCCATTTCATGAAGCTCCCAATGAACAGTTCTTGTGCTGACGTTGCTTCCAGAGGCAGTTTGGAACTCGGTAGTGAGTGTTGCAACTGAGGACAAATTATTTTTACATGCTTCAGCACTCAGCAGTCCCGTTCTGTAAGCTTGTGTGGCCTACCACTTCACGGCTGAGCCGTTGTTGCTCCTAGACGTTAACACTTCACAATAACAGCACTTACAGATGACCGGGGCAGCACTAGTAGGGCAGAAATTTGACGAACTGACTTGTTGGAAAGGTGGCTTCCTATGACAGTACCACGTTGAAAGTCACTGAGCTCTTCAGTAAAGCCATTCTACTGCCAATGTTTGACTACGGCGATTGCATGGCTGTGTGCTCGATTATATATACACACACGTCAGCAACAGGTGTGGCTGAAATAGCTGAATCCACTAATTTGAAGGGTTGTCCACATACATTTGTATATATCGTGTATCTGACTTCTAGTAGGATAGTATTCTGTACAAGACCAAAAGCATAAGACAAATATTTAAAAATATAAAACGCAACGTTCATTTAAGGAAATCAGTCAATTGAAATAGATGTATTAGGCCCTAATCTATGGATTTCACGACTGTGAATACAGATATGCATCCGTTGGTCACAGATATTGTCCAACTCCTCTTCAATGGCTGTGCAAAGTTGCTGGATATTGGAGGGAACTGGAAAACGCTGTCGTACACGTCACGTCCAGAGCATCCCAAACATGCTCAATGGATGGCATGTCTGGTGAGTATGCAAGCCATGGAAGAACTGGGACATTTTCAGTTTCCAGGAATTGTGTACAAATCCTTTCGACATGGGGCTGTGCACTCATGCTGAAACATGAGGCGATCGCGGCGGATGAATGACACCACAATGGCACCACAATGGGCCTCAGGATTTCGTCATTCAAATTGACATCGATAAAATGAAGTTGTGTTCGCGGTCCATAGCCTTCGCCTGCCCATACCATAACCCCACCATGGGGCCCTCTGTTCACAACGTTGACATCAGTAAACCGCTGCCCCACACGATGCCATATGCTGTCTGTCATCTGCCTAATACAGTTGAAACAGATTAATCCGTGAAGAGCACACTTCTCCAGCGTGCCAGTGGCCATCGAAGGTGAGTATTTGCCCACTGACGTTGGTTGCGATGCCGACCTGCAGTCAGGTCAAGACCCTGTTGAGGACGACGTGCACACAGATGAGCTTCCCCGAGATGGTTTCTGACAGTTTTTGCAGAAATTCTTTGGTTGCACAAACCCACAGTTTCATCAGCTGTTCGGGTGGCTCATGTCAGACTATCCCGTTGGTAAAGAAGCCGGATGTGGAGGTCCTGGGCTGGTGTGGTTACACCGTGGTCTGCGGTTGTTAGGCCGGTTGGATGTACTGCCAAACTGGCTAAAACGATGTTGGAGGCGGCTTATGGTAGAGAAATGAACATTCAATTCTCTGGCAACAGCTCTGGTGGACATTCCTGCAGTTAGCATGCCAATTGCACGCTCCCTCAAAACTTGACATCTGTGGCATTGTGTATATTTTAGAGTGGCCTTTTATTGTCCCAAACACAAGGTGCACCTGTGTAACGATCATGCTGTTCAATCACTTTCTTGATATGCCACACCTGTCTGGTGGAAGGATTATCTTGGCAAAGGAGGAATGCTCACTAACAGGGATGTAAACAAATTTGTGGGCAAAATTAGTGAGAAATAAGCTCAAGCATGAAAAGGGGGTGAATGCCCACATGCAGGAACGCCCCGAATTGCGGGCTGGCAGATGCACATTATTGAGTTGGAATGCAGCTATACCACGATCAGGACAGTGCAGAGCTGGCCACGATATGGCTCAGAAAATGTACCTCAGTCCAGGGATGGGAGATGGCAGTGTACTTCTAATTATCCCAACTGACAAATCTAGAAGTTTGAAAAATTTTCGTCAGCATGCTAGCCTAGCTAATGCTATAGCAGACCATTGGATTCGACAACACTTTCGAGTAACTGCTCACCAACGCTAGTCGTCGCATCTTCATGGAATCCAATGAGCTGCTATAGCATTAGCTAGCCTTGCATTCTGACGAAAAATGTGCAGTATTTCCATCTTCTCAATTTGCCAGTTGGGATAATTAAGGACTGAAGTACGTTTTCTGAGCCACATCTCGCGCCAGATCCACGCTGTCCTGATCTTGGCATAGTCGCGTTCTGACTAGAGAATGTTAAAGTGATAATGTCCGAGAAGCCGGTGTTTGGAGGATATATTGCCAATAAAATTTGTTTTGATATTGGCACGGGTGTTAGCAGCAAACCGTGTCAATATATCCTCCAAACACCGGCTTCGAGGGCATGATTAATTTGATACAATTTTGATTAATTGATTCATACTATTTCATCCTTCCACAAGATACAGTCCCGACACAAATCTAGGGCTGCTACCCAAGCTGGCTGGTCATTCATTCTATCGGTTCGGTTGCCAGCGACACGACCCAGTCGTTTTGTTCCGTATCTATGGACGCGATCCAGTCGTTCGTTCTAAAATGTTCCATTGCCATACTGGCTGGCAACGTTCTTATCCCTTGCTTGCTAGCTAGCCAACTACCTTACAGTCATGTCAAAAAGTGCAGCCAGAATAACAGCAAAGTAGCAGCATTAGCATAAGCTGTTTTCTAGTGACATTTATTTGGATACATGTATAACAATGAGCTAATGATCCGCGATTTTGCCTGGCATAGAAAATGTGCTCTCTCGTCAGGACACTGTTGTTCAGAGGAGCTAGCCAACAACACCGCTAACACAATCACTGGAAAGACAGCAAACTAGCTGCATTTCGTTTCACCTGTTTTCTATTGACATTTCTTTGTAAACATCCATCAAAATGATGCCAGCTGATTCATGATTTCGACTGGCTGACTAGATGCCTGTCCATCTCATCCCGACACGTTCATTACTATGGGACAGTTGGAGATCGAATTTCAATATTGAAACAATGTTGCAAATGTCAGAGAGCAAGGTTTATACATATCTCTGCTGTTGAAAATCAAACGCTAGTCTAAACGAAATGGGAGATACTGTCTAGATGCTTTTTATAGTGGAGATCAAATGTATAAATTGTCTGGCTGGGCTGATGACAGTGGATTGCGCAGTGAGATGAAACAAAGTAAATAGGCATTTCAATGTCATAGCTTTAGCTGGTGGTAACTTGTGGATTATAAAACAGTGGTTCGAGCCCTTAAAGCTGATTGGCTGACAGCCATGGTATATCAAACCGTATACCATGTGTATGACAAGACATTTCACTGCTCTAATTACATCAGTAACCAGTTTATAATAGCAATAAGGCACCTCAGGGGTTTGTGGTATATGGCCAATATACCACGCTAAGGGCTGTATCCAGGCACTCCGCATTGAGTCATACATACTAACAGCCCTTAGCCGTAGTATATTGGCCATATAGCACACCCCCTCGGGCCTTATTGCTTAATTATAGACACCGGCTGGTTTTAACCAATCAGCATCCAGGATTAGTCCCACCTGTTGAATAAAATTAGCTAAATAACATCTAGTCGAATTATGGCTAGCTAGCTAGCGTCCGTTTCCTTTACCTTTCTTTACGGCTGCTATAATCCTTGGGTTGAGCTCCAATTGTTCCCAATCCATATTTCCCACAAATACCATTTAGTCTGGGATACATTTCGCCATTCTGTGAGGCATCAGCAAGCAAAATGTGAACCGCTTGCTGGCTAACTATTGTGGCGGCAAAGAGCCTGGTGGACAGACGTGCGAAAAACCCGCCCACAAATCGTCATCACAGAGCGCGTCGCACCCGGATTCGTGATAGAAGGAACTACATATAAATTTAGGGGTGTACATTAAAACACTTTTTTTTTTAGCAAAAGTAACTAACTGTAAAGTGATTACATTGGATTTCGGTGTACATAATAATTGGGATACATAAATAAGGATACTCTGTGTACATAGTTTCAATAAATACAATGAAATACTCATCCTGAAGTTGTCATCCTTACCCTGAAAATAAACTATTTGGTTTAGCTTACGCCGAGTAGGTTTTGCGAGTCAAAACACCAAAACATTAGCTACCTCGTCGAATGGGATATTATGAAATTTGCTAACAATTATCTTTTTAAAGGGCATATCGTTTTATCACGTGAACATATTTTGATAACAAGCTTTTAGCATATGCAGTCTTTTCACTATGAGAAACGAGCTAGCTAAGTATCAATAGCGTCTGAAGTGTTTCCTCCTGTCCTGGATTTCTTTGTCGCCATACAAGAACTAGCTACCGCGCTGGTATTAAACTTTGAATAACGTCAGGTAGCTAGCTAAATATAAAGATAGTACTAAGCTTATTGCTTTGAAACTTCAACGTAACCATATTTTGCCATGCATGTCTCCCTTTCTGCACTACATTACAGTAGTGGGCGTGTGATATCTAGTAGCTAGCTACACATGAAATGGGTTAGCTAGTTATAATCTTGATTTTGGTACGGTCTGCTGTGACATTCATGAACGCAAACCATGTCCCACGTTACTGTGATCTCATGACTTGCATGCGTTGTCCTCTGAACTAGTTCAGTAATAGCATGCAAAATCTTCTCTAAACTAAAGCAAAGTTCAGCAATGCAGAAATATATTGTTGGCTTGTCAATAGTGGCCTACTAGTATAATCAACACATTGCATGGGGAATGTGTAAATACGATTATGTAGCCAACGTTACACAGAAGTAACAAATGATCCTCTTTTTAATACAGGTTTATTTGGGCTGACACCGCAGACATGACTTCCCGCATATGCAAGAACTGTGGTTGTTCCGAGATCGACCTCGACCAGGCTCGGGGCAATGCAGTATGTACGAGCTGTGGGTCTGTGCTGGAGGACAACATCATCGTGTCCGAGGTGCAATTCGTGGAGGGCAGTGGTGGGATTTCGTCAGCCGTGGGGCAATTCGTCTCAGCAGATGGTAGGACCTGCATATTGCACAAGATTTCATTGTCATAAAATATATGTATATATCCTGTGATGAGGAATAGAGTGTACCACTATGCAGTACCACACAAATATCCTCTGCCCAAAGCCAAATTTAGAGATGCTAAATACTGCATAATATTTGTGAAAATGAACCATATTACATGCCAGCTTGTCTCCAATGGTATGCAGACAATGTAAGAAAAGTGTCACAAATAGAAAGACAACTGTTCAAATAAGCTTGACGGTATAATACAATTTGGAAGAATTCCTTGCAGTTAGATTAAACAAAAAGTATTTATAGTACATAATGTAATGTCTTCATAAGCACTAGGCTGCACAAATAAAAAAATAGCATTAGGCTACGACTGGTGCTTTGCTAAATATGTCATCAACCCCTTTAATATAGTATGAATAATTTGAGAAATATTAACTCCATAATGGGTTTGTGAAGAGTTTGACACCCAAGTGTTTCCCCTCCTTGAAGTTGGAACGAAATATACTTCAGTTTTAAATTGTGTTATGGTCTTGCCGTAAGGCCAAACATTACAAATATTCAACATAAATATGGGAATTTTAAATGAATGAAATGCATATGGTTTTGAAGTCTGCAACCTTGTCACTAGCCCAATATTAGACCTCTGATTAATTAATAAAACAAGGTTTAAGGGCATTCCATAGCGACTGCGTTTGAGAACTCGCGGTCCAATGACTACCTGCTAACAGCGTGTGCCCCATGTCCATAGCTACATCCATAAGATCGGTAGACTGTTCTGATAAAAAAAAGTCAGTGGTTCACACCGGTCTTAGCTAATGAGTCCCACAAAACGGGCAGGTGCTGCCCCAGATGAGAAGTAAAGGAAACACGTACGTGCAAAGCTAGAACAAAACGTTGGGATCCATATTAGATTTGGGGAGGGGATAGCATCTCAAAACTGGGTTTAATAGTTATTTACATTTTAGACATTTAGCAGACGCTCTTATCCAGAGCGACTTACAGTTAGTGAGTGCATACATTTTTCATACTGGCCCCCCGTGGGAATCGAACCCACAACCCTGGCGTTGCAAACGCCATGCTCTACCAACTGAGCGACACGGGGCCTATGTTCACTGCTCGGTGATGCAAATGGCGATTCTCCAATCAGAACCGTCCACCGATTACGAATGTCACTTCGGATTCAGAACACATGCTGCTAGCAGGTAGTCATTGTACCAGAAGTTCTCAAACGCAGTCGCTATGGAATGCCCTTAGACCTTGTCTCATTAAAATCAGAGGTCTAATATTGGGCTAGTGGCAGGGTTGCAGACTTTGTCTTAATGAAATAGTTAAGAGATCTAATATTGTGCTACCCTGCAACTTCGTTTGCTATACTAAGATGGCTAGGGCTGGAAAAATATAACTCAAATGCAGAGATGGCGCTATAGTTAAACAATGTATAGCTTCAAAATATGGTTAAAGACATTGTTTACAATGGTGTAAAACAACCCTATATTTTGGGTTATGAGCCAGTTTAATTAAGTGCATGAGGCATTTAAAAGTGACATTGAATCAAGGGGGCGTAAATTATTTTAATTTAAAATGGCTGTATATACGGCTGTAAGTTCACAGTGGGCCTTTAAACATAAGTCTTGTCCAGAAATTCATTATACATTTCATTGACATGTTATTTCCACTAGGGTCTTCATCTTAGTTATCAACTTATTTCTATTCACTTTTTGTATGATGCTTAATTTACACTGAATAATAAGAATTAGCTCACATGACTTTTTAAAGATTAATATAGTAAAGATTAGTCCTAGAACCATGCAATATGTAGCCTAGAAACCCAGTCTGTGGGCTACATTTAGCTTACATTCCAATCGAAAAATCATTGCGCTCGAATAGACAAGGTTAAATTTAAGAAGGTTAGACTAAAATGCTCCAACAGAGCAAAATCTGAAATGGAATTGTATTGCAATAGAAGATCTTGATAGGCATGGAAGATTCCCCAGTTAGCAACATTATCCTAGAGGAAAAATTGACAAGTTAATTTTGAGTAATTTTCCAAGGTGCTCAGCTCACCTTGGCTTTTTAACTTCATTGGCCACGCTTACCTGTGGGTGGAATACAAATTAAATGTTACAAAAGGTTCCACATTTTATATTATCCAGAAATTATGGCTACACAAGCACATTTTCAAAGCAAACTACTTGTGAAAATAAGATAAGCAATCTGCTTTGATCACTGCTATAGTCTAGTGCTTCATTATGATAATTATAGGACAGATTGCTTACCTCTCAAGATGCCTTCATGCACGCTACCACCGTAGCGGCCTGGGCCACTGCTCCTGGGGTTTAGAGGGTTATTTGAACTTGGCCCAGAGTTTTCATGTGATCCATCAGCATCAATATGGTTACCACTGATGACTTTGAGCAGGTTTGGATCTTGTCCTTTTTCTGTAGAGATGTAGTTCAAGTTGTTGGGATTATTCTCAGCTCCACCTTGGGTGCCTTTGAGTCTAGACAAGTACCCACGGTGATCTGAAAGAGTTTGTCCACTACCAAGACCAAGTTGGTTTGCACCATACTGACTATGTGGATGAAGGGTGCTAGGAGTGTTGGGGTTTCTGTCTCGTTGGATATTGCCTGTTTGTACAACCCCATATCTTGGTGATTGAACACTGGTTATTGATAACGGTTTCTTAGCACTACCTTGAACAGCTCTATAGAAGCTTAAAGGTGACCCATGTTGACTACGATCAGGTTGGCCATTGCTGCCCTGGGCATTTTCATTGGCACTATTGGCCGATTGGACATCGCCATAAGCATTCTTGCTATTACCATCTTGGTATTTACTGTAATGGCTGGAAGCTGGTTTTACTTGGCTGGGTGACAGCTGGGCACTGGCAAGCTGTGCAGACCCAAGGTGGCCTAGTGCAGTTTTACCTCTGTTTAATGCTCGACTATGACCACCATGCTGCACAGGCTGATGGAGGTTAGAAGTGGTTCCATGAATGGGGTCAGGTTGGCCATTTATGTTCCCACCCTGAGATGTTGGTTGGAAATGGCTGGGGGAATAATGGACAATGTTGCTCAGGGCAAAGTTCTGTTGCGTTTCCACTGATTGGGCACTACCACTTTGGGCTGACCCTTGGTTGAACAAACGATCAATAGGACTGACACGGCTGGGATTGTCTTGGGCACCAGTGTCTTGAGAAACAATAAGCTGGCCTCCACGGCTATCTTTTATAAAGTTTGAATTTCCTCCAGAGTTGCCCAGGGAACATTCCTCACAAGGGTCTGATCCATCAGAATCAACATGGCTACCACTTATGACTGCAAGCGGATTTCGCTCTTGTCCTTGTGCTGCAGACTGAACAGTAGCCTGTTGGATGCTGTGGTGTTGAGGGTTAGTATACTTGTCAGTGGCAGATTCATTTCTACCACTTTGTGAACCTTGATGTTTGTTTGGAGCAGGTTTGACACCGATCTTTTGAACAGCACCATACTGGCTAGAAGATTGCTGGCTGAGGTTACCTTGAGAAGGAGCATACCTGCTGGTTGTAGGTTTAACACTGATGTTTATTGGACCCCTGTCCTGGTTTGTAACTGGTTGGATGATCTGTTGAAAAAAGTTAGCCCTTGTTGGAATAAGGTCAACACTGCTGCTTTGTGAGCCCTCATACTGGCTGGGCACTGGTTGAGATCCACGTAGGGAAGCTATTTCATCACTGCTTTGGTGACCACCAGTAGTTGGTTTAACATACTGAACAGTAGACTGGATTTGAATAGGTTCAACTCTGTCCCTTTGTGGACCATATTGGCTAGGCACTGGTTGCAAAGTGTTCGGAGCAGGATTAGCACTGCGGTTTTGAGCGGCATCATGGCCAGTAGTTTGTTCGCTGTTGTGACGTTGAGTGGTATTATACTTTCCTGTGGCAGGTTCATCTGTACCATCTCTAGGTTTGAAGCCTAAGTATTGAGAAGCACCATACTTGTTAGGAGCTGAGGTTACTCTGTGGCTTTGTGAACCTCCATACTGGCTTGTAGCTTGTTGGTCAATGTTTAGGTGAGAAGAAGCATACTGACTGGGAAAGGGTTCCCTTATGCCACTAGTGGCAGGTTGGATACTGATCTGTTGAGGTGGTGCTGGCTCAACTCTGTAGCTTTGTGAACCTCCATACTGGCCAGTAGCTTGTTGGTTGATATTACTTTGAGTAGGAGCAGACTTGTTGGGAGTAGGTTTAACGCTGACATTTTGTGGACCCCTGTCCTGGTTAGAAGTACGATGTATGATGTTCTGTTGAAAAAGACTAGTCCCAATAGGGGCTTGGTGAACTCTGCTGCTTTGAGAACCTTCATACTGGCTAGGCACTGATTGAGATGTGCTTGGGGCAGGTTTAGCACTACTGCTTTGAGAAACATCCTGGCCAGGAGCTTGTTGGATGCTGTGGTGTTGAAGGGTTACATACTCGCTAGTAGCAGGTTCAACTCTATCACTTTGTGAACCTTGATGTTTGCTAAAGGCAGGTTTGATTGCAGTGTGTTGAGTAGCACCATACCGGCTAGTAGTGGGTTGGACGTTATGTGGTTGAGAGGCAGCATGCAGGCTAGTAGCTAGTTTCTGCAAAGTTCCACTGTACTGACCAGGTGTAACAATCCTGGTTTGCATTCCCACATACTGGTTAGAAGCTGGTTGGACATGATTGCTTTTGGAAGCATCATACTTGCTAGCCACAGGGACATACTTTTTGTCCTGGCTGGTTCCATAGAAGCTAGAGGCTGCACTACTATCAAGTTCGCTGCTTTGGCATGTACCATAGTGAACAGGTTTTGCATTACTTGGGTGAAGTTGAGTGATACTTCCCATTTGTGCAGGCTGATGGCGATGAGGGGTAGACTGGACATTGTCTGAAGATTGGTAGACTGTGCCCTGTGCTGTGTTGTAATAGTCTGTGTTAGGTTTTGCGCCACTGTGGACAATTTCAGTCCTGCCAACTGAGGCTCCATAATGGCCAGAAGCAGGCTTGGCATATTGTCCCTTGCTAGGTCCATATTCATTTACAGAAAGTTGGCTAGGTACAAGGATCTTAATTGGTGCCCATTGGGCTTTGGTGGGCTTCACTTCTCCTAAGGTGGTTTCATCATGGCCGAGACCATCATGACCAGGAACTTGAGATAAACCACTTTGGTTATCCCCATACATGCTGTATTCAGGGACTTTGCTGGTGGTAGGTTGACGATCTACACCTTGGACAGCAAAGTGGTCTCTGGAAGCAGGTTTCACATAACTTGAGGTACCCTGGGCATGGTCACCTAGTGGGACCTTGTGACTGGGGACTTGCTGGAAGCTGTTAGTTACTTGAGAAGAACCATACACATTATCAGGAAGGACTTGTTTCACACCAAAATGCTGGGCATATGTGTTGTAGTTGGAACCAGGTTGTAATTTAGTATTCGGGTTAACATAGGAAGCAGGGAAAGGGTTTACTTTGCTTGGAGTGTCATAGTGTCTTGGGGTCTTGACAATGTCAGGAGTATATTGTTCACTGGCTGGCTTGACATATTGCTGGGGGGTAGATATGCCATCAGACCTTTGCAAAACACCATATTGGCTATAGCGTCTTAAGCCAGAGAGGACATTACCTCCAGAATACTGCGGTGTGCTGCTACTTTGTGCAGTATAGTCACTTAAAGTGGCCTTATTGTTCACCGTTTGGACAGTTGCATGATGGCTTGGGGCTGGTTTGCTCAACTTCGCAGATTGTACAGTATTGTACATCTCATGTTGGGCAGAATTGCTTGGTATCTTACTCCCATCATTGTAGTTTGGGTGAGGTCTCAAATGTTCCTGTGCATTTTGAAAGCTGCCACCAGGAGTACTGTTTAAGTGGCTGGGAACTGGATTGACAACACTAGGAGGTTGGACATTGATAGTCTTTGCAGATGTAGGCCTATAGTGGCCTGGGATATCTTTGATCCCTCCAACCTGGACAGGGCTGTGGATGGGGAATTGCCCATATCCACTGAGCCTGCTGCCTCCATCAGTTTCAGGCCTGATTCCCATACCCTTTCGATGTGGAGTATTACCATCCTGGGTTGATCCATAAACGTTAAGGGCTGGGGTGTCATTATCACTTAAGTTGTGTTGGCCAGTACCATAAGCACTTCCACCTTGCACAAGTCCATAGCGATTCAGAACACTTTGTACATTGCTGGATGATTGTGGGGCACCACTGCCTTGGAGTGTAATGGAATGGCTGAGAGAAGGATCCAGGGTGTTGTCAGTAGTTGAAGAGCCATAGTTGGTACTATAATGCCCCCCTGTCTGTGACACCTCATGATTGCTTGGAGAAGGTTGTGTGCTGATAACCTGGACACTTTCAGTGTTGGTGGGAACTTGCTGGGGACAGCCAGGCACTGGTTTATTAGTTGCGCCATCTAAACAGAAAAGCATTTATTTTTAATTTCTCAAAAACATACTACATGTAGTTGTGTAAACCAATCTTACCTTTGGTGCTCCCTGTGAATTTGATTGAGCCAAACCCAGGCATTTCAGATTCGAAAATCCTGTCCACAAATAGCCTACTGACTGAGCGGAGTGGGTAGAAGCATTGCACTGTGAGTCTGTAAAGAAGGAAAGGTAATTAGAGATGTGCCATATGCAATCACAGTTAATCCACATTTCTTGATCAGATTTATAATAATATAATATGCCATTTAGCGGACGCTTTTATCCAAAGCGACTTAGTCATGTGCGCATACATTTTTACGTTTATTAATGACATTTGGGACTACATGAATTTGACATATGATCTGATTATTCACACCTAGGTCACCTACTGTATTCTTAAGTAGCTTATTGCACAAATAATCAAGTTACCATGTTCAGATCAGGGCATTGTATAATGAAAGTGACAGCATTGAAATGCTAAGATCGATCATGTTCCCAAATAACTATGACTGATCTTTACCTGAATTTAGAATCCCTGGAGATGAAAGAATTGCTGTCAGGTATGAGCTCCCTATAAGACAGGATCTCGTTTTCATACACTACAAAAGAGTCTTCAACCTATAAGACAAGTGGAAACTGCTGTTACTTTATAATGAGTAGCTCAAGTCAGTCAAAAGCTCATAACTGAATTTTCCCGCCATCAAGCCTATAGCATTATCATACAGCGTTTATTGTTCTATGGGATTGTCATTTAGGCCTAGATAATGTTAAAATCGAAACACCTCTCCCCCTCCTAATAAATTGTTTAAATCAATTAGGCTGACCTTTCAAATTCTGCTAAAAAGACTGAATTCACTATAACTAACAAAATTCCACGGGCTCCAAGCTTATATTCTAAATGAGATCATACCGTAACCGTGGTCCCGCACGTGTTCAAGCCAAACTCAAACAGAACTCTTGAGTCGTCCGATAATTTTGGTTTACAGGTTCTGTCCAAGAGGGTAGTACTGGCTGGAGTCACTGCAGGCCAGGTAGTTTTTGTACTGGTCACCACAGTCATGGTCCCGTCATTTGAACAGACTGGAAAGACAAAAGGTCCATTGAAGATGACAATACAAAAACAAAGCATGCGTGTTACGGATGGATACTCACTTATAAGCTGATCACGTCTGAAAAGACAGCGCGTTGCTGTTGCTGTCTGGATCTCCAAAGTCTTTGAATCTCTTGAGAGTACTTCAAATGTGCCATAAAAATGCCTCAAGTTGATATCCTGAAATGCAAATAAAAAAGTTTTGGCCCAAAGCAGTGAAGTAGGCCTATAAGCAGCTATTAAAGTGAGGGCAATGTCCTGCCAAATTTGGTTGATAGTCATGCCTTAGATCAGTGGTTCCCAAACTGTGGGGGGAGATTAACAAATGCCATAAAAAAAATAAAAAAAAACTAGTCATTTTACCTTAAGCCTCTAGGGGGCGGCATAGTTTCAAAGCCGATGTAGTGGGCCGAGTCAATATTTTAACTTGTCGACCACCTTCCCAAATTGGCGCAAATGTTCTAACTACACGGAACACAAATATAAAAATGCAACATGTAAAGTGTTGGTCCCATGTTTCATGAGCTGAAATAAAAGATCCCAGAAATGTCCCAGAAATGTTCCATACACACAAAAAGCTTCTCTCAAATTGTGCACAAATTCATTTACATCCCTGTTAATGAGCATTTCTCCTTTGCCAAGATAATCCATCCACATGACAGGTGTGGCATATAAAGAAGCTGATTAAACAGCATGATCATTACACATGTGCCCCTTGTGCTGGGGACAATAAAAGGCCACTAAAATATGCAGTTGTCTCACAACAATGGCACAGATGTCTCAAGTTGAGGGAGCGTGCAATTGGCATGCTGACTGCAGGAATGTCTGCCAGAGCTGTTGCCAGATAATTTAATGTTCATTTTACTACCATAAGCCGCCTCCGTCGTTTTAGAGATTTTGGCAGTACGTCCAACCGGCCTCACAACCGCAGACCAGGTGTATGGCGTCGTGTGGGCGAGCGGTTTGCTGATGTCAACATTGTGAGCAGAGTACCCCATGGTGGCGGTGGGGTTATGGTATGGACAGGCATAAGCTATGGACAACGAACACAATTGCATTTTATTGATGGCAATTTGAATGCACAGAAGTACCATGATGCGATCCTGAGGCCCATTTTTTAAAAAAGGTATGTGTGACCAGATTCATATCTGTATACCCAGTCATGTGAAATCCATAGATTAGGGCCTAATTAATTTATTTCAATTGACTGATTTCCTCATATGAATTGTAACTCAGTAAAATCTTTGAAATTGTTGCACAGTTTCATTTTGTTCAGTATAGCTACTGTTCTCAGAGTCTGACACAGTTTAGCAAAATATGGACCGGTGGCTGATTGAAAAATAAAGACAATCCAACCATTAATGAGGGTGAATCTACAACTGATTAACCGCCATCTGATAATGACACTGACCCTAGGCCGAGCGAGGCCGGCGGGAGCTGAGCCTAGGCCGAGCGAGATGCCGGCGGGAGAGACCCTAGTGCCAGTGGGAAAGACACTCAAGGATAAGCTGGCACTCTCGAATTCAGCAAAGAGATAAAGGTGATTACATTCAGTATGGTTTCACGTCTCATGGTCAATGGGGATCCACATCCACAATGCGTTGCGTGTTTAATGTGCTAGAAGCCAGTGAAACTGAAGACATTTACAGAACACTGATAAACCGGTGGATTTTGTCTATCGCAAAGAGCAAGATTTGCGTGGCCAAAAGCAGGTATTGACCACAAACTACAACCAAAGCTGCTTGCTATGAAGTGTCATGATATTGCAAAATCTAAAAAAGCCACATACTAATGAGACAATCTCCTCGCAGCAATAGGCATGGTGAGAAAATAGCGAGTCAGCTCAAACAAATCCCGCTGTCTGATAACACCGTTGCCCAGCGGATATACATTATGGCAAAAGACAAAGCGTCAGCTTATTGATCAAATAAATAAAAAAAGCATGACATTTGCTCTACAACTAGATGAGTCAATTGATGTCACATGCAGCTCAGCTTCTCGTATTAGTCAGATACTGCTATGAGGGGAAACTACATGAAGCGCTGTTATTTTGCAGTGCGCTTGAGGGGCCATTCAACAAACTTGATGAAAAGATGCGGGACGAGGGGCTGTGTTGGGAGAATTGTGTGGGCGTGTGTACAGATGGGGCTGGTACTATGATGGGTAAACATAAGGGTCTGAATGCAAAGATACACGCCGTTGTGCCAAACATAGTATTCCCTCATTGTGTTATACACAGGGAAGCTCTTTCTTCCAAGGCCCTTGAAAATGAGCTTAGTAGCATGCTTCAAACAGCAATAAAAATGGTGAACTTCATAAAGGCACGCCCCATGTATACCAGACATATGCTGTCCTGTGCAAAGAAATGGGATCTGAGCACGAATCGCTACTGTTGCATACTGAGGTCAGGTGGTTGTTGTGAGGTAAAGTGCTGCTGCGTCTACTTGAAATGAGAGATGAAGTGCGCCTATTCATACTGGATACAGAGTCGCCCAATGCAGAATGCCGGTGATCCTAAATGGCTGGCAAACCTGGCAGACATTTTTGTTAGACTGAATGGACTTAAGATGTCACTGCAAGGCCCCAATACCAACATTATGTCATTGGCCAACAAAGTTGGGGGGTTTGTAAAGAAGCTGGAGCGCTTGGCATGGGGTGGGGGGGGAGTGTGGAGATGTTCACTGGTCTCAGATTGAGGAGAATGAACTGCACCTGGATGACGCAACAAAAAGCAAGGATCACTCATCAACTCCGAGGACTTATTGGACATTTCAGGAGTACTTTCAAGAGGAGACACGAAAACCACGACTGGAGCCAATAACCGTTCATTGCCACCACCGCTGGCAGCTATCTGTCATCGGAGCTACAGTAGTCATTCCTGGAACTATCCAGTGACAGGACCTTGCGTGCAGCCTTTGCCACAACACCGCTGGTTGAATTTTGGCTGTCAATCGCAGGAAAATAACAGGGATTATCTGAAATCTCATTGGATAAACTGATTGCTTTTGCGTCGACCCATTGGTGAAACTACTTTTTCCACACTTACATATATTAAAACAAACGGTTATGACTCACAAGAGTGGAAGATGAACTACTTTTAAATCGGTGTCAAGCATAAAGCCCAGAATACAAAATGCTGTGTTCCCAGCATCAGGCTCAATCTCATTAATTCGAGTGAGTATAGATTGATTAAGAACAGGTTTATGTTTAGAGAGATTCTGGTAATTACCCATGTTTATGGCCAAATAAAATTCAAACAAATATGTCTGTATGGATTTGAGAATAGGTGTACAGAGATTCTGGTAATTACCCATGTGAATTACCAAATAAAAGTATGAAGTGAAATGCAAACAGATATATCTGTGTATACATCATTGTACAGCGATTTCAAATATATAAATGGACATTTAAATATGAACGCGTGAGTGCGTCGGGGGACACAAGCTGTGACCCAAATGGATAAGGGGGGCGTGAGCCAAAAAGTTTGGGAACCGCTGCCTTAGATCAGCGTCTCAATCCATTCTTTAGGGAGCCCAAAGGGGGTGCACATTTTTGTTCTAGACCACCATCAACACAGATACAGCTAATTACAGGCTTGGCAAATACCTGAATCAGTTGTGTTTTAGTGCTGGGCTAGACCAAAAATGTGTGCCGCTTGGGGGTCCCCCCAGGAATGCAATGAGAAACAGCGCTTTAGAATTGACAACATACTGTACCTCATAAGTGTAGCCAACAGTGAACAGTGGCACCTCCAAGGTCAAACTATGGCTTTCGTTTCGCAGGTTGTACCCTCTTTCAGCCACCAGCTCTGGTGTTAGAGGGTCATGCCCGACCCCGATCTCCCACAGGTATCCCAGTCTTGGCTGGGTCATGTCAAAGACAATTCCTCTTCCTGTGCAAACCCCTTTCAGCTCAGGAGGGACTGAGGGGGAAAATGCAGATTTTTTTAAAGCAAGTTACTTTGAAGACCTTGTTAAAGTAAAATGTTATGCTTGAAGTAAAATATAAAGACTTACATGCGTCGCTGAGCTGTTCCACAACAGAGGCTAGATGGTAGTAAGCCTCTTCCTGGGGCATGATGCTTAACGTGTAGTTTATGTCCATGGAGTACTGGAGGAGCCCCTCACCTAAGTACTATTGAGAAAAAAATAAATTTTTTGAAATCTCATATTATTTCAAAAGTTGGAATTCATGACTATAAGCTCAATTTATGGAAATGCGTTTGATCTAAAATGTACTCACTGTCCTATAAACAGCCTTGTCGTCAAAAGGAACCGTGATAGTATAGGCATGAGTGCCATTGGCATGGACGACCTTACTGATGGTGTAACCATGTTCTGCAGCGTCAGATACAGAGAACTGCTTTTCATTCAACTTCACTTCAATCAGAGCCACGTCGTGAGGAATGTTCCCCAAGTACACGTTGAACGCATGTTCTTCAACGCTGGTCTCTGGAGGAGTAATGGAGGAAATAGTTAAGTAGCCAAGTAACCAGGATTAACAAGAACTCAGCAATGCCACAAAGCACATTGGAAATGACACCTCAGTCATTGTAACTATATGTTTATGTGCGAAAAGGATGAACATACTGTGGTATGGAGAAAGGGCATCGACATCAACAGTGAAGGGGTGCCGGCACAGCAATGGAGTGTCCACTACCCTGAGCAGCCGGTGTCTCGTTTCAACAGTGCTACCATCAGTGTAGACATGAGAGAACACATGCTCATAGAACAGGAAAGCCACGTACATCTCCCGGTAGATATTGTTTGTCACCAAACTCTAAAAATACACAATTTACTGTGTTAACTTACACTTCAAGCTGTCGTGAATGAGCAACGATCTAGTTAAATAATTAATTTAAAAACGCACACTAGGTAAACGTTATCCTATGAAAATATTATACTGAACAAAAATATAAAAACGCAACATGTAAAGTGTTGGTCCCATGTTTCATGAGCGGAAATAAAGAGATCCTAGAAATGTTCCATATGCACAAAGCTTATTTCTCGTTTGTGTACACATTTGTTTACATCCCTGTTAGTGAGCATTTCTCCTTTGCCAAGATAATCCATCCACCTGACAGGTGTGGCATATCAAGAAGCTGATTAAACAGCATGATCATTACATAGGTGCACCTTGTGCTGGATACAATAAAAGGCCACTCGTGCAGTTGTCACACAACGCCACAGATGTGTACATTTTGAGGGAGCGTGCAATTGGCATGCTGACTGCAGCAATGTCCACCAGAGCTGTTCCCAGAGAATGTAATGTTAATTTCTTCACCATAAACCGCCTCCAACGTCATTTTAAAGAATTTAGCAGTATGTCCAACCAGTCTCACAACTGCAGACCACGTGTAACCACGCCAGCCCAGGACCTCCACATCCGGCTTCTTCACATGCAGGATCATCTGAGACCAGCCACCCTGACAGCTGATGGAGTATTTGTCTGTAATAAAGCCCTTTTGTGGGGAAAATCTCATTCTGATTGGCTGGGCCTGGCTCCCCAGTGGGTGGGCCTATGCCCTCCCAGGTCAGCAGCCCTGCCCAGTCATGTGAAATCCATAGATTAGCGCCTAATGAATGCGTTTCAATTTACGGATTGTAACTCCGTAAAAGTCATTGAAATTGTTGCATTTATTTTTGTTCACTATAGATCAGGTCTCCCAACTCCAGTCCCAGAGAGCTACTTGGTGCAGGCTTGTGTTTCAGCCAAGCACAAAAATACTTGCTCAATTGTGGTCCAGATGAAAGATTAGGCCTAGTTGATTTATTTAAAGGCCCAGTGCAGACAAACTAGATTTTCCTGTGTTTTATATGAAATATAACAATTATAATGCCCTTTAGTGCAAGAGCTGTTTGATAAGTTTCAGCTTGTTTTGGTGGGATGAATTTTTGCCTTCCATGGTGACGTCACCATGCGGTAAATTACTTAGACCAATAAAAAAATGTTCCAAACCTCTGCCAACAGCAGCTAATTTTCAGATTTCCCCTCCCCACTCAGACCACTCCCACACAGTATTAGCAAAATGATTTCTTGAAAGATTGCCCTTTGCTAAGAAGCCATTTGTTTCTTTAAATCACAAAAATGTACTTAAATTGTTACCAAGAAATTGTTTGATATTGCGATAAAAACATCAGCATTGGACCTTTACAGGCGTTAGCCTAGTGCTGGGCTGGAGAGAAAAAAAGCCTTCACACCCAGTAGCTCGCTGGGGCCGCAGTTTGAGAACACTGCACCAATTGAATCTAGCCTGGTCCCAGATCAGTTTGTGCTTTTGCCTACTCCATTGTCAAGCTATGTTTGGCATGGCAACTCCTTATGGAATTGTCAAGAAAGCAGACTGTCACCCAGGCTAAGCTGAACCCAGATCGAGCTAAAGTCCACAGTGGCCTTTACCTTCCTATATCCTCCTTTGGCACCAAAGGGGATACCCATCTGTACCATGAGCCCGTTGACTTCTAGAGTGTAGCCCCTGGCCCTCGCTGTGCCCTCATCCAGCAGTTGGCTCTCCACACCCACGTTGATCTGCTTGCTCTCAAAGCCAACGCCGCTGTGAACCAAGGGGTTCATGATCCTGGGGGTGTCCCAGAGTAGCCTGGCCCCGTCAAAGTATCCTGGGTCTGAGAGCAAAAAAAGCAATACAAAAGCCTTTAGAATGGTAGACACAGAGACGGATTTAGACTTTCATTAATCAGGTAGAACGGAACCAGTAGTAGGCCTAGTCCGGACCTCCAGGCTCAGATTTTAATAACCCTGGTTAACAGTGTAGGGATGAGCACAAGTACTCAATTGAAGGTTTGTACATGATCACTGAATGAGTACTATTTTCAAATGCCACTACGTGCTCACAGTAGGTAGATTACTTTAAACATGCAAGTACTCGAGTAGGCTAATTGAAATAGTTCAGAGATTACAACAGAATGTCTTTCAAATGCCCATACCTTCTGCCTTTCAAGAAGCAGTGGATGATTGATTGTATTTACAGCAGCTATGTTTCCATCCAATTGGCAACAGATTTTCATGCGAATATTCTAAAATCTGCATAAAACAATATGCCCATTTCTCCAGAGATTTTTCCAGCAAATTGATTTGTTGCAGATGTAAGGCTGTGCGTGATGACATAGTTCATATAAAAAATCCCCATGTACTGAATAAAAAAACAAGTTAAATGGGTTTCCATTGCATTTTCAACTAATGGTTCTCAAAAGAAAAATGTGTTATAAAGAGAGCATGCCCACTCTGGTATTGGCACGTTCGCTCTAGCCAAAGCGCGCAGATGCTGCTGTTGGCTAGAGCACACGTATAGCCTACATGAAGACTATTAATATCATCATCAAAAGAGCGAGTAATTATTTGTCAAACGGAAGCCAAGCGTCAATTATCATGTCACCAGAATAAGACCCTCGATATTTATTGGAAAGGAGCGTCAAGCTCACCACCTTATACTTTCAACACCCTGTGAAGTTCATTTATTTCATAAGTAGCCTAATAAACTGCGTGCTTGCCCGACGAGTCGTAGTGGGAGGACCACACAACATGCCATCACCTGACACATTTTCAATATGGTTATTCTATCAATATTTGTGCCTAAAAGAGTTTGACATTTCTCACATAATTCATTTTACCGACAAAAAGATCCCGCCTTGTCTAGCGTATTTTGTTTTGTCAAAATATGGAAAGTTTAACGAAAAATGTTCAGTTTCCATCAGGCCTGTCATTACATTTTTTACCCTACATGTACTTTACTTGCATTATATAAAAAGGTTGTCTGGAAACCTGGTTGTTGATGCACAATTCATGGCTTATCTAAAGAATTAATTAATTAATCTACAGTTGTCTTGAATTATTACTTGCATCATCTTTGAATATAAACATTTGCATGGCGTTATCAAAAGTCTGCTGCAGCTAATGGTAGTGGCATTCTTAAAGACCATTCTTTAGCGATATAGGGGAGTAGAAATTAATGTACTTATGGTGCAGGCCACAGATATGTCAATCATGACCACCATCATTTTCTGACGGAAGAACACTGTCCCGTGAATGACCTCCACCGCAACACCGGCAACCTGAGAGGAGAAAGACAATGTGGTTGGGAAAAGGTCCTGCCAGTTTTAGGCCTTAAAATGACTTCTATTTTAGTAGTTCAACGTTTCTTGCTTTTCCTCATCTTTCCTTCATCTGCACTGATTGGGAATAATACACTGCTATAAGAGCAAGCATCTCGAGGGCTTCCACCATATTTTTTTCAGATCAGCGCAGACGAAGGAAGGGACATGAGAAGAGGAAGCCGTTTCAGAGTACTGAAACGCATAGCATTTCTTGAAATACCCACCATTACGATTTCCGAATGGTTTTGTCTGTAGGGACAGCGGAAGACAACCCTTTTCGGAGTGGCACTCAGCTCATAACCCAGTTGATGGGCTTCGGCGACAGACATGGTGGCCATTTTTTCCTCATTCTTCAGGAACATTACCTGCCATGCAGAATTTGCCATCTTTTGGGCCTAAGAGGATTCAGTATTGAGTCAACATCAAGCTTGAACATGTTTCAATGCACAGATTATACTTTTAAAAAAAACATGTTGAATGCTTCTAAAGGATGTGGCTTACAACAGAATGGGCTGCCCTCCATGCTTCCTTTGAGGTTCCTTCAGAGGTAGTACAAGGAACATCTCTCCCCACAGTTACCTAAGGGACATAGGACCATATGTCAATCATCTTGGGTGGCACATAGGAGGGGTCATCTAACTTTGTGTAGAAGAAAATCATTTGATGGATTTCTGGTTCTGGAGGCCCACTATATGCCAGCCGTAGTTCTAATCAAGCAATTAGTTTGAATCTTAAACACTTAATTAATGGTCAAAAATCAACTTACTAATTTGAGTGGGTATTTATCAGAGTTCATCTGGCAAAGCAATTTGCGTTTCTGTTCAGTTGGTGTGAAACCCAGTATGCACACTGGGCCAGGCCCCCAGGACCAGGATCAGAAAAGGCAGCTTTACTGTACCTCCATGTAGTCCTCTTCACATATAACCTCCCGTTGGGACCAGGGCAGTGGCAGGGAGCAGGTCTGATACAAAGGGTAGCGCGACTGTTGGTCCTTGGCATCCGTGACAATGACATTGAACTGGAAGGTGAATACCTCATCATTCTGAAACGACAAATAGTTATTTGTCATCAGGTTTGATCAGCTCAGCAAGATGATACAGTTCAGTATGGGAAGACAGGAGCTTGAGTCTGGGTCCTCAGTTTGCACCTTTTTGTTCCATTCCTTAAACCAACACACCCGATTCACCACCACATAAAAAAAAAATAATCAAACCACCCTTGATTAGTTGAATGAGGTTTATTGAGTCAGTTGAATCAAGTTGGGCTAAGACTTTAGAACTCTCCTGCCCTAGAGTGAGACATAGGGTATGTCCCAATTCTCTCTCCTTTTTCCCCAAAGTGTGCACTTATGGTGGAAACTCCCACTAGCCCATGCCTCCACCAATCCAATGCTTTTAGATTTGCAGGAAGTAGTGAATAAGTGCACACTTCAGGAGGAACGAGATATTGGGATGCACCCATAGGCTACCTGGTTGTCAGTGTGACAGGAGAAGTAGGAAGCCCTGAGAGTGGTGTAGCCATCCATCTTGAAGGTGCTGATGGTGTAACCACACCGGGAAGCAGTCTTTTCATCTATGGGATGCACACCAGCCACACCTGCAGAGTAGAGGACATTACATTTCACTCTGCGCATCAATTACGTTAAACAAATGGCACATATACTCCTACAATCAGACTATAGGATACGTATAGCCTACTATATCCTACTACTATCCCGCTCATAGTTCACCAATGTTAATATTGAGGACCCACTATCTAGGACTGAGGGCACCAAATCTTTCAATCATAAACAGTTGAAATCAACTTGAGCCATACTTTAAGCAAGGTCTAAAGTAATACAACTAAAATACTAAAACCTTATGTCATCACCCACCTACAGCCTCAAACTGAGGCGCGTTGCCAGACGAACCAACATGCACCCATAGGTATCGATCACGACATTCTGACTGTACGGCCACTCCTACGCAAGAGAATACAGGTTAGGGTAAAATTAATAAATACCTGTGATATTGATTCAGTTTTGTGAATGAACAGAGATTTATCTCTGCTTACATTGATAGGCCCCTGCAGTGGCTCACATGCCTGACGACTATTGTTTTTAGTACAATATTTGTGCTTGGGTACATTAACTTGATAAGACTCATGCAGACCATGATCAATGAAAAGAACTCAGCATACCTTCTGGAATACTGTAACCTTTGGGACTTCCAAGAACCCCCAAATAAAGGAATGATAGTCTGGGAGAAAGTTAAATTAATGCCTGCCATTTCTCACTGGTAAAATCATGGAGAACCACAACACATCAAAATTGTTTTGCATTTTTCCAAATGATTTCCAACTCAGAATTTAAGAAAATCAAACTTACCCAATACTTACGCCAAGACTTGCAGCCATCATTTGGCTATACAAATCCCCAGCTTGACTAAACAATACTAGTACTAGTCAGATAGTAGCAGAAAATAAAGACAGCAAAACTAGTTGCTTTGAAACTCCCTTGCTACTAACCAAAGGGCCAAACAATTTTAATTCAGTCACAGGTAGACTAATCACCACCGGAAGGAGGCGGAATGGAACCCAGGTGTGACTGATTGAACTTGATTGCTTTGTAAACTTTTGATGACTTCCATTGGCACCGTTGTCCTACGAAAGGAGTGAGGCTTATTTGGGTATGCATAGCCAACTGCACAAAATGTTATATTTGGTGGTTGAATATGAAAGTGATTTAGCCTAGCACTACACAGCTGATTCAAATAATCAAAGCTTGATGATGAGTTCATTATTTGAATCAGCTGTGTAGTGCTAGGGCAACAACCAAAACGTGCACCCCTTGGGGTCCCAGGACCGAGTTTGGGAAACGCTTGCCTAGTAGAAGCAAAATGGAGGAGTTTTCCGCCTTTAGTGGTTGGGTTTGTAATCTTATGTTCATCACTGTAAATAGCCAGCAGAGGGAGGTAAATTGTCATAAGCCTGCATTTTATCTAGTCTCTTGCTGAGCTGTGCTGTCTAGCTATCCCAAACCACCAGATGGCAATGTTAATTGGTTTTACACCCTGAGATTTAGAACACAAACACAAACTTCTTCTGTAAATTAACATTGTTTTGCATATGCTGATTAAAAATAAACTCATTCAAAATAGACTAAATGTTTGGTAAAAGATATGGTCTCTCTTCAAATATGCTGAGTGGTTAGTGTAGTTATAATTTGCAATAATGACCTTTTAATTTGACAGAACATTTTTGTCAGCTCTTTTGTGGGTTTGACATCAGAAAGCGAATGGCTGCAGTGGCATTAGCCAGGTAGGTGCTTCCACACATTGGTAGTGGATGATGGTAGTTCTCCCCAATACAATGAAAAGTGCTTTGAGTACCTGAAAAAAATGTAAATAAACCCAAATCTATTATTGTGATTGTTATTATTTTATTTTGTATTATTAGTAGTATTATAAATGATTAATATATTAATATCCTTCCAGGTCCAGTGAAAGCCCCAGTCCTGGGTACTGGGTTCCACACCAGCCTTGGAAAGGAGTCCCGTGCTCAGACGCTGCAGAACGGTGAGTCCTTAACTAAACCCACCATGCCCTCTCTCCTCAAAACATCTGGGGCTTGATCAGCATGTTGGAGATAGAAGTTCAACACATAGAGTGGACATTATTCTTTATTCCAACTAATATACATTCTTGGGTGAATCCTGCCACTTAAGACCTATTTTCACTTAATGCATTGATGCCAATGGGAGATTAAGTGAAAATGTGACTTACGGTAAATGGAATTTGGGATTCACACCTGTATGCATAACTCTTACTCTGGGGACCAAACAAAACCTGTTCAAGCAGGAAACTGAATGATTGGTTGTGAGATAGTGAGTGAAATTAACCAGGATGTTTTTGGTCTCATGTTTCCTGTTATCATATAAAATCTGAGATTACATCTTGGGAAGTTGGTTTACTTGACAGTTTCATATCCAATCATTGTATAGAAGACGGTTTTATGGAGAGGCCAGTTTGGTGCATGTCTCAAATTGGTGTGTGTGAGAGAGAGAGTAGCTAATAAAGCCCATGAGAGAAAGAGAGAGAGAGACTGAGAAACTGAGAGAGTGAGAGGTTTGATGAGAAATGTTCCCGGCCTTGAGGATTTATAGTTTGTGGTGATCACTGTGAACAAGCACATCCCTGTGAGAAAACACTGTGTTCTCAGAGCACACACCACACCTGGACCAACAGCAACACACACACACACACTGTCCCTCTCTCTATCACATTCACTTATTCGCACGCACCACACACACGCACACACAATCCGCCTCTAATCCGCCACTTTCTGTCATCCAAACACACCGGGATTAAACTGTCCTGAGGGGAGTTAGTGGGGTGGGGGTGGGGGAGGATACACACACAGAAACACGCACCAGTAGTCGCGTACACACGGTGGTTAGTTGTATACACAAACACATGCACACACAGCGGTTCCAGAATATAACAATTAATGCTCTTAAAAGCTTTTTGGTTTATTTCTGGCGCTGGGTTGGATGGTACGCTGACACTGGTGACCGGGCTTCACTCCACTCTGCATTCCAGATCAACCTGCCTGACACACAAACACACACACACACACACACACACACCCTTGGCGTTTTTCCTATTTTGTTGCATTACAACCTGTAATTTAAATGGATTTTTATTTGGATTTCATGTAATGGACACACAAAATAGTCCAAATTGGTGAAGTGAAATTAAAAAAATAACTTAAACTCAAAAAAATTAATAACGGAAAAGTGGTGCGTGCGTATTCACCCCCTTTGCTATGAATCCCCTAAATAAGATCTGGTGCAACCAATTACCTTCAGAAGTCACATAATTAGTTAAATAAAGTCCACTTGTGTGCAATCTAAGTGTCACATGAACTGTCACATGATCTCAGGTATATATACACCTGCTCTGAAAGGCCCCAGAGTCTGCAACACAACTAAGCAAGGGGTACCACCAAGCAAGCGGCACCATGAAGACCAAGGAGCTTTCCAAACAGGTCAGGGACAAAGTTGTGGAGAAGTACCCTACCTATGGCCTCCATAATACTCATCCCGTCCCGTCCCGTCCCCCATGCCCACAATGCATCTATGATTACCAGTCCCTGTGCTACCCAGCTATGCCACTAGCAACCTGCTGCTCCAGCTGAGGACTATGACAACCAGGCCTCCCCTGCTGAAAAGGTTAACCAACCTTGCCCTGCATTCCTCAGAACCACCTTTCAAAGCCACCATTCATCCTTCCTTCACCAGCCGTCAAGGATTTTTTAAACTCTCATATGGTAGTATAACGATAATGGTGTTAGGGCAGTTTTTGTAATTTTAAAGTTTCTTGTTTGAAGAGTGACTGAGTCTGATTTAATGAATAAACGGTTAGCTAGCTGCGCGGCATGGCTAGGCTGCTGGTGGCGTTAGCTCTGGCTGTGAGTTTCAGGAGTAGCTAGCCTCGTCTGATATGCAGCTACGGTAATATACTAACTAACTGACTAACTAACCACAGCTAGGAAAAGGACAAAAAAAGATGTCCACAGCCAGCCAACCCACTAGTCAGCATGGGGATGCTGTTGTTCTGACACTGTGTGGACCCATCACCCAGAACACACATCCCACCCCTCATGTCAGTATGAAAAATGTATGCACTCACTATAACTGTAAGTCGCTCTGGATAAGAGTGTCTGCTAAATGACTAAAATGTAATGTAAATGTAAATCTAAGTACAGATCAGGGTTGGGTTATAAAAAAACATCCCACGGAGCACCATTAAATCCATTATTAAAAAATGGAAAGAATATGGCACCACAACAAACCTGCCAAGAGAGGGCCGCCCACCAAAACTCACGGACCAGGCAAGGAGAGCATTAATCAGAGAGGCAACAAAGAGACCAAAGATAACGCTGAAGGAGCTGCAAAGCTCCACAGCGGAGATTGGAGTATCTGTCCATAGGACCACTTTAAACCATACACTCCACAGAGCTGGGCTTTACGGAAGAGTGGCCAGAAAAAAGCCATTGCTTCAATATTTTTTTTGTTGTTGTTATGAATAGTTATGCACGCTCAAGGTTTCAGTTTTTTTGTCTTATTTCTTGGTTGTTTCACAAGAAAAAATATTTTGCATCTTCAAAGTGGTAGGCATGTTGTGTAAATCAAATGATCCAAACCCCCCAAAAATCCATTTTTATTCCAGGTTATAAGGCAACAAAATAGGACATATGCCAAGGGGGGTGAATACTTTCGCATGTCAATGTACACACACATCCTGTGTGCATGCACATCCGACTCACACACACAACAGTATGCGTGAACACATTTAAATCAAATCAAATTTTATTGGTTGCATACACATATTTAGCAGATGTTATTGCGGGTGTAGCGAAATGCTTGTGTTCCTAGCTCCAACAGTGCAGTAATATCGAACAATACACGTGAATCTAAAAGTAAAAGAATGGAATTAAGAAATATATAAATATTAGGACGAACAATATATATACACTACCGGTCAAAAGTTTTAGAACACCTACTCATTCAAGGGTTTTTCTTTATTTTTACTATTTTCTACATTGTAGAATAATAGTGAAGACATCAAAACTATGAAAGAACACATATGGAATCATGTAGTAACCAAAAAAGTGTTAAACAAATCAAAATATATTTTATATTTGAGATTCTTCAAAGTATTTTGGGTCATTGTCCTGTTGAAAAACAAATGATAGTCATACACACAATACCCCATAATGACAAAGCCAAAACAGGTTTTTATACATTTTTACAAATGTATAAAAAATGTAAAACTGAAATATCACATTTACGTAAGTGTTCAGACCCTTTACTCAGTACTTTGTTGAAGCACCTTTGGCAGCGATTACAGCCTTGAGTCTTCTTGGGTATGACGCTACAAGCTTGGCACACCTGTATTTGGGGAGGGTCTCCCATTCTTCTCTGCAGATCCTCTCAACCTCTGCCAGGTTGGATGGGGAGCATTGCTGCATAACTATTTTCAGGTCTCTCCAGAGAAGTTCGATCGGGTTCAAGTCCGGGCTCTGGCTGGGCCACTCAAGGACATTCAGAGACTTGTCCCGAAGCCACTCCTGCGTTGTCTTGGCTGTGTGCTTAGGGTCGTTGTCCTGTTGGAAGGTGAACCTTCACCCCTGTCTGAGGTCCTGAGCGCTCTGGAGCAGGTTTTCATCAAGGATTTCTCTGTAATTTGCTCTGTTCATCTTTCCCTCGATCCTGACTAGTCTCCCAGTCACTGCCGCTAAGAAACTTCCCCACAGCATGATGCTGCCACCACCATGCTTCACCGTAGGGATGGTGCCAGGTTTCCTCCAGACATGACACTTGGCATTCAGGCCAAAGAGTTCAATTTTGGTTTCATCAGACCAGGGGGGGAGTGTGTGTGTGTATGCAAGTGTTAGTGTGAGTGTGTAAGAGTGTCAGTGTAGGCGTGATATGCGGATATACATGTAAACAAGGCTGAAAAGTGACTGGTAGCAGGAATATATAAATACTTATGGTAATATAATAATGGTAATACATGTAAACAGGAGTTACCAGTAAAAGGATATATAGATAGATGCTAATGGTAATGGAAGGCAATAATCAATGAACAGCAGCGTAGCGGTAATAATAAATCTAATCAATAATCATTTTAGCAGCAGCGTTGGTGTGACAGGGAGCAGTAGTTGTTATCCATTTAACAGTCTTATATGGAACGCCGTTTGGGTCTTTGCGTGTCAAAAAAGATACACATCAAATAACACTATTTGACGCGTCAAATAACAATATGCAAACTATATGCAAATGTTGGCCAATCACAAATAAGGCGCATGTGAAGCCAGCTATATGAAAAACATCTCATTCATCGTCAATCATCATCACCAACAAACAAGTAAGTAATGTCGAACCTTGAAAACATGAGAGACCGCTTTTTAAGTACAACCACCTTCACAACCACCCCAGCAGGATCGGGTGGTTCAAAGGTAGGATTAATTATTGTTGGTAATACCTGGCAAAAGTCAACATTGACCGGCACAGCGCCCCCCTTTCCATTATTAGCCTATCTAGCTAGCTATGTTATCGTTTGTTATTTAATAGTATGTCAGTTCGAGTAAACTAGGCATTTCTATTGCTGTTATGTTGTGTTATGATTTCGTTGACGTTTTCTTCAAATATCGCTTGAGAGAATGAGCAGTTATAGAATTGGGCGGAGTCCGAACAACCTTTATGCAAATGAGGATCATCAGTGACAAAATCTATGACTCATAGCACACATATAGGTGAATTGCTGTGACATATGACAAACGAGTGATAGTGTAATCAATGTGTAATAACTACGTACAAAATTTATGAACGTGTTAAATGATTATGTGATGTGCAGTCATATTCAGGTCCTGATTGGTCAACAAGCTTATTTGACGCGTCAAATAGTGTTATTTGACGTGTATCTTTTTTGACACGCAAAGACCCAAACGGTGTTTCATAGTCTTATGTCCAGAGGATAGAAGCTGTTTAGGAGTCTGTTGTTCTGAACCTTAATGCACCGGTACAGATGGTGATACAACCAGTCAGGATGCTCTCGATGGTGCAGCTGTAAAAGTTCTTAAGGATCTGAGGGGCCATGCCAAATCGTTTCAGCCTCCTGAGGGAGAAGAGGTACTGCCGTGCCTTGTTCACGACTATGTTGGTGTGAGAGGACCATGATAAGTCCTCAGTGATATGGATACAGAGGAATTTGAAGCTCTTGACTTGCTCCCCTGCGGCCCAGTCGATGTGGATGGGGGTGTGCACCCGTCCCTGTTTCCTATAGTCCACGATCAGCTCCTTGGTCTTGCTGACGTTGAGGGAGAGGTTGTTGTCCTGGCACCACAGGTCTCTGACCTCCTCCCTGTAGGCTGTCTTATCGCTGTTGGTGATCAGGCCTACCACTGTCGTGTCGTCAGCTAACTTGACCACGATTCTGCCTTGACTGCTCTAGAAGCCTAAAGTGTTTAGAAAGTGTGTTCTGTCCTTATTGTTTAAAATTCTGAGTCTTCCATCTCCCATCTTTGTGTAAAAGAAATGTCAATTGAGACGTGTTTATTGATAGCCTAACACAAATATAGCCTACTACGGGGAATGGAACTGAACTGGCATATGTTTTTATAGTAAAGGCCTATGTTTGTGTTTGGACTAGAGTTGCGGTATACAGTCTGTGTGTTCTGTATTACCATCTGTGTGGTCATGGAGTTTGCTTATTTGCGTGTCTGATATTGTGTGTGTGTGCGCCTGTGTATGTGTTTGCAAGCATACGTGTGTGTGTGTGTGTGTGTGTGTGAGGCTGTGCTGCAGATGGCTAGGCCTCCTGTAGCTCAGTTGGTAGAGGATGGCGCTTGCAACGCCAGGGTTGTGGGTTCGATTTCCCACGGGGGGCCAGTATGAAAAATGTATGCACTCACTAACTGTAAGTCGCTCTGGATAAGAGCGTCTGCTAAATGACTAAAATGTAAATGTAATGGCTTCTCTCTGGTAAGTACACAGCTGTCTGTCTCTCGCTCTGCCTGGGGGAAGCACAGGGGCAGTTTGTCAGGCCCTATTAACAGGGCCTGTCTGGCCCGCTCATGACATCACCGCTACTGGCAACCCAAAACACTAGTAGTCTAGTGTGTGTGGGTATACTATTTATCCGTGTGTGTGTGTGCATGTGCGTCTGTGTTTGTGTGTGTGTGTGTGTGTGTGTTACTACCTACCCATGTGTGTGTAACTATATACCCTAACGTGTGTGTGTGTTTCGGTCCACAGGCAAGCGGCAGATCCACAACCTGGGCAGCCAGCTGCAGCTCAACCAGCACTGCCTGGACACAGCCTTCAACTTCTTTAAGATGGTGGTGAGCAAGCACCTGACGCGCGGACGCAAGATGGCGCACGTCATCGCTGCCTGCCTCTACCTGGTCTGCCGGACTGAGGGCACGCCCCGTATCCTTTGGACCTGCTGCCCTGAAGGGGGCCAAAGGGGGGAGATTGTCTTTTACCATAGGGGGTTTGGGTGAGGGTGTTTCCAAGGCTAATCAATGGTTACAGATTAACATGTGTGAGTGTTTTTGAGTACTGTATGTGTGAAAGAAATGGTCATCTCTGTTTACCCAGATGTAAAATCTTTGGTCAGCTGCCTGATTAACTTCCGTGTTCATATGTGTTAGAAATTATGACAAAAACTAAGTCTCCACCCTCGCTAAAGGAAACTCTCATCCATGTGGGTACATGCGTGAAGGACTCGAAGTGAAGCACTCGAGGTTAAGCACCACCTTCGCCCAATCCAGATACATCAAAATAACCAGTGACGAAAACCCAAAAACCAAAACTAATGCTGTTCGTTATCTCTCGCATCTCATTCAGTCCCGGCAGATTCTTCGGTCTACACGCAGAATCTGCCCATTGGAGATTAGAGAAAGGGAGAAGGATTGTATTTGTGACGTATCATCTGTGTGTGTTATTGTGGATGTGTGTGTGTGTGTGTTATTGTGGATGAGTTTGTGCATCCATGTGTGTAATAGAGAGGATGTGTTGTGTGAGTTATTGTGGATGGATGTGTGTGTAATAGAGAGGGTGTGTTGTGTGAGTTATTGTGGATGGATATGTGTGTAATAGAGAGGGTGTGTTGTGTGAGTTATTGTGGATGGATGTGTGTGTGTGTAATAGAGAGGGTGTGTTGTGTGAGTTATTGTGGATGGATATGTGTGTAATAGAGAGGGTGTGTTGTGTGAGTTATTGTGGATGGATGTGTGTGTAATAGAGAGGGTGTGTTGTGTGAGTTATTGTGGATGTGTGTGTGTGTAATAGAGAGGGTGTGTTGTGTGAGTTATTGTGGATGGATGTGTGTGTGTAATAGAGAGGGTGTGTTGTGTGAGTTATTGTGGATGGATGTGTGTGTAATAGAGAGGGTGTGTTGTGTGAGTTATTGTGGATGGATGTGTGTGTGTAATAGAGAGGGTGTGTTGTGTGAGTTATTGTGGATGGATGTGTGTGTGTAATAGAGAGGGTGTGTTGTGTGAGTTATTGTGGATGGATATGTGTGTAATAGAGAGGGTGTGTTGTGTGAGTTATTGTGGATGGATGTGTGTGTAATAGAGAGGGTGTGTTGTGTGAGTTATTGTGGATGGATATGTGTGTAATAGAGAGGGTGTGTTGTGTGAGTTATTGTGGATGGATGTGTGTGTGTAATAGAGAGGGTGTGTTGTGTGAGTTATTGTGGATGGATATGTGTGTAATAGAGAGGGTGTGTTGTGTGAGTTATTGTGGATGGATATGTGTGTAATAGAGAGGGTGTGTTGTGTGAGTTATTGTGGATGGATATGTGTGTAATAGAGAGGGTGTGTTGTGTGAGTTATTGTGGATGGATGTGTGTGTGTAATAGAGAGGGTGTGTTGTGTGAGTTATTGTGGATGGATGTGTGTGTGTAATAGAGAGGGTGTGTTGTGTGAGTTATTGTGGATGGATGTGTGTGTAATAGAGAGGGTGTGTTGTGTGAGTTATTGTGGATGGATGTGTGTGTGTAATAGAGAGGGTGTGTTGTGTGAGTTATTGTGGATGGATGTGTGTGTAATAGAGAGGGTGTGTTGTGTGAGTTATTGTGGATGGATGTGTGTGTGTAATAGAGAGGGTGTGTTGTGTGAGTTATTGTGGATGGATGTGTGTGTAATAGAGAGGGTGTGTTGTGTGAGTTATTGTGGATGGATGTGTGTGTAATAGAGAGGGTGTGTTGTGTGAGTTATTGTGGATGGATGTGTGTGTAATAGAGAGGGTGTGTTGTGTGAGTTATTGTGGATGGATATGTGTGCTCAGCATGTGCTTCTACACACCCATGTCCCAGAGACCCATTATTCCGATCAGGTCCAACGACACACCTCCTCCCGCTATCCAGCCACCTCAAACGCACACACACGCACACACACACACACACGCACACACACACACACACACACACACACACACACACACACACACACACTGATATCCAGCCACCTCTTCTCTCCACGGCGCACCCAAGTCCTTTGAACATTTCCCAATCCCAAGGCAGCAGAAGACCTGGAATGTTTACTGCAGCGTCCAGATCAAACCGCTCGGTGATCAGAATGCATTATAAGCTTCCCCTCCCCCAATTCTAACCTTAACCATTAGTGGAGGAAATGCAAAACTGACCCAAGATCAGTGTCTACTAGGGGCAACGTCACCCTACTCCACATTATAAATCACAGAGGCTGTGTTTACACAGGCAGCCCAATTCTGTTATTTTTTCACTAATGTTTGCATACATTTTGAGTTGTGGCCCCAGCGGGGATTGGACCCATTATCCTTCGCGTTGCAAGCGCCATGCTCTACCAAATGAGCCACACAGGACCACCATAAGTAGATCTACATCAGAGGAGGCTGGTGAGGGGAGGACGGCTCATAATAATGAATGGAATGGAGTGAATGTAATGGTATCAAACACCTGGAAACCAGGTGTTTGATGTGTTTGAGACCATTCCATTAACTCCTTTCCAGCCATTACTATGAGCCTGTCCTTCCCATTTTAAATGTCACCAGCCACAACTGATCTACGTCAAGGATATTCAAATATAAGCCTGAAGGTCTGGAGTACCGCTGTTTGTCTTCCTCCCCTGGCAGTGAATTGATTAACGTCACAGTGATTGGTCGTGCTCAGTAGTACCTTTTGCAAAGGAACATGAAAATCTTCTTACTGACCAGCGTTTTCTTCGTATGTGTGTGTGTTTGCATGGACTCTTTTAGAATAACAAGGGTAGGACCAAATACGTTGTAGATTCTATTCTATTTACAGTCGAGGTAACCACATATGGTTAAGTGATAGGGAGAAAGGAATTACTGTACCTTACAGTGACTTGATGATGCCAGTATCTGGCCTACCTCTAGCCATCCCTCTCAGGTCGCTGTTGGTGTTAGGTTCACAGTGTAGTGATACTAAATCTTCATTTGTCGCTACAGTAGCCCACCCAGGTTCTGTACCGCCGTAACGTTCAATAATAATAATAATAATATGCCAAAGCGACCTACAGTCATGTGTGCACACATTTTTACGTATGGGTGGTCCCGGGGATCGAACCCAATACCCTGGCATTACAAGCGCCATGCTCTCCCAATTGAGCTACAGAGGACCACATTGAGCTACAGAGGACCCCATTGAGCTACAGAGGACCACATTGAGCTACAGAGGACCACATTGAGCTACATAGGACCACATTGAGCTACAGAGGACCACATTGAGCTACAGAGGACCACATTGAGCTACAGAGGCCTGTACTAAAGAGCAAAGTGTTTGTATAACACCAGAGAATCTCACTAGTTGTCTGTGTATTGTGGCATTGCTGGGAGAAGGGTGCACACACACAGACAAAATGGGTGTAGCTCTCTTTCCTTGGGGGTTAGGCCGGGTTTGGGTTGGGCTCCTCCTGTTAGTCACAGGGGACTGAAATAGAAAGTGTCTTCATTCAATCCTATTGCTTCACACACACCCACACCCTTTTATTCGACTACAATACACACAGGCAACCATTGAAGGGAACCGTGTAGTCTTATCTACATGGATTCATCCTGTAACATTGACACAACTTGCCCAAAGGTGAATGCGTTATACAGGTTCGTCTAACCAATCACTCTCCTTGATATTGGGGGGTACGACGACAATTATTTACCACATTTTGACAGCAAGGAAATATAACACATGTTCAGTGCAACCCCCCGGAAATCATTGAAGAACGAATTTGGCCCCGGGGGCACATTTTTTGAAACACCCCTACATTAGTGCATTCATCTTAAGATTGCTAGGTGTGACAACAACATATCCCAATCGTAGCAAGTATATTTTCTGTCAAAAAAGTAGTTATCAGTGCTAGTAGGAAAATATAAGTGCCTACACTACTTTTGACCAGTGCCCATAGGGCTATCTAGGGAATAGGGTGCCCTGGTCAAAAGTAGTGCACTATGTAGGGATAGGGTGCCATTTGGGACACATCCCTAGTGTGTGAGGTTTAGCGACGGTGTGCATTATCTGTCGATGGTGGCGGCAGTATCAGATTATCCTTTCCCTTTCTGTCTCACCCTGCTGGGATTAATGGGCCCTGTAATCTCGTGCTACGTGTGTGTCACCTCAGGTGTCTGTGTGTCCGTGTGTGTGTTGTTCAGGTACGAGCTTGTGTGGGTAGGTGGGAGGGCGGAAGGGAAGTGTGTATTTTCAACTGGCAGTTGGATTGTTTTCATGTAGCATATCAAGTGTGTGTTGTTGGTGAGTGTGTGTGTGCGCGTTTCTTGGCTGTTGTTTGTTTGTAATGGTAAATAAGGGGTTGGTCAGGTGTGTGTATGGCTGTGAAGTTTGCAATGTGTATAGTAGTCGTATACACTAGGTATGTAGTAATTTACAGTATGTGTTTGTGTTCCAGGTGTGTTCGTGTTCCAATTAGTAGTGTTTGTTCCAATCTGTGTGTATGTCTGTGTGCGTGCTTGCACACTTCCGTCCGTTCGCAGCATTTTAAGGTGAGCGTCAGCCGACAGTCTTCCCGAGTCAATCCACCTCGCTCCCTCTCTCCTGTCTCTAGGTGACCTCGTCTGCAGGTTGCTAGGGCGGAGCTGAGGCACTGCGGGGCCAGTTCTATATTTAGCCGCGCATCGGCAGCTGAAGGGGCCAAGCATCAGGGGAGTTTGAGTCACCCGACGCTTGACTGCAGAAAGACCCGGCATCAGCGTATGCACCGTCTCACTCACCGTAGTGATTGGCAAGAAACAAACCCAGTGCACAATTCTAAGGCCCTAGACTTGTGTTGACGGTGTTAACTGAGCTTACTTGTCTAGAAATATAATATATAATATAATATGCCATTTAGCAGACGCTTTTATCCAAAGCGACTTACAGTCATGCGTGCATACATTTTTGTGTATGGGTGGTCCCGGGGATCGAACCCACTACCTTGGCGTTTCAAGCGCCGTGCTCTACCAGCTGAGCTACAGAGGACCACACCGGATTTCATGTTTTTACATTATTTTCAGTGTTTGAAAGGACAGCATTCTCTTTTTAGATTTATTTTTCTTCTCAGTTTTGTTGATGGAAAATTACATTGCACCCCTTATTTAGCATTATTAAGCATACATTTTTTAGGTTATTCTTAGAATGTTATTGACAGGTCGATTTGGGCCATTTCGGCAAAAAATAGCCTTAGGCTTGTTGAATACTTTGCTCTGAACAGTATTTGTAAGTGCTGAACCCATTGAGAAATGGGTCATGCTACTTAGTTCATATAGTACCCTGCAGTTTCAGACCATTTATTTTCGGTTTAGTGCCTACTGAACACAACCATTGTGTATCTCGTGCTGTTCTTTGCAGTAAAGCCCTTGTTGCTGTCACCTTTACTTCCTTAACGCTCCTTCCCCCTTCAGACATGCTTCTGGACCTGAGTGATCTCCTACAGGTACGTTTAGTCTCTGTCTTCGTCCATTACAAACACACGATTCTCTACCCTTTTCCAGATGTGTGCACTTCACTCCTCATGCATTTACAGTGCATTCGGAAAGTATTCAGACCCCTTGACTTTTTCCACATTTTGTTACGTTACAGCCTTATTCTAAAATGTATTAAATTGTTTTTTCCCCCCTCAACAATACCCCATAATGACAAAGCAAAAACAGGTTTATAGAAATTGTTGCTAATTTCTAACAAATAAAAACTGAAATAATACAACTACGTAAGTATTAAGACCCTTTACTCAGGACTTTGTTGAAGCACCTTTGGCGGCGATTACAGCCTCAAGTCTTCTTGGGTATGACGCTACAAGCTTGGCACACCTGCATTTGGGGAGTTTCTCCCATTCTTCTCTGCAGATCCTCTCAAGCTCTGTCAGGTTGGATGGGGAACGTCGCTGCACAGCTATTTTCAGGTGTATCCAGAGATGTTCGATCGGGTTCAAGTCCGGGCTCTGGCTGGGCCACTCAAGGACATTCAGAGACTTGTCCCGAATCCACTCCTGCGTTGTCTTGGCTGTGTGCTTAGGGCCGTTGTCCTGTTGGAAGGTGAACCTTCGCTCCAGTCTGAGGTCCTGAGCGCTCTGGAACAGGTTTTCATCAAGGATCTCTCTGTATTTTGCTCCGTTCATCTTTCCCTCGATCCTGACTAGTCTCCCAGTCCCTGCCGCTGAAAAACATCCCCACAGCATGATGCTGCCACCAACATCCTTCACCGTAGGGATGGTGCCAGGTTTCCATCAGACGTGACGGTTGGCATTCAGGCCAAAGAGTTCAATCTTGGTTTCATCAGACAAGAGAATCTTGTTTGAGTCCTTTAGGTGCCTTTTGGCAAACTCCAAGCGGGCTGTCATGTGCCTTTTACTGAAGAATGGCTTCTGTCTGGCCACTCTACCATAAAGGCCTGATTGGTGGAGTGCTGCAGAGATAGTTGTCCTTCTGGAAGGTTATCCCATCTCCATAGATGAACTTTGGAGCTCCGTCAGAGTGACCATTGGTGTTCTTGGTAACCTTCCTGACCAACGCCCTTCTCTAGGAAGAGTCTTGGTGGTTCCAAACTTCTTCCATTTAAGAATGATGGAGGCCACTGCGTTCTTGGGGACCTTCAATGCTGCAGAAATGTTTCGGTACCCTTCCCCAGATTTGTGCCTCGGCACAATCCTGTCTCGAAGCTCTACAGACATTTCCTTCGACCTCATGGCTTGGTTTTTGCTCTGACATGCACTGTCAACTGTGGGACCTTATATAGACGGGGGTATGCCTTTCCAAATCATGTCCAATCAATTGAATTTACCACAGGTGGACTCCAATCAAGTTGTAGAAACATCTCAAGGATGATCAATGTAAACAGGATGCACCTGAGCTCAATTTCGAGTCTCATAGCAAAGGGTCTGAATACTTATGTAAAAAGGTATTTCTGTGTTTTATTTTGTTTTTATAAATTTGCAAACATTTCTAAAAACCTGTTTTCTCTTTGTCATTATGGGCTATTGTTTGTAGCATGGCTGGAGGGAGTTCCCACCTTATTATTGACACCAGTCGATTTCTTTTAAATCCATAAGGGGCTGTGTTCGAGTGTACACTTTGTGAGAGGGGTAGAGAAACAGAATGTAGCCATGCAGGACAACCATTCAGGGAAGTAAGGTAAAGGTTGCCTTTAACCACTGATACAGGGTCAGAGATTTTCTCACGTTCTCATATCAGCGTGACCGTCAAACTGAAGCAATGTAACCAAGCAACGTCTTCTCACCCGTTACCTTATATTTGTCTGTATAGTAAATAATATTTGTGTTGCACTTGATTTAGCTTGGAGTTTTGATAGATTTTCACTATTGGGACTACTCCATTGGATCCATTGTACAGCACAGACTAAATCATGCACAGCTGTCAAGTATTTGACATATGTATTTGACCCAGGGGCCGTATGTACCACGTGTCTCAGAGCAGGAGTGCTGATTTAGGATCAGTTTTGCCTTTGATTACAGTTAATAAGATTGCATGGACGGGACGGGGGGACGGGGGGACCTGATCCTAGATCAGCACTCCTACTCTGAGATGCTTAAAACATATGGCCCCAGGTGATATGTATTATCCACATACTAATGCCATTGAGTATAGCCTCATCACAATGAATTATGTTGTCTGCAGGGAGTGTGACACAAGCAAGACTGCTAACCACCAAATTAAACAACTGACCTGCCTACCAAAAATGTTGCATTTGTAAAGAAAAACCAAATGATGTACAGATTAAGGATATTTTAAATCTATCTGTCATAACCAAACCATTTTCATTTCAGCTCCTCACGTATTAAACCCTCCCAAAACATCATTAAATGTATGAAGAACAAAGTCCTAATCTCCCATGGTGTATCCAGCCACTAGAAGACAGAGGGAGTATGTCAATTCAGTGCAGGGAATTTAATGTTGAGTTTTTGGGTCCCTGGGGGAAGCGTTTCTGTCCTACACAGCTGGCGCAGTGGGTTATTTTTACCCCCAGTCCAGGCCAGTTGTCCTAGGAGCACGGCCCCCACCCTAGACTCACCCCTGTCTGGTATTGGAAGGCCGTGGTCAGGCAAGGGTGGAGCCTCCCCAGAAATATGCCACCAATGCACTGAATTCCTTAGCCTGGTCCCAGATCTGTTTGTGCTATATAGTCCACTCCCATAGTGGCTGTCATGCCATTGATGCCAATTAACGAACATATGACTTTGCAAGAAAGCACAAACAGATTTGAGACCAGGCTACGGAATCCTCAGTGCTATGTGGCCCGTGTCCACCAAGACTGGACAGTGGACATACCTCTGCTCTGGGTCCTATGTTTCCCATAGACACTGATCTGGGAACAGCTCATGCTCCCCATAGCCTATCCTTAACCGTTAGCCGGGGAATACAAAATTGACCTTAGATCAGTGTGTACAGTGTGGGGGCAACTTCTCATGACACTCCAGAATTACTGGGCAACTGGAGGCTAAGGCACAGGGTGGAAGTGTTTTGAGTAATGTGCTCTTCACCCCCCTACACACTTTACGTCTATGAATATAATATAAACTTACTTTCTCTACCTACTCCAGTTCCATATACAATTCCCCAATTGTGCTGCTTTGAAATGTAATTAACTTTCATATGACTACAACTATTAAGCTTTAAATGATAATTAGCCTACAGCAAAGCAATCTTCCTTCCTTGTAGAAATCACTGATCTGCCAAGGTTTGATTGGACAAAGTAATTGGAAACATTGCCTTCACTTATCTACCCATGTACAGTTGAAGTCGGAAGTTTACATACACTTAGGTTGGAGTCATTAAAACTCATTTTTCAACCATTCCACAAATTTCTTGTTAAAAAACTATAGTTTTGGCAAATCGGTTAGGACATCTACTTTGTGCAGGACACAAGTCATTTTTCCAACAATTGTTTACAGACAGATTATTTCACTTATAACTCACTGTATCACAATTCCAGTGGGTCAGAAGTTTACATACACTAAGTTGACTGTGCCTTTAAACAGCTTGGAAAATTCCAGAAAACGATGTCATGGCTTTTGAAGCTTCTGATAGGCTAATTGACATAATTTGAGTCAATTGGAGGTGTACCTGTGGATGTATTTCAAGGCCTACCTTCAAACTCAGTGCTTCTTTGCTTGACATCATGGGAAAATCAAAAGAAATCAGCCAAGACCTCAGAAGAAAATGTGTAGACCTCCACAAGTCTGGTTCATCCTTGGGAGCAATTTACAAATGCCTGAAGGTACCACGTTCATCTGTACAAACAATAATACGCAAGTATAAACACCATGGGACCACGTAGCCGTCATACCGCTCAGGAAGGAGACGTGTTCTGTCTCCTAGAGATTAACGTACTTTGGTGCGAAAAGTGCAAATCAATCCCAGAACAACAGCAAAGGACCTTGTGAAGATGCTGAAGGAAACCGGTACAAAAGCATGTATATCCACAGTAAAACAAGTCCTATATCGACATAACCTGAAAGGCCGCTCAGCAAGGAAGAAGCCACTGCTCCAAAACCGCCATAAAAAAAGCCAGACTACAGTTTGCAACTGCACATGGGGACAAAGATCGTACTTTTTGGAGAAATGTCCTCTGGTCTGATGAAACAAAAATAGAACTGTTTGGCCATAATGACCATTGTTATGTTTGGAGGAAAAGGGGGGACGCTTGCAAGCCGAAGAACACCATCCCAACCGTGAAGCACGGGGGTGGCAGCATCATGCTGTGGGGGTGCTTTGCTGCAGGAGGGACTGGTGCACTTCACAAAATAGATGGCATCATGAGGAAGGAAAATTATGTGGATATATTGAAGCAACATCTCAAGACATCAGTCAGGAAGTTAAAGCTTGGTCGCAAATGGGTCTTCCAAATGGACAATGACCCCAAGCATACTTTCAAAGTTGTGGCAAAATGGCTTAAGGACATCAAAGTCAAGGTATTGGAGTGGCCATCACAAAGCCCTGACCTCAATCCTATAGAAAATGTGTGGGCAGAACTGAAAAAGCGTGTGCGAGCAAGGAGGCCTACAAACCTGACTCAGTTACACCAGCTCTGTCAGGAGGAATGGGCCAAAATTCCCCCAACTTATTGTGGGAAGCTTGTGGAAGGCTACCTGAAACGTTTGACCCAAGTTAAACAATTGAAAGGCAATGCTACCAAATACTAATTGAGTGTATGTAAACTTCTGACCCACTGGGAATGTGATGAAAGAAATAAAAACTGAAATAAATCATTCTCTCTACTATTATTCTGACATTTCACATTCTTAAAATAAAGTGGTGATCCTAACTGACCTAAGACGGGGAATTTTTACTAGGATTAAATGTCAGCAATTGTGAAAAACTGAGTTTAAATGTATTTGGCTAAGGTGTTTGTAAACTTCTGACTTCAACTGTAGATACAGATAATTGATTACCTCGAAGGAAGGAAAGATGTGTTTCAAAATTATTGGAACAGGGGCCAAGGCCCTGTTTGAATACTTTAAAAACAACCTTCCTTCCTCCGTTCCTTGACATAATCACTGATCTAACACAAATCGATAGGTCTAAGCAACGGTTCTATCACATAACTTTCACTAATCCAGCCACGTCAGATCAGGGATTTCTTAAAAGAAGGGAGGCAGGAAGGATGTGCATTCTTTCCTTGATGTAATCACAGATCTAACACAAATTGATAGGTGTGGGCAACGGTTCTATCACATGGCTTTCACCAATCCAGCCATGTCAGATCAGGAATTTATTCAAGGTAGGCAGGCAGGAAGGATGCATTCTTAAAGTTTTGGAACAGAGCCCAACTCTCCTCCGCTTTACAGGTGAACGTGTACATCCTAGGGAAGACCTTCCTCCTGCTGGCTCGAGAGCTCTGCATCAACTCCCCAGCAATAGGTAAGATCTAGGATCAGCTTCCACTCCCCTAATCCTAACCTTAACCATTAGTGGGGAAAATGTAAAACTGACCCAAGATCATTGTCTAAGGGCAACGTCACCCTACTCCTTATTTTAGCTCAAGGGCTGAATTCCAAAATCGATCCATAGCCCTCCAACCTGGGCAGTGGGCACTTGTTCAGATCTGGAAGAGATTGGATAGGTATAAGCAATATGGTACTTGCTTCACTTCTGATAGGCTGGGTGGAACTTTGCCTTGTTGGTTACAGCTATCCAATCCTTTTAAACTGTAAACATATTTCACTCATCGTTTTCTTTAACAAAACAACTGAAAGCTAAACGGCTGTTTTATGTCCCTACACTTTAAATGACCTAAAATACCTTACGTATCTATTTCATTTCAATTATGGCCACTGAAGGAAGACTGGATAACAGATAGGTATTCTGGATAGATTAGTCATCTTCTAGAAAGGGAAAGAAACTATTGAAGTACGGGACACATCACAGTGAATCACAACAGAGTTTGTAAACCCAGAGGCGCAACATCATGAGACTTCCGGGAAAGCTTACGAAGCAGACCAAGCAGACCAGGCTGGGGTTTGAGAAGTCAAGGAGAGAAGTGAAAAATTCATCCATAGCTGTTCATTTTCTCGAAATCTAAAGGAACAACCTAGATTCGAGCCAATGTCTTAAGTAGTTGAACATATTACTCCAACCTCATTGTGACAAACTGACATGTTAAACTTTTTGTCAAAAACAACTTGATATAGAAGGAGTGTCTTTGATTTGCCGGTCTGCACAGACAAACGTTTTTCCCGATTAAGTGTTTCTGCGCATGAGCTTAGCTAGCCAACGTCACCATGACATCACCTACAAGTGTGATCGGGGATTTCTACTAGAGAAGCAGTTTCTGCCTATCTTCATACTGTACTGTCTTAAGGAATCACCCTGCCAAGAAATATGAAGACCATATGAGTGTATGCACTTTTACATTTACATATGCCAGCAGCCACAGGAAAACAACCATATAAATGTGAACAAAAGGCAAAATTATGATTAAAAAAGTAAGTAGGTCTAAAATACCATATAAGGATTATGTAGAACAGTTTCCTGACTTTGATATTCAATTTCTTTATTCTTAATGACAGGTCTAATATTTGAACTGGTGTCTGTCCATCTGTACCATTGAAGATATGTATTTGAATGGGGGTAGATGCTATGTTGGATCCTTGGGACATCCCTACCCTGAACCCTAACCATTTTAAATTTCAACTTCAATGGGGTGAAGTCAGAGTTGGACGTCCCAAGGATCTCCTTTAAGACTTTTCCATTTGAATAGCATACACACTGTGCAAAACAAGTGCAGTACCTCATATTACCATTTGACCAGTGGGGGCACTGTGTCCCATGTCTTTCAAGTGCCCGCCTCCCATCCCCTCCCATAAAATATCAACATCTCTGCTGTGTTCTCATCTGACTAATGTAATGAGAGGGGTACAGAGCGTAAACAAGGGGTAATCATCCAAGTACACAACCTGGGGTTAATAGAATTAAAATCCCTCCAAGAATTATACCCCCCCATATAATCTTATTCATTATGGTCTAAAAGGAAAAACTGATCCTATATCAGCAGAACTACTCTGATATGCTCTTTGAATACAGACCCAGAGAAGGAGTGCTGATCTAGAATAAAAATACATTTGGTGGGTGCTTATATTTGTCCTATTTCACACGTGTATTATATGCATGAATTTGAAATGTGTTTTTTGCGTGTCCCAACTCCTCCTGAGACAACCATTATCAACGGCGAACCTGGAACAATTAGGGTTAAGTTCCTTGCTCAAGGGCACATCGAAAGATTTTTCACCTTGTCGGCTCGGAGATTCTAATAAGCAACCTTTCGGTTACTGGCCCAACGCTCTAACCGCTAGGCTACCTGCCGCCATAATATGTTCCCCCCTGTCCATAAATTAATATAGCAGAAAATGAAAAACAGTTCACTCCTACTCTGAAACTGTGAATATGGGCCCTGATTAGCAGGTCAGTGTGTCTTCCCTGCTAGGTGATTCCTATCCAGCTGCCTGTCAGCAGAAAGTCTGCCATTTTACAGTCTCCAACCTGCTCTAATGTTTACCCCTCATTAGAATGATGAAAGCACTGCAAGCACATTCAATAGGTTGAATTCAAAAATCCATCTCCCACTTTCACTTCACAACTTTGAGAGGTGGCACCCAACCAGAAAGATGAGCCAGAGTACCCTGAATATGTTGGAGGTGTGAGTAAAAAGCGTCGGTTGAAACAGGAAAAAAGGGCCACTGCGAGTCGCTTCGTCGCCTCCGCAATTTATGCAAATAACTCTGTTTCGATTACAGAGCGATTATGTTGTTCTGTGGAACACTTGAAATCACAGCGTGAGAGAAACGTATGAATCCGTTGTGATTTGTCAGGATTGTGCGAAAGTCATTTGCCTTTCAAGTTTAAATTGGTGATCAAACCCTCCTAAAAAGGCACAAGTGGCAAGCCAAAACATTGATTTTACTGTTAAAGCAATAACATGTCACTATAGAGGTCGTCAGCCTATTGGAAATGGAGTATGCTGCAGCATAATAAAGGGTAATATTCCGTTAGGCCTCATTTTGTGTCAAAAAAGACATGACTGAGTATTTCAAACTCCAGACTACATGGTATGTGTCATTTCGCTACTGGAAGAGGTGGAGATTATGTAAATGCAAGAAAATGGTTCCCTGGTGAACTGGTGACCTATAATTCTCTCTCATTGTCTCACCAAAGAACAAGTATCAACACCTTTGAGTTTGAGTCACAAAAACGTTTTCTTTATGTTCTGCAGTTCCATAAAGCTGCGCACTAAATACAAGACATGTCATTTGTCAGCCAACCTCAAGCTGTAAACAAATTAGCCTCAAGTTATGTACAAAAAACAACAACACGCTAACGGGGAGTGGCCCAGTAGGAGTGCAATAATACAACTTCTCTATTATTTACACCAGGCTGCATGCCACAGCGCTCAATAGTCAAAATCATAGGTTTTATCTATATCTCAATAAATAAAAACGGAAAGAGCATTCCTTCACTCAAACATTTTGCCAAAGGACTAACAGGCATGTTCACATTTACATAATTTCTCGCTGCTGCTACATTATTGAAGAAGGCAAAGGAACTCTTTTGCTTTTGGACCCTCTAATAATCCCCAGCATATTCAACGAATCCAGTGGTAGAACGCAATTCCACGCAGGGGGAGGGGATGTGTTACAGACAAACCCCAGGGTTCATGCATAGAAGACCAGTTCAGGGATCTGCCCCCCCTGCACGCCCGTCCCATTGGTACTGTCCGAGGAGCACTGGTACTGGAATGTCACTTTCCCGCATTGCACCTCAGTCATGCCCTCCTGCCCAAAGTAGCTCAGCTCGTTGCCGTCCAGCACAACGCTGACCGTGTAGAAGGTGTCCTGTTCCACTTGGACCGGGTGCTCGAACCACACTGAGAATGTGCTGCTGGAGCCGTCCGACACGAACTTGGTGAGGTTCTGCGCCAGCGTGGCACCCTGCCGCTTCAGTTCAATCTTGACACTGTACTCAGCCTTGCCGCCGCTCGAGCCATACAGGCCCAGGCCGGCAATGAAGATGCGCTTGTCTACGGCAAACTGGATGCTGTCGCAGCGGCCCCGGTAGCGCCACTGGTTGCTCCGGTAGGCCGATGACTGGAAGCGATGGCACCGCTGCGGCGTCAGGCCCGTCCGCTGAGCCAGCGGGAACTCCAGCTTGGGCTTGTTGGCCGCTGTGTACCACAGGAAGATGTCGTGTGTCTCCTCCAGGGTGAGCACGTCCGACTGTGCCGCGCCGTCGGCAAACTCCTCCAGCGTCATGGTGGGGAGGCGCACCAGGTACAGTACCTTGCCCAGCACCGCCCGCTTGTTCCGTGCCGTTGCGCCCAGGCCCTGGCGCCGGCACTCGGCCACTGCCCACTCCAGCACTGCCTGGAAGACCACTGCCTCGCGCGTGTTCAGCGTCTCACGGCGCAGGATGATCTCCAGGGTCTGCAGGTCGATCTCACAGAAGCCCTCGGAGCGGAGGGCTAGCTCAGCCTGGGCGTCGATTACCTCCCAGCAGCGCTGTGTCAGCTCTGGCTCCTCGAAGAGGCGGCTCTGGGAGAGCAGCACACAGGCGTTCTTGGCCTCCAGGCTGGTCTCCAGGAAAGTGACGCAGGCCTTTGCCAACGCAGGCACAATGTACTTCTTGGCGGCGTACAGAGTGGCCAGCACCGTGTCCGCCTCCAGTTCAATCTCGTCGCTGTACATATACCTGGAAGAGGGGGGAAGAAGTGAGAATTTAAGAGCCATTATAACCACAACCACCATCACAATGTATGATAGAACAATTGCTAAACATCCAATCGATCAGGGTTGGGGACCAATTCCATTTCAATGAGACAATTCAATTCATATCCTGAATTGAAATTACATTGACCCCAACCACAGCAATACATGAAAAAATACTTGACTGTCCAACCCAACCCCCTGAAAAACAAACAATCACACCAAGGGGTTGAAAGGAAGTTAAAGGATTAAGTTCCTTGCTGATGGGCACTAGATATGAGACTTTGGATTCAAACCGGCGACCCTCCGATTGCAGGCCTGCCTCTCAAACCTCTAGGCTACTTGCCGCCCCTTTGTATTGGCTAAATGACAAGAGCATGGCAACATTGCTGACAAAAAGGACTGAAATGCATAAGCAAGCCTTACACAGAGATGATGTAATGTGTTACTCACTTTAACAGAATTAAAAAAGCAGCAGGCTCCACGTCTGGGATGTGAATCTCAGACTCCCCTTCTGCCAGGTCTCCATAAAACATGGCACCAAAAACGGAGCTGCCCACCGCCAATACATACTGTAAACACAAGAAGGAAAGTGGGTTATTTCAATATGGCCATGCATATTGTTTGGGAAAATGTGATACATTCTTTATAAAGCATGTGTATATTTACACAGTTGTTGTGCTTATATGTATGTCAATGCAAACTATATGACAATGTGTAATGTAATTCATTAAAAAAATTGAAAATCCGTCTCCAATGGGCCACAATGGCAGGAAAAGCATGGTAGGCTACTACTATACATATGTCTACATGACCGCGTCAGGCTTCCAACACGCGTGAGACTTTGGCGCATGAGAAAAGCACACTCACCTTGTGCGCTGGAACTTTCTGCGATTCACCAGGGGGACCCACAATGAAATGAACATCGGCCATATGTTCTTTATTGAACATCAAGGCATTCCTGAAAGAGTCGAAATAAGATAAATTATATCAGGCATTCGGCGTCGTACACGCCACGTTAAATCGATGGCATTTTTAAGCACGGAGCGGCAATCACTACGCAAGGTTTTGCATAATATAATATTTGCATTATAAAATAGAACGAGAACTGAAGCTTGACATACCTTTCTCGCAATGTCGGGTGAGTGGACTGCCAGCTGGTAGTCTCGACGTTGTTGTTGTTGATATTTTGCAGAGTGGCAGTCGTAGTCGGCACGGTCACAGCTTGGGTGACCTGTACGATGTTTTTCTTGCTGGCTGCAGTCACTACCGCACCGTTGCTGTTAGGGAGGTTGGTGTTTAAGCTTGCAGGGTACAGTTCTGCAGCCATCTTCTTCTTCACGGACAAAGTCACGATTTCATAGCATACTGGCAGCTTGCCGGACTGCTTCCCACTCTTTTTAGTCCTTTTTAAGGTTTCTGGAAGCAAAAGCAAAAATGTAAAAAACTTCATGATTCGGCCATACAGGCAATCTGGGGGTTCTGGCATCAGCAAACAAATCCACCTGTCAACCTTTGGACAAGGCGACGTGCATTTAAAGTGAAAATAAGTATGTATAACAGTTCTGATTTTAAAATGTTAAATTCCACATAATGTAACAACACGTTTATAAACGGATACCCTCTGTCATCGGTCGTAGGCCTATGTACAATAAAACAAAACCCCTACGCACCCTGAAAATATTTGCACAGCAACATCAAGGTGTCCGTCCAGCGGAATTACATCCGAAACGGTTACAATTTCATCTATCTCATAGCGTCCTCCTTTTAAGCGAAAATGTATCCCCTCTCAAATAATCACCTCCACGTTGCACCCAGCGCAAACTGTTACAAAGTGTTACAATGTTGCATAACTCCACTGCCGCGACGATGTTGTTGTCACAATTATTTGATATCCAGGCAGACGCGAGTTCAAATCATTATCCAAAGGGTACGTGATCCATCCCTGTGCCAACAATCATTCTACTCGTATGACTGTAGGTACTGTAGTTTTGTGTATCGAGGGCGGACGCCCAGTTCGAGGTTGACAAATCAGATTCACTGATGCCTTTGCACGTCAGTATCCGGCAGGCGCCTCCCACAGCTGATCTGTACGATATTACATGGCGAAGATCAGAGCAAGAGAGTTAACCCTTGCCGTAACGTTCATGTCACTACTTCAATTGCCCAGATAAATGGGAGAAATATGGTTCATTTCAGGCATATTTATATCAGAGGCCCCAGTTGTGATTTTGGTTTATAGATAACGTATGATATATTCTACATGGTAGCCTATCTATAAAAATCCATCTGGTTTGTACGCCACAGGAATAGTTTACTGCACAAAGTTACTTGAAAACTACGAATTATTACCCAAAACTCGCTCCACGAAAGCTGGATTGAACAACCATAAATATCCAGTGTGTTTTATAGAGCACATTGCCGAGCATATCAAGCTATAGCCTATTCAAGATGCAATAGCCTACTTGAGCAACAATTAATTTGCTGACAGTGCGGGACATGGCTCGCCAAACGGACGCCGTTTTTAATTGCGTTCCATGTAACAAATGAAGCGAAGTGCTTGCACAATTATGTAAATCCCATATAAATATTTGGATACAATTGTGAGACGCAATCGCCAGTCTTTCAGTTCGACACAATGTACATAATTTCAAGTTTTATGAGGCCAAAATGTTGCTCTCGAATCGGTGCATTTTTAAGAAGACGAAGTAGGCTACACATAGAAAATCTCTGCTGAAATGTCTTCCCCTAATCGCACAAGCTGTACAGTCGAAGTGATGCCAACCATAGCGTTCGATTCAGCAACATTTCCATTCGTGGGAAACCCCCCGACCGAACAGTTAATAAATCTTTACCTGATTGAAATGCGGGACGGTCGATTGACAGAGAAAAGCGTTCAGGTTCGGTTACTGGACGCTTGCTCGCAGCCAGGAGCCATGTTAAAATCCGGAGGACTGGTAAACCGTAGGGAGAGAGGGGGGTTGGGCTTCAACTGTTTGTCCTGTTCCCAGGCCAGTTTCCCCCGTTATCCAACAGAGGGCCATGGCGCTACAAAATGGAATCGTTTGGAAGGGGTTTAAAAACGGACGGGCCCGCAAGTAAGAGGCTTATACTTAATACAATTTCAGACAATGGTATTTTGTCAGGCACATCTAGTGGTCTTGCTAATGTCTATTCTAAATAAATAGTGGCATGCAGAGGAAGTTAAATAAAGAATAGGCTACATCAATGCCACTGATAGTAGGCTATCCATCATCAAATGGTTGGCAATTGATACCCAGTGAGCACAGTCCGACGCCGACGTCCATGGACGTTGGAAAATACATTGACATTTGGTCCGTCTGCCATGGCTTGATTTCAACGTCTACAGATGTCGTTTTTTGGTCCGGATTTGATTTGGCCCAAACATAGACGTCAAGTCCATGATTGGTTCAGATTTGGTCTGGTCCAAATCGTAGATGCCAATGTTTCACAGTTTGGATAGCACAGTACAGTACAGTAGAGCACAGCATAGTACAGTAAAGTAGAGTATAGCATTGTATCGGGTCAAATATCTGCGTTTCCTCCTGGTTGACCTGCAGAAAAATCATTTGGTGGGTGTAATGAAAACATTATTTGAACCCACGGTTCGGTTCGCGGTTCAGAACAATTATATTGAAGGTTGGAAATGTTTTAAATCAAGATAATAATATATTTTTTACAAACCCAGGAGCTAGTTGTGTTGCATTGTGTTGTGAATTCCATTCTGTGAGCGGTAGGGCAGACATACTGTATAAGCAGAACCTTAGCCACGCACGCAGTGGATCAGGGAACTGTCCATTATTTGTGTAGTGCTGAAACTTATGTTTCATCCCCCCACGTGAGAATACGTTGTCAAGTTTAGACTACTTTCCCTGGCTAGGCTAGCTCATGTGAAAATGCCTAACGTAACCAGATAAATAAAAAATAAATGTTATGAAATACACCATCGTGGAAACAGGTCCTGCGCAAGTGAAATCCCCGCTTTGGTTTGGAAGGATTTACGAGTCATTGTGGACAAAGACAACAACATAGTAGATGGATACACAGCCTGCAAAAAGTCCAAGCAGGTATTTGTTTACGATAGACTAATTCAGTTTATTATCAGTTAATTATTAAGTTAATTCAGGCTTTCGTTCATTAAGACCAGGGGTGTCAGTTGCATTTTTATTTGACTGTCTAGCTTTAATTTCGGTGATTATTAGCGAGCTGGGCACTGTCAATAAACTGTATGAATGTAGGTCAATTATCATTTCTACACAGTTTCGATTTGGTTTTAGTCATTTTAAAGTATATTGAGTTCGTTCCCTCTGCCCCCCCCCAAAAAAAACATAAAAATCATTCAAAAAATTCAAAACGTTTTTTATTTTTTATTTTTACTCAAACCACCAGTGGGATGGATGTTTGAAACCCATGATTTAGATACGCAGGCCATATCATGTTTAAACCGGTGCAGCTGGTAAAAGCCTACTAAATAAATGTATTTTTGCAGTCTTTATTCGATTCTGGAAATTGTTTATTTAAGTTTCAATTAAACTATTTGAGTGGCGGATCCGGCTCCGGGCATGACCACCACTTACTCTCCACCTCCCTGTTGCGCCCCTGGTCTGGTCTGGACCTCGGCGTGCTGCTTCCCCTCTCCTTCCTCCCACGATACGCCAGGCCCTGTCTGGACCCTGGTGTGGGAGACCCCGAACCTGGAGAGGGGCTGACGTCATGGTCTGGGCTGGAGCCGCTGACCGGTGCTGTACTAGGCACCGGTGGAGCGGACTGCTCTGGCTCCGTAGTGGAGTCGCTGACCGGAGCTGGATCAGGCACCGGTGGAGCGGACTGCTCTGGCTCCGGAGTGGAGCCGCTGACCGGAGCTGGACTCGACCCCGGTGGAGCGGACTGCTCTGGCTCCGGAGTGGCGCAGACTAGGAACACGCACCACTGGCTTGGTGCGAGGGGCAGGAACGGGCCGGGCCGGACTGGCGACGCGCACCACCGGCTAGGTGCGAGGAGCAGGAACAGGCCGGGCCGGGCTGGCGACGCGCACCACTGGCTTGGTGCGAGGAGCAGGAACAGGCCGGGCCGGGCTGGCGACGCGCACCACTGGCTTGGTGCGAGGAGCAGGAACAGGCCGGGCCGGGCTGGCGACGCGCACCACTGGCTTGGTGCGAGGAGCAGGAACAGGCCGGGCCGGACTGTGGAGGCGGACTGGAGGTCTAGAGCGGAGAGCTGGCACAACCCGTCCTGGCTGGCTGCCCACTTTCGCACTACACGTGCGGGGTGCTGGCACAGGACGCACTGGGCTGTGCACGCACACTGGCGATACAGTTTGTAGAACTGGCGCAGGATATGCGGGACCGAGGAGGCGTCCTGGAGACCAGGAGCGTTGAGCCGGCACACCCCGTCCTGGCTGGATGCCCATCTTCGCACGGCACGTGCGTGGTGCAAGCACAGGACGTACAGGACTGTGCCGGCGCACTGGCGACACAGTACGTAGCTACAGTTCGTAGAACTGGCGCAGGATATGCGGGACCGAGGAGGCGTCCTGGAGACCAGGAGCGTTGAGCCGGCACACCCCGTCCTGGCTGGATGCCCATCTTCGCACGGCACGTGCGTGGTGCAAGCACAGGACGTACAGGACTGTGCCGGCGCACTGGCGACACAGTACGTAGCTCCGCATAACACGGAGCTTGCCCAGTCATACGCTTCCTCGCGTGAGTACAGGGAGTTGGCTCTGCTCTAACCCTAGGCTCCGCCAACCACCCCGTGTGCCCCCCCAACATTTCCTTGGGGCTGCTTCTCGGGCTTCCTCCTCGACCGGCCTCCTCCGTGTTGCCGTTGCTCCTCTCCTGCCTGGGCATCTACCTTAGCCCATGGTCCTTTCCCCGCGAATATCTCTTCCCATGACCACAATTTGCCCACCTGTGACATGGCTATTCGCTCCGCCTGGGCATGCTGCTTGGTCCTCGTTTGGTGGGATCTTCTGTCACATTCGTTGAAGGACGGGTCAGACCAAGGCGCAGCGTGATATACGTACATGTTTATTAAAGTAATAAACAACACGACAAAAGAAACGAAACGTGAAGTCCAAGGTAGCACACACAACATACCTTACAATGAACAAGATCCTACAACCCACTTGTGCCAATAGGCTGCCTAAGTATGATCCCCAATCAGAGACAACGAGCTACAGCTGCCTCTGATTGGGAACCACACCGGCCAACATAGATCTACACATAATAGATCGAAACATAGAAAACACACAACAAACATACACACCCTGACTCAACATTTAAGCATCCCCTGAGTCAGGGCGTGACACTGTCATTGGGTAAGAAGGCTAATTAGAAAGCCCTTTTTTCATTTTTTGAGTGATTTGAGTTGTCAATCCATAGGGGTCAAAAGCAGTGCACTATATAGGAAATAGGGTGTCTTTTGGGAAGCAACTCAGGTCATCCAGTTGGCATTCAGCCACCCAGTAGACTTACGCTACTCTGCTATTGTTTGAAGACCCTTCTCAACCCATTACCATTCATCACACCCTCTAATCAAAGTTTGACACACACATTATATTATCCATGCAGTTACAATGAAATAGTGACTTCCAAATTAATTTCAATTCCAGTGTAATATGGAGCTTATCCTGTGGTTAATTCTTCATTTAAGCTGTATTATTCTTTGTTGTGAATGGCTTCCTTGAAATGTCTGCTTCGGTGCTGATGTTGCTTGGAGAAAAATGTATATGATATGTATATGACTGAGTATACCAAACATTAGGAACACCTTCCTAATATTGAGTTGCACCCCCCCATTTTGCCCTCAGAACAACCTCAATTCGACGGGGCATGAAATCTACAAGGTGTGGAAATCACTCCACAGGGATGCTGGCACATTTTGACTCGAATGCTTCCCACAGTTGTGTCAAGTTGGCTGGATGTCCTTTGGGTGATGGACTATTCTTGATGCGTACGGGAAACTGTTGAGCGTGAAAAACCCAGCAGTGTTGCAGTTCTTGACACAAATCGGTGTCCCTGGCACCTACTACCATACCCCGTTCAAAGGCACTTAAATATTTTCTTGCCCATTCACCCTCTGAATGGCACACATACACAATCCATGTCTCAATATTCTCAAGGCTTAAAAATTCTTATTTAACCTGTCTCCTCCCCTTCGTCTACACTGATTTGAAGTGTATTTAACAAGTGACATCAATAAGGGATCATAGCTTTCATGGGGATTCACCTGGTCAGTCTTTGTCATGGAATGAGCAGCTGCTCTTAATGTTTTGTATACTCAGTGTATATCAGATCAAGAATTACAATCATGTCTATGGTGATAAAATATAAAAAATTTATGTCTCTGCATGCAGTTTGAAGGAAGTTGCTAACTATCATTAGTGCAATTGCTAACTAGCGTTAGCGCAATGACTGGAAGTCTACAGGAACAGCTAGCTAGTTAGCATTGGCTCGAGAAACTACCTCTAACTTCCTTCATACTGGATGCAGAGACATAAAAATGTATCCACAAGTTCATCTGACTCTGGGGAAGTAGATAAAGGATTTGATTGCCTAAATCTCGAAGTATCCCCTAGAAACTAGAACAAAAAAAGACCATGACTTTTTAAATCCATAGAACTGTTCTTTGGAGGAAGGATTGTTGAGATATACAGTATTTGACATTTGTATCTTAAAGCATAATTTAAAAGTAATTAGGCTAATTGAAGTTGGAATATTTGTGACATTTTGCCCTTACCCAGGCCTCCTTTAAAACGCCATAATGTTTCATCTGTACGTGCTACAAAGTGAAAATTGGTGTCATATGAAGCTTTACTGCTTGCTTTGTAATATGAGTAGTATTTGGATTTCAATAACAATTTTCTAAGATTAAAGACATGCTCCGGTACTTTGGCAACTAGTAAGTATTTTTTAAACCTCCCGCTTTAGGCTGGATGTGTCACTATGTAGTTCATACATGCATAATTCATCAGCAGAATTACTATATTACCTCAATTAGCCACTAAATCCCTAGTTTGAAAGCGATTGTTTTTTGGATGCTGTGTGGCGCCATCTTCCATACATTTACCCCCAGGTGGGCCAGTCCCCTAGCAATTAGAGTTTTAGCCAATGAGCTTCAGCCCCTCGCCTTTTTAGTGGCAGCTAGCAAGACGCACACACATTAGAGCGAGGATAGAGAGAGCAATGACGTGGTGCACATATATGCACATTTGTGGCGTAGTACACCATTTTCGGGGACCACTTATGGCTCGTGGGCGCTACTTTCAGAACTACAGGCAAAAAACGTATATAAAACTACCTGAGAAGATCTTTAATTTATGAATATTGAAATATGTAAACATGAATATGTAATTATATTATATAGATTTTTAATTTGACTTTTATTTTATATATATATATTGTTGAACATAATAAACTCTACGGGCTTATCAAAGTTCCACAGTAGGATCTGTGCTTCTTTTAGAATTATGATCCAATTTCTAAGCATTACCAACAGAGTGAATATGAAAATAGATTCAAAATGGTCGCCCTCTGCTGTTGATTTGCAGGATGTGCAATGATTCAAATAAAAGGAGGTCTCTGATTGGTTATATTTGCTAGTATGCCAATTGCTCTGTATTAAATGGGCCATAGCTTTAAAAGTAGCACTGGAATAGGGACTGCAGGGAAATATTAAGCCTTGGTGGGACAGCTACACAGTTTGCCAAGGATTTAGCTAGAACTAGGTGGTTCTATCTCTCACTCACTTTATATAAGATACTGGGAATATATCCTTGGTGTGACACCACACCCGCAGAGAACAACAGTCCCCACAGAGCAGCACTGCTCTACAAAATGGACCCAGATTTGCCCTGAAGCTGACGATGAGGACTTAAAACTCAGTGCTTTTCAACACCTTTTATTAATTCCCTGACATTTACCGAAACACATTGGTTTGAACCAAAAAATACATATTTTTCAACAGAACGGTCATTGTGCTACCAAGAGTTGCTGAATGTCTTTTCATCTTCTTCAAGCTCCTTTTATACAGTAGAAAGGACATAATTGAAAGGCACTGATGAAAACTCAAATTGAAGTCTGTTCTTTTATGGTATATGAGTATGGTATGAGCTCACCACCAGATCCAGTTCCCTATTTAAACTCACAGTTTCTTTAACCGCATTGTACTTTAAAAATAAAGGCCCTTATGGAATCATATTTCTTAACATAACACTACCTCAAGCCCTTAAGAAAATGCCAGTCTCTCCTTATTGCTTTATAACTGTCACTCGCCCCTTCAGTAACCTTGGCGCCAGTGGCGAGTTTACAGTGGCGAGTTTAGAGTAAGCTGCCAAACATTTGTTAAGTTGCAAATGGAGTTGTATGTAAATGAGAGTTGTGGTTAATTTCATAAACATTCTGGAAGTTAATTGAAATGTCGATTTAAGAATTGAAAATGTCACTTTCTAATTCATCTCCTGAATTGACTGAATTAAAATGGAATTGACTCCAACTGTCACACCCTGGCTCTGGGACTCTATTTATATAATATATAATATAATATGCCATTTAGCAGACGCTTTTATCCAAAGCGACTTACAGTCATGTGCGCATACATTTTTTACGTATGGGTGGTCCCGGGGATCGAACCCACTACCCTGGCGTTACAAGCGCCATGCTCTACCAATTGAGCTACAGAGGACCACGGTAGACCAAGCAGCTGCCCCTGGACACGCTGCTTGGTCGTTGCATGGTGGGTTTTTCTGTCACGATCGTCATATGGAACATACCAAGGCGCAGCGTGATGAACAAACATACTTTAATTAGTTAAAGTTTAAACACAATACAAAACAAGAAACGACTCGTGACGTCCAACGGTATCAATGACCGAACACGGAACAAAAACCCACAAACACAAAGAGAAAAAAGTATTTGATCCCCTGCTGATTTTGTACGTTTGCCCACTGACAAAGAAATGATCAGTCTATAATTTTAATGGTAGGTTTATTTGAACAGTGAGAGACAGAATAACAACAACAAAATCCAGAAAAACTCATGTCAAAAATGTTATAAATTGATTTGCATTTTAATGAGGGAAATAAGTATTTGACCCCTCTGCAAAACATGACTTAGTACTTGGTGGCAAAACCCTTGTTGGCAATCACAGAGGTCAGACGTTTCTTGTAGTTGGCCACCAGGTTTGCACACATCTCAGGAGGGATTTTGTCCCACTCCTCTTTGCAGATCTTCTCCAAGTCATTAAGGTTTCGAGGCTGACGTTTGGCAACTCAAACCTTCAGCTCCCTCCACATATTTTCTATGGGATTAAGGTCTGGAGACTGGTTAGGCCACTCCAGGACCTTAATGTGCTTCTTCTTGAGCCACTCCTTTGTTGCCTTGGCCGTGTGTTGTGGGTCATTGTCATGCTGGAATACCCATCCACGACCCATTTTCAATGCCCTGGCTAAGGGAAGGAGGTTCTCACCCAAGATTTGACGGTACATGGCCCCGTCCATCGTCCCTTTGATGCAGTGAAGTTGTCCTGTCCCCTTAGCAGAACCCCCCCCCAAAGCATAATGTTTCCACCTCCATGTTTGACGGTGGGGATGGTGTTCTTGGGGTCATAGGCAGCATTCCTCCTCCTCCAAACACGGCGAGTTGAGTTGATGCCAAAGAGCTCCATTTTGGTCTCATCTGACCACAATATTTTCACCCAGTTCTCCTCTGAATCATTCAGATGTTCATTGGCAAACTTCAGACAGCCCTGTATATGTGTTTTCTTGAGCAGGGGGACCTTGCGGGCGCTGCAGGATTTCAGTCCTTCACGGCGTAGTGTGTTACCAATTGTTTTCTTGGTGACTATGGTCCCAGCTGCCTTGAGATCATTGACAAGATCTTCCCGTGTAGTTCTGGGCTGATTCCTCACCTTTCTCATGATCATTGCAACTCCACGAGGTGAGAACTTGCATGGAGCCCCAGGCTGAGGGAGATTGACAGTTATTTTGTGTTTCTTCCATTTACGAATAATCGCACCAACTGTTGTCACCTTCTCACCAAGCTGCTTGGCGATGGTCTTGTAGCCCATTCCAGCCTTGTGTAGGTCTACAATCTTGACCCTGACATCCTTGGAGAGCTCTTTGGTCTTGGCCATGGTGGAGAGTTTGGAATCTGATTGATTGATTGCTTCTGTGGACAGGTGTCTTTTATACAGGTAACAAGCTGAGATTAGGAGCACTCCCTTTAAGAGTGTGCTCCTAATCTCAGCTCGTTACCTGTATAAATGACACCTGGGAGCTAGAAATCTTTCTGATTGAGAGGGGGTAAAATACTTATTTCCCTCATTAAAATGAAAATCAATTTATAACATTTTTGACATGCGTTTTTCTGGATTTTTGTTGTTGTTATTCTGTCTCTCACTGTTCAAATAAACCTACCATTAAAATTATAGACTGATCATTTCTTTGTCAGTGGGCAAACGTACAAAATCAGCAGGGGATCAAATACTTTTATCCCTCACTGTACATAAGGGCGCTCCAGCTGGTGACGCCTCCACATACAATTTAAGAAAATCATCAAGGATAAAACAATAAAGCTTAACAGCTTATTTCCATTGTGGTCCTTTTTATGAGGGATGGGGGAATGCAACAAGGTTAGGTTGCGATTTTAATGGCAACAGACAATGACAGACACATTTTTTATTTTTTTTTCATAACATGAGATAATTAGTACAATTCCATTTCCTAATAAACAACTATGGACAGGTACATCTACCTTGTCTCATATACCCTTAATATATAAAACAATCAATCCCTAATATATACAAGACAATCACAATATGATAAACAACAGGCACCAAAAGGCAGACCATATGCTATCCCATGCATTTCCTTCTCAGCCACGTACTAGTATCTTACGACTCACTTATGAGACATGCTACTATTTAGCCATTTTTTCAGTGAGAACTTGAAACTACCTATGGAGGTTATACGTTTCAAATTCTTCGGAAGACTATTCCAAGGAATGGCAGCTGAGAATAAAAAACTTTATTTCCCCATACCACTTTGAAATCTAAACGTCAGTTTCACTTCTTCTAGTGGAATAGTTATGGTTATCCCTTACTAAGTTAAAGTAGTTACATAGGTACCTGGGGACCATACTGTGGACAATCTTATGTACAAGACACAATTTAATCTGAGCGACTCTCTCCTCCACTTTGAGCCATCTAAGGCTTTCAAATTAGGAATAGTCAAGATGCGTAAGTGCTGGTAATTGAAGAATAATCCTGACTAATTTGTTCTGTGATGTCTGCAATTAATTTTTTATTATCTTGGGGGCACTATTGTACCAGGAGATACAGGCGCCCTTCATCACTCAGTTGCTGGAGAGGAAGGAAACCACTCAGGGATTTCACCATGAGGGCAATGGTGATTTTAAAACAGTTACTGTTTAATGGTTGTGATAGGATATAACTGAGGATGGATCAACAACATTGTAGTTACTCCACAATACTAACATAAATTACAGAGTAAAAAGAAGGAAAGCCTGCGTCCTTGCAATAAGGCACTAAAGTAATACTGCAACAAATGTGGCAAATAAATGAACTTTTTGTCCTGAATACAAAGCGTTATGTTTGGGGCAAATCCAACATAACACATCACTGAGCACCGCTCTTCATATTTTCAAGCATGGTGCTGGCTGTATCATGTTATGGGTATGCTTGTCATCGGCAAGAACTAGAGAGTGTTTTAGGATTAAAATAAACAGAATAGAGCTAAGCACAGGCAAAATCCTAGATGAAAACTTGGTTCAGTCTACTTTCCAAAAGACACTGGGAGACAAATTCACCTTTCAGCAGGACAATTACCTAACACACAAGGCCAAATTTACACTGGAGTTGCTTACCAAGACGACATTGAATGTTCCTGAGTGGCCTATTTACAGTTTTGACTTAAATCGGCTTGAAAATCAATGACAAGACTTGAAAATGGCTATCTAGCAATAATCAACAACCAACTTGACAGAGCTTGAAGAATTTTGAAAATAATAATGTGCCAATATTGTACAATCCAGGTGTGCAAAGCTCTTAGAGACTTACTCAGAAAGACAAAGACGATTCTAACATGTATTGACTCAGGGGGTTGAATACTTATTTAATCAAGATACTGTATATTAGTGTTTTATTTTCCAATGTTAGAATTATTCTTCCACTTTGACATTACAGAGTATTTTGTGTAGATCGTTGACATTACAATAGAGCCCCACAGTGGAGGTGTCATAATACACATCAAATCTAGCGGTCAAACTGGGAGATGGTTCCAATCGTTTTTCCACTATTCATTGGAAAAACTATTGGAACCATTTCCCTGTTTGACTGCTAGGTTTTATGGGTATTATGACTCATACTGTGGTACTCTATTACATCTATTTTAGTCCCACTTTGTAATACAACAAAATGTGGAAAAAGCCAAGGGTTGTGAATACTTTCTGAAGGCACTGTACTTAGGTATTATTATATTTCCGATCACGAGTATCATCCGATCGGACTATTAACTGTCAATTTACAGATACGAATACGAGTATGGCCAGGTCGGCACACCCCTAATGAAGAGTGCCTTCGTCCTCCTTGTATTTTTATGACGCTACATATTTGTATTGTTAACTTACTTGTAAAGATAAACTTCAATGACTAATTTCATCCTCCTCTCCTCCTTCCCTAAGACCCTTGCCTGTACATCCCTCGTTTTGCCCACATGCTGGAATTTGGGGAGAAGACCCATGAAGTGTCCATGACGGCACTGCGCCTACTGCAAAGGATGAAGAGGGACTGGATGCACACGGGCCGCAGGCCCTCTGGGCTGTGTGGGGCAGGTACGTCGGTTGCCACGGGGATGAACTTTAGGACCTGGCCTAACCTTTGGAGTGACCAGTCTCTCCACCTGAAGGTCTCGATCGGCGCAATTATTCTTATGCAATAATTCCTGTCCAAAAGTGCCAGCATGACACTTTTAGAATAGACAGAATGCTAGAACCATAGATTCAACTGTTTTTGTCACTGAAACACTGGTCTTAACTCAGATTGAAGTGACAGTTGATATTCCTTTATGAATGTGTTGTGGGTCGCAGAGAAGCAACAATCATGAAAGGCTGTAAAGCCTACTCAGTACCTAGCCTGGAGTCTAAGAACACAGTGTTCAAAACCTAACAGCTTGAGACCCTTCTGCCCCCTAAAGCAGGGCATTTAAGCTTCTATTCTATTCTGCGCTGTGCAGTCAGCAAGATCCCATGGTTTAGGAATAAATAGCACAACAAGCTTCCTCCCCACGTGTAAAGTTCAGCTCTTCTGCCACCCGCCTTCCCTCCCCAATATCTGCTGCCTGCTGCGATATCTAAATAATTCATAATTTATTCATTAATCATTCAAAATATTTGGAGCAATGGAGGGGAAGTTTAGACGAGGACACGGTGGCTTTAAATGGCTCCTGTCCTCTGTCGGTGGAAGATGCGGTGTGAACAGAAAAGCCGTCTCCTCTATCCGTGAGGTCTGTTCAGATATAGAACGACAAAAGTGTGCGCAAGTGCAACGCGGTGACAGCACAACAGCCTCTTGTGTCTCTTCTCGCATGGAAAGAAGAGATTGGGTCTAACCTACTTATTGCAGTCCCAACCAGTGTGTACAGACCATTAGGGTATAGATACTCTGGTCAAAAACACTTGTCACGAAAAACTAAAGCTAAAACATGACACAGTCCCTATTGAGAATTATGTCAATACTCATCCCTCAACCCTTCCTTTGCCCTTTTTATCTTTCAATTGTATTCCCTCAGGATTCTTTTGTTGGTTGCAAACATTTCACTTAGTCAAAGTTGATGCTTAAAGCCCTAAATCAATCTATCGAAGTGAGTCTAGCGCACAGCAGAAAAAGGGTACTGTACCTACACAAGGACTTCATAACACATTCATAACCCATGCATACAGCATTCAAAAACAGTACATAAAGATTTTTTCATGTGTTATGGACTACCTCTGCTGCGACACGCTAAAGACTGGGCCATTGTGTAACTCCTCCTGCACCTCTCAGAGGAGTAAATTGATCTAGACAAGCATTCATTTTATTATTGCTGGCTAAACATAGTGGAGGCGGCGCACAGAGAAGAAAAAACGTGTACTTGCAGAGCAGGTAAAAGCGTTGGGCGGTATGCCAGTGTAGACCTTCACTGGTGCAGAAACTATTGAGTCAAGTAGAGACCCATTTCCAATACCACCAGTATCTTTGGAAGTTACACAACCCAGAGATATGGTTTATACAGTGTGTGTGTTTATTTGATTGTGTTTTAGGTAGTATACACTGTTTTCTAAATAGCTAATAAAAGTGTGCGTGCGTGTGGACGTATGCACTTGTGGCTTACTGTGGGTGATAGAGAGGATCCTATGTGTGTGTGTGTGTGTGTGTGTGTGTGTGTGTGTGTCCTTCTGTGGGTGAAAAAGAGAGGTGTGTGTGTGTGTTGGTTGATCACCGTGTCATCCCCTCCTCTTCCCCAGCCCTGCTGGTGGCTGCCCGGATGCACGAGTTCCGCCGCACCGTCAAGGACGTGATTGGAGTGGTGAAAGTGTGCGAGGCCACACTGAGGAAAAGGTACGAGCTAAGGAGGGGAGCAGATGAGGGCATGTCTCTGTCATGGCTAGAACCCTATTCTGGACAGGGCTCATATCCTCTCGCTATCCACCAAACCTACACTAGCCTAGCTTAGTAGCTCCCATCATGTTGGCAAATGCAGTTTGGTCCATTGAAGACTGTTGGTATACACTGTTGGTAAAGGCCTACACTTTCCCTAACCCCACACCCTAACACATACGCTGCTAGATGACCACGCAATCTCTGGGGTTAAGGTTAAAGTAAGGCTTGAAGTTGGTGGTAAGGTTTGAGTTAAGAAAGAAATACATTTTCAAAGTTATTTATTGCTTTTATTTGGATGTAAGAGCAAAATACAAATGTTTCAGCTGTTAGGCCATCATCAGTGTGTATAGAGAAAATGTCTACATCCGTCCTTTGTAACTTGACCAGATAGTGACAACTCTCCGCCTCTCCTTCTGTTGTCAAGACTGACAGAGTTCGAGGACACTCCCACCAGTCAGCTGACCATCGATGAGTTCATGCGGGTGGACCTGGAGCAGGAGTGTGACCCACCCTCTTTCACTGCTGGACAGAGGAAGGTCAAGATGCAGGCGGTACGTTATCTGACTCTGTCCAGACATTGGCTTGCTTGCCCTGTCAATCACCTGTCAGTGTGTTTGATTGGCACAGCAGCATGTCTCGGATGGAATTGATAACCAGGCATTGGCTGGCTTGCCCTATCAATCACATGTCAGTTCGTTTGATTGGAACAACAGCGTGTCCCGGATGGAATTGATGGCCAGGCATTGGCTGGCTTGCTCTGTCAATCATATCTCAGTGCATTTGATTTGCACAGAAGCGTGGCCCGGATGGAAGGAGTTGACACTTGATTTAGAAACTTTTAGTTCCATGGCGTGACTCGTTCAGTTCTTACGACAAACGTGGATGAGAAGTAATCTGGTATGTGTGACCAGACTGCCAGTTTCCTTATCAAGTGTCAACTCATCCATCCAGAACATGCTGCTGTGCAAATCAAATACACTTCTGAAAGCACTATCCGTAAATCTGCAGTTGACTGAATCGTTTTTTTACCAAGGAGCTTTTTTCACTTTGACTCTCCCTTACCCCATTTTAGCTTGAACAGGAGTTAGCCAAGAAGCTGGATGAAGTGCAAGGTATGTTTGGTTTATATTGTGGTAATAGGTAGCCTCAGCGCAAGCGTTCCACAACCACAAAGTTTTGGAACTTTAAGACTGAGAGCGTTTTTGTTTAGACCTTTGGGCATTTTGTAAGTAAATAAAACACAAAACCTCATCAAATAATTGTGATGTAATGTAAAATGTAAATGAAATGTAAAATGTCATATAAAATGCATGTGATCAACTAGGTCACTGTACGATTGAGAGAATTGTAAATGTGAAAACAAACACTGTCATTCTCAGTTTCACTGTCTCTCTACCCCTGCAGGTGAAATCAGTTTGTACCGAGACGAGATCGAGACGGAGCTGGAGAACAGCAGGCCAAAGCTCAGAGGGATCTACGCTGCCTATGCCAAAGAAATAGGTGTGTGTGTGGCTGTGTGTTTACTTGCGTGTGTGGGTGTGTGTGCCCACTGCCTTTAGTGTGTTTTTTTACTAACTCAACAAGAAGCACGTCTATGTGGCTTCTGTCGTTTTTTAATCAAGGCGATGCTGTAGGTCAGTCCTGACAAGGTGCTTCATCAGTGTCATGAGGTCACACTTTTGCCCTTTGAAAATGGCAGGCGGAGAACTGCGGATGATTGTCATTTTGAGTACTCTGAAAAGAGCAGCGTGTGTGTGTGTGTGTGTCTAAAGTACAGCTACGCACATAACACCTATGTGACTCAATCCCTGAATATGTGTATGTACTGTATATATCCCCAAGACCCATCCTCTCCCCTCTGACCCTCAGACCCGCTGGATGAGGTGCTTTCTCAGGCCTCATGCGCCAGCCCTAGGGAGGTGGACCCCGAGGAGGATGAGGAGCTGGAGGCAGTCGCCCAACACCTCAACCAGGACTTCCTCTGCCAGGTCATCCAGGGGGAGAAGCAAGGGGACGAAAGAGGGGGAGAAGGAGGGACAGAGGAGGCACCCCCTCCACCTCCACCACCCAGAGGAGGCCCCTCCCTGGCTTCCATCCTGGGTCCCCTGCCTAGCGCGGCTAGCCTGGGGCTCAGTGAGTCCATCCAGGAGTGCATCGCAGAGGACAAGGACAGCGGTGAGTCCAAGTTACATGGCCAAATCAAATCAACTCCATAGTGTTTTGGTATTTGTTTTTTGTTGTTGTTTTTTTTCATTGCACAATTGCTCCTATCACTTCCATTGATTGTTAGCTAGCGGTGGCTTATGTTAGCTGAAGTTTGTGAGTCAGATGAACTAGTGGATACCATTTTTATGTCTCTGTGTCCAGTATGAAGGAAGTTAGAGGTAGTTTTGCGAGCCAATGCTAACTAGCGTTGTCGAAATGACTGGATGTCTATGGGTATCTGCTACCCATAGACTTCCAGTCATTACTTTAATGCTACTTACCAAGTGTGCTAGCGCTAGTTAGCAACTTCCTTCAAACTGCACGCAGAGACATTGCCAAAATCCCAAAGTATCCCTTTAAAGAATTGGATTTTAGTTTCTCCAGGCCCATAGACTATTTTTAGGGTGAGGAACCATCTAACATCGTGTAACCGTGTAATAACCCAAGATTCCCGTGCGTGTCGTTACCGCTAACCAAAATCGTCCGGGAAAAACCTTGAGCTGTGCTTGAGTGATATTGTGAGTCAACCACCAAACTGGTACGTAAACTAGTAATGCCAGTGGGCAAAACTGGTTGCAATAACGTCAGGGTGACGTCTTTTGTGATGTCACAGTCAGGTTGTATACTGGTTGTGAAAAGACTTCATTTAGATGTCTTTTTAGTGTGTCTTTCAGCATGACGTTTGGTCAGAATCTCCTATTGAGCGCTTGTCAGTCAAGTGATCCCCAAAGCGCTCTCTCTCCCTCTCTCTCACTCTCTCTCTCCTCTTTGAAAAGGTCTCTCACCCCTCTTAATAACTGCCATTTTGGCCTGAGAGTTCTCCCCACACCCCACTCACATCAGTCGTGGGTTGAGGGGTCATTCAAACACAACTTAAACACTCTACCCACCATACCCACTGACTCCCCTATAGCCCTGACTACTTTTGACCACATGCCTTGATTTGGCTTAAGAGGGCTCTATATTTTATTTAACATACCGGATCAATGATGTGAGCCAGTCTGTGCTGAGCGAAAGGCTCTCTGGCTCTCTGCTCCCGGCTGGATAAAGATATTAACTCCAGCGCATCCCACAGCCTCACTTAACCAATCAATACGCCCACCACCTCTCTCTCTAGCTGCTTTAAAAATTGCACCCTATACTCTATGAAGTGAATTGATGGGGCTGAGTCTGAATTTCTTGAAGTACATAAGGTGTACTACAGGGATTGGAGTCCACCTGTGGTAAATTCAATTGATTGGACATGATTTGGAAAGGCACACACCTGTGTATATAAGGTACCACAGTTGACAGTGCATGTCAGAGCAAAAACCAAGTCATGAGGTCGAAGGAATTGTCCGTAGAGCTCCGAGACAGGATTGTGTCGACGCACAGATCTGGGGAAGGGTACCAAAAAATGTCTGCAGCATTGAAGGTCCCAAAGAACACAGTGGCCTCCATCATTCTTAAATGAAAGAAGTTTGGAACCACCAAGACTCTTCCTAGAGATTTTTGTTGTTGTTATTCTGTCTCTCACTGTTCAAATAAACCTACCATTAAAATTATAGACTGATAATTTCTTTGTCAGTGGGCAAACGTACAAAATCAGCAGGGGATCAAATACTTTTTTCCCTCACTGTATTTATCAGTGCAGCTGCTACTACTCACGCTAGGAAAATCTGCTTTTAGTTTTGATGCACCGTATTGATGGAACAAAATTCAAAATACATTTAATCTTAATGTACTGGTGCCGTTCGGGCAATTTAAAGTATTGATTGGGGACTTATTTGTGGAGGAATGTAATTGTTTTTCTGGGTGATTTCTGATGTTTTATTTGTGCTTACCATGACTGTGTTTTTGTATTTTATTTTGTGTGTGTATATATATATATATATATATATATATATATATATATACACTACCAGTCAAAAGTTTGGACACACCTACTCATTCAAGGGTTTTTCTTTATTTTTACTATTTTCTACATTGTAGAATATAAGTGAAGATATCAAAACTATGAAATAGCACATATGGAATCATGTCATGACCATAAAAGTGTTAAACAAATCTAAATATATTTTATATTTGACATTCTTCAAAGTAGCCACACTTTGCCTTGATGACAGCTTTGCACACTCTTGGCATTCTCTCAACCAGCTTCATGAGGTAGTCACCTGGAATGCGTTTCAATTAACAGGTGTGCCTTCTTAAAAGTTAATTTGTGGAATTTCTTTCCTTCTTAATGCGTTTGAGCCAATCGGTTGTATTGTGACAAGGTGGGGGGGTATACAGAAGATAGCCCTATTTGGTAAATGTCCAAGTCCATATTATGGCAAGAACAGATAATAACAGATAAGAACAGTTAAGCAAAGAGAAACGACAGTCCATCATTACTTTAAGACATGAAGGTCAGTCAATCCGGAAAGTGTCAAGAACTTTGAAAGTTTCTTCAAGAGCAGTCGCAAAAACCATCAAGCGCTAGGATGAAACTGGCTCTCATGAGGACCGCCACAGGAATGGAAGACCCAGAGTTACCTCTGCTGCAGAGGATAAGTTCATTAGAGTTACCAGCCTCAGAAATTGCAGCCCAAATAAATGCTTAACAGAGTTCAAGTCACAGACACATCTCAACATCAACTGTTCAGAGGGGACTGTGTGAATCAGGCCTTCATGGTCGAATTGCTGCAAAGAAACCACTACTAAAGGACACCAATAATAAGAAGAGACCTTCTTGGGCCAAGAAACACAAGCAATGGACATTAGACCAGTGGAAATGTGTCCCTCGATCTGGAGTCCAAATTTGAGATTTTTTGTTCCAACCGCTGTGTCTTTGTGAGACACGGTGTGTGTGAGCAGATGATCTCCGCATGTGTAGTTCCCACCATAAAGCATGGAGGAGGAGGTGTTATGGTGTGGGGGTGCTTTGCTGGTGACACTTTGCTGGTGGCCACAGCATTCTGCAGCGATACGCTATCCCATCTGGTTTGGGCATAGTGGGACTATCATTTGTTTTTCAACAGGACAATGACCCAACACACCTCCAGGCTGTGTAAGGGCTATTTTACCAAGGAGAGTGATGGAGTGCTGCATCAGATGACCTGGCCTCCACAATCCCTTGACCTCACCCCAATTGAGATTGTTTGGGATGAGTTGGACCACAGAGAGAAGGAAAAGCAGCCAACAAGTGCTCAGCATGTGGGAACTCCTTCAAGACAGTTGGAAAAGCATTCCAGGTGAAGCTGGTTGAGAGAATGCCAAGAGTGTGCAAAGCTGTCATCAAGGCAAAGGGTGGCTATTTGAAGAATCTCAAATATAAAATATATTTTGATTTGTTTAACACTTTTTTGGTTACTACATGATTCTATGTGTTATTTCATAGTTTTGATATCTTCACTTATATTCTACAATGTAGAAAATAGTAAAAATAAAGCAAAACCCTTGAATTAGTAGGTGTGTCCAAACTTTTCACTGGTACTGTATATATATATATATATATATATATATATATATGCAGTTGAAGTCAGAAGTTTTCATACACTTAGGTTGGAGTAAGTAAAACTTACACTAAGTTGACTGTGCCTTTAAACAGCTTGGAAAATTCCAGAAAATGATGTCATGGCTTTAGAAGCTTCAGATATGCTAATTGACATCATTTGAGTCAATTGGAGGTGTACCTGTGGATGTATTTCAAGGCCTACCTTCAAACTCAGTGCCTCTTTGCTTGACATATTGGGAAAATCAAAAGAAATCAGCCAAGACCTCAGAAAGAAATGTGTAGACCTCCACAAGTCTGGTTCATCCTTGGGAGCAATTTCCAAACACCTGAAGGTACCACGTTCATCTGTACAAACAATAGTACGCAAGTATAAACACCATGGGACAGCGCAGCCGTCATACCGCTCAGGAAGGAGACGTGTTCTGTCTCCTAGAGATGAACGTACTTTGGTGAGAAAAGTGCAAATCAATCCCAGAACAACAGCAAAGGACCTTGTGAAGATGCTGGAGGAAACCGGTACAAAAGTATCTATATCCACACTAAAACTAGTCCTATATCGACATAACCTGAAAGGCCGCTCAGCAAGGAAGAAGCCACTGCTCCAAAACCGCCATAGAAAATCCAGACTACGGTTTGCAACTGCACATGGGGACAAAGATCTTACCTTTTGGAGAAATGTCCTCTGGTCTGATGAAACAAAAATAGATCTGTTCGGCCATAATGACCATTGTTATGTTTGGAGGAAAAAGGGGGATGCTTGCAAGCCAAAAATCACCATCCCAACCGTGAAGCACGGGGGTGGCAGCATCATGCTGTGGGGGTGCTTTGCTGCAGGAGGGACTGGTGCACTTCACAAAATAGATGGCATCATGAGGAAGGAAAATTATGTGGATATATGGAAGCAACATCTCAAGACATCAGTCAGGAAGTTAAAGCTTGGTCGCAAATGGGTCTTCCAAATGGACAATGACCCCAAGCATACTTCCAAAGTTGTGGCAAAATGGCTTAAGGACAACAAAGTCAAGGTATTAGGGTGGCCATCACAAAGCCCTTACCTCAAACCTATAGAAGATTTCTGGGCAGAACTGAAAAAGCGTGTGTGAGCAAGGAGGCCTACAAACCCACTGGGAATGTGATGAAAGAAGTAAAAACTGAAATAAATCATTCTCCCTACTATTATTCTGACATTTCACATTCTTAAAATAAAGTGGTGATCCTAACTGAACTAAGACAGGGAAGTTTTACTAGGATTTCATGTCAGGAATTGTGAAAAACTGAGTTTAAATGTATTTGGCTAAGGTGTATGTAAACTTCCAACTTCAACTGTATATTGTGTATATTTATATTGTATTATATAGGGTGCATTTGGAAAAGAGACCTAGGTCTCAATATGTTTTCCCTGTTAAAATGTAAAAGTTAAACAATTTAAAAGTGCAGTACTTTTGACGAGAGCCCAATGGCTCATTAGACTCCCTTGTCAAAAGTAGTGCACTACATAGGAAATAGGGTGCCATTTGGTACAAAGCCTGTCTCTGCCTCAGTTTCAGTAGCTCAGTGAGGAGAAAGGCTGTAATGTTCCTGACCAGCGGTCACACTATGTGTGTGTGTGTGTGTGTGTGTATACACGTTTTACTATACTTGTGAGTACCACAAGTCCTCACAAGAATAGTAAACCAACAAAAATTCAGAGAAGTGAGAACATTTTGCTGGTTCTCACTTGTAAAAAGGCTATTTTAGGCTTATGGGCTAGGTTTAGGGTTACGGTTAGAATTAGGGTTAGAGATAGAATTAGGGTTAGGTTTAGGGTTAGGTGTTAAGGAAAATAGGATTTTGAATGGGAATTAATTGTTGGTCCCCAAAAAGTCCTCACAAGTATAGTAAGACATAACTGTTTTTGTGTGTGTGTGTCTGTTTGTGTAGAATTTGTCCTTGCATCCGCGTGTTTCAACAAATCGTAGAAAGAGGAGATACATTAGGCCTACATTGTATAGAGAATAGGTTCTAGACACTCAATACGTAAAGGGATACTGCGAGATTTTGGCAATTAAGCCCTTTACCTACTTACCCAGAGTCAGATGAACCTGTGGATACCTTTCCCTATTTGTATGTCTCTGTGTCCAGTGTGAAGGAATTTAGGAGTTTCACGAGCCAATGCTAACTAGCGTTAGCGCAATGACTGGAAGTCTACCGGAAACACTAGCATTCATTCCCAAAATATGCTGGATACTGAGAGCCAGTGTTTGGCACTTCATAGGAGAAATTCCATTGGCTATTAGTGAGGATGATTCATAGTAGACTATAAATAATTAAATACACAGACACATTAGACATTTAAGGCATATGGGCCGAATTCCAAATGTGACCCTGCCTCACCCATCAGCCAATGATGACCACATAAATGGACAGCATTAATCAACTCATAGGTTGTGTTCCAAATGGCACCCTACATGGTGCACAACTTTTGACCAGAGCTTTGACCAATAGGGCGTAGGGTGCCATTTGAGATGCATCCCTAGTTCTGTGAGAGTAAAGGGACCCTTGGATGGTATTGTAGAACATTGATTGCCATTTGAAGGGTTGTATGCGAAGCCTTTAGTCCAATCAATTCCTTCAGATTTATTGGGGACTGATGTTGACTTTCTTTACACTCTACCAGTCCATATAAACTGCCTAATCATTTTTCTATAGTTCTGCTGCTTCCTTTTGACTATGTAGGCTACATTGTAGTAGTTTGTCCTATCTTTAAATTGTATTTAATGTGAATAGAAACCGTATTTAATGTGAATAAAAACAGTATTCAGGCTAAGAGCATCATTATCAGGGACAAGCGAAAAAACACTTCATGAAATAACAAGTTATTTTTCTTTGTGATAGTATGATATTATTGATTTGGAGAAATGCCACATTCATTGAAATGGTCATGTGCGTGAGAAGTGAAATATGAAAGTTAGAGTAGTAGATCATTGGTCAGGCCTTGCAGATCCTCACAGCTGCTCGCCTCTTGACCCGACCCTCTTGACCCCTATTTGACCTCCCATTTCCTTCTCCACTTGGCCACTGGGCTCCGGCTACAACCGGAGTCGCCTGTCCAAACAAACTGGCTCATATTTCCTTGAGGCACCCTAAAGGGCTAGCCCTAGCACTGACTAGCAACACACTTCTGAATTACAGTAACCCTAGTAAAAAGCTAGCGCTAGCATTACTAGCACACTTCCTGAATAATGGAACCCTAATAAAAGTCTGTGATGTGAAATGTAGTTGGGCTAGCGTTCTTTATAGGTTGCTAGCTAGCTGGTAACGGGACCTGTGCGGAGTGGATGGATATTATTCTCTGTCATCATTGTCCTTGTGCCCAGGAAGCTGAGGGGTGTGTCCCAAATGGCACCCTATTCCCTATATAGTGCACTACTTTTGACTAGGACCCATAATGCTCTGGTCAGAATTAGTGCACTATATAGGGAATCATTTTGGACGGACAAAGCAGAGCGGCTGGAGGGAGAGAAAGCTTCTTTGGGAGAGGCTCAGGCCCCAGGACTCGTAAACATTGGGCTTTATTGGCTGTAGCAGGGATAAATCTCCCCACTCACACACACGCAGCAATATAGGCGTGTGCTCACTGGCTCAGTGTCCTGCTCACTTAAAACCCTGCCGTGTATGTGTCGGTGTGTTTATATGAGTGAGTGATAATGTGTTGGTGTTATTTATTTATTTATTTCAAACAATACAAAACATACACATACAAAAGACAACATACAGATGCACACAAACATCAACGACATCACACCTGCCCAGACCCACCTGTTCTCACAGACCCACCTGTTCTCCAGTGCCTGCACTACTCTCCGCCACATGTCCTCAAATTGCACCATGTTGTTCCTCTCCAACCCCCACGCTCTTTCAATATTTAGATAATGAAGGATATGATTTTTCCATTGACTTAACGATGGAGGATTGGTTGATTCCCCGTTTTTAAGTATACATTTTTTCAAGATAATTGACGAGAAGAGTATTGTCCAACCCATTGCGTATCTCACTGCATGTCTTGAAATATGCAGACAGATGGATTAAAGTACATTTACACTGTAATACCTCTGACAGCCAACTTTCTAACTCTGCCCATAACTTTTGGAATTCATAGCATTCCCATAAAGTCCAAAAGTGAGAATGTGTCTGCGCAGGTATTTGCCTGAAAGTGTGTGTGTGTTGTTCGTGTGTGGCGGTATATGAATCTGTGCCTCCCTGCCTGTCTGTCTCCACAGTATCTGTGTGTGAGGTCTGCTGGGCGCCCCCACCCCCCCCACTCTTCAAAGCTGACAGTCCGGGGCCATCTCTCTGCAGGCTGTCTGTACAGTAGCACCCCGCCGACTCCCTTTTATTTCCAGTCACCCCAGCATTCTGGCAACACTAAAGTGCATCTGCCCTCAATAGACGCTCCGTGATGAGCCAAAATGACCGATGATGTGACGACCTCCTTCGAACCCAGTGCCTATTTAAAGCAGTCCCACTTTCCCAAAGAGAGAACGATGCGTTTAACTCCCCAGAGGCATCTCCCTCAGAATAAAGTTGTAACTAGTTCATGCTGATGTCATCAAAATGTCTCTTCACACTAGATCTAAACAGAAGTCACTAGCCTAAATACAGGATAAGGAGAGACCTATTCCCCAAAGTAGAGCAGCGGCTGTTCACCTGACTTTGACGGGGATAGCCAGGTATAGCATTATCCAGTGAATCCAATCCAAGACCAGTGAAACATGGTTATATTCTGCAGGGTTTGAGCAAACTTGTCTTTTGTTGTAGACTGTTTTAAAAAAACGAGGGTTGGAATTAACTTTATGTGAACTCTGCCATTTTGAACAAAACTGTGGCAGACACTTAGACTACAGGGCTGAGTTTAGCAGAATTTACCTCAGACAGACAGACCGTCTCTGTGAATTACAAACCTTGCTTGGTGGTGTACTGCAACGTGGGTTTGAGGCTACGGTTGCCAATCCTCCCGATTCGGCCTGGAGTGTCCCGGAATATGCTTTCCCTCCTGGCGAGTAGGAAAAACTATTCCGGGAAATTTATTTTTTGTCTTTCTTTTTTTCTTTCTTTCTTTGCAAACAATGAATTTTTATTGGAATCACATAAACAACATAATCAATCAAAATTACAGTACAATTGCCCAACCCCTCCCAGGCCCCCACCTCTGAGCGTTTCTTCCATTACCTCAATGAAATTAACAAATGAAATGTAAACAGTGTTGACTGACTTTTAGAATAAAACAATTATAATGTGAATTTCTTTTACAATCCAGCAAATGCAATACCAACAATGTTGATGGACTTTTAGAATCTCTCGAAATGAGTTCGGTCCGAGTACGTCTCCCTGAGTGACACCAAAGCATTTTACGTTGACATCATGGAGTAACATGCAAATGGTGTGGCTTATAGTCTAAAGGGAAAGCATGGACAGTGGTTCACTTGATGGTATTCCTACTAGTGGCTATACCGGCTGCTTGTTGAATTAGGTTTTCTGCCTTTTGAGCCAATATGCTCCTATTAGCTAGTTGCATTATTTCCGAATATAGACTAGACTTACATGAAATCTGGAACTTGTTGCATTCAGGAACCTCTTGAATTTGTTTTTGAAGAAACAAAATGATTTACTATAAGATTTTCACAAATATGTATTTGGTACTTCAAATGCATGATTAGCCAGGCATGGCTTCTAGCCATGTGTTGCCGAAAGCTCTCACTAAAGATGGAATACATTTTCCTTTCTTTCACTGCAAATATTGAGTGCAGACCTTCCTCATGTTCCTTTTCAATGCAGAAAGCAGTACTATGGTCAATGTCATTGAGTGACTTTCTAGGTCTCTATTACACTGTCCATGCAGACGGTCCCTTCCTCTCATCCTCTGTCCTCTATTTGAGCTGGAGGTGTGTCGGCGAAGGAGGGTGATTGGCCGTGGCCTGACCTCCTGCCGTGATGTAATTAGACAGCTGCTCCGGCCACCCTGCCTACCCCCCTGCCAGTGACATTACAGCTGCAGCTCCGCTCTGCTGTACCGCCTGGCCTCCATCTTAAAGGGACAGGAAACACTGTTCCAGGTTGCCTTTTTTGCAGTCGTATCTCAGAAGATTTGCTATATCTTATATCATATTAATGTGGTTCCTGAGACAGAATATGCAGTGTTTGTGTCTGTGTGTGTGTACACACTGCATCTGCATGTGGAACTGACAGCTTGCCATAGAGGAGCTCACCTTGAACGGATGACAGGAAGGGAGACAACAAGCGACACCCTCCTCTCTTTCTCATTTTTTACATTTTAGTCATTTAGCAGACGGTCTTATCCAGAGCGACTTACAGTTAGTGAGTGCATACATTTTCATACTGGCCCCCCGGTGGGAAACGAACCCACTACCCTGGCGTTGCAAGCGCCATGCTCTACCAACTGAGCTACAGGGGACTTTCTCCCCCCCTGGTGTACACAGTCACACACACATCAGCTACACTCAGGGCCTGTCACGCAGAAAACATACTAGGGCTACGAAGCACAGAAGCCTGGATATTATCCTGAGGAACATTTGCTGCTTATAAGCGAGAGAAAGTTGAAGGGGAGGGGAGGGAGCAAGGGGAAAGGGGGGGAAAGGTCTGGGGTGAGCTTTACATGCTCCAGTAATATGATGTAATGTGTCATGTTACAAACATTTGAAATTGTGTTTTTTACATTGGATAAAAGTAGAGACTCAGAGCTAGAAGATAGTATATCATACACTGCAGTTGAGGAACAATGGGAAAGTAATTCTGCTTTGAAGGTTGAACGTTTTGGTACACCTACTGGAGAGCTCTTCTTTGTCTACACCCATTCAGCATCATTCACACCCTCTTAAGCCTTAGCCCCACCCATCTCTTTAAGGATTCACGTGAGGCCATGTGCTACACAGAGTGAGTAGCATAGTAAACCAAAGATTTTAAGACTAAAAGTGGCAAAAGTAGTAGCCTACAATAAGGAAAAACTCCAGGTCCTTGGCCTGTATCCTAATCTGACTTTGGTGCAGGTCATGTTGTTCTTCACATTACCGTCTCTGGTTAACAAACACTATATCAAATAAAATCTAAATGTATTTGTCACATGAACAGGATACAGAAGGTGTAAACGGTACAGTGAAATGGTTACTAGCAATATCAAAAACAGAAAGTTTCCAGATAAAAATAGTTTATAAATAGTTTATAATGATTAGATTACGCTTATCCGACACACTTGTCTAAATTGATGCTATAACAACCCCCCAGCCACATCTAGCTAAGTGGATGGGTCACTATTGTCTAGACATGTACACATGTTCATGAAATACAATTGAGGGCTGTAATCACCCCCAGACACACCTGGCTAACTTGATGGGTCATGTAATCATCTGGCGAAGTGGATTCTTTTGTTTAGACATGTAGCTAGCTAGCTAGCTAAACAATGAACCGGCATAATCCCAACTCATACTACTACCAATACAAACATTGTCAAAGCTGCAGTATGCATCTGCATGTAGCTACAGCAAACCAATTAGGTTCAATGTTAGCTAGCTAACATTAGGCTATAACTAGCAATGCAAATTGTTTTTTGATTTGAATAATATTACTACACAGATCATACACATAACGTTAGCTAGCGAGGCAGCAAGCTAACGTTCGCTCGCTTGCTCACAGCAGGCTTTAACTTGCAATGAAAACGACTTTCTGACAAAATTAGAAACTTATAATATCAGAAAATGTAGCTAGACTCTTTTTTTATATACAGTGGGGAAAAAAAGTATTTAGTCAGCCACCAATTGTGCAAGTTCTCCCACTTAAAAAGATGAGAGGGGCCTGTCATTTTCATTATAGGTACACTTCAACTATGACAGACAAAATGAGAAAAGAAAATCCAGAAAATCACATTGTAGGATTTTTTATGAATTTATTTGCAAATTATGGTGGAAAATAAGTATTTGGTCAATAACAAAAGTTTCTCAATACTTTGTTATATACCCTTTGTTGGCAATGACACAGGTCAAACGTTTTCTGTAAGTCTTCACAAGGTTTTCACACACTGTTGCTGGTATTTTGGCCCATTCCTCCATGCAGATCTCCTCTAGAGCAGTGATGTTTTGGGGCTGTCGCTGGGCAACACAGACTTTCAACTCCCTCCAAAGATTTTCTATGGGGTTGAGATCTGGAGACTGGCTAGGCCACTCCAGGACCTTCCACTCCTTCGTTGCCCGGGCGGTGTGTTTGGGATCATTGTCATGCTGAAAGACCCAGCCATGTTTCATCTTCAATCCCCTTGCTGATGGAAGGAGGTTTTCACTCAAAATCTCACGATACATGGCCCCATTCATTCTTTCCTTTACACGGATCAGTCGTCCTGGTCCCTTTGCAGAAAAACAGCCCCAAAGCATGATGTTTCCACCCCCATGCTTCACAGTAGGTATGGTGTTCTTTGGATGCAACTCAGCATTCTTTGTCCTCCAAACACGACGAGTTGAGTTTTTACCAAAAAGTTCTATTTTGGTTTCATCTGACCATATGACATTCTCCCAATCCTCTTCTGGATCATCCAAGTGCACTCTAGCAAACTTCAGACGGGCCTGGACATGTACTGGCTTAAGCAGGGGGACACGTCTGGCACTGCAGGATTTGAGTCCCTGGAGGCGTAGTGTGTTACTGATGGTAGGCTTTGTTACTTTGGTCCCAGCTCTCTGCAGGTCATTCACTAGGTCCCCCCGTGTGGTTCTGGGATTTTTGCTCACCGTTCTTGTGATCATTTTGACCCCACGGGGTGAGATCTTGCGTTGAGCCCCAGATCGAGGGAGATTATCAGTGGTCTTGTATGTCTTCCATTTCCTAATAATTGCTCCCACAGTTGATTTCTTCAAACCAAGCTGCTTACCTATTGTAGATTCAGTCTTCCCAGCCTGGTGCAGGTCTACAATTTTGTTTCTGGTGTCCTTTGACAGCTCTTTGGTCTTGGCCATAGTGGAGTTTGGAGTGTGACTGTTTGAGGTTGTGTACAGGTGTCTTTTATACTGATAACAAGTTCAAACAGGTGCCATTAATACAGGTAACGAGTGGAGGACAGAGGAGCCTCTTAAAGAAGAAGTTACAGGTCTGTGAGAGCCATAAATCTTGCTTGTTTGTAGGTGACCAAATACTTATTTTCCACCATAATTTGCAAATAAATTCATAAAAAATCCTACAATGTGATTTTCTTGATTTTTTTTCCTCATTTTGTCTGTCATAGTTGACGTGTACCTATGATGAAAATTACAGGCCTCTCATCTTTTTAAGTGGGAGAACTTGCACAATTGGTGGCTGACTAAATACTTTTTTCCCCCACTGTATATACTTATTATGGACACAGTATGCTAGACTTGTCACGATCGTTGGAGGAAGTGGACCAATGCGCAGCGTGATGAGTGAACATACTTTTATTATATTTACCACACGAAACAAAACAACAAAACGATACGTGAAGTCCTAGGTAACAGACACAAACCATACACGGAACAAGATCCCACAAAACACTGTGGAAAACAGGCTGCCTAAGTATGGTTCCCAATCAGAGACAACAAGCAACAGCTGACACTCGTTGCCTCTGATTGAGAACCACCCCGGCCAACACAGAAACACATGAGCTAGATAACGAACCTAGAACACAAATACATAGAAACTACACACCCTGGCTCAACATAACAGAGTCCCAGAGCCAGGGCGTGACAGTACCCCCCCAAAGCCGCGCCAAACATAAACTGAACAGGGGAGGGCCGGGTGGGCATTCCTCCTCAGAGGCGGTTCTGGCTCCGGGCTTGACCACCACCCTCCAACAATCCCCCCGTAGCGCCCCTGGTCCGGTCCCGCTGGCTGGAGCTGGACTGGACATCGGTGGAGCGGATTGCTTAGGCTCCGATGTGGAGCAGCTGACCGGTACCTGACCAGGCACCGGTGACCCAGGGACAGGCTGTGCCGGACTGACGATGCGCACCACAGGCTTGGTGCGGGGAGCAGGAACGAGCCGGACCGGGCTGACGACGCACACCACAGGCTTGGTGCGGGGAGCAGGGACGGGCCGAACCGGGCTGACGAAGCACACCACAGGCTTGGTGCGGGGAGCAGGAACGGGCTGGACCGGGCTGACGATGCGCACCACAGGCTTGGTGCGGGGAGCAGGAACAGGCCGGGCCGGGCTGGCGACGCGCACCCCTGGCTTGGTGCGGGGAGCAGGAACGGGCCGGACCGGGCTGGCGACGCACACCATAGGCTTGGTGCGGGGAGCAGGAACAGGCCGGGCCGGGCTGGGCTGGCGACGCCCACCCCTGGCTTGGTGCGGGGAGCAGGAACGGACCGGGCTGGCGACGCACACCATAGGCTTGGTGCGGGGAGCAGGAACAGGCCGGGCCGGGCTGGCGACGCGCACCGTAGGCTTGGTGCGAGAGGCAGGAACAGGCCGGACCGGGCTGGCGACGCGCATCACAGGCTTGGTGCGAGGGACAGGAACAGGCCGGACCGCACTGGGAACACACACCACTGGCCTTACCCGGGGATCAGGAACGGGCCGGACCGGACTGGCAACACACCTCAGTACCTCTCGCCGTGCCTCTACATTTTCCTTCCCTCTACTCGCCAATGGCTCCCCGTAACCCGGTGGCCTTCTCTCCTCGTCCACTAACTCGCCCTTATCTGCCTCCAGCAGCCCCGTTGCCCACGGTGTGAGCCCCCCTAAAAAATGTATTGGGCTTGTCTCTCCCCCGTGGATATGATATGGCCTCCATGGCTCTCGCCAGACTCTCCATCCTCTGCTCCCAGGTCCAACCTCTCTCCTCCTCACGCTGCTTGACCCAGTCGAGGTGGATATCCGCTAGAGTTACCTCTGGCGTTGGCTCCTGGACACGCTGCTTGGTCCAGTTTTGGTGGGATCTTCTGTCACGATCGTTGGAGGAAGTGGACCAATGCGCAGCGTGATGAGTGAACATACTTTTATTATATTTACCACACGAAACAAAACAACAAAACGATACGTGAAGTCATCCTAGGTAACAGACACAAACCATACACGGAACAAGATCCCACAAAACACTGTGGAAAACAGGCTGCCTAAGTATGGTTCCCAATCAGAGACAACAAGCAACAGCTGACACTCGTTGCCTCTGATTGAGAACCACCCCGGCCAACACAGAAACACATGAGCTAGATAACGAACCTAGAACACAAATACATAGAAACTACACACCCTGGCTCAACATAGCAGAGTCCCAGAGCCAGGGCGTGACAAGACTCTTACCCGTATACACGGATGAACGCTTCACGGCAGACAGGAACCATTTAACTCAGTTTTGTTTGTAGCTAAACTGAACAAAAATATAATCGCAACATGTAAAGTTTCATGAGCTGAAATAAAAGATCCCAGAAATTTTCCATACGCACAAAAAGCTTATTTCTCTCAAATGTTGTGCACAAACTTGTTTACATCCCTGTTAATGAGCATTTCTCCTTTGCCAAGATAATCCATCCACCTGACAGGTGTGGTTATCTCACACTGTGTGTTTGTGTGCGTTCGTGCATGCGTACGCACTCACTAACATCTCTTCCCATACACACACATACGGTAGATACACACATATCTTACGCTCTGTTCCCCACACACGTTTTAAACAGCTTGTGGCCTGAAATGGTCTTAAGGCCTACAGACTACCGCACACACACACACACACACACACACACACACACACACACACACACACACACACACACACACAGACAGACAGACATTCTCCCACACACATAAACTCGCACTCATATACCCTCTCCCTTGATGCCCTGTACACCATGATCCGCACTCCGCTGAAATTTCACTCTGTGTACTTTGAGGTGAGCTCTTATAGCTCTTATAACCATTACTAGGCATTTTGCTACAAACGTAATATCATAGCATGTTTTGGGATATTTTTATTATTTTAATCATATTTAGGCTATTTAAATTCACATGTGTGTGTCTGTGTGTTTGTTTGCCTGTGTGTGTTTGTTAGTTCATACAAGTAATTTTTCACGGCGGTTACGACAGCAGTGCCAAGGCTGATTCATTTATAATGCATAATTATTTACATAATTTGTTATGTAATTTGGGACAATGCTCAGTCAAGTGTACAGCCATATGCTGACTGTCGAAAAGGCAGCCTTACTGTAGGCCTGTTCTAATGCGGCCTGTTCCTAGCATGGGTGCCATCATGCCACTCCTTGCCACTCCTTCTTTGGCTTGAATGGCAGCATGGATAAGGCAAGAACACAAACAGATCTTTGTCTTGGTTTGTGCTACTACCTAGCTCAGTGATTCCCAGACTGTGGTAGGGGGAGCGAATGGGTCGGCAGGGGGGCGGGAGGGTTTTAAAGGAACTCAGTCCGGCTTTAAAAACGTACTCTTGAACGTTGTAATAGTAGAATGCTTAACGTGCAATTTCGAAATTGGGCAGTGCATCATCAGTTCCTCTTGTCATGTTAGTCATTGCATACCTTAAAGAGCTATTTATAACTTTTCAGAAATGTCCAGATCAACTATCCCATGTCAGCTAACGTTTTTTATTTAGGAATTTTTTAGTCACTCAAATAACACATGAATACACAGTAGACATGACAAAATGTATAGAATTGCAAGAAAATGTGCTTTAAAATGGCAACATTTTCTTTGCACCCCATGACAACATGTGTAGAATTGCAGGGAATAAGCTGTAAACCTGCAAAATTCTCTCCACCAACAAGAGAAGTGTGAACAGTTTGTGTCATGAACAGTGCTTGTGCCCATAGAAATAGACGTGACGCGTGCGCGCACGCGGGGGCGCGGGATGTTCCCCAATGCTGGAAGGGGGGCCCCGAGTGAAAAAGTTTGGAAACCCCTGACCTCTCATTCTTGCCGATATGTTCTCACTTTTTTGGCGTATATGGCTTCTGTTAAAAAAAAAATAAGACAAAATAGGTTATTTAGCGAAGACTTTCAATCAAAGCAATCACATAGAGTATTCAATATGCACCCCAAATTGGAAGTGAACTCACAACCTTGGGGTGGCCAGCACTACACTGTAACTCACTGAGCCACCCAGAGGCTGTTTGAATGTGATCCTAAATAGCCTCATGCTTTGTACATTATGTAGGCCAAGTCATTGTTTAAGTCTTAATTTATGTACATAGGGACAGACTATGTCTGCTCAAATTTGTTAAAACCTTACAGACCTTTTTGTGAAGTCAGTGACAAATACAGTTCCTACTTGCACTGAAGTATGCTACTCCCCTTTAGGTGAGCTTGTGTGGCGTATGAGGATATTTTTCAATCACTTTCAACAAAGCCAACTTATAGATATCACAGACAGTATATTCAATGTGGTCCATGTGGGACGTGAACTCAGAACCTTAAGATTGCCCTTTCTGTGCTCTAAACCACTGAGCCACCCAGAGCCTTTTTGAATGGAAGTCCAACAGTGTTATGATTTGTATATTGCCATTTGAGATTTTATACAAAGCCAGTGGTATTATACAGACACTTGGACAATGTACTACATAGATGCAATAGTATGTAGGCTAGACTTTGCTGTCTATTTGGGCCCTACAGGTCTATTAAGACCCTACATTGCATCTTTACATTATGCACGACAGAAAAACATAAAAGCCCATAGATGTATGCTCTATTGGGTAAATAAATTAAACAAGCCCCAGTTATCTTTTTATTATGGACTGCATAACTGTATTGTATTGTATTATGCTGTATTATATGGACTGGAATTACGCACCTCGTTCAAACCATGAAGCTGGGAAAGAAAGTGTTTAAGGTTAAGTTTAGGCAGTAACTCTGAATTTTGAAGGTTAGGGTTAAGTTTAGGAATTAACTCAGAATTATTAAGGTTAGGCATTATCTCTGAATGGATGGTTAAGTGTGAGATAGGCTCAAAACTAAAATATCAGAAACAACTTTCTATCGCTGGATTTGAACATACAACCTTTGGAACTAGATCCAGATGCTTATGTTCTATCACTGGATTTGAACATGCAACCTTGGGAACCAGAAGCAGATGCTTATGTTCTATCGCTGGATTTGAACATGCAACCTTGGGAACCAGAAGCAGATGCTTATGTTCTATCACTGGATTTGAACATGCAACCTTGGGAACCAGAAGCAGATGCTTATGTTCTATCGCTGGATTTGAATATAGAGGTGTTACGCCCATCAGCCATCCCCGCCCACAACACCCTAGCAAAACCAAAGCCTACTTGAAGGTAACAGCGCTCACTGTTGCCCCTAGTGGCCCGTTTCCACGTCATCTTCCGACATCCTCAGACATGGATGGACGTCGAATACTGACTTGTATCACAGGTGACCTGCCTGATTAGCCTATAGGCTAATTTGATTTTAATATAGAAATATAAAAGGGAATATTTTACATTTGTATAATTAGTAGGCTGACACATTAGACCTACATTTCATAATATTTCCCCTAATGTTGTGCGACATGCTTATTACCTCCTCTTTCTCTCTCTATTGTTGATTAATTTATTCCTTGCTCTTAACAGTTAAATGAAATATGTTTTGTTGTCCTTATCTTCATCATTTTATTGACATGCTTGAATAATATAGGACTACATTAAGATGCAGACGGCTTCCGCTTCTCTTTAACGAAGATTGAATAATTATGGGTCTGAATAAATAACTGATATTGCCTAGGGCTGCGAGATTTATCAAATTAATTTGATTAATTAGAATGTATGTTTTTGTGTTATATTCCAAATGCCTGTATCGCAAGAATCGATGTTTCGTTATTTTTAATTTTTTTGAGTGTTTATGTCCACTTGTTCTCGTGCTGTATTTTTGGTCTCGTCTCTTTCGCTCCTTCTGTGCTGTGTGCACCTCCCCATTTACACCAGAGATCTGTATATAGTGAAGAGATGCACGTCTCCATCCTAACAATGGGAGTTGTTGTCCTAAAGGCAGGAAAGCAGGTGACAAGCTTAGGTCCAAAATAAGCCTGTAGAAACGCATTGGGCTTATTTTGGACATATTTTAGCGAGGGTGAAACCTCTCGCTTCCCCTCTTCCTCTATGGTTAACCTCCCGAGTGGCGCAGTGGTCTAAGGCATTGCGTCGCAGTGCTAGCTGTGCCACTAGAGATCCTGGTTCGAATCCAGGCTCTGTTGTAGCTGACCGGGAGACCCATGGGGCGGCGCACAATTGGCCCAGGGTAGGGAAGGAAATGGCCGGCAGGGATGTAGCTCAGTTGGTAGAGCATGTCGTTTGCAACGCCAGGGTTGTGGGTTCAAATCCCACGGAGAGCCAGTATGAAATAATAATAAAAATAATGTATGCACTCACTAACTGTAAGTCGCTCTGGATAAGAGCATCTGCTAAAATATAAAAATATGGTTTACACAGACCAAGCCCCTGCCTCTCACGCCAACTAAGTTGAGAGATCACATCTTCCTCTCTGACAAGCGGTTTCAACTCGCTATTTGCATTTGAGATTTGGTCCAACAGAATTGGTCATATGGACACCAAAACACATTGAGACATTATTGTTCAGTCGTGGTCAAAAGTTTTGAGAATTACACTAATAAAAAATTTCACAAAGTCTGCTGCCTCAGTTTTTATTATGGCAATTTGCATATACTCCAGAATGTCATGAAGAGTGATCAGATGAATTGCAATTAATTGCAAAGTCCCTCTTTGCCATGAAAATAAACGTAATCCCCAAAAAACATTTCGACTGCAATTCAGCCCTGCCACAAAAGGACCAGCTGCCATCATGTCAGTGATTCTCTCATTAACACAGGTGAGAGTGTTGACGAGGACAAGGCGGGAGATCACTCTGTCATGCTGATTGAGTTAGAATAACAGACTGGAAGCTTTAAAAGGAGGGTGGTGCTTGAAATCATTGTTCTTCCTCTGTTAACCATGGTTACCTGCAAGGAAACACGTGCAGTCATCATTGCTTTGCACAAAAAGGGCTTCACAGGCAAGGATATTGCTGCTAGTAAGATTGCACCTAAATCAACCATTTTATCGGATCATCAAGACCTTCAAGGAGAGAGGTTCAATTGTTGTGAAGAAGGCTTCAGGGCGCCCAAGAAGGTCCAGCAAGCGCCAGGTCTCCTAAAGTTGATTCAGCTGCGGGATCGGGGCACCACCAGTGCAGAGCTTGCTCAGGAATGGCAGCAGACATGTGTGAGTGCATCTGCACGCACAGTGAGGCGAAGACCTTTGGAGGATGGCCTGGTGTCAAGAAGGGCAGCGAGGAAGCCACATCTCTCCAGGAAAAACATCAGGGACAGACTGATATTCTGCAAAAGGTACAGGGATTTGACTGCTGAGGACTGGGGTAAAGTCATTTTCTCTGATGAATCCCCTTTCCGATTGTTTGGGGCATCCGGAAAAAAGCTTGTCCGGAGAAGACAAGGTTAGCGCTACCATCAGTCCTGTGTCATGCCAACAGTAAAGCATCCTGAGACCATTCATGTGTGGGGTTGCTTCTCAGCCAAGGGAGTGGGCTCACTCACAATTTTGCCTAAGAACACAGCCATGAATAAAAAATGGTACCAACACATCCTCCGAGAGCAACTTCTCCCAACCATCCAAGAACAGTTTGGTGACGAACAATGCCTTTTCCAGCATGATGGAGCACCTTGCCATAAGGCAAAAGTGATAACTAAGTGGCTCGGGGAACAAAACATCGACATTTTGGGTCCATGGCCAGGAAACTCCCCAGACATTAATCCCATTGAGAACTTGTGGTCAATCCTCAAGAGGCGGGTGGACAAACAAAAACCCACAAATTCTGACAAACTCCAAGCATTGATTATGCAAGAATGGGCTGCCATCAGTCAGGATGTGGCCAAGAAGTTAATTGACAGCATGCCAGGGCAGATTGCAGAGGTCTTGAAAATGAAGGGTCAACACTGCAAATATTGACTCTTTGCATAAACTTAATGTAATTGTCAATAAAAGCCTTTGACACTTATGGAATGCTTGTAATTATACTTCAGTATACCATAGTAACATCTGACAAAAATATCTAAAAACACTGAAGCAACAAACTTTGTGAAGACCAATACTTGTGTCATTCTCAAAACGTTTGACCACGACTGTACTGTAATAGAGGAGAAGTGAACTTTTCTAACAATACCCTTTCTATGTCTCAACTACTCAAATTGTGTGCAGAGCAGACACTACTAAAACGAGGGTATCAATGAACATTGATTCTGTAAAACGAATGCTCAGTTTGACGCGTGACGCATTGGGGTAACACATACCGCTAGCAGTATTTTAGCCGAAGGCTGTTATACTAGCTGTCTTGTCTGTGTTTTATAAATGTGCAATAAGCATAAAACACAATTATATAAGGAATTGGCAACTCGTTCTCATTCTGATAAATAAATGCCAAGAGTGTGCAAAGCTGTCATCAAGGCAAAGGGTGGCTATTTGAAGAATCTCAAATATAAAATATATTTTGATTTGTTTAACACTTTTTGGGTTACTACATGATTCCATATGTGTTATTTCATAGTGTTGATGTCTTCACTATTATTCTACATTGTAAAAAATAGTAAAAAAATAAAGAAAAACCCTTGAATGAGTATGTGTGTCCAAACTTCTGACTGGTAGTGTGTATATATACAGTGCCTTCGGAAAGTATTCAGACCCCTTGACTTTTTCCACATTGTGTTATGTTACAGCCTTATTCTAAAATGGATAAAAAAAGAAAAAAAAAAGCAATCTACACACAATACCCCATAATGACAAAGTGAAAACAGGTTTTTTGAAATTAATTAAAATAAAAAAACTGAAAAACCTTATTTACGTAAGTATTCAGAACATTTGCTATGAGATTCGAAATTGAGCTCAGGTGCATCCTGTTTCCATTGATCATCCTTGAGATGTTTCTACAACTTGATTGGAGTCCACCTGTGATAAATTCAATTGATTGGACATGATTTGGAAAGGCACATCCCACAGTTGACAGTGCATGTCAGAGCTAAAACCAAGCCATGAGGTCGAAGGAATTGTCTGTAGAGCTCCGAGACACTGTGTCGAGGCACAGATCTGGGGAGGGTACCAAAAAAATGTCTGCAGCATTGAAGGTCCTTAAGAACACAATGGCCTCCATCATTCTTAAATGGAAGAAGTTTTGAACTACCAAGACTGTTCCTAGAGCTGGTCGCCCGGCCAAACTGAGGAATCGGGGGAGAAGGGCCTTGGTCAGGGAGGTGACCAAGAACCCGATGGTCACTCTGACAGAGCTCTAGAGTTCCTCTGGAGATGGGAGAACCTTCCAGAAGGACAACCATCTCTGCAGCACTCCACCAATCAGTCCTTTACGGAATCCACTCCTCAGTAAAAGGCACATGACAGCCCGCTTGAAGTTTGCCAAAAGTCAACTAAAGAATCTCAGACCATGAGAAACAAGATTCTCTGGTCTGATGAATCCAAGATTGAACTCTTTGGCCTGAATGCCAAGCGTCACATCTGGAGGAAACCTGGCACTATCCCTACGGTGATGCATGGTGGTGGCAGCATCATGCTGTGGGGATGTTTTTCAGCGGCAGGGACTGGGAGACTATTCAGGATCAAGGCAAAGCTGAACATGAGCAAAGTACAGTGATATCCTTGATGAAAACCTGCTCCAGAGTGCTCAGGTCCTCAGACTGGGGTGAAGGTTCACCTTCCAACAGGACAACGACCCTAAGCACACAGCCAAGACAATGAAGGAGTGGCTTCGGGACACCTCTCTGAATGTCCTTCAGTGGCCCAGCCAGAGCCCGGACTTGAACCCGATCGAACATCTCTGGAGAGACCTGAAAATAGCTGTGCATCAAAGTTCCCCATCCAACCTGACAGAGTTTGAGAGGATCTGCAGAGAAGAACAGGAGAAACTCCCCAAATACAGGTGTGCCAAGCTTATAGTGTCATACCCTGTCACGCCCTGACCTCTAGAACTCTAGTTAGTTTGGTCAGGGTGTGCATGTTTAGTTCTATGTTGTTGTATATCTATGTTTAGAGTCTAGTTGTTATACTTCTATGTTTGGCCGGGTATGATTCCTAATCAGAGGCAGCTGTCGCTCGTTGTCTCTGATTGGGGATCATACTTAGGCAGCCAGTTTTCCTGCCTGGGTTGTGGGATCTTGTTCGTACTCTTGTTTGGCTTGTATGTGTTTTAGCCATAGTGAGTGTCACGTTACGTTGCCTTTATTTTGTTTTTGTCGAGTGGTTATCCAGTTTAATAAACATGTTCGCATACCATGCTGCACCTTGGTCTGACCCGTCTCTCAACGATCGTGACATACCCAAGAAGAATCTATGCTGTAATCGCTGCCAAAGGTGCTTCAACAAAGTACTGAGTAAAGTGTCTGAATACTTATGTAAATTGTATATTTCAGGTATTTTTTTACTTTTTTTAGCAAAATGTTCTAACAACCTGTTTTTGCTTTGTCATTATGGGGTATTGTGTGTAGATTGATGAGGAAAAAAATTAATACATTTTAGAATAAGGCTGTAACGTAACAAAATGTGGAAAAAGTCAAGTCACTGTATATATATCAATCTTGAACAGTGTTATCTATTTTGGATGCACTGATTTAAAGAAACAGTGATAGGCTGTTTTAAAACTCTGCAGCTACAATAATAAAAATCGGATTCAAATATATTAGTCCTAATATTATTGTAGCATAGGCTATGCTGCAGCAAATGTACCTGTCACAAGAAGAAAAGCTATCAGCTGATGAGATGATACATGCATTGTGAACTACATTCCATACTGAGATGTGCTGTCTGTCCCCACCCTGAGCGTTGATGACTGATCATGCAGATAATATAGCAGAGAGGTCATAGAGAAGCCAGATTTAGACATCACATATCATTGAACAGTTCCATTTCACATCATGCTGTTCATAGAAATAATGTATTATAATTTGTGCCCTTAACAAATTGTATGACTTGCTGTCTAACTATGCTAAATGCAAATTATGAATAGTGGGTGATCTTAATCTGGATTGGTTGATTCCAGTATCTGATGGGCTGAAAGATATTTGTACTGAGCTAAATCTAACTCAGCTGATAACTAAACCAACACCCTGAAAAATCTACTCTCTTAGATATTATTCTAAGAAATACCCCTCATGAGTTTACAGCCAATGGGATATATGAGCTCAGTGACCATTGTCCTGTTGCCTGCATAAGAGATGTTAAGCTACCTAAATCTCACTCATGCATTATTACAAAGAGACATTTTTGGAATTTTAATTAGCTTTTTTTTTTTGTCTGAGCTAAAGTTGAGTGACTGTTGGGTTGTGTCAACTTTCACTGACTCGGATCAGGCCCTTAATTGTTTTATTTCCCTGTTTAACTCAGTTGCAGATAAACATGCGCCGCACAAAATGCTAAGGGTGAAAAACAGATCTAATCCTTGGTTCATGCATAAACTGTCTGAAATTACAGGAAATACATTTAGTTTTGGCTAAGGCTAGACTGACTGATTTGAAACAAAACTCCACCCCCTTCTTGCCCCAGCAGGGTTTGACAGCCTCTGGTCCCATACTAGACAAAATGGAAATGTGTAGTGCTTTTAATAACCATTTTGCTTCAGCTGGCAACCTATTTGAAAGGATAATCTCTGAAAATTAATATCATTCTACTAGAGAGTCCTCTAGTCACCTCAGAACAGATTGTAAAGAATGATGCTCTAACACACTCACATACTTTATTTTCATTTCAACCATTTGATGTCTATGATGAACTAAGTGCTTTGCTAAAGATTGATGTTAAAAAAAATCCATATGGGCTGACTCACTTAATCCCTTCTTACTGCAGCTCTCTGCACCACTTATTGCAGAACCATTGACCTATATTTTTTACTTGACAATTGTTTCTGTTGTTATCCCTAAAATCTGGAAAGCAGCACATGTCCTCCCCCTACATAAAGGAGGAGGTCCTTCTGACTTAGATAACTACCATCCAATCCTCAAATTATCTTGTCTTTCCAAAGTTTTAGAATCCCTGGCCAACTGTCAGCTAAGAACGTTTTTAACTTCTCACTCTATTCTTAATGTGCACCAATCCGGTTTTAGACCTGAACATAGCACCGTTTCAGCTGCTATGCTTGTTTTAGATGATGTGTTAAATTGCTTAGATCATAAAAATCTTTCCAAGGCCTTGGACACTGTTGATCATTACATTCTCATTCAAAGGCTGACTGAAATAGGCTTGGATCAGGCTTCTTGCAACTGGTTTGAGAATGATCTGTCAGATAGGACACAATGCGTGAGTTCTGATGGTGTCAAGTCTAGTTTCTTAGATATTACAAAAGGTGTACCGCATGGGTTGGTATTGGGACCTGTTCTCTACTATTTATATAAATAATATTGGTCTATCTGTTAAAACTTGTAATATTCATCTGTATGCAGACGACACTGTTATGTATGCCATTGCCCAGGCTATGTTAGCGCTGCAATGTGACTTTGTTGCCTTACAGAAAGCCCTGGTTTGTTTAAAACGTGTACTTAATGCGGGTAAGACTAAATATATGTGGTTCTCTAATTCTCGCAAAAAAGTTTCAGATGAACTACATATTTATTCATAGGATGGTTCTCCCATCGATCGGGTTCCTGCCTATAAATATCTGGGTATTTGGATTGACAAAGAATTCATGTTTAAAAAATATATGGATGAGCTAGTTAAAAAGCTAAGATTCAAAGTAGGCTTCTTTTTTAGAAATAGATCTTGGCTCTCCCTAAATAGCAGGAAGCAGATCGTACAGTCAACTTTCCTGCTAGTTCTTGACTATGGTCACACCATTTATCAGATTGCATGAGCCACTACTCTTAAACCTTTGGATGCCGTCTACCATACTGCCCTTCGCTTTATCACAGGTGACAGTTTTAAAACTCACCACTGCATCCTGTATCAAAAGGTTGGCTGGTCCTCTTTAAAGTCCCGTAGATCACTTCTACACAAGATTCCAATTTACCTAGCTTTGTTGCTAACGTATAACTTTGTTGCTAACGTATAAAAGAATGAGCTCCCAAACTCGCTCGCAGGATTGGTTAGCTCTTGAGGTCCCTCTGGTCTCAACCAATTTAGGTAAATCCTCCTTTAGTTTTAGTTCCCCCCAATGTTGAAATAACCTACAAAATTTCTTGCATCTTGATTCCCTGGTGCCACTAGGGCAGTTTAGGACTCTGGTTTTGAATGAATTAATTGCAGTTGTTTCGATTGATTGTAGTGATTTATTTGTTGAAATTGTGGTGTTGAGGTTGTGCCTTGTGGTTATTTGTATTCTTCTTGTTTTATTTGTAATGTAAATGTTTCTTACTGTTTGTGAGAAAAAAAATTGTACTCAGGGCACCATTGGGAAAGAGACCCTGGTCTCAGTTGGGCTACCCTGAATAAATACAAGTTTATACAAATTTACCGGTTTCTAACAGTTAGTTATCCCAGGAAACGGGAGTGGGTTTGGGCGGTAAATCTCGGTAACCTGGTTCTCGCTATTAAATCCAAGTCTTTACCCTTTGGAACTTTCTCACCATCAATGTTCGAATATTGGAAATATCAGTTCCATATTGACTCCTCACTCTGAGAAAGCAATCCACACACACACACACACACACACACACACACACACACACACACACACACACACACACACACACACATACAGTATTCCTGTCAGCACACTTCATAGCCCTGTGTCTGTGCAGCCCTGTCCTGCCTTGTTGTTGACACCAGGGTGACCCTTGAACATGCAGGGATGTCTGTGCCTGTGTGCATTTGTGGCTAACACTTACTGGCAGCCCCAACTCCAATCTTACCCCTGCCAATATGCTGGAAATATATGCTGGAAACAATCTTGCTCTGCTCTGCTTTTTATTGCACTCCCCTTGCACTTCTCTTTTCATGTCTGTCGGTGGGTCTCTCTCTCTCTCTCTCTATTGAATTGGAAGTTAATTGAAAATAATTTAATTGAATGGAATACACAATGGAATTGATTGAACATACAGAACATTAGAGAGTCTGAGGTATGGCAGCTTTGTTGCCATTCTACATGGAAGCACAGTCCAAAGATGGTAGCTGCCTGTGACTAGATCTGTCACCAAGAAAGAGACTCCATATTGCTGTGTCATTTGGATTGAAATTCACAGTGACACTTGGATAGATAATCCCCAGATCTGTAAATTAATCTCTCTCTCTCGCTCTCTCTCTCTTTCTCTCGCTCTCTCGCTCTCTCGCTCTCTCTCACACACACACACACACACACTCAGTCTCTCTTTCTTTCTTTCTTTCTTTCTCTCTCTATCCCCCACAACTGCTATTTTCATCACAGTACGACATCCCGTATCAGTCGTTGTAGCGTCCCATCCAAACCCCCCAAATGACAGCATAATGAAGGCACTAAGATGGCTGACAGATTGTGACCCATATCTAGGCTGCTATTTCTCGTGATGGGTTTCCACCAACCCCGTTCTCTGGCATTCCCTTGATCTTCTTGGCAGCTTGGCACACACGGCTCGCTCTTTTGAATGCTCGTTTCTGTTTGCCTTTTTCTGTTGCAAAGCTATCAATGAAGATCTGTGCTATGTGGCTACTTATGTAGTGAAGAAGGTGTCTTATACCTTATAGGCCCACATCTAAATAACATATTATTCTGGTTGTAAACTGGTTTTCTGGTTGTGAAGACTTAATTATTTAGTGATCAACGACAGAATTTAAGTGATCAAATCTGCGTAGACTGCCATGGCTGGTCCCAAAAAGAGCTTCTAAACCAAGAAGTTGCCCCAGTGTTTATGATGATGTCATCTCCCTAAGTCTACCATTACGACATTCAACATTTACCGAACCTGCTTAAGAACATCGCCATAGGTCCCTATTAGTAGATATTGCGCTAAGCTGTTAAACTATCCCAGTCTCGTTATTTTCATAGCTCTTAATGATCCAGAAAACCTTGTCTTTATCACACTAGAGAAGTCTTTGAAGTCAGGAGAGTTTCAGAAAAGGAGGAAAGAGATCCTGGGATAAGAATGTCAGGGATGATGCCTCTTATTTTAGAAATGGAAGCAGTTGGAAGAGTTTGAAAAATATGGGAAAGAGGGGTCAAATGAGATTGTGCGTTGCTGGTTTTGAAAGTTGCTCTGTTGTCAAAACCGTTGCTTACAGTTTAGTGAGGTGAAATTAACTATGGGGACAGGAGATTCTTATTTAGATTCTTATTTAGGTAGGCCTATTTGTGTTGTTGGTTATAGTGGTGTCCTGGTCACACAGTCCTTCTATGTAAAGAGTATGTGGACTGTATGGAGAGTATTTCTACTATATCAGTTTTGAGATTGTTATTCTCTTTCGCTAAGTAGAGGTCAGATCTCTTATGCCACAAGTCAACTTTCTATAATTTTTTTCCTCAGTTCTACCTTTGGACTTTAACTATTCATAGAGGGATATAGGCACTTTGATATTCAATACTTCTTAGCTTGTTGAAATAAGAATTTGCCATTTAATCTGCTCCAAATGCAATTTCACAGTTGAAGAAGGGTGATATTTTGATATTTGTTTCCTTACCTGAAAATAAGTATTTGGACAAGGAGTGTCTGCAATCCACACTTTTTAATTTTCAGACCAAAACCCCATGTAAATCAATATCCCCCATTTTCTGAATTTGCCCAAATCATCTCAGACTCAGATATCCATCTTTAACCCATGTTAAGCTACTGATAAACGTGAGCATATTGATAAACTGCATCACACAATATTAATATGTAATGGTGTCAAGTCATTATACCAAGCTCTCTATGTATTTCCCTTAAATCTGCCTAAATATGCAACATTATAATGGGTGCTGGAGATTAATACAAAACACACATTGCAGTGGAAGACAATTCCAAAATCTCTCCAAATTAAACAAAATCCTCTCAGCTCTCACCGCTAAGCCTGTTACGACAATTACAGTATACCACGAAGGCTGCCCGGGGTCCGCATACATTATTGATGCAACTTGGGTAAATACTAAACAGCGTAGCATCTCATTGTCTCAGAGACTCTGAACACTCCGGACTCCAGCGAGGCGGAGAAGATTATCTCTCCGTTTCAAAATGGCCTCCCTCTCCAATGAATTACTTGTCTGCGCAGTAATCACAGAGTAACGCCTGAAGGCGTGCAAGGTTCCGAGGGCACCAAAAGAAAATGGGAAAATCATTATCAGATAATCAAGCCTTTTGCCCCTTCCCCCTGTCCCCCTGGAAACATGGAAATCAAGTCCCTGTCAAATAAACGAAAAAAACCTGTGCCCTCTTTATTAAAAAGGGAAAAACCAGAGGCTTTGTGTGCATCCCAAATACCACCCTATTCCCTATATAGTGCACTACTTTTGACCAGAGCCTTATGGTCAAAACTAGTGTACTATATTGGGGATATGGTGCCATTTGGAATGCAACCCTTGATAAAACATTAAACAGAGCCCTATCTTCCATAAAATGTGAAGGCAAGTGTTGTTATTAGACTGGTAAATGTGTTGTTCTCTGTCTCTCTTCTCAGATGGCAAGTCAGAGAGCGGGGAATTGGACCTGGACGGCATCGACGATAAAGAAATTGAGAGGGTATGCGCTTCCTCTTAAGTGCTTTTGAGATAAGAATACTTTTAGCACAAATCATAATGCTTTTTCTTTAAGTCCCTTACATGAGATATTTTATTTTTGCATATTCCAATTCCCCCAGAGAATGGGGTCACGGCCAGCCATTGTCAACGACGACCCTGGAGTAATTAGGATTAAGTGCCTTGCTCAAGGGCACATCAACACATTTTTAACCTTGTCTGCTCAGGGATTCAAACTAGCAACGTTTCAATTACTGGCACAAAACTCTAACCACTAGGCTACCTGCCACCTACCCTAACACTTTACCCTTGTAGCACCTTACTAAAACCCTTACTTCCCCCTTCCTTCTTGCAGTATATCCTCAACGACAAAGAAGTGAGAGTTAAGACGGATCTGTGGATGAAGCAGAATGAGGAATATCTGAGGGAGCAGAAAGGTGAGCGAACAGACAAAACCTCTCATGCCCTATTCAAAATTCACATATTCATATTGATCCATCATGTTACGATGCAGTTCCCGACAGGTTTTCATATTAGCCAGCTCTGTAACGAACCAATTGTTCCCAATCCTCAATGGTCAAAAATATATATTTTTTTGTTTTTGTTAAAGAGTTTTTGCTGTCATCATGGTCATAAACCTCTTTGTTGAGCTTTTAAGTACTTATACTTCCCTTCAATATATTTATCTATGTTAATTCACCCTCGCCCAGTTGAACCATTGGGATTTATTGGGCTGTTATATTGCTGTAAGTAGCTTAATAGCTAGGGCCAACGAAAAAGGATGTGTCCCAAATTACAGCCTATTCCCTTTATAGTGTACTACCTCCAATAAGGTGCTGGTCAAAATAAGTGCACTATATAGGGAATAGGGTGACATTTTGGGACGCATCTTCTATTCCCTCTGAAATATAGCTGTAGCTAAGTATTCTATTTCTATCAGTACCAGAATACAGTAATTACCTATACTATACTATTGTCTATACATCATGACCTAATCATTCCTTACTGTCTATTGTAGAGGGATATATATTTAGTTGTTTTGTTCTTGTTTTTTTTAGAAAAGGAGGAGAGGATAGCTAAAGAGAAAGAGCAGGGGACCTACAAGGAGAAGGTGAGGAATCGAAGGGTGATGGTGTGTGTGTCTGTCTCTGTCTGTCTGTGTTTTATGTGCGTTCGTTTCATGTGCATGCTTTTTCAGCAGTGTGTGTGCTCAAGAATCGGTGTGTGTGTAGAGGTGGCCCTTCCTCTGACACAGAACAGCTGTGTGTCTAGAGCTGGCACATATTTTCAGTTTGAGCCGAATCAGCTCTGCTCTGCTCTTCGGTTTCAATGCAGAGGCTCCAGAGACTATATGAATATGACTACTGTGGCAGGGGAGCGCTAACCCTGCGCTAACCTGTCTCGCCATCTCCACATCCGCCCGCATTCAACCCGGGCTGGATTAGCCGTACGGCAGCAGAGTAGCAGACTGCCTAATGAGGTGCAGAGAGGCCCTGATACCTATTCCAGATGCTCAGGGGTGAAGTTACCCTTAGGTACAGATATAGGATCAGCTTCCCCTCCCCCAATATTAACCTTAACCATTACTAGAGAAAATGTAAAACTGACCCAAGATCAGCGTCTAGAGGCACCCTACGGAGGAGGGGCTCAAGGTCCACAGTAGTCGGGGTCTCATTGTGGTCAAGGCAGTGGGGGTTTTCCCTGTGCTGATACACCGTTCTGTATGACAAACAGGGCTTGCGTCCCAAATGGCACCCTATTTCCTAAATAGTGCACTACTTTTGACCGGAGCCCTGTAGGCCCTGTTCGAAAGTAGTGCACTACATTAGGGTGCCATTTGGGACACAACCAGGGTCTTTCGGAGATCACTTGTGAGTCACGGCCGACCGAGAGGCATGGAAAGGTTCCAGGGCCTACTGAGCTTCTGTCATCTCGATAATCAGACTTTTTTAGGGTGACATCATACTTCCCGACCCCAAAGGAAAGGGTGTATCGTCTATGACTTAATACAACACTTAACTAGCTACTGTTGTTATTACTATCAACAGTGATTCTTTTTAATGATTTTACCATTTGATACATTATCACTAATATCAATATATCAATCTGTGCACGTAACTCTCAACTTAAGTGTCCCATGGCTTGCAATGCCCTACAGCTGAGTTCTCCAACTCTGGTCTTGGAGAGCTACTGGTTGCTGGGCTGGAACAAAAGTCTACAGGCCCAGATTAGAGAATGCCGCTCTATACATCTATAATATCTGATATAGTAGTATGTACAGTATATCTGCATGGCATTATTATGTCCCCCAAATTCCTCCCTAAATAAAAAGAATAATAAAGGTAATCTTGATGCTTCCAACAATCTAATGGATCTCATTCAACCAATGTTTCGGTCCCCTAAATTCCTCCCAACATATCAGGGGGGTATTCACTAGGAACCAAACATAAGCAAATGGCAGAAAGGGGGAGGGACTAACCTGAACTTGTCCAATAAGAAACGCTTGTTTCCGTTGCAAAACATTTTGCTATGGTTTACTATGGTGTGCACTAATGAACACACCCCAGATCTTCTCAACTCTCTCTTCCCCTTGCAGCCCAAGAAAACGTCCAAGAAGCGGGAGCCCATCCGTGCCAGTACGGCGGGCGAGGCCATCGAGAAGATGCTGGAGCAGAAGAAGATCTCCAGCAAGATCAACTACGACGTGCTGCGTGACCTTAACAGCAAGGTTGGCAGCGGCAACAGCAGCCCCGCCCGGCCAACCTCCACCGAAGAGCCACCCAGTGGCCCCCCTGGGCGGAAGAGGCTGACCCGCCGCAAGAAGCAGCCCAACAAGACCAACATGGGCCTGGCCACCCCCGCCAGCATCATGGGCAAGAGGTAAGGGGATTTAAACTAGAACTGTTAGATGTAAGCTAGCCTTCACATATGGATGAGTGTGACTAACATTTACATTTTAGTAGACACGCTTATTTTAGTAGACACGCTTATTCCTGTGGGAATCGAACCCACAACCCTGGCGTTGCAAGTACCATGCTCTACCAACTGAGCCACACGGGAGAATTAGCTTTGGGTGAGCTAATTCTGTTCTCATTAGTAGGTCTGCAGGTTTTATTTTTTAAAGGGATACTTTGGGATTTTGGCAATGAAGCCCTTTATCTACTTTCCCATAGTCAGATGAACTTGTGGATACCATTTTTATGTCTCTGCGTGCAGTTTGAAGGAAGTTGCTAACTAGTGTTAGAGCAATTGCTAACAAGCTGTTACCATAGACTTCCAGCCATTGTGCCAACGCTAGTTAGCATTGGCTCGCGAAACTACCTCTAACTTCCTTCATACTAGATGCAGAGACATACAAATGGTATCATTGAGTTCATCTGACTCTGGGGAAGTGCCAGAATCTGCCAAAATCACAAAGTATCCCTTTAAGTGGAAGAAGTCACGTATGTGAGGAATGAATGTTATTCATGTCTGAGGATTGGCCTCACTATATAGGAGAAGGTACAGTAGTGAAATGCTAAGGTCAGGATTAGGCATCGACAGAGAGGGAATTGGAGTGACATACAAATGTTAAGATTGCGAAAAGTCCTTATGGTTGGAAAATAACCCAATAGCTGGGCTCTGAGAAGCACTTCTGGGATATAAAATACAACAAAGCTAATGTTGCTTATGATACCTGTATCTTATCAAGTCATTAAACATACAGGCTATTCAACAAGCCATTTTTATAATTTCCTGACAACATGGGAACACTTTCACATAACCACAGGAACCTGGCCCTTTTTACCACCAATAATAGGCACCAATTGTGGCGTAAAGGTCCCCCATTGCCTCTGGAGGTGTTAAAATCTTACACCCTCCTCAGTCGCCCACTACCACTCACCCACTTTCTGATCCCTAGGCTGGTTTGCCGAAGACGAGCCAATCTTGCCCTCAGGACATCATGTCTGAGGTGTCCGTCTTCGCCCCTCTCTCCAATTAATCCTCCAGTTGGACTCCAAATGTCCTTGTAATGAACGCGGAGCATGAGATCACGACTTCTGCTACTGACACGCCGCGGCAGACCATTTCTCATTTTGCCAATCATTTCTCGATCATGCCACGGCCACATTAATGATAATTAACATCTTGGTAATGAATTCTGAATTGGTAATGAAAATGAGATGTGAGGCACTGTTGGAGAGCTGATGAGTAGACAGCTGGTAGAATGACAAAGCCCCCATCACCTACCCTACCCCCCCTTCAGCAGGCTCAGGTGCCGGGGTCGGTACTATCTAGTCTCTGGTCAACTCCATCTGATTGTAGCTATCCCTTCAGGCCTCGTTTCTTCATCAGAAGACAGATGCTGGGTTTATATTCAATTTTCTCCCCCTTAACAATGGATTGACTGTAATCAGTTATGAATATTATGTGTTCATGGAAGTAGAGCTCATTTGATGGAATCGTGTCACTTCTGGCTATTCAGTGTGTTAATGAATTAGATACAAGCGTTACAGTAGGGATTTTTATGAATGTTGAAGACCTAGAAATCATGTTTCAACTAAGTAGGGTCCAGCCTTTCATTCATCATATTTAAGGTTGCACCTCTTCTCCTATTGTTTGAGCACAAAGCCTTGCAGTCTCGTTGATTAATGTACTTGTGTCCCATCACTGCAACCTTGAAGTTGCTGAGGCTCTGGGCTTCAACCAAACAGAGCACCGGTTCTCTATGTGGCCAGCTTACGTGGGGGGAGGTGGGAAGAAGACGACTTGGAACAAATCTGACAATGAACTCGAGTTTTAGGTCCAGTGCTACAGCAGCGGATCTGAGCCTCCTGCTGGAGTATGGGAAAGCGGCTGGAACTCTGTCTATTGGGATAATGAGAGGGGGGTAGGATTAGTTTCCCTGTGTGCATTTTAGCTGGCCAGGGTTTGTCTAGCTTGGCCCAGCAGCCTGAAATATAAGGTATGCCTGCCTCACATTTGTGCATAAAGCACCTTCTATTCCCATCAGTGAGAAACGGCTACGTTTTGTTTTTGTTTCCTACGTGTTTCCTCATTGAATAAAAAAAAGAATGTGTGCATTTTTTATGCTCCCTCAACTTTATCAAAGCATTTAGTATTGAATCACAGCCAGATATCTGAGACCGAGGGAACAGAGTGTCTTTCTATGAGTGTTTCTCTTGAATGTTTGAAAGCTAGCACTTGGTATGCGACTTGGTATCACCGCACAACACATTTAAGTTTGTTGTCACATAAAATGCTCAGTGCTTGTCATTGTGATGCATCTTACGTTAGTCGGAGGCAAGATTGCTCTCTTTAAAGTTATTCCTTCCTCCCATTTGTATGAGGAACCGCGGTGCGAGTCGAGCTCGTGGGATTCAGGTGGCTTAGCCTGCTCTTGGATCTGGCCGTTTAACCTGGCACCTCAGAGCGTGCGTTGTGTTTTAAAAGCCCCTAGAGGCTAGAGTGGAAAGGGAGAAGGGAGCCTGACAGTAAACCATTGTTGGCTGTCATCCTGTTGGTTAGTGCGCCGCTGCACTTACACATAGCCCCCCCTCCACACTCCTTCGCCTGGGATGACGCACAGCTGGTGTTGTTGATCATATCATCCTAGCCTCCCCCACTCAGAGCTGAAAACCTTGTCACTGAATTGAAATACTTTCTTAGACACAAAGTTGAAACGGTCTCTGATGCATGTTTTTTCATCTCATTTGTATTGAACCAGGAAAATGTATTGAGAAGTAGTTGTCATCTGCTGTTATGGCCCGGCAAGATGCACAGCACACATCAACAGAGACATCAACAAACACAACAGCAGAGTCAGTCCAATACAGTAATTAAACATCTATTTCCCCCATTACAGAGATGACACTCTTTTCTCACAGACAGAACTGGAGCTAACTGTCCGAGTTTGAACTTTCTCAGCTATCCATGGTCAGAGCAGAGACTTCATTTTCTGTCTCGCATGCAGACACACTCAGAACACTGAAACTTTCCCACAGCCACAGATCATGTGAAGTCTCACCCCTCCCCTTCACTACAAGTCCTCCACCAGCTGCCAGACGAAAGCCCCCTCCGCGCCCACCAAACTAACAAAGATGGAAAAGCACTCTTCCAGAATGGGCAAAACTAATTACCCTGTAGTTCTTTGTCCCTCATCAACTCCCCCCTCCCGCCCAATCCCCTTCTCTTTATAAAAGCTGCAATTCCTGACTAGTCAAGGCTGGTTGTTTTAAGTGTAAATCGTAACGAACGGTGGCAGAAATGTCTGTGTGCTGATCTCTTTTCAGGGAGTCCCACAGGAGCCTCTCAACCGTACCCTCTACGTAACCTTGATATGATCTTTGTTTTACTGGTAGCATTCGGGACCAGTGACACAGCAGGAAACTTGAGCAGACACACAGAGCTGCTGTTCTGCGTTTGAAAGGGCTCGTAATTCCAGCCTCCCGAATACTTTTTTGCTCCTGACTAGCTTTCGATACAATAATGTTTGTTTGTTTCTTTATCGACCTAGCAAAGGGCAAAGTTTGGCGCAAGAAGAACAGGGTGTCTCATCTCACGCTAGCCAGAAATAGCAGTCCAGGATCTGGGGCACCCTGATGTGTTTTGCAGGGTTCGTCTCTGAGAGATTGCCTCTCGCCTTCTCCCCCTCAAACTATCTCCAATTTCCTCTTGAAATGTCATAATTTCCATCCGGCTGCTACTTTTCCCTCTGCTGTGACTCCCCCTCCCCCTTTGCCTGCTAACCCACTCCCAGCACCCGTGCGAAAGGCTACCTCTGCAGACCAACAAATGACACATATGCTCTGGGTCATGCCAAGGCCCTCAGATGCCCATCCGGTTGCTGCTGAGGGGACCTGGTATGGAGGCACCCGGGCGTGGAATGTGCTGTGTCTGTGTGTGAATGGTGCACCATACAGCCAGACCCCCTGGTAGGCTTCCCTAGACCACCACCCCCTTCCATACCCTCGAGCACAGCCCCCAACCGACAGATTGATTTGTCAACATGCCACAGCATCTCTGTCATGCCGTGCCACATCCCCAATATCCCTGCATTGGTAAACACTGGAGTTGTTGACAGATGATTTCCCCAGAGGGCAGGATCTGGCCTCTCGGTGTCTCCCTGAGCCATGCCTGTGGGGAGCGGAGGGAAGGCACCCTCTCTCCACCCAAAGCTTGCAGAGTGGCATGTGTGAAGAACAGGACCTGGATGTCTGGTTTTGTGGGCTTTCTTTTCTTTCCCATGAACTATACAGATCACATAGCAGACTGGGTAATGTTTGGTCTGCGTAATGCACCAGAGAGCTCTTTTCCTGAGATGTATTTTCCGGAACGCCTCGCATTCTTTCTGTTGTCAAACAGTCTGAGGGATGGCTGAAGCTCGCAGATGCATTTCTTATGTCAGTAAATCCCTGCCCACGCTCCACTCTCCCAGTGCCTCTCTTGTCAGGGGCAGCCACTTACTTGTGTGTGGAAGAATCTTAGCCAGACAGTCACCGTCCAGACAGTCACCGTCTCCCCCACTGGCACCTCATGTCCGTCTGTGCCATTGTGTGGAACAGCAGCTAATCAGAGTCTTCTCTTAAAGATTAGCAGTGGAGACCGATGGTCGAGTGAAAGTCCTTCTCAAAGGAACTTTCTTCTGCTGCACTGACATCTGACCTCTCTGTAAAGTGAATCAGGATGGTGGTCGTAGATGGCTCACCCACTATTGTTCCACACTATTGAGGGCAGTGATTTATCTGTAGCTTGTGGTCAGGCAGTCTGGAGGGCACCTTGATGTTTGAGCTCAAAAGCCATTTCCTGCTGTTAGGAACAATGGCTGTGTCCCAACTCAAATCAAAGTGCAAAGGATACAGCAGGTGTAAAACAGAACAGTCAGACGCTTACTTGCAAGCTCTTTCCCAACAATGCAGTATTGAATATTACATTTTAGTCATTTAGCAGACACTCTTATCCAGAGCGACATACATCCAGAGTGCATAAATTTTTCATACTGACCCCCCGTGGGAATCGAACCCACAACTCTGGCGTTGCAAGCGCCATGCTCTACCAACTGAGCTACAAGTAAGATGAAATAATATAAAGTTTAAAAAACGATACAATATGAGAATGTAATACAGGGTCAATACCATCATTTCAATGTGCAGGGATACTGGAGTAGAGGTAGATATGTACATGTAAGCAGGGGTCAAAACGTGATTGGTAGCAGGATAGATAATACAAATAAATAAATAATTATAATTATAATAATAATAATAATAATAGCAGCAAAGTGTGTGTGCAAGCGTGTCAGTGTCGGTGTATGTGAATGTGTGGGTAGAGACCTGTTGGTGTACATAGAGTCAGTGCAGATAGTCCGTGGGTGAGGGTGGACAGCCATTGTTTATCTGTTCAACAGTCTTATTGCTTGGGGGTAGAAGCTGTCTCGGAGCCTGATGGTCTGAGACCTGATGCTCTGGTACCGTCTGCTGGACGGTAGCAGAGAGAACAGTCCATGACTGGGGTGGATGGAGTCTTTGGCAATTTCTTTAGGCTTTCCTCAGACATCGCCTGGTATGAAGCGCCCAATAGGGCTCTGGTCAAAAGTAGTGCACTATGTAGGGAATATGGTGTTATTTGGGAAGCGCCCAATGTGGCAAAGGTGGCTTAGACCAGACAATCTCATTGGCTAGGAGCTCTTTGAGGGAATGCTACTTCAGTGGATGTAAGCCTATTATGATTTTAGCTGTCAATTTAGCCTTCCATGCTAAATGTTAACACTTATGTAGGACGTATGAAGGAAATTGCTTTTTCACCTTATGTATGGTGTGCATTAGTTAATGTTTATTAATTAATTCTGGTTTATTATGTTTTAATTCATTTATTAGTGTGTACTCTTTATATCGTAGACAATCAGCCATTCAATTGGCTACATTTGTTAATGTGATAGGCAATATAATCATTATTACATTTGGTACGTTTGCTCTTATTTACCAATGGTAAATTACATTAATTCCCTTTCACAACAACAATTATTCACAACAGCAACCAGGTTGTTAACCATTTGAGGGAAGTCATGAATCCTTATAGACTCAGAGGTTAAACTGCTCAGGGCAACGGGCGAAGATAAATCACGGAGCCTTGGTGCTGCGAATCTATCTATTGTGAGCCACACACATTTCCGTGCCGGCCCTCTGTCTCCATCTGCTTCTCTGCATCGAGGGAAGGTGATGCAGACATTTCTTGTGTCTCAAGCTGTCTCCGTGGGAACTCCCTCCCACTCACCGGGTTGCCATGGGCACAGCTCTCAGCTGTAGTCTTACTAGAGAGGCCTGGGCTGAACAGGCATTCTGACCACTGAGAGTAAATAATCAGCGCAGGATAATAATAAAACTCCACCTGTTGTTTTGTTAGGAATGGAGATTTCTGTATAGAATGAGAACATGAGACTAAATGCAATTCAAGAACAGTCATTTGATATTACTGACTGGCAGTGTAGTCGCAGTGGTCATTAAATCTTCCATGATCATGACCCTGTAAAACAACATATTTCACTGCACGTATGTGACAATAATACAAAATAAAAATAAATCTCAGATGATCAATGTTTTGCGGGGGAGGGCATGGTGAACAGTTCCCTAGTGGACAACAAACCTGACCTGATCCACCAAGCAGTCTGTTCACAATACTATGTGTGAGAGTTAGAAAAATGTAGAGGGGGAGTGTGTCTGTGTGTGTTGGAGAGGGGGGGAATAAAGCCACCCACAGACAGTCCCATTTACAGTAGGAGAATACCAACTGTGAAATTGGGCGTGAAGAGATGGGGGAGAATGCCGTCACAACAGTGAGATACAGTGTGGGGGAGGGTAACTAAATCTCTCCCCCCTGCTGACCTTCTCAGCGGTAGCATCAGATAATCATCACTCCTTTCTACCTCCATTCCGAGGATTCCCCATCTCATTCCTATCCCCGAGACTCTCCGTGCCCTCCAGAGTGTGTCTGCAGGAAGTGTGATAAGGCCCGCTGGTCAGCCAGAGGGGGTGAAGTCACGTGTGCGGGGGAGAAACTGCTGATGCAAACTCACGGCCCCTGGTCGGATTGCATCTCTATTCTTCCTGGGTAGCCCGCATCGGCTCTTGGATTGGAGAAGTTGTGCTACATCTTTAATGGCTTTGTCCTTGGGGAAAGGGATGGCTTCATGTTCTCTGAGCCAGCCCCTCCTGAAAACATGTTAGCCTCCGTAACCTCGCTCTTCAGTGCTGATACTGGAGTGTGAAAGCAGCAGTGTGCTGGAACATGACAGAAGGCCTCGCTTCCTCCTCCAGCCTACAGCACTATCCTCCGGGCTGTCCCTGGCCGTCTGCTTCCCCTCTGCCTCGCACGAGGTGGCTTTAGCCAGAGCTCTACATATTGGCTCTGACTGCCCGTGCCGTATGAGCGTTTCTCCAGTCGCTCGGACACAGCGGTGGAGCTCCGACTCTCATGCTAGCCCATCGGGCCCACGCCCCAAAGGGCGTTTGCCTCCACCCACCAGATAGTAAGGGACCTGGCAATATTCGTCTTCCATCTGTGCTCACCCCTCTGCAGGAAGGCAATGGGGGAAAATAATCAGGGTGTGGCCCCTTCATGCTGGTACCCACACCAGCTGGACAGCAAGGACCAGTCCTAGGCTAGTCACATTGTGGGTGATCACTGCTACTACCACCACCCACTGTGGTATGCTCGAGTGCACACTCCTTTCATATATATTTATATCCACACATCTGCTGTGCGATATTGGCTCCAGTGAAATATGACTTCCCTTCCCCCGCTGTCAGATTGAATTGACAAGCATTATTGACGTGGTGACATATGGGCCTGCCTGGAAAAAGCTCTCGCTCTGAGCCAATGGAGGGGAGGGACATTCTAATAGCACCACCACACATTTTACAGTCAAGTCCAATGGCTGTCATTTAAATGCTTGCTGCAAAGCCCTCTAATATGTACCTCTCTCATTGATAACTGTGATGAAGTTTCCATGTTGCCATTATTGATCTGAGCCCAGATTTGGTTGTGTTCAAAGAAGGCAGTACTTGTGTTACTTATGTTACTTTGACTAGTAAAGCCTTAGAAAGTGACTTACAAAGCCTTAATTTGAAAGCCTGAATCTTGGTAATACCCAGTAGTGGAAAAAGTACCCAATTGTCATACTTGAGTAACAGTAAAGATACCTTAATAGAAAATGACTAAAGTAAAAGTGAAAGTCACCCAGTAAATTACAACTTCAGTAAAAGTCTAAAAGTATTTGATTTTAAATATACTTAAGTATCAAAAGTAAATGTAATCGCTAAAATGTACTTAAGTATAAAACGTAAAAGTATAAATCATTTCAAATTCCTTATATTAAGCAAACCAGACGGCACCATTTTCTTATTTTTTAAATTGACGTATAGCCAGGGGCAGACTCAAACATTTAGACATAATTTACAAACGAAGCATGTGTGTTTAATGAGTCTGCCAGATCAGAGGCAGTAGGGATGACCAGGGTAAGTGTTCTGTTATTAAGTGCGTTTTATGGACCATTTTCCTGTGCTGCTAAACATTCAAAATGTAACGAGTACTTTTGGGTGTCAGGGAAAATATATGGAGGAAAAAATACAATATTGTCTTAAGGAATGTAGTGAAGTAAAAGTAGTCAAAAATAGTAAAGTAAAGTACAGATACCCCAAAAAACGACTTAAGTAGTACTTTAAAGTATGTTTACTTAAGTACTTTACATCACTGGTAATACCCTAACCGACCCACATCTCAGACGGACATAACTCTAAGAAAATATCAGTACAAATAAAGTACATATTTTAAGCAGATGGGAACACCCATCCAACCCTCCCTAGCCCCTCATCTCAGAGGGGGGATACAAGGAGGAGCTTGGAGAAGCCTGGGAATTAATGATAGAATTATCTGGCAGATATGTCTTTGGTGTACTTGCTTCATTAGAGCTTGCATTGACCATCTGACTAAAGGCTGAGAGGGCACCTGCGGTGCACAGGGCGGGCATTTGGGCACATTTGGGCGCTGTCTCTATGCCAGCCAATTCCACTCATCCATGAAAGCCTGCCCTCTGGAAGATTCCTTTCCCCTTTTGTGTGACCCCTGTTTCACACGAGTGGTCCCATCTCCCCCTTTTCCCTCAAAAGAAGTGCCTAAATCCTGGTTTGAAATATGACATGAAATAAAAGTCGAGGCTCAATTCAATGTATGTAGTATCTTTTTTCCCATGGTCAAATTAAATCAATGAATATTTTTGTTCCATTAGCCCATGAATGTCCTGCTTAATATAATGTTTGTGTCATCATTGCAAATCAACTGCATTATGCTTAAAAAACACTTCAACCAGTAAAATGCCTCTTTGGCTAGCTTTTGCTACAGCCTATATCAATTAGTGTTAGCATTCTAGTTAACAACTGCTGCATCCAAAATAGTTATTTTGCAAAGATCACAACCAAATATAATCTTAGTGACTGTTCAAGCAAGAATCAAAACATCATTGTAAGCGTATGAGAATCCTAAAAAGTTATTTTGTTTAGCTTAAATCTAGATGCTGGATGGGAGCAGATGGCGATGGCTTTCTTACTGCCGCCAAGAGTCGCGCACATCTGTGCATGTCGTCAGTGTGTCATGTACTGGAAAGGGGTCTATAGGAGAACCCTTTTTGGTTCCAGGTAGAACCCTCAGTGGAAAGGGTTTTACATGGAATCCAAAAGGGTTCTACCTGGAAGCAAAAGGGTTCTACCTGGAACCAAAAGGGGTTCTTCAAAGGGTTATCCTATGGGGACAGCCGAAGAACCCTTTTAAGTTCTAGATAGCACCTTTTTTTCTAAGAGTGTATAGAAAGCTACAGAGTTAGATGCTAGTTAGTGAGCGAGACGTTTCTGCTATAAACTAGACTCAGAAGAAAGCAAAATATATCCAGTGTGCAAAGCTGTCATCAAGGCAAATGGTGGCTATTTGATTTTTTAACACTTTTTTGGTTACTACATGATTCCATATGTGTTATTTTATAGTTTTGATGTCTTCACTGTTATTCTACAATGTAGAAAATAGTAAAAATAAAGAAAAACCCTTGAATGGCGTATTTCCTATTTTGTTGCATTACAACCTGTAGTTTAAATTGATTTTTATTTGGATTTCATGTAATGGACATACAAAATAGTCCAAATTGGTGAAGTGAAATGAAAAGAATTACTTGTTTAAAAAAATTCTAAACAATAAATAACGGGAAAGTGGTGTGTGCATATGTATTGACCCCTTTTGCTATGAAGCCCCTAAATAAGATATGGTGCAACCAATTACCTTCAGAAGTCACATAATTAGTTAAATAAAGTCCACCTGTGTGCAATCTAAGTGTCACATGATCTGTCACATGATCTCAGTATATATACACCTGTTCTGAAAGGCCCCAGAGTCTGCAACACCACTAAGCAAGGGGCACCACCAAGCAAGCGGCACCATGAAGACCAAGGAGCTCTCCAAACAGGTCAGGGACAAAGTTGTGGAGAAGTACAGCTCAGGGTTGGGTTCTAAAAAAATATCAGAAACATTGACACGTTTGGTGTTCGCCAAAAGCCATGTGGGAGACTCCCCAAACATATGGAAGAAGATACTCTGGTCAGATTAGACTAAAATTGAGCTTTTTGGCCATCAAGGAAAACACTATGTCTGTCGCAAACCCAACACCTCTCATCACCCCGAGAACACCATCCCCATTGTGAAGCATGGTGGTGGCAGGGACTGGGAAACTGGTCAGAATTGAAGGAATGATGGATGGCGCTAAATACAGGGAAATTCTTGAGGGAAACCTGTTTCAGTCTTCCAGAGATTTGAGTCTGGGATGGAGGTTCACCTTCCAGCAGGACAATGACCCTAAGCATACTGCTAAAGCAACACTCGAGTGGTTAAAGGGGAAACATTTAAATGTCTTGGAATGGCCTATAAAGCCCAGACCTCAATCCAATTGAGAATCTGTGGTATGACTTAAAGATTGCTGTACACCAGCGGAACCCATCCAACTTGAAGGAGCTGGAGCAGTTTTGTCTTGAAGAATGGGCAAAAATCCCAGTGGCTAGATGTGCCAAGCTTATAGAGACATACCCCAAGAGACTTGCAGCTGTAATTGCTGCAAAAGATGGCTCTACAAAGTATTGACTTTGGGGGGTGAATAGTTTGCACGCTTCTGTTTTTTTGTCTTATTTCTTGTTTGTTTCACAATAAAAAATATTTTGCATCTTCAAAGTGGTAGGCATGTTGTGTAAATAAAATGATACAAACCCCCCAAAAATCTATTTTAATTCCAGGTTTTAAGGCAACAAAATAGGAAAAATGCCAAGGGGGGTGAATACTTTCGCAAGCCACTGTAGGTGTGTCCAAACTTTTGACTGGTAGTGTATATAACAATTATTTATTACTTATAAATTATTATATATTATAGCATTTTTCTATGCATTCAGAGCAACAAATATGGCACACAATAGCTCACTTTTGGCATTTTATGACAGTCATTGCTTTTCAGGCTTGCAACCGTTCAGTGAAATGGGGCTATTCCTGAAATGACTGGAATGTACATAGATTGGAATTGACCCCAACACTAAAGTGAGAGTTTTTGACCCCTGCCCCCTAGACTCTTTGACTTGTGCTTGGGGAGGGAGGGTGGGAGGGGAGTGTCTGACAGCTGTGTGTCTCGTGCCACACTGTGAAGTTTCAGCCCCTGTGGGGGCTTCAGTGAGCGGTTCCATTGTGTCTCTCACTCCACTACAGTCAGCCACTGTCAGCTAATGCCACATAGCCTACTTCATCGTCAAAATCCACACCCACGTCCAAAATCCACCCCTAGGCTCCGAATGTCATTCACACACACTTAAACCCAAACGCATATATCTTAACTGTCTCGTGACCACACCTTCCGATCGCTCACACCCCTCACAGCCACATCCTGATCACATATACAATGCTTACACATATTCACACACATTCTAGAACCCTCGACAGCAGCATTGCACCCTCACCCTCCATCAGACCAATGCTCACACACCCCCAGACCCCTCGGCAGCCTTCCACCCCAATCCCCCTCATCACACACTTGCTCACACACAATTCACCCCCTCACAACAACACCTTCAACACATATGCAATGCTCACATCCACCTTGCTCCCACACACCCATCTCACACACACATTCTTGAGCACACACATACAGACGTGAAAGCATGCACATGAAATGGGAAAGGTACACAAAAACAGAGACAGACAGACAGACAGCCAGACCCAAGACACATACGCACACACACCAGGCCAAACCAGAGGGCCCCCAGACTGCAAGGCCGTCAGCAACTCACCGCGTGGCCCCGGTCACATGTCACCACCCCCGACAGAATGGGTGTCACTCTGCATCGGCCTCACACAGTGTCAACTCAGCGCCCAAGGGCCTTCTGGGATATCATATCATACGAGGACATGTATCCGTCCCCAAGCCATCCCCTCCCAGGCTAGCGAGAAAAGGCCAGTGAGGTAAAAACTTTTTTTTTAAAGGGACACGAGGAGCAAAAGTTCAACAAATGTGTTTATAGTTATCCCGGAGAAACCATTCTGATATAACTGTTACAGTACTGAACAGTATAGCTGCTCGTCATCTAGACATGTCTGAGCCCACGGCAGAGAACGTCTGTGGAGTCCAACAGCGCAGTCAGTCTTTTTTAATCGGAGCCCCATTCATGTAATGAACTACCACATTGGTGAAGATTCTAGGGTGGAAATGGTCCTGATTTTAGGATGCCACACTAGCATTAACCACGTTTCCATCCACAGTTTTTATGCGAGTAAAGTCATGCAATATAAAAAAAATATCACGACAGGTGTGATGGAAACATGAAGTTCAATTTCATAAATGTCAACAGGCAATTTGTTAGTTCGACATGGTGGAATCTTTTTGTGCCCCCTTTGCCGTCAGAAGAGCCTCAATTCGTGTTGAAAGCATTCCACAGGGAGGCTGGTCCATGTTGGCTCCAATGCTTCACACAGTTGTGTCAAGTTGGCTGGATGTCCTTTGGGTGGTGGACCATTCTTGATACACATGGGAAACTGTTGAGCGTGAAAAGCCCATATCACGTTTCAGGAGAAGACCCAGATGCAGACAGTGTCGAAGTAACAAAAGTTTATTACAAAAACAGGGGGGCAGGCAAACGACAGGTCAAGGGCAGGCAGAGGTCAGTAATCCAGATCAGAGTCCAAAAGGTACAGAACGGCAGGCAGGCTCAGGGTCAGGGCAGGCAGAGGTCAATAATCCAGGGTGGTGTGACAAGGTACAGAACGGCATGCAGGCTCAGGGTCAGGGCAGGCAGAATGGTCAAAACCGGGAAAACTAGAAAACAGGAACTTGCGAAGACAGGAGCAAGGGGAAAACTGCTGGTAGGCTTGACGAAAAACAAAACTAACTAGCAACAGACAAACAGAGAACACAGGTATAAATAAACTGGGGATAATGGGGAAGATGGGCGACACCTGGGGGGGTGGAGACAATCACAAAGACAGGTGAAACAGATCAGGGTGTGACAGCCCAGCAGCGTTGCAGTTCTTGACACAAACCGGTGCGCCTGGCACTTACTACCATACCCCGTTCAAAGTCACTTAAATATTTTGTCTTGCCCTCTGAATGGCACACATACACAATCCATGTCTCAATTGTCTTAAGGCTTAAAAATCATTCTTTAACCTGTCTCCTCCCCTTCATCTACACTGATTGAAGTGGATTTACAAGTGACATCAATAAGGGACCATAGCTTTCACCTGGGTTCACCTGGTCAGTCTATGTCATGGAAAGAGCAGGTATCCTTAGTGTTTTGTATACTCAGTATAAGTTATGATAAACTTCATGGTGGTTAAGTGATGGACAGTGATGAGCTTGATGCAAATTTCCAATAAGTATCGACGGTAGGTTATTATTTGAATGCTGGTGACATGATGATCAATGCTTGGCTGCCAATTATCAAATAGAAATTATGTTGACCTTATCCATATCTCATCATATAACCTACCCTGTTCACTTTTGTCTAGAAAGCATGCACCAAAACCAGATTGGGCAAGTTTGCTGTTTATCGCAACCGTTTCTTTGTGACAAAACCATCGGTAGAGTTGAAAATGCGATGGAAACACATTTAAGTGTATATTAATACGCATGTGTGAATTGGAAATGTTTTTTTTGCATATCCCTGGAACACCCTCAGAGAGTGGGGTCACAGCCAGGGTCTGCTATTATCAACAGTGACCCTGGAGCAATTAGGGTTAAGTGCCTTGCTCAAGGGCACATCGGCTTGGGGATTCTAGTAATCTTCCGGTTAATGGCCAAACGCTCCAACCGCTAGGCTACCTGCCGCCCTAACTAGGCTACCTGCCACTCTGTGTCGTGTGTGTGTGTGTGTGTGTGTGTGTGTGTGTGTGTGTGTGTGTGTGTGTGTGTGTGTGTGTGTGTGTGTGTGTGTGTGTGTAATACGCTCATGCATCCTTCAAATGGATGCTCGTTATTGCATCGGCAACCGGCAACTCGTTCTAGGAAAATACCCTGATGCATTTTGAGAATTGAATTTGAAAACCATATAAATACCTGATTGCATTGGCAGATGCTTTCACTTGGGTCTGTCTGCGGTTTCACAGTTGCCCTCGCAGACAGCATTAAGGCCCAGTGTGCAGTGTGCTCTGTAGAATTGCTATTGATTCCCATCTATTCCCTTCCATTACTTTTGGACCAAAATGGAAGGTCAGAATACTAACTGGCGCTTCTACACACAACAAGCTGACCTTTTGACCTTTGTGTTCAATCAACTCAACCGAGCAGCTGTTTTACTGTATATGCACTGCGTGTGACTAAGATTCCTCACACCTCAATTCTATTTCATGCTTGCATCCAGAATATTTCTGTATGTCTGCTGGTTAGCTGGCTGCACAGCACGCCATGATCCGCCTATGACAGGATTATGTAGCTATTTATGCATCGACTATATTTAACTTTAGGAAGCGCGAACCTCAGGCCCTGCGGGCTACATGGCTATTATCTGGCCCTGGCTGTAAGTGTATTAGTCACAGCTGGGCGAAAGAGAGCTAGCTCTCTGTCCAAGGCTATTGACTCACTCTACTCAGTTGTGTTACCGTTTGCTAAGCTCGCCATCCCACCCCAGGGGTGGTTGTGTTTCTCCAGTAATGGCGCACAGCAGTCCTAATGATAGTGTGGCACTGGTGAACTTGCTGGCATGCCGATGAAGGTTATTGTGGGCGTTGTGGGGAGGACGTAGACATGGGATGGCTAGAAATGACATGCTTCTTCTTTATATTCCACCCATTTTTAATAGGTCTTTCTGTGTGGCAGTGAGATTGAATTTGGAACATTTGTGTTATAAAAACAACAAACACACTGAATACTGAAAACTGTTGTGGCTAAAGCAACATGTCTAATGTGCCAACATGGCCTTCTGCTAGCCTAGAATCAAACTGCTAGCTCACCGCTAGCCACTGCTTTCAATGGAAGACGGAGGTTCTACCCACTGTATTTCTACAAGCGCGTGCCGTCGAACTAGGCAGATGGCTAATGCTGACAGTCTCTCTTAATGAGGATCGACAAAGGGAGAGAGAGAGAGCCCTGCTTGGCAAACAACGAACGCTATCCCTCCCACACCCCCTCCTCTTTTTCCCTCCTCCCTTTCCCTAATCAGATTATTAGTGGCACTTTCCCTTATCGGAGAGGAAAGCACTCCCACTGAGTCCTCAGGGAGACCCCCTATTCCTCTACAAGGGGGGTGGAAGAGGAGATGGGGGAAATTCTCTCTTCCATGCAGAGAGCGTGTTTGTCAGGAGGGAGTGAGTGTGTGTGTGTCGCGCTGGAGGGAGGGAGGATGTTTGTTTGTATTTGCATATGTTTGTGTGTAAAGTGTATTTAATGAATTAATTTGTCTGGGTATATGTGTTATGTTTGAGTGACTTAATTTTGTATCTGTTTGGGTTTGGTGTGGATAGGGCAACAATTGAGTGGACTGTATATGCATGTCTGTATGCACTTGTGTGTTTTGTGAAAATATTTCTTGCTGCTTCTCCCTTTTAACATGCTACACCTGCCTTCTATAAAGGCATTATTACAATGACACTGGTGGATAGAGTAGTCAGTGGTATCTCATTTAGGCTGTGGCCACATTGACATTTTGTGTCTGAACATTCCATATTTAGCTAATCCTTTTTCAATCAGAGTCATCCGTTGATGTATGATGGACAACAGAAATGATTGTCAGACAAATAATTCACAAGTTGGTCCGTCTTTTATTTATGCAACTCATACGAAAATAGTTGACTTGGGTTGACGTTTGACGGACAAAAGCAGACAATTGATTAATGTATATACGATTTCATCCATGTTCATGCGTCCCAATGTGGCCGCTGTCTGAGTTAGATGAAACTCCCCAACTAGGTGCCATAAACAGCCTTACAGACGTAGCCTACCTTAGAGAAGTACAGTACCACCGCATTCTCCTTCTCCACACCAAAACACGTCAAGGTCATTTTCCATCCAACCTTCCAGAATACTTCCTTTCCCCCACTTCCCCCTTAAGACTAATTAACTTTGTAAGAGAGCGCTTTTTGACATAAGCCTTAAATAGCATTAGCTTTAAATAGTAGCGTTTGATGTTAAAAGCTGATTTCTAGCCAATTTAGCCCTAACGTTTCATCAATGCCAGAGGGTTTCTTGAACCCCAGTGGGGAAGGTCTTGGACTGAAATGTTTCAAATACGCATGTTTGAAAGTCAAAACGACAAGTAGGTTGAAGAGTGGGAGGGGTTGTTAATTTGCTGTAATAAATAGTTTCAGTTTATTTAATTTATAATTTTTTTTTTGGGAGGAGAGGTTGGTGAGTCTTTTCCGTTCAATTAAAATGTTGAATGTAGGAGTTATGCTAGTTTGGTGAATTCTTGTGTAGCATTCTGTTTCATCAAGTGTTAACTTAGGCTACTCATGCTTGTGCTCTATTTTTCAATTCTGATGGTTTAGACATTCTTCTCTCTTTCAGACTCCGTCCACTTATATCCTCTGCGCCCAAGAAGAAGAGAGCCGCTTCACAGGTGAGCCCCACCACACACAACAAAATCTAAATTGGGTAACCCTTTATTTTACAGCCCGGTATTTAACAGGTAGTTACTTTGAAATTACTTGTTAAAAAGGCAGTTACCTAATAATTGCATATGAATTACAATTGAGTTTCTTTGAGATTCATTGACATAAGCGTAGTTTGTACCATTTGGTACCAGGTAGTTACCAATTATGTGAAGTAAGTACCAGAAAGTATCCATTGTTACCACATAGTATCTTAGTAAATACCATGTAAATACCACATTAAACTGGGCCGTAAAATAAAGCGTAATCCAAAAGTATATTGGAAAAATTAGGATGATCATTTTCAGACCTGCCAACCTGCACGCATTTTGCGTACCATGCCCACAATTTAAGGTCAAAGTACTCTGGTTCGAAAAACTACTCTAGAATATGCAAAAAGAGGCTTCTAGTTGACACATTGTGGTTTTTGACTCAACTGTTTGAAGTTGGAGCTGAGCCAATCAAAGGACTCGTGCGTGGACTCAGGTGAGCCGCTAATTTCTCACACTCCGCTCCGGCCCGCCCGTAGTCGTAGTACTATTTTCCTGCCTCGAGCTGGATGGCAGCTCTCCACTTCGTCCATTGATACCACTGATGTGTGAGGAGAAAGGGAAAATGAAAAACGAACTGTTTGCCAAATACATTTTCCAAAATTGTATGTGTTAGTCAAACACATAGGCAATATAATTTCGTAGTTAGCTCCATAGCTAAGGCTTCATTACGAGGAAGGTAGCTAGCTAGCTAGTTAGCTACAGCATTTAGTCAACATAATCTCAAATATAAATTCACAAATAATCTCAATAATCCTAAAATTAAGTAGGAAAATAGCAAATGTTTGGTATCGCATTTTAGGCTTGTATTAAAAAAATTAAAATTAAAATTGACGCAATTGTTGATACAACTACTTCAAATAATAAAAGAAAACATGCACATTTGTTGTAGAGGTTGCAAGAATATCCTCCCATTATGAAGTGTGGCCGAAATGTATTTCAGATAGCATCCCGTTTGCAGCCACGCATCTCATCACGCTCCCAGTGCAGCACCTTGAAAACCACATTGACGAAGGTATGACGGTACGCTCTCGTCACGGTGTCAGTGTAGTTTCGCTGTCAGAGAACACTTGTTTGCCTGCACATGCTTTGATCTCTTCAAAGGTACTAGGCACAAGCGTATTGACTAGCAAGTAAACGTGCGGTGTTGCGCTAGTTCAGTGTGCGTCGCTGCGTGTATGTAAAACAGACATGGCAGAGGGTTATGTTGGACTGTTAAAGATTAGTAGGCCTAGCTATGTTCATTAATCAGTTATTGAGCTGTCCTCTTGATATCATATCAAATTGTATTCGTCACATGCTTCGTAAACACCAGGTGTGAGCTAACAGTGAAATGCTTACGGGCCCTTCCCAACAATGCAGAGAGAAAGAAAATAAAGAAATAATAGAAAAGTAAAACGCGTAATAATAAAAGTAATAATAGATACACAATGAGTAACGATAACTTGACTATATACACGGGGTACCAGTACCGAGACAATGTGCAGGGGTACGATGTAATTGAGGGAGATATGTACATCAGTGGCGGTCGGTGCCATTTAAGATGACGAAGGACGATAATGTTTTGAATGAGCATTGCCTTATTTCTATTACAACATATTGGATGACTGTCATTCATATTCCATTCACCCAGTTCAATGTAACATGTATAGGTCTAGGCTACTAAATGATGCTAAAATTTTCCCTGTACCCATCATGAAGTTGCTACAACCTAGCCTATGAATGAAAGTTTACAACATAAGTGCACACAGGTTGACAGAAATATTTGAGGTGACAGAGAGTGACACATGGACAGAGAGTGACATATTCAATACGGCCTTGCATATTCTTGCCTGCATCTAGGGTGTAATCATTAGTCCAACAGTTACAAACAAGAGTTTCTATTGGACAAATTCAGGTATGTTTATCTCCGTTTCGTTCCGTTTGCTTCTGTTTAAGAAACGTTTTTCAACAGAATCGTCGGAATGAATACACCCCTGATCACACGCAAACGGTTCACCTTCATAGCAGCCACGTTGCCACATACAAACAGCTCGTTGTATTACTTCTCGTATCTACGCGCTCTCCTCCTCTCACCTTTTTCCCTCGCTTGTGGACTTCAATGCAGAACACATCAGCTGTCAAACCATCATATTATAACCGCTACGCACAGCCTACATCGTTGTCAGCATATTAGCTAAAATAACGTCATAGTCAACATAGCTAATAGAACTAACGCATTAGTAAACCCGCTACAATCATGCAGTACGGTGTAAGCAGTTTAGCAGTTACACCGGCGGGCCCCGGTGGCAATAAATTAGTAAAACCAAACACTTACCTTGACTTGGAAGAGTTCCAGTGTTGGATAGTCATAGCCAGCTAGCTAACATAGCATCCCTCTGTTTGAGCCGGGTGTTTGAGTAGGCTAAGCTAGCTAGCTGCATTTGCTAACTAAGCAAGTGAAAGTGAAAAAAAGGACAACGTATAGCTAGCTCTCTCTCTCTCCTCCTCCTCAATTTCTGAATAAATTAATTGGTTAAAAACTGTTCATGTAAGGGTTGGTGTGAGGTGTGACCCAGGTGCGGTGCAGGATAGACAGTAGGCAGTACGCAGAGATGGTGAAACAAGGATCTTTACTGATGGTCCCAAAACCAGAATACAAAATAACGGACTTGTCATGATAAAATAAAGGAGGAGCAAATTGGTCTCCAAAAACAGGTTGACAGCAAACATACGAAATACTAACTACTACTGAAAACAACAATGAAACAGGGAGAACACTTCTCAAGTACCTGTACATACGTCTCGCGATCAGACACTGACTAGTACTGTTTGGCATCGAGAAACTAGCAGAGAAAACAGAGCAAGGGAACACAGAGAAGTGAGGGCATAAATACACAGGTGAACAGGTAGACACAAGTGACACCAATAGGGTAATGTTTAGTCCAGACTGTGAGTGAGGAGGTGCCTAAGGTTGTCGGAGGATGACACCTAGTGGGTTACTCCGGAACTGCGACCCCCTCCTGTAACAGTTCAACTATTGTCTTTCTCTCTCTGAGTCAACTACTCACCACATTGTATGCACTGCAGTGCTATCTAGCTGTAGCTTCTGCTTTTGGTACTAGATTCATTCTCTGATCCTTTGATTGGGTGGACAACATATCAGTTCATGCTGCAAGACCTCTGATAGGTTGGAGGATGCCCTCCGGAAGTTGTCATAATTACTGTGTAAGTCTATGGAAGGGGATGAGAACCATGAGCCTCCTAGGTTTTGTATTGAAGTCAATGTACCCAGAGGAGGACGGAAGCTAGCTGTCCTCCGGCCAGACCATGGTGCTACCCTACAGAGTGCTGTTGAGGCTGCTGTAGACCTTCATTGCAAAACAGTGTGTTTTAATCAGTTATTTGGTGACATTAATATATTTTGTATAATTTTATCTAAAAAGGATAATTTTTTATTAAATTCACTGAGGATGGTCCTCCCCTTCCTCCTCTGTACATATAACTAGGAATAAAGTGACAGATAGTAAACAGTAGCTGCAGCGTATGTAATTAGTCAAAACAGTTAGTGCCAGAAGGGCTTATGCAGATAGTCCAGGTAGCTATTTGGTTAACTATTTAACTAACTATTTAGCAGTATTCTGGCGTGGGGGTAGAAGCTGTTCAGGGTCCTGTTGGTTCCAGACTTGGTGCATCGGTACTGCTTGCCGTGCGGTAGCAGAGAAAACAGCCTATGGCTTGGGTGGCTGGAGTCTGTTGTTAGGGTCTTCCTCTGACACTGCCTGGTATAGAGGTCCTGGGTGGCAGGGAGCTCGGCCCCAGTGATGTACTAGGCTGTCCGCACTACCCTCTGTAGCGCCTTGTGGTCGGACGCCAAGCAGTTGCCATACCAAGCGGTGATGCAGCCAGTCAAGATGCTCTCAATGGTGCAGCTATAGAACCTTTTGAGGATCTGAGGGCCCATGCCAAATCTTTTCAGCCTCCTGAGGGGGAAGAGGCATTGTCGTGCCCTCTTCACGACTATGTTGGTGTGTTTGGACCATGATAGATCCTTAGCGATGTGGACACCGAGGAACTTGAAGCTCTCGACCCACTCCACTACAGCACCGTCGATGTGAATGGGGGGCGTGCTCGGCCCTCCGTTTCCTGTAGTCCACGATCAGCTCCTAACTCTTGCTGACGTTGAGGTAGAGGTTGTTGTCCTGGCACCACACTGCCATGTCGCTGACCTCCTTGCTATAGGTTGTCTCATCGTCGTCGGTGATCAGGCCTACCACCGTCGTGTCGTCAGCAAACTTAATGGTGTTGCAGTCGTGCACGGCCACACAGTCGTGGGTGAAAAGGAGTACAGGAGGGGACTAAGCACGCACCCCTGAGGGGCCTCTGTGTTGAGGGTCAGTGTGGCGGATGTGTTGTTGCCTACCCTCACTACCTGGGGGCGTCCCGTCAGGAAGTCCAGGATCCAGTTGCAGAGGGAGGTGTTCAGTCCCAGGGTTCTTAGCTTAGTGATGAGCTTTGATGGCTGAGCTGTATTCAATGAACATCATTCTCACGTAGGTGTTCCTTTAGAGATTGCGTCATCTGTGGATCTGTTGGGGCCGTATACGAATTGGAGTGGGTCCAGGGCATCTGGGATGATGGTATTGATGTGAGCCATGACCAGCCTTTCAAAGCATTTCATGGTTACAGATGTGAGTGCTGCGGGGCGATAGTCATTTAGACAGGTCACCTTGGTGTTCTTGGGCACAGGGACAATCAAAATCAAATCAAATGTTATTGGTCACATACACATATTTAGCAGATGTTATTGCGGGTGTAGCGAAATGCTTGTGTTTCTAGCTCCAACAGTGCAGTAGTATCTAACAATTCACAACAATACACACAATACACACAAATCTGAAAGTAGAAGAATGGAATTAAGAAGTATCTAAATATTAGGATGAGCAATGTCAGAGTGGCATAGACTAAAATACAGTAGAATGGAATAGAATACAGTATACACAGTACCAGTCAAATGTTTGGACACACCTACTCATTCCAGCGTTTTTCTTTATTTTTACTATTTTCTACATTGTAGAATAATAGTGAAGACATCAACACTATGAAATAACACATGGAATCATGTAGTAACCCAAAAAGTGTTAAACAAATCAAAATATATTTTATATTTGAGATTCTTCAAAGTAGCCACCCTTTGCCTTGATGACAGCTTTGCACACTCTTGGCATTTTCTCAACCAGCTTCATGAGGTAGTCACATGGAATGCATTTCAATTAACAGGTGTGCCTTCTTAAAAGTTAATTTGTGGAATTTATTTCCTTCTTAATTCCAAGTCTATGTGTTTAGGGCAGCAGCCTCTAAGATGCAGGGTTGGTTAGGCGGCTTCCAATGGTAGATGGTGCCGGCTTCCAATGGCGGCTTCCAATGGTGGTCTGTTTGAAACATATCGTTGCATGTCAACAGTAGGCTGCTAATGATGTGATAATAGCCTATAGTCAGTTCACCAATGACCCCTTGACCGTTTCCACATTTTTTAGGTTTGGTTTAATTGTTTTTTTTCCTCATCAATCTACACACAATACCCCATAAAGACAAAGCAAAAACAGGTTTTTATGACTGTTTGCTAATCTTTACATAAGTATTCAAACCCTTTACTCAGTACTTTGTTGAAGCACCTTTGGCAGAGATTACAGCCTCGAGTTTTCTTGGGTATGACGCTACAAGCTTGGCACACCTGTATTTGGGGAGTTTCTCCCATTCTTCTCTGCAGATCCTCTCAAGCTCTGTCAGGTTGGATGGGGAGCGTCGCTGCACAGCTATTTTCAGGTCTCTCCAGAGATATTCGATCAGGTTCAAGTCCGGGCTCTGGCTGGGCCACTCATGGACATTCAGAGACTTGAAGCCACTCCTGCGTTGTCTTGGCAGTGTGCTTAGGCTCGTTGTCCTGTTGGAAGTTGAACCTTCGCCCCAGTCTAAGGTCCTGAGCGCTCTGGAGCAGGTTTTTATTAAGGATCTCTCTGTACTTTGCTCTGTTCATCTTTGCCTCGATCCTGACTAGTCTCCCAGTCCTTGCTGCTGAAAAACATCCCCACAGCAGGATGCTGCCACCATCATGCTTCACCGTAGGGATGGTACCAGGTTTCCTCCAGACGTGACGCTTGGCATTCAGGCCAAAGAGTTCAATCTTGGTTTCATCAGACCAGAGAATCTTGTTTCTCATGGTCTGAGAGTCTTTAGGTGCCTTTTGGCAAACTCCAAGCGGGCTGTCATGTGCCTTTTACTGAGGAGTGGCTTCCGTCTGGCCACTCTACCATAAAGGCCTGATTAGTGGAGTGCTGCGGAGATGGTTGTCCAGAGGAAGGCCCTCAAAATTGTCAAAGACTCCAGCCACCCTAGTCATAGACTGTTCTCTCTGCTACCGCACGGCAAGCGGTACCGGAGTGCCAAGTCTAGGTCCAAAAGACTTCTCAACAGCTTCTACCCCCAAGCCATAAGACTCCTGAACAGCTAATCATGGCTACCCGGACTATTTGCACTGCCCCCCCACCCCATCCTTTTTACGCTGCTGCTACTCTGTTAAGTATTTATGCATAGTCACTTTAACTCTACCCACATGTACATATTACCTCAACTACCTCTACTAGCCGGTGCCCCCGCACATTGACTATGCAACGGTACCCCCCTGTATATATAGCCTCCCTACTGTCACTTTATTTTTACTGTATATATAGCCTCCCTACTGTCACTTTATTTTACTTCTGCTCTTTTTTTCTCAACACTTTTTTGTTGTTGTTTTATTCTTACTTTTTTGTTTAAAATAAATGCACTGTTGGTTAAGGGCTGTAAGTAAGCATTTCACTGTAATGTCTGCACCTGTTGTATTCGGCGCATGTGACCAATAAAATTTGATTTGATTTGATTTGATTTCTCCCATCTCCACAGAGGAACTCTAGAGCTCTGTCAGAGTGACCATCGGGTTCTTGGTCTCCTCCCAGATCAAGGCCCTTATCCCCCAATTTCTTAGTTTGGCCAGGCGGCCAGCTCTAGGGAGAGTCTTGGTGGTTCCAAACTTCTTCCATTTAAGAATGATGGATGCCACTGTGTTCTTGGGGATCTTCAATGCTGCATATTTTTTTTTGGTAACCTTCCCCAGATCTGTGCCTCGACACAATCCTGTCTCAGAGCTCTACGGACAATTCCTTCGACCTCATGGCTTGGTTTTTGCTCTGACATGCACTGTCAACTGTGGGACCTTATATAGACAAATCATGTGCAATCAATTGAATTTACCACAGGTGGACTCCAATTATGTTGTAGAACATCTCAAGGATGATAATTGGAAACAGGATGCACCTGAGCTCATTGTCGAGTCTTATAGCAACGGGTCTGAATACTTATGTAAATAAGGTATTTCTGTTTTTAATTTGAAAAAAGTACATAAAAATATATATAAATAGAGTAGTATTTTGTGCAAATTTTGACAGCTAGGAAATATAACACATTTTCAGTGCGGCCGTCCGGACCTCATTGAAGACCGAATGTGGCCCCTAAGGCAGAATTTGTTTGACACCCCTGCATTAGAATTATCATTACCACTAAATTCTACCTAAAATCATGTGAAGGTGTCATTGAGACCACCTCAATTTAATTCAGGATCAAACAATAGACTACTGTGTTGGCTATATTGTTTGATATAATTTAATACTGTAGGTTTCAGGAAGTGGCGGTTACAGGTTTTTCAAAATTGCTAAATGCTCCCAACTTCCTGAGGGGGTCACAGACCTTAGGCCTACATCAGCACCACCTTGTCAGAAAATCCTAGGGAGAGTATCATGACTCAGGATAAGACCCAGATGCAGACAGTTCGAAATAGCAAAAGTTTATTTACAAAAACAGGGGGCAGGCAAACGACAGGTCAAGGGCAGGCAGAGGTCAGTAATCCAGAGCAGAGTCCGAAAGGTACAGAAACGGCAGGCAGGGTCGGGGCAGGCAGAGGTCGGTAATCCAGAACAGTGTCACAAGGTACAGAACGGCAGGCAGGCTCAGGACAGGCAGAATGGTCAAAATCCGGGAAAAACTGGAAAATGGGCTAGAGCAAAGCAGGAGTACGGGAAAACCGCTTTTAGGCTTGACGAGACAAGACGAACTGGCAAAAGACAAACAGAGAACACAGGTATAAATACACAGGGGATAATGGGGAAGATGGGAGACAAGCACAAAGACAGGTGAAACAGATCAGGGTGTGACAGAGAGCCCTGATTGAAAATGTATTTCTAATTAGTTTCTAAAGAACAGACAATTACCAAGTACCCATAACAGTCTATAACCTACCATTCCTACTGAGGCAGTTTTCTGCCAACATCATTATTAGGCTAAACGTGTGCCGTCGTGGGGTCTGGAGCCATGGGCACCTCCGCCGTGCTGAAGAGGTACTCATTAAAATGTCTGAAGTTGGCAGGTCTGCATTTTCAATACTTATTTGAATAGGGCCATTGATTTCCCTTGACCCCTAAACCAAATAGCACCTTCAATCTTACTCTTCAGATCACTTAATACCCTGTATTGTAAGTGACTACTTACTAGTGTATTGTTTTGATACAGTCTACTATACTCATTAGGTTAGCTCTTGGTCAACCTAGGGTCAACATTCGACATTGTATTAGCACGTAACTAAAGTCGGTAAGCATTTGGTTAATAGGGGATCAGCATGGGGCTAACTGTTGGTTATCACAGGAGTTGGCATGTTTGTGGTCTACTCTGGGCTCCCTCAGTGCTCTGACAACTGAATGAGACTTCACAGCTCACCAATCAGCGGTAGAAAGGACCTCACACAAGAACCTTGCGGGGGTCATCTGCCTGTTGCCAGGCAACCCAATGGCTGGAGCATAATGGCTGGAGCATAGTGTGCAGAATGGAAGTATAAGCCTACATTCAGGAAAGGAGAAACAGAGAGAGGAGAGTGAGACGTTTATAAGAAACGTCAAAGGTGCGTCTTTCGAAAGAGTAACGTTAAAGGTTCCCTTTGGAAGCCATGTGTCTTTATGTTGTCTTATTTTTTTTTACATATATATTTATTAGGAATTTGTACAAGTCTTATTGACAGTGACAGAAATGTAGTTGGGGAGATAGACGAGAGGGATACAGTACAGAAAGTGAGTGGCGGAACCTGCCTCTAGGGGCACGTGGTCCAGGGGCGGTAGTGCTACCACTAGACCAACCCCCGGCACTGGGTGAAGATTGACATCTGTGCTTGTGTTTGCATTTGTGTATGACTTGAGCATCTTGAAGCTCTCTTCTACACTTAACAAAAATATAAACGCAACATGCAACAATTTCAAAGATTTTACTGTGTTACAGTTCATATAAGGAAATCATAAATTCATTAGGCTCTAATCTATGGATTTCACATGACTGAGAATACAGATATGCATTTGTTGGTTTGAGTTTGAGTTTGAGTTTGAGTTTATTTTTACAGGGACAGTGCACATTAATCAACGTTTCAGTAAAAGTGCCGGTTTTAGCCAGCCGGCTAATTTTCAACCGCAGTCCCTGGGCAGGTTATTAAAAACAATTACAATATAGACAATAACAACATAGAACAAGACATAGCATACAGACATAGCAACATAGGACAAACAAGACGTAGCATACAGACCGAGCAACATAGAACAAAAAGCAGCAAGACAAAATTCATAAAAGTAACAAAGTGTTTCCACACCTCACAAGTTACAGACAACAGACATGGAAAGCGGCAACACACAGCTAGGGACCATGTTCACAAATCTGATTGACCTTTAGCCATGTCTTCAAGCATTTTGTGAAAGTGTGATATGTGGTGCAGTTATGTGTGTCTGATGGCAGTGTATTCCAGACATGGGAAGCTCTCACAGAAAAAGCAGATTTACTAAAGGTGCTTTTCCTTAGGGGAACTACACAGTCACCTCTCATGGCAGACCTTGTGGATCTGCTGCCATATGTTTGGGTTTTCTGTTTAACAAAAAATACTGAGTGGAGGGGGGAGCCAAGCCATTTAGGATCTTGAATACAAGACATGCATCGGTGTATTGCACAAGATTTTCCCAACTCAGGAGCTCATGCTTTCTAAGGATGTGACAGTGATGATGGCTATTGGGCTTCCTATCAAGCACTTTGAGAGCCTGTTTGTAGACAGACTGAATAGGTCTTACTGTTGTACAGCAAGCTTGGGCCCAACTAGTCAAGCAGTATGTTAAGTGGGGGAGTATCATAGATTTGAAGTACAGTTTTGCTACCTCTGTAGTCAAACAATTTCGTATAAATCGGAAATTAGCTAGGTTGAATTTGGTTATTTGAATTACCTTTTTCACATGCTTTTTAAAAGAGAGGTTGGAATCAAGTATGATGCCAAGGTACTTAAAATCAGATACCCCCTGGAGCTTCTCCCCTGACACATAGACTTCTGGCTCAGTAGCATCTGTTGCTACAGAAATACCAGTCAGAATCTGGTATGACCACCATTTGCCTCATGCAGCGTGACACATCTCCTTCGCATAGAGTTGATCAGGCTGTTAATTGTGGCCTGTGGAACGTTGTCCTACTCCTCTTCAATGGCTGTGCGACGTTGCTGGATATTGGCGGGAACTGGAACACGTCAATCCAGAGCATCCCAAACATGCTCAATGGGTGACATGTCTGGTGAGTATGCAGGCCATGGAAGAACTGGGACATTTTCAGCTTCCAGGAATTGTGTACAGATCCTTTCGACATGGGGCTGTGCATTATCATGCTGAAACATGAGGTGATGGCGGCGGATGAATGGCACCACAATGGGCCTCAGGATTTCATCACAGTATCTCTGTGCATTCAAATTGCCATCGATAAAATGCAATTGTGTTCGTTGTCCGTAGCTTATGCCTGTCCATACCATAACCCCACCGCCACCATGGGGCACTCTGTTCACAACGTTTACATCAGCAAACCGCTCGCCCACACAATGCCATACACGCTGTCTGCCATCTGCCTGGTACAGTTGAAACCAGAATTCATCTGTGAAGAGCACACTTCTCCAGCTTGCCAGTGGCCATCGAAGGTGAGCATTTGCCCACTGAAATCAGTAATGACCCCGAACAGGTCAAGACCCTGGTGAGGACAACTAGCACACAGATGAGCTTCCCTGAGACGGTTTCTGACAGTTTGTGCAGAAATTCTTCGGTTGTGCAAACCCACAGTTTCTTTAGCTCTCTGGGTGGCTGGTCTCAGACGATCCCGCAGGTGAAGAAGCCGGTTGTTACACTTGGTCTGCGGTTGTGAGGCCGGTTGGACGTACTGCCAAATTCTCTAAAATAACGTTGGAGGTGGCTTGTAGTAGAGAAATGAACATTCAATTCTCTGGCAACAGCTCTGGTGGACATTCCTGCAGTCAGCATGTCAATTGCACACTCCATCAACACTTGAGACATCTGTGACATTATGTTATGTGACAAAACTGCACATTTGAGTGGCCTTTTATTGTCCCCAGCACAAGGTGCACCTGTGTAAAGATCATGATGTTTAATCAACTTCTTGATATGCCACACCTGTCAGGTGGATGGATTATCTTGGCAAAGGAGAAATGCTCATTAACAGGGATGTACTCCCTGTGGTGCAGTGGTCTAAGGCACTGCATCGCAGTGCTAGCTGTGCTCTGTCGTAGCCGGCCGCGACCGGGAGACCCATGGGGCGGCGCACAATTGGTCCAGGGAATGGCTGGTAGGGATGTAGCTCAGTTTGTAGAGCATGGCGTTTGCAACGCCAGGGTTGTGGGTTCAATTCCCACGGGGGGCCAGTATGAAAAATAAAAATATATATAATGTATGCACTAACTGTAAGTCGCTCTGGATAAGAGCGTCTGCTAAATGACTTAAATGTAAACACATTTGAGAGAAATAAGCTTTTTGTGCATATGAAAAATGTCTGGGATATTTTATTATAGCTCATGAAACATGGGACCAACACTTTATATTTTTGTTCAGTACACATGTCTCTGCTGCAGCTTCAAAAGTGATCCTCCCTGCCCTGGCCCAGCCATAGTGCTGTGTGTCCTCTTGGGTGTGAACCCACTAGTTAAGGCCAACTTTCCTTCACGCTATCCCAGTCTCCACTCTCTGTCAATCTCCCCCACTGGCCCAGGCCGGCTTCAACATTCCTGCCTGTGAACAGTGCTGGAGACCCCTGGTCAGAGCCCTGTAGGGGCTTGAGGGTGGCCAGTATCTGGGGAGGCTAGTCAACTTGTCCTCCTTGGCCATCTGCCATCAGGTCCCCTGCTGGTGTTCCTGACTTGACCGTCACCGCCTGGAGATGGTCCTCATTATGCCCTAACATGAATGAGAGGGAAAGAGGCAGCGACTGAAAGAGAGAGAGAAAGAAGGGAGAGAGGGCAATGCTATAATTAGTTCAAAGACCCTTCCCTTTTCCAGTACATTATGATTAATTAGGCCTCTTGCACCTCCCGGCGTTGCTTCCCTTCACTCCTGCAAAAATGCCTGCTGGGATATGCGGTCCTACTGTTCTCTCTGGCTTTAATTTTTATTCCAGGCTCTCCCTGATTTATCCCTCTCTCTCTCTGTTGCTCTTTTTTCCCCCTCCTTCCCTCTTTGTCTCCATTCGCTCTCTCTAATTCCCTTCCTTCTATTTCATTTATATTTTAATTTCTTAGAGACATGATTTAGCGACATTTCGGTGGCAGAAGTGATATCCAACGGCCATAGGGAGATGACAGATTTGCTTAACGTTCCTTTTCCAGGTGACCCCTAACCTGACCCCAGCTGCAACCCCTGCTCTGCCCACGTTATCCAGCCCGCCTACCCCCACCCCTCCAGGACCCACCATGGTGGAGAGTGGCCCGGTGGCCTATGACGAAGCGGCAGAGGAAGAGGAGGAGGAAGAAGTGGAAGAGCCCTGTGTCAGTGCGTGGCAGCTCCTGGGAGGAAATGGTGAGGAAACATACAGTGCGGCTCACACACACACACACACACACACATTACAGTACAAAAACTTCCACACGCCACCAACACACACACAAACACAAAGACACACACAAACACAGAAGTGAGCCATAGCATGTCAATACAGCTATAGAACGTATCCATGGCACAATAGGTAAGTAGCAATTAATTGCAAGCTCTTTTCAACGCGTATGAATCGTAGGTGTTATGGCTTATTTTCCTCAACATTGTTAACAGTTGCATCAGCCCCGAAGGCATACCCCAGGCAACATAATCCTAGCGCTGTGAGCTTGCGATGCTGCTGATTGGAACGCTAACCCAATGGACCTGCACACTAGCATTTCACTCCCTTTCTCTTTTTCTCTCAGAGTACGGCTGTGAGGCTGAAGAGGAAGAGGTTTTCTAGGCTCCCCTTTTTCCTCTTCTTTCATCAAATACTGCTGATTCCTCAAAATAGTGGTCTCACCATTGACCTTTGAGCGGGGACAGTCGCCAGAGGAAGGGAGGAGAGGAAAAGGACATCCACTGTTCAGATGCACTGCTAAGGGGAACATGGAGTGTGGCTGGGTGTGGGGAGAGCTACGGGGTATGCAGGCTTTTGTTCCAGCCCTGCTCTAACACACCTGATTCAGCTAATCAACGTCCTGATCAGGAGTTGGTTAGTAGAATCAGGTGTGTTCCTCCACACCCAGTCACTCTCTATGAGGAGAGTTGGCCATCCCTGGTGTATAGTAGACGGTCTTCTAAAAAGACAAGGGGACCATTTTGGGGTTGGAAACTCTGGAGTGCATTAGCAAAAGAGACATAGACACGCGAAGCAGTGCAGGGTACAGTATATGCAGATTCCAAGTGACTGGCTTCAGTGAATGGCTTCACATTATCTTCAATGGCTACGATGTGGCTACACCCCTTTAGCCATCTCGAGGTGTAGGGTGAAGTTTCCCCTAGACACTGAACTTGGGTCAGTTTTGGCATTAATGAAGGTTAGAATTTGGGTGGGGACGCTGATCCTGTACTATTTTATTTCTCCTTTTTTAAATTTTTTAATTTTTTAAATATCCACAATCCTCGGTCACCCACTTTTCTACTCTGACAAGAGTTCACACTGACCCCTCTGTCCACTCAATGAGCAGTCGGCGAGAACAGCCAGGTCGTGCCAGTTCACTGGTACTGCAATGGGCCTTTTGTCATTGCCGCATTGCTTTATGCTCTGTAGAGAGGGGCTGCGTCCCAAATGGCATCCTATTATTCCCTACATAATGCACTATGGTCAAAAGTAGTGCACTATATAGGGAATAGGGTGCCATTTGGGAAACAATCAGGGAAAGGGAATACCAGGGTGTATCCACTCAACCTTGCTCGCCTTTCATAGCGGTGCTGTAATTGTCATAACGGGCCGTTGGCTTCGACTGGCAGGGCTATTCAATGCAGCTATGGGCACTGAATAGCACAATGGGCACAAAATGCCCCTCACCATTAAGCTCAATCAACACCAGAGTTGGTCAGTCCATTTTCAATTCCAGTCTTTGAAATTAGCATTTGAAAGTTTTTTTATCTTGTTGTTTATTACCAAATGACATGGGGTTGAAATGGAATTGATGCCAACTATGCTTACGTCCATCCTTGTTTACTCCCGTCCTTTGATCTCAATAGAATCTCCCTTTATGATCGTCATCAAATGCTGGTATTCACAAATGCAGCTAGTTTTTTAAATAATGAAATGAACTGGCATCCATTTTGTAAAATATGTACCTAATGCAAAACTCAGTGGGTAGTATTTTGAAAAGACAAAGAAGTGCCGCTGTTGTCATAACAAACCGTATCACTTCAAATAAATTGTGTGCGTCATGTACAAGCGCTGACTGCTTGTTGTCGGCCTTTTCAGGCTGTTTTGATAATGAAAGATTCAGAAATAAAATGCTGCTACGATTATTACAAGTAATACGGTCACTTTCGACACTAGCGGCACTTTTATGCTTTGACAAAGTGGGGCCCGATGTATCCATGAAACCTAGGATAGTACAAGCACTCTGTATATCATTGTAAAAAAAAAAATGTTTTTACTGAAGTGCTTTTGTTTGTTTGTAGAAATGTCATTGTATTTTAGCTATTTTATCTTGTGTATACTTTTCAAAAGCAAATATGAAGAACTACAACTATGTAAGAATGTAAATATCAATCCTTGTTCAGTAGTCTGTTTGTATGTTTATATATGTTGTTTTGCCTCAAATGGCCATTTCAGATGAAATATTAGCCTGCTTTTGTGTTTTTTTATATTTACCTACCGTATGTTTTATGACAAAGTTCTGTCATTTTATGATTTTATATGAATTCACTGGTAAACTGAAAAGGATTGTAGATACTGTTGTTCTGTATATTGATATTCTACATGTGAACGCCACCAGCTTTTGAACAGAACTTTTCCAAACAGCATTCCAAGTTGATCTAGGCCTGGATTCAATCCAAGGCGCGTTATAGAGCACATCACTATACATCCGACAATGCGCCTTTTAAAGGCATTTTCCTTGACATTCGCAGAGATGGCATTCATAGTGCTCATGGCAGCTCAATCGTAAATTACTTTTAAAAGTCGGTTATAGTGTACTGTGGTATACAGTAACGTGCCTTGCATTGAATCCCGGCCCTAGTTAAGGAACAATAGTTCCTCACAACAACACAATCACACACATTCCCTTAATAAACTCATTTCAGTTACTGTGTATTCTTTCACTCACTGGAGGATGTGATCGTATCAGCTATGTGTCTCACTGTCAAGCAGGTGGGGGTGGGGGGGTGGGGGGTGGCCACCAGAAAGGTTGTCACAGTTCAAAAGGACATCATAGCATCATGTGTGTTCACGTCACATCCACAGATCTGTCATGAGAGATGACAAGCCACTTGACCTGCTCAGTCCCTAGTGAATAGAGCTCCACTGGGTGGAAAAGGGGCTTGCATCAATAGAGAAAGAGAGGACAGGTGGAAAGAACGAGTCAAATAGAGAAATGAGGAATAGTAGCAAGAAAAAATTGAAGAGTGAAATTGGTGGGAAGAAAGGGTGAAATAGAGAAAGATATGAGTAGGCTGTAAGAAATAGTCAACTGACACTGACATTTTATGTGGCTGGGTTGCTGAAATGAAGTGTTTGTCATAACTCTTACTCTTGTGAATTTGCAGCAGTATCATATTCCTCTGAATATTTAAAAGCATGACCTTGCTTTGGATTAGAACGAAATCAATACAAGGTGTCCAAACTTTTATTTGTCTAGCAGAGTTATATTACATTATTTTGGCTACCAAGGCTAGAAGAAGAGATCTCAGTGACTTTGAAAGTGGGGTCTCAAAGGAGCATAGGGGGTTTAAAGGTGTGTGTGTGTGTGTGTGTGTGTGTGTGTGTGTGTGTGTGTGTGTGTGTGTGTGTGCGTGTGCCAGCCACCAGATCTCAACCCAATTGAACACTTATGGGAGATTCTGGAGCGCGCCTGAGACTGCGTTTTCCACCACCATCAGCAAAACACCAAATTATGGAATTTCTCGTCGAAGAATGGTGTCACATCCCTCCAATAGAGTTCCAGACACATGTGAAATCAATGCCAAGGTGCATTGAAGCTGTTCTGGCACGTGGTGGCCAAACACCCTATTAAGTTATTATGTTGGTGTTTCCTATATTTTGTTGTTGGTACAGTCGTGGTCAAACGTTTTGAGAATGACACAAATACAAATGTTCACAAAGTCTGCTGCCTCAGTTTTGATGATGGCAATTTGCATATACTCCAGAATGTCATGAAGAGTGATCAGATGAATTGCAATTAATTGCAAAGTCCCTCTTTGCCAATGAAAATGAACTTAATCCCCCAAAAACATTTCCACTGCATTTCAGCCCTGCCACAAAAGGACCAGCTGCCATCATGTCAGTGATTCTCTCGTTAACACAGGTGAGAGTGTTGACGAGGACAAGGCTGGAGATCACTCTGTCATGCTGATTAAGTTAGAATAACAGACTGGAAGCTTTAAAAGGAGGGTGGTGCTTGAAATCATTGTTCTTCGTCTGTTAACCATGGTTACCTGCAAGGAAACACATGCCGTCATCATTGCTTTGCACAAAAAGGACTTCACAGGCAAGGATATTGCTGCTAGTAAGATTGCAACTAAATCAACCATTTATCGTATCATCAAGAACTTCAAGGAGAGAGGTTCCATTCCACAGGTTCCTAAAGTTGATTCAGCTGCGGGATCGGGGCACCACCAGTGCAGAGCTTGCTCAGGAATAGCAGCAGGCAGATGTGAGTGCATCTGCACGCACAGTGAGACGAAGACTTTTGGAGGATGGCCTGGTGTCAAGAAGGGCAGCAAAGAAGCCACTTCTCTCCAAGAAAACATTAGGGACAGACTGATATTGTGCAAAAGGTACAGGGATTTGACTGCTGAGGACTGGGGTAAAGTCATTTTCTCTGATGAATCCCCTTTCCGATTGTTTGGGGCATCCGGAAAACACCTTGTCCGGAGAAGACAAGGTGAGCGCTACCATCAGTCCTGTGTCATGCCAACAGTAAAGCATCCTGAGACCATTCATGTGTGGGGTTGCTTCTCAGCCAAGGGTGTGGGCTCACTCACAATTTTGCCTAAGAACACAGCCATGAATAAAGAATGGTACCAACACATCCTTGCCATAAGGCAAAAGTGATAACTAAGTGGCTCGGGGAACAAAACATCGACATTTTGGGTCCATGGCCAAGAAACTCCCCAGACCTTAATCCCATTGAGAACTTGTGGTCGATCCTCAAGAGGCAGGTGGACAAACAAAAACCCACAAATTCTGACAAACTCCAAGCATTGATTATGCAAGAATGGGCTGCCATCAGTCAGAATGTGGCCCAGAAGTTAATTGACAGCATGCCAGGGCGGATTGCAGAGGTCTTGAAAAAGAAGGGTCAACACTGCAAATATTGACTCTTTGCATAAACTTAATGTAATTGTCAATAAAAGCCTTTGACACTTATGGAATGCTTGTAATTATACTTCAGTATACCATAGTAACATCTGACAAAAATATCTCATAACACTGAAGCAGCTAACTTTTTTAAATTTTTTATTTTTTATTTATTCTTTATTTTTTATTATTATTATTATTATTGTTGTTGTTTTTTCAGGGGGTATATCAGCTTTAATATTGCAGATAGATTGTAACTTCCATCAATGTAATTGTCTTCATCACTTCCAATCCCCCATATGTTTTCTTCTCTCGCAAAAAAAAAAAAAAATATATATATATATACATATACACATACATACATATATACACTGCTCAAAAAATAAAGGGAACACTAAAATAACACATCCTAGATCTGAATGAATGAAATAATCTTATTAAATACTTTTTTCTTCACATAGTTGAATGTGCTGACAACAAAATCACACAAAAATCAAATGTATCAACCCATGGAGGTCTGGATTTGGAGTCACCCTCAAAATTAAAGTGGAAAACCACACTACAGGCTGATCCAACTTTGATGTAATGTCCTTAAAACAAGTCAAAATGAGGCTCAGTAGTGTGTGTGGCCTCCACGTGCCTGTATGACCTCCCTACAACGCCTGGGCATGCTCCTGATGAGGTGGCGGATGGTCTCCTGAGGGATCTCCTCCCAGACCTGGACTAAAGCATCCGCCAACTCCTGGACAGTCTGTGATGCAACGTGGCGTTGGTGGATGGAGCGAGACATGATGTCCCAGATGTGCTCAATTGGATTCAGGTCTGGGGAACGGGCGGGCCAGTCCATAGCATCAATGCCTTCCTCTTGCAGGAACTGCTGACACACTCCAGCCACATGAGGTCTAGCATTGTCTTGCATTAGGAGGAACCCAGGGCCAACCGCACCAGCATATGGTCTCACAAGGGGTCTGAGGATCTCATCTTGGTACCTAATGGCAGTCAGGCTACCTCTGGCGAGCACATGGAGGGCTGTGCGGCCCCCCAAAGAAATGCCACCCCACACCATGACTGACCCACCGCCAAACCGGTCATGCTGTAGGATGTTGCAGGCAGCAGAACGTTCTCCACGGCGTCTCCAGACTCTGTCACGTCTGGCACATGTGCTTAGTGTGAACCTGCTTTCATCTGTGAAGAGCACAGGGCGCCAGTGGCGAATTTGCCAATCTTGGTGTTCTCTGGCAAATGCCAAACGTCCTGCACGGTGTTGAGCTGTAAGCACAACCTCCACCTGTGGACGTCGGGCCCTCATACCACCCTCATGGAGTCTGTTTCTGACCGTTTGAGCAGACACATGCACATTTGTGGCCTGCTGGAGGTCATTTTGCAGGGCTCTGGCAGTGCTCCTCCTGCTCCTCCTTGCACAAAGGCGGAGGTTGCCTCCTGCTGCTGGGTTGTTGCCCTCCTACGGCCTCCTCCACGTCTCCTGATGTACTGGCCTGTCTCCTGGTAGCGCCTCCATGCTCTGGACACTACGCTGACAGACACAGCAAACCTTCTTGCCACAGCTCGCATTGATGTGCCATCCTGGATGAGCTGCACTACCTGAGCCACTTGTGTGGGTTGTAGACTCCGTCTCATGCTACCACTAGAGTGAAAGCACCGCCAGCATTCAAAAGTGACCAAAACATCAGCCAGGAAGTATAGGAACTGAGAAGTGGTCTGTGGTCACCACCTGCAAAGCAGTCCTTTATTGGGGGTGTCTTGCTAATTGCCTATAATTTCCACCTGTTGTCTATGTCATTTGCACAACAGCATGTGAAATGTATTGTCAATCAGTGTTGCTTCCTAAGTGGACAGTTTGATTTCACAGAAGTGTGATTGACTTGGAGTTACATTGTGTTGTTTAAGTGTTCCCTTTATTTTTTTGAGCAGTGTACATACATATATATACACATACATATACATTTCCTTTTTTAAAATATATTTCCCTTTATTACTTTCCAACCCCACCACCCCTTCCCTAATTGGAGTAAACTAGTGAACAACAATGCTTAGGCCTCTACTTCCAGCTTATACATACTATATACATTTTATGGACACAGTCAATTTTACAATAATTATATTTTGTTTGTTTTTACTCCTGAACTTCCTCTACCCTCAACCTCACCGATCATTTTCATGATGTCCATCCGATTTGCTTCTATATGCCATATCTTTCTAACTGTGCTCTTTCACAAAAGCTCCCAACATACAACCTATATACTTATTGTGGACACAGTATGCTTACATTATTAGTTATCTTGTTGTTATTACTTGTTGTTAGTTGTTATTAGTCCCATCCTTCAACTCCATTCAACACCACCCATCTATCTCTTAACACCATCCATTTCTATTTGCCATATATTTTTCAACTGTACTGTGATGTTTTACAAAAGTTCTGAACCTTTCTATTCTCATTGTTTCTACAGATTGTAAATTGAACATATTTTTTTTTGCTAAAAGTATTATTATAGTATTGATCGATTGACTATTACTTTTCAGATCACCAGGTAATGCTATATGCAGGGTTAGCTCCAGGTAAATATTGCAATCCTTTAGCCATTCCTGGACCTGTGTCCAAAAACAAGCTACAAATGGACAGTACCAAAAGAAATAATCTAATGATTCTGTCTGTCACACCCTGGCTCTGGGACTCATTATGTTGAGCCAGGGTGTGTTCATTTCTATGTGTGTATTTCTATGTTGGTGTTCATTCTAGTTTGTTGTATTCTATGTTTGCCTGAGTGACTCCCAATCAGAGGCAACGAGTGTCAGCTGTTGGCTGGTTGTCTCTGATTGGGAGCCATATTTAAACTGTATGTTTTCCCTTTGTGGTTGTGGGTTTTTGTTCCGTGTTCGGTCATTGATACCGTGGACGTCACGAGTCGTGTTTTGTTTTGTATTTTGACGCTTTAACTAATTAAAGTCATGTTTGTTCATCACGCTGCGCATTGGTCTACTCCTTACCTCGACCTTGACACTGTCTCTTCGCAGCAAAATCTGCAGAGCTGGGAAGATTGTATCCCCCATATAAATAACATAAATAACATTATATTGGTAGCAAGAATTTTATATAATAATTTAAATTGAAAAATTCTAAGTTTTGAATCCGGCGTCGTTTTGCGTATTAGTTCATGAACACTATGTCATGGGATCGATACGTCAAGAATCTCTTCCCAAATATTTTATAACAATCTATATGGGATGGCTGTCAATCCTTTGGTCCTTAAATGAAACTGGTATACTTTGTTATTTATCACAGTTTTCTATAACTAATTATGTTCTTTAATGCAAGGCTGACAGACAAGTTCCTTACATTTTCCCCCTTCCACTTTCCTCTTCCATTTTTTTTGTCAAAAAAAATATATGTTTTTTTGTCAATTAGTATATTTGAGTTTAACGACAATATTTGTTGCATTATTTGTTCTGTCGTTTCTGGAGGATTAAATTGAAATCGCAAGCAACTTTCTATGGCTTTATTTTTTTTTTGAAATAGTGATATTTGGGAGATGATTTCCTTTTCAAATAACTGAAAGTGTGAGATTGTAATCTGAATAAAGGAAAAAAGGCCATTCTTGAACATTGGGTGAGACAATCTTACTAATTTGCTAGAGAACCAGTTCGGATTTAAGTATAACTTTTGTATGACTGAAGCTTTTAGTGATAGGTCTAATGCTTTAATATTTAATAATTTCTGTCCTCTGAATTCATATTCATTATATAAATAGGCCCGTTTAATTTTGTCTGGCTTGCCGTTCCAAATAGAATTGAATATTTTTTTCTCATATAATTTTAAAAACTGTTTGCTAGGTGTAGGCAAGACCACAAGCAAATAGGTAAACTGGGATAATACTTAAGAGTTAATCAAGGCATATAGAAGCAAACCGGATGGACATCATGAAAATGATCGGAGAGGTTGAGGGTAGAGGAAGTTCAGGAGTAAAAACAAACAAAATTGAATTATTATAAAATTGACTGTATCCATAAAATGTATATAGTATGTATAAGCTGGAAGTAGAGGCCTAAGCGTTTTTGTTCACTAGTTTACTCCAATTAGGGAAGGGGTGGTGGGGTTGGAAGATAATAAAGGGAAATCTTTTTTTTAAAAGTATATGTATGTATGTATGTATGTATGTATGTATGTGTGTATGTACAGTATCTCACAAAAGTGAGTACACCCCTCACATTTCTGTAAATATTTGAGTATATCTTTTCATGTGACAACACTGAAGAAATGACACTTTGCTACAATGTAAAGTAGTGAGTGTACAGCTTGTATAACAGTTTAAATTTGCTGTCCCCTCAAAATAACACAACACACAGCCACTAATGTCTAAACCGCTGGCAACAAAAGTGAGTACACCCCTAAGTGAAAATGTCCAAATTGGGCCCAAAGTGTCAATATTTTGTGAGGCCACCATCATTTTCCAGCACTGCCTTAACCCTCTTGGGCATGGAGTTCACCAGAGTTTCACAGGTTTCCACTGGAGTGCTCTTCCACTCCTCCATGACGACATCACGGAGCTGGTGGATGTTAGAGACCTTGCTCTCCTCCACATTCCGTTTGAGGATGCCCCACAGATGCTCAATAGGGTTTAGGTCTGGAGACATGCTTGGCCAGTCCATCACCTTTACCCTCAGCTTCTTTAGCAAGGCAGTGGTCGTCTTGGAGGTGTGTTTGGGGTCGTTATCATGTTGGAATACTGCCCTGCAGCCCAGGCTCCGAAGGGAGGGGATCATGCTCTGCTTCAGTATGTCACAGTACATGTTGGCATTCATGGTTCCCTCAATGAACTGTAGCTCCCCAGTGCCGGCAGCACTCATGCAGCCCCAGACCATGACACTCCCACCACCATGCTTGACTGTAGGCAAGACACATTTGTCTTTGTAGTCCTCCACACACGCTTGACGCCATCTGAACCAAATAAGTTTATCTTGGTCTCATCAGACCACAGAACATGGTTCCAGTAATCCATGTCCTTGGTCTGCTTGTCTTCAGCAAACTGTTTGCAGGCTTTCTTGTGCATTATCTTTAGAAGAGGCTTCCTTCTGGGACGACAGCCATGCAGACCAATTTGATGCAGTGTGCGGCGTATGGTCTGAGCACTGACAGGCTGACCCCCCACCCCTTCAACCTCTGCAGCAATGCTGGCAGCACTCATACGTCTATTTCCCAAAGACAACCTCTGGATATGACGCTGAGCATGTGCACTCAACTTCTTTGGTCGACCATGGCGAGGCCTGTTCTGAGTGGAACCTGTCCTGTTAAACCGCTGTATGGTCTTGGCCACCATGCTGCAGCTCAGTTTCAGGGTCTTGGCAATCTTCTTATAGCCCAGGCCATCTTTATGTAGAGCAACAATTCTTTTTTTCAGATCCTCAGAGAGTTCTTTGCCATGAGGTGCCATGTTGAACTTCCAGTGACCAGTATGAGGGAGTGTGAGAGCGATGACACCAAATTTAACACAACTGCTCCCCATTCACACCTGAGACCTTGTAACACTAACGAGTCACATGACACCGGGGAGGGAAAATGGCTAATTGGGCCCAATTTGGACATTTTCACTTAGGGGTGTACTCACTTTTGTTGCCAGCGGTTTAGACATTAATGGCTGTGTGTTGAGTTATTTTGAGGGGACAGCAAATTTACACTGTTATACAAGCTGTACACTCACTACTTTACATTGTAGCAAAGTGTAATTTTTTCAGTGTTGTCACATGAAAAGATATACTCAAATATTTACAAAAATGTGAGGGGTGTACTCACTTTTGTGAGATACTGTATGTGTGTATATGTATACATTTACATTTTAGTCATTTAGCAGACGCTCTTATCCAGAGCGACTTACAGTTAGTGAGTGAATACGTGTTATTTATTTATTTTTCATTCATATATATGCATATGTATGTATGTATGTATGTATGTATGTATGTATGTATGTATGTATGTATGTATGTATGTATGTATGTATGTATGTATGTATGTATGTATATATGTCTATGTGTGTATATATACAGTGGGGAGAACAAGTATTTGATACACTGCCGATTTTGCAGGTTTTCCTACTTACAAAGCATGTAGAGGTCTGTAATTTTTATCATAGGTACACTTCAACTGTGAGAGACGGAATCTAAAACAAAAATCCAGAAAATCACATTGTATGATTTTTAAGTAATTAATTTGCATTTTATTGCATGACATAAGTATTTGATCACCTACCAACCAGTAAGAATTCCGGCTCTCACAGACCTGTTCGTTTTTCTTTAAGAAGCCCTCCTGTTCTCCACTCATTACCTGTATTAACTGCACCTGTTTGAACTCGTTACCTGTATACAAGAAACCTGTCCACACACTCAATCAAACAGACTCCAACCTCTCCACAATGGCCAAGACCAGAGAGCTGTGTAAGGACATCAGGGATAAAATTGTAGACCTGCACAAGGCTGGGATGGGCTACAGGACAATAGGCAAGCAGCTTGGTGAGAAGGCAACAACTGTTGGCGCAATTATAAGAAAATGGAAGAAGTTCAAGATGACGGTCAATCAACCTCGGTCTGGGGCTCCATGCAAGATCTCACCTCGTGGGGCATCAATGATCATGAGGAAGGTGAGGGATCAGCCCAGAACTACACGGCAGGACCTGGTCAATGACCTGAAGAGAGCTGGGACCACAGTCTCAAAGAAAACCATTAGTAACACACTACGCCGTCATGGATAAAAATCCTGCAGCGCACGCAAGGTCCCCCTGCTCAAGCCAGCGCATGTCCAGGCCCGTCTGAAGTTTGCCAATGACCATCTGGATGATCCAGAGGAGGAATGGGAGAAGGTCGTGTGGTCTGATGAGACAAAAATAGAGCTTTTGGTCTAAACTCCACTCGCCGTGTTTGGAGGAAGAAGAAGAATGAGTACAACCCCCAAGAACACCATCCCAACAGTGAAGCATGGTGGTGGAAACATCATTCTTTGGGGATGCTTTTCTGCAAAGGGGACAGGACGACTGCACCGTATTGAGGGGAGGATGGATGGGGCTATGTATCGCGAGATCTTGGCCAACAACCTCCTTCCCTCAGTAAGAGCATTGAAGATGGGTCGTGGCTGGGTCTTCCAGCATGACAACGACCCGAAACACACAGCCAGGGCAACTAAGGAGTGGCTCCGTAAGAAGCATCTCAAGGTCCTGGAGTGGCCTAGCCAGTCTCCAGACCTGAACCCAATAGAACATCTTTGGAGGGAGTTGAAAGTCCGTATTGCCCAGCGACAGCCCCGAAACCTGAAGGATCTGGAGAAGGTCTGTATGGAGGAGTGGGCCAAAATCCCTGCTGCAGTGTGTGCAAACCTGGTCAAGACCTACAGGAAACGTATGATCTCTGTAATTGCAAACTAAGGTTTCTGTACCAAATATTAAGTTCTGCTTTTCTGATGTGTCAAATACTTATGTCATGCAATAAAATGCAAATGAATTACTTAAAAATCATACAATTTTGAAGAGTTAAAAAAATTTTTTTGAAGAGTTCATCAAGGTGATTTTTCCACAAATTGACAGGTATTTACCTTTCCATGGTAGCAAGATCTTATCTATTTTTGCTAACTTTCTATTAAAATGTATTGGAGTGAGATCATTTATTTAATTTGTGATATGTATTCTAAGTATATCCACATCACCATCAGACCATTTTATTGGTAAACTACATGGTAATGTAACATTTTATTTTTTTGTGATCCAATACGTGATATAGTACATCCAGAGAGGTTAGAAAATGTATCTAGATCCTCTATTGAGGCTGTGGAAGGATTCAAGTTGTGGATTTAAAAGAAAACATGAATCATCAGCGTACAATGACACCTTTGTTTTTAAGCCCTGGATTTCTAATCCTTTGATATTATTGTTGGATCTGATTTGAATAGCTGACATCTCGATGGCCATAATAAATAGATATGCCGATAGTGGACAACCTTGTTTCACTCCTCTTGACAGTTTAAAACTTTCTGAGAAATAGCCATTATTTACTATTTTACACCTAGGGTTACTATACATGATTTTAACCCATTTTATAAGAGATTCTCCCAAATTGAAATGCTCCAGGCATTTATATATAAACCCCAGTCGTACTTTATCAAATGCCTTTTCGAAGTCTGCTATGAATAGCAGGCCTGGTTTCCCAGATTTTTCATAGTGTTCTATTGTTTCCAGTACTTGCCTTATATTATCTCCAATCTATCTTCATGTAAAAAACCTGTCTGATTAGAATGAATAATGTCCGACAATACCTTTTTAATTCTATGAGCTATACATTTTGCTAGAATTTTTGCATTACAACACTGAAGTGTAAGGGGCCTCCAATTTTTTTAATGAACTGGATCTTTATATTTTCCACTTGTATCCTGTTTCAGTAATAATGAGATCTTCTTCTTGAGTGTCAGATAATCTACCATTTACATAGTAGTGGTTAAAACATGCTAATAACGGTCCTCTTAGTATATCAAAAAAGGTTTGGTATACCTCGACTGGCATGCCATCCAACCCTGGAGTTTTCATGGACTTAAAGTCTTTAATTGCATCCAGAAGTTCCTCCTCTGTAATTTCACCTTCACATGAGTCTTTCTGTATGGCTGTTAATTTTACATTATCAATAGAAAAAAAATCTCTACAATTAGCTTCAGTTAGAGGAGATGGAGGCGACTGAAACGAAAACATATGCTTAAAGTACTTTGTTTCCTCCTTCAAAATATCATTTGGTGAATCATGGGTGACTCCGTCATTTGTAACCAGTTTCAGTAAATAATTTTGTTAGCATTCCTATGCTGAAGATTAAAAAAGAATTTGGTGCATTTTTCCCCATATTCCATCCAGTTTGCTTTATTTTTATAATATATTACACTTGATCTTTCTTGAATAAGTTTCTCCATTTCTTTTTGTTTTTCCTCTAATAAATTCTGAGCCGCTATGTTACAGATTTTATTGCTTTCTATCTGTTCTGTTAGACCTTCTATTTCCTTTGTTAGTATGGACTCTTTTGACCTAAATTACTTTTGTTTTCGAGATGAGTACTGAATTGCATGGCCTCTAAAGGCACATTTAAAGGTGTCCCATACAATAAGGGGATTTGTTGTACCTATGTTATGTCGGAAAAAATCTGTTATGAATTCCTCTGTCCTAGTTAAAAACAAGTTATCATCCAACAGGCTTTGATTACATTTCCAATATCCTCGCCCACGTGGAAATTCAGTAAGAGTAATGTATATGCCAATTATATGATGGTCCGACCGTATTCTGTCCCCTATCAACACTTTTTAAACTTTTGGTGCCAACGAGAATGACATAAGAAAGAAGTCAAGACGACTAGCTTGATTGAGTCTCCGCCATGTATTTCTCACTAGATCAGGATATTTAAGCCTCCATATATCTACTAGTTCTAATGTATCCATGACATTCATGATTTCCTTAAGAGCATGAGGGTGATTGTTTGTAGTGTGATTTCCTTTACGGTCCATTGAGCTATTTAAAACGGTATTATAATCTCCCACCATGATAATAGATTATTGAATTGCTTGCAGGGTTGATAATTTATTATATATATTGTCAAAGAAGTGTGGATCATCATTATTTGGTCTGTAAAGGTTAATGAGCCATATCTGTTTATGGTCCAATAACATATGTAAAATAATCCATCTACCTTGCGTATCTGTTTGGACAATTTGCACATTCGGATCGAAATTACTGTTAATTAATATCATCACCCCTTTCGAGTTTCTTTGCCCATGGGATAACTATATTTGCTCCCCCATTCCTTTTTCCACGCAACTTCATCTAGAATTGTTGAATGAGTTTCCTGTAAACAATAGATATTATATTCCTTCTCTTTGAGCCATGTAAATATTGTTATTCTTTTGTTATTATCTGCTAAGCCATTACAGTTATAACTGGCTATACTTATTTCACCATATACCATAATGAGATACAAGTTTCAAAACTATTTATTCTTATATATGTTTGTAAATTTACCCATAAAAAATACCATAGTGATACACTTAGGTTGGGGTCATTAAAACTTGTTTTTCAACCACTCCACAAATGTATTGTTAACAAACTATAGTTTTGGCAAGTCGGTTAGGACATCTACTTTGTGCATGACACAAGTAATTTTTCCAACAATTGTTTACAGACAGATTATTTCACTTATAATTCACTGTATCTCAATTCCAGTGGGTCAGAAGTTTACATACACTAAGTTGACTGTGCCTTTAAACAGCTTGGAAAATTCCAGAAAATGATGTCATGGCTTTAGAAGCTTCTGATAGGCTAATTGACATCATTTGAGTCAATCGGAGGTGTACCTGTGGATGTATTTCAAGGCCTACCTTCAAACTCAGTGCCTCTTTGCTCGACATCATGGGAAAATCTAAAGAAATCAGCCAAGACCTCAGAAAAAGAATTGTAGACCTCCACAAGTCTGGTTCATCCTTGGGAGCAATTTCCAAACGCATGAAGGTACCACGTTCATCTGTACAAACAATAGTACGCAAGTATAAACACCATGGGACCACGCAGCCGTCATACCGCTCAGGAAGGAGACGCGTTCTGTCTCCTAGAGATTAACGTACTTTGGTGCGAAAAGTGCAATCCCAGAACAACAGCAAAGGACCTTGTGAAGATGCTGAGGAAACAGGTACAAAAGTATCTATATGCACAGTAAAACAAGTACTATATCGACATAACTTGAAAGGCCGCTCAGCAAGGAAGAAGCCACTGCTCCAAAACCGCCATAACAAAGCCAGACTATGGTTTGCAACTGCACATGGGGACAAAGATTGTACTTTTTGGAGAAATGTCCTCTGGTCTGATGAAACAAAAATATAACTGTTTGGCCATAATGACCATCATTATTTTTGGAGGAAAAAGGGGGATGCTTGCAAGCCGAAGAACACCATCCCAACCGTGAAGCACGGGAGTGGCAGCATCATGCTGTGGGGTTGCTTTGCTGCAGGAGGGACTGGTGCACTTCACAAAATAGATGGCATCATGAGGAAGGAAAATTATGTGGATATATTGAAGCAACATCTCAAGACATCAGACAGGAAGTTAAAGCTTGGTCGCAAATGGGTCTTCCAAATGGACAGTGACCCCAAGCATACTTCCAAAGTTGTGGCAAAATGGCTTAAGGACAACAAAGTCAAGGTATTGGAGTGGCCATCACAAAGCTCTGACCTCAATCCTATAGAACATTTGTGGGCAGAACTGAAAAAGTGTGTGCGAGCAAGGATGCCTACAAACGTTATTCAGTTACACCAGCTCTGTCAGGAGGAATGGGCCAAATTTCACCCAACTTAATGTGGGAAGCTTGTGGAAGGCTACCCGAAACGTTTGACCCAAGTTAAACAATTTAAAGGCAATGCTACCAAATACTAATTGAGTGTATGTAAACTTCTGACCCACTGGGAATGTGATGAAAGAAATAAAAGCTGAAATAAATCATTCTCTCTATTATTATTCTGACATTTCACATTCTTAAAATAAAGTGGTGATCCTAACTGACCTAAGACAGGGAATTTTTACTAGGATTAAATGTCAGGAATTGTGAAAAACTGAGTTTAAATGTATTTGGCTAAGGTGTATGTAAACTTCCGACTTCAACTGTAGCTGTACCATGATATTTACACTGAAGCAGCAAACTTTGTGAAGACCAATACTTGTGTCATTCTCAAAACTTTTGATCACGACTGTATGTCTTAGAAGGCGTATACTATGTTATGTCTCTCAATGCATAACATTTTCAACTCTCTCATCCGACAATGCTGTTATTTAGTCCGAATCATTATGAGATGATTATAAGACATTATAAAGAGGTAATGTATGCTCATGACAAATCTTACAATGCATTATAACTGCATCATAATACATTATACTAGGATGCTACATTAAACTACACATTTCCCAATCCATCACTGGAGGACCCCTAGGGTATGCACCAGGGCTTAATTTGTGAATCAGGAGGTGCTGGAACACAGCTTATAAGCGCACTGATTCAAAGAGAAGGGAGAGAGAGCAAGGCCGAGCTACAGTACAGTAAACACAGGAAGAAAGAGGGGAGAGAGAAAAATAAAGTGAAAAAGAAGGGAGAGCCTAAGAGAAGTGGAGGAGAGAGAGGCTGAAACTCATGAATCAGTCTTGGAACCCCCAGGGTGTCTGCAAATGTTTGTCTAGCCCAGCACTAACACACCTGATATGACGAATCACCAAGCCCTCTGACTTGTTGAATCAGGTATGTTAGTGCTGGGTTAGACCAAAGATGTGCACAGACACCCTGGGGGTTCCAAGACTGATTCAGGTGAGTCACAGCACGCCCCAATTGCACAATCTGGCATGATCAACTGTAGCCCAAACAGGAAAACATAGGTGTTTATCCGGGTGCTGAAGCCAAGTAACCCATCTTTAATGGATAAAAATCGTCAGCACTCTATATCTTGAATTGTACAATCACACTGGATGTTTTTAAGTGGGAAAAAACTAAAATGTAACGTTCAAATAAATTATCTGCACTCACAAATATGATTATTGCATTTATTTATACAAACACAAGTCTACTGCACTTATACCGAGTGGAGTAGGTTGGGGGGTGGGGGAGGCAGGAGGTGGTGGTACACGTGCATGCGCATGCACGCTTGTAAGCACGCACCCACAGAATATAGATGTTTAGACTGACAACTGCCATGTGCACACAATCCCACTATAAAATAAGCAGTACTAAACACACACACACACACACACACACGTGGAGCAGATACACATGGCCTGCCCTTGACTTGGACCGGGCCTCATCCTTACCTGAGCTCCCTGAAATGAGGGTGATCGATGAGGGAGGACAGCTCTCGAGCCTCACTGCACATACTGATAAGCAGGGCAGAGGAGACAATCACTCTTCAGGAGTTTCAGCCTCCCCCTCTCTTAGGCTCTCCCTTCTTTTCACTTAATTTCGCTCTCTCTCCTCTTTCTTCCTGTGTCTAATGTACTGTATCTCCGCCTTCCTTGGCTGCTCTCTCAAGAACCTCAAGGAGGGCTAGACCCCTGCTTGTTTTACATTTGTATACATGGGGCATGATTATGTCTTGAGTTCATATGCATGACACATTGCAAAAATACTATGCATATTATGCATAAAATGGATAAAATGTCATCATCATTTGTATAGGGTATGGTGGCCATTGGCTCTACTTATCCCAAGGCATACATTGGCTGTCACTGCCTTTTCTCTCTTTTCCTCCGTGTGTATCTATCTGTCCCTCCCTTCCTTCTCGCTCTCTCTGTCTCCCTTCATCTTTCTTTCTCTCACATTCGCTGTAGGCCATAGAGCCAAGTATCAAGAGGCTACCACTGCTCCTGCGGCTACACAGACACACACACCTTCCTTCCTTTGGGATCCCTCGTAGTCGAGTATGATTTCCCTCCAGGTATCACAGGTCCGGGTTGTGTTGTGGCTGGCCATGGTTCCGATGATGGCTGAATAGGCCAATGCAGTGACCTGCAGATTTTGTCACAGTGGTGGCAGGGATGGTTCATCTTGTGGCCAGGGCTTGTTTTTGGCACCGGTGTCTGTCCTATGCGGCGTGCTCTTTTCCCAGCTAGCGTTATCTTATTTCGGCCTCGAAGAGTTGAGTTCCATTAGTGATTTTGGTCTTCCGTGAGGATCTGTCAAGGGCATGGATTTCCCAGTTGTTTGGATCCATAGGGAGGAGTAGGTTAAGTTGAGCCACCCCTTGTTTCTAGGAAACCATACACAAAATATTTCGGAAGAGGTCATCATTTCATGGAGTCTTTGAAGGAAGAAACCACATGGAAAAAGTATTTTCACAAAGTAAAATTCATTTATTATGTTTCATAATACTAGTATCTAAATCAAAATAGATCGTTTTAAGATTATTTGATACATCAGTTGGTGTATCTATAAGCTACAATATGAGGTCCTAAACCTAGCATGAAAGTGCATCCTTGTAGCTTCAGTGACTTCAGACTTTTCCCTCATTTTGTTGTTTTACAGCCTGAATTTAAAACGGGTTACATTTAGATTTGGTGTCACTGATCTACACACAATACCCCATAATGTCAAAGTAGAATAATGTTTTTAAATTCATAAATATTCAAAGCTGAAATGTCTTGAATCTAGTATTCAACACCTTTGTTATGGCAAGCCTAAATAAGTTCAGGAGTAAAAAGTTTCTTAACAAGTCAGATAAGAAGTTGCATGGACTAACTCTGTGTGCAGTAATAGTGTTTAACATGATTTTTTATGACCATCCTATCTCTGTACCCCACACACAATTATCTGTAAGGTCCCTCAGTCGAGCAGTGAATTTCAAGAGACAGACAGAGACAAATTCACCTTTCAGCAGGACAATAACCTAAAACGCAAGGCCAAATATACACTGGAGTTACTTACCAAGACAACATTGAATATTCCTGAGTGGCCTAGTTACAGTTTTGACTTAAATCGGCTTGTAAATCTATGGCAAGACTTGAGAATGGCTGTCTAGCAATGATCAACAACCAACTTGACAGAGCTTGAATAATTTAAAAAAGAATAATGGGCAAATATTGTTCCATCCAGGTTTGCAAAGCTCTTAGAGACATACCCAGAAAGTCTCACAGCTGTAATAGCTGCTAAATGTGATTCTAACATGTATTGACTCAGGGCATTGAATACTTATCTAATCAAAATATATTAGTGTTTTATTTTCCATTCATTAAAAATAAATGTTCAAATTTTTCTTCCACTTTGACATTACAGAGTATTTTGTCTAGATCGTTGACAAAAATGACAATTCAATCCATTTTAATCCCAATTTGTAGCACAACATAATGTGGAAAAAGTCAAGGCGTGTGAATACTGTATTCAAGGTGTGTGAAGGCACTTTATGTGGACTAATATAGTCCAAATGTATACCTTGGGGTAAGTAGAGCCAATGGCCACCATACCCTATACAAATGATGATGACATTCTGTCCATTTTATGCATAATATGCATAGTATTTTTGCAATGTGTCATGCATATGAACTCAAGACATAATCATGCCCCGTGTATACAAATGTAAAACAAGCAAGGGTCTAGCCCCCCTTGAGGTTCTTGAGAGCAGCCAAGGAAGTGAGAGAGGGAAGAAGTCCATTTGAGCAGCAGCAAGGGATGAAAACATTTACTGAATGACACTGAAGAGGTACATTGACAAAAAAGAAAATGAACATGTACTGTACCTGTGCTAAAGAGAGGCTATGATAGAGTAGCAGAGGAACACAAGGTCTTGTCTGATGACAGACTCTGAGCTTGCTAAACATATTAAGAATCTCGCTGACCATTTTCATGGGCTTAGTACATTTACATTTACATTTTAGTCATTTAGCACTTACAGACTTACAGTTAGTAGCCTCAAATGCAGAGAACTTGCCTTCGAATTGGCACATCGACACAACATCCCTGTCCCAGACAACTAATCAAGAAATGGAAGGGTAAGTGATATTGAACAGCGAGATCTATATCTGAATGTAGGAATACATTTAAGATATACAATATACCACACCCCCATTCCATGAATTAAACTTTGACCTACCAGCACCATCACCCACTGTCACAGGACACCATCACCCACTGTCACAGGACACCATCACCCACTTACCCCAAGGCGGCTCAAATTACCCTGTCCCTATGCCCAATTTACCCCATACCCAGGGTAAGTTGTGCCAAGAGACAACTTTTTTTGGACAAGCTATGTTTTTAAAACGGCTATGCTTCATGAATTCTAATTAATTCCAGGGATACACAACATCCTGAAATATATGTAGATATCTTTGTTTGAAAGAATACTATATTTCCCTTGACATAGTGATGCTGAATGTAAGAAATCACTCAACATACCCCACTCTCCCTTATTTCTTGAGGTGTGCTTTGAGGTTGTCATGGAAATGTTTTTTCTGACCTCCAGGGGCACTGGATCCATCCCTGAACTGGGAGTAGAAGACCTGTTTAGGAAACCTTGAGTTGCTCATACTCACGGGGTGACCTGCCCATCAGAGTTGATGTTTCACAATTGTGGCTTCTATACTGGAGGAGTTGGTTCGCTCCAGGACTTGGTTTGTCAGTCTTCCCAGCTGATGAATGTATTTTCCTGAGGCAGCGTTGGTGGACTTTTACGAGGGGATTGATGTGTTTGCGATACGCTGTCCAGGTTTCCGCACTGTATAGCAGGGTAGCAATGATCATGGCATTATAGACATCCACTTTGGTCCTGGTGGTAATGTTGTGATGCTAAGCCAAAGGCGGCGAGCAATCCTATGTTGGATTACAATATTGCTGGAGAGGTGACTACCTAGGTATGGGAAACTGGGAACGTAGCTTAGGGCGGCAGGTAGCTTAGTGGTAAAGAGCGTTGTGCCAGTAACCGAAAGGTCGCTGGTTCTAATCCCCGAGCTGACTAGGTGAAAAATCTGCCGATGTGCCCTTGAGCAAGGCACTTAACCCTAATTGCTCCTGTAAGGCGCTCTGGATAAGAGCGTCTGCTAAATGACTAAAATGTAAATGTATAATATTGTTGGCAGTGATCTTTGAGGGTGGCAGGTGTGCTCCCGGAGCATACTGGAAGAGGATCTATGTTTTGCTGGTATAGAGTGTTAGACCCATCCTGCTGTATGCTTCTGTGAATATGATGACAATGACCTTGAGGTCAGCTTCCGAGCAGCCACTGACTTGGGGGAGTCTGCTCTCTGTCAGGTGGAGCATTGCTGCCAGGAAGATGGAGAAGAAGGTTGGTGCATTGATGCAGCCTTGCTTTACTCCAGTCCTTACCTCAGGCTAGATTCAATCAGATTCACACTCAGCCGACTCCTACGTAGATGTTGTTTTGATGTGTCGGAGGTGGAACTGCGTTAGAGCTGTCAAATCCACAAGCGGCTCCCGGCATTATATCTATCGCGGACATTCCCATTGGTCACATTAGTATAAGTCCCATGCTGGAATGTGTGATGTAATCTACACCTTGATTAGGCCGATAGAAAACCTCATTATTTTGCATTTAATGATTTTCAATTTGAGTGTCATTATTTCTATATAGCCTACACTTTCTCCTTCTGAACTTCTAGAGCGAGTGGGACGTGTGTGGCTTTGTAACAATGACCACACAAGCAGCCACTCACCAATTTGACAGCTCCAACACAGTTTCACCTCTGACATATCGCCTAAATAAAAACATATTATCGGGTTAACGCTGAACTGATTGAATCTAGGCCCTTGATTGGCTTTGTGGTTTAACCACCAGAGAGAATGACAGCCTTCATACTGCCATGCAGGAGGCAGAGGATGTTAACACATTTTGAAGGGCAGCCAGATCTCATGAGGATTCTCTGCAGTGCCTCATGGTTAACAGAGTCAAAGTTCCTCTGCCGGGTCGAAAGCCACTCTGGGATTCAGGGAGGGGTAGGAGTCTGTTAAGTAGGATTCTCACGTATTTTACCTTCTGTGTGTGTGTGTGTGTGTGTGTGTGTGTGTGTGTGTGTGTGTGTGTGTGTGTGTGTGTGTGTGTGTGTGTGTGTGTGTGTGTGTGCGCGCGCACACTGGTTTCCACTCCTATTCCTCTGTGAATTAGCTAATTAGTCTTTCATAATTTCGTTCGATAAGACTAAATCGTTGGACATTTGAGAACATTAAGGCCTTGACTAAAAAATGCTATAGTTATACTGTACCTATTTCCTGATTGCAAATTACAACGAGAACATGTATGAGTAATTATGAACATGGACACTTAACAAAAAGAAAAAAAAAGCATATAGGAATCACGTGTCTACAGAAGTGTAAGAGTTTAACAGGAAAATATTGAAAAGAACAGGGGAAGAGAGTCCTGCCTTGGGAGAATTGGGACAGGTCCTTGTAGAGTGAGGCCTGCTAAAAATAAATACACTCATCCCCTACCTCCATAAGCACACACAGTCACACACAATCACACAAGTACACATATTTACAGTATGTGTAGAAAGTGACTATCATCTCAATATTTTTCACCAGGTTGCTTGGGGGTGAAGTTTCCTCTAGGTACAGATCTAGGATTAGCTTCCCCTCCCCCAATCCTAACCTGAACCCTTGGGGAGGAAAATGCAAAACTGACCCAAGATCAGCATCTAGGGGCAACTTCACCCTACTCCCACCATGTGGTCTGGTCAATAATGCAGACACACTACAAATCTTTCAACCACCACACAAAAACCCTTAGCTAAAGAGGTCGGCCCACCCTTTGAAGGAGTCTAATGTGATACAGCACTACAAGGGGCACCTCAAACAAAGGGATCGGTTACCAGTATGATCAAACGGAGAGGGGTGAAAAAGAGATAACATCTGAGAGGAAAGAGGAGGACAGGTGGCGGTAATGCAGTTAGAGAAGCAGACATTTGCAGTGTCGTGTTACTGCGTAGGTCGGATAGCAACCTTTAGGGAACGTGATTCTTTCATTGACCATATTAACTTTGTGAACGCATTTTGGCACTGAAGAGTGGCGGTGTGGTCAAAAGTGTAGCCCATGCGGTAACATTTTATTTGGATAGTCCATCTGTACTGTAGATGCTCAACAGACTATCAGTAAAATGTCAACTACCTACTGTATCTACTAACCCTAACCTTAACTCTTACCCTAACCCTTATTCTAAACCTAACCCTAACCCTAACCGTAACATTAGCAAGCAGTTGCTTATCAACAGATAGTTTGTTGATAGTATGACTATCTGTAGAGCATCTACAGATGGACTATCCGCCCGTGCTACCAGAAATACCTCCTTCCCTTCTACCTAAGGCCCTATAAACACTCAAGTTGTACAGCTGATGTACTATGCATTTGGCACAACCGTTGTGATACAACAGAGTTTTTCGGCACAAAAATAATTACACGAGTGTTGGAGATAAGCACAATGGCTGTGTGAACTTTTCTGTGCAGACAAACTTTCCATTGTATCACAAAAATATCAGTTGTATCAGAACCATTGTGTCAAATACGTTGTACATCAGTTGCACAACCTGAGTGTGTACAGGGCCTAAAAGAACAGTGAAAGAGATACATGAATAAGTCCTCCGTTAAGAGGCCCATATGGTTTTCAAATTCAATTTACTATCTTGCCGTTTGACGTTTTGTGTTTAGAGTTGCTCTTAGCCACAAGCTAATTCTGTCTGTCTGCCTTACAATGAACTCCAAAAAACTGTGGGTCGATGAAGACAAAAACCAACATGAACCCCCCCAAAAAATCATTGTACAAACCAGCTGAGCTGACAAAAGCTAATTAATTAAATGTTTTTTATGCAAGATTTGACGTACATGACTTCTCTGTTGAGTGTGATAATGTGACTCCATTGTTATTGATGATTGTGTTCTTAGGTTGGAAATCAACCCTATAGTTGTCACTAGAGTCTTCAAGCACACCTGTATGTATAAGGCAACAGGTCCTGATGGCATCTCTGCTTTTCTTCTAAAAGCATGTGCAGAGGAACTTACTACTGCTTGGTGCCCTATCTTTCAGAAGCCTGTAGACTCCCATACTGTCCCATCTCTGTAGGAAAAGGCCATTATCACTTCAGTCCCCAAAAGCCTTGTCCAAAAGAAATAATGACTACAGACCTGTTGCTCTGACTCCCCCCCCCCATTGTAATGAAGTGTTTTGAAAAGATAATGGTGTGCGAGCTCCGTTCAGATGTGAACCCTGTGTTAGATCCTTATCAATTTGCCTATAAGCAAAGTCGTGGGACTGATGATGCAATCAACACCATAGTGCATCTCATTGTTAAGCATCTGGAAAACCCCATGGCCTAGACTGTTATTTATTGATTTCAGTTCAGCGTTTAACATGCTACAGCCACATGTCCTACTCAGCCAGTTAAAGTAGATGGGTGTTAACCGCTACACCATTAGGTGGTACCGCTTATTCCTGACTAGCCATACTCAACAGGTTAGAGTTAACAGTACCCTCTCTGAGTCTAGATATTAGCACTGGGGCCCCACAGGGTTGTGTGAGTTCTCCCATCTTATCGCACTATACACAAATTAATGCAACACCAGTAATTCCGATAATTGTAACGTCAAGTTCTCTGATGATTCCGCCATTCTTGGTCTGATGTATAAAGATGCTGATTCTACTGGGTACAGGTCAGAGATTCAAAGGTTTGTCAAGTCATATGATGAGCACCATCTCATCCTTAATGCAAATAAATGTTTTTTTACTCCAAATCTGTGGATGTCCACAATGCCAACTTAACACATGTTAGTTGGTACCAGTACCTGGGTGTACATATGGACAATGTGCTGAGCTGGAGGGTCCAAGTAGAGAATGTCTGCTGCAGAGTACAACCAATGCCTCTATTTCCTACGTAGACTCTGGGTTTTTGGAGTTGTACCAGAAGATAATGCTCCTGTTCTACCATGCGGTCATAGAGAGTATCCTGAGATATGGCATCATAGTCTGGTTTGGCAATTTATCAGTCCAACTGAAATCTCAAATTGCCCGCCTGATACAAACTGTCATGAAGGTCATGGGTGTGTGGCAGCATCCCTCCCTGCAGACTATTTTTGAACAGACTGTTACGACAAGCGCAGAAAATTATTTTAGATCCCTCTCATGTACTTCACTCTGAATATCAGCTCCTCCCCTCAGGCAGACATTATAGGGTCCCCACATGTAAGCTGAACAGTTATAAACACTCCTTCATTCCCATGTCCATCAAATACCTGAACAGCAATAACTAAAGCTGAGCTGTGTTACCATGCCACTGGCAGAGGAAGGGAATGTACAATGTATGTGGCTATATGAGAAGTGTACAATGTGTATGATAAGGGTAACGTGCAATGTATGTATTATGTTGAGTGTGTAATGTACAGTGTCTATTTTGTATACAGCAGTACCGTGTGTCAGAATCCCTGTTTATACCTGGTTCTAACCAATGGTTTTATATACACTAGATGACTGATAAGGACGCTGTGTTGAAGCCACCGTGCATTCATCTTGGCACTACCCCACCGTTGTAAAAAAATATTTTTGGAAGCTATAGAAATGCATTTATTAATGTCTACATTGGTTTTTGCCAAATGTATTATATTACAGACACCTTAATGAATACTTGTAAATTATACTATGTGAGCTAAACATACAAATTAAACATTAATATATACACTACCAGTCAAAAGTTTTGACAATCCTACTTATTCAAGTGTTTTTCTTTATTTTTACTATTTTTACATTGTAGAATAATAGTGAAGACATCAAAACTATGAAATAACATAAATGGAATCATGCAGTAACCAATAAAGAGTTAAAAAATCAAAATATATTCTATATTTGAGATTCTTCAAATAGCCACCCTTTGCCTTGATGACAGCTTTGCACACTCTTGGCATTCTCTCAACCAGCTTCATGAGGTAGTCACCTGGAATGCATTTTAATTAACAGGTGTGCCTTCTTAATGTGTTTGAGCCAATTACAGTGCCTTGCAAAAGTATTCATCCCCCTTGGCGTTTTTCCTATTTTGTTGCATTACAACCTGTAATTTAAAATTGATTTTTATTTGGATTTCATGTAATGGACATACACAAAATAGTCAAAATTGGGGAAGTGAAATGAAAAAAACTACTTGTTTCAAAAAATTATACAAAATAAATAACGGCAAGGTGGTACGTGCATATGTATTCACCCCCTTTGCTATTAAGCCCCTAAATAAGATCTGGTGCAACCAATTACCTTCAGAAGTCACATAATTAGTTAAATAAAGTCCACCTGTGTGCAATCTAACATGATCTGTCACATGATCTCCGTGTATATACACCTGTTCTGAAAGGCCCCAGAGTCTGCAACACTACTGAGCAATGGGCACCACCAAGCAAGCGTCACCATGAAGACCAAGGAGCTCTCCAAACAGGTCAGGGACAAAGTTGTGGAGAAGTACAGATCAGGGTTGGGTTATAAAAATATCAGAAACTTTGACCATCCCACAGAGCACCATTAAATCCATTATAAAAAAATTGAAAGAATGTGGCACCACAACAAACCTGCCAAGAGAGGGCCGTCCACCTGTAGCTCAGTTGGTAGAGCACGGCGCTTGTTATGCCAAGGTAGTGGGTTCGATCCCCGGGACCACCCATACACAAAAAAAAATGTATGCACGCATGACTGTAAGTCGCTTTGGATAAAAGCGTCTGCTAAATGGCATATTATTTATTATTATTATTAAAACTCGCGGACCAGGCAAGGAGGGCATTAATCAGCGAGGCAACAAAGAGACCAAAGATAACCCTGAAGGAGCTGCAAAGCTCCACAGCTGAGATTGGAGTATCTGTCCATAGGACCACTTTAAGCCATACACTCCACAGAGCTGGGTTTTACGGAAGAGTGGACAGAAAAAAAACATTGCTTAAAGAAAGAAATAAGCAAACGTTTGGTGTTCGCCAAAAGGCATGTGGGAGACTCCCCAAACATATGGAAGAAGATACTCTGGTCAGATGAGACTAAAATTTAGCTTTTTGACCATCAAGGAAAACACTATGTATGGCGCAAACCCAACACCTCTCATCACCCCGAGAACACCATCCCCACAGTGAAGCATGGTGGTGGCAGCATCATAATGTGGGGATGTTTTTCATCGGCAGGGAATGGGAAACTGGTCAGAATTGAAGGAATGATGGATGGTGCTAAATACAGGGAAATTCTTGAGGGAAACCTGTTTCAGTCTTCCAGAGATTTGAGACTGGGACGGAGGTTCACCTTCCCGCAGGACAATGACCCTAAGCATACTGCTAAAGCAACACTTTAGTGGTTTAATGGGAAACATTTAAATGTCTTGGAATGGCCTAGTCAAAGCCCAGACCTCAATCCAATTGAGAATCTGTGGTATGACTTAAAGATTGCTGTACACCAGCGGAACCCATCCAAGAAGAATGGGCAAAAATCCTAGTGGCTAGATGTGCCAAGCTTATAGAGACATACCCCAAGAGACTTGCAGCTGTAATTTCTGCAAAAGGTGGCTCTACAAAGTATTGACTTTCGGGCGGTGAATAGTTATGCACGCTCAAGTTTTCTATTCTTTTGTCTTATTTCTTGTTTGTTTCACCCCAAAAAATATTTTGCATCTTCAAAGTGGTAGGCATGTTGTGTAAGTCAAATGATACAAAACCCCCAAAAAGCCATTTTAATTCCAGGTTGTAAGGCAACAAAATAGGAAAAATGCCAAGGGGGGTGAATACTTTTGCAAGCCACTGTATATGGAATGTTTTGTAAATCATCTCTAAGAAAACAGTGTGTGGGTGTGAGAGGGAGTGTTTCTATCCAGTAGACATAACCTGCCATCCAATCAATGCACTTGTTACGGTATGCAGATGGACAAAAGGCAATCAGTATGCATGAACTTGCATAAGGGGTGTGTCTGAAGGGTTGTGAGGATCTGTCATAAAGGTATTGGAATGTCTGTATTGTTCAAGACAATGGAAGGAATTCACTGGCTCTTGGTCTAACACTCTCCCTCTCTTTCTCTCTCGCACACTCTCATTCCATCGGTTTCGTTGTGGATGATGAGCCAGTGTGTGTGTGTGTGTGTGTGTGTGGGTGTGGGTGTGCGGAGCGCAGTCATACGAGAGAGACAGAATTTGAGAATGAAATAAAACACATATCTCTATTATCGCCATCTCTATGATCGAAATGCGTTCTCTGGAGTGATTAATCATTCTTCACCATCTTGCAGTCCGACGGATTAATCTGGGTTTGGTGGATGGCAGGAGAATGCTACCTGCCCCAATGCAGTGTGCCAACTGTAAAGTTTGGTGGAGGAGGAATAAAGGTCTGGGGCTGTTTTTCATGGTTCGGGCAAGGCCCCTTAGTTATTATAATTATTATATTATTATTATATTATTATAATTATTATATTATTATTCCAGTGAAGGGAAATCTTAACGCTACAGCATACAATGACATTCTAGAAGATTCTGTGCTTCCAACTTTGTGGCAACAGTTTGGGGAAGGCCCTTTCCTGTTTCAGCATGACAATGCCCCCCGTGCACAAAGTGAGGTCCATACAGAAATGGTTTGTCGAGGTCGGTGTTAAAGAACTTGACTGGCCTGCACAGAGCCCTAACCTCAACCCCATCGAACACCTTTGGGATGAATTGAAACACTGACTGCGAGCCAGGCCTAATCGCCCAACATCAGTGCCCGACCTCACTAATGTTCTTGTGGCTGAATGGAAGCAAGTCCCCGCAGCAATGTTCCAACATCTAGTGGAAAGTCTTCCCAGAAGAGCGGCTGTTATAGCAGCAAAGGGGGGATCAACTCCATATTAATGCCCATGATTTTGGAATGAGATGTTCGATGAGCAGGTGTCCACATACTTTTGGTCATGTAGTGTATCATCCATGCAAGGATGAGAGCGAACGTATTTTTGAATTAGATGCTATTGTGCTCAGAGAAGGGAAAGAAAACAATTGAAACTGTACCTACATCCATTACAGTGGGGAAAAAAGTATTTAGTCAGCCACCAATTGTGCAAGTTCTCCCACTTAAAAAGATGAGAGAGGCCTGTAATTTTCATCATAGGTACACGTCAACTATGACAAACAAATTGAGGAAAAAAAATCCAGAAAAACACATTCTAGGATTTTTATAAATTTATTTGCAAATTATGGTGGAAAATAAGTATTTGGTCACCTACAAACAAGCAAGATTTCTGGCTCTCACAGACCTGTAACTTCTTCTTTAAGAGGCTCCTCTGTCCTCCACTCGTTACCTGTATTAATGGCACCTGTTTGAACTTGTTATCAGTATAAAAGACACCTGTCCACAACCTCAAACAGTGACACTCCAAACTCCACTATGGCCAAGACCAAAGAGCTGTCAAAGGACACCAGAAACAAAATTGTAGACCTGCACCAGGCTGGGAAGACTGAATCTGCAATAGGTAAGCAGCTTGGTTTGAAGAAATCAACTGTGGGAGCAATTATTAGGAAATGGAAGACATACAAGACCACTGATAATCTCCCTCGATCTGGGGCTCCACGCAAGATCTCACCCCGTGGGGTCAAAATGATCACAAGAACGGTGAGCAGAAATCCCAGAACCACACGGGGGGACCTAGTGAATGACCTGCAGAGAGCTGGGACCAAAGTAACAAAGCCTACCATCAGTAACACACTACGCCGCCAGGGACTCAAATCCTGCAGTGCCAGACGTGTCCCCCTGCTTAAGCCAGTACATGTCCAGGCCCGTCTGAAGTTTGCTAGAGTGCATTTGGATGATCCAGAAGAGGATTGGGAGAATGTCATATGGTCAGATTAAACCAAAATAGAACTTTTTGGTAAAAACTCAACTCATCGTGTTTGGAGGACAAAGAATGCTGAGTTGCATCCAAAGAACACCATACCTACTGTGAAGCATGGGGGTGGAAACATCATGCTTTGGGGCTGTTTTTCTGCAAAGGGACCAGGACGACTGATCTGTGTAAAGGAAAGAATGAATGGGGCCATGTATCGTGAGATTTTGAGTGAAAACCTCCTTCCTTCAGCAAGGGCATTGAAGATGAAACGTGGCTGGGTCTTTCAGCATGACAATGATCCCAAACACACCGCCCGGGCAACGAAGGAGTGGCTTCGTAAGAAGCATTTCAAGGTCCTGGAGTGGCCTAGCCAGTCTCCAGATCTCAACCCCATAGAAAATCTTTGGAGGGAGTTGAAAGTCCGTGTTGCCCAGGGACAGCCCCAAAACATCTCTGCTCTAGAGGAGATCTGCATGGAGGAATGGGCCAAAATACCAGCAACAGTGTGTGAAAACCTTGTGAAGACTTACAGAAAACGTTTGACCTGTGTCATTGCCAACAAAGGGTATATAACAAAGTATTGAGAAACTTTTGTTATTGACCAAATACTTATTTTCCACCATAATTTGCAAATAAATTCATTAAAAATACTACAATGTGATTTTCTGGATTTTTTTTTCTCATTTTGTCTGTCATAGTTGACGTGTACCTATGATGAAAATTACAGGCCTCTCTCATCTTTTTAAGTGGGAGAACTTGCACAATTGGTGGCTGACTAAATACTTTTTTTCCCCACTGTATTTTTCATCCAATTTGACACAACTGTAGCAGCAGTACGAGTTACTTGCTGTATTAGGCTTCCCATAGTTTCCTAGGACAAACTCAGAGAATAAGGTCTGCACAGAAAGCATGCACAGAAAGCATACACTCATCCTACCCCCAACACACGTACACGTACACGCACGCACGCACGCACGCACGCACGCACGCGCACACGCACACGCACACGCACACGCACACGCACACGCACACGCACACACACACACACACACACACACACACACACACACACAAAGACACCAACAAATATACACAAACACACACACTAAGCAAACATCCAACCTAACTTTCTGAGCATGTGTTTTGGGTGGAGATAGCAGCCTGCATCCTGGAGGCAGGAAACAGGGTCAGGATGGAGGCGGGGCTAGGGACAGAGGTCATTGGCTTATAATATCCCCATCCCTGACACTTGTAGTAGGTAGAAGTTGCCCTTAACCACTGATACAGGGTCAGATACTGTATAGTTTCATAATGTTTCATAAGGTTAGATTTGGAGGCAGTGGTTAATCTGATCCTAGATCTTTGGTTAGGAGCAATTTCTACCTGGAGCCTGTAACCTAATCATGTACTGTGTTCTGTACAGCTCCTAAACTCACTCATTTAGGCTGGTATCCTGAAAATGTGACTCATTTTCTGCCACTCTGTTCAGCCTGTGTGTGTGTCAGTGTTAATTTTGGCAGCTATTTTAGATGTAGTTTTAGGCTTAAAATATATTTAAGTCACATTTTAGTCATTTCATCCTTTGTTAGTTTTAGTTATTATCAGTTGACTAAAACTCTGGAAAAATGTCTTGTTTTAGTCAGTCATTTCAGTCACGTTTTAGTCAGTGCATTTTCCATTAAATTATTAATATTTACCTCTAACTTCCATCATGTGCACATTCAGATAGCCTTGTCCAGCTAGGCCTACTATCCCCTCATATACTGTAGCTGGCACATCATTTTCTTTATTTTTTCTTTATTTGATTTTTTTAGGGGGTTGATCAGCTTTTATATAGCTAGCACATTGCTATTGTGGCAGACTGTAACCAATGCCAGCCATGATTTACCATATAGACTACAAACCTTGGCTTCAGGTTAAACAATTTAGGCATACAGCTCTTTTTTCTCCCAATCATAACCTTGCGATGGGGGTAAATAACAGTGCTTCCCTCAAAAGGAGGGGAATCTGAGCTTTCCAATAATTCCAGAGTTATTACTTTTCTCCTAATATTCAGCAAATAGCATGAATGTTTCCTTCTTTTTTTTTTACACAACTTGCGAGAGCAAATGCAAATGGGAAAATGTTGCTTCTAATCTGATGTGATCAAAGCAAAAATAGCCTACATGAAAGTAAACATTATTGTTTCTAGTTGAGGTCCGTTACAATTGAAGTGTCCTGGCTTGCTGGCTGCGCATTAGTTAAAAAAACTGATGAGTGACTGAAGTGAATCAGTGACCTCCCGGGAGCTGTGTAGGAGACCTGGGCAGATCAGCTCAATCACACTGTGCAACTGAAAGACGTTAATTCTGCCAATGAGAGGATTGCATTACATATTCTACAAAGGCATGCATGCTTATGATTGGACATAACAGATGAAAAGGAGCTTCATGTCCAATTGAATGTCCATTAGTCCCATCTGGAATTCTCATCTCGTCACATTTCCACCAACTAAAATAAAAACCAATTTGTTACAGTTATGTTTTTTTCATGGCATCTCATCATTAGTTTTCGGCAGGAAAAATAGGTTGTGATTAATATTTTTCATCATAGTTATTGTTGACAAAATTAACACTGGTGTGTGTGTGTGTGTGTGTGTGTACTTCTACTCTGCCAACAAGCCAGTCTCCGGTTTGGTTTAAAATCGCATCGCATTCATTTTCTGTATTCCATTGTATTAATTATCTTGTCCGACTGACTTTTTTCACTTTGTATTTTCATGTTGTTGTTTTTTATCGACGGCTCCGAAAAGGGTAATGGAGCAAAATGGGTGCAGCCGACAAGTGAAAACAAAACAAGAGCAAAAGCGGAAAACGTCAATGCTGAATCTCCTCTCAATAGAGTTTAATTGGAGTCAAAACAGAGCTATAGACAAACAACAAGCGAAAAGAAAATACTCACTTTCATTATCTACCGACTGGCTGTTCTAGCAACTGGAAAATCCAACCACTTTTTTTCCACTGACTGGGAAAAATAATTGTGGTAGCATGTGTTCTTTTTGTCACAGATGAATTGGACAATCTCAACAAATCAATTGCTGCTGCATGCTGTGTGGCCGCCATGACTGTCATGACACGAGCAGTCTGTAATGCCTTGTCAGTGTGCTGTCTCTGGAGACTGCATGGTTGTCCTGATCGTTTGTTACCTCTGATGCTTAAAAGCTGCCATTAGAGATGTCAATCCCCCACTACCCCCTCTGAAACCCCCCTTGAGGGGATGCATCAATGTAATTAATGGAAGGGGGAATGTGGGGGGACTTTAGGGGGGGTTGGTGCCCCGCTAAAGGAGATAAGAGAGAGGGGGGATGATTGGAGCTCAGCTGGGGGAGCTTGTGTGTTGTAATCATGAGGATTAGGGAGATTTGGGGAAATGTTAAAGGGGTCATCGTGCTTCCCCATAGGCAGACATGCACTCAGACACACACACACACACACACACACACACACACACACACACACACACACACACACACACACACATAAACAAACACACGCATATGCAGGCACAGGCTTACAAACACACTCATACACACACACACATATGCAGGCACAAAAATACACACACATCCTCTCTGCACACACGCACACGTAAATTCACAGCAAAAGCTCTTACACACACATGTAACACTAAAACAGACGCCCTTCACACACCATTTGCACATGAAAATGTGGTGTTTGTGCACACATCATAAGTCACATCCACACATTCATTAACTTGAAGGTTAACATGCTCAAAAGGAAAGGCACACACACATACACACTCCCCACCTGCAAATAGCTTAAAAAGCTGATGGATGGCTGTAACCACAGGCCATAAGGGTTCTATTTTTCTTCGTCAGTGCAAGCCCCTCAAACGTGATTACCCCTGATTAATACCTGTCCCAACCGCGCTATTCATTACGCGCCACTCTGTCCCCAATGGAAGCCCATCATCACACCGGAAAAGCATCCCTCAGGGCTTTTTTAGTCTGTTCGGATTCGATATGCCATCAGCAATAGCCTCCTCATGCTTGCCCCACATGGTTGTGTTTGACGCCGCGGTGTCTTTCAAATTGTCCTGTGTTTAAAATTGCAGTGATGAGCACAAATGGGCTTCCACAGGGCTAAATTGAGGGTATCGCAGACAACTTCTGCGGAACTCCACAGTGCTTTATCTCTACGCCCCCAGTATGTCAGTGCTGTGTTTGGGAAAATTATATGATGTGATGGATAGAAGGGATGTGACAATAGGTTGTCACGTTGAATTTCAGCACTTAAAGTGATAACAGGGTAGTCGATAAAACAGATGATTCCCTGAAGCTTGGTCTGTTGGGGTCAGAAAGTGTTCTGAGTGGCCTAAGGTGGCCTAGTGCAATGTTTCCCAATTCGGGTCCTCGAGTACCTTCAAAGGTATACATGTTTGTTGTAGCCCCGGACAAACATGCCTGATTCAACTCATCGAGGACTTGATGAATAGTTGACAAGTTTAATCAGGTGTGCTTGTCCAGGGCTACAATAAAAATGTGTACTGTTATAATAATAATAATATTATAATAATAAGCTGCTGCCTCTGGAACATATATGCAGTATGGGTTCAAATGTGGCCCACTGCTATTTCAGCTACTTTCTCCATCTTTCCTCTCTCTATCCAATAAACAAAAATACAAGAGAAGTGGGACTACCTTACTACTTTAGAAAAATTAAATAAGTAAGAGGTCTGAGACACTGGCGGGTGAATAAAGGCGCTCGCATCCTAGGTTCGGTTTGCTCCTAGCAGATCTCAGCTAGGTGAAGCGAACGTCTGTGCCTCGCATATTCCCTTAAAAGACCTTGAAAAACAAGAAAAAGGTGGGAATATTACTTTGTCCCTCTTCAGACAATGTAGCAACAACATAGACAGTATACACTTCCTCAAAATATTCTGAATTAATCTAAGATAAACCAAGAAATGTGTGATTATATTGGACTTTTTTGCCGAGCATGTTGTAGTCGCACAATTTTACATCTAACTAAGATGTTTGGTGGAGTATTTCCCCTAATTAGTATGTGTATAAGTGTTCCCTCTGTTCCCCTTGTCTTTGTGAGTGATTGTTTCTTTTTGAGAGCGAGTAGCTCGGTTGATTTGTTATTGCCAAGGTGGAATATTTCCCTTGTGATAGTTTCGTTTTGACGCTTGGTGCGTTTTATTTATGTAAACGGAATAAACTCTGGACTTCAGTGTTTTACCTCCTGCGCCTGACTCCTTCATTCACACCTCATCACAGAATCACTCACCCGCTGAATGGAGTCAGCAGGAGAAGACCGCATGCCTGGAGTTGTGGATCCAGGATCCAGGAGCATTCCACGATGCTGGCCAGCTTGGGGGAAGCGATGGATCAGGTTCTTCAGGTAGTACAACGCCTGGAGAGTAGAGGACCCGATCTATCGAGACCAGCTGGTCAACCGGATCCAGCCACCTACACCCCAGCCCCTGGAGGGATCCAGATATCCCGGCCACCGCCGTTTGATGGGATGGCAGCGCGATGTAAGGGATTTCTGCTCCAACTAGAGTTGTATTTCTCCAGCATCAGGCCGGCGCCACTGGAGCGGGAGAAGGTATCTGTCCTCGTTTCCTGCCTTTGTGGCAGAGCCCTGGAGTGGGCCAACGCAGTGTGGAACAAGGGAGGTGCCGCGTTGCAGGACTACGGGGAGTTTGCTCGCCTCTTTCGGTCCGGTTTCGATCACCCGCCTGAGGGTCGAGAGGCGGGCGAACGACTTGTCCATCTGAGGCAGGGGATGAGGACCGCACAGGACTACGTGCTGGAGTTCCGGACGCTGGCAGCGAGGTCTTGGTGGAACGAGCGGTCCCTGATCGACCATTTCCGGTGCCACCTAAGGGAGGACGTCCAACGGGAGCTAGCCTGCCGTGCCGTGATGCCATGTTATCGTTCTCCCAAGTGGTGGACATGGCCACCCGGCTGGACAATCTGCTAGCAGCCAGAGGACGTCCTGGTAGGCGTCTGCCCGTTCCCACTCCGGACGACTCTGACCCCGAGCAGATGGAGCTGGGGGGAGCCGCCGGTCGAGAGAGCGCAGGAGGACAGCGACAGTGCCACTCTGGTGGCACGAAGGGACAATCCAACTCACGTCGCAGTCAACGTTCCTTTGGGTCTGGAGGCGGTAGGCAGGGTACTCACGCATCACCCCAGGTAACGAACACCCAAACTTGTTCAGAGCCCTTTGCGGCGCACTGTACCTTATCTATCTCCTTTCCCAATCACCTGGTTGTTTCCTAGTGTAAGGCGCTAGTCGATTCAGGGGCAGCTGGGAACTTTATGGACAGGGCATTTGCACGCCGTCAAGGCATTTCATTGGTTCCCCTATCCATTCCACTCCCCATCAGAGCACTTGATAGTGACGGTACCTCGATTTGGCGCACGCATTCTCTAAGATGCGTGCGACTAAATTACCATCTCATCGGGAGGGGGATTGTGCGATAAACCTTCAGGTAGACGCTGTACCTCCCAGGAGTCATGTGTATCCCCTGTCGCAGGCTGAGACGGAGGCTATGGAAACACTTCACCGAGTCCCTGCGCCAGGGGTATATACGTCCCTCCACTTCACCTGCTTCCTCAAGTTTCTTCTTTGTGAAGAAGAAAGATGGTGGTTTACGCCCGTGCATTGATTATCGACCACTGAATAAGGTGACGGTACGATTTAGGTATCCTCTTCCCCTCATTCCTTCAGTGATTGAGTCAATGCATGGGGCCCATTTTTTCACCAAATTAGACCTCAGGAGTGCCTACAACCTGGTGCGTATTCGGGAAGGGGATGAGTGGAAAACAGCATTCAGCACAACATCGGGGCATTATGAATACCTGGTGATGCCCTACGGTTTGATGAATGCTCCATCCGTTTTCCAGTCCTTTGTGAACAAGGTGTTTCGGGACATGCTTGGTCGCAGTGTGGTGGTCTACATCGATGACATCCTGGTGTATTCCTCTAGAGCATGTGTCCCTGGTTCGCAAGGTACTGGTTTGATTCCACACTCTCATACATTCCGGGTACGAAGAACGTGAAGGCAGACACACTGTCTCGGCTGTATGACACAGAGGAGAGGCCCAGAGACAACACCCCCTTACTCCCGGCCTCATGCATTGTGGCGCCTGTAGTATGGGCGATGGACGCGGATATAGCGCAGGCATTACGCACAGATCCATCTCCACTGCAGTGTCCAGCGGGCTGCAGTACGTGCCTGCGCTTATCCGTGATCGTCTGATCTACTGGGCACACACGTCACCCTCCTCTGGTCATCCAGGTATCGGTCGTACAATGCGCTGCCTGACCGAGAAGTACTGGTGGCCTACCTTGGCTAAGGACGTGAGGGTGTATGTTTCCTCCTGCTCAATGTGCGCCCAGAGTAAGGCACCTAGGCACCTCCCAGCGGGTAAGCTACAACCTTTACCAGTTCCACAACGACCATGGTCTCACCTTAGTATTGATTTTCTTACTGATCTTCCCCTCTCCCAAGGTAACACCACTATCCTGGTCGTTGTGGATCGCTTTTCGAAGTCCTGCCATCTCCTTCCTCTGCCCGGTCTCCCCACAGCCCTATAAACTGCGGAGGCTCTGTTTACTCACATCTTCCGGCACTACGGGGTACCAGAGGATATAATGTCCGACCGAGGTCCCCAGTTCACATCTAGAGTCTGGAAGGCGTTTATGGAACATCTGGGGGTCTCGGTCAGCCTGACCTCTGGATTTCACCCCGAGAGTAATGGGCAGGTGTAAAGGGTCAATCAAGATGTAGGTAGGTTCCTGCGGACCTACTGTCAGGAGTGGTCGGTGTTCCTGCCATGGACAGAATACGCTCAGAACTCTCTCCGCCATTCCTCCACTAACCTAACACCCTTCCAATGTGTTTTGGGCTACCAACCAGTCCTGGCACCGTGGCACCAGAGCCAGACTGAGGCTCCTGCGGTGGATGACTGGTTTCGGCATGCAGAGGAGACTAGGGACGCTGCCCACGTTCGCCTCCAGCGCGCTGTGCGTCGTCAGAAGGCGAACGCTGACCGCCACCGCAGGGAGGCCCCGGTTTTCGTACCGGCAGATCGGCTCTGGCTCTCGACCCGGAATCTACCCCTCCGCCTGCCCTGCCGGAAGCTGAGCCCGCGGTTTGTGGGGCCGTTTAAAGTCCTGAGGAGGAAAAACGAGGTTACATACAGGTTGTTACTCCCCCCTGATTACCGTATTAACCCCTTGTTTTATGTGTCTCTCCTCAGGCCAGTGGTAGCTGGTCTGCTCCAGGAGTCTGAGGTGCGGGAGGTTCCTCCACCTCCTCTGGACATCGAGGGGGCCCCGGCGTACTCGGTCCATTCCATACTGGATTCGAGGCGTTGGGTGGGGGGCCTTCAGTATCTCGTGGAGTGGGAGGGGTACGGTCCGGAGGAACGGTGCTGGGTCCCAAGGAGGGACATCCTCGATCCCTCCCTGTTGAGGGATTTCCACCGTCGCCATCCGACTCGCCCTGCTCCGCGTCCTCCTGGCCATCCCCAAGGCCGGGGTCGGCGCACTGCTGGAGCCGCGCGTCAAGGGGGGGTACTGTCACGACTTCTGCCGAGGCTGCCTTCCCTCCTTGTTTGGGCAGGTTTCGGCGTTCGTCGTCACCGGCTTACTAGATACTGCCGATCCCATTCTCATCACTCCACTTGTCATGTCTTGTCTTGTCAATCACACACACCTGGTGCTCATTCCCCTAATTAGTATGTGTATGTGTTCCCTCTCTTCCCCTTGTCTTTGTGAGAGCGAGTAGCTCGGTTGAGCTACTCTTCCATTTGTTATTGCCAAGGTGGAATATTTCCCTTGTGATAGTTTCGTTTTGACGCTTGGTGCATTTTATTTATGTAAACGGAATAAACTCTGGACTTCGGTGTTTTACCTCCTGCGCCTGACTCCTTCATTCACACCTCATCAGACCAATCACTGACAAAGGGGCGTAGACTTTGGCTACCGAACTTTGATTTGCCTAAAGAAACAATGTAGTGTGCGCGAACAGTCGAAAAAACCCTGCTGAACTCCAAAACTAACAAAAACGTCACAAAATTGTTTCGACTGGGAAGCATGCATAAACTGTTTCGACTGAGAAGCATGCGACAGGCTTTGCTTCTCATAGTCATCAGCCATTCTGATGACTGGGCACCATGCTGCCTGGTCCTGCCAAATTGAACGGTACAATATCAATGCATTGATATTCATGGAGTAAATGTCATACCTGGTAGATCTGAGAAATGGTATAAAGCTCTTTTTATTACTTTATTGAGCATCTGACTCAATATTAGGCCCGCTGTTTGCAAGTGTGTGTGTGTGTGTTGGTGTATGTGTGTGTGTGTTTGTAGCGGCAGTTTTCTTTATAGTATTTTCCCTAACATGAGCAAATCAAATCACATTTTATTTGTCACATGCGCCGAATAGAACAGGTGTAGACCTTACAGTGAAATGCTTACTTACAAGCCCTTAACCAACAATGCAGTCTTAAGAAAAATAGAAAAACAATAGAAAAATAACAAATAATTAAAGAGCAACAATAAAATAACATTAGCGAGGCTATATATAGGGGGTACTGGTACAGAGTCAATGTGCGGGGGCACAGGTTAGTCAAGGTAATTGAGGTAATATGTACATGTGGGTAGAGTTAAAGTGACTATGCGTAGATAAAAAACACAGAGTAGCAGCAGCGTAAAAGAAGGGGTGGGGGTGGGGGGGTGGGGGGGACAATGCCAATAGTCTGGGTAGCCATGATTAGCTGTTCAGGAGTCTTATGGCTTGGGTGTAGAAGCTGTTAAGAAACCTTTTGGACCTAGACTTGGTGCTCCGGTACCGCTTGCCGTGCGGTAGCAGAGAGAACAGTCTATGGCTAGGGTGGCTGGAGTCTTCAGCTTAGCCCCAGTGATGTACTGGGCTGTACGCACTACCCTCTGTAGTGCCTTGCGGTCGGAGGCCGAGCAGTTGTCATGCCAGGCAGTGATGCAACCGGTCAGGATGCTCTCGATGGTGCAGCTGTATAACTTTTTGAGGATCTGAGGACCCATGCCAAATCTTTTCAGTCTCCTGAGGGGGAATCTGCTTTGTCGTGCCCTCTTCACGATTGTCTTGGTGTGTTTGGACCATGGTAGTTTGTTGGTGATATGGACACCAAGGAACTTGAAGGTCTCAACCTGCTCCACTACAGCCCCATCGATGAGAATGGGGGTGTGCTCGGTCCTCCTTTTCCTGTAGTCCACAATCATCTCCTTTGTCTTGATCACGTTGAGGGAGAGGTTGTTATCCTGGCACCACACGGCCAGGTCTCTGACCTCCTCCCTATAGACTGTCTTATCGTTGTCGGTGATCAGGCCTACCACTGTTGTGGCGTCTGCAAACTTAATGATGGTGTTGGAGTCGTGCTTGGCCATGCAGTCATGGGTGAACAGGGAGTACAAGAGGGGACTGAGCATGCACCCCTTAGGGGCCCCCATGTTGAGGATCAGCATGGCAGGTCAAATCAAATCAAATCAAATGTTATTTGCCACATGCGCCGAATACAACAGGTGTAGACATTACCGTGAAATGCTCACTTACAGCCCTTAACCAACAATGCATTTTTTTTTAAATAAAAAAGTAAGTAAAACAACAACAAAAAAGTGTTGAGAAAAAGAGCTGAAGTAAAATAAAATAACAGTAGGGAGGCTATATACAGGGGGGTACCGGTGCAGAGTCAATGTGCGGGGGCACCGGCTAGTTGAGGTAGTTAAGGTAATATGTACATGTGGGTAGAGTTAAAGTGACTATGCATAAATAATTAACAGAGTAGCAGCAGCGTAAAAAGATTTATGGTGAAACTTAATGATGGTGTTGGAGTCGTGCCTGGCCATGCAGTCATGAGTGAACAGGGAGTACAGGAGGGGACTGAGCACGCACCCCTAAGGGGCCCCCGTGTTGAGGATCAGCATGGCAGATGTGTTGTTACCTACCCTTACCACCTGGGGGCGGCCCGTCAAGAAGTCCAGGATCCAGTTGCAGAAGGTGGTGTCAGTTTAGTCCCAGGATCCTTAGCTTAGTGATGAGCTTTGAGGGCACTATGGTGTTGAACGCTGAACTGTAGTTAATGAATAGCATTCTCACGTCGTTGTTCCTCTTGTCCGGGTGGAAAAGGGCAGTGTGGAGTGCAATAGAGATTGCATCATCTGTGGATCTGTTGGGGTGGTATGCAAATTGGAGTGGGTCTAGGGTTTCTCGGATAATGGTGTTGATGTGAGCCATGACCAGCCTTTCAAAGCACTTCATGGCTACAGACGTCAGTGCTACGGGTCGGTAGTCATTTAGGCAGGTTATCTTAGTGTCCTTGGGCATGGGGACTATGATGGTCTGCTTGAAACATGTTGGTATTGCAGACTCAGTCAGGGAGATGTTGAAAATGTCGGTGAAGACACTTGCCAGTTGGTCAGCACATGCTTGGAGTACACGTCCTGGTAATCCGTCTGGCCCTGCGGCCTTGTGAATGTTGACCTGCTTTAAAGTCTTACTCACATCGGCTACGGAGAGCGTGATCACAGTCATCCGGGAAACAGCTGGTGCTCTCATGCATGCTTCAGTGTTGCTTGCCTCGAAGCGAGTATAGAAGTGGTTTAGCTCGTCTGGTAGGCTTGTGTCACTGGGCAGCTCGAGGCTGTGCTTCCCTTTGTAGTTTGTAATAGTTTTCAAGCCCTGCCACATCCGACGAGCGTCAGAGCCAGTGTAGTACGATTCAATCTTAGTCCTGTATTGACTCTTTGCCTGTTTGATGGTTCGTCGGAGGGCATAGCAGGATTTCTTATAAGCGTCCAGGTTAGAGTCCCGCTCCGTGAAGGCGGCAGCTCTACCCTTTAGCTCAGTGCAGATGTTGCCTGTAATCCATGGCTTCTGTTTGGGGTATGTACGTACGGTCACTGTGGGGACGACGTCATCGATGCACTTATTGATGAAGCCAGTGACTGATGTGGTGTACTCCTCAATGCTATCTGAAGAATCCCGGAACATGTTCCAGTCTGTGCTAGCAAAACAGTCCTGTAGCTTAGCATCTGCTTCATCTGACCACTTTTTTATTAACCGAGTCACTGGTGCTTCCTGCTTTAGTTTTTACTTATAAGCAGGAATCAGGAGGATAGAGTTATGGTCAGATTTGCCAAATGGAGGGCGAGGGAGAGTTTTGTATGCGTCTCTGTGTGTGGGGTAAAGGTGGTCATGAGTTTTTTTCCTCTGGTTGCACATTTAGCATGCTGGTAGAAATTAGGTAGAACAGATTTTTCCCTGCATTAAAGTCCCCGGCCACTACGAGCGCTGCCTCTGGATGAGCGTTTTCCTGTTTAGTTATGGTCTTATACAGCTCATTGAGGGCAATCTTAATGCCAGCATTGGTTTGTGGTGGTAAATAGACAGCTATGAAAAATATAGATGAAAACTCTCTTGGTAAATAGTGTGGTCTACAGCTTATCATAAGATACTCTACCTCAGGCGAGCAAAACCTCGAGACTTCCTTAGTATTTGATTTTGTGCACCAGCTGTTGTTTACAAATATACACAGACCGCCACCCCTTGTCTTACCGGAGTCAGCTGTTCTATCCTGCCGATGTAGCGTATAGCCCGTTAGCTGTATGTTGTCCATGTCGTCGTTCAGCCACGACTCGGTGAAACATAAGATATTACAGTTTTTAATGTCCCGTTGGTAGGATAACCGTAATCTTAGGTCATCTCATTTATTTTCAAATGATTGAAGATTGGCTAATAGGATTGATGGAAGAGGCAGTTTACTCACTCGCCGTCGGATCCTTACAAGGCACCCCGACCTACGTCCACGATATCTCTGTCTCTTTCTCCTGCGAATGACAGGGATTTGGGCCTTGTCGGGTGTCTGTAGGATATCCTTTGCGTCCGACTCGTTGAAGAAAAAATCTTCGTCCAATACGAGGTGAGTAATCGCTGTCCTGATATCCAGAAGCTCTTTTTGGTTATAAGAGACGATGGCAGAAACATTATGTACAGAATAAATTACAAATAACGCTAAAAAACACACATAATAGTACAACTGGTTAGAGGGCTGTAAAAGGTGTGTTGTTATCTACCCTTACCACCTGGGGGTGGCCCGTCAGGAAGTCCAAGATCCAGTTTCAGAGGGAGGTGTTTAGTCCCAGGGTCCTTAGCTTAGTGATGAGCTTTGAGGGCACTATGTTGTTGAACGCTGAGCTGTAGTATTTTTTTATTTAAATTTTTTTAGGGTGTAGATCAGATGTAATATTGCAGATAGATTGTAACTTCCACCAATGTAATTGTCTGCATCACTTCCAATCCCCCATATGTATTAATTTTTTTCTCGCATATATACATTTACATATACAGTTAATTCATCACATTGTAAGGCTAAAGGTTAATGATAGCTCTGGGGAGAAGTTTCCCCTAGGTACAGAATCAGATCTTAGAAGGAAATATGCAAAGCTGACCCCAGATCAGTGTCTAGGGGCAACTTCACCCTACACCTAAAATATACAGGGATGGAAGAGGAATCCCTGGGTTTATTATGGGGCCAAAAGTTCATGGTTTTGGTTTAGGTAGTAGTGCAGTGACATTGTTAGCACCAGGGCTTCCCTGTAGAATTGACTCTGCCATAAATCAACTCATCACTGGGGTCCAGAGGGGAGCATCAGGTCCCAGCACCATCAGCATTGTCGGTTCACAGGTCTCGCACTCAGCAGTGGGTCTATATTATTGTGGGGGCAACAGCTAGAGAGAGTCCTCAATTTGCTTTGTTTTGAAGTATTTCAACTATATAACATAGAAACACAAAACCAGATCTGAATTCCTATACCTAAGGACGGGATTCAATCAAAGGTGCGTTGTCGACAAGCACATTGCATTTTAAATGCAATTTCCCTAAAGTTTGTGGGGATTGCTTATGTACAATGCACTTGAGCCCACTAAAGTACCGTGAGGAAAACCCACAATTTCCATCTAATGGGTGAAAAGATACGCCAACGCCGCAAGGTTGTTGTTTACTCTGAAAGCTTTTCTTTTTACCAGGGAAAATCTCTTATCTCAGATTGTTTTCCTGGTTTTCCCAGATGTTCCTGTTGGTAACTCAAATCTCCTCCTAGGTCCTTGGCCCCGAAATCATACTCTGGTGTGGATGTTATTTAATTAATTATAGGATTAAGGACCCCATGCCCTTAGAAATCGCCCTCCCCCTACACACACACACACACACACACACACACACGCAGGAAAGCACATTCACACACACCCACATGAAAGAAAGCAGGTTCACACACACCCACATGAAAGAAAGCAGGTTCACACACAAACACACACCACCCCTTGGGGCTCAGCTGTGTGCTTCTCCCTTTGTCACCAGATCTTTATTCAAAGTGAACAACATTCATATGAATAATCAGATCCTACAGGCCCACACTTACCAACCAAACTTCTCCCCCTCTACCCCCTATACCTTCCCCTTATCCCCCTCAAGCCTAGACACTCTACCTCTCTAGTCTGCCTGGGCACTGACGCCATGGCAACACACACCGGTGCTTACTTGAGCACCCTTTGGGGTCAGAGGTGAATGATCCTCAGTGACCCTTGACATTAAGGCTTCTGTAGACATGCAGATGAGCACTAAGTCATATCCCTGTCTTTTATTTAGTACAGGTGGTGAGGAGAGCTCATAAACAAATAATTATGGGTTATGGAGTTGATGAAGCAGGTGCCCACTTGTCTGACAGCTTGGCTTTTAGACTGGATATCCTGAAGAGGGACATTATACTGAAGTGGAAACAAAATACATTCTGACATAGTTTGGAGCTTAAAATCAGACTCCATCATGCTTTTGGATTAAATGTTCTTATAGAATATTCTTATAGCTCACATTTTGAAATATGGTGTCTTTTGTCAAATAAATACCTATAAATAAAGATCCAGAAAACGGTCTTCTCACAAAATCGTCTATAGTGTCTGAACAGTTTGGCCTACACACTAATATGTGAAAGGTGAGACTCTCACGAACACGTACATGTCGGTTGTTTTGCTCTAGGACACCCACAGGCCTCACAAGACTCATCTGAATGTCCCCCGGTACCAGTTGAAATAATTAATGGAAGCAAATGGAGACTTAGTTCCAAAAATAAGGGGTTTACTGATCTTTCTTATATCTCTCAGATATAGGACCGTCACTTCAGAACAAACTTCCTTTAGATTTTTTGGGGGGAGTATATGTTGTTGTATGTAGTGAATATGTTATTCAATGCGTTTGTAAGGCCAAAAATAAATTTTCATCAAATAATGTTTTTTTTTATACTTCAAGGGGACTTAAAATTCTAAATCAAATAGCAAAATGATTCTTTGTATGACCTTCTTAAAACAATTCTATATAGCTTAGTAGAACCCCCCCATATTATTGGAAGCATTTGTAGTTTACTTTTCCATTAGTCAGCACTTCTCCAACATTTTTGTGTGTGCATCAATTCATGCTTTTTACACGGTTAATATAGTGTATTTTGACACTATAGCACTGCTTTTTCACATAATTGATCAACTGATCGAAGGTGATGTCTTCATAAAAACACTCAGAATCCTATTAGTTGTCCTGGGTCTGACATTCTATACGCGGATGCTTAACAAGCACATTTGAATGACAGCACAACCACGCTATGTGTGTTCAACATGATGACAAAATCAAAACATCACCAATATTCAACTACCAAGCTAATCAAGTCTAGGGAGAGAGAGAACGTTTTTGTAATGTTACCCATAATGATTCCCTAATGTTTGAGTGTCTAGCGTTCCGTTAGTTAGGGGAACATTCTATCTATGTTAGAAAAACCTTCTGAGAACCTTTTTAGCATGTTTTGGTGTTAAAGTTAAGAGAATATTTCTTAATGTCAAACAGAACTTAGCTAGAACATGGTTACAATGTTCTCAGAATATACAACATTAATGTTCTAGATGTGTTTTATGGGACGTTGCAAGAACATTAATGTGTCCAGTTTTCTGAGGGTTAGAAGAATATTCCATCAACGTCCCACCAAATATACACAGAACATTGTTGCCATGTTCTAACAATATAAGATAATGTTCTAGACACGTTTCATGAGAATGTTGCAAGAACATTCCTGTGTCGTTATCTGAGAGTTAGGAGAATATTCCATCAACGTCCCACCAAACATTCACAGAACATTGTTGCCATGTTCTCAGAATGTAAGATATTAATGTTCTAGACATGTTTCATGGGAACGTTGCAAGAACATGTCTGTGTATCAGTTGTCAGGACATCGCCTGATGGTCCCAAAGAAATGTTCTCCCTCGAAAAAATTTCATTACACATCACGCCTTGTTACTCTTACCAAGCCCATCAAGGCCCTGGTTGGTGAACCACTGATCCATTCACAGCTCTTTCTGTCTGATAATAATAAATAAATAATAATATGCCATTTAGCAGACGCTTTTATCCAAAGCGACTTACAGTCATGCGTGCATACATTTATTTGTGTATGGGTGGTCCCGGGGATCGAACCCACTACCTTGGCGTTACAAGCGCCGTGCTCTACCAGCTGAGCTACAGAGGACCACGATGGCAAGGTTAGGGATACTCACACAGCACTTTAAACATAGTGTTTTCAATGTATATTGTTGACATACAAGACTATATTGTGCATGTTCATTTATACAGTAATATTATTCAACGTGTCCTCACCTGGGTTTGGAACTCACAACTTCTTGGTTCATGGCATTTAGATCTTCCTGCTATGCCACCATATCCGTGTCAATTATCAGTTATTATGACTATTCTCTCATCATTGATTTGATTTACTTAATTCAACAATTTAAGGGATTTCTGTATAGTTGTCTAATGTTGGTGGGGCATATTAACCTGTTTTAATGATACTTCTGAATCACTATGATAAATACAAGTTTTTCTTGAGTGCACTTTTAACAGAACAGAGATAGATTCACCCTATTGCTTACACCTATCAAGTTGTTTCAGATCTACACAAGTGCCTAGGGAGGAGGGATTAGGGTAGGGTTCCCCAACTGGCGGCCTGCGTGCCAAATCTGGCCTGCCAGCAATATTATTTGGCCCCACAAAGCCCCACAAATTAATTATGAATATTTATTTCATTTAAAAAAATAATGATAAAAAAATATCGGACCTGAGATGCAAAAACTCCCAAATGCAATGTCCCAAGAAGGAAGTTACCCTACCTAAATAATGCAAAAGTTACATTTGAACTTAATTCATGAGGAGAGAGAATGCAGGAGACAGTCAAATAATAAAGCATGCAGCAGACCATTTTGTGATGCTGAAACGTGAAGCTGCAACCGCAACGCAATCAATAGGAGGTGAACAGCGCCTGGTGCTGAAATTAAAGCTAACTTGTTATGTAAGTGTTGAACAGCAACAGATGGAGAAAAACTACACCAGTCGAGTAATTCATTTCAACAATAATCTTAACTTAACTGGCTGAGGTAGGCTATGAGGCTTAACAGCATCTTTCACAAGAAAAAAAAAATGGCCTAAATTATTAGACCTACTTACAATCGCAACTGGCCAAAAATGTAGCATCCTACAATAAACAATCATTTAAAGAAAACAAGGCGATGTCTGTGTTTGAATGTCTGTATCGGGATAGCCTTCACCTGTAACGACAGAACAAACAGAAAGTACTGTCAGCTTGAGAACTAAATATCCCTGGATAAGCACTGACAAAAATGTTAGTATTTACTAAATACAGTCATATAGGCCACTAAGTTATTTAATCAATAGGAAAAGTTGCATTTCCCCTCAGACACGATCTTGTGGATGTCAGGTGAGATGGATGTGATTTTGATGTGCAGGCAGTCCTCGATTGACTTATGTGAAAGCGGGTTCCTGTCGTGAGTCTATATTGCGTTCATAGAGGAAAATGAGGACTTGCAGGTGTAAGTCGATCCAAACATTGTTAGATCATAAAATGCAAGTTTTTTTATTGTGCTGTATTCCCCAAAACGCACACAAGGACTCAGCACTCCTGAGCGCATCCCTGATTTGGCTCGATGTCTGGAATTCAATCAGCTCAGTTTGAATTGCGGCCTCATCCAGCGAGGGTATAGTTTTCTTAGCAAGGGAGGAGAATTCTCCACTTGGGCGGACTGTGACAGGATCATGTACAAACGCAATGATATCCTTGGGCATGCCGTAGTCTTCAAATCTGGTGGAGAAATTGTCCCTCAGCTGCTTGATGAAATCTTCCATCACCGCTGTGACAATGCTGCGGCCTGGTCCCTCTGCCTGTCGTTTCTTCAGTGTGCTGAAGTGCAGTAGCCTTCCAAATCGAACAACTCAAGCTTCCTAGTAAAGGCCTCAAGTTTTTCCACCATGTCCACGACTGTTTTCCCTCTTCCTTGTAACTGCAGATTTAACCTGTTTAATTACAGAATATGTCCGCAAAAAAATCAGTGTGTGTAGCTTGCAGTTAACGCTTCGATGTTTCTGCGTCGGGCCTCTGTCTGGGGCGGGAAGGCCACTTTGAAAGTTCTATGCTTAGACGTCTGAGATTTATTTATTTGCAAACAGTGACATTTTCATTGCAAATAAGACAAACTGGCTTGACATTGGGAAAAGATGAATGCATATCTCTCTGTACATTCTTCCCTGAAACGTCGATTTTCATTATCCACCTTTCTTTTGATACTTTTTGCTATCAAGCTAATTGTTCTGAATAAATGTTGACATTTAAAAAAAGTAGTGTAGCCTACAGTAGGCTACGTAGACCTGTTTCCCCCCACCAATCAACGCACAGAGAAATATCCAAAAATAATAATTGAATTGATCAAAATTATTATGTTGTTGTCACTTAATTTATTATGTACTAATCAGATGTGTTAAAAATGTTGTTCCATTTGTAGTGTAGGCCAATTCATTGTGCTAACATTATATACTAGTTATGTTCTGGCCCGCTGACTATTGGCTCAGAAAAAAAGGCCAAACCTAGTTGACAAACCCTGGGTTTGGGTTTCTTCTGGACAGGGCCTATAAGCACATGCCCTAGAGATAACCCTTATTAGGACAGTGGTTAGGGTGTTTGTCATTGGTCCTGGGTTTGACATTGCCCTCACATTCTTAGCAATATATGTTAATGTCATTATTTGGCAACAGTTACAACACCTATCTGATGTAATGAAAATTCGTTTTTCATTGAAAGATGGAAATCGGTAGAATGCTAGATAGTTGAGCTTCTCAAAGAGAACTCTGATGTCTTTTTGAAATCCACATCACATATACCATGTAGAACAAACGTGTTTCTGATAAAGAATCACATCAGCTCTCGCATTTCTATCTGTAACATTCCTAATTTGTTGTTAGCTAGCTAAGCTGCTAGCGAAGCAGCTAGCATCATGCTAACGAAGATGGCTGATTGGATTTTTCTGTTTTTGGGACTGCCTCTTCTCTTTGAGGCCTCCTCATTCAAAGGAATAGGGTTGTAGGAGTTGTGTTTACTATGCTATTTTCCCGGGACACTGTGGACCAACTGGATTTTCAATGCAACAACTGCCTACTTGCGGAGTACTATAGGACCGAGCTGTCTACCTTAAGCAAGCAAATCTCAGCGTTGCACAATTTGTTGGGGAAACCACGGCGGACTACCTTCTCTTTATCTACACCTCAGGCTGCACGCCGTTCCGATTTGGTGAGAGTACCACCACACTGTCACCACTCTTTGACTGACTGGCCAGTGTTTCACAGGGACCTCTCACTGGGGAAATCTCCACCGCCTGTGAAATATGGAACCGATCTCCGCTATCCAGCAATGTAAACACGTCACCCGCCATAAGCCTAATGGAAGGCAGCAGTTAATGATGAACAGGGCTTCTTTGGCTTCGCGCAGCCAAATTCAGACATCAAACAGCTTCACCCCCCTGGACTCAGAGGTTGCCGCGCCATCGTCCTCTACTGTGTCTCCAACCAAGGGGGATCCTACCTTGGGTTCAGACCTCCTGAGCTGCCCTCATTGGATCTTGAGGGAGATGCCGGCCTCTTCGTCAGCCACAATGGATTCTACTGATGGCTTGGGTCCCATTGGTCCTGAAAGGGCGAAAAGACGTCCGGACCTCCTCGGCCATTTTACCAGCTGTCATCATCGGCAGATCTATGGTGAGAAACATCTTGGTTCCCGGGGAAAAAACCCTATGATATCCTGGAGCATGAGTACAGGACATTAAAAGGCTGCTTCCTAACGTTCTACGACGGCTGCCGGGGGCTGACGCTGTCGTAGTCCATGTGGGATCAAACGACATTAGGAGAGCTAGCTCAGAAGTGCTGAAACTGGATTTTAAAGAACTGATTCTAGCTCTGAAAGACTCCAAAAAGCGGCTGATTATTTCACGCCCTGTACCATTGCTGGGCCGCGGCTGCGAAAGATTCAGCAGGCTACTGGCATTACACACCTGGCTAAAACATTACTGTAGCTCTGTTGGCATAACTTTTATAGATAACTTTGACACCTTTAGGAAACAGAAGATGCTCTACAGGAATGACAGAGTCCATCCAAATAATATTGGATCCTGAACCCTATCTGCGCACTTAAATTCTGCGTTGAGACAATGACTTATCAGTGACCAAAGCCCTGCTCAGATAATCCCTACCATTGTGTCGCTGAGTTGTCATAGTGCTGCTGCAAATGTACATTGTCCCAGGGGTGTTGGCATTCATAATGTAAGTCATCTAATTTCTGTCCCTCTATCTCCCCTAAATGCCTCTGTCAATACTACAGCTAGTCAGCAGTAATCATGTGCCTATGAACCTGAGTTATACTGCTAGCATTGAGGCCGTTTGCCCTAGTAGGAAGCCCACTGTGTGCAGTTCACCCTACACTATCAGCTCAATCATAAATATCCCTGTCATGTCTACCTCTGATAAGCCTTCGAGTAAGGGAGTGAATATTAATTATAATAAGGGTTACATGGAGAAAACCGGACCTCTCTGAAATGAAAATGGATGGCCCTCCATTCAGCAAAATATATTTTACCTAAACCCTCCCCTACACCCAAAATAATAATTCAAACAAAGTGGATAGCAGAGTACATGTCTACCGGTTACCTTCACTTCTTGGACAGTTCAGAGCCTATAGGCATTACATGGCAATGCAGAAAGCACACAGGGATGCGGGCCAGAAGGTTGTGGGTTCGCAGACCAGCGTAGACAAGAGTAGGGGTGGAAATATCTCCTTTATAGTAAAAGCATTGCATGAAACTATCATCGTATTGGCAGGTCTTGGAAAAAATTGCCTTTCATAAACATTTCATGTAATTCTACATAATTGCACATATTAACAGTCTTTTTTAATACCCACGGGGGACCAGTATGAAAAAAACAAAAAACATGTATGCACTCACTAACTGTAAGTCGCTCTGGATAAGAGCGTCTGCTAAATGACTAAAATGTAAAAAAAAATGTTCCATCACAATGTCTTCACTATTATTCTACAATGTAGAAAATAGTAAAAATAAACAAAAACCCTGGAATGAGTAGGTGTCCAAACTTTTGACTGGTACTGTATATTAAGGCTGTTTACACACAAAGTACGGCACATTAGAGTTGTAGCATTGTTAGTGTTCACGTTGAATTCACGTTAGTTGACAACTCAACCAAATGTAAATCAAAACTAGACGTTGAACTGACGTCTGTGCCCAGTGGGTTGTATTCACAGAGTAATGAAATAGTTTTATTAAAAATGTAATTCCCTGTACATCAGGTGTTTGGGTGGGTACGTTTAGGGGTGTAGGAGAGCGAATTGGATTTTGCTTGTGTAACTTTGCCTGCTATAAATATACTAATGCTGGTCTGCAGTACTTCAAAAGCAATTCAATCCTTTGCAACCGACAAAAAAAGTCAAGCTTAGCAATCACCTATTTGCCTGAACATGGCATACTCTGAGTCCTATAACGTGCACTCTCTTGTCAGATTACACTGTCAGTCTGTCGTCTCTGTTGCAGAGGGGGATTTGAAACCAAAGCTAGAGACTTTCTCACTGCTTTCAAAGGGGCCGTTTAATTTTGTCTGTTGGATTAGTAAACGTCAGTAAAGACTTATATTCTGAGCATAATTATGTGATATGAAACCCAGTGTTTAAGATATCCAAATTGTAGGGAGTTTCCATGCTGTAATGTGAGCTTGTCGTACAGACAGTGTGCAACATAAATTATGTACAGACATCATATTTTCAGAGTCAAATTCATTTTTAGCTCCTGTGAAAATAGCTCAACAGACAGGTGTGTATGAGCTAAATAGAAATTACATGACATGTTGAATATAAAGACTCAAAACTCCATCTAAAATAGCCATGTATTCTCTTACAGCAATTTGTTAAAATATGTTTTGAAGGCTTTAAAGGTGCAACACATTATACTTTTATAATTCGTTAACCCTTTGCTCACCCTTGAATCAGTCTCAATGTTCTGAAAATAATAATCTATTAACCATAATACACTGCTCAAAAAAATAAAGGGAACACTTAAACAACACAATGTAACTCCAAGTCAATCACACTTCTGTGAAATCAAACTGTCCACTTAGGAAGCAACACTGATTGACACTAAATTTCACATGCTGTTGTGCAAATGGAATAGACAACAGGTGGAAATTATAGGCAATTAGCAAGACACCCCCAATAAAGGAGTGGTTCTGCAGGTGGTGACCACAGACCACTTCTCAGTTCCTATGCTTCCTGGCTGATGTTTTGGTCACTTTGGAATGCTGGCGGTGCTTTCACTCTAGTGGTAGCATGAGACGGAGTCTACAACCCACACAAGTGGCTCAGGTAGTGCAGCTCATCCAGGATGGCACATCAATGCGAGCTGTGGCAAGAAGGTTTGCTGTGTCTGTCAGCGTAGTGTCCAGAGCATGGAGGCGCTACCAGGAGACAGGCCAGTACATCAGGAGACGTGGAGGAGGCCGTAGAGGGCAACAACCCAGCAGCAGGACCGCTACCTCCGCCTTTGTGCAAGGAGGAGCAGGAGGAGCACTGCCAGAGCCCTGCAAAATGACCTCCAGCAGGCCACAAATGTGCATGTGTCTGCTCAAACGGTCAGAAACAGACTCCATGAGGGTGGTATGAGGGCCCGACGTCCACAGGTGGGGGTTGTGCTTACAGCCCAACACCGTGCAGGACGTTTGGCATTTGCCAGAGAACACCAAGATTGGCAAATTCGCCACTGGCGCCCTGTGCTCTTCACAGATGAAAGCAGGTTCACACTGAGCACATGTGACATAGTCTGGAGACGCCGTGGAGAACGATCTGCTGCCTGCAACATCCTCCAGCATGACCGGTTTGGCGGTGGGTCAGTCATGGTGTGGGGTGGCATTTCTTTTGGGGGCCGCACAGCCCTCCATGTGCTCGCCAGAGGTAGCCTGACTGCCATTAGGTACCGAGATGAGATCCTCAGACCCCTTGTGAGACCATATGCTGGTGCGGTTGGCCCTGGGTTCCTCCTAATGCAAGACAATGCTAGACCTCATGTGGCTAGAGTGTGTCAGCAGTTCCTGCAAGAGGAAGGCATTGATGCTATGGACTGGCCCGCCCATTCCCCAGACCTGAATCCAATTGAGCACATCTGGGACATCATGTCTCGCTCCATCCACCAACGCCACGTTGCACCACAGACTGTCCAGGAGTTGGCGGATGCTTTAGTCCAGGTCTGGGAGGAGATCCCTCAGGAGACCATCCACCACCTCATCAGGAGCATGCCCAGGCGTTGTAGGGAGGTCATACAGGCACGTGGAGGCCACACACACTACTGAGCCTCATTTTGACTTGTTTTAAGGACATTACATCAAAGTTGGATCAGCCTGTAGTGTGGTTTTCCACTTTAATTTTTAGTGTGACTCCAAATCCAGACCTCCATGGGTTGATAAATTTGATTTCCATTGATCATTTTTGTGTGATTTTGTTGTCAGCACATTCAACTATGTAAAGAAAAAAGTATTTAATAAGATTATTTCATTCATTCAGATCTAGGATGTGTTATTTTAGTGTTCCCTTTATTTTTTTGAGCAGTGTATATGACTAATAATCATAACATAACATTTTCTTTAACCATCCCTCCAAAGGACGGACTAAAGAAGGTATTGGATTCAGAATCTACAGAAAATCCCATGGGTCTTTCACTATTCCCTGGTAGCCTGCTCAATCTCTCGGCTGTAAAAACAGCTTTCTCTGTTATAAAATGCAAATGCTTGACTACAGAGACAGTAAATCTGACACCCAATCATAAATAATGCCTGTTTATATGACTATCCTTCCTGAGTGAATCTGCTATGCGAGTGCTTTCCCACTGGGCACAAACTGGTTGAATCAATGTTGTTTCCACATCATTTTAACAAAATAAACCTATGTGATGACATTGACTCAACGTGGAAAACTGATTGGATTTGAAAAAAGTAATTTAGTCTTTTTTTCACCCAACTTTTAACCTAAATCCAATGACATGTTTTTTTTTTTTTGTTGATTTCACGTTGAATTCACGTTAGTTGACAACTCAACCAAATGTAAATCAAAACTAGATGTTGAACTGAAGTCTGTGCACAGTGGGTTTGTTCAATCAACGTGCATTGCATTTTCATTGTGTATGTCCATGTGTGAGAGAGTGCCGTGTGTGTGTGCCACTGTGTGTGTGTGCCACTGTGTGTGCCACTGTGTGTGTGCCCCTGTGTGTGTGCCCCTGTGTGTGTGTGCCCGTGTGTGTGTTCCACTGTGTTTGTGTGCCAATGTGTGTGTGAGTGCTTGTGTGTGTGTACATATGCATCTTAAAATCTAATCTATTCACAGGATTTATATATATATATATCTGAAAGATATGTGCAGTAGAAGAATGTACTGTATGTGTCTATGTATCTATATTTGTGTATCTGGACAATGTTCGCGTTGCGTGTGAATGGTTTGTGCATGATCAGTTTTGGAGGAGGATTCTGTCTACCGATATCACTAAATTGCTGAAAAAATATGTAGAAACATGCTCCAAAATATGTTTAGAGGCTTTTGTGTGTAAGCACAGTAAATATAAGACTGCCTATTAGCAGAGCACACACACACAAAAGACAGCTTTGGAGGATTTGGTGTGCATCCCAAATGGCACCCTATTCCCTATATACTATAGTGCACTACTTTTTGGTGTGCATCCCAAATGGCACCCTATTCCCTATATACTATAGTGCACTACTTTTGACCAGAGCCCCATGGTGCACTATATAGCGAATAGGGTGCCACTTGGGACACAGTCTTGATGTTTAACAAGTGCATGTTCTCTTCATGTTCGCAAATATGGCTATGCACAGCTTTTTTTTGTCTGGGTTTAAACCACCCATTATCAATTTTTCAATCTCATAAAGTATTTGACTAGGTTATTTTGAAGTCTGCAGTGTGGTTCCATCTAGGAAATGGTATGGACTGGTGAATGCTTTTAAACTTGTGGGGAGTAGTGAACGAGTGCACACTTCAGGAAGAAGGAGATATAATTGGAAAGCACCCAGAGTACTCAACGGGCTAGGTGTAATCATCTCCATGTTGCTTTTACCTTTCTGATCCCTACAGATCTGCAAACATCGGAGGGGAAGGGGCTTTAGGGACCAACATGTTTGTTCGATGTCATGACATGAATAAAAGAGAGGATGAGCAATTAAAGTTGTGTTATGTAGCACATTTCTGTGACTTTCTGTCATTTCTACCAGTCACTCAATCGTGCAGTGCTTTGGCTGTATTTTAATCATAGTCATGCCTACAAAACATATCTCCATAGAGAAAATATACGGTGTAAGAAAAAAACAAAATGGAGGAGGCAGACAGTCAGTGACAGGGATAGACATCTCAAAACATAACCATGCCACATCAAAAGAAAGATATTCCCCGGTGTTCACATGAGCCAAACCCGATATTTCCACTACCATCTGTCTCCCCTGCAAACTCCTCTCTAAGCACAGTCAGCAAGTAAAGATTGGGTGAGCTGTAAAAAGAGCAATGCCAAGTAACACGTATGCTCATATTTCATGTCAATTAGTTGATCATTGTTGCTATAATTACTTCCCTTTGGTCCTTCATCAATTCGATAATGATCAGAGTTCTTTTTTTAACATTACATTTAGCTGCTGCTAATGAAAAAACATTCAACAGTTATTTAGTATTGACATGTGTGCACTGTTCAACTGTGTCAAAACACATTTTCCCAATCAGAATTCTGTCTCCATCGATTTAATGGTTATGACAATACACATCCACAAGGGCCATGTGGTAGTTAGCATGAGTGACCCCCGGCTAACCCATGTGGCCTCTTAGCACTATGCTAACCACACTGGGAACACATGAAAACAAGGCTAATTGACGCCACTAATAACGCAGAAATTTGCATTCGCGCTAAGGCCACAGTTGGTTTATAAGTGGCAGGCTTTTTCCTGTAAACTCACTGGAATTGGGCTTGCTTAATTGGAGAGAGCAAGATGGAGGAAGGTGCAGCAGATGGCGTGGTAACATGGTGAGGTTAGCGTGAGTGGCGCTGCCAAGGTCTCCCAGTGCCTTCTGCCACAATGGGAGTTGAGAAATATAGCTTCTTTTTTTTATTGAACTGAGATGGTTGGTAGAGGGAAGAGTAGGCGACCGTCTTGATTTCAGAGAAGGGGAGCATCCGTGGAGCAATTTAACATAAATATAAACGCAACATGTAAAGTGTTGGTCCCATGTTTCATGAGCTGAAATAAAAGATCCCAGAAATGTTCCATACGCACAAAAAGCGTATTTCTTTTAAATTCTGTGCACAAATTTGGTTACATCCCTGTTAGTGAGCATTTCTCCTTTGCCAAAATAATCCATCCACCTGACAGGTGTGGCATATCAAGAAGCTGATTAAACAGCATGATCATTACACATGTGCACCTTGTGCTGGGGACAATAAAAGACCACTCTAAGATGTGCAGTTTTGTCACACAACACAATGCCACAGTCTCAAGTTTTGAGGGAGCATGCAATTGGCATGCTGACTGCAGGAATGTCCACCAGAGCTGTTGCCAGATAATTGAATGTTCATTTCTCTACCATAAGCCACCTCCAACATCATTTTAGAGAATTTGGCAGTACGTCCAACCGGCCTCACAACTGCAGACCACGCGTAACCATGCCAGCCCTGGACCTCCACATCCGGCATCTTCACCTGCAGGATTGTCTGAGACCAGCCACCCGGACAGCTGATGAAACTGTGGGTTTGCACAACCAAATAATTTCTGCACTAACTGTCAGAAACCACCTCAGGGAAGATCATCTGCGTATTCGTCGTCCTCACCAGGGTCTTGACCTGACTGCAGTTCTGCATCGTAACCAACTTCAGTGGTCAAATGCTCACCTTCGATGGCCACTGGGATGCTGGAAAAGTGTGCTCTTCACTGATTAATTCTGGTTTCAACTGTACCAGGCAGATGGCAGAAAGCGTGTATGGCATTGTCTGGGTCGAGCGGGTTTGCTGATGTCAACGTTGTGAACATAGTGCCCCATGGTGGCGGTGGGGTTATGGTATGGGCAGGCATAAACTACAGAGCACAATTGCATTTTATCGATATACCTTGATGAGGTCTTGAGGCCCATTGTCGTGCCATTCTTCCGCCGCCATTACCTAATGTTTCAGCATGATAATGCACTGCCCCATGTCGCAAGGATCTGTACACAATTCCTGGAAGCTAAAAATGTCCCAGTTCTTCCATGGCCTGCATACTCACCAGACATGTCACCCATTGAGCATGTTTGGGATGCTCTGGATCGACATGTACGGCAGCGTGTTCCAGTTCTCACCAATATCCAGCAACTTCGCACAAGCCATTGAAGAGGAGTGGGACAACGTTCCACAGGCCACAATCAATAGCCTGATCAACTCTATGTGAAGGAGATGTGTCGCGCTGCATGAGGCAAATGGTGGTCACACCAGATACTGACTGGTGTTCTGATCCATGCCCCTACTTTTTTTTTTTAAGGTATCTGTGACCAACATATGCATATCTGTATTCCCAGTCGTGAAATCCATAGATTAGGGCCTAATGAATTTATTTCAATTGACTGATTTCCAAATTTGAACTGTTACTCAGTAAAATCGTTGAAATTGTTGCATGTTGCATTTATATTTTTGTTCAGTGTATATCAGAACTTGATTTTTGCTCTGCCTTAACTTAATGGACAACTGTCTGGCCTATATACTTTTACCTGATTATCCATTGGAAGATCATAGAGCCATTTCATGACATCAGCTGCTATTTTTTGTGTATTTTTCTGTAAGCGTTCGGGGGAAAAAACATATTGTGTGAGTGTGTGCACTGTCTCTCTGATCGCCCTTCTGTTGTATTTGATCTTGTTGATGCCCGCAACCACTAGTCAGATCATCCATTATCATTCCCACCACTAATGAAGACATCTGTATGTTTTGTTGGGAGCAGCATGGCACCCAGTGTGTTCGCATGTTGCCGTCTGCTGCGTCTCCCGTGCCAGAATGTGCACGTGCGTGGTGAGGCAGGCACTGGGCACCAGGCCCTGGGGACTAGAGACTGTCTCAGTGATGCCAGCAATGCCAAGGGGCACACTGGCAAGGCACCCTCTCCTACTTCCTGATGGTTGCTAAAGGAATCTAGCACTACATGGGCGTTCCTGGCTGAAAGAGGAAGTGACACGTTACTGTTTGAATACTTTGAAAATGAAAATACATCCTTCCTCCATCCCTTCCTTCATGCAATCACTGATCCAACATGATTGGATTGGGTAAAAGCAATGTAATGGAACTCTTTCCTCTTGCTTTAACCTAGCCAATCATTCTAGACTAGTGATTTCATCAAGGAAGGGGAAAGGAAGGACGCATTTTCAGATATCCAATCCCAAATAGAGGTGTAAGCAATATGTTAATAGCGCCACCTTGCTCTCTGACTATGGAACGCCGTTTGGGTCTTTGCGTGTCAAAAAAGATACACGTCAAATAACACTATTTGACGTATCAAATAACACTATTTGACGCGTCAAATAAGCTTGTTGACCAATCAGGACCTGAATATGACTGCACGTCACATAATAATTTAACACGTTCATTAATTTTTAAAGTAGTTATTACACATTGATTACACTATCACTCGTATTTCATATGTCACAACGATTCACCGATACGTATGCTATGATGCTGGTAAAGTTTTGTCTCGCGGACCTGCCGCTGCCGCACGAGCGCAGACACACTTCCCCAAGCTAGCTAATGTCACGCTCTGGCTCCGGGACTTTGTATTTTGAGCCAGGGTGTGTTCGTTTTGGTTGTGTTTTTGTTTTGGTTGGGTGGTCATTGGTTTTGTGTTTCCCTTATTTGGTCAATGACTCCCAATCGGAGGTAACGAGTGTCAGCTGTCGGCTCGTTATCTCTGATTGGGAGCCATATTTAAACTGTCTGTGTTCACCTTGTGTTTGTGGGATTTTGTTCGTGTGGTTTCATGTTGTACCATAGACGTCACGTTTTCGTTGTTTTGTTCGTGTGTACGTTTAAATAATAAATATGTTCGCTCGTAACGCTGCGCCTTGGTCCTCTCTGTTCAACGAGCGTGACAGAAAATCCCACCAAGACCAGACCAAGCAGCGTGTCCAAGAGCCATCGCTAATAGATCTCCGTGGCAGCGATTGGGTCAAGCCCATGGAGGAGCTGAGTGAAGAGGGTTGGAGACAGAGGAGCGAGAGATGGGAGAGAATGTTGGAGGCCTGGAGAGACCCCCAGAAAATTTTTAGGGGGGCTCACGGCGTCGGGGCAGCAGGGAGGCCGCGATGGGAGCGGTCAGCGAGGTTGCAGAGGAGGCCGCCAGGTTACGGGGCCACTGGTAGAAGAGGGGATGGTAGGTGTGAGAGGCACGGCGAGAGGTACTGGCGTGTGTTGCCAGTCCGGTCCGGCCCGTTCCAGATCCCGGTGTAGAGCCAGTGGTGTGTGTCCCCAGTACGGTCCGGTCTATTCCTGCTCCCCGCACCAAACCTACGGTGTGCGTCGACAGCCCAGCCCGGTCCGTTCCTGCGCTCCGCGCCGAGTCTGTGGTGCGCGTCGCCAGCCCAGCCCGGCACGTTCCTGCGCTCCGCACCGAGTCTGAGGTGCACTCGCCAGCCCAGCCGGCCTCTTCCTGCTCCACGCACCAGACCTGCGGTGTGCGTCGCCAGCCCAGCCCGGCCTGTCCCTGCTCCACGCACAAAGCCTACGGTGTGCGTCGTCAGCCCGACCGGCCTGTTCCTGCCACTCGCACCAAACCAGGGGTGCGAGTCGTCAGCCTGGTCCAGCCCGTTCCTGCTACTCGCACCAAACCAGGGAAGCGAGTCGTCGGCCTGGTCCAGCCCGTTCTGCTACTGCGCACTCAAGCCAAGGGTGCAGTCGTCAGCCTGGTCGGTCTGTTCCTGCTACTGCACCAAGCCAAGGATGCGAGTCGTCAGCCTGGTCCGGTCTGTTCCTGCTACTCGCACCAAGCCAAGGGTGCGAGTGCGCCGCCCGGTCCAGCCCATTCCTGCTACTCGCACCAGGCCAGGGGGTGCAGGCGTCAGCCTGGTGAGGTCCGTTCGGCTCCACGCACCAAGCCTAAGGGTGCGTATCGTCAGCCAGGTCCGGTCCGTTCCTGCCTCACGCGCTAAGCCAGGGGTGCGGCGTCGTCAGTCCTGATCCAGCCAGCTGGGTCAGATCGGATCGGGGCCGTTATGCGGGGATTGAAGTAGGGTGGTGGGTCAAGCCCGGAGCCGGAGCAGCCTCCGAGAGCCAACACCCACCCAGCCCTCCCCTATTTGGGGGGTTTTGAGGCGGTGCTGTCCGCGCCTTTAGGGGGTACTGTCACGCTCTGGCTCCGGGACTTTGTATTTTGAGCCAGGGTGTGTTCGTTTTGGTTGTGTTTTTGTTTTGGTTGGGTGGTCATTGGTTTTGTGTTTCCCTTATTTGGTCAATGACTCCCAATCGGAGGTAACGAGTGTCAGCTGTCGGCTCGTTATCTCTGATTGGGAGCCATATTTAAACTGTCTGTGTTCACCTTGTGTTTGTGGGATTTTGTTCGTGTGGTTTCATGTTGTACCATAGACGTCACGTTTTCGTTGTTTTGTTCGTGTGTACGTTTAAATAATAAATATGTTCGCTCGTAACGCTGCGCCTTGGTCCTCTCTGTTCAACGAGCGTGACAGCTAATGGATGCAAACAATGTTTTCCTATTTTGTTGCATTACAACCTGGAATTAAAATGGATTTTTTGGGGAGTTTGTATCATTTAATTTACACACCATGCCTACCACTTTGAAGATGCAAAATATTTTTTGGGGTGAAACAAACAAGAAATAAGACAAAAAAAAGAGAACTTGAGCGTGCATAACTATTCACCCCCCCAAAGTCAATATTTTGTAAAGCCACCTTTTGCAGCAATTACAGCTGCGAGTCTCTTGGGGTATGTCTCTATAAGCTTGGCACATCTAGCCACTTGTATTTTTGCCCATTCTTCAAGGCAAAACTGCTCCAGCTCCTTCAAGTTGGATGGGTTCCGCTGGTGTACAGCAATCTTTAAGTCATACCACAGATTCTCAATTGGATTGAGGTCTGGGCTTTGACTAGCCCATTCCAAGACATTTAAATGTTTCCCCTTAAACCACTCAGGTGTTGCTTTAGCAGTATGCTTAGGGTCATTGTCCTGCTGGAAGGTGAACCTCCGTCCCAGTCTCAAATCTCTGGAAGACTGAAACAGGTTTCCCTCAAGAATGTCCCTGTATTTAGCGCCATCCATTATTCCTTCAATTCTGACCAGTTTCCCAGTCCCTGCCAATGAAAAACATCCCCACAGCATGATGGCCCAGCGTCGTCCGGGTTTGGCCGGTGTAGGCCGTCATTGTAAATAAGAATTTGTTCTTAACTGACTTGCCTCGTTAAATAAAGGTAAAATAAATAAAATTCACTGTGGGGATGGTGTTCTCGGGGTGATGAGAGGTGTAGGGTTTGCGCCAGACATAGCGTTTTCCTTAATGGCCAAAAAGCTCAATTTTAGTCTCATCTGACCAGAGTACCTTCTTCCATACGTTTGGGGTGTCTCCCACATGCCTTTTGGCGAACACCAAACGTGTTTGCTTATTGTATTCTTGAAGCAATGGCTTTTTTCTGGCCACTCACATGACAGATCATGTGACACTTAGATTGCACACAGGTGGACTTTATTTAACTAATTATGTGACTTGTGAAGGTAATTGGTTGCACCAGATCTTATTTAGGGGCTTCATAGCAAAGGGGGTGAATACATACAGTGGGGAAAAAAGTATTTAGTCAGCCACCAATTGTGCAAGTTCTCCCACTCAAAAAGATGAGAGGCCTGTAATTTTCATCATAGGTACACGTCAACTATGACAGACAAAATGAGCATTTTTTTCCCAGAAAATCACATTGTAGGATTTTTAATGAATTTTTTGCAAATTATGGTGGAAAATAAGTATTTGGTCAATAACAAAAGTTTCTCAATACTTTGTTATATACCCTTTGTTGGCAATGACACAGGTCAAACGTTTTCTGTAAGTCTTCACAAGGTTTTCACACACTGTTGCTAGTATTTTGGCCCATTCCTCCATGCAGATCTCCGCTAGAGCAGTGATGTTTTGGGGCTGTCGCTGGGCAACACAGACTTTCAACTCCCTCCAAAGATTTTCTATGGGGTTGAGATCTGGAGACTGGCTAGGCCCCTCCAGGACCTTGAAATGCTTCTTAAGAAGCCACTCCTTCGTTGCCCGGGCAGTGTGTTTGGGATATTGTCATGCTGAAAGACCCAGCCACGTTTCATCTTCAATGCCCTTGCTGATGGAAGGAGGTTTTCATTCACAATCTCATGATACATGGCCCCATTCATTCTTTCCTTTACACGGATCAGTCGTCCTGGTCCCTTTGCAGAAAAACAGCCCCAAAGCATGATGTTTCCACCCCCATGCTTCACAGTAGGTATGGTGTTCTTTGGATGCAACTCAGCATTCTTTTGTCCTCCAAACACGACGAGTTGAGTTTTTACCTAAAAGTTATATTTTGGTTTCATCTGACCATATGACATTCTCCCAATCCTCTTCTGGATCATCCAAATGCACTCTAGCAAACTTCAGATGGGCCTGGACATGTACTGGCTTAAGCAGGGGGACACGTCTGGCACTGCAGGATTTGAGTCCCTGGCGGCGTAGTGTGTTACTGATGGTAGGCTTTGTTACTTTGGTCCCAGCTCTCTGCAGGTCATTCACTAGGTCCCCCCGTGTGGTTCTGGGATTTTTGCTCACCGTTCTTGTGATCATTTTGACCCCACGGGGTGAGATCTTGGGTAGAGCCCCAGATCGAGGGAGATTATCAGTGGTCTTGTATGTCTTCCATTTCCTAATAATTGCTCCCACAGTTGATTTCTTCAAACCAAGCTGCTTACCTATTGCAGATTCAGTCTTCTTGTTTCTGGTGTCCTTTGACAGCTCTTTGGTCTTGGCCATAGTGGAGTTTGGAGTGTGACTGTTTGAGGTTGTGGACAGGTGTCTTTTATACTGATAACAAGTTCAAACAGGTGCCATTAATACAGGTAACGAGTGGAGGACAGAGGAGCCTCTTAAAGAAGAAGTTCGATCCCCGGGACCACCCATACACAAAAATGTATGCACGCATGACTAAGTCGCTTTGGATAAAAGCGTCTGCTAAATGGCATTTTATTATTTATTTTATAAGTTACAGGTCTGTGAGAGCCAGAAAACTTGCTTGTTTGTAGGTGACCAAATACTTATTTTCCACCATAATTTGCAAATAAATTCATAAAAAATCCTACAATGTGATTTTCTGGAGAAAAAAAATCTCAATGTGTCTGTCATAGTTGACGTGTACCTATGATGAAAATTACAGGCCTCTCTCATCTTTTTAAGTGGGAGAACTTACACAATTGGTGGCTGACCCACTCCAATTTGCATACCGCCCCAACAGATCCACAGATGATGCAATCTCTATTGCACTCCACACTGCCCTTTCCCACCTGGACAAGAGGAACACCTACGTGAGAATGCTATTCATTGACTACAGCTCAGCATTCAACACCATAGTGCCCTCTAAGCTCATCACTAAGCTAAGGATCCTGGGACTAGACACCTCCCTCTGCAACTGGATCCTGGACTTCCTGACGGGCCGCCCCCAGGTGGTAAGGGTAGGTAACAACACATCTGCCACGCTGATCCTCAACACGGGGGCCCCTCAGGGGTGCGTGCTCAGTCCCCTCCTGTACTCTCTGTTCACCCATGACTGCATGGCCAGGCACGACTCCAACACCATCATTAAGTTTGCCGACGACACAACAGTGGTAGGCCTGATCACCGACAACGATGAGACAGCCTATAGGGAGGAGGTCAGAGATCTGGCCGTGTGGTGCCAGGACAACAACCTCTCCCTCAACGTGACCAAGACAAAGGAGATGATTGTGGACTACAGGAAAAAAAGAGGACTGAGCACGCCCCCATTCTCATCGACGGGGCTGTAGTGGAACAGGTTGAGAGCTTCAAGTTCCTTGGTGTCCACATCACCAACGAACTATCATGGTCCAAACACACCAAGACAGTCGTGAAGAGGGCACGACAAAGCCTATTCCCCCTCAGGAGACTAAAAAGATTTGGCATGGGTCCTCAGATCCTCAAAAAAATTCTACAGCTGCACCATCGAGAGCATCCTGACTGGTTGCATCACCGCCTGGTATGGCAACTGCTTGGCCTCCGACCGCAAGGCACTACAGAGGGTAGTGCGTACGGCCCAGTACATCACTGGGGCAAAGCTTCCTGCCATCCAGGACCTCTATACCAGGCGGTGTCAGAGGAAGGCCCTCAAAATTGTCAAAGACTCCAGCCACCCTAGTCATAGACTGTTCTCTCTGCTACCGCACGGCAAGCGGTACCGGAGTGCCAAGTCTAGGTCCAAAAGACTTCTCAACAGCTTCTACCCCCAAGCCATAAGACTCCTGAACAGCTAATCATGGCTACCCGGACTATTTGCACTGCCCCCCACCCCATCCTTTTTACGCTGCTGCTACTCTGTTAAGTATTTATGCATAGTCACTTTAACTCTACCCACATGTACATATTACCTCAACTACCTCAACTAGCCGGTGCCCCCCGCACATTGACTCTGCAACGGTACCCCCTGTATATATAGCCTCCCTACTGTCACTTTATTTTACTTCTGCTCTTTTTTTCTCAACACTTTTTTTGTTGTTGTTTTATTTTTACTTTTTTGTTTAAAATAAATGCACTGTTGGTTAAGGGCTGTAAGTAAGCATTTCACTGTAATGTCTGCACCTGTTGTATTCGGCGCATGTGACCAATAACATTTGATTTGATTTGACTAAATACATTTTTTCCCCACTGTATGTACGCACCACTTTTCCGTTATTTATTTTTTAGAATTATTTGAAATAAGTTATTTTTTTCATTTCACTTCACCAATTTGGACTATTTTGTGTATGTCCATTACATGAAATCCAAATAAAAATTCATTTAAATTATAGGTTGTATTGCAACAAAATAGGAAAAACGCCAAGGGGGATGAATACTTTTGCAAGGCACTGTATGTGTATTGAACACTATTCCAGAGGAAAAACAATACAACGTGGATATTTTGGAGCCTGATAACTCTGAGGAGGACTTTGGGAAAATAGCACTTGGGTACTGAGTAGACTGATACCCCATTTAATTGATCCCCAATCCTTAGGTAAGGCTGTACAGTGCAATATGAATGTCAATACGCACAATAGGCTGACTGGGGAGGTGATTTCCCACAGTCAAATTCCCGCAATAAGAGCTACGACACTAATATTTGTGTATACTCTTCACAGTTGTGTTCTGTGGGTGTCACCGAGTAGACTGATACCCCATTTCATTGCTCCACATTCCAACACTCCAAACTTGTTTAACATTATCTAGTCTAAATATGGCATGATTCCAATTGCAAAAGCTGAAGAACATACGCACATCCAGGTACTTTCCGCAGGTGCTGGAGTTGTAGGCAAACAGAAAGGAAAACGCTGCACACTGCTGCTCATGCTCCCAGGTGATATGTATATATAATAACAATTGTAACCTTCTGCATCACTTTCAAATAAGGACTTTTATTTTGGAGCGAAAGGCAAATTCCACTATTGTGGCTAATCCTTCTTGTGGCTAGCTTCACAACACATAACCCGGTCCATTTTACATTTTAGTCATTTAGCAGACGCTCTTATCCAGAGCGACTTACAGTTAGTGAGTGCATACATAATTTTTATTTTTCATACTGGCCCCCCGTGGGAATCGAACCCACAACCCTGGCGTTGCAAACGCCATGCTCTACCAACTGAGCTACATCCCTGCCGGCCATTCCCTACCCTGGACGACGTTGGGCCAATTGTGCGCCGCCCCATGGGTCTCCCGGTCGCGGCCGGCTACGACAGAGCCTGGATTCGAACCAGAATCTCTAGTGGCACAGTCTCTAGTGGCACCACTGCGCCACTCGGGAGGTATACTAGCCAGATGAAGCTGGTTAGTTTTGGGCAACAGGGTTAAGTAGCTGGCTAGCTAGTTATTTCAATAGGAAAACAACAAGTGGCTACCTAGCTAATACTTACTCACATGGATTCCTAAATCATTGCTAAGAATATTGAAAATTACAGTTTCTACTGATCGTTGTTTACAGGCTGGTTGCTAAAGCTAGCTAGCTACCCCAGAAGTTGCTAATAACATCTGTATCAAATATATTTGCAAACATTTTTGATCCTGCTTGTTTGATCCTGATCTAATTTCAAATGCTCACACAGACGTTTTCCCATTCGGTTGAAAAACAATGCCTTATTACCAACGCAGTATTGTACAGCTTTGACAGTAATGGTGGTACTTGGCTTGCACATGCAAATTCAGCACACACAACATTCTATAGTAGAATTGTGTTATTTGACATGTCAAATTAAAAGCTTATTTGACGCGTCAAATAGTGTTATTTGATGTGCATCTATTTTGTCACGCAATGACCCAAACGGCGTTCCATATCTATAATATATAATACACTGCTCAAAAAAATAAAGGGAACACTAAAATAACACATCCTAGATCTGAATGAATGAAATAATCTTATTAAATACTTTTTTCTTTACATAGTTGAATGTGCTGACAACAAAATCACACAAAAATTATCAATGGAAATCAAATGTATCAACCCATGGAGGTCTGGATTTGGAGTCACCCTCAAAATTAAAGTGGAAAACCACAATACAGGCTGATCCAACTTTGATGTAATGTCCTTAAAACAAGTCAAAATGAGGCTCAGTAGTGTGTGTGGCCTCCACGTGCCTGTATGACCTCCCTACAACGCCTGGGCATGCTCCTGATGAGGTGGCGGATGGTCTCCTGAGGGATGTCCTCCCAGACCTGGACTAAAGCATCCGCCAAGTCCTGGACAGTCTGTGGTGCAGTTGGTGGATGGAGCGAGACATGATGTCCCAGATGTGCTCAATTGGATTCAGGTCTGGGGAACGGGCGGGCCAGTCCATAGCATCAATGCCTTCCTCTTGCAGGAACTGCTGACACACTCCAGCCACATGAGGTCTAGCATTGTCTTGCATTAGGAGGAACCCAGGGCCAACCGCACCAGCATATGGTCTCACAAGGGGTCTGAGGATCTCATCTCGGTACCTAATGGCAGTCAGGCTACCTCTGGCGAGCACATGGATGGCTGTGCGGCCCCACAAAGAAATGCCACCCAACACCATGACTGACCCACCGCCAAACCGGTCATGCTGGAGGATGTTGCAGGCAGCAGATCGTTCTCCACGGCGTCTCCAGACTCTGTCACGTCTGTCACATGTGCTCAGTGTGAACCTGCTTTCATCTGTGAAGAGCACAGGGCGCCAGTGGCGAATTTGCCAATCTTGGTGTTCTCTGGCAAATGCCAAACGTCCTGCACGGTGTTGGGCTGTAAGCACAACCCCCACCTGTGGACGTCGGGCCCTCATACCACCCTCATGGAGTCTGTTTCTGACCGTTTGAGCAGACACATGCACATTTGTGGCCTGCTGGAGATCATTTTGCAGGGCTCTGGCAGTGCTCCTCTTGCTCCTCCTTGCACAAAGGCGGAGGTAGCGGTCCTGCTGCTGGGTTGTTGCCCTCCTACGGCCTCCTCCACGTCTCCTGATGTACTGGCCTGTCTCCTGGTAGCGCCTCCATGCTCTGGACACTACGCTGACAGACACAGCAAACCTTCTTGCCACAGCTCGAATTGATGTGCCATCCTGGATGAGCTGCATTACCTGAGCCACTTGTGTGGGTTGTAGACTCCATCTCATGCTACCACTAGAATGAAAGCACCACCAGCATTCAAAAGTGACCAAAACATCAGCCAGGAAGCATAGGAACTGAGAAGTGGTCTGTGGTCACCAACTGCAAAACCAGTCCTTTATTGGGGGTTTCTTGCTAATTGCCTATAATTTCCACCTGTTGTCTATTCCATTTGCACAACAGCATGTGAAATGTATTGTCAATCAGTGTTGCTTCCTAAGTGGACAGTTTGATTTCACAGAAGTGTGATTGACTTGGAGTTACATTGTGTTGTTTAAGTGTTCCCTTAATTTTTTTGAGCAGTGTATAATATTCCATTTAGCAGACGCTTTTATCCAAAGCGACTTACAGTCATGTGTGCATACATTTTTACGTATGGGTGGTCCCGGGGGATCGAACCCACTACCCTGGCGTTACAAGTGCCATGCTCTACCAATTGAGCTACAGAGGACCAAATTGAGCTACAGAGGACCTGACAGGCAAGGAATTTTCACTATATTGCAAATACCTATGGTGTAAGGTCTATGAGGTTGATTTGGGATTGGGCCAAAGTATTTGGAACAGGGCCCTTGTCACTCAATATGTGTATCCCAATACTCCTGAAGTGTGCACTTGTTCACTACCTCCCACACATTTAAAAGCATTGGATTGGTGGAAGCATGGGCTAGTGAGAGTTTCCACTAAACCATTTGTTATATCAGCGATTTCCTTTCAAATCAATGATGGGAAGTGAACCAGTGCACACTTTGGGGGAAAGGAGAGATCATTGGGACATAGACAATGTTTCCACTTCCTGGTTTGTTCAGGTTTCCAGTGACACATTTCCCCACTTGGAACGGTGTTGTTTACTAATCTGTCACGGCCCACATGTTTGTTTATTCTTTGTTTTCTTGGCTGTTGTCTGACAGTAGAGGAGCTCTGAGGTTGAGGCCCTGATACAGCTAACGATGTGCATAAAACATGGATTGCTGATGCTATGTATTGGCCAATGAGAGGCTTTGAAGCCTTTGGTGGAGGAGTACAAAAATGGCTGCACAGTGGCTTCACAACAGCGCCCCCTGTCAGTCATCTACGGTTTATACTAGAAAACGACCGCTAATCGGCCAAGCCGATATAGGTATTTTCTAGTATATCGGCTATCAGCCCTTCTCTATTGGCTTTGCCGATAATCCCTCTACATAGCAAAACTGCTGCTATGCCAGCCACCACTCACCGCCTGAGCAACGATCAATGCATCATCATCATCAGCAGCAGCAGCAAGCTATCTCATTCTCTAACAGAAAGGTGCAGTATTGAGAAATTGATGAATTGACACAATGTCCAAAATCGAACTCCTGTTGCAAATATTAATTTAGTTAATTCACTAATAATAAGGCTCATGTCGACATGCCCATACATGTATGCAATAAGCAAGCTAGCAAGTTAGCTAGCTAGCTAGCAGATAGCTATGTGCCCTGTTAGCAAAGATTACGATAACTAACCCTTTCATCTGTGGTGTTAGCTAGCTAGCTATATCAGCTACTATGCTGGCTAGATAAACATTGTGCTAGGATATCAAAAAGTATTTGATCCCCTGCTGATTTTGTACGTTTGCCCACTGACAAAGAAATGATCAGTCTATAATTTTAATGGTAGGTTTATTTGAACAGTGAGAGACAGAATAACAACAACAAAATCCAGAAAAACGCATGTCAATTTTTAAAAAATGTATTTGCATTTTAATGAGGGAAATAAGTATTTTACCCCCTCTCAATCAGAAAGATTTCTGGCTCCCAGGTGTCTTTTATACAGGTAACGAGCTGAGATTAGGAGCACACTCTTAAAGGGAGTGCTCCTAATCTCAGCTTGTTACCTGTATAAAAGACACCTGTCCACAGAAGCAATCAATCAATCAGATTCCAAACTCTCCACCATGGCCAAGACCAAAGAGCTCTCCAAGGATGTCAGGGACAAGATTGTAGACCTACACAAGGCTGGAATGGGCTACAAGACCATCGCCAAGCAGCTTGGTTAGAAGGTGACAACAGTTGGTGCGACTATTCGCAAATGGAAGAAACACAAAAAAACTGTCAATCACCTCGTCAATCACCTCGTGGAGTTGCAATGATCATGAGAACGGTGAGGAATCAGCCCAGAACTACACGGGAGGATCTTGTCAATGATGTCAAGGCAGCTGGGACCATAGTCACCAAGAAAACAATTGGTAACACACTACTCCGTGAAGGACTGAAATCCTGCTGCGAACGCAAGGTACATATACAGGCCCGTCTGAAGTTTGCCAATGAACATCTGAATGATTCAGAGGAGAACTGGGTGAAAGTGTTGCAGTCAGATGAGACCAAAATCGAGCTCTTTGGCATCAACTCAACTCGCCGTGTTTGGAGGAGGAGGAGGAATGCTACCTATGACCCCAAGAACACCATCCCCACCGTCAAACATGGAGGTGGAAACATTATGCTTTGGGGGTGTTTTTCTGCTAAGGGGACAGGACAACTTCACCGCATTAAAGGGACGATGGACGGCGCCATGTACCATCAAATCTTGGGTGAGAACCTCCTTCCCTCAGCCAGGGCATTGAAAATCGGTCGTGGATGGGTATTCCAGCATGGCAATGACCCAAAACACACGGCCAAGGCAACAAAGGAGTGGCTCAAGAAGAAGCACATTAAGGTCCTGGATTGGCCTAGCCAGTCTCCAGACCTTAATCCCATAGAAAATCTGTGGAGGGAGCTGAAGGTTCGAGTTACCAAACGTCAGCCTCGAAACCTTAATGACTTGGAGAAGATCTGCAAAGAGGAGTGGGACAAAATCCCTCCTGAGATGTGTGCAAACCTGGTGGCCAGCTACAAGAAATGTCTGACCTCTGTGATTGCCAACAAGGGTTTTGCCACCATGTACTAAGTCATGTTTTGCAGAGGGGTCAAATACTTATTTCCCTCATTAAAATGCAAATACATTTATAACATTTTTGACATGCGTCTTTCTGGATTTTTTTGTTGTTATTCTGTCTCTCACTGTTCAAATAAACCTACCATTAAAATTATAGACTGATCTTGTCTTTGTCAGTGGGCAAACGTACAAAATCAGCAGGGGATAAAATATTTTTTTCCCTCACTGTAATAGCCAACATAGCTAGCTTACATTAGCTGGTTATCATTTTGAACATGCACCATTTTTGGCAACGGGCCATCTGACTTGCAGTGTAAGGTTAGCTGTTTACTGGTGTGCTGATCTGACCACCTGCAATCGTATTCGTAAATTGACAGTTGATACTCGAATTAGATGATTGTCATAATAGGGAAAGAATTAAGTGTTTCAAAAATGCCTAAATAAAGGTTGGCAATAGGTTTAGCTACCTAAGAATCTTCATACCTACCTAAGACCAAGAAAGCTGTAGATCAGCACACGTGTGTGTGCACGTTCTCACTTCTCCAACTATGGGCAGATTTGAGTCATTAAGACAGAACATGCATCGTTGTTTCATATCTTTTCCTACCCTCGCTCTCCTTGTTAGATATTATGCACATTTATGGCTTGGTAGTAAATGTCATCGCCATTGAGCTAGTTCTCATAGTAGCAGTAAACATCAGCAAGTTATATGAGTGATGGAGAGAGTTGTGAGATGTGAAAGGGAGTGGCGTTACAGCCTCAGTCTACCCAATCGTAGCAGTAGGATCAAGTTAAAAACCGCCCATTTCTGGACAGATAGCTGAACTAGCCAATTTAATTGTTTCAAATCTCGGCCTGGCAGCTGAGTTGTTTAGAGATGCATCCTGACAGCTGAAATAAATACTTTTTTCCGATCACAGAAAATGACAAATCATGACGTTACGTTGGATCCGTTTGCATTAAATATATGTTATTTTATATTCTCAAACTAACAGCAGTGCCTATATGATGTCCTTCCATACAGTTGTGACATGCTGGAGTGATGCTTTTATGCAAATGTTGTTGATCAGTAGGCTAATATAAGTCCCAAATGGAAGGCAAACAGATTGTTTGTTATCTGTAGCACCATAGACTCCGCTGATCAGCCAAAACAAACTCAATAGCTCAATGCATGCACACACTCCTATTGAATATGCATTCACCCGTATTGTGAGTAGGACTATGCCATCTTAATTTAACCAGTTTATCAAGCGATTTGCCATTCAAATACAATTATTACCATTATGTTGTTATGTAGCTAGATTGGTACAAATAAATTCAAATGTATTGTTTGATTTTAAAATGTATGCATTAATGCACACATGGCTGTTTCTGGGAAATGTTCTAATTTAATGATACCCTAGTCAAAAAATCCTATAGGATTCCAAGACAAAAATGCTATATACTATAGGTTCCAATTCGAATCCTATAGGTCCTATCCTATAGGATAGAATCCTATAGGAGTCCAATAGAACTGGTTCCAAAATCTGATATGATTTTTCTATTGGATTATTGTATTGGATTCCTATAGGATATAATCCCATAGGAGTCCAATAGGACTGGTTCCAAAATGTGATAGGACTTTTCTATTGGATTATTGTATTGGATTCCTATAGGATCCTATAGGACTCCATAAAACTGGTTCCAAAATCTGATAGGACTTTTCTTTTGGATTCTTGTATTGAAATCCTATAAAATTCAATCCTATAGGATATAATCCCATAGGAGTCCAATAGGACTGGTTCCAAAATCTGATAGGAGTTTTCTATTGGTCATACAGCAAATGAACTTGCAGCCTTGAATCACTCCCATATTGTGATGGTGTGTTGAAGAGGTTGAGAACCTCAGGGAATCATCACTGGTATGAGTAGGCAAAGATATGGAGATTGTGCTCCGGAGACATGGGAGAGAGGCTGTTCCTCAGTTTACTGGTCTTTGATCTTGATTGCAGTTTAACATAAATGTTCAGGTTTCTGTGAGATATTTAGCTGTGAGATTGTCCAATAAAGCTGTATTTATCCAATTGTAGTGTTTATATACTGTGATCTGAAATAACAATGAATAGAGTATTATCAATACTATGGCTTGATAGGTTATAATATTGTAAGTAGGCAGGGCGAATGAACGGGCTGCTGCACACTCACTATGGGAGCTTTTTGTAGAGCACCCAGTTAAATTGTGCATAAGAGCATTTTTTTACTCTGTAAATTGTTAAACTAGTGAGGAATATATCTGTACACTATCAGCCTAAATTTAAATGTTGATTTATTTTGACATATTCTATTATTTGATATTGCGCTAATTTCTTGTACGTGGACAGTATGTGTTACTACATTACACAACCTTATGTTTTGACCACATCGAATTGAGGGTAATTGCACATAATTTTTGACCTCAGATTAGTGATGTTAGTATAAACGTTTATAGTAATCACAATGATACAAAATCGATTGCTGGTTTTGTACCGTCATACGTGGTCTTAGGACTTAGAATTCTACTATAATTTTCAAACTCAAATGGCAGGGAAAATTCGGAGTGCTCTCTGTATAAGTCTCTGGCATCACACCTATACATGGATTTGAGAGTCAAACTATCACTCAAGTAACAGCCAACCCGTGTCACTGTTGATATCCTATGGTGGGTCGTGATTCGTTAAAGTTAAATAACAAAGTAACTGATTTGTTTCCTTCCCTGTTTTGGCAGCCTCCCAAAACTTCCATCCCACATTCTAGAATTTAGATGAATGTCTTCAGTAAATTCTCTTCTAACCAGTGATATGGAAATTCTCAGATTCAGTGTGGCCTTTCAGTCTTAGTTTTAACAATGCATACACCCCAAACTTTTGCCCCTGCTCTATTGATTTCAAATTGATATGAGTGATTAACAAAATAGTGTTGCGTTTACCTTTCTGCATTGGCGAAAATGCAACTATCCTAAATGTAGCTGGCTGTCTTCTACAAGTTGTCCTCTAACCAGTGACATACATATTATTCCCAGATTATGTGTTTTTTTAGTAAGGTTAGTTTGAACAGGATGTGCAACCCGACTCCCCCCTCTCATTCGATTGATTTCAACATGATATCAATAAGAGTGATTTGACAAATTAGTGTTGCATTTCTCTTTCTATTTTGGCAACCCCCAAATCATATTGCATCACTCCAAAATGTAACTGATTGTCTTCAGCAGGTTGTCAGCTAACGAGCCATGTAAACGATATTTACAGTTTCCATGTGGTTTTTGAGTTGTGTTAGTTTCAACAGTGCATACAACTTGATTTCCCCCCTAACCAATATGAGTGATTAATTGCCACCGCAGTTATGGTGTGTGTAAAAAAAAAAAAAAAATGTATATGATTACTATTGTGGCACATGTATGTGTAGGCAGTATATTTTATGTTTAAGTTTTCAGTATATCACAAACTGTTTATTGATTATTGCTTTGGACACTTCAAAACGGTGCTTTGATATTGGGCTATTTATCAAAAGTTATTGTCAACAGGAAGAACCAACCAACAGCATCATTTTCAATTTACAGTATGTTTTAGGAATATAAATGGAACGTTCAACATGAATCTCCAATAGTATTCTACTTAACTAGGTAAAAACTACTGAACGAGTCCATAAACATGACGTGATTTATTTATTTTGATTATCTACCAGAAATCATGAAAACGGGGTTGACTTGCCTAAAATAAGGCACATATACTGTATTTAGCAATAACAAACAAGTAAAAACATTTATCATCTGTTATAACAATACAGTGAATCAAAAACGACATACAAATGGCTACAAACTAACTAGCTAGTAATCTGACAGGCAAAATGTGACTAACAGTAGTTTCTTAGCTAGCATAAAAACAAGTGCATAAAATGCTGTACAATGACAAAAATATAATATCGACAACTTTATCAGGAAACATATGGAAACAAATACTGTACTCACAGTTCTTGCATTCATGCACAGTAAAGGATACAACAGTTAGAATAATAATGTTAGAAAACTGGACATTCTTTGCACAGCCACAGGTGGCAAGCTGAGTTAGGCTAATTAACACTGCAATCTTGCGCTAGCTGTGACGTCATCAGTCACTCTTAAAGGGACAGGCTTTCTTACAGGTGAATAAAACAGAAATGAATGTAGAGCTGTTGTTTCCGATCAACAACATTTTTGTAATTAATGTTGTTGTATTGTACTGGAACTAATGACAACAAACTATAATTTAATGGATTCAATTAAGAAAAATAGTTCTAATAGGATTCTGATTGTGGTGACAAAATCCTAGAAAACGTATCGAAAACCGATAGGATCCAATCGGATTTATTTTGATTTCCAATAGGAAAAAAAGTAGTCCAATAGGATTCCAATAGGATTCTGATAAAGGTGACACAAAATCCTATAGGATTGTGAGAATTCTATAGGATTCTATTGGAAAAATCACTAATCCTATATAATTTTTTGACTAGGTATTGAATATCTGCCAAAAATATCTGCCATTGGCCTCCTTGACCCTCAAAAATTGGTATCGGCCCTAGAAAATCCATATCGGTCATTCTCTAGTTTATACACATCATTGGATACAGCAGTCATTGATCAGGTTGACCCTATAGAAATAGAATAATTCCATTATTTCCATGGTTAACCGTATGGAAGATGGAGAAGTCTAATTGGTCTAGTAGTTTACTGTAACCATCTTCAGTAAGCAGGGCTAGCGCCGGTTATTGATAAAGAGACAAGCTGACTACCAAATCCATTCATTTAATGGAGATGATTGTCCAACATAAAATGCACAAACTGTCCGTCTTTTTACGAATGCAACTCGTCCGAAAATAGCTGGTTTAACTTTGTCTGACAAAAACAGATTGATGAATGCATATATCCGTGTTCATGCCTCCCAGTGAGGCCGTAGCCTAAATGTGAACAAAACTCCAAGTCACAAATACTAACATACATTAATTGCAGAGCTTTGTAGGTAATAAACATGTTGAAATCTAATTTTGCTGAGCAGAGGTGGTGGACAATCGACAACATTGACACACTCGTTCAAATTAATATCAAAGATTTATATTACTATGATCCTATAAAATACACCTGCCCTTGAGGAGACAATACCTTCCAACCAGAGTTTTGGAGGAAAGTAATTCCCCTATAGTAAGCAACTTCCATGGTCACACAGGCTAGATGGGAAAAGGGTAATTTCCTTTTTGCTGGGGGTCCTCGTGGTCCCAAAAGCCCTAGGGAAGGGGCACATAGAAGGTGCCGTGGTCATTATCACAAATCACACACGAAGTCTGTGTCCCAAATGGCACTTTATTCCCTACATAGTGCATTAATTTTAACCAGGACCAATAGGGCATTTGGGACGCAGCTGAGGAAGACAAACAACCATGTCTTGTATCTTTATAAAAAACATATTTCTCATCTCGCTGTGGAGGGGTTCTTACACCAAGCTGACAAGTATTACTGCCAGTACACCCAGTGTGTGTAGTGTGTACTGTATGGAAGCATGGGACACACAGATACACAGAGTGATTTTTGTAAATAGTGAAATGTATGTTTAGTGAAAACACATTCATAGAGCAGGTATAAAGTACTGATTATTGTACACACACACACGCGCACGCACACACACACACACACTCACACACACACACACACACATGCAAGCACTCATCAGTTTATTTTGGATGTGTCCATTTATCCCCTCCTGTGAGGGCAGATCTCCAATTGGCCCCCTGCCTTGTCACATTCCCACAACAAAGTGTCACGCCCTGGCTCTGGGACTCCGTTATGTTGAGCCAGGGTGTGTTGTTTCTATGTGTTTTGTGTTCTAGGTTGATTATCTAGCTCATGTGTTTCTGTGTTGGCCGGGGTGGTTCTCAATCAGAGGCAACGAGTATCAGCTGTTGCTTGTTGTCTCTGATTGGGAACCATACTTAGGCAGCCTGTTTGCCACAGTGTTTTGTGGGATCTTGTTCCGTGTATGGTTAGTGTCTGTTACCAAGGACATCACGTATCGTTTTGTTGTTTTGTTCGTGTGGTACTCTAATAAAATAAGTATGTTCGCAAATCACGCTGCGCATTGGTCCACTTCCTCCAACGATCGTGACAGAAGATCCCACCATAACTGGACCAAGCAGCGTGTCCAGGAGCCAACGCCAGAGGTGAATCTAAGGGATGTCCACCTCGACTGGGTCAAGCAGCGTGTCCAGGAGCCAACGCCAGAGAGGTCTCTAATTGGATATCAACCTCGACTGGGTCAAGCCGCGTGAGGAGGAGAGAGGTTGGACTTGGGAGCAGAGGCTGGAGAGTCTGGCGAGAGCCATGGAGGCCATAGCCACGGGGGAGAGACGAACCCAATACATTTTTAGGGGGGGGCTCACACCGTGGACGACGGGACTGCTGGAGGCAGATAAGGGGCGAGTTAGTGGACGAGGAGAGAAGGCCACCGGGTTACGGGAGCCATTGGCGAGTAGAGGGAAGGAAAATGTAGAGGCACGGCAAGAGGTACTGAGGTGTGTTGCCAGTCCGGTCCGGCCCGTTCCTGATCCCCGGGTAAGGCCAGTGGTGTGTGTTCCCAGTGCGGTCCGGCCTGTTCCTGTCCCTCGCACCAAGCCTGTGATGCGCGTCGCCAGCCCGGTCCGGCCTGTTCCTGCCTCTCGCACCAAGCCAATGGTGCGCGTCGCCAGCCCGGCCCGGCCTGTTCCTGCTCCCCGCACCAAGCCAATGGTGCGCGTCGCCAGCCCGGCCCGGCCTGTTCCCCGCACCAAGCCAATGGTGCGCGTCGCCAGCCCGGCCCGGCCTGTTCCTGCTCCCCGCACCAAGCCTGTAGTGCGCTTCGTCAGCCCGGTTCGGCCCGTCCCTGCTCCCCGCTCCAAGCCTGTGGTGTGCGTCGTCAGCCCGGTCCGGCCCGTTCCTGCTCCCCGCACCAAGCCTGTGGTGCGTCGTCAGTCCGGCACAGCCCGTGCCTGGGTCACCGGTGCCTGGTCAGGTACCGGTCAGCTGCTCCACATCGGAGCCTAAGCAATCCGCTCCACCGATGTCCAGTCCAGCTCCAGCCAGCGGGGCCAGACCGGACCAGGGGCGCTACGGAGGGTGGTGGTCAAGCCCGGAGCCGGAACCGCCTCCGAGGAGGAATGCCCACCCGGCCCTCCCCTGTTCGGTTTATGTTTGGCGCGGTCGCAGTCCGCGCCTTTGGGGGGGGGGGTACTGTCACGCCCTGGCTCTGGGACTCCGTTATGTTGAGCCAGGGTGTGTTGTTTCTATGTGTTTTATGTTCTAGGTTGATTATCTAGCTCATGTGTTTCTGTGTTGGCCGGGGTGGTTCTCAATCAGAGGCAACGATTATCAGCTGTTGCTTGTTGTCTCTGATTGGGAACCATACTTAGGCAGCCTGTTTGCCACAGTGTTTTGTGGGATCTTGTTCCGTGTATGGTAAGTGTCTGTTACCAAGGACGTCACGTATCGTTTTGTTGTTTTGTTCGTGTGGTACTCTAATAAAATAAGTATGTTCGCAAATCACGCTGCGCATTGGTCCACTGTGTTCGACGATCGTGACACAAAGATGGGCTCAGTACAGAGTGGAGTGGAATGGGGGAAGAAGAGGAGTAGAGGGGTGAAGGGGATGGAGGAGGAAGGAATTTGATAGAAGAGGGACAGGAGAGGAGCTGTGAGAATGAACTGGACCATGGAGTGTGGAAAGGAGGAGAGGCAAATAGATGAAAGGATGAGAGGAAAGAGAGAGAGACAGGATACAGATATTCATCTTAAGTGACATTGGCACACTGCCACAGACTCCCATAGATTATGGTATAATGAATCCAATCTAAACATCATATCTAAGTGGGTATTTCTCAGTGGTCCACTTCATCTGACCCTGACATTAAATGTTTTGGGGGATACATAAATGTTATATCCAGACACTGATTACATATCTGAATGACATGTCATGAGGGGTTATACCATGTTACTACATGTCATAACACAGTTATGAACTAGTAAAGTGCAGTCCGTGAACAATTTGTTAATGTTGAACCACTCTTTTTACTGACTTGAGAGTCATGATTCGTTTTGCGAGTGACTCGTTCATTTTAGTCATTCGTTTGAACTGCTGGCCACAATGAATACAGCAGGATTAATACACGCTCTTCCAGTTCAGCAGCTCCGGAGACATGCTCCGACCACAAACTGTCTATCATATGTGTGCGCAGCAAAATGTTCTCGATGGAACTCGAGAACGAATCGTTTTGGGGGTGTGCTGCACAATATTGTGCTTTCTTGGGCAGTCAAGAAATTGCATTCCGCCAAGAGTCGTTCACAATCTAGACCAGCCGCAAATAGACCTCATTTCAAAGGTATCAATCGTATTTGTAGGCTATGCAATTTATAAGTCTCAGTCACAAATGACAGCGCCAATAAGCCCTCTATGGTGAACGAGAGGCTTGTAGAATCATGATTCTTTCGAGTTTGTAGTTCATCGTTCTCCGGTAGGGGGTCCTGCGTGCTCTGCGCATTACTGAACCAAATGAACGAAATTAGTTGAAAGATTTGTTATTTTGACTGAACGAGTTGAAAAGATCTGAGTTAGTAAAAAGAGTCAAACTCCCATCACTGTTATGAACTCATTCTGGTAGGATAAGTATGGTAGGACAAACAGAGGACAAGTTCCTTGCAGGAGGTCTCGTTACTCGCATAATCGCCTATGACATTTTTCACGCTGGTTTACAGGAGACATATTTAAACCCCTTCACCAGCATCAGCCAGTTATTGAAAGGAAGAGATAGCGAAAAGGATTGAACTGGAGCGAGGGCTAATTTAATTGGGTAATGCAGTTTGGGATTTACCTCATGTTGTAATTAGCTTACATTTCTACAGTGTGGTGGCGTATTGAGCTTTACAGACATGCTCCATTACAGTGCTAAAGATCCTCCTCTAAGCAATGTGACCACTGGGTCATGATCATTAGGGTACACAATGGACAATGTTTTAAAACCTTTCACAACTAAAAACTAAAAATTGAGTTTCTCATTGTTTCAGTCCATCTCTTCCATTTGGTGTCTAATGAACACAAAGTGTTGTGGTTACAGGGAATCACACTGAAGAAAAAAAAAACATGAATGAATGAAACTGCTAATGGAAGACAGAATCAGGAGAATTGATTCACCAGTGGCGGTTGGTGCTGTTTAAGATGAGGGAGGACGATAATTTTTTCTATGAGCATGGCCTTATTTCTATGACAGCAAATTGGATGACTGTCATTCATATTCCATTCACCCAGCTCAATGCAACATCGATAGGTTTAGGCTACTACATGATACTTACATTTTCCCTATACCCATCATGAGGTTGCTACAACCTAGCCGATGAATGAAAGTTTACAACATACTCTGGGTGCACAGGTCGCGTGGAGAAGTTTTAGTAATCAAGGTGACAGACATTGACACATTCAATACCGCCTTGCACACTCTTGTCTTCATCTAGCTGATCTAGGGTGTAATCAATAGTCCAACAGTTGCAAACAAGAGTTTCTATTGGACAAATTCAGGTACTTTTATCCCCGCTTCGTTTCGTTTGCTTCCGTTTAAGAAACGTTTTTCAACAGAATCGGAGGAATGAGCAGCCACATACATACAGCATGATCCCTTGGATCATTGTATAATTTCTTCTTGCATCTACGCACTATCCTTCTCTCACCTATTTTTCCCTTTGCTTGTGGACCTTAATGCACAACACAACAGCTGTATGCGGCCAGGCGACAAATCCTTTCCAAGCCAAACCTTCATATCATAACCGCTAACCGCTACACACAGCCTACATCGTTTTCACCATATTATAACGTCATAGTTAACATAGCTACTAGAACTAACACGTTAGTAAACCCGCTACAATCATGCAGTACAGTGTACAGTCAGCAAGGAGTTTAGCAGTTACACCGGCAGGCCCCGGTGGCAATAAATTGTCTTGACTTGTTTGAGTTCCAGTGTTGGATAGCCATAGCCAGCTAGCTAACATAGCATCCCTCTGTGTTTGAGGCGGGTGTTTGAGTAGACTAAACTAGTTAGCTGCATTCGCTAGCTAAAATACAAAATATAGCTATCTCTCTCTCTCTCTCTCGCTCTCACTTTTCCTTCATTTTGAATAAATACTTTCTTTCAAAACTGTTCAACTATTGTCTTTCTCTGTCTTTGAGTCAACTACTCAACACATTTTATGCACTGCATTGCTAACTAGCTGTAGCTTATGCTTTCAGTACTAGATTCATTCTCTGATCCTTTGATTGGGTGGACAAAATGTCAGTTCATGCTGCAAGAGCTCTGATAGGTTGGAGGACGTCCTCTGGGAGTTGTAATTACTGTGTAAGTCTATGGAAGGGGGTGAGAACCACGAGCCTCCTAGGTTTTATATTGAAGTCAATGTACCCAGAGGAGGATGGAAACTAGCTGTCCTCCGGCTACACCATGATGTTTTCTTACAGAATCCTGTTGAGTCTACTGTAGACCTTCATTGCAAAACAGTGTGTTGTAATCAATTATTTTGTGACGTGAATATATGTAGTATAGTTTTATCTAAAAAGGATAACTTTTTTATATTTCACTATTTACATCTTTTGAAATTCACTGAGGAGGATGGTCCTCCCCTTCCTCACCTGAGGAGCCTCCACTGACCAGAACCTTTTTAAACTGAATCAGTAAATTATTAGAAAACACCATTGTCTCTGAGTCACAAAGTCACAAAGTGAATCGATTTCTTGACTCATCTAGACATTGAATGTCAAATCCCTCTATCCGAGACACTTTGCTGTGCAAATCAAACACACATCTGAAAGCACTGTGTGGAAATTACATTATATGCAACAAATGAATTCTAACCAGAGAGAGAGATACGTTTTTCAATGGGCTATAGCATGGGTACTCAAATACTATTTGAGAAGGTCCAGTGACACACATTTCCTAGGTGGCAAAGGTTCAGACGGATATCATAATTTACCAGCGTTGTGGTACAGCATAGTGACAAACATACATTCATCTATGACTTGTTGTTACAAAAATGAATAAATGAATTATAAACGTCTTTATTTTGAACGTGAACCTGTGCATCATTGCATCAAAGTGGTTGCATAGTTGTCTTTATGCAAAAAAGCCCTGGGAACCAATATACATGGGCCTTGAATTAGTAAATCATATTTAAATAAAATAAAGTACATGTTTTCTGGTGAACAAAAGAGAGTTCAGTAGAAAAATAATAATAATCTGAATGCACAGAAAGTCACTGTGGGCAATGCAATATGCATGTATTAGTCACTAGGGACCTTGCCCTTGCATCACTGAGAGAAATGACACCTTCTGTCTCCTGCCAATGATTTGAACTTTAGAGCAATTCTGAGACACTGGTGCAGGTGTTCATTGGTGAGCCTGGCGCGGTAATTGTTTTTAATAAAGTTTGTTGTAGAGAAGGCTGATTCACAGCAGTATGTGGAGCCAAACATGGTCAGTATGTGTAATGCCATTTTGTTATGAACAGGGACATCAGCTTCAGGCACCATCTTTCCCCAGCCTGCTCTTTCAAAGACACATTTTCATGCAGCTGAATCAACTCCATTTGCAGTGATGCAACATTTCCCATCTGAAGATCTGTTTCGCTTCCTCTGAAAACTTTGTAACAAAGCATTTGTTACAAAGCATGGCGCTTGCAACGCCAGGGTTGTGGTTTCGTTTCTCACAGGGGTCCAGCATGAAAATGTATGCACTCACTAACTGTAAGTCGCTCTGGATAAGAGTGTCTGCTAAATGACTAAAATGTAAATGTAAATTTGACCAAGAAGGGGTTCTGGATGAACAGCAGGTTTCTTCCAAGAGTAAAGTCATCAAAGCGAGCATTGAAGTTATGCATCAGCTTGACCCTTCTCTGGGTCAGGTTTATTGAGTTTGGCAGGGCTATAGGATGCATCAGGAGGTTTATTTTCAACTGATATAGGTCTTTAGACCAGATTTACTAAAGGATTTCACGTGTGCACACATCAGCAGCAGCTCGACATCAGCCCTCCTGGAACATCAACACAAGGTCAAACCTCTCTTTACTGTCATACTTCACTGTCAGCACCGTCACATTATACCCAGGGACTGCCCCGGGAGAGAGAGAGTGAGGGAAGGAGGGAGAGACAGAGAGAGGGAGTGTGTGTGAGAGAGAGATGGAGGGAAAGCGACAGTTAGAGAGTGTGTGTGTTTGAGAGAAAGGGAAGGCAGAGGGAAAGCGAACAAGCAGGGAGGGAGCAAGAAAGAAATGTCTGAAAAAAAGAGAATTGAAAGGAGGGAGGGAGAACAGGATAGATGTTATATTTGAAAAGAAAAAGAAATAAATATATGGTGGGAGAGAGAGAATAGAGACAACTAATGGAAGGGGAGAAGGGCAGTTACTAAATGGGGAATCTGCTGGCTGTCATGTATACTGAGAGCTGAGAAAGATGACAGATGCCCTTCCCCCCTGGTGAGTGTGTGATGTTACGGAGTCTATGCAAAGTATGTATTTAAAAGAAAATCATATTTGCACTTTATTTTCCAGTGCCGAAAATTACCACCTATTTTACTAATAAGAAATGACATGGTAAATGGGTAATGACAGAGTAAAAAACTGCAAATGACATGTTTGCTCTTTGGGATTAATTACAATTATTAGGCAACATGCATTTTTGATCTATTTCATGTTCCTTCTGACTTTTCAGGAGATCAGGGGAGTCCTGCAAAACACTTGCTGTGTGGCAGGCACCGGAACCCCCAAACCCACATACAAACTGTAGCCCAAGGCTGACATGGGGGTCAAGTGGAGTGATAGGGAGAGAGACAGAAACTGTGAAATCTGTATACATGTTTGCTGACATTTATTAATGAAGACGGAAATGTGTGAGAGGATGAGTGAGGTATAAAAACAAGAGAAATGGAGAAGGGAAAACAGTGCATGGGGAGAGAAATGGAGTGAGGGGTTTAAGAGAGAGCAAGTGAACTGTGCAGTAAGAGACATAAGTGGAGAGAAATAAATGGAATGGTGCGAAAGGAGAGGTATGGAGAGAGAGTGGGAGCAGTATGGCGAGAGAGATTAGTATGAAGAGAGAGGAAACAATATGGAGAGAGAGAGAGCGTGATAGAGAGAAAGAGAGAGAGAGCGTGATAGAGAGAAAGACGGAACAGCATGGGGAGAAAGACCCCATTCATCTTTTAGCTGGGGAACCTGACAGCTGTTAGCAGGCAAACACCTGCAAATGGAGTAAGGGGAGGGAGGCACTGTGCAGGGCAACGGTGGAAATCCATCATGACTAATGCCAGGGGAGAAAGGAGTTATGTTCTAAATGGCACCCTATTCCCTTCAAAGTGCACCAGTGCCCATAGGTCCCTGGTCAAAAGTAGAGTGCTATATAGGTAATAGGGTGCCATTTGGGATGGAACAGAGGAGTGTGGGGAATATTGGTGGTGGGGGTCATTGCATGGGGGCATATAGTCTAAACTCTCTGTTCTCCAGAAATCTGATTCTGCACTTAGTGGCATCCTACCTCCAGCACTGGGGGCATGGTAGCAGTTAAGTTCATGTTTAGCCAGACAGGGCCTGTGACCTTGGTCTGCATAGAAGACTTAGGCCAAGTCTATATTTGCCAAGTCAATCAGTCAGGTAAACAGCAGCCGGTCCTCCTCTTCCCCAGACAGTGAGAAGAGGCTATGCAGTTTTTAGACCAAGGCCCTGTATGAATACCTTTGAAATGTATACTTCCAGGGCCTCCCGAGTGGCGCAGTGGTCTAAGGCACTGAATCGCAGTGCTTGAGGCGTCACTACAGACCCGGGTTCGATCCCAGGCGGTATCCCGTGACCGGGAGTCCCATAGTGCGGCGCACAGTTGTCCGGGTTAGGGGAGGGTTTGACCGGGGGGGGCTTTACTTGGCTCATCGTGCTCTAGTGACTCCTTGTGGCGGGCCGGGTGCCTGCAGGCTGACTTCGGTCGTCAGTTGAACAGTGTTTCCTCTGACACATTGGTGCAGCTGGCTTAAGAAGCACAGTTTGGCGGGTCATGTTTCGGAGGACGCATGACTCAACCTTCGCCTCTCCTGAGCCCGTTGGGGAGTTGCAGCGATGAGATTGGATCGCAATTAGGGAGAAAAAGTGGGTAAAATACAACAACAAAAAAAGAAATGTATCCTCCCTTCTTCCTGATCTGTAAGTGAGTGGATAGGTGAAGACATGGGTTGTGTCTGAAATAGCACACTATGGACCCTGGTCAAAAGTAGTGTACTATATAGTGCATAGGGTGCCATTTCAGACACTGCCATGGTCTCCACCCAATTGCTTTCACAAATCCAGTGTCAGATCAGTAATTTCCTCATGGAGAGAAGGGTGCACTTTAAAGTATTCAAACACTGGTTCTTAGTAGAAGAGTACGGATGAGCTGTGTGTAATTGTGTGTCTTAACCAGCTTCTGTTGTGATGTGCTGATGTTGTTGTAACAACGTTGAGGGGATAAAAATTTTTCAGTTGATGGTGTGATGAATGTGATTATGTTTAGGAGAGGTTGTGTTAAGGTTATGTTAGGGTTAGGTTTCTGATTATGCTACTCGACTGCAGTGTTTCTCTGTTCAAGTTGTACTTTAGTAAGGCTGTGCTGAGGTTGTACTGAGGTCGTCCTAGGTTTGCGATGAGATTCGGAATTAAATTGTGTCAAGGTTGCATCGAGGTTATGGTCAAATTGCACTGGGATACATTGAGTTTGTTGTGGAGTTGTATTGGGTTTGTGCAGAGGTCCTTGCAAATCACACCGCCAAGCCCCCATTTGTCAAACCTGTCTTCAGGTGCACAGCTCAGCAAACATAGAAAATGCAATTCTTCCTCATTCCCACAGTGCATCAGGACTGACTACCGCCCCAGAGGTCGTCGCAAGGGTAATGAACATATATCGAGTGTGTCGTATTGGCTTGATAATCACTTACAGTCTGCCCTCTCTCTACCTGTTATGAATGTGATCGGTAATGAGGAAAATCGAACAGCATTACTGTACTGTCTCAAACTGAAGGCTAAAGCACTGTTCGTTGTCCTTACATAGACAAGAGCAGACATGTCAAACCTGCACTTCACCCAAGGCCTGTCCATCTGGCAACAGTGAATTTCTCAGCTCCAACTTTCTCTAATAATTACAATGGCCGTGTTCGTGTCTTGCCTACTACTTATTAAAACGACATACTGTGTACTTATCGTACTACATACTATTTACATCCACTGCAGGGAAAAAATAGGATTATTTTTTGCTAGAAATAATCTAGTGAGCTAGCCAGTTACAGTTATATTGCTGTCAGAGAAACCCAGCCCTCACTACAATAACAAGCAACACATTGCTTGGCAACCAACATTTAAAGCTGCAATATGTAACTTTTGGGCGACCTGACCAAATCCACATAAAAATATATGTTATAGATCTGTCATTCTCATTGAAAGCAAGTCTAAGAAACGGTAGATCTGTTCTATGTGCATTGTTTCTATGCTTCCCGTTCTTAAGTTTTGTTTTTGCGTCTTTTACTTTTGGTTTTGTACACTAGCTTAAAACAGCTGAAAATACAATATTTTTGTTTATGAAAAAATATATTTCACAGCGGTTTAGATGGTACAATGATTCTCTACACTATCCTTTATTGTTTTGTCACATAAACTGAAATTAGGCAAACTATTCAAATTTGGCAGAGCGATTTCTGCATAGTGCATCTTTAACATTAACTAGCTAGCTTTGGCAATTAAATTATGTCTAACACATACATTACATATTAACTCAGAGCTTTAATATCCCCAATTTTCGGGATTGACTGACCTTCATGTCTTAAAGTAATGATGGACTGTCATTTCTCTTTGCTTATTTGAGCTGTTCTTGTCATAATATAGACTTGGTCTTTTACCAAATAGGGCTATCTTCTGTATACCACCCCTACCTTGTCACAACACAACTGATTGGCTCAAACACATTAAGAAGTACAGAAATTCCACAAATTAACTTTTAACAAGGCACACCTGTTAATTGAAATGCATTCCAGGTGACTACCTCATGAAGCTGGTTGAGAGAATGCCAAGAGTGTGCAAGGGCTATTTGACCAAGAAGGAGAGTGATGAAGTGCTGCATCAGATGACCTGGCCTCCACAATCACCCGACCTCAAGCCAATTGAGATGGTTTGGGATTAGTTGGACCGCAGAGTGAAGGAAAAGCAGCCAACAAGTACTCAGCATATGTGGGAACTCCTTCAAGACTGTTGGAAAAGCATTCCTTATTAAGCTGGTTGAGAGAATGCCAAGCGTGTGTAAAGCTGTCATCAAGGCAAAGGGTGGCTACTTTGAAGAATCAAAAATATATTTTGATTTGTTTAACACTTTTTTGGTTACTACTGTCACGCCCTGGCTCTGGGGACTCTCGTATGTTGAGCCAGGGTGTTTATTTTGTTTAGGTTCTAGTCGTTGTCTATCTATGTTGGCCTGAGTGACTCCCAATCAGAGGCAACGAGTGTCAGCTGGTTGTCTCTGATTGGGAGCCATATTTAACTGTCTGTCTTTCATTTTGTGTTTGTGGTTTCTTGTTCGTGTTGGTTTGTGTTTAAACCGTAGACGTCACGTTTTCGTTTGTTGTTTTGATCGTGTGATCATTAAATAAATATAAATATGTTCACCTTCAACGCTGCGCATTGGTCTCTCCCTGACGATCGTGACAGAAGAAACCACCAAAACCAGACCAAGCAGCGTGTCCAGGAGCCATCGCTAGCAGATCTCCGTGGCAACCTCGACTGGGTCAAGCCTAGTGAGGAGCAGAGAGGGTGGACTTGGGACCAGTTGAGGAAGAGCTTCGACTGGGTCAAGCCCATTGAGGAGCTGAATGGCGGGAGTTGGAGACAGAGGAGCGAGAGTTGGGCGAGAACGATGGAGGCCTGGCCCACGGGGGGGAGAGACCCCCAGAAAATTTTTAGGGGGGGGCTCACGACGTCGGGGCAGCAGGAGGCCGCGATAGAGCGGTCCAGCGGGTTGGCAGAGGAGGCCGCCAGGTTACGGGAGTCACTGGTCACCAGGGGGGAAGGAGGTTGTAGAGGCACGGCGAGAGGTACTGGCGTGTGTTGCCAGTCCGGTCCGGCCTGTTCCTGATCCCCACGTAGGGCCAGTGGTGTGTGTTCCCAGTACGGTCCGGCCTGTTCCTGCCACTCCCACCAAGTCAGTGGTGCGCTTTCGTCAGCCCGGCGCGGCCCGTTCCTGCTCCCCGCACCAAGTCAGTGGTGCGCGCCGTCAGCCCGGTCCGGCCCATTCCTGCTCCCCGCACCAAGTCAGTGGTGCGGCGTCGTCAGCCCGGTCCGGCCCATTCCTGCTCCCCGCACCAAGTCAGTGGTGCGCGTCGTCAGCCCGGTCCGGCCCATTCCTGCTCCCCGCACCAAGTCAGGGGTGCGCTCGTCAGCCCGGTCCGGCCCATTCCTGCTCCCCGCACCAAGTCAGGGGTGCGCTTCGTCAGCCCGGTCCGGCCCATTCCTGCTCCCCGCACCAAGGCAGTGGTGCGCTTTGTCAGCCCGGCTCGGCCCGTTCCTGCTCCCCGCACCAAGTCAGTGGTGTGCTTCGTCAGCCCAGTCCGGCCTGTCCCTGCTCCACGCACCAAGCCTACGGTGTGCGTCGTCAGCCTGGTAAGGCCCGTTCCTCCTCCACGCACCAAGCCTACGGTGTGCGTCGTCAGCCTGGTAAGGCCCGTTCCTCATCCACGCACAAGCCAGGGGTGCGCGTCGTCAGTCCAGCACAACCCGTGCCTGGGTCATGTCCGGAGCCGGATCCGCCGCCGAGGCGGAGTGCCCACCCGGTCCCTCCCCTGTTGTGGTTGGTTGGCGCGGTCGGAGTCCGCGCCTTTGGGGGGGGGGTACTGTCACGCCCTGGCTCTGGGGACTCTCGTATGTTGAGCCAGGGTGTTTATTTTGTTTAGGTTCTAGTCGTTGTCTATCTATGTTGGCCTGAGTGACTCCCAATCAGAGGCAACGAGTGTCAGCTGGTTGTCTCTGATTGGGAGCCATATTTAACTGTCTGTCTTTCATTTTGTGTTTGTGGTTTCTTGTTCGTGTTGGTTTGTGTTTAAACCGTAGACGTCACGTTTTCGTTTGTTGTTTTGATCGTGTGATCATTAAATAAATATAAATATGTTCACCTTCAACGCTGCGCATTGGTCTCTCCCTGACGATCGTGACAACTACATGATTCCATATGTGTTATTCCACAGTTTTGATGTCTTCACTATTATTCTACAATGTAGAAAATAGTAAAAATAAAGAAAAACCCTTGAATGAGTAGGTGTGTCCAAACTTTTGACTGGTACTCTATGTACATATTTTATAATACATGAGTTTTCCATATGGGAAATACTGAAAATAATAACAAAAATAATTCTTCACACAAAGAAAAAGATTGTAAATGAATTCCTACATTAACAACTATTGTTCCTCATAGATTCCAACATTTATTTCAAATAAATGCTCAGCCTCTCTCAACTCCAGCCTTTCACACAAGCCTTGCAGTGGTGGAATCTTCTTTTCGCAGTTGCACTTCCTCGTCTTGGTTTAGATTCTACAGTGTTACTGAATTAGCTGCAGATAAAGGGGTTACTGTAGCGTGACGGGGGTCAACAAACTCTGTGCTGAAGGACTGACAGGTCTATGGAAGAGGATTGTTAGTGTGAAGCTGGAATCAACCAACGGCAGGTCGAAAGGCAGAAAGACAGGCAGAAAGACTGCCACCTGCTTAAAACCTGATTGTTCTGTCACTCTAGTCAAACGTGTCATACTACTCTAGACTGGGCTGGGTGTTGGCTATGTACAGTATGATAGGAAATTAAATACATGGCACTGTCCGTGTGCAAAGCCCAGGAAAACATGTGTACACAAGTACATAGCCAAATGGCACTCGTTTCAAACAGAGAAGGATATTTTCAGAAAAGTGAAGAGCACGGACAAAGAGGAGGTCTTCACTACCATGGCCACAGACCCTTGCGTTGAATATGGAAAAGACAGGAGGTCCATGGATGTCCCACTGTATCCTGCAAAAGGGAAGGGACTGGATCAAATTGCACAGTATTTGTTTTTAAAGAATCTCAGAAAGGTAATCCTCACTGGATGCCAACAACTTACATTTCACTTTGGCTCCATTGGGCTCCCAATGCTCTGTGGTCCTGTGTGGATTTCCAAGGGCCCAGGATGCACCCAGTGAACTTGGATGATATATCATCATGGATGCTGACACCGCTGGGGAAAGCATTGGCCTCTGCTGACCGTGTATATTATAGCTGTGCTTTGATCTATACCAGGAACCACTTGCCCCAACCTTCCTCAATCCCTTCTTTCTCAGTACAATTCCAGAGGAGCCAGTAAGATATGCCGGTGCCCTGGAGACACCGAAAGGTTATTGGGTGAATTGTAACTACATATAGAATTTACTGAAAGGAGGAGGTGAAATATTAATACCAACGTCATGATGCGGCAGCCATTTTATGACTCTTTTGGGCATACCTTATGTTATAAGGTCCCATAGCGAAAGCTTGTCTCTTTAGCAAAGTAAAAATGCATGACCAACAGCCTGTAATGTCCCTTTCAAGAGCCTGCATGATGGGGGTTTCACCAGAGAATGGTCTGAATACAAAATATATCCAATGACATCATACATAAGAGTCTGTTGGCGGGACTATTTTATTGTCAATGCATCACCTCCTCACCTGTTTAATATAAAATGAACCTCTAGTTCAGCAGTGTGTCAGTTATATTTGCCCTCTGTTTGACCTACAGTACTCTGAAAATGAGTATTTACTCAACAGAGTTCATTCAGGGTTCTCTAATGTATGATCCGTAAACAAACCCTTATGAGAGGAACATGAACAAATGCTACAGCCCTACGACGGAAATCGTTTTAGAGTTTGCTTTGGTCATATGAGCAGCCGTCCCTTTAAACGTAATTCTTCCAGGACTTCCATTTGTCAAAATCAGAGCGCATCTCGTGGCATATCCATCAAAACCAGTCAATGTAAGTAAAGAATAGTCCCACTATTCCTGGAAAAATAGATATGGTGCACTATTTCCTGGGGGAGTATGAGGGGCTCTCTGTAAACAGAGTTCATTTTTTAAAAGCTTACCTTTTCCATGCTCATAAAGGTCAATGTTGGACAATGTGTATACACTCCAATCTCCACAGTAGGCTAATCCAACTAAGCCTGACCTTTTGCAAGTGACCTTTGAAATAATGTCTAATTTTTTTAAACAAGAAAAGGGAGTTCACATGTGACTTGCTCCATCATTATCAGTCACATGGACCCCAACATACATTTTGAGGTCTATATACTTTCAAAAAGTATAATGCAGCGTCTATTCGATTAAATTAAAATTGTAAACTTATGTTTCAAAAATAAACATTTTGAAATCCAATAAAATGGTGTGGATACCACTTTATTTTTGTTTGTTTTACTTATTTTAGAAAAATGCAATGGTGCCAATATATTTGGCCGTAACTACAGTATATACCCTATTGTGCTAAAGACTCTCTCACTGGGGACAGAGGAGGGCGGTGCAGTCAGGAACCTTCTGGCTAATGGAGACAGCTTCTACCACTGCAGGGGGTCACCTTAGGATGATAATACAAATAAGAATAGGTTTACATTTTATCGAGAAAAACATTTCTGTTCATTAAAGAGAGAAAACATTGAAGTGGTTTAACATACTTGTTTGGCCATCCAGAACAGATTCTCTAAGGTATCGCGCCAGCTCCTCATCCAGACCCCCAGGTGCCTCTGGCTGAGTCCGTCGTCATATACAGGTAACTGCCTAAATAAAGGAATCACCAACATAAAGTGTCTTAATAGGGTGTTGGGCCACCACGAGCTGTCACAGGAGCTTCAATGTGCCTTGGCATAGATTCTACAAGTGTCTGGAACTCTATTGGAGGGATGCGACACCATTCTTCCACAAGAAATTCCATAATTTTGTGTTTTGTTGATGGTGGTAGAAAATGCTGTCTCAGGTGCCTCTCCAGAGTCTCCCATAAGTGTTCAATTGGGTTGAGATTTGGTGACTGAGATAGCCATGGCATATCGTGAAACATCAGCAAGTTGAGCAGTCTTCGTTGCTGAAGTTCCTGCCAAATGTGCCCAAAAAATCACCCCTCTTCTTCTAGCAATGGTAGCCAAAATAATGGGCAGCTGGGCCTGCCTAGCATTTTTATACATGACCCTAAGCATGATGGGATGTTAATTCCACACCTGTGTGGAAGCACCTGCTTTCAATATACTTTATATCCCTCATTTACTCAAGTGTTTCCATTATTTTGGCTGTTACCTGTAGGTTGTCTAACAGACTTTGTCTCTCCAACCTTGACCTTTTGTGATCCGCTTCCTCACTGGTGGGCTCTGAGCTTGCTGAGTGTGAGGCTTTCTTTGCCTCTTCCTTTAGCCAGGTTTTGGCCCTTCTGGTTCTCTATCTGAAAAGGGTCACTGCTTGTCGCGAGGATCCAACAAGCAGGCCAGCACCACTTCCTTGGTATCGTACATCTTTGCAAACTGTCAGACCTTCGATAGCGATTCAGAACTTCAATTGTGGGAATAATGTATGGGACAGAGGCCTCAGACTTGTTCATCACCAGGGTGATTTCTTATATTGGGTTCAATGTGTGGATGAGCTTTGCTACGTCCCACTACTCTATGTCACCACTACTCTACACTTCGACATGTGAAATGTCCATAGTCCCCAGAGTACACCGTTAGGTCAGTCTTGCTCAAGTTTCAAGTTTTTATTAGTCGTATGTATGGCATACACACGGTATACACCTTCCAACTAAATGCTTACTTGCAGGTTCCTTCTCGACAATGCAAAAACAATAAGAAATGATAAAAGATAAGAATACGAACGTAAAGTAAATGGCTCAGTAGAATAGAATATACATGTTAGTTAAGTACAGTGAGGGAAAAAAGTATTTGATCCCCTGCTGATTTTGTACATTTGCCCACTGACAAATAAATTATCAGTCTATAATTTTAATGGTAGGTTTATTTGAACAGTAAGAGACAGAATAACAACAACAAAAATCCAGAAAAACGCATGTCAAAAATGTTATAAATTGATTTGCATTTTAATTAGGGAAATAAGTATTTGACCCCTCTGCAAAACATGACTTAATACTTGATGGCAAAACCCTTGTTGGCAATCACAAAGGTCAGACGTTTCTTGTAGTTGGCCACCAGGTTTGCACACATCTCAGGAGGGATTTTGTCCCACTCCACTTTGCAGATCTTCTCCAAGTCATTAAGGTTTCGAGGCTGACGTTTGGCAACTCGAACCTTCAGCTCCCTCCACAGATGTTCTATTGGATTAAGGTCTGGAGACTGGCTAGGCCACTCCAGGACCTTAATGTGCTTCTTCTTGAGCCACTCCTTTGTTGACTGACAGAATAACAACAACAAAAATCCAGAAAAACGCATGTCAAAAATGTTATAAATTGATTTGCATTTTAATTAGGGAAATAAGTATTTGACCCCCTCTCAATCAGAAAGATTTCTGGCTCCCAGGTGTCTTTTATACAGGTAACAAGCTGAGATTAGGAGCACACTCTTAAATGGAGTGCTCCTAATCTCAGCTTGTTACCTGTATAAAAGACACCTGTCCACAGAAGCAATCAATCAATCAGATTCCAAACTCTCCACCATGACCAAGACCAAAGAGCTCTCCAAGGATGTCAGGGACAAGATTGTAGACCTACACAAGGCTGGAATGTGCTACAAGACCATCACCAAGCAGCTTGATGAGAAGGTGACAACAGTTGGTGCGATTATTCGCAAATGGAAGAAACTCAAAAGAACTGTCAATCTCGCTCGGCCTGGGGCTCCATGCAAGATCTCACCTCGTGGAGTTGCAATGATCATGAGAACGGTGAGCAATCAGCCCAGAACTACACGGGAGGATCTTGTCAATGATCTCAAGGCAGCTGGGACCATAGTCACCAAGAAAACAATTGGTAACACACTATGCCGTGAAGGACTGAAATCCTGCAGCGCCCACAAGGTCCCCCTGTTCAAGAAAGCACATATACAGGCCCATCTGAAGATTGCCAATGAACATCTGAATGATTCAGAGGAGAACTGGGTGCAAGTGTTGTGGTCAGATGAGACCAAAACTCGCCGTGTTTGGAGGAGGAGGAATGCTGTCTATGACCCCAAGAACACCATCCCCACCGTCAAACATGGAGGTGGAAACATTATGCTTTGGGGGTGTTTTTCTGCTAAGGGGACAGGACAACTTCACCGCATCAAAGGGACGATGGACGGGGCCATGTACCGTCAAATCTTGGGTGAGAACCTCCTTCCCTCAGCTAGGGCATTGAAAATGGGTCGTGGATGGGTATTCCAGCATGACAATGACCCAAAACACACAGCCAAGTCAACAAAGGAGTGGCTCAAGAAGAAGCACATTAAGGTCCTGGAGTGGCCTAGCCAGTCTCCAGACCTTAATCCCATAGAACATCTGTGGAGGGAGCTAAAGGTTCGAGTTGCCAAACGTCAGCCTCGAAACCTTAATGACTTGGAGAAGATCTGCAAAGAGAAGTGGGACAAAATCCCTCCTGAGATGTGTGCAAACCTGGTGGCCAACTACAAGAAACGTCTGACCTCTGTGATTGCCAACAAGGGTTTTGCCATCAAGTATTAAGTCATGTTTTGCAGAGGGGTCAAATACTTATTTCCCTCATTAAAATGCAAATCAATATATAACATTTTTGACATGCGTTTTTCTGGATTTTTGTTGTTGTTATTCTGTCTCTCACTGTTCAAATAAACCTACCATTAAAATTATAGACTGATCATGTCTTTGTCAGTGGGCAAACGTACAAAATCAGCAGGGGATCAAATACTTTTTTCCCTCACTGTATAATACAGGAAGGCACAATTTATAGTCCAATATTTACACGTGTTTTGGGGAATGGGGTGTTGGGGGGCAAGTGTTTAAATTGGCCATTATTTAGCAATCATAATAAGAGTCTGGTAGCAGCAGTGTGATTTGTGTATAGCATCAATGTACACTATAAAGTATATACAAAAGTATGTGGACACTATTTCAGCCACACCCATTGCTGATAGGTGTATAAAGTTGAGCACACAGCCATGCAATCTCCATAGACAAACATTGACAGTAGAATGGCCTTACTGAAGAGCTCAGTGACTTTCAACGTGGCGCCGTCATAGGATGCCACCTCCAACAAGTCATTTCATCAAATGTATGCCCTGCTAGAGCTGCCCCGGTCAACTGTAAGTGCTGTTATTGTGAAGTGGAAACGTCTAGAAGCAACAACGGCTCAGCCGCGAAGTGGTAGGCCACACAAGCTCACAGAACGGGACAGCGGAGTGCTGAAGCGCGTAGCGCGTAAAAATCGTTTGTCCTCGGTTGCAACACTCACTACCAAGTTCCACACTGCCTCTGGAAGCAACGTCAGCACAATAACTGTTTGTCGGGAGTTTCATGAAATGGGTTTCCATGGCCGAGCAGCCGCACACAAGCCTAAGATCACCATGCGCAATGCCAAGCGTTGGCTGGAGTGGTGTAAAGCTCACCGCCATTGGACTCTGGAGCAGTGGAAACGCATTCTCTGAAGTGATGAATCACGCTTCACCACCTGGCAGTCCAACGGACGAATCTGGGTTCCCAAACTTTTTCACTCGGGGCCCCCCTTCCAGCATTGGGGAACATCCCCTGTGTGAGCGCGCACCAGTCACATCTATTTCTTTTGGCACAAGCACTATTCATGACACAAACTGTTCACACCCCTCTTGTTGGTGGAGAGAGTTTTGCAGGTTTAAAGCTTATTTCCTGCAATTCTACATGTTTTGTCATGGGGTGCAAAGAAAATGTTGCAGTTTTAAAGCAAATGTTCTTGCAATTCTATACATTTTGCCATGTCTAATGTGTTATTTGAGTGACAAAAAAATTACAACAATATCTATGGGCTAAAAAACCTAAATAGAAAACGTTAGCTGACATGGGCTAGTTGATCTGGACATTTCTGACAAGTTATAAATAAATAGCTCTCTAAGGTATGCAATGACTAACATGACAAGAGGAACTGATGATGCACTGCCCAATTTCGAAATTGCAACTTGTGCATCCTACTATTACAACGTTCAAGAGTAAGTTTAAAGCTGGACTGAGTTCTTTTAAGCTGGACTGAGCGTGTGGCTCACACCCGAGAACAATAGGATATAGTTACCGGCGCTCTGTTCACAATGGCAAAATGTGACACGTAGCAGGTAAAAAATACTGTTTTCCCCCCACTCTTCCAGTAGTGTAACATGTATATATTATGTTGTGTTGTACATATTGTAAGTATTGGTGTGTGTGTGTTTGCAATATGTGGTTGACATTTTGTAAGGGTGTGTGCAAACGTGTGAATGAGTGTGTGTGTGCCTATGTATGTGTAGTGTGTGAATCCCCTGTAGTATCCTGCATGTTTATTCATTGTTGTGGGCTGCCAGAGCTTTCGAGGGAGAAACTCTTTAAAGCTGATACTTCAAACACTTTTGCTGTCAACATTAATGGCCTTCCTCCTCTCGGCCTAACCTGACATATTGCCTGAGGCCTGGGTGAAGAGTTGGGACCAGTCCCGCTCCAGATGTGTGGCTAGAGGGGAGTTGTCGGAAGCCATTTTGTTGGGTGGATCGGGTGATAGCATTCCGACAGGCTATCTCCTCCCATTGGAGTACAGAACAACAGAGGCAAGGATCTCGGTGTTGTCAGATCATATACTGTATGTTCACTGCTGTAAACCTAGTTCATATCAAAATGGCTGCCAGTGATTGCCTACTGAAAACTTTAAGAATGGGAGAGTTGGGTAAGTTGAACCATTTTTTACATTCAGCATCACTATGTCTAGGGAAATATAGTATTCTTTCTAACAAAGATATCTACATATATTTCAGGATGTTGTGTATCCGTGGAAATAATCAGAATTCATGTAAACATTACAGTATTGAAAACATAGCTTGTCCAAAAAAAGTGGCACAACAGTAAGTTGAGCCACGGGACAGGGTAAGTTAAGCTGCCTACAAATGTATGTACTGAATGAAATTACCACAACCTTTTTGAAACCATGTTTATCTTTATTTCCAAAACACAATTCAACACAATCACAATCACTTGTTTTGTCTTTTAATCATTTTATGCATCTTTTAACACAGGCTTAAAACCTAACAAACACTTTGTACATTTTAAAAACACTTTTAACATAAGCGCTGTTGTTACCTCATATCCCAGCGATAATGCATTCCACTTTGCTCAACTTGCCATTGGCTCAAATTACCCCATGGCCATTGGCTCAACTTGCCACAAGGCAAAGACTTTATTAGCCCACACAGCTACAAGGTAGCACTTTCATGCTAGGTTTAGGACCTCATATTAAAGCTTATTGAGATCCCAACTGATGCATAGAAGAATCTTTAAATTATCTACTTTGGTTTAGATCAATTATGTGTATAAACCCTGGATGACTGACAGGGGGCGCTGTATTGATATCACCGCGCAGGCATCGTGTTACTGTTAGAAATGCATCTATAAATGTCTCCATTCATTTTTGACACATGTATTCTATTACAGACACCTTAATGCATCATTTAATATTATATTATGTGAGCTAAACATACAAAAATGAAATAATATATAAAAACATTTTTTCTTTATAACTTTTTTTTAGAGAGTACTAATGTTAAAGTCCCCACTACAAAAAAATATTGTTTTGTCCTTGAAACATTTAATTGAAATACTGTAGAATTCCATTCATTCCGAAGGAGGACTGCTCTCAATGGCCAATACATAGCATCAGCAATCCAGGGTTTATATACATCATTGGTTTAGATACAAGCATCATGAAACCTTTAAAGGTTCAATATACAAAAACTTGCAAAACTTCTAATAGTTTGCCTAATTTCAGTTTATGTGACAAAACTAGTGTAGAGAATCATTGTACCATCTAAACCACTGTGAAATATATTTTCAATAACCAAAAATATTGTATTTTCAGCTGTTTGAAGCTGCTGTACAAAACTGAAAGTAAAAGATGCAAAAACTAAACTTAAGAATGGGAAGCATAGAAACAGAGCACATAGAACAGATATATCGCTTCATAGACTTGCTTTCAATGAGAATGACAGATTTATGACTCACATTTCTATGTGAATTTGGTCGGGTCGGGTCGCCCAAAAAGTTACATATTGCAGCTTTAACACAATATATTATTTTGACTTGGTGAAAATCAGTTTTTTGGACCTAACTTGCTTACCACTTTTTCCATGTGGTTTCTTTCTTCACAAACTCCATGAACTGATGACCTCTTCCTAAATATTTGGTCAAATTATAGATTTTGTGTATGGTTTCCTAGAAACAAGGGGTGGCTCAATTTACCCCACTCTCCCCTATTTGATTTACCCGGTCTGTAAAATGCCAATTACATATTAATTACCTCATAATAACTATTCTGTTTCTAAGGGATTCTTTAAATAGGTAGGTTACTGAAATTGTAAACAGTTCTTAATCGCTGTCATACCTCGAAAGGATTTCTTGGATGACTAGTCCCAGCAATCCACTGTTTTAAAATCTTTCTCTGTTGGATCTGAACTCTGGCTTGTTGCTTACACTCTTTGTCTTGTTTCCTTGAATCTTTCCTCCTCACTAGACTACCTGAAGGATATAATTCCGTAGTCACTGAGTCTGGATGATGGATTGAATCATTACACATGCAATTAAACACTACCCTCATTATCAATGGAATCAGCAGCACACGCCTACACAAACAGCACTTTTTCTCAGCACATTATAAATAATGGGACCTGTGTGCCCTGTCACATGTGCAGTAGTAATGACCCAGTATCTCTACCATGTGTCAACGTTAGACTGGAAATTAATTCAAATTAGACTTGTAATTCGGGTTCAAAGTTCAAATGCGGTTTGGATAAAAATTTTGGGAGCCATTTATGTGTTGCAAATTGGAGTAACCAAAACCTTGCATCTCACGCCCCGCATAATCAATCCAAATACTTTTTTTGATTGGCTCTGTCAACTACAGTAAGATTGCACACACACTGCTAAAGGTGTTGTTACTTTACCCTGACGAGATGGATATTAAATGTCTGAATTAGTTATGACTCCACTGTTCCCGCCTGTCTGTCTCCTCACCAGGCCCGAGCCGCTGTCACTCCAAGGTTCTGAAAGAAAAGGCTTTTTTCCTGGACCTCGCATGCCTTGTGCATCGCTAATTCAATTCCCGTTCACTTCCTGTTAATCAGCTCAGCCAGGATTTTTGCACTCCCTGCCTTGTCGGAGTGTCAGAATTACAGAAAATGGATTCCGAAGGGTGGCCGGGGGTGGCTAATGTTCTTTTCCCCCCAACGCTTTGAAGGGTTTTGAGAGCCAATCAGGTTGGTCTTGTGTGTCAGATGAATTACAGGCTCAGTTTTCTGGGCAGTGTCACCAGGGTCCCCTGTGAGTTGACAGGATTAGAAATCCAAATTCATTTCACTCACATGCTAAATGTGTGTGTAATGAATACTCAGGGAGAAAAAGGTGTAGATTCACTCGCAGAGCGCGGCAGGTGTTTATTACACCTTCGCAGAAGGCAGGAATCATGGTCAGAGTCAGGCAATGGTCATACACAGGTAGGCAAACAGACAGGATAATCAAAAACTAGGACTGAAGGCTATTTCTGGTTCTCACAAACGAGCTAGGAAAAGGCTTAGTAGAGTCAAAATGAACAATACCTCACAAGGCACAAACAGAATGAACTGAACTAAATAAGGAGCTGATGAGACCAGGTGAGTAACTAACACAGGTGAAATCAATGAACAAAAATGAAAGACAGGGCTACGTTCAAGAACACAAAGAAACAGGGCTACGTTCAAGAACACAAGGATGACTAAGAAAATAAATACAGAACCTTACAGTACCCCCCCCCCCCCCCCCAAGGGAGGCTCCTGACGACCCAACGGCACCGGAGGGTGGAGCGGGTGGGCGGGGGAGCAGAGGCGGCCGCCTACCTCGGGGGCAAGGTCCGGCAGGCTGGTTCGACAGGGTCGTGGACTGCCCCGACATTCTGCGTCGAGGCTGATGTCCAGTGGATCTGTACGGTGGTCGACCCCGAGGTCGGGGAGCGGGATGATCTGGACGGTTACGGTGGAATGCCTGAATCATCTCTGGGTTGAGGATGTCCTGATCGGGAAGCCAGGACCGGTCTTCAGGCCCAAACCTAGATAGTGGATGCAACCTCTCAGGCGTTTGGAATCAAGGATGGCCTGAATGGCGTAGGCAGGTTTTCCTCCGACGTTCAACGGTGGGGGCGCACTGCGGGTTGAGACTGGAGGATGAAGAGGACTGTAGGTGACCGGTTTTAAAAGAGACACATGGAAGGACGAGGAGATTTTATACTGACGGGGTAACTGGAGGCGGTACATGACAGGGTTGATGCGTTATGGGGTTATCTCTTTTTGCAAGGGAGGGGTGAAAGAGTGGCGTAGGTCGGCGGCGTCTGTCGGCAAAGCGCTTCAGGGTATTAGAGGCTTCCTGCAGATGCCGGTCAGCGGTCTCCCATACCCGCTCACTATGCCGAAACCAGTCATCGACAGCTGGGACAGTACCAGGCTCCGCCTCCCAGGGAAACATGGGAGGTTGGTAACCAAGTACACACTGAAACGGAGTAAGGCGGAGGGGTGAATGCAAGGGTGAGTTCTGAGCGTATTCGGCCCAGGCCATATACCGACTCCAGTCATGTGGAGAGGCAGAACATTGTTGGCGGAGGTACTTCCCTATTTCTTGGTTCAGGGGTTCCGTCTGCCCGTTGGTCTGGGGATGGTACCTGGAGGAGAGGCTGAGGGTGACCCCCAATTGGTCACAGAAAGCTCGCCACACCCGGGAGACAAACTGGGGCACGCGATCAGAGACGATGTCCTCCGGAATCCCATACAGTGGGAACTCTGCTATGTGGGACCAGGGTATGTGAGGGATTGGCAAAGGTTGAAGCTGACTGGACAGGAGAGTACGTAATCCCTTACGTCGGATGCCAGTGAGGACCACCAGAACTTACGAGCTAGAAGTTCGGTGGTTCGTGTAATGCCCGGATGTCCTGACCCCAACGACGTGTGACACCTTTGCATCAGTTGAGGTCTAACAGCTGCTGGTACGTAACTCTTCCCAGCTGGTGTCTCAGGAGGAGCCGGGTCTCCCACTGTACAGGTCTCATTATGCAAGAGGAAGGAAGAATGGGTGTAGGGTCTGAGTTACTGGTCGGAAGGTCAAACTGGCGGGAGAGCATCAGCTTTTACGTTTTTCTTTCCAGGGATGTAAGTAACATGTAAATGGAAGCGTGTGAAGAAGAGAGTCCAGCAGGCTTGTCTGTAGTTTAACTTCTTGGCCCCTCTGATATATTCTAGATTACGATGATCTGTTAGGACGAGAAAGGCTGTTGTGCGCCCTCCAACCAGTGGCACCACACCTCGAGAGCCAGCTTGATGGCGAGGAGTTCTCTGTTCCCCACATCGTAATTCCTCTCAGCGTCGGATAACTTCCTGGAGAAGAAGGCACAGGGATGTGATTTTGGAGTTGTTCCCACCCGCTGAGAGAGTATGGCTCCTACTCCTACTTCGGAGGCATCCACCACCAGGGTGAAAGGAAGGGTCGGATCAGGTTGGTGGACAGGAGCTGAGGAGAAGAGGCGTTTCAAGTCTTTGAAAGCAGTCAGGGCGGTATCAGTCTATTGAAGGGTCCGGGTCTTTTGGCTGGTAAGGGCAGTAAGGGGTGCGGCAGTAGAACTGAAATTCCGAATGAACTGGCGATAGAAGTTGGAGAACCCAATGAAACGTTGGAGTTCCTTAACATTGGTGGTGGGTTTGGGCCAGTTACTGACGGCGGTGACTTTGTTCTCATCCATGCTGACCCCTCCAGGTGTCAGTACGAAACCGAGGATGTTTACAGAGGTTACATGGAAGGTGCTCTTTTCAGTCTTCACATAAAGTTTATGGTCAAGGAGCCATTGAAGAACCTTTTGTACATGTTGTATGTGTTCCTTCAGGGAGTGGGAGTAAATCAGGATGTTATCAATGTAGACGATGAGAAAGCGGTTGATCATATCCTGGAAAATATTAGTTCATAAAGGATTGGAATACGGCGGGGGCGTTAGTAAGGCCGTAGGGCATGACCAGGTATTCGTAGTGCGCTCGTGCAGTGATAAAGGCAGTCTTCCATTCGTCGCCCTCACGTACAGTGGGGAAAAAAAGTATTTAGTCAGCCACCAATTGTGCAAGTTCTCCCACTTGAAAAGATGAGAGAGGCCTGTAATTTTCATCAAAGGTACACGTCAACTATGACAGACAAATTGAGAAAAAATATCCAGAAAATCACATTGTAGGATTTTTAATGAATTTATTTGCAAATTATGGTGGAAAATAAGTATTTGGTCACCTACAAACAAGCAAGATTTCTGGCTCTCACAGACCTGTAACTTCTTCTTTAAGAGGCTCCTCTGTCCTCCACTCGTTACCTGTATTAATGGCACCTGTTTGAACTTGTTATCAGTATAAAAGACACCTGTCCACAACCTCAAACAGTCACACTCCAAACTCCATTATGGCCAAGACCAAAGAGCTGTCAAAGGACACCAGAAACAAAATTGTAGACCTGCACCAGGCTGGGAAGACTGAATCTGCAATAGGTAAGCAGCTTGGTTTGAAGAAATCAACTGTGGGAGCAATTATTAGGAAATGGAAGACATACAAGACCACTGATAATCTCCCTCGATCTGGGGCTCCACGCAATATCTCACCCTGTGGGGTCAAAATGATCACAAGAACGGTGAGCAAAAATCCCAGAACCACGCGGGGGGACCTAGTGAATGACCTGCAGAGAGCTGGGACCAAAGTAACAAAGCCTACCATCAGTAACACACTACGCCGCCGGGGACTCAAATCCTGCAGTGCCAGACGTGTCCCCCTGCTTAAGCCAGTACATGTCCAGGCCCGTCTGAAGTTTGCTAGAGTGCATTTGGATGATCCAGAAGAGGATTGGGAGAATGTCATATGGTCAGATGAAACCAAATTATAACTTTTTGGTAAAAACTCAACTTGTCGTGTTTGGAGGACAAAGAATGTTGAGTTGCATCCAAAGAACACCATACCTACTGTGAAGCATGGGGGTGGAAACATCATGCTTTGGGGCTGTTTTTCTGCAAAGGGACCAGGACGACTGATCCGTGTAAAGGAAAGAATGAATGGGGCCATGTATCGTGAGACTTCCATCAGCAAGGGCATTGAAGATGAAACGTGGCTGGGTCTTTCAGCATGACAATGATCCCAAACACACCGCCCGGGCAACGAAGGAGTGGCTTCGTAAGAAGCATTTCAAGGTCCTGGAGTGGCCTAGCCAGTCTCCAGATCTCAACACCATAGAAAATCTTTAGAGGGAGTTGAAAGTCTGTGTTGCCCAGCGACAGCCCCAAAACATCACTGCTCTAGAGGAGATCTGCATGGAGGAATGGGCCAAAATACCAGAAACAGTGTGTGAAAACCTTGTGAAGACTTACAGAAAACATTTGACCTGTGTCATTGCCAACAAAGGGTATATAACAAAGTATTGAGAAACTTTTGTTATTGACCAAATACTTATTTTCCACCATAATTTGCAAATAAATTCATAAAAATCCTACAATGTGATTTTCTGGATTTTTTTTCCCTCAATTTGTCTGTCATAGTTGACGTGTACCTATGATGAAAATTACAGGCCTCTCTCATCTTTTTAAGTGGGAGAACTTGCACAATTGGTGGCTGACTAAATACTTTTTTTCCCCACTGTATACGGACAAGGTTATATGCACTTCGCAGGTCGGGTTTTGTATAGATGTTGGCGCGGCCCACTTGCTCAAGGGTCACTGGGATCAGAGGAAGAGGGAAACGGTTCTTGACTGTGATGTCATTCAGGGAACGGTAATCAACACATGGATGGAGACCACCATTCTTTTTTCCAACGAAGAAGAAGCTGGATGCAGCCGGGGAAGAAGAAGGATGAATGAAACCGTTTGAGTGCTTCCTCAATGTAGTTCTCCATTGCCTCATTTTCCGAGATATATATTGGGTAACACGGCCCTTAGGTGGGGACACTCCAGGGAGTAAGTCAATAGCACAGTGCTCTGGGCGATGTGGTGGTAGAGTGGAGGCCTTGATTTTGCTGAAGACATTGCTGTACTGGGCGTATTCAGATGGTATGGTGGGTGGCACTGCAGAGGCCTCAATGGTGGTGGCTCTGCAGGGTAGGCTGAGACAACTGGTGAAGCAGGTAGAAGACCAGGACAGTAGTTCACCTTGTCGCCACTTGATGGCAGGGTCGTGACGACAAAGCCAGGGGTGTCCGAGGATGAGTGGCTGTTTGGGGGATGAGAGTTCCACAAGTTGAATGGTTTCGGTGTGGAAGACTCCAATCTGGAGGGTGACGCTCTGTGTCAGGTGCGTAATGAAGCCTTTGCCCAATGGCTGCCCGTCCAGGGCGTTAATCTTTAAGGGAGGGGTGACAGGTGTTAGATCAATGTCAAGCTCTTGTACTAGCTGATGATCGATAAAATTACCTGCTGCTCCCGAATCTATCAAGCCCTCTACGTACTTAGTAACCCCCTTCGCGGTTATCAATACTGGGATGGAGAATTGCTTCTGGGAGATATTTAGAAATAAGGATACGCCTACCTGCATGGCAGCAGAGGGACCCTTCTCATCTCTCTGTGGGGGGCGAACAGGGCAATGGCTGAGTAGATGATCTTTCCCTCCACAGTATAGGCAGAGCCCTTCATGGATCCGCCTTTGACATTCGATACACGGGAGAGGAGCATGGCCCAACTGCATGGACTCTGGAAGACTTGGACGGGATGACGGAATCATGGAAAGAGAAGGTTTCAGGTTCCTGGGTGGCAGAGTTCTTCGACGGTCGGCGATGAGGTGGTTGATGGAGATGGACATACGAATGTATTGATTTCAATCCTGAAGGTCACCTCTACAGGCCAGCTCCGCCTGAAGTTCCCTGTTGAGCCCTCTTCGGTAGACGGTAAGTAAAGCAGCCTCACTCCATCCACTCCCTGCAGCCATGGTGTGGAACTCGAGGGCATACTCGGCAGCTGAATTGCATCCTTGTTGAAGTTCTATGAGGATGTCTCCTATAGGACGACCGGAAGGAGAGTGATCAAATACCTCTTTGAAGAGGGTGTGGAAATGAGTCTCAGATCCGAGTTCTGTGGTGTTGGCAGTCCATATGGCGGTGGCTCAATCCAGGGCTTTGCCTGTGAGTAGAGACACAACAAAATCCAGTCTGCTCTTGTCGGTGGCGAAGTTAGTGGGGTTGTGCTCAATGTATTTGCTGCATTGCAATCCCAGGTGAACCGTCATATTTTCCAGGCATGGATATGAATGAAGGAGGGCTATGGGTTACGATACCTGGCATCGGAGAAGTAGGGATAGGCTGGCGGAGAAGATGGCAGATTTCCTCCATACACTCCTCTTGCTGGGTTAGGCGCCGCTGTAGCTCCGCTGAATCCATTCCGTTTTTTGGGTGAGGTATTCTGTAATGAATACTCAGGGAGAAAAAGGTGTAGATTCATGCGCAGAGCGCGGCAGGTGTTTATTACGCCTTCGCAGAACTCAGGAATCGTGGTCACAGGCAGGCAATGGTCATACACAAGTAGGCAAACAGGCAGGATAATCAAAAACTAGGACTGAAGGCTATAACTGGTTCTCACAAACGAGCTAGGAAAAAGCTTAGTAGAGTCAAAACGAACAATACCTCACAAGGCACAAACAGAATGAACTGAACTAAATAAGGAGCTGATGAGACCAGGTGAGTAACTAACACAGTTGAAATCAATGAACAAAAATGAAAGACGGCTATGTTCAAGAACACAAAGAAACAGGGCTACATTCAAGAACACAAGGATCACTAAGAAAATAAATACAGAACCTTACAGTGTGTGTGTATTTAAATATAGCCCCTGTCAACATGGAAGTGACATGTGTGTTAGTGTGTGCGTGTCAGTTTATATGTTCATGATCACAAGTGCATGATACCTGTGTTTGGGTATTTGTGTGACTTTGGATGTGTTTGGCACAGGGTAAATGTAAAACAAACTTGCCAGTGGTGCATTCCCATTACATTGCATGCAATAAACTCAAAGTATCAATGTAATGTTAGAATTACAATAGGCTTTCAGGGAACTCATGAAGCAAGCCATCTTTGGCTCTTGATCTCTCTCTACTTCCTTTTCTCTCTCTCTGGACAGCAGCGTTGAGTGACCTCAGTCAGTGACCTTAGTTCCTAGTGGCAACATTTACATAGAAGATTGCTCCTCCATCACATCTTCTTCTTAGAGTAAACCTTATTCTGTTTTCAAATATATCACCATATATCTTCTTACACTCAGGCTTTATTCCATGATCAGAGGCACACAGGTATACTGACATTTTCACGTCAAATGGCGTCTTCCTCAGAGTAACAGGAGCACTCCTCCATCACAACTCTATGTGGAAGAGTATAGTGCACTCAAAAAATGCTGGGTTAAAAACAGTCAAATTTGGGTTCTTTGGTAAACCAGCGCTGGGTAAATATTGGACAGAACACACGCTGGGTTATTTTGACCCAGCCAGTTGGGTTGTGAAAAAGAGCGCCACCATGTGGTGGTCTCAAAAAGAGGTGTCGGTTTAGATTATAGGTACAACTGTCCCAGTGCCCCAGTTAGAGGACATAAATGACCAGTAGTAGACAGGGCTACAATTTACAATGGTCATGTATGCACTACACATTAGAGAATGTCCAGAGAGGGATGTGTCCATGGGGTGAGCTGTCACCAGGTGAGTCCTCAGAGTGTTGATGCAGCCAAGAGGTTGGTCAACTAGCTGTTGGAGCTGCAGAGAGAGACTGAGGTACAGATAGTAGTGGTGGTACGTTAGCCCACCAGATAGAGCCTGTGATTGGCTGACCCCAGTCAGCTGACTTGTTCAGGAGAGCTACATAAGGCAACCCTAGCAACCTGGCCTAGCAACAGAGATGTGAACCATCGGTTTACAACCCATAGGGGGAAGGCCGCCTATTGCAGCAGTCCCAAAGTTTGTATCTTGTCCCAGGGCCAGAGAGAGTGAATGTGATGGGGTTTTACCATCAATTGGGTATTTTTTACTTTCATGCTGGGTTGACCTAGCAGCTGGGTCTTTTAAAAAATGTAATCCTTAGGTTATTTTCAGGAGGTGTGGCTTATTAGGGCGTGACTTTCAGATAGGTCTTATTGGCCACCCATGAGGGTAAATGTCAGTCCTGTTCATTATGTTAAGTTTACATACTGAAAATATTATTTGTTTTGGCATTTTACACATTCTTCTAGAATATTAAGATGATTTATTACATATTATAATAGATTATAATATAAAACCGTATTGCGTAGTAAGGTATACCACCTTATTGCATCCCAAAAATGGGATTTACATAGGCTTAAGGGAACTCAAACACTTCTGTATGCATCATTGACGCAACAAAAATGTAAATGTTAGACCTTAACATGTGATAACTATACAACAGAACAGATTAATAGGAATGACATTTACTCTCACAGGTGGCTAAAAATACCTATCTGAAAGCCATGCCCCTACTAAACTACGCCTTCAGTCTTCTGATATTATTATTATTATTATGATGATGATCTTGTCATGAGCCCTCTCACTCCACCGGGTTACCACCTTAATTGGTTTCCACTATCTTCCACTCTGCTCACCTCCCTCTCTCTACTCAGCCTAACTAGCTCCACCTGTCCCTGCTCTGCTCGGCTCTAATTACTCTGCCAGCTGCGCTGCATTACCCACTAACCTCTCCCAGTATTTAAGGCCCTGTCTTTCAGCTCTCCGGTGTCAGATCGTCTGCAAAGCTCACACCCGGAACCTGTTTGCTCGCGCTTCTGGCTCACCCTGGTTTTGTGACCCCCGGACCTGCCTGTTTATTGGATACTCTTCTGCCTTAGGAGATCCAGACCTGCTTCTGCCATTACGACTCCTGACTACTCTTCAATCCCGGTAACTCTGACCAGCCTTCTGCCTTGCTACTACGTATTTTGGATTCCCTTGAACTGTACTGCTGCCTGGTTTCATTCCGCCCTGTTGTGTCTGTGTCTCCCCCCAGGACTTCTGGACCACCCACCACCGGCTTCATAGGACGCATCGCTGCCACTGGGGGGCACAGACCCAGCGCATTGGACGGGATCCCTGTTACCCCTGGAGCCTTCATTCACTCCCTACTTCCCTTTTCCCTTAAGTTTAATAAACTTTCTGGTGTGACGCAATTGTGGTCCTCTGGTCGTCTGTCTGAATCGTGACAGTACGATCTGACCATTATGGACTCAGCGCACACTTTCCCCGACATGGAAACCGATGAGCATGAGCAGCAGTTCCAGCAGCAGCAACAACAACTCGCCATGCTCATTCAACTCCTCACCAACCTTACCCCCAGCCAGTCTGCCCACCAGCCCAGCCCCCCGAGTTACCTGCCCCGGTCATTGCAGCCGCTGCTCCGAACCCAAGATTGGAAACCCCGAGCGGTTCAACGGCGATTCAACCCAGGTCCGGCCATTCCTGACTAGCTGCCGACTTCAGTTCTCCTTGCAGCCAAGGACCTTCGCCACGGAGGGGGCTAAAGTTGGGTATGCCATCACTCACCTGACGGGCCGAGCTCGACTCTGGGGAACAGCAGAGTTCGAACGTCAAACCCCGCATGTGCGACCTTCGACCTGTTTGCTGAGGAGATGCTGAAGGTGTTTGACCTGGATTCACCCACCGCAGAGGCGTCTCGTGAACTGTTCAGTATTCGACAAGGCAGACGTACAGTCGCAGACCATTCCATCGACTTCCGAACCCTGGCTAGACGAAGTTCTTGGAACACACCACCGTTGGTGGACGCGTTCTTCCATAGTTTGGCTGACTATATCAAGGACGAGTTGGTCTCCCATGAACTGCCTTCCACTCTTGATGAAGCCATCGCACTGACTGTCAGGATCGACAGAAGGATACAGACCCGTCGTCGTGAGAGGGGGCGCCAAGGTCCACCTACTACCGGCATTCGGAGAGATCCGACTGGGCTCCTGTCATCTACTGCCACTCACCCAGGTCAGCTTGATCAGTCTGAGCCTATGGAGATTGGGCGAGCCTCCCTCACTCCTGCAGAGCGCCAGCGCCGCTTCACCTCAAACCTCTGCCTCTATTGTGGAGGTGATGGACATCGTGTGGTAACCTGCCCTTTAAAGGGCCGAAGCTCACCGGGCGTAGGGGGAGTCCGGTCGAGTTCAATGACCATCCAGTCCTCCGACCGCAAACCCCTGCTGCAAGTTCACCTCCGCCTCTCTGACTCAACTCACACCCTGGCTGCTCTGGTGGATTCTGGCGCCGAAGCCAACATAATGGACGTCAAGCTGGCACGCCAACTGGGACTGGAGAACCTCCGTTTGACACCTCCTATTCCTGCCCGGGCACTGGACGGACACTTACTCGGATCGGTCACTCATGTCACGGCCCCGGTCTCGATGGGTCTGTCCGGAAACCATCAAGAAACTATCCAGTTTCACCTGCTCCCCTCTCCAGGCCAACCCCTCATCCTGGGTTACCCATGGCTCCGCCGGCACAACCCTCAGCTCGACTGGGTGACCGGGGTGATCAGGGGAGTGGGGAGAGGACTGCCACCGAACCTGCCTGCTTGCTGCCGCACTACCCCCTCGGCCAGTACCTACTAACTCCGCTCCGGACCTCTCCAATGTCCCAGAATGCTACCATGGTCTCAGAGAGGTGTTTAACAAAGCAAGAGCCACATCTCTGCCCCCTCACCGACCGTACGACTGTGCCATCGACCTCCTCCCTGGAACAGCTCCTCCAAGGGGTCGTCTTTATTCGTTGTCTGCTCCTGAAAGAAAGTCCATGGAGGACTACATCAATGGCTCTCTGTCCGCAGGATTAATCCGTTCATCTTCATCTCCTGCTGGTGCTGGCTTCTTCTTTGTGGGGAAGAAGGACGGATCTCTTCGCCCCTGCATCGACTACAGGGGACTCAACGACATCACAGTGAAAAACCGTTACCCTCTGCCTCTGCTCACCTCTGCTTTTGAGTTGCTCCAGGGAGCCACTGTTTTTACCAAGTTGGATCTCAGAAACGCTTACCACCTAGTGCGGATCCGGGAGGGAGATGAATGGAAAACCGCATTCAATACACCAACAGGCCACTACGAGTATCTGGTTATGCCTTTTGGCCTCACCAATGCTCCTGCTGTGTTCCAGGCTCTAGTGAATGATGTACTGCGGGACATGTTAAACAAGTTTGTCTTCGTTTACCTGGATGACATCTTAATTTACTCCAGAAACCTGTCTGAACACACCCGCCATGTCCAGCAAGTCCTTCATCGTCTTCTGGAGAATTCCCTCTACGCCAAGGCAGAGAAATGTGAGTTTCACGTCAAGACAGTGGCCTTCCTGGGGTACATAGTGGCAGAAGGAAGTATCCAAATGGATCCTGCCAAAGTATCAGCAGTCACTTCGTGGCCAGTTCCGGAGAACAGAAAGAAGCTGCAACAGTTTCTGGGGTTTGCTAACTTCTATAGGAAGTTTATCCGGAACTACAGTACCGTTGCTGCCCCTCTCACTGCTCTAACCAGCACCAAGCAACCCTTCACCTGGACCCCAGCAGCCGACAAAGCCTTCAGTACCCTCAAGGTGAGGTTCACCTCCGCTCCCATCCTCCAGATGCCTGATGTGGACCGGCAATTCATTGTGGAGGTGGACGCCTCGGATGTGGGAGTTGGTGCTGTGATTTCTCAGTGGGCTGCGGAGGATAGGAAGCTCCATCCCTGTGCCTTTTTCTCACGTCGGTTGTCCCCCTCTGAGTGCAATTACGACATAGGGAACCGTGAGCTGCTGGCTGTGAGGCTTGCCTTGGAGGAGTGGCGTCACTGGCTGGAGGGGTCCACCATTCCATTTCTCGTTTGGACCGATCATAAGAACTTGGAGTACATCCGCACGGCCAAACGGTTGAACTCCAGGCAGTCCCGCTGGGCCCTGTTCTTCACCAGGTTTAATTTCACTCTGTCATACCGGCCTGGATCACGCAACACCAAGCCAGACGCCCTCTCCCGTCAATTCCAGAAGGATGACACCCCTCCAAGGACCCTGTGTCGATTCTGCCAAGTCCCTGCATCGTTGCAGCTCTGACCTGGGCTGTTGAGGAACAGGTGCTGGAGGCTCTCCGTAACCAGCCAGGTCCCAGCACTTGCCCAGCTGACCGCCTTTTTGTCCCCGAAGACCTGAGGTCCCAGGTCATTCAGTGGGGACATGACTCCCGCCTAGCTTGTCACCCTGGCTCCACCCGCACTTACAACCTGCTCGCCCAGAGGTTCTGGTGGCCCTCTCTGAGGAAGGATGTACGGGAATTCGTCCAAGCCTGCCCCATCTGCAACCAACACAAGTCGTCCTGCCAGCCCCCAGCCGGATTGCTGCAGCCCCTGCCTGTGCCCAGACGTCCCTGGTCTCACATCGCCCTTGACTTTGTCACGGGGCTGCCCCCCTTCAAGTGGCATGACCGTCATTCTCACCATCGTTGACCGTTTCAGCAAGATGGCACACTTCATTCCCCTCCCCAAGCTCCCAACCGCCAAGGAGACCGCCCAGGTGGTCCTGGAACACGTCTTCCGGATCCACGGACTGCCAAGGGATGTTGTTTCTGACCGTGGTCCACAATTCTCCTCCGCTTTTTGGAAGGAGTTCTGTCACCTGCTGGGAGCCACAGTCAGTCTGACTTCCGGATTCCATCCCCAATCCAATGGGCAGTCAGAGCGGGCTAATCAGGAGCTCGAGAAGGCACTGCGATGCATGACTTCACGCAACCCCCACTCCTGGTCGCAGCAATTGACATGGGTGGAGTACGCACACAATTCTCTGACCTGCTCTGCCATCGGTATGTCCCCTTTCCAATGTGTTTATGGATACCAGCCTCCTCTATTTGCCAGCCAGGAGGAGGAGGTTACTTGCCCATCTGCACTTGCTTTTGCCCGTCGATGTCGCCGCACCTGGTCACAAGCCCGAGCCACACTCCTCAGGTCCGTTGCCAGCTACACTACCGGGGCCAACCGTCGGAGAATTCCTGCTCCCACCTACCATGTTGGTCAAAGGGTGTGGTTGTCATCGAAGAACCTGCCACTCAGGGTGGAGTCGCAGAAGCTGGCACCTCGGTTCATTGGCCCATTCCCTATCATAAGAGTGATTAGCCCAACTGCTGTCCGGCTCCAACTGCCTAATTCCCTGAGGGTGCACCCCACTTTCCATGTGTCTAAGATTAAGCCCATCCATGAGAGTCCGCTGGTCCCTGCTGCGCCTGGTCCTCCTCCTCCACGGCTCGTCGATGGTGGTCTGGTTTACACCGTCCGCCGCCTGCTTCGGTCCAGACGGAGGGGTAGGGGTCTCCAGTACCTCATTGACTGGGAGGGCTATGGACCTGAGGAAAGGACCTGGGTGCCAGCTAGTCGGATTGTGGATAGGACTCTCATCACCGCTTTCCACCAACGGCATCCTGATCAACCTGCAATCCGTAGGGGCCGCCCCAGAGGGGTCCCTAACCGTCCGGCCCGCTCGGCTTCCTGTCCTGTGCCTGATCCTGTCTCGGGACCTGTCCCATCTCCCGACCACGGCCCTCCGGCTTCCTCCGAGGATGAGGACGTTCACTCGGACCGTTCGGAGGAGTTCTAGCCCTCCTCCGGCTCCCCTCCTCCCGCCCGGCGTGGTGTTGCTCTTGGGACTTCTGGGGCCGTCCCTTGGGGGGTTCTGTCATGAGCCCTCTCACTCCACCGGGTTACCACCTTAATTGGTTTCCACTATCTTCCACTCTGCTCACCTCCCTCTCTCTACTCAGCCTAACTAGCTCCACCTGTCCCTGCTCTGCTCGGCTCTAATTACTCTGCCAGCTGCGCTGCATTACCCACTAACCTCTCCCAGTATTTAAGGCCCTGTCTTTCAGCTCTCCGGTGTCAGATCGTCTGCAAAGCTCACACCCGGAACCTGTTTGCTCGCGCTTCTGGCTCACCCTGGTTTTGTGACCCCGGACCTGCCTGTTTATTGGATACTCTTCTGCCTTAGGAGATCCAGACCTGCTTCTGCCATTACGACTCCTGACTACTCTTCAATCCCGGTAACTCTGACCAGCCTTCTGCCTTGCTACTACGTATTTTGGATTCCCTTGAACTGTACTGCTGCCTGGTTTCATTCCGCCCTGTTGTGTCTGTGTCTCCCCCCCCCCAGGACTTCTGGACCACCCACCACCGGCTTCATAGGACGCATCGCTGCCACTGGGGGGGGCACAGACCCAGCGCATTGGACGGGATCCCTGTTACCCCTGGAGCCTTCATTCACTCCCTACTTCCCTTTTCCCTTAAGTTTAATAAACTTTCTGGTGTGACGCAATTGTGGTCCTCTGGTCGTCTGTCTGAATCGTGACAGATCTGACTCACTGGGTCATATCTCAATAACCCAGCACAAATAACCCAGCAACAACAATCCAACCTTGTTCTTTTTAAAGAAAACAACTCAACTAAGTGACCCAACGTCTGCAACCCAGCAGTTGGGTCAACCAAACAATCCAACTATATTTCTCAATCACATGGCTAATAAGCATTGGCATGCAGAGGCTTTCCCCACCTCTTTATCTCCCCTCCAATCATCCCTCGCTCATTTCGGAACAGCAGTCACGTTCCACAATGTCATGCTTTGGTGAGAAAACCATCAAATTAAATTCTTAAAACCAGGAAGCATCACACAAGACTCTGTGATGCTAAAAACTCTGTGATGCTCTCTATGCACCATTCTGGCCTGACATAGTTTACTGTGTTCTTAGCTTCAACCTTACTCTGTTTTCATATACATTTGATATCGTAATGAATGTCTAATGAATTCATAACCCTTCCCTTTACCCTGACAGACCACTCTCTCACTACTTACTATGGTATGTCTGACACTTTGGCTCTAATACTGTGCTCTCAGACCCTCATTGGATCCAAGAATGCTTCCTTTGCCTTTAAGGAGAGCGATGCTTAATGACACCGTAAATTGAACAGGAACCGGCACCCTAACAGCAAATCCATGAGTGATATGTTTAGAAGGGAAGGTGAGGACTTTGTTATTTTGCTGTAATGGCTGATTGATTGGCGTGCCACCCGGCTCTATATGGGGTCTCATTAGTTTTGTTGGCAATATTCAGGTGAAATGCACCAGAGTTTAACAAGCCCAACCTTCTGACTTACAACCTTATCGTTCGTGAACGGACCCGAAAGTTAAAAGCCCTCTCATTGAACTCGCTTCAAGCGAGCAAATCAGAACAACCCTTCTTTCCCTATGGATTACGCATGACTAAAAAAGGCTTTATAAAAAAAAAATGATAGTGCCTGGACATCAGACATAACTGTCAGTCAAATTCTAAGTATGCTAATCCACCAGTGCTGCCCACCAATCAGAAAAGAGAGGGGGTGTTTAATCTATTCACCCAATGCAGATCTGTCATGCAAATTAACTGCGGGGAGGATGAGAATATTCCTGACCCTGGCATGACCTCGGAATGAGCACTGTTTTATTTATCAGGGTGGCCATTTACACACGCACATACACACACTCACTCATTCATGAGCGCATGCTCGCAAACACCCATCAACACAACTTCCAGCAGGTAAATTAACATTCTGTTTCATAATTACATTTTCTTAGATGTCATCGATCATTCAAAAGGATAGAAAACCCCCCACTTTATTCTTTAAATTGAACCCATCGGTTGCAGTATATAATTATGGGAAACATAATGCAATATAATGGAATTCAGACTTATCACACAAACAAGGGAGCGGAGGTAGATCAGCGATGCAAATGTCTGACATTCAAAAGACGGACTCATGGGGATTTGGCTTTACCGTTGGACGGAAGCTCATTTCCATTTCTTAATACTCACTTTAGGACTCTAATGTCAACCTTATGAATCAGGCCTGTATCAATATGTGTAGCAATTTAACAAGCATATAACCTGTGTGTAATTACCAATGATTGAAAACAAAAGCTTTATAATTATCCTCTCGTTAGTTATTAGTTTGCCTTTATTTGCCAAATGGACATAGTTACCAAGCTTTTGATTAGTATTATGTACTGTTGCCATTTGAAACCACATTTAAAGGCTGCATTGATTACATTCAAACACACAAATATTGTAAGGGAATTACTACAACAATTATATTCTGTATGGAAGTACATTAATAAACATGAGGGTCTGTCAGTAAGGATAGACAAGTATGGCATAGTCATTAATATGCCATAGTGCATATAGATGAGTGCATAGCTTAGACAATCATGCAGTGTACTGTGGATTGACAGTTGTGCAAGACAATGACCTCGTATCCTAGTGTCAAGGTGTTATCAAATGGATAAGTCGAGCTGACAGGGTGAGTATGTCTTTAAAATAAATATGAGACATTACAGAGTGGATGGTCAAAGCTCTAATATGATGTAAGTATGTATCTTAAGTGAGTGTGCAAGGTGTTACAGAGTAGATCAAGTAATGGTGTACATGGTGTAGACATCTATACTCACCAAGATTACCCAAATCCCTAGCTTGATCGCTGCATACTATTTTATTTAAAGTAAAACAGAATGGTGAACACAGCGATCAGGCTTTTTCCACCAGACTACCGCATCCCCTCCTCAGTTGAAACACTATAAAATGTACAGTAAAATATGGCTTTCTGTGAGATTCAATTTAAAAAAAAGCATTCTTACATACTGAAACAGGACTGTAAAATACAGTGCAACAAATCCACACCCAACCAAATGGTGCCGAAATCAATGGAATAGATCCGTGTGCGTCATTTCCATTGACGTGGCCTGACGTTCTTTCACTACAGCTGAGTTGTGTTTTTTTCTCCCTTAACTGACTCAAGACTCCTTTGATATTCAAAACTGCCTCTGGGGTGAGAGAGAATATGTTTAGCTCATGTTCCCCCTCTCTTCAACTGAGATTATGCAATGGGGGCGATGCAGTACAGCGCTGAGAAGAATATCAAACAAAATGCCTGGGTGCATGCCGTCATACTTGGACTACAAATGTGCTCTTTTTGCCAAAAAGCACTGAAGATTAGTTTAGGGATGGTGCAATTCATTTGACTGTTGTATTAAATGTTTCAATGTTTTAATAGTCTGTCCCTGTTTAAATAAACTATTGAAATACAAAGTCTCCTACTTTTGAAATGTTTTCAAATGGAGTTGAGATATAATGATGTTAGATACAGAACAGTAGCGGTAGAAAGTTTCAAAATATACAGTTGAAGTCGGAAGTTTACATACACTTAGGTTGGTGTCATTAAAACTCGTTTTTCAACCACTCCACAAATGTCTTGTTAACAAACTATAGTTTTGGCAAGTCGGTTAGGACATTTACTTTGTGCATGACACAAGTAATTTTTCCAACAATTGTTTACAGACAGATTATTTCACTTATAATACACTCTATCACAATTCCAGTGGGTCAGAAGTTTACATACACTAAGTTGACTTGTGCCTTTAAACAGCTTGAAAAATTCCAGAAAATGATGTCATGGCTTTAGAAGCTTCTGATAGGCTAATTGACATCATTTGAGTCAATTGGAGGTATACCTGTGGATGTATTTCAAGGCCTACCTTCAAACTCAGTGCCTCTTTGCTTGACATCATGGGAAAATCAAAAGAAAATCAGCCAAGACCTCAGAAAAAAATGGTAGACCTCCACAAGTCTGGTTCATCCTTGGGAGCAATTTCCAAACGCCTGAAGGTACCACGTTCATCTGTACAAACAATAGTACGCAAGTATAAACACCATGGGACCACGCAGCCGCCATACCGCTCAGGAAGGAAACGCGTTCTGTCTCCTAGAGATGAACATACTTTGGTGCGAAAAGTGCAAATCAATCCCAGAACAACAGCAAAGGACCTTGTGAAGATGCTGGAGGAAACAGGTACAAAAGTATCTATATCCACAGTAAAACAAGTCTTATATTGACATAACCTGAAAGGCCGCTCAGCAAGGAAGAAGCCACTGCTCCAAAACCGCCATAAAAAAGCCAGACTATGGTTTGCAACTGCACATGGGGACAAAGATCGTACTTTTTGGAGAAATGTCCTCTGGTCTGATTAAACAAAAATAGAACTGTTTGGCCATAATGACCATCGTTATGTTAGGAGGAAAAAGGGGATGGCTTGCAAGCCGAAGAACACCATCCCAACCGTGAAGCGCGGGGGTGGCAGCATCATGCTGTGGGGGTGCTTTGCTGCAGGAGGAACTGGTGCACTTCACAAAATAGATGGCATCATGAGGAAGGAAAATTATGTTTATATATTGAAGCAACATCTCAAGACATCAGTCAGGAAGTTAAAGCTTGGTCGCAAATGGGTCTTCCAAATGGACAATGACCCCAAGCATACTTCCAAAGTTGTGGCAAAATGGCTTAAGGACAACAAAGTCAAGGTATTGGAGTGGCCATCACAAAACCCTGACCTCAAAGCCCTGACCTCCTATAGAACATTTGTGGGCAGAGCTGAAAAAGCGTGTGCGAGCAAGGAGGCCTACAAACCTGACTCAGTTACACCAGCTCTGTCAGGAGGAATGGGCCAAAATTCACCAAACTTATTGTGAGAAGCTTGTGGAAGGCTACCCGAAACGTTTGACCCAAGTTAAACAACTTAAAGGCAATGCATCGTACAACAATTATTTTCTACTTTATGCCACTATGCAAATGTGATGATAGATACATGCAATGCTTCATTATATAGGTTAATTATTTTCACCGCCCAGCCCCCTCCTTCGAGCTGCTATGGCTCGGTGTTGGGACCAGGGCTGGTTGTCTGTCCCATTACCATAGATATACAGAGTTTGACTGACACTGTTTTAAATCAGATAAGCAACCCAAACATCAAATGTATTTCATTGGGCCAAGCGAGCAGCAACACTGCACTCCTCCCTAACCCTGAGTACAACCACTGCCTGTTGTAAACTTGTGTAGTAAGTTTAGGTTAGCTGGTTGATAAGCTGAATCTGGTTAGGATTCGAGCAAAAACCTACAGAAGAGTAGGGGAGAATCTCAATTGGATTTGCTAAATTCCTCACATCCTCTCCTCCATCCTCTCCTCCCCTCCTTTTGAAAAATATCAAAGGTAATCGAGGAGAGGAAACGTGGAAACAAATGTGCTCACATGAAATCTGACTCTCCTTGTCCACTAGCACATCAGGCAAATTACGTTGACAGAGGAAGAATCCAAAAGTATATGTGTACAGTGGTAAAAATACATTTACTCGTGTGCCTGACATTTTTTAGATACAAATATGTTCCCTATGTCAATTTAAAAACACTTGCGCATAGGATACACATGAGTATCCTCGGCCGAAGGAGGCTATCGAGGAGAAACTCTTCTGTTCGCCTATTAACGAATTGCACTCGTACATATGGCGACCGCTTATCGGTTTCCAGATCACGGAGGGGGAGGACAGAGGAGTCGAGAAGAGAAAGGACTTTTCCTAATTGAGAATCTCCCTAGCTCACCAGGAAGAGGGTTGGGCAACCCTGCCTTAACGAATGGGGGTGTGGCTAGTTTACCATTAAGGGGACACAGTATACCATACATCAATCGGTCCTTGTGAGGTCATTAGAAGGAGATATTGGAGAGAGTGTTGCAGAGGGGAGGGAGGAATCAGACCAAATATAATTTTTGGGAAGCGGAAATAGCTGTTAGCGTGGCAGCCTGGTTCTGTGGCAGGGCGGCGTATATCAGAGAGAAATATGTGAAACTGACATATAGCTGTGTCCAGGATTTTCCTGTGATATATGCATTTAATTTCTGCCTCTTGTTGTGGTGGTGTTTTTCTCTTCCCCTGCTATTTACAGTATGTCCAGGCTGGGCATGAGGGGGAATATTAAGGTGGTGTTGAGATGCACATGCTGCAGCTAACTTCTCAGGTTTGACCTTTGAAGTGTGAGTGAGACAGAGTGGGTGGGTGTGTGTGGGAGAGAGAGAATTTGTGTGTGTGTGTATGCGTGAGTGTTTCTTCTGTGTGTGTGTGTGTGTGTGTGTGTGTACAGCTGACAGGAAATCTCTGTTTTGCCCTCATATCCTCCCGGACATGGCTGACACTAATAAATATGGTGTTGAAAGAGGTAAAATATCTCCTCAAAGAGAGACCTTCAAACCACCTCTAACAGCCAAGGTGAGGAGGCAGTGGAGATTCTGTGTGTATGTGTGTGCATATTTAGGTATCCTAATGTCTATGTTTTAGTAAAATAGATTGTGTGTGTCCGTGTTACTATGTGTGCTAATGTGTGTGTTTATGTGCGATATTGTCTGTGAAAGCTCCCTGACAACCCAGGCTCTGGTATAATGAAGCGTTGTCTGGAGCAGTCGGCGTCATGGTCCCCAGATTAAAGCCAGCATCGTGGCAACAGCCTTATTGATTAATTTGAGTCGCCCACCGGCTGCTCATGTATCAACCTGACACTACGTCGCTGGGGCAACAGACGTTCCTCACAAGCTACCACAGGTGACACTGATCACACACACCCACCCACACAAACCTGGGGTGCATTCAATTCAGTTGAACAATTGCTACGTTGCGTGGTGGTTTTCACTGAATGACACGTTTCCCCCAAACGGTGCGCACCGTTATTCAACAGTCTTTGAGGTTGATGTTGGCTCCCGTTTTGATGTTTGCTCCCATTTGGTGGCTGTGGCCTAACAATATGGGTGTGACCATTTGGTGGCTGTGGCCTAACAATATGGGTGTGACCATTTGAAATTGCAAAACGTGTGCAGCAACGTTCTTCAACTACAGTACAGCTTCTGTTGAATAAAACGTTGCACACCATTCAGTCATACTGAACGCCCCCTTGGTCTTGACCAAAACAGATGTGCACACACACACACACACAGAGTACTCTTTATCATGACCTGGGGTGCGTTCAGTTCGCTCAACGTTTGCGACGTTGCATGATGGTTTGTACTGAACGACACGTTTCCCGCACCGTTCTTCAACAGCTTTTGAGGGTTATTTACTCCCGTTTGGTAGGTGTGGCGAGGTGTGGCCTGATCAATATGGTTGTGACTATTTGAAATTGCAAAACTCGTGCAGCACACTATACGGTAATTGCGCTCTGGGCCACCATAATCACAACGTTTTTCAACTGGTCGTTCAGTACCGTTTCTATTGAATTCAACGTTGCACACCGTTCTGTCATACAGAAATCTCCCCTGCCAAATGGACAGTCATTGTTGTTTTCGATTACTCTTGTTTGAAAAAAAAGTTCCAGCACGATTCTTCATTGACTTCAATGGAGCACTTCCGTTAGCTTGGATTTCAAACACTCATGGCCATCGCGTGAATAAAGTCCATCAACTCAATTACATTTATATGTTGGAAGAGCCATGAAAAGCAAAGGTAGTAATATAAAATGTGACATTGTTGCTCAACATAATTTGGCAAACTAGTACTTGAAATCTGGCAAGGGAATGAAATGAAGCACGACCTAGCTTGATAGTACAATATACTATGCCATATTCAAGAGACACAGCAATTTGTACCTATTTTGTATTGTAATTTGCACTGTATTATGTATTATATTATGTAGGTGGGTGGCCTTGCACGAGCCTTGTCTTGAGATTATGTAGTATTATGTAGTGTTATGTACAGTACCAGTCAAAAGTTTGGACACACCTACTCATTCAAGGGTTTTTCTTTCATCAAAACTATGAAATAACACACATGGAATCATGTACTAACCAAAAAAGTGTTAAACAAATCAAAATATATTTGAGATTCTTCAAAGTAGCCACCCTTTGCCTTGATGACAGCTTTGCACACTCTTGGCATTCTCTCAACCAGCTTCACCTGGAATGCCTTTCCAACAGTCTTGAAGGAGTTCCCACATATGCTGAGCACTTGTTGGCTGCTTTTCCTTCACTCTGCGGTCCAACTCATCCCAAACCATCTCAATTGGGTTGAGGTCGGGGAATTGTGGAGGCCAGGTCATCTGATGCAGCACTCCATCACTCTCGTTATTGGTCAAATAGCCCTTACACAGCCTGGAGGTGTGTTGGGTCATTGTCCTGTTGAAAAACAAATGATAGTCCCACTAAGTGCAAACCAGATGGGATGACGTATCGCTGTGGAATCGCGTATCAACAAGACATTGTAGTCTTCTTAACAGCATAAATTAATTGAATAGTTATGTAATCCTGTTGGGGATTGTATAGATGGGTTGGTAGTTTAGCAACAAAACCGACGCGTGCGCAACAATGGGGAAAAACAGAAGGGGTTGGCTTAAATTGTTGACAACATGTAAACTATATTTTGTCTCCAATGTTTATTGAAAACATTAATACATTTGCACAATGAGCACTTGTTCTCTCTCAAGTACATTGTTACAGTTGTTATACATATTCTGTATTTCCACTGAAGAAATCAATAATTAATCAACACACTACTGTAAATAAATTGACACTACCTGTTATGTTGGGCTCCCGAGTGGCGCAGCGGTCTAAACACTGCATCTCAGTGCTTGAGGCGTCACTTCAGACCCCCTGGTTCGATTCCAGGCTGTATCACAACCGGCCGTGATTGGGAGTCCCATAGGGCGGCGCACAATTGGCCCAGCGCCGTCCGGGTTTGGCCGGTGTAGGCCGTCATTCTAAATAAGAATTTGTTCTTAACTGACTTGCCTAGTTAAATAAAGGTAATATTTTTTTAAAATATGAAACTCTCCGTAAATAAATGGTGAGAAATGCTCAGTCTGAAGTCATTCGGCTATTGGTTTCACAGCCCTATAATAATGAAACAAGTTATATCACCATAAAAAGGGTTAATCTACAACCTCTGGGGTATAACATGTTGCGCAAAGGGGTATAGGAGAGTCTGACATATAACCCCTAACTTGCGTTCAGTCTTCACCAATGAGAACCAAGAGGGGCCTAGCTTCGTCCTTCATGACTGGGAAAGGCCTCGATTCTAGGCCATAGAAAATCCTACATCCATCTCATTAGATCAAAACAGGATGGATCAACAGTGATTTATATTACTGGTTTGCATCCTAAAAATAGGATAGTTGTGTTTTGCTGCATAACACACTTACATTATTTTTGTACCCATATGATGTGGATCATTGTCAAGTTATTTGATAGATAAGCTTCAGTAACAAAAGAACACTATTGTAGTAATACATGTGTAGAATGTGTTTGTTTGGGTCCACACTGGTAAGTTAACTTATGTAAATTAGACAGTCACAGAGGATTTTCTTCTGAATAACTGGTCAGGGCATAGCACTTTCCATTCAGGCAACATTAATGTAAGGCTTGATCACACCTGTAGTGACTACTTCTATCCGTCACGCCCATTGTTGCTTAACCATTGTTCACTAGATATATCAATGTAATTACACCCAACACAATGTTGATAAACAGAATGCTTCCCACCACTAGATCACATAACTAGACGTGAGCTGGACGTAATCCCAACACTGCCAACAATGTAGCGGAAGAAAGTGAAAGCTGCAACAGGGACTCTAACCAGGGCTCATACATGGCAAAGTGAGCTCTAACGGCCATTGCCATGAAAGCCTAGTAGGCTTCTAGGCAGAGGCAGTAGGCCTACAATGCTGGCATATGCCTTGTTACAATACCCTAAGTATATAACATGATTGACACAACTGTAATAATCATCATGAAACGGCCTTGGAAGTGCCATAAGTGTAATCCAACATAATTCATTATTTTATATTAATCTGTTTAACTGCATTGATATGGCTTAATTGATCATAGTCCAGACTCGTGATAGTTGCAAATACCATGCAGTTGCACCAGGGGAATTTAAACCAAACAGATTTTTTTTGCAGGTCTTCTGTTTCCCCACATTTACTGATGAATTAATTTCCCATCATGAAAATGTATCCCCATTCCCCAATCAAATACCTTCATTGGGTTGTTTTTATATAAATAAATGTGGGACACAAAAAAAGGCAAAGTAGAATCAAATCAAACACCATTGCCCAAAATGCATTGCTCCAATAACTTTCAAAAGATTGTTACGATTTCTGCCCCCCAAAAAATATATTTTCCAGTGAATGAAGTAACACAAAAAGTCGCAAAAAATGTTTGTATTTTCACACGAATTATGCCACACAAAAACGCACGCAATCTGCTGAAATAAGTTTTTTACATTTTTGCACGAAATTGCGTGTGAGATTGTATTGATCACAACAACACACAGACTTTGGCCCCATTGAAGTGTGCACATCGGAAGAAAGGGTAAGACAGCAATCCATAATTTGGTTATTTACCTGGCCACTGTCACCAAACGCTAACTTTTTTTGCATTTGTGGTACAAATTCAATGCAAGTTAATATCCCGATATTAACATTTTTCATGTTAAATGTCCAAATCATCCTAAAATTGATTGTGTAGCTCAATTAAGTCAAGTGCATTGTGATGCCAGGGCATTGGGTTTTGTTTGAATCCCGTGCCAAAACACTGGCTCTCAGCCTTTGTTTGAAGGTTTATTTAGAGTGCTCAAGAGCTTTGTGGTACGTAGAGGATCACTGAGTAAATGGGCGATGAGCCTGGAATCCAAAGAAGTAGGGTTTTTTATAAACACACACACACACACACACATTGATCTGCTTAAAATATTTTGTGACCACTTGATTGAACAGAGGTCTTTGTGACGAGTACACACTCCTGTTATTCTGTTGAATCCCAAATATCAAGAGCAAAAAGATACAGAGACACACGGTTTCATAATCTTTACTGTAATATCTTAAACCATCACAAAACAAGCAGTGAGTCTGTTGTCAATGCAAAGCTTTAGTGTGTGGAAAAGAGCTTCTACTTAGGTACTCTACTTGCATTCTGGCTGGGTTTGTGCTTTTTGTAAAATGAGACCTGAAGAGAGAGAGAAATGGTTGCATTATTGTCTGCAAAGAGTCGGAAAATGCAATCTGCCCCGACCTGCTTTGTCATTGAAAATGATCAGAGGGTTCACCCTACCCACAGGCCATTGAAATGAGAAGTGGCAAGATTACGAGAGATGTTAAGGTACAGCTTGTACCCGAAGTACCTCTCTCCTCGTCTTGGGGGAAATCAAAACCCAGTCCCGGACGAGCCCCCACTTTTGGACCCCGAAGGATCTCATAGTTGAACGTACCCTCTCTCTGTCTATTTCTACCCACCATCCCACCTGCTCCCCTTCCTTCCTCCAGGCAGTTAGGATGGCAACATATGCAGATAGATCTTATCACTGCTCTCGCATCATATGCAGATACCTTAGCGTAGCCTAATAGTGCCTGTAGGCCTTCATATTTCCAGTATTTCGGGTGTTTGCCTCAGGTCCCTATGGAGCTTGTGTGCCACTATGCAGCATTTGTTTTTAATGATCTGGTGTGGAGACAATTGCAGCATTCCCAGCCACCAGTTCCCCATGAGAATGTATCATTTTGGGGGCTAAGAGGTGCCTTCAGCAATAGGGTGTTTTTCAGCACTCCCCTTTCCTCATAGGAAAAACAGAACAAATAGACTGTGCAGCTTGGGGACAGGCATTTTGTAATGTGATCGCACACATTCATCTCATGTGTATTGCATTACTAATGCAATGGGGGGTGGGGGTGGGGGGGTTAGACCTGAGGTTTATACCTGTGGTATAAAATCGCTCAATTAGGCAAGATGCTGAGGAAAACCAGCTCAGCACATCATTATATCCGTTAACAGATTTTGTATAAGCCAATATAAAATTGTTGATGTAGCTAGCGTGATCCAACACATGATAATCAAACTAACTACATCACTTGTGGTAATGTGTATGGACAAATAGCTCACAGTGTAGTGTGCCAAGTTCCTGACAATTGTCACAATTTGTGGCGTACATTCAAATCCCTTTATGGAATGTTTATTCCCCCTTTGAAATTACATTCATTGTGTTAGTGTGTTGAGAAGGGAAGTGCAGTCAACAATTTGAAAATGAAGATTAAGATTTAATTCAATAAGAAGCTATGTCTTTCTTCAGCCTTGTTCACAAACACACTGCTAGTTTCTAATAATCATATATTGCATATTATGAGGCTACATGGACGGGTACACCTAAATGTAGGCTACGCCCACAACGTTTTCTATGCATTTTTATAATCAGCTACTTTGTCACATTTGCCCTTTTTTACTCGAGGACCAGCAGTGGAACGTTGGCCCCGAATGGGCTTCAAACTCACAGCCGTCGTATCTCATCACCTTCTGGTTAATCACTTTAGTGGATCACACCACCAGTCCGTGATAGCACCCATACGTAAAAATGTATGCACACATGACTGTAAGTCGCTTTGGATGACTACAAACAAATATGCTATATAATCCTCCTACTTTTTTCCCATAAAGGTACATGAATGTGTGTGAAATGTATTAGACATTTTTTGAAATGTTATCATATATTTGAAAATGTTCCTTTTGGATTTCAGGTCGCAGTTGTAAATGAGAACTTGTTCTCAACTGGCTTACCTGGTTAAATAAAGGTGAAAAAAAATAAAAATAATAATAATGTAATGTCAGTAGCCTAGGAGTCAAGGAAGCATCATGGCAATACACAGTCAAGTCCATCATTATTGGCACACTTGATAAAGATTAGCAAAAAAATACTATAAAATAAAAGATACATTATATTTTATGTCCAAAAAAATCTGAAATTATATTATTTTATAATAAAACTATTGCTCAGAGAAAGAGATTTTGTTTAACAAGTCATAAAACCAAATCTTAAAAAGGCACAGCTGAGTGACCATAATAATTAGCACTGGGCCATGTAAAGCGAATTGCCCAGTCTTTTCCCAGAAAACACAGTGCCACCACGCGTTAATAGGCAAAAGGGGGCATTAATTGTTAACATAATTGTAATCCAAACCCTCAAGATTGTCATGACGCAGTCATTTACCAAACTCTGTTTTGGACAAGACTGACATTATGTCCAAAATTATCCTATTTACTCTTTGTAGTCAATTCTGACAATATAATTAATGTTTCTGACTCTTATCGAAGACACATATGCCATTTAAAACCAGAGAAGTTGGTTCTAAGGGCAAGTTGACCTTGAAGAACCTGTATGTACTGTATGTTAGGCAGAGCTCCCCATGCTCTTGTTTAAACCTGGGGTGGCGTAGGATCAGCTACACTTATTTCTCTACCGCCTCACATTTGGCTGCCGCCCGGGGGAAAGTACAGGTAAGAGGGAAGATGCCATGTGGCTGGTTGTTTGTATTTGACTGTCTAAGTTGAAATAATATATTTGATTTATCTTGATTTTAAGTTGAATTAATGTTTAGGTAGTGCTTCCCTAGACCCTGTACCTGTTTTTGTTTGTTTGTATATTTCATTGTGTTCTCCTGTGTGCTCCTTGTCCTTTGACCAGACTTAAAAGAGAGAAGACTGAGGTTTTGACTAATGGTGAAGGAGGAAATAAAACAGGTAAACTTCCAACCTGTTGTTGACTTTTTAATTTTGCTACTCAGTCCAAAACTTTAAATACCTGTATGTACAGTGCATTTGGAAAGTATTCAGACCCCTTGACTTTTTCCACTTTGTCTAAAATTGATGACACACAATACCCCATAATGACTAAGCGAAAACAGGTTTTTTCTTTTTTTTTAGCGAATGTATTACAAATAAAAAACATAAATACCGTATTTACATAAGTATTCAGACCCTTTGATATGAGACTCGAAAATTGAGCTCAGGTGCATCCATTGATCATCCTTGAGATGTTTCTACAACGTGATTGGAGTCCACCTGTGGTAAATTCAATTCATTAGACATAATTTAGAAAGGCCCACACCTGTCTATATAAGGTCCCACAGTTGACAGTGCATGTCAGAGCAAAAACCAAGCCATGAGTTCGAAGGACTTGTCCGTAGAGCTCCGAGACAGGATTGTGTCGAGGCACAGATCTGGGGAAGTGTACCAAAAAATGTCTGCAGCATTGAAGGTCCCCAAGAACACAGTGGTCTCTATCATTCTTAAATGGAAGAAGTTTGCAACCACCAAGACTCTTCCTAGAGCTGGCCGCACGGCCAAACTGAACCTTCCAGAAGGACAACCATCTCTGCAGCACTCCTCCAATCAGGCCTTTATGGTAGAGTGGCCAGACGGAAGCCACTCCTCAGTAAAAGGCACATGACAGCCCGCTCTGAGTTTGCCAAAAGGCAACTAAAAGACTCTCAGACCATGAGAAACAAGATTCTCTGGTGTGATGAAACTACAGTGCCTTGCAAAAGTATTCATCCCCCTTGGTGTTTTTCCTAATTTGTTGCATTACAACCTGTAATTTAAATTGAAAAAAATAAGCTAACTCGTTTGGTGTTCGCCAAAAGGCATGTGGGAGACTCCCCAAACATAAAGAAGAAGGTACTCTGGTCAGATGAGACTATAATTGAGTTTTTTGGCCATCAAGGAAAACGCTATGTCTGGCGCAAACCCAACACCTCTCATCACCCCGAGAACACCATCCCCACAGTGAAGCATGGCGGTGGCAGCATCAAGCTGTGGGGATGTTTTTCATCGGCAGGGACTGGGAAACTGGTCAGAATTGAAGGAAGACAGGGAAATTCTTGAGGGAAACCTGTTTCAGTCTTCCAGAGATTTGAGACTGGGACGGAGGTTCACCTTCCAGCAGGACAATGACCCTAAGCATACCGCTAAAGCAACACTCAAGTGGTTTAAGGGGAAACATTTAAATGTCTTGGAATGGCCTAGTCAAAGCCCAGACCTCAATCCAATTGAGAATCTGTGGTATGACTTAAAGATTGCTGTACACCAGCAGAACCCATCCAACTTGAAGGAGCTGGAGCAGTTTTGCCTTGAAGAATGGGCAAAAATCCCAGTGGCTAGATGTGCCAAGCTTATAGAGACATACCCTAAGAGACTTGCAGCTGTAATTGCTGCAAAAGGTGGCTCTACAAAGTATTGACTTTGGGGGGGGTGAATAGTTATGCACGCTCAAGTTTTCAGTTTTTTTGTCTTATTTCTTGTTTGTTTCATCCCCAAAAAGATTTTACATCTTCAAAGTGGTAGGCATGTTGTGTAAATCAAATGATACAAACCCCCCAAAAATCAATTTTAATTCCAGGTTGTAAGGCAACAAAATTGGAAAAATGCCAAGGGGGTGAATACTTTCGCAAGCCACTGTAAGATTGAACTCTTTGGCTTAAATGCCAAGCGTCACGTCTGGAGGAAACCTGGCACCATCCCTACGGTGAAGCATGGTGGTGGCAACATCATGCTGTGGGGATGTTTTTCAGTGGCAGGGACTGGGAGACTAGTCAGGATCGAGGGAAAGATGAACGGAGCAAAGTACAGAGAGATCCTTGATAAAAACCTGCTTCAGAGCGCTCAAGACCTGAGACTGGGGCGAAGGTTCACCTTCCAACAGGACAACGACCCTAAGCACACAGCCAAGACAATACAGGAGTGGCCCAGCCAGAGCCCGGACATGAACCCAATCGAACATCTCTTGAGAGACCTGAAAATAACTGTGCAGCGACGCTCCCCATCCAACCTGAAAGAGCTTGAGAGGATCTGCAGAGAAGAATGGGAGAAACTCAACAAATACAGATGTGCCAAGCTTGTAGCTTCATACCCAAGAAGACTCGCGGCTGTAATCGCTGCCAAATGTGCTTCAACAAAGTACTGAGTAAAGGGTCTGAAAATCTATGTAAATGTCATATTTCAGTTTTTTTTATTTTTTATGTGCAACATTTTCAAAAACCTGATTTTGCATTGTCATTATGGGGTATTGTGTGTAGATTGATGAGGGGGGGAAACGATTTAATACATTTTAGGATAAGGCTGTAATGTAACAAAATATGAAAAAGTGAAAGGGTTTGAATGCATTACAATGCCACTCAACCCAAACGAATGACCTGTCTATAAGTGTGTTAGGCAGAGCTGCCCATGCTCTTGTTCAAACCTGAGGTGGCGTAGGATCAGCTACACTTATTAATCTACCGCCTCACATTTGTCAAAACTCTCACAACTGCCATACTACGCCACCCTAGGTTTGAACAAGAGCATGTGAAGCTCTGCCTAACACACTTATAGACAGGTTATTAGTTTGGGTTGAGTGGCAAAATAATGCATTTCCAGACATGCATCAAGTTCATCAGTTCTATTTCGTCCTCCATAATAGTCAATCCAAAACTGAATTACTTAGGCTTTCTTTGAGCCTGATCAAAAGGAGGTCACAAGAGGACACAATGTCACACGCTGGCCGAGAGGGGCTGTGAATAAGCTCACTCAGTACCATAGATCCGACTACACCATCCTAGGTTTACATTAAGAGCTCGGAATAACTCATAACATAGACCACACAGTTTCTTTGAGAATGGGCTTGAGTGGAAATACATGAATGGAATGTCAGAGGCAGGTAACGGTTCACAAGCTAATTTATTTCTCTCCCAATTTCAGCTTCCATAAACCAAGTTAGCTTTAGCTTAGCAAACTAATTTTGAATATTTAATCAACACTCATCTTAGATCATCTCAGCTAAAAAATGTATTTGATGTGTTTATCAATCTGGTTTCAGGCCAGATCATAGCAGTATCTCTGCTGCTTCATTGGTGATTTTACATTTGATATTTTAGTCATTTAGCAGACACTCTTATCCAGAGCGACTTACAGTTAGTGCATTCATCTTAAGATAGCTAGGTGGGACAACCACATATCACAGCCATAGTAAGTAAATTTTTGCTCAAAGTAGCTATCAGCCTAGTCAGAGCTGGTAAGGTGGAAAAAAAGTCAAGCGTGAGTGTTAGTTTACGAAAGGAGTGGGTGTGAGAGCGGTACTGTGGGATTATTTAAGATACTCTTTGAAGAGGTAGGGTTTTCGGAAGATGGGCAGGGACTCTGCTGTCCTAGCTTCAGGGGGAAGCTGGTTCCACCATTGGGGTGCCAGGACAGAGAACAGCTTGGACTGGGTTGAGCGGGAGCTGCCCTCCCGTAGGAGTGGGAGGGCCAAGAGACCAGAGGTGGCAGAACGGAGTACTCAGGTTGGGGTGTATGGTTTGAGCATAGCCTGAAGGTAGGGAGGGGCAGTTCCTCATGATCTGATGGTTCATGGTGTCGAAGGCAGCAGATAGATCTAGGAGGATGAGAACGGAGGCGAGATAGTCAGCTTTGGCAGTGCAGAGAGTCTCCGTGACACAGAGAAGAGCAGTCTCGGTTGAGTGACCTGTCTTGAAGCCTGACTGGTTAGGGTCAAGAAGATTGTTCTGAGTGATAGCGAGAGAGTTGGTCAGACACAGCACGCTCAAGTGTTTTGGAAAGAAAAGAAAGAAGGGAATACCGGCCTGTAGTTTTTGACATCAGAGGGGTCGTTTTGGTTTCTTGAGGAGGGGAGCATCAATTGGCCAGGGATGAGTTGATGAGGGAAGTAAGGAATAGTAGAAGGTATCCAGAGATGATCTGGAGAAAGGGGATGGGGTTGAGCGGGCAGGTTGTCGGGCGGCCAGACCTTACTAGTCGCAGGATTTCATCTGGAGAGAGAGGGAAGAAAGAGGTCAAGCCGTAGAGTAGTTCTGTGCGAGTGGGACCAGTGGACTCAATAGGCTTCTTTTCAACCTTCTTTTCAAAGTGGTTGACAAAGTCATCCGCAGAGAGGGAGGAGGGAGGGGGTGGAGGATTAAGGAGGGAGGAGAAGATGGAAAATAGTTTCCTAGGGTTAGAGGCAGAAGCTTGAAATGTAAAGTGATAAAGTGGCTATGGCAGTGGATACAGAGGAAGAGAAGGTAGAGAGGAGGGAGTGAAAGGATGATAGGTGTCACGCCATGCTCCCGCTCCGCCTCCCTGGTGCTCGAGGGCACCAGGCTGCCCATCATTACGCACACCTGTCACCATTGTTACGCGCATCAGTGCTCATTGGACTCCTTCCCTTTATTGATTGCCGTAGGAAACGGCGGTGCCTTAGCTGGCTCGTCAGACTTCCACGCCTTAGCTGGCTTGAGAGGTTTCCTTGCCTCTGTTGGCTCGGCAGGCTCCCATCTCAAGTCACACCTCAGCCGGCTCCTCAGGCTCCCACGCCTCAGCCGGCTCCTCAGGTTTCCATGCCTCAGCCGGCTCATCAGGCTTCCATGCCTCAGCCGGCTCATCAGGTTTCCACACCTCAGCTGGATCATCAGGCTTCCACGCCTCAGCCGGCTTGTTAGGTTTCCACGCCTCAGCCGGCACGTCAGGCTTCCACGCCTCAGTCGGCACGTCAGGTTTCCACGCCTCAGCCGGCACGTCAGGCTTCCACGCCTCAGTCGGCACGTCAGGCTTCCACGCCTCAGCCGGCACGTCAGGTTTCCACACCTCAGCTGGATCGTCAGGCTTCCACGCCTCAGCCGGCTTGTTAGGTTTCCACGCCTCAGCCGGCACGTCAGGCTTCCACGCCTCAGTCGGCACGTCAGGTTTCCACGCCTCAGCTGGATCGTCAGGCTTCCACGCCTCAGTCGGCACGTCAGGCTTCCACGCCTCAGCCGGCACGTCAGGCTTCCACGCCTCAGTCGGCTCGTCAGGTTTCCACGCCTCAGCCGGCTTGTCAGGCTTCCACGCCTCGGCCAGCTCGTCAGGCTTCCATGCCTCGGCCGGCTCGTCAGGCTTCCATGCCTCGGCCGGCTCTTCAGGATTCCACGCCTCGTCAGGCTCCCACGCCTCAGCCGGCCCGTCTGGCTTAACAGGTTCCCGTGCCTCGGCCGGTCAGCCCGTCAGGTTCGCCCAGGTGTGACGCCGGGTGGCGTCCCTAGAGGGAGGGGTACTGTCATGCCTGCTCCCGCTCCCCCTCCCTGGCGGTCGAGGGTTCCAGGATGCCCATCATTACGCACACCTGTCACCATCGTTATGCGCATCAGCGCTCATTGGACTCACCTGGACTCCTTCCCTTTGTTGATTGCCACTTCTATATCTGTCTGTTCCCCAGTTTGATCCCTGTGTCTGTATTAATGTTGTTATGTTTCCCCTGTCCAGATGCTGTCCGTGTTTTGTTTCATGTCTGTTTATATGAAATGTTCACTCCCTGTACCTGCTTTTTGTCTCCCAGCATCTGTTCTGTAAGCTCACAATGAGTCACTCAGCCACGGAGCAGGAGGAGAGGGCCGAGCCGGCCGGGAGGAAAGGGGACAGTGCAAGATAGGATGCGGAAAGGAAGGAGAGTAAGGTCAAAAAGGCAGAATCAGGAGAAAGGATGGAGCAGGATTTAGCGAACGGAGAGATGATAGGATAGAAGAGGAGAGAGTAGTGGGAGAGAGAGCGAAGATTGCGGTGGAGCATGGCCGTCTGGGTAGGGGCTGAGTGGTTAGGGTTGGAGAAGAGGGAGACAGAAAAGGAACAAAGTAGTGATCAGAGACCTGGAGGGGGGTTAAAGTGAGATTAGTAGGCAAACAGTCTCTAGTAAAGATGAAGTCAAGCGTATTGCCTGCCTTGTGAGTGGGAGGGGACTGGGAAAGGGTGAGGTCAAAAGAGGCAAGGAGAGTTGGAAAGAAATGAATCGAAGGCAAAAGTCGGGAGGTCGATGTCGCCCAGTACGAAGAGCAGTGAGCCATCATTGGGAAATGAGCTTATCAAGGTCTGAAGCTCATTGAGTAACTATCTAAGGGCACATGGTGGGCGATAGATGACAACAATGTTAAGCTTTAGTGGACAAGTGACAGTGACAGCATGGAATTTAAATGAGGAGGGAGAAGTGTGTGAGGGAGAAAAGAGAATCTCCACTTAGGAGAAATGAGCAGCCCTGTGATAAATGGTATAGTAATCTGTATGGGAAAAAATGCAGCATTGTGCTGCCCTTTTCACTGACCTGTCGAAGGCATTCGATACTGTAGACCATTTATTATTCATTTGTAGGTTGTCTGAAATTGGCCTGGATCAGGCGGCATGTAATTGGTTTGAAAACTACCTGACAGACAGGACACAATGTTGCTGGACCCCAGGAAGAGTAGCTGCCGTGGCAGCAGCTAATGGGGATCCAAATGTGTATCTCCTGATGTAGTTAAAGATGCACTCCAGGACTTTAAGCACAACAAATTCGTAACATATCGTACGAATTGGATTCGTAACATATCATACGAAAAATATACACTACCGTTCAAAAGTTTGGGGTCACTTAGAAATGTTTTTGAAAGAAAACCATTTTTTTTGTCCATTAAAATAACATCAAATTGATCAGAAATAGACATTGTTAATGTTGTAAACAGCTATTGTACAGTGAGGGAAAAAAGTATTTGATCCCCTGCTGATTTTGTACGTTTGCCCACTGACAAAGACATGATCAGTCTATAGCATTATGTTTCCACCTCCATGTTTGACGGTGGGGATGGTGTTCTTGGGGTCATAGGCAGCATTCCTCCTCCTCCAAACACGGCGAGTTGAGTTGATGCCAAAGAGCTCGATTTTGTTCTCATCTGACCACAACACTTTCACCCAGTTCTCCTCTGAATCACTCAAATGTTCATTGGCAAACTTCAGACGGGCCTGTATATGTGCTTCCTTGAGGGACCTTGCGGGCGCTGCAGGATTTCAGTCCTTCACTGCGTAGTGCAGGGTTCTTCAATTCCGATCCTGGAGGGCCGAAACACCTCTGTTTTTCATCCTCTCCTTCTAATCAGGGGCTAATTCAGACCTGGGACACCAGGTGAGTGCAATTAACTACCAGGTAGAAATAAAAAACAGAAGTGTTTCGGCCCTCCAGGACCGGAATTGAAGAACCTTGGCGTAGTGTGTTACCAATTGTTTTCTTGGTGACTATGGTCCCAGCTGCCTTGAGACCATTGACAAGATCCCCCGTGTAGTTCTGGGCTGATTCCTCACCGTTCTCATGATCACTCCACGAGGTGAGATCTTGCATGGAGCCCCAGGCCGAGGGAGATTGACAGTCCTTTTGTGTTTCTTCCATTTGCGAATAATCGCACCAACTGTTGTCACCTTCTCACCAAGCTGCTTGGCGATGGTCTTGTAGCCCATTCCAGCCTTGTGTAGGTCTACAATCTTGTCCCTGACATCCTTGGAGAGCTCTTTGGTCTTGGCCATGGTGGAGAGTTTGGAATCTGATTGATTGATTGCTTCTGTGGACAGGTGTCTTTTATACAGGTAACAAGCTGAGATTAGGAGCACTTCCTTTAAGAGTGTGCTCCTAATCTCAGCTCGTTACCTAAAAGACACCTGGGAGCCAGAAATCTTTCTGATTGAGAGGGGGTCAAATACTTATTTCCCTCATTAAAATGCAAATCAATTTATAACATTTTTGACATGCGTTTTTCTGGATTTATTTGTTGTTTGTTTGTCTCTCACTGTTCAAATAAACCTACCATTAAAATTATAGACGGATCATTTCTTTGTCAGTGGGCAAACTTACAAAATCAGCAGGGGATCAAATACTTTTTTCCCTCACTGTAGCTGGAAACTGCTGATTTTTTATGGAATATCTACATAGGCGTACATAGGCCCATTATCAGCAACCATCAGTCCAGTGTTCCAATGGCACGTTGTGTTTGCTAATCCAAGTTTATAATTTTAAAAGGCTAATTGATCATTAGAAAACCCTTTTGAAATTATGTTAGCACAGCTGAAAGCTGTTGTGCTGATTAAAGAAGCAATAAAATTGGCCTTCTTGAGATTAGTTGAGTATCTGGAGCATCAGCAATTGTGGGTTCGATTACAGGCTCAAAATGGCTTTCTTCTGAAACTCATCTGTCTATTCTTGTTCTGAGAAATGAAGGCTTTTCCATGCGAGAAATTGCCAAGAAACTGAAGATGTCGTACATTTACATTTACATTTACGTCATTTAGCAGACGCTCTTATCCAGAGCGACTTACTAATAGGTGCATTCACCTTATAGCCAGTGGGATAACCACTTTACAATGTTTTTTTTTTTTTTGGGGGGGGGGTTAGAATGATTACTTTATCCTATCCCAGGTATTCCTTAAAGAGGTGGGGTTTCAAATGTCTCCGGAAGGTGGTGAGTGACTCTGCTGTCCTGGCGTCGTGAGGGAGCTTGTTCCACCATTGGGGTGCCAGAGCAGCGAACAGTTTTGACTGGGCTGAGCGGGAACTATGCTTCCGCAGAGGTAGGGGAGCCAGCAGGCCAGAGGTGGATGAACGCAGTGCCCTCGTTTGGGTGTAGGGACTGATCAGAGCCTGAAGGTACGGAGGTGCCGTTCCCCTCACAGCTCCGTAGGCAAGCACCATGGTCTTGTAGCAGATGCGAGCTTCAACTGGAAGCCAGTGGAGTGTGCGGAGGAGCGGGGTGACGTGAGAGAACTTGGGAAGGTTGAACACCAGACGGGCTGCGGCATTCTGGATGAGTTGTAGGGGTTTAATGGCACAGGCAGGGAGCCCAGCCAACAGCGAGTTGCAGTAATCCAGACGGGAGATGACAAGTGCCTGGATTAGGACCTGTGCCGCTTCCTGTGTAAGGCAGGGTCGTACTCTCCGAATGTTGTAGAGCATGAACCTACAGGATCGGGTCACTGCCTTGATGTTAGCGGAGAACGACAGGGTGTTGTCCTGGGTCACGCCAAGGCTCTTCGCACTCTGGGAGGAGGACACAACGGAGTTGTCAACCGTGATGGCGAGATCATGGAATGGGCAGTCCTTCCCCGGGAGGAAGAGCAGCTCCGTCTTGCCGAGGTTCAGCTTGAGATGGTGATCCGTCATCCATACTGATATGTCTGCCAGACATGCAGAGATGCGATTCGCCACCTGGTTATCAGAAGGGGGAAAGGAGAAGATTAGTTGTGTGTCGTCAGCGTAGCAATGATAGGAGAGGCCATGTGAGGATATGACAGTGCCAAGTGACTTGGTGTATAGCGAGAATAGGAGAGGGCCTAGAACTGAGCCCTGGGGGACACCAGTGGTGAGAGCACGTGGTGCGGAGACAGCTTCGCCACGCCACTTGGTAGGAGCGACCGATCAGGTAGGACGCAATCCAAGAGTGAGCCGCGCCGGAGATGCCCAGCTAAGAGAGGGTGGAGAGGAGGATCTGATGGTTCACAGTATCAAAGGCAGCAGACAGGCCTAGAAGGACAAGAGCAGAGGAGAGAGAGTTAGCTTTAGCAGTGCGGAGAGCCTCCGTGACACAGAGAAGAGCAGTCTCAGTTGAATGACCAGTCTTGAAACCTGACTGGTTTGGATCAAGAAGGTCATTCTGAGAGAGATAGCAAGAGAGTTGGCTAAAGACGGCACGCTCAATAGTTTTGGAGAGAAAAGAAAGAAGGGATACTGGTCTGTAGTTGTTGACATCAGAGGGATCGAGTGTTGGTTTTTTGAGAAGGGGTGCAACTCTCGCTCTCTTGAAGACGGAAGGGACATAGCCAGCGGTCAAGGATGAGTTGATGAGCGAGGTGAGGTAAGGGAGAAGGTCACCGGAGATGGTCTGGAGAAGAGAGGAGGGGATAGGGTCAAGCGGGCAGGTTGTTGGGCGGCCTGCCGTCACAAGTCGCAAGATTTTATCTGGAGAGAGAGGGGAGAAAGAAGTCAAAGCATAGGGTAGGGCAGTGTGAGCAGGACCAGCAGTGTCGTTTGACTTAACAAACGAGGATTGGATGTCGTCAACCTTCTTTTCAAAATGGTTGACGAAGTCATCCACAGAGAGGGAGGAGGGGGGGGGGGGATTCAGCAGGGAGGAGAATGTGGCAAAGAGCTTCCTAGGGTTAGAGGCGGATGCTTGGAATTTAGAGTGGTAGAAAGTGGCCTTAGCAGCAGAAACAGATGAAGAGGTAGAGAGGAGGGAGTGAAAAAATGCCAGGTCCGCAGGGAGTCTAGTTTTCTTCCATTTCCGCTCGGCTGCCCGGAGCCCTGTTCTGTGAGCTCGCAATGAGTCATCAAGCCACGGAGCTGGAGGGGAGGACCGAGCCGGCCGGGAGGATAGGGGACATAGAGAGTCAAAGGATGCAGAAAGGGAGGAGAGGAGGGTTGAGGAGGCAGAATCAGGAGATTGGAGGGAGAAGGATTGAGCAGAGGGCAGAGATGATAGGATGGAAGAGGAGAGAGTAGTGGGAGAGAGAGAGCGAAGATTGCGACGGCGCATTACCATCTGTGTAAGGGCAGAGTGAGTAGTGTTGGAGGAGAGGGAGAGAGAAAAGGATACAAAGTAGTGGTCGGAGACTTGGAGGGGAGTTGCAGTGAGATTAGTAGAAGAACAGCATCTAGTGAAGATGAGGTCAAGCGTATTGCCTGTCTTGTGAGTAGGGGGGGACGGTGAGAGGGTGAGGTCAAAAGAGGAGAGGAGTGGAAAGAAGGAGGCAGAGAGAAATGAGTCAAATGTAGACGTAGGGAGGTTGAAATCCCCCAGAACTGTGAGGGGTGAGCCATCCTCAGGAAAGGAACTTATCAAGGCGTCAAGCTCATTGATGAACTCTCCAAGGGAACCTGGAGGGCGATAGATGACAAGGATATTAAGCTTAAATGGGCTAGTGACTGTGACAGCATGGAATTCAAATGAGGAGATAGACAGATGGGTCAGGGGAAAAATTGAGAATGTCCACTTGGGAGAGATGAGGCTCCCTGTGCCACCACCCCGCTGACCAGATGCTCTCGGGGTATGCGAGAACACATGGTCAGACGAGGAGAGAGCAGCAGGAGTAGCAGTGTTTTCAGTGGTAATCCATGTTTCCGTCAGCGCCAAGAAGTCGAGGGACTGGAGGGTAGCATAGGCTGGGATGAACTCTGCCTTGTTGGCAGCAGAACGGCAGTTCCAGAGGCTGCCTGAGACCTGGAACTCCACGTGGGTCGTGCGTGCAGGGACCACCAGGTTAGAGAGGCAGCAGCCACGCGGTGTGAGGCGTTTGTGTAGCCTGTGCGGAGAGGAGAGAACAGGGATAGGCAGAGGCATAGTTGACAGGCTGCAGCAGATGGCTACAATAATGCAGAGGAGATCGGAATAAAATGAACTAAACATCTGGGAAAGGAGAGAGCGGGGCCTCCCCTCACCACAACTCCCAAATATAACTCTCCCAACTTCCACCTCAGAAACTATAATTGTTGTAAACTACAGCGGTTCAATGTTTTCTAGGAATAGACTAACTTAGTTTATTCAGCTAGCTTACTAGGTGCAGTATTATTCCGTGAAAAACGTCCGGGCACCTCGTCATAAGACGCCACAGCCAGCTAGCATGCCGGTCTCCAACAACACGGTTTAGCGCCAATACTCAGCCACAACAAACCACCAGTGTATCAACACGCAAGCAGATCGTTCGTGTCCGTGTCTAACGTTGTGGGTTAGTCCCGACAGCTTGAGCGAGTCCGTCGTCAACTTATTCAGCCAGTTAGTTAGCTAGGATAGTTAGCAAACTAGCTAGCCATTGCTTTCAGACAAAGAAGAACCCCTCCTTTCACGGCACGAACACAAAGAGAGCCAAACTAACGTTAACTAGTCACCCATGTCCCGAATTCCTTGAACGACTCGGGCTATCAATATGTAAAGAACAAAACACAAGTGTAGGTTATGACTTACCCCTAGCAGCTACTGTTAGCTAGCCAAGTGCAAAGCTAGCCACTGAATTGACTCAGCCAGTTCGCGTCTGTACGCTCGGTCGTTCCAGCTATTGTTTACTAGTCGCTATCCAGGTAGCAACAAGCTAGCTAAATTTCAAGCACAGTAGCCACTTGCTACCTAACGTTAACGGTTCAGACAATGAGGTTAGAAAACAGCTGAATGGGAGGCAGTTCTTGTATGTAATTATTGTAGGCAGCCAGCTGGCGTAATTACAAGCACTCTCAGGCGTGAGACAACTATACCGTTGCTAATAGCTACTTGCCAGCTAGTCCAGGTGGTGAGTTAGCTAGCTAGCTAGCTTCGTGCTACACCCGGCACCGCCGAATACAGTACTAACCTACAATAATTACATACAACAACCCACGATACCTACCTACAATACCTAACTACAATCTAAATACATAGCTTAAGCCTTACTCGACAAAGCCCAAGCTATGTATAAAGCCAAACTTACCCGACGCCAAGCTTACCCGACGACCTCCTCACAACACACCTCTAGGAGGACAATGCTGTGTACTACTCCCTTCACAGAACAGCGCAAACTGGCTCTAACCAGAATAGAAAGAGGAGTGGGAGGCCCCTGTGCACAACTGAGCAAGAGGACAAATACATTAGAGTGTCTAGTTTGAGAAACAGACGCCTCACAGATTCTCAACTGGCAGCTTCATTAAATATTACCCACAAAACACTAGTCTCAGCGTCAACAGTGAAGAGGCGACTCCGGGATGCTGACCTTCTAGGCAGAGTTGCAAAGAAAAAGCCATATCTCAGACTGGCCAATAAAAAAAAAGATTAAGATGGGCAAAAGAACACAGACACCGGACAGAGGAAGATTGGAAAAAAGTGTTATGGACAGACTAATTGAAGTTTGAGGTGTTTGGATCACAAAAAAGAACATTTGTGAGACGCAGACCAAATGAAAAGATGCTGGAGGAGTGCTTGATGCCATCTGTCAAGCATGGTGGAGGCAATGTGATGCTCTGGGGGTGCTTTGGTGGTGGTAAAGTGGGAGATTTGTATAGGGTAAAAGGGATATTGAAGATGGAAGGCTATCACTCCATTTTGCAAAGCCATGCCATACCCTGTGGATGGCGCTTGATTGGAGCCAATTTCCTTCTACAACAGGACAATGACCCAAAGCACAGCTCCAACCTCTGCAATAACTATTTAGGGAAGAAGTAGCCAGCTGGTATTCTGTCTATAATGGAGTGGCCAGCACAGTCACCGGATCTCAACCCTATTGAGCTGTTGTGGAAGCAGCTTGACCGTATGGTACGTAAAGAAGTGCCCATCAAGCCAATCCAACTTGTGGGAGGTGCTTCAGGAAGCATGGGATGAAATCTCTTCAGATTACCTCAACAAATTGACAACTAGAATGCCAAAGGTCTGCAAGGCTGTAATTGCTGCAAATTGACGATTCTTTGACAAAAGCAAAGTTTGAAGGACATAATTATTATTTCTATTAAAAATCATTATTTCTAACCTTGTCAATGACTACATTTCCTATGTATTTTGCCATATTTCCTATTCAAACTCATTTCATGTATGTTTTCATGGAAAACAAGGATATTTCTAAGTGACCCCAAACTTTTGAACGGTAGTGTATATATATATATATATACACTGAACAAAAATATAACCGCAACATGTAAAGTGTTGGTCCCATGTTTGATGAGCTGAAATAAATGATCCCAGAAATGCTCCATACGTAACAAAAAGCTTATTTCTCTCAAATGTTGAGCACAAATTTGTTTACATCCCTGTTAGTGAGCATTTCTTCTTTGCCAAGATAATCCATTCACCTGACAGTTGTGGCATATCAAGAAGCTGATTAAATAGCATGATCATTACACAGGTGCACCTTGTGCTGGGGACAATAAAAGGCCACTCTAAAATGTGCAGCTTTGTCACAAAAAACTATGACACAAATGTCTCAAGGTTTGAGGGAGCATGCAATTGGCATGCTGACTGCAGGAATGTCCACCAGAGCTGATGCCAGAGAATTGAATGTTAATTTCCCTACCATAAGCCGCCTCCAACGTTGTTTTAGAGAATTTGGCAGTACGTCCAACTGGCCTCACAACTGCAGACCATGTGTAACCACACCAGCCCAGGACCTCCACATCTGGCTTCTTCACCTGTGAGAATGTCTGAGACCAGCCATCCGGACAGCTGATGAAACTGTGGATTTGTACAACCAAAGAATTTCTGAACAAACTGTCAGAAACTGTCTCAGGGAAGCTCATCTGCGTGCTCGTCGTCTTCACCAGGATCTTGACCTGACTGCAGTTCGACGTCGTAACCAACTTCAGTGGGCAAATGCTCACCTTTGATGGCCACTGGCACGCTGGAAAAGTGTACTCTTCACGGATGAATCCCAGTTTCAACTGTACCGGGCAGATGGCGTCGTGTGGGCGAGCAGTTTGCTGAAATCAACGTTGTGAACAGAGTGCCCAATGGTGGCGGTAGTGTTATGGTATGGGCAGGCATAAGCTACGGACAATGAACACAATTGCATAATATAGATGGCAATTTGAATGCACAGAGATACCGTAACGAGAACCTGAGGCCCATTGTCGTGCCGTTCATCCACCGGCATCAGCTCATGTTTCAGCATGATAATGTACGGCCCCATGTCACAAGGATCTGTACACAATTCCTGGAAGCTGAAAATGTCCCAGTTCTTCCATGGCCTGCATACTCACCAAACATGTCACCCATTGAGCATGTTTGGGATGCTCTGGATTGACGCGTATGACAGCATGTTCCAGTTCCCGACAATATCCAGCAACTTCGCACAGCCATTGAAGAGGAGTGGGAAAACATTCCACAGGCCACAATCAACAGCCTGATCAACTCAATGTGAAGGAGATGTGTCTCACTGCATGAGGCAAATGGGGGTCACACCATATCCTGACTGGTTTTCTGATCCACACCCCTACCTTTTTTTAACCTTTTCACACATGAGTTCCAAATATCTCTAACGGTTGCCCCAGCGTGAGTTTTCTATGCGCGTGATGTCAGAATGCACTCACTGTTCCAAAATGTGATTGTTACGCAACAGGACAGTTAACCAGCGCTGCCCCTCAAAGCAAGACACGCTGCCTGGCTATGTTTCAATTTGTCAATTTCAAATGATGTTTTAACAAGTTATATTTTCTAACAACAGTTTGAATTGAGGTGTGTTCCGCCTCCTCATTAATTTACATAGAAGTAGCACTGTTGCGGACAATTTATGTTTGAGGCTTTACTGAGCCGGACAAACTTCTCTCTTCGATGAGAGCCCAAGCACTTCCCCAGTGTTTCCCCAGATCAAGTATGCAGACATTTGCGCAGTCTTGCACAAACCTTTCCCCCCTGCCACATTTTCTGGCTGGCGCTCGCATTGCCTTCATTGTTGTTTTCTTTACAAATAATTACTTTGGACATGTGTAGTTCCAATCAAAGTAAGTGCCTTATTTTCTGTGTATTGTATGTATGTATAGAGCATAATGTATTTACTGTTATATTCACATGTTTTCAAGTACTGGTGACAAATCATGCATTCAGATTCTTGCATAGATTGTAATGGACACATATGATGTGTGTAAAATACTTTTTTGAAGGTTGTACTGATTATGATGAGCTAATGCTAAGCTATTTGCCAGCTATGTGTGGCACCATGTTTGTTGACATTATACAATGCATTCTGGGTGTCACGTAAACATCTGTCAGACCAAAGATGTTATAACAAAATGAGGTGATGGGATGGTTCACTCATCTTTCGAGTAAACTTCAAGAAGTGAATGAAGAGATGTGAATGATGGTAGACGACACAACACCTTCAACATGCAAACTGCAAACAGACCAAACTCATATTGTCTCCTCTTCTTATCTTTGGTTGACGCGAAAAGACAAACATTGCAGCGTGCATGAACTACCCATAGTCGGATTACTTTCGATTTTTAGAAAGTGTTTTACTCAATTATTTCGATCAATGGTGAGCTCACCTGTGATGTGATTAATTGTAAATAGTAATTGCTATTAGCTCATTCATATTATGGTTTCTGTCCGCCGAGAGTTAGCTAAATATGACCGCTTGTGTTATGTCGATCTTTCCTCAGTTAGCGCTGGGACTAATGTAGCCTACATTTTCCAGTTTGGATGAGAATTGTGTTATGCTGTCGCTACTTCTGTAAATGTCTGAACATTGCATCCAAAAATAAACTGGTCACATTCAGGACATAACGTTGTAAGGACTGTGTTTGCTCAAAATGTTTCTGTGAAAAAACATTGTGTCCAGCTCAAATGCTGACTGTTGCGTCAATCGAAACTGGACTTTCTAAATAAGTGTTCCAATCATACCGGTTTGAGTGTACGCTGCAGGGACCACTGTAGAATGATCACAACAGTGTGTTGGTACATGTCAAAGTTATCTGTGACCAACAGATGCATATCTGTATTCCCTTTCATGTGAAATACATTTACATTTAAGTCATTTAGCAGACGCTCTTATCCAGAGCGACTTACAGTTAGTGCATACATTACTTGTATTTTGTTTCTTTTTATTTTCATATTTATACCCCCCATGGGAATCGAACCCACAAACCTGCCGTTGCAAATGCCATGCTCTACAAACTGAGCTACATCCCCTGCCAGCCATTCCCTCCCCTACCCTAGACGACGCTGGGCCAATTGTGCGCCGCCCCATGGGTCTCCCGGTCGCGGCCGGCTACGACAGAGCCTGGATTCAAACCAGGATCTCTAGTGGCACAGCTAGCACTGCGATGCAGTGCCTTAGACCACTGCGCCACTTAGGGCCTAATGAATTTATTTCAATTGAGTGATTTCCTTATATGAACTGTAACTCAGTAAAATCTATGAAACTGTTGTATATTGCGTTTAGATTTTTGTTCAATGCATATATATTTTTTGCAGGACGTAACATATTATACGAAATGGATGACATAGTACGCAATTTGATGACGTAGTACACAAAAAGGTATGTTTTTTTTAACCACTTTTGGCTCGTGAGCACCACTTTCAAAACTACTGGCTGAAATGATGCAAAAGTTTGAGAGTGCATCTTTAAGTCAGGTTTCTTTGATTTTACTGAAGGTGTCCCACAAGGGTCGATTTTGGGCCCTGTACTTTTTACAATCTATATAAACAATATTGGTTGCTCTGTAAGAAATTGTCCACTTGTATACGGACAATACTGTTGTGTATTCTGTTGCCCCTTCTGTTGACAAGGCTCTTTCTGATCTTCAGCCTGCCTTCATTGTTTTACAGAAAACCTTTATTGACCTCAAACTAGTATTGAATGTGGGTAAAACTAAGTATATGTTGTTTTATAGGGCGCACAATAATGACTCAAATGTTTTAAGCATCTGTACCTTGGATGGTGCCCACATTGATCCTGCCCCTGCTTATAAGTATCTGTGCATCTGGATAGACGACAAGTTGTATTTACAAAAACACACTGATGAGTTTACTAAGAAGCTGAGTATAAAAATGGGCTTATTCTATAGAAATAGTTAATGCCTCTCGCTTCATAGTAGAAAGCAGATCATTCAGTCAACGTTCCTACCAGTCCTAGAATATGGTGACATCATGTACATGAATGCAGCTTCCAATACACTCTGGGCAGGTCTGCCGGTTTTGACTAGCAGAAATTACTTTTTGTAGCAGGTTAGGATAACTTAGGCAGCAGGATTGGAGAATTAAAGTGGCAGGTTAGGAGAATTAGGTTAAGGTAAAAAAAAGGGTTAGGGCTAGCTAAAAGCAAAAATTGTCCCTGATGCAACTCGAACATATCTAGCTAGAACCAGGCTTGTCATGAGAACAGTATTTGTTTCCACTAAAGCGATTGATTCTGCGATCTTCAGTTTAGAATGCAATTAATTTATTCAGGTGTGTTAGCTATAGGGCTGGGGGAAACGTGTGACACCAATCAGGCCGCAGAGGACTGGAGTTGCCCATCCCTGTATATATATATTCACCTACAACATGGAAATCTTTCCTGTTTGTTCAATCTTTCTGACCCATAATAATAAAGCTAGATTCACACATACACTGTGTGCATTGCATACACCTGGACATCTTATCACTGCTTCTTCCCACGCCAAGACTAGCAGTAATAGGCTGCATTTACACAGGCAGCCCAATTCTGATCTTTTGCCCAATTATTGGCAAGAATGCTGATCTGATTCGTCAAAAGACTCAATTAGTGAAAAAAATATCAGAATTGGGCTGCCTGTGTAAACGCAGCCATGGTGTGTCTGTCAGAGAGGTCATTTATTGCCATGAAAGTGAATCATGACAGTCTGGCAGCGATGACAGTCTATTTTCTTTAAATGAGAGGGGGATGGATATTCTACTGTTCCTCTGTGACTTTCATGTTCTTAGTACGTGAAATCACCTCCATGCACACACGATCGATTGATTTTACATTACTGGAATACAGCCAGTACATCAAAAACTGAGCCGAACAGACAAATAAGGCTTGTTCTTTCATCGCTGAAATGGAGCGCTCTCTCGAATCTCAACCCTACTCGCACCGTCCCCTTGAATTGGACACATGAGCTAACCTCAAACGATGCGTCAAAACCGCTAACGATTTCCTTTCACTCGTATGGAGCCGTGTGGCCCAGTCGCTTTCAGAAGCACTGTCCAATAAGTTAAAAGTTATCGCTGCAGCCAGGAATTATTTTATTTCTCTCCAGGAACACAATGATTGAATTGTGGCCACCAGTGGGCTACCTCTCCTCTGTTGCCGACATTCCGGCTGATGCCAGTTGGGTCAGATGGAATTAAGGGGGGAAATAGGGGGGGGCCTTTACCCTCCCCTCTCAGACATCGTCTTGTCTGCCTTCTCCCAGATGGCACCCTATTCCCTACATAGTGCACTACTTTTGACCAGAGCCCTATGGGGTGACATTTGGGATGCAGACACTGTCATAAATATCCATTATCATGCAGACCCGAACCATACCTGTGCTGGTTTGCATAATTTATTTTCACATTTGATTGACAGGCCGGCGGGTGACAGCGAGTGAGACAGACATGGAGTGACATGGTGATGGATTAGTTTCTAAAGATAGAATAAAATACACTGAGTATACAAAACATTAGGAACACCTGCTCTTTCCATGACCAGGTGAATCCAGGTGAAAGCTATGATCCCTTATTGATGTCACTTGTTAAATCCTCTTCAATCAGTGTAGATGAAGGGGAGGATTTTTCAGCCTTGAGATAATTGAGACGTCGATTGTGTATGTATGCCATTCAGAGGGTGAATGGGCAAGACAAAAGATTGAAGTGCCTTTGAATGGAATATGGTAGTAGGTGCCAGGCGCACCGGTTTGTGTCAAGAACAGCAAAGCTGCTGGGTTTTTCACGCTCAACAGTTTCTCATGTGTATCAAGAATGGTCCACCACCCAAAAGGACATCCAGCCAACTTGACACAACTGTGGGAAGCATTGGAACACTTTTGACACCTTGTAGAGTCCATGCCCCAATGAATTGAGTCTGTTCTGAGGGCAAGGGGGGGGGGGTATACTCAGTGTAAGTGAGACATGGATAGACGAGACAGAGGGAGAGAGAGCTTCTTTCTTACAGATATCCATTAATTCCACCAATGTTTCTCATTTCATTTTTGTTCTTGCCCAGCATTAACACTACAGCACTAATCCCCAAGCCTCAACTAATCATCTTGATCAGTGGAATCAGGCACGTTAGTGCTGGGCAAGAACAAAAATGTGCCCTGGGGTTTGATTGATACCCCAGCAATTGATTGGGAAACACTGAATCAAGCCGAGCTCCAGAGGTTTAAAAATCCTCATCAGTAGTTGAGATGTATGCCACTCTTTTGACACGTTAAAGCCAACCCACCATCTATCTACCCAAGGGTCTTGACCTGTCATTGCAAGTGTCAGCAGGGGAGGGGGCATCTCACAACAGCAGCCGAGTCTCATTGTTATTCAGTTGCTTAGCTCCTCTTTAGCTCATCTGGCTAATCCATGACAACCTGACTGTATAGCGTGTGTCTGATAGCAGATAAGCAGATATCTATGGTGAGGGCTTGAATAGGAAGGGCTGCATCCAGAATCGCACCATATTCCTTATTTTGTGCACTACTTTTGAACAGGGCCCATAGAGCCTTGATCAAAAGTAGTGCACTATATAGGAAATAGGATTCCATTTGGAAAGCATTCTAGGGTCTTACAACGTGAGAGAATTACTGCTGCTACCAATCGGTTGAATGGTGACAGAATCTGTGTCACACAAGTGACATCTTCTGGAAAGGTTTGAAAGGACATCATGTGTCAAGGTTTTGGTTTTGGCTCTGCTGCAGGTTTGATGGATCTTTCCTAAAAGTGATGCACTCGCATATTTAGTGAGTCACACAGGTGCGCCAGAATAAGAAAATGTGATACAAAAGATTAAACTCGTTAATGTTTTGACAATATAACATGCCATTTAGCAGACACTTTTATCCAAAGCTACTTACAGTCATGTGTGCATACATTTTTACGTGTGGGTGGTCCCGGGGATCGAACCCACTACCCTGGCGTTACAAGCACCATGCTCTACCAATTGAGCTACAGAGGACCACAATGGTTGGTGGACTAAAACCAAAAACTTTGGATATTGAAAAAGTATGATGATTGATCAAATCTCTACATCTACAAAAGCAATGTGAAAAAGGAAATACATATTACATTTGTACTTTGTATTTATTATGGATCCCCATTAGCTGCTGCCAAGGCAGCAGCTACTCTTCCTGGGGTCCAGCAAAATTAAGGCAGTTATACATTTTAAAAACATTACAATACATTCATTACAGATTTCACAACATATTAAGTGTGTGCCCTCAGGCCTCAACTTTACTACCACATATCTATAACACAAAATCCATGTGTACATGTGTGTATAGTGCGTATGTTATCATGTGTTTGTATGCATGTGTCTATTTTTGGCATGACTGACATGTAACTTTCTTATTGGATGCGCCTGCTGTGGGCGCTGTGACCCTTCGCTGGGGGTCACATCCTTTCACGTACCACAGTGCCACTCCATTGGCAGCCCCGGGTAGGTGCTGATCCGCTCATGCTGTGTTGAATGTGTGTGTGTGTGTGTGTTCGAGCCCCCAGTCGAGGATATGAAGGTAGATCACAGAGTGTGAAGTATTGATCAGAGGCCCGTTGATCCTCCACATGTTCACTTCAAATGACTTCTTCCTAGCCTCGCTGCTTTTGTCCAGCAAATTAACGTCTGTTCTTAGAGCCAACTGCAAGGTCATAGCTGGTTGGCCCTCATTTCACTGCGCATAAACAAAAACACACGTGCGCACACACACACAAACACTCTCTTACACACACAATCCAAGGTCCTTGAAATCACAAAGTTTGTCTCAGGTCCTATGTAGGTGTATAGCCAACATTCATATGAGCTGTAGAACACATTTTACAAATTTTGTATACCAAAAAAAAATATATTGAATGTCTAACTTTTATGCTTGTATGCTTTTCATCGGCAAGGACTAGGGAGTTTTTTAGGATAAAAAGAAACAGAATAGAGCTAAGCACAGGCAAATTCCTAGAGAAAAACCTAGTTCAGTCTGCTTTCCAACAGACACTGGGAGACAAATTCGCCTTTCAGCAGGACAATAACCTAAAACACAAGGCCAAATATACACTGGAGTTGCTTACCAAGATGACAATGAATGTTCCAGTTTTTACTTAAAGAAAATGTCTGTCTAGCACTGATCAACAACCAACTTGACAGAGCTTGAAGAATTTAAAAAAGAATAATGTGCAAATGTCCACGTCATTTCAACCCCCAAAAATCTGTGAAGACGTTGAATCAAAATGGAAAACTGATTTGATTTGCAAAAAGTAATCAATGTAAGAGCATTTCGTATTTTTTTCACCCAACATTGAACCTAAATCCAATGACACAGTGAAATTTGTTGTTGATTTCACGTTGAATTCACGGTTAGTCGACAACTCAACCAAATGCAAATCAAAACTAGACGAACTGACGTCTGTGCCTAGTGGGACATACCATATAGTCCTCTATTGCAACAAGGCCTCGTGGTCAAGAGATCTTCCCCTTCAAACAGACACACAAACACATCATGATGATAACTTTAAAAGGGCAATCTGTAACCGGTACATACATCTTTTAAACTTTTAAATTAATGATATCCATTCATTATTGATTCTTTACTCCATTGTTTGGAAACAATAGTTAAAACTATTTCTCATGGATGGTCAGTGCTTGCATCCATAGCTATATCTGTGAATTTGAGAGTTACATTTCTTCAGCCCCATTCCTCAGCTGTTTACCAAAACAAACGACGGGGTGACCGCTATCAAAAACTCAAAAAGCAGTTCTCTATAGGGAATAGGGTGTCATTTGAGACATGGATCTCTTTCATCTATCGTCATGGTAACCCTAGAGATGTGTATCCAGACTATCCAGAAGTCCCATGTGGCTCCGATGTTCCTGTCGCTCGGCAACAGGGGACAGGCTGTCCTATAACTCAGTCCCATAACTGAAGCCTGTTTCCATGGCAGCATTCAATTAAGATTGAATGTTATTTTACAGCTTGAAAAGTTGACTTTTCACCACGTGAGCCTTTAAATTGATTAAAAGCGAGAATTACAATTGCAGCAGTACTAAGGCTCTCAATGACTAGTCACCAAGGACTGAATCTCCTAGAACAACATAAAAGGGATAACAGACAGGAAGTACCCGTGCTAAGGACTATTCAACGCTGGTCTGACCAATCAGAATCCTCGCTTGAAGATTGTTTTGATCACGCAGACTGGGATTTGTTCCTGGTAGCCTCCGAGAATAACATTGAAGAATACATGGATACGGTGACTGAGTTTATTAGGAAGTTTATTGGAGATGTTGTACCCACTGTGACTATTAAAACCTACCCTAACCAGAAACCGTGGATAAATGGCAGCATTCGCGCAAAACTGAAAGCGCGAACCACTGCATTTAACCATGGCAAGGTGACTGGGAATATGGCCGAATGTCACGCCCTGGCTCTGGGGACTATGTTATGTTGAGCCAGGGTGTGTAATTCTATGTTTGTATATCTATGTTGGCCTGAGTGACTCCCAATCAGAGGCAACGAGTGTCAGCTGGTTGTCTCTGATTGGGAGCCATATTTAACTGTCTGTCTTTTCACTTTGTGTTTGTGGTTTCTTGTTCCGTGTTGGTTTGTTTTTGTAACCAAGGATGTCACGTTTCGTTGTTTTGATCGTGTGATCTTGATAAAATAAATATGTTTGCTTTCAACGCTGCGCCTTGGTCCTCTCCCTCCTTAGACGATCGTGACAGAAGAAACCACCAAAACCAGACCAAGCAGCGTGACGAGGAGAAAGGCTGGAATTACGAGAAGTGGAGAGAGAATTGGACGAGAACCATGGAGGCCTGGTCCACGGGGGAGAGACAAGCCCAGAACATTTTTAGGGGGGGGCTCACGCCGTGGACGACGGGGCAGCAGGAGTACGGGATAGAGTGGTGCAGAGGGTTGGCAGAGAAGGCCGCCAGGTTAAGGGGGCCACTGGTCACAGAGGAGAGGGAAAGTGTGGAGGCACGGCGACAGGTACTGGGGTGTGTTACCAGTCCGGTCCGGCCCGTTCCTGATCCCTGCGTAGGGCCAGTGGTGTGTGTCCCCAGTACGGTCCGGCCTGTTCCTGTTCCTCGCATCGAGCCTGTGGTGCGTGTCGTCAGCCCGGCGCGGCCCGTTCCTGCTCCCGCCCCAAGTCAGTGGTGCGCGTCGTCAGCCCGGGTTCGGCTCATTCCTGCTCCCCGCACCAAGTCTGTGGTGCGTTTCGTCAGCCCTGTCCGGCCCGTTCCTGCTCTCCGCACCAAGTCGGTGGTGCGCGTCGCCAGCCCAGTCCGGCCCATCCAAGCTCCCCGCATCAAGTCTGTGGTGCGGCGTCGTCAGCCCGGTCCGGCTCATTCCTGCTCCCCGCACCAAGTCAGGGGTGCGCTTCGTCAGCCCGGTCCGGCCCGTTCCTGCTCCCCGCACCAAGTCAGTGGTGTGCTTCGTCAGCCCAGTCCGGCCGGTCCCTGCTCCACGCACCAAGCCTACGGTGGGCGTCGTCAGCCTGGTAAGGCCCGTTCCTCCTCCACGCACCAAGCCAGGGGTGCGCGTCGTCAGTCCAGCACAACCCGTGCCTGGGTCATGTCCGGAGCCGGATCCGCCGCCGAGGCGGAGTGCCCACCCGGTCCCTCCCCTGTTGTGGTTGTTTGGCGCGGTCGAGTCCGCGCCTTTGGGGGGGGGTACTGTCACGCCCTGGCTCTGGGGACTATGTTATGTTGAGCCAGGGTGTGTAAGTCTATGTTTGTATATCTATGTTGGCCTGAGTGACTCCCAATCAGAGGCAACGAGTGTCAGCTGGTTGTCTCTGATTGGGAGCCATATTTAACTATCGGTCTTTTCACTTTGTGTTGTGGTTTCTTGTTCTCATTTTGGTTTGTGTATGTAACCAGAGACATCACGTTTTCGTCAGTTATTTTGATTGTGTGATCAGTCTAATAAATACTATGTTCACTTTCAACGCTGCGCCTTGGTCCTCCTCATTAGACGATCGTGACACCGAATACAAACAGTGTAGTTTGGGGTACTGGTCACACTCGGACAATCAGAGAGGGGGCTTACTATTGTGGCCCAAGTGGCACAAAAGAATCAAAGGTATGACTGCACGGAGATGCTTGGGAAAATGGTTACAACGGGGGACCAGAGTGTTTGTGTCTCAGGTGAAGAGGGTGGATCTGATCTCCATCACCTAGGACTTAACATAGATTAAATAGATTAATCAAATCTCACATTGTTGTTCACTTTTACTCAATCTTGTATGCTTTCTCAAACGGTTGTAACTGTATATGCATTCGTAAATCAGGTCCATTCTTGAGTTGGGCTCTGGGATGTATCAACCATTGAGCATCTGATCTTGTGGCTGGTTGTGGGGGGTGGGTTGAGTGTGTGAGCGTGTGTGTGTGTGTGTGTGTGTGAGTTTGTGTCCAGCATCTGTTGCGGGGGGGGTATGAATCGCAGTGGTTGTTTGCTGAAGTGGTAGTTGCTTGTTAAAAATGTAATGTAATACAATGGCAATTCGGGTTATAGGTTAAAATCCTACGCATGAATGCCAACATTATTACGCACATTAATTGATAATGATGGAAAATAAGATATGCAAGATATTTGAAGAGATATTTTTTAAATAGCTATATAAATATATTGAGGTGAGAGCATTGGAAATGCTTTTGGCGGTTGACCTGCTTCTGTTTTGTGGGTGGAACTATGTGATGTTTTCGAAGGATGGGTCTTGGCCCCTCGGGGGCATAGGGATCAAGGGGGGACAGGGGTGGTATGCTGATCACTGGGATGACGGCCCAACTTGGGATGGGGAGGGGTTTTAGCGGGGGAATTAGTGGAGAACAATTGGAGGGTTATTTAGTAACATTGCAAATATCATGGTATAGCTATTTTAAAAAGTGTTGATGGGGACAGAATGCGGTCGGACCATCATATAATTCATAATAATTTCACGTGGGCGAGGATATTGGAAATGTAATCAAAGCCTATTGGATGATAACTGGTCCTCTGTAGCTCAATTGGTAGAGCATGGCGCTTGTAACGCCAGGGTAGTGGGTTCGATCCCCGGGACCACCCATACGTAAAAATGTATGCACACATGACTGTAAGTCGCTTTGGATAAAAGCGTCTTCTAAATGGCATATTATTATTATATAACTTGTTTTTAACTAGGACAGAGGAATTTATAACTGATTATTTCCGACATAACATAGGTACAGCAAATCCCCTTATTGTATGGGACACCTTTAAATGTGCCTTTAGAGGCCATGCAATTCAGTACTCAACTCAAAAAAACAAAAGCAATTTAGGTCAAAAGAGTCCACACTAACAAAGGAAATAGAAGGTCTAACAGAACAGATAGATAGCAATAAAAACTGTAACATAGAGGCTCAGAATAAATTAGAGGAAAAACAAAAATAAATGGAGAAACTTATTCAAGAAAGATCAAGTGTAATATATTATAAAAATAAAGCAAACTGGATGGAATATGGGGAAAAATGCACAAAATTATTTTTTAATCTTCAACATAGGAATGCTACCAAAAATAATTTATTGAAACTGGTTACAAATGACGGAGTCACCCATTATTCACCAAATGATATTTTGAAGGAGGAAACAAAGTACTTTAAGCATATGTTTTTGTTTCAGTCGCCTCCATCTCCTCTAACTGAAGCAAATTGTAGAGATTTTTTTTCTATTGATAATGTAAAATTAACAGCCATACAGAAAGACTCATGTGAAGGTGAAATTACAGAGGAGGAACTTCTCGATGCAATTAAAGACTTTAAGTCCGGGAAAACTCCAGGGTTGGATGGCATACCAGTCGAGGTATACCAAACCTTTTTTGATATACTCAGAGGACCGTTATTAGCATGTTTTAACCACTCCTATGTAAATGGTAGATTATCAGACACTCAAGAAGAAGGTCTGATTTCATTATTACTGAAACAGGATACAAGTGGAAAATATAAAGATCCAGTCCATTTAAAAAATTGGCGGCCCCTTACACTTCAGTGTTGTGATGCAAAAATTCTAGCAAAATGTATAGCGCATAGAATTAAAAAGGTATTGTCGGACATTAATCATTCTAATCAGACAGGTTTTTTACATGGGCGATACATTGGAGATAATATAAGGCAAGTACTGGAAACAATAGAACACTATGAGTAATCTGGGAAGCCAGGCCTACTATTCATAGCAGACTTCGAAAAGGCATTTGATAAAGTACGATTGGGGTTTATATATAAATGCCTGGAGCATTTCAATTTTGGACAATCTCTCATAAATTTGGTTAAAATCATGTATAGTAACCCTAGGTGTAAAATAGTAAATAATGACTATTTCTCAGAAAGTTTTAAACTGTCAAGAGGAGTGAAACAAGGTTGTCCACTATCGGCATATCTATTTATTATTGCCATCGAGATGTTAGCTATTAAAATCAGATCCAACAATAATATCAAGGGATTAGAAATCCAGGGCTTAAAAACAAAGGTGTCATTGTATGCTGATGATTCATGTTTTTTTTAAAATCCACAACTTGAATCCCTCCACAGCCTCATAGAGGATCTAGATACATTTTCTAACCTCTCTGGATTACAACCAAATTATGATAAATGTACTATATTACGTATTGGATCACTGAAAAATAAAAATGTACATTACCATGTAGTTTACCAATAAAATGGTCTGATGGTGATGTGGATATACTCAGAATACATATCCTAAATTAAATAAATGATCTCACTCCAAAAATAATTAATAGAAAGTTAGCAAAAATAGATAAGATCTTGCTACCATGGAAAGGTAAATACCTGTCAATTTGTGGAAAAATCACCCTGATTAACTCTTTAGTATTATCCCAGTTTACCTATTTGCTTACGGTCTTGCCTACGCCTAGCAAACAGTTTTTTTAATTATATGAGAAAAAAATATTCCATTTTATTTGGAACGGCAAGCCAGACAAAATTAAACGGGCCTATTTATATAATGAATATGAATTAGGAGGACAGAAATGATTAAATATTAAAGAATTAGACCTATCACTAAAAGCTTCAGTCATACAAAAATTATACTTAAATCCGAACTGGTTCTCTAGCAAACTAGTAAGATTGTCTCACCCAATGTTCAAGAAGGGACTTTTTCCCTTTATTCAGATTACAACCCCTTACTTTCAGGTATTTGAAAAGAAAAGAAACTCCCAAATATCACTATTTCTAAAACAAGCCATAGAAAGTTGGTTGCAATTTCAATTTAATCCTCCAGAAATGACAGAACAAATATTGTAACAAATATTGTGGTTAAACTCAAATATACTAATTGATAAAAAAACGTTATTTTTTGAGAAAATTAAAAAAAAAGGTATAATCTTCGTAAATGATATTATCAGTAGGAATGGTGGAGTTACAGTGGGGAAAAAAAGTATTTTAGTCAGCCACCAATTGTGCAAGTTCTCCCACTTAAAAAGATGAGAGAGGCCTGTAATTTTCATCATAGGTACACGTCAACTATGAAAGACAAAATGAGGAAAAAAAACCCAGAAAATCACATTGTAGGATTTTAATGAATTTATTTGCAAATTATGGTGGAAAATAAGTACTTGGTCAATAACAAAAGTTTCTCAATACTTTGTTATATACCCTTTGTTGGCAATGACACAGGTCAAACGTTTTCTGTAAGTCTTCATAAGGTTTTCACACACTGTTGCTGGTATTTTGGCCCATTCCTCCATGCAGATCTCCTCTAGAGCAGTGATGTTTTTGGGGGCTGTCGCTGGGCAACACGGACTTTCAACTCCCCTCCAAAGATTTTCTATGGGGTTGAGATCTGGAGACTGGCTAGGCCACTCCAGGACCTTGAAATGCTTCTTACGAAGCCACTCCTTCGTTGCCCGGGCGGTGTGTTTGGGATCATTGTCATGCTGAAAGACCCAGCCACGTTTCATCTTCAATGCCCTTGCTGATGGAAGGAGGTTTTCACTCAAAATCTCACGATACATGGCCCCATTCATTCTTTCCTTTACACGGATCAGTCGTCCTGGTCCCTTTGCAGGAAAACAGCCCTAAAGCATGATGTTTCCACCCCCATGCTTCACAGTAGGTATGGTGTTCTTTGGATGCAACTCAGCATTCTTTGTCCTCCAAACACGACGGGTTGAGTTTTTACCAAAAAGTTCTATTTTGGTTTCATCTGACCATATGACATTCTCCCAATCCTCTTCTGGATCATCCAAATGCACTCTAGCAAACTTCAGACGGGCCTGGACATGTACTGGCTTAAGCAGGGGGACACGTCTGGCACTGCAGGATTTGAGTCCCTGGCGGCGTAATGTGTTACTTGATGGTAGGCTTTGTTACTTTGGTCCCAGCTCTCTGCAGGTCATTCACTAGGTCCCCCCGTGTGGTTCTGGGATTTTTGCTCACCGTTCTTGTGATCATTTTGACCCCAAGGGGTGAGATCTTGCGTGGAGCCCCAGATTGAGGGAGATTATCAGTGGTCTTGTATGTCTTCCATTTCCTAATAATTGCTCCCACAGTTGATTTCTTCAAACCAAGCTGCTTACCTATTGCATATTCAGTCTTCCCAGCCTGGTGCAGGTCTACAATTTTGTTTCTGGTGTCCTTTGACAGCTCTTTGGTCTTGGCCATAGTGGAGTTTGGAGTGTGACTGTTTGAGGTTGTGGACAGGTGTCTTTTATACTGATAACAAGTTCAAACAGGTGCCATTAATACAGGTAACGAGTGGAGGACAGAGGAGCCTCTTAAAGAAGAAGTTACAGGTCTGTGAGAGCCAGAAATCTAGCTTGTTTGTAGGTGACCAAATACTTATTTTCCACCATAATTTGCAAATAAATTCATTAAAAATCCTACAATGTGATTTTCTGGATTTTTTTCTTCTCAATTTGTCTGTCATAGTTGACGTCTTGTCTGTCGGCCTTGCATTAAAGAACATAATTGGTTAAAGAAAATTGTGATAAATAAAAAAGTTTACCAGTTTCATTTAAGGACCAAAAGATTGACAGCCATCCCATATAGATTGCAAAATAGTTGGGAATAGATTTTTGACGTACCGATTCCATGGCATAGTGTTTATGAACTGATACGCAAAACGACGCCGGATTCAAAACTTATAATTTTTCAATTTAAATTATTATTAACATTTTTGCTACCAATAGAATGTTATTTGTATGGGCATACAATCTTCCCAGCTCTGCAGATTTGGCTGTGAAGAGACAGAATCATTAGATCATTTGTTTTGGTACTGTCCATTTGTAGCTTGTTTCTGGACACAGGTCCAGGAATGGCTGAAGGATTGCAATATTTGCATGGAGCTCACCCTGCAGATAGCACTACTGGGTGATCTGAAAAGTCATAGTCAATCGATCAATAATATAATAATACTTTTAGCAAAAATGTTTATTTTCAATTCACAAACTGTAGAAACTATGAGAATAGAAATGTTCAGAACTTTTGTAAAACATCACAGTACAGTTGAAAAATATATGGCAAATAGAAATCCAATATGGATGGTGTTAAGAGATAGATGGGAGGTGTTGAATGGAGCTGAAGGATGGGACTAATAACAACAACTAATAACAACAAGATAACTAGTGTAAGACATGCTGTGTCCATAATAAGTATATAGATTATATATTGTGAGTTTTTGTGAAAGAGCACAGTTAGAAAGATATGGCATATAGAAGCATACCAGATGGACATCATGAAAATGATCAGAGGAAGTTCAGGAGTAAAAACAAACAAAATATAATTATTGACTGTGTCCATAAAATGTATATACAGTGGGGGAAAAAAGTATTTAGTCAGCCACCAATTGTGCAAGTACTCCCACTTAAAAAGACGAGAGAGGCCTGTAATTTTCATCATAGGTACACGTCAACTATGACAGACAAAATGAGAAAAAAATCCAGAAAATCACATTGTAGGATTTTTATGAATTTATTTGCAAATTATGGTGGAAAATAAGTATTTGGTCAATAACAAAAGTTTCTCAATACTTTGTTATATACCCTTTGTTGGCAATGACACAGGTCAAACGTTTTCTGTAAGTCTTCACAAGGTTTTCACACACTGTTGCTGGTATTTTGGCCCATTCCTCCATGCAGATCTCCTCTAGAGCAGTGATGTTTTGGGGCTGTCGCTGGGCAACACAGACTTTCAACTCCCTCCAAAGATTTTCTATGGGGTTGAGATCTGGAGACTGGCGAGGCCACTCCAGGACCTTGAAATGCTTCTACGAAGCCACTCCTTCGTTGCCCGGGCGGTGTGTTTGGGATCATTGTCATGCTGAAAGACCCAGCCACGTTTCATCTTCAATGCCCTTGCTGATGGAAGGAGGTTTTCACTCAAAATCTCACGATACATGGCCCCATTCATTCTTTCCTTTACACGGATCAGTCGTCCTGGTCCCTTTGCAGAAAAACAGCCCCAAAGCATGATGTTTCCACCCCCATGCTTCACAGTTGGTATGGTGTTCTTTGGATGCAACTCAGCATTCTTTGTCCTCCAAACACGACAAGTTGAGTTTTTACCAAAAAGTTATATTTTGGTTTCAACTGACCATATGACATTCTCCCAATCCTCCTCTGGATCATCCAAATGCACTCTAGCAAACTTCAGATGGGCCTGGACATGTACTGGCTTAAGCAGGGGGACACGTCTGGCACTGCAGGATTTGAGTCCCTGGTGGCGTAGTGTGCTACTGATGGTAGGCTTTGTTACTTTGGTCCCAGCTCTCTGCAGGTCATTCACTAGGTCCCCCCGTGTGGTTCTGGGATTTTTGCTCACCGTTCTTGTGATCATTTTGACCCCACAGGGTGAGATCTTGCGTGGAGCCCCAGATCTAGGGAGATTATCAGTGGTCTTGTATGTCTTCCATTTCCTAATAATTGCTCCCACAGTTGATTTCTTCAAACCAAGCTGCTTACCTATTGCAGATTCAGTCTTCCCAGCCTGGTGCAGGTCTACAATTTTGTTTCTGGTGTCCTTTGACAGCTCTTTGGTCTTGGCCATAGTGGAGTTTGGAGTGGGACTGTTTGAGGTTGTGGACAGGTGTCTTTTATACTGATAACAAGTTCAAACAGGTGCCATTAATACAGGTAACGCAGTGGAGGACAGAGGAGCCTCTTAAAGAATAAGTTACAGGTCTGTGAGAGCCAGAAATCTTGCTTGTTTGTACGTGACCAAATACTTATTTTCCACCATAATTTGCAAATAAATTCATAAAAAATCCTACAATGTGATTTTCTGGATTTTTTTCTTCTCAATTTGTCTGTCATAGTTGACGTGTACCTATGATGAAAATCACAGGCCTCTCTCATCTTTTTAAGTGGGAGAACTTGCACAATTGGTGGCTGACTAAATACTTTTTTCCCCCACTGTAGTATGTATAAGCATGAAGTAGAGGCCTAATCATTGTTGTTCACTAGTTTACTCCAATTAGGGAGGGGATGGTGGGGTTGGAAAGTAATAAAAGGAAATATATATATTTTAAAGGATATGTATGTGTATATATATATATATGTATGTGCATATATATATATATGTGTATGTATGTGTATATATATATATATATACAGTGGGGAGAACAAGTATTTGACACACTGCCGATTTTGCAGGTTTTCCTACTTACAAAGCATGTAGAGGTCTGTAATTTTTAGGTACACTTCAACTGTGAGAGATGGAATCTAAAACAAAAATCCAGAAAATCACATTGCAATTTGTAATAAAATGCAAATTAATTACTTAAAAATCATACAATGTGATTTTCTGGATTTTTGTTTTAGATTCCGTCTCTCACATACCTATGATAAAAATTACAGACCTCTACATGCTTTGTAAGTAGGAAAACCTGCAAAATCGGCAGTGTATCAAATACTTGTTCTCCACACTGTATATGCGAGAAAAAAAGAAAAAAAAACATATGGGGGATTGGAAGTGATGCAGACAATTACATTGATGGAAGTTACAATCTATCTACAATATTAAAGCTGATCTACCCACAAAAAAAAAAGTTATTCCCTCCGTAAGGCAATCAAACAGGCAAAACGTCAGTATAGAGACAAAGTGGAGTCGCAATTCAACGGCTCATACACAAGACGTATGTGGCAGGGTCTACAGACAATCACGGACTACAAAGGGAAAACCAGCCATGTCGCAGACTCCGACGTCTTGCTTCCGGACAAGCTAAACACCTTCTTTGCCCGCTTTGAGGATAACACAGTGCCACCAACGTGGCCCGCTACCAAGGACTGTGGGCTCTCCTTCTCTGTGGCCGATGTGAGTAAGACATTTAAGCGTGTTAACCCTCGCAAGGCTGCCGGCCCAGACGGCATCCCTAGCCGCGTCCTCTGAGCATGCGCAGACCAGCTGGCTGGAGTGTTTACGGACATTTTTAATCTCTCCCTATCCCAGTCTGCTGTCCCCACTTGCTTCAAGATGTCCACCATTGTTCCTGTACCCAAGAAAGCAAAGTTAACTGAACTAAATGACTATCGCCCCGTAGCACTCACTTCTGTCATCTTAAAGTGCTTTGAGGGGCTAGTTAAGGATCATATCACCTCTACCTTACCTGTCACCCTAGACCCACTTCAATTTGCTTACCGCCCCAATAGATCCACAGATGTTGCAATTGCCATCGCACTGCACACTGACCTATCCCATCTGGACAAGAGGAATAACTATGTAAGAATGCTGTTAATTGACTATAGCTCAGCGTTCAACACCACAGTACCCTCCAAGCTCATCATTAAGCTCGGGGCCCTGGGTCTGAACCCCGCCATGTGCAACTGGGTCCTGGACTTCCTGACGGGCCGCCCCCAGATGGTGAATGTAGGAAACAACACCTCCACTTCGCTGATCCTCAACACAGGGCCACCACAAGGGTGCGTGCTCAGCCCACTCCTGTACTCCCTGTTCACCCATGACCACATGATCTCAGTATATCTATCAGACGTGTTGCTGTGCGTTTTGTTGCTGTGCGTTTTTGCTGCCAACTTTACTTTATTTTGCTAGCTGACAACTTTATGTTTTTTTTGTTTTGTTTTGTTTTTAATTACCGTTTATATTTTTAGTTTTTCCATCGCAACTTTTTTCCCTCATTCAACTTTTTCACTCGGACGCTTTATCTGGACATGGTTCTTCAACATCTTCAACAGCCGAAGCTAAGTAGTAACATTAACATGATGTCTTCTAATTGCAGTCGCTGTACTCATAATATACAGGAGAACGATCGCCTTACGGCGAGAATAGCTGTGCTACAAGCCCAGCTTCAGACGCAATCGTTAGGCAAGGGTAATTTCAGTGTAGGAAAGGAAGAAACAGCGTCTGTGCCACCAGTAAGTACAGATAGTAACGTTAGTATAAATCCCCCCGCACAGTCCCCGCAGCCGGACAACTTTCTCATGGCTTCTGGAGGGAAATACTGTTGGAATGCTCAACCGGTGTCAGCTCATTCAGCCGACAGAAACTTTCAACCGGTTTTCCCCATTATGTAGCGAGTCGGAGTCTGAGTCTGAGTCTTCTCTTGTCTCTACTCCTCCCGTTACGGGGTCTGAGACGCTGAAGGCTCCCACCATTAGCTCTGACAAATTGAAAACCCTAGTCATTGGCGACTCCATTACCCACAGTATTAGACTTAAAACGAATCACCCAGCGATCATACACTGTTTACCAGGGGCAGGGCTACCGACGTTAAGGCTAATCTAAAGATGGTGCTGGCTAAAGCTAAAACTGGCGAGTGTAGAGAGTATAGAGATATTGTTATCCACGTCGGCACCAACGATGTTAGGATGAAACAGTCAGAGGTCACCAAGTGCAACATAGCTTCAGCGTGTAAATCAGCTAGAAAGATGTGTCGGCATCGAGTAATTGTCTCTGGCCCCCTCCCAGTTAGGGGAGTGACGAGCTCTACAGCAGAGTCTCAGCACTCAATCGCTGGTTGAAAACTGTTTTCTGCCCCTCCCAAAAGATAGAATTTGTAGATAATTGGCCCTCTTTCTGGGACTCACCCACAAACAGGACCAAGCCTGACCTGCTGAGGGAGTGACGGACTCCATCCTAGCTGGAGGGGTGCTCTCATCTTATCTACCAACATAGATAGGGCTCTAACTCCTCTAGCCCCACAGTGAAATAGGGTGCAGGCCAGGCAGCAGGCTGTTAGCCAACCTGCCAGCTTAGTGGAGTCTGCCAATAGCACAGTCAGTGTAGTCAGCTCAGCCATACCCATTGAGACTGTGTCTGTGCCTCGACCTAGGTTGGGCAAAACTAAACATGGCGGTGTTCGCCTTAGCAATCTTATTAGGATAAAGACCTCCTCCATTCCTGCCATTATTGAAAGAGATCGTGATACCTCACATCTCAAAATAGGGTTACTTAATGTTAGATCCCTCACTTCAAAGGCAGTCATAGTCAATGAACTAATCACTGATCATAATCTTGATGTGATTGGCCTGACTGAAACATGGCTTAAGCCTGATGAATTTGCTGTGTTAAATGAGGCCTCACCTCCTGGTTACACTAGTGACCATATTCCCCGTGCATCCCGCAAAGGCGGAGGTGTTGCTAACATTTACGATAGCAAATTTCAATTCTACAAAAAAAAATGGCGTTTTCGTCTTTTGAGCTTCTAGTCATGAAATCTATGCAGCCTACTCAATCACTTTTTATAGCTACTGTTTACAGGCCTCCTGGGCCATATACAGCGTTCCTCTCTGAGTTTCCTGAATTCCTATCAGACCTTGTAGTCATAGCAGATCATATTCTAATTTTTGGTGATTTTAATATTCACATGGAGAAGTCCACAGACCCACTCCAAAAGTCTTTCGGAGCCATCATCGACTCAGTGGGTTTTGTCCAACATGTCTCTGGACCTACTCACTGCCACAGTCATACTCTGGACCTAGTTTTGTCCCATGGAATAAATGTTGTAGATCTTAATGTTTTTCCACAAAATCCTGGACTATCGGACCACCATTTTATTACGTTTGCAATCGCAACAAATAATCTGCTCAGACCCCAACCAAGGAGCATCAAAAGTCGTGCTATAAATTCTCAGACAACACAAAAATTCCTTGATGCCCTTCCAGACTCCTTCTGCCTACCCAAGGACGTCAGAGGACAAAAATCAGTTAACCACTTAACTGAGGAACTCAATTTAACTTTGCGCAATACCCTAGATGCAGTTGCACCCTAAAAACGAAAAACATTTGTCATAAGAAACTAGCTCCCTGGTATACAGAAAATACCCGAGCTTTGAAGCAAGCTTCAGGAAATTGGAACGGAAATGGTGCCACACCAAACTGGAAGTCTTCCGACTAGCTTGGAAAGACAGTACCGTGCAGTACCGAAGAGCCCTCACTGCTGCTCGATCATCCTACTTTTCCAACTTAATCGAGGAAAATAAGAACAATCCAAAATTTCTTTTTGATACTGTTGCAAAGCTAACTAAAAAGCAGCATTCCCCAAGAGAGGATGGCTTTCACTTCAGCAGTAATAAATTCATGAACTTCTTTGAGGAAAAGATCATGACCATTAGAAAGCAAATTACGGACTCCTCTTTGAATCTGCGTATTCCTCCAGGGCTTAGCTGTCCTGGATCTGCACAGCTCTGCGAGGGCCTGGGATCGGGAGAGACACTTAAGTGTTTTAGTACTATATCTCTTGACACAATGATGAAAATAATCATGGCCTCTAAACCTTCAAGCTGCATACTGGATCCTATTCCTACTAAACTGCTGAAGGAGCTGCTTCCTGTGCTTGGCCCTCCTATGTTGAACATAATAAACAGCTCTCTATCCACCGGATGTGTACCAAACTCACTAAAAGTGGCAGTGATAAAGCCTCTCTTGAAAAAGCCAAACCTTGACCCGGAAAATATAAAAAACTATCGGCCTATATCGAATCTTCCATTCCCTCTCAAAAATTTTAGAAAAAGCTGTTGCGCAGCAACTCACTGCCTTTCTGAAGACAAACAATGTATACGAAATGCTTCAGTCTGGTTTTAGACCCCATCATAGCACTGAGACTGCACTTGTGAAGGTGGTAAATGACCTTTTAATGGCGTCAGACCGAGGCTCTGCATCTGTCCTCGTGCTACTAGACCTTAGTGCTGCCTTTGACACCATCGATCACCACATTCTTTTGGAGAGACTGGAAACCCAAATTGGTCTACACGGACAAGTTCTGGCCTGGTTTAGATCTTACCTGTCGGAAAGATATCAGTTTGTCTCTGTGAATGGTCTGTCCTCCGACAAATCAACTGTACATTTCGGTGTTCCTCAAGGTTCCGTTTTAGGACCACTATTGTTTTCACTATATATTTTACCTCTTGGGGATGTTATTCGAAAACATAATGTTAACTTTCACTGCTATGCGGATGACACACAGCTGTACATTTCAATGAAACATGGTGAAGCCCCAAAATTGCCCTCGCTAGAAGCCTGTGTTTCAGACATAAGGAAGTGGATGGCTGAAAACTTTCTACTTTTAAACTCGGACAAAACAGAGATGCTTGTTCTAGGTCCCAAGAAACAAAGAGATCTTCTGTTAAATCTGACAATTCATCTTGATGGTTGTAAAGTCGTCTCAAATAAAACTGTGAAGGACCTCGGCGTTACTCTTGACCCTGATCTCTCTTTTGAGGAACATATCAAGACTGTTTCAAGGACAGCTTTTTTCCATCTACGTAACATTGCAAAAATCAGAAATTTTCTGTCCAAAAATGATGCAGAAAAATTAATCCATGCATTTGTTACTTCTAGGTTAGACTACTGCAATGCTCTACTTTCCGGCTACCCGGATAAAGCACTAAATAAACTTCAGTTAGTGCTAAATACGGCTGCTAGAATCCTGACTAGAACCAAGAAATTTTATCATATTACTCCAGTGCTAGCTTCCCTACACTGGCTTCCTGTTAAGGCAAGGGCTGATTTAAAGGTTTTACTGTTAACCTATAAAGCGTTACATGGGCTTGCTCCTACCTATCTTTCCGAGTTGGTCCTGCCGTACATACCAATACGTACGCTACGGTCACAAGACGCAGGCCTCCTAATTGTCCCTAGAATTTCTAAGCAAACAGCGGGAGGCAGGGCTTTCTCTATAGATCTCCATTTTTATGGAACAGTCTGCCTACCCATGTGAGAGACGCAGACTCGGTCTCAACCTTTAAGTCTTTACTGAAGACTTATCTCTTCAGTAGGTCATATGATTGAGTGTAGTCTGGCCCAGGAGTGTGAAGGTGAACGGAAAGGCTCTGGAGCAACGAACAGCCCTTGCTGTCTCTGCCGGGCCGGTTCCCCTCTCTCCACTGGGGTTATCTGCCTCTAACCCTGTTACAGGGGCTGAGTCACTGGCTTGCTGGTGCTCTTTCATGCCGTCCCTAGGAGGGGTGCGTCACTTGAGTGGGTTGAGTTACTGACGTGATCTTCCTGTCTGGGTTGGCGCCCCCCTTGGTTTGTGCTGTGGTGGAGACCTCTGTGGGCTATACTCGGCCTTGTCTCAGGATTGTAAGTTGGTGGTTGAGGATATCCCTCTAGTGGTGCGGGGCTGTGCTTTGGCAGAGTGGGTGGGGTTATATCCTTCCTGTTTGGCCCTGTCCGGGGTTTCTTCGGATGGGGCCACAGTGTCTCCGGACCGCTCCTGTCTCAGCCTCCAGTATTTATGCTGCAGTAGTTTATGTGTCGGGGGGCTGGGGTTAGTTGGTTATACCTGGAGTACTTCTCCTGTCTTATCCAGTGTCCTGTGTGAATTTAAGTATGCTCTCTCTAATTCTCTCGTTCTCTCTTCTCTCTGAGAACCTGAGCCCTAGGACCATACGTCAGGACTACCGGGCATGCTGACACCTTGCTGTCCCCAGTCCGCCTGGCCTTGCTGCTATTCCAGTTTCAACTGTTCTGCCTGCGGTTATGGAACCCCTACCTGTCCCAGACCTGCTGTTTTCAACTCTTAATGATCGGCTATGAAAAGCCAACTGAGATTTATTCCTGATTATTATTTGACCATGCTTGTCACTTATGAACATTTTTGAACATCTTGGTATGGTTCTGTTATAATCTCCACCCGGCACAGCCAGAAGAGGACTGGCCACCCCTCATAGCCTGGTTCCTCTCTAGGTTTCTTCCTAGGTTTTGGCCTTTCTAGGGAGTTTTTCCTAGCCACCGTGCTTCTACACCTGCATTACTAGCTGTTTGGGGTTTTAGGCTGGGTTTCTGTACAGCACTTCGAGATATTAGCTGATGTACGAAGGGCTATATAAAATAAAATTGATTGATTGATTGACTGCGGGGCCACGAATGCCTCCAACTCAATCATCAAGTTTGTAGATGACACAACAGTAGTAGGCCTGATTACCAACAATGACGAGACAGCCTACAGAGAGGACGTGAAGGCCCTGGGAGTGTGCTGCCAAGAAAATAAATGACCTCTTCCTCAATGTCGACAAAACAAAGGAGCTGATCGAAACAGCAGAGGGAGCACGCCCCTATCCACATCAACAGGACCGCTGTGGATCAGGTGGAAAGCTTCAAGTTCCTTGGCGTACACATCACTGACGATCTGAAATGGTCCACCCACACAGACAGTGTGGTGATGAAGGCGCAACAGCGCCTCTTCAACCTCAGGTGGTTGAGAAAATTTGTCTTGGCACCTAAAACCCTCACAAACCTTTACAGATGCACAATTGAGAGCATCCTGTCGGCCTGTAGCACCGCCTGGTACGGCAACCGCACCAGCCGCAACCGCAGGGCTCTCCAGAGGGTGGTGCGGTCTGCCCAACGCATCACCGGGGGCAAACTACCTGCCCTCCAGGACACCTACAGCATCCGATGTCACAGGAAGGCCAAAAAGATAATCAAGAACAACAACCCCCCGAGCCACTGCCTGTTCACCCCGCTATCATCCAGAAGGCGAGGTCAGTACAGGTGCATCAAAGCTGGGAAACGAGAGACTGAAAAACAGCTTCTATCTCAAGGCCATCAGACTGTTAAATAGCCATCACTAGGCGGCTTCCATACGGTTACGTAACCCTGCACCTTAGAGAGCTTGCTGGCCCATATACATACACTTTAAATCACTGGTCACTTTAATAATGGAACACTAGTCACTCTAATAATGTTTACATATTTTTGCTTTACTCATCTCATATGTACAGTCGTGGTCAAAAGTTTTGAGAATGACACAAGTATTGGCCTTCACAAAGTTTGCTGCTTCAGTGTTTTTAGATATTTTTGTCAGATGTTACTATGGTATACTGAAGTATAATTACAAGCATTCCGTAAGTGTCAAAGGCTTTTATTGACAATTACATTAAGTTTATGCAAAGAGTCAATATTTGCAGTGTTGACCCTTCTTTTTCAATACCTCTGCAATCCGCCCTGGCATGCTGTCAATTAACTTCTGGGCCACATCCTGACTGATGGCAGCCCATTCTTGCATAATCAATGCTTGGAGTTTGTTAGAATTTGTGGGTTTTTGTTTGTCCACCCGCCTCTTGAGGATTGACCACAAGTTCTCAATGGGATTAAGGTCTGGGGAGTTTCCTGGCCATGGACCCAAAATGTCGATGTTTTGTTCCCCGAGCCACTTAGTTATCACTTTTGCCTTATGGCATGGTGCTCCATCATGCTGGAAAAGGCATTGTTCGTCACCAAACTGTTCTTGGATGGTTGGGAGAAGTTTCTCTCGAAGGATGTGTTGGTACCATTCTTTAGTAATGGCTGTGTTCTTAGGCAAAATTGTGAGTGAGCCCACTCCCTTGGCTGAGAAGCAACCCCACACATGAATGGTCTCAGGATGCTTTACTGTTGGCATGACACAGGACTGATGGTAGCGCTCACCTTGTCTTCTCTGGACAAGCTTTTTCCGGATGCCCCAAACAATCGGAAAGGGGATTCATCAGAGAATATGACTTTACCCCAGTCCTCAGCAGTCCAATCCCTGTACCTTTTGCAGAATATCAGTCTGTCCCTGATGTTTTTCCTGGAGAGAAGTGGCTTCTTCGCTGCCCTTCTTGACACCAGGCCATCCTCCAAAAGTCTTCGCCTCACTGTGCGTGCAGATGCACTCACACCTGCCTGTTGCCATTCCTGAGCAAGCTCTGCACTGGTGGTGTCCCGATCACGCAGCTGAATCAACTTTAGGAGATGGTCCTGGCGCTTGCTGGACTTTCTTGGGGGCCCTGAAGCCTTCTTCACAACAATTGAACCTCTCTCCTTGAAGTTCTTGATGATCCGATAAATGGTTGATTTAGGTGCAATCTTACTAGCAGCAATATCCTTGCCTGTGAAGCCCTTTTTGTGCAAAGCAATGATGACGGCACGTGTTTCCTTGCAGGTAACCATGGTTAACACAGGAAGAACAATGATTTAAAGCACCACCCTCCTTTTAAAGCTTCCAGTCTGTTATTCTAACTCAATCAGCATGACAGAGTGATCTCCAGCCTTGTCCTCGTCAACACTCTCACCTGTGTTAACGAGAGAATCACTGACATGATGTCAGCTGGTCCTTTTGTGGCAGGGCTGAAATGCAGTGGAAATGTTTATTTGGGATTAAGTTCATTTTCATGGCAAAGTGGAACTTTGCAATTAATTGCAATTAATCTGATCACTCTTCATAACATTCTGGAGTATATGCAAATTGCCATCATAAAAACTGAGGCAGTAGACTTTGTGAAAATTTATATTTGTGTCATTCTCAAAACTTTTGACCACGACTGTATATACTGTATTCTATTCTACTGTATTTTAGTCTATGCCACTCCGACATTGCTCATCCTAATATTTCTAATATTTATACATTCCTTAATTCCATTATTTTACTTTCAGGTTGTGTGTATTGTTAGATACACTGCACTGTTGGAGCTAGAGACACAAGCATTTCGCTACATCTGCTAAACCTGTATGTGACAAATAACGTTTGATTTGATTTGATTTGAACTTGGTTGACGCCTACCACATATTTCCTTTCACCTGTTCAGCTCCAGCTTTAATCACATAAGAGGACGGGCTGTACCAAAATGAACGAATGGCAAGAAACAACTCAATTGCTCATTAGTATGCCTTCCTAATATGGATGAGCCTAGCTAGTATGTTGATATTTTTTGCTTACTGAATACGTTTTTACTTATTTTGTAAGGTTAGTACATAGTATATACATTTAGCAAGCAGTAGGCAAGAAAGATTTCAGACACAGCTTTGGTCTATGAATGTGAGATGGTAAAGGCTTGGGTAATGTAGTGGGTTTGTTTGTACTAGGAGCCTGGCTGAATGAGGCCATCTGGCTGCTGCCTGCCTACTGACGTCCTGTTTGCTTGTTCCAGAACAAGAAAGAGAAGTAGGGAGGGAGAGGGGTGGGTTACCAGGACCCCAAGCAGTCAAACACAAGCCCATGACGCAGTTGAGCCTCTCGTTGACTGATTAGCTCAGCAAGCTAGCACAAATTTAAACCATGTTATTTACTTCCAGGCTATATACAGATATACAAAACGTGCCACCATAGCCCATGTTATTATTCGTCTTTGCAGTTCTTTTGGTTTGCTCTGTCTCCTTTCTGTGTCTCCCTAATAGAGGGTTGCCAGTTGACGTACAACGCCTCCTGGTGGCCATGTTGGAAGACCACCGCATCATTTCTTTCGACAACAACAGCTGAGTGGCCACCCCAAGCTGCATGATAACAGTGCCTAAAACTAGTTGATTCATCACCACGGTCAATTTCTGTGCAGTATTTGTCTGCTTTAACAAGGCAGGAAAGACATTAGGGATTTTTTTTACAGATTACCCACAATCATGAAACAACAAGGAGATAAGACTCAAGAACTGTCAGAATAGCAAAGAAACCTTTTTGCCCGTCAAGACCTGAACCCACTGGTAAGTCTGATCGATTTCAAGTTTAGTTTAGCTGTTATGCTAACCAGGTGTTACCAACAAGACTAAGTTAGCCAACATTAGCTAGCTAGATACTGTAGCTGTAGTCTAGCTTGTGTCTGTTACATAGTTCCTAGTTTTGAGGAAGCTATTTTTTCACCATAAAAATGCACCTTTATAACAAAGGATATGATATCTATCATCGTATTTGCAGACTAATGTAAAGCTACTATTACCAATGTGATGAGTAGATTGGATAGTCATAATTTAAACGATTAATGAGTGCATAGTGGTATAGGCCTATAGGCTATATAACTGACGTTTCTTTCCTTAGCACAGGAAAAATGTGGCATTTGATAAACATTTCATGCAATTCTACTACACTTTATATGACTGGAGACAATGACAGAATATTATGAATTCGACAGTAGCCTACTCTGCTGACACTGACAACAGATCAATAAAAACAACCTTGTCTTGAATGCAGCCATGTAATATAGGCCTATGAAAAGGGGTCATGGCTAGATGGGACCCAGCTTTTGTCAAATTAACATAAAACAGTTTAGTTGTTTTGCGTTTTAGCTAACAGTAACCCTTTTCCTAACCTTAACCTAATTCTCCTTACCTTCTATTTTAATTATCCTAACCTGCTATGAAAAGTCAAATCTGACATTAATTTGACAAAAGCTGGATCCCTGCTAGCCATGACCACGAAAAAGGGAGACACAAATTGTACAATATGACTTCCATATAGCCTGGAGGAGGACATTATTGTAAAAAATAAAAACTCCAGTGGCACTGACCCAATGATAATTTGTTGAGAACTTTATTCATAAGAGGGAAAATGTATGTACATTACAGCATAGGACAAAGGCCTCATTGGGATAGGAGAACCTGCTGTGTTGACTATTGGTTGTTCCAGCCCAACAATAGATGTAATCTTTATGACACTAAAAACCTGAATGAATTAAACACAATCAAACAATCAAGAGCCCTGATGGTATAGGTGACCTGAAGATGTGATATTCTAACATCAGGTGTGCTTTTCATTTGTTTATGTATTGTAGGTTCATCAGCTGACCTCTTTCAAGACATCCATGTCGACTGGATTCCCACCGTGAAGATGAGCAATGCTGCAGCAGTATCAGTTTCTACTTCTACTACTTTTTCCTTTTCCAGATGTGAAAGAAGACATCCCTGAGTTATACAAAATGGTTGTCATATGCAGTGGAAGATTTCTGGGATCTTTTATTTCAGCTCATGAAACATGGGATCAACATTTTACATGTTGCGTTTATATTTTTGTTCAGTATAGTATAATGATTAGCCTCATATACATTGTGTACTGGTATTATTTTTTTATTGAGAACATATAGCTCAACAATATGTAAACAATGTGTGATTAAGCTATTTTCTGCTTCAGATGCACAATGTCAAGGGGTGCATTGCAAATGCTATCATACTGTAGGCTAGTAGTACCTAACTCTGTTCCTCGAGTACCCCCAACACTACACATTTTTATTGTAGCCCCGGACAAGTACACCTGATTCAACTAGTCAACTAACCATCAGGCCCTCAATGAGTTGAATCAGGTATGTTTTTCCAGGGCTACAACAGAAATGTGTGCTGTTGGGGGTACTCAAGGCCTGGAGTTGGGAACCACTGCTGTTGGCGTTGCATGCCTTCATCAGATGCATAATAAGTTCACATGGCTGAAATCCTGAAAGAAATAGTGACAATTAAATAAAACAAATTGAAAAGCTTACAACTGAACATAAAGGTAATGTTCATTTGAGAATACAACACAGAAACACAGGCAAATTAGAAACATATTCCTTTCTCCTCTTTATTGCAGGATTGTGATCTGTGATTAATCAACATTGACACTAGTTCATCTTGAATACTAGTTTTAAGTTAACAATTAAAATAAGTTTAAACACTTCACTTCAAAGAATCAACACTATTTCATATCATTTCAAAGTGTACAAATAAGCTAACACATATGTAATGGTTAGAAGTCTTAGTAACAAATAGGCTATTATTACTAAAGCATAATTTCAGGTGAACAAAAAAAAGTCCATACCAGAGGTGGCCAACCTTGCTCCACTGATCCCTGATCTACTGGGTGAGCAGACTTAATTCCAGCCCAGCAATAGCACACTTAATTATCAACTAATTAGGTTTGATAAATTGAATCAGCTGTCTTAGTGCTGGGCTGGAACAGAAGCCTGCACACCCAGCAGGGTTGGCCTGGTCCAGTTGTAATAGATTTACACATGGTGTGTGACGTTTAAACTGTATTTTTGTTTACAAAATGTGCTAACATACAGTGCCTTCGGGAAGTATTCAGACCCCTTGACTTTTTCCACATTTTGTTACGTTACAGCTGTCGTGACGTGACTTACTTAATTGTCACTCAATTAAATGAATCATGTAACAATTAACTCATTAGGAATTTGGGGCACCACGGAAGAAGTTGTTTAACGAGTTACCATCTCCCGAATTAAACTCTTAGAAGATATATGTTATATATCGATAACAGTCACTTATTAAATAATTACCTCTTATCAGTCTCATTCTGAACGTCGCATAATCCTTGAACCTGCAAGAACCCTAACCTTATTGATGAATCAGCTTGGCTGATTGATGAAACAAATTGGCTTAATTATTTATTTACTAACTAACTGAATAATAACACACACACATAGGTTATTGATTACTAATGTAATACAATGAAAACAGGTCCCTAGTGGACTAACAATAGCATGAATGCTTGGAAGGGAGAGACAGATTCAAACTATCGTTGTTACTTTGTAAACTACGCTCACGGAAATACAAATGCTTAGAATCCTAATCATCGCTTATTCGGATTAGAAATGCAACATGTATTTACGTGTAGCTGTCCTCGATAGTTGAGTTGATGATGTAGGACTCTGGTTTGCCCACCACAGATCCCAATATCCTTGGTAGAGTTTCTGGTCGTAGTGGTGGTTAGAATGGATACTTCAGCGTACCCTGTAGTTCGTAGAGTTGATCTGTTAGAGTAGATACTTCAGATGTACCAACGGTTGTCTGAGAGGGATTGTCCTTCCCAACTCGTGTCTTTAGTGAATGTTCTCTAGACGACTATGCATGCTAGCTGCAGACTGAGATGATAAGGTCTAGTGCGTTGTCCTCTTCTTCGCTTCGTGTAGAGGTTGAGAGTTTCAGAGCTGGTCTGTGGAGTTTAAACCATTTTGTAACGTTTAGCTCACGCTTCACGTCTGCTGGTCTGTAGAGTGTCAACCATTTTAAGCCGTGGGGCTTCCTGGTCTAACCATTTTAAGCAGTGTAGCTTCAGCTTCACGCTTCCTGGTCTGGTAGAAATTCAACCATTTGCAACATCCGGATTATACCGTAGTCTGCTTGGTCTGAGGTGAATTTCATCAAGAGGGGTTTTATACTTGAGTAGAAAAGGGGGTGTTTCATCATGTTTGTGCTCATCTGGGCGTGGCCACTGACTGAGAACAAATCCATATGGAAAACAATCATCTCATCTAGAATGCTAAAATCACATTGTTATCTTCACAAAAGTAGTATTATACTTAATCATTCGTTTTATATAACAATTAGATGCAAACCTCAGAACTGGGAAGTGTACACCCCCAGAGATACAGTTATGTTGTTCCACCATCTTTAATGACATCACAACATAGTAACGAATTTGACATGATTGTTCTTAAAGTCCCCACCAACCATTTCCCACATTCTTTGAAGTAGGAATATTGTTTCATTATCCACTTTTGGATGTTGGAGTCTTGGCGGGAAGACTTCCTTTGTTCCACAGGGAAATTCCCTCTCCCAATACTGCATGGCATGGAAAATAAAGTTTCTGTAAGGAATTTACGACCGGTCATAAAAGGGGGTGTTCAAACCTTTGCCTAGCCGGCATCTTTGATCCTCAACCCATGAGGGCAAGTCATGACACAGCCTTATTCTAAAATGGATTTTTATTTATTTATATATCCTCGGCAATCTACACACAACACCCAGTAAATGACAAAGCGAAAACAGGTTTTTAGACATTTGTGCATATTTATAAAAAAAACTAAAATACCTAAGTATTCAGACCCTTTGCTATGAGAATCGAAATTGAGCTCAGGTACATCCTGTTTCCATTGATCATCTTTGAGATGTTTTTACAACTTGATTGGAGTCCACCTGTGGTAAATTCCATTGATTTGACATGATTTGGAAAGGCACACACCTGTCTATATAAGGAATTGTCCGTAGAGCTCCGAGACAGGATTGTGTTGAGACACAGATCTGGGGAAGGGTACCAAAATATTTATCCAGCATTGAATGTCCCCAAGAACACAGTGGCCTCCATCATTCTTGAATGGAAGAAGTTTGGAACCACCAAGACTCTTCCTAAAGCTGGCAGCCCGGCCAAACTGAGCAATCGGGGGAGAAGGGCCTTGGTCAGGGAGGTGACCAAGAACCCGATGCTCACTCTGACAAAGCTCTAGAGTTCCTATGGGGAACTGGGATAACCTTCCAGAAGGACAACCATCTCTGCAGCACTCCACCAATCAGGCCTTTATGGTAGAGTGGCCAGACGGAAGCCACTCCTCAGTAAAAGGCACATGACAGCCCACTTGAAGTTTGCCAAAAGGCACCTAAAGACTCTCAGACCATGAGAAACAAGATTCTCTGGTCTGATGAAACCAAGATTGAACTCTGAATGCCAATCATCACATCTGGAGGAAACTTGACACCATCCCTACGGTGAAGCATGGTGGTGGCAGCATCATGCTGTGGGGATGTTTTTCAGCAGCAGCGTGGTCAAATGGTGTTTATATTTGCGTACTATTGTTTGTACAGATGAACGTGGTACCTTCAGGCGTTTAGAAATTGCTCCCAAGGATGAACCAGACTTGTGGAGGTCTACCATTTTTTTCTGAGGTCTTGGCTGATTTCTTTTGATTTTCCCATGATGTCAAGCAAAGAGGCACTGAGTTTGAAGGTAGGCCTTGAAATACATCCACAGGTACACCTCCAATTGACTCAAATGATGTCAATTAGCCTATCAGAAGCTTCTAAAGCCATGACATCATTTTCTGGAATTTCCCAAGCTGTTTAATGGCACAGTCAACTTAGTGTATGTACATTTCTGACCCACTGGAATTGTGATACAGTGAATTATAAATTAAATAATCTGTCTGTAAACAATTGTTGGAAAAATTACTTGTGTCATGCACAAAGTAGATGTCCTAACCGACTTGCCAAAACTATAGTTTTTTTTTTTTTTAAATGTGTGGAGTGGTTTAAAAATGAGTTTTAATGACTCCAACCTAAGTGGATGTAAACTTCCGACTTCAACTGTATCTGGTTATGTATATTTTGATACTCATGATCACTATCATCGCTAGCACAGCTAATTTTAGCTAGCTAGCTACCAACTAACGTTAGCCTACCTCAATATAACTCGGAATTGGCTTGGAAACATGATAACATTTCAAAAGAAGGCAAATCAATAGTAGGAAACATTTTGTCATGATTGTGATGTCGCCAGATTGACTTTAGATGCGGTATAACTTTAGCCAGCTAACTCAGAAGGAAGGGACCACTATTTCAGCTAGCTAATATTAGCATTGCTCTCCTGAGTGGTGCAGTGGTCTAAGGCACTGCATCGCAGTGCTAACTGTGCCACTAGAGATCCTGGTTCGATTCCAGGCTCTGTCGCAGCCGGCCGAGACCGGGAGACTCATGGGCGGCGCACAATTGGCCCAGCGTCGTCCAGGGTAGGGGAGGGAATGGCCGGCAGGGATGTAGCTCAGTTGATAGAGCATGGCGTTTGCAACGCCAGGGTTGTGGGTTCGATTCCCACGGGGGGCCAGTATAAAAAAAAAAAAAGTATATGTATTCACTAACTGTAAGTCGCTCTGGATAAGAGCATCTGCTTAATGACTAAAATGTAATGTAAATGTATTTTTGACAAACTTTGCTATTAACAGTAATGGCAACATTGCCATCTCTCTAAAGTACATTTTATGACATAATATGGCAAAAGTGTTTCCTACTAATTATTTGCCTACTTTAGCAATGTCATCGTACAGTACCAGTCAAAGGTTTGAACACACCTACTCATTCCAGGGTTTTTCTTTATTTTTACATTGTAGAATAATAGTGAAGACATCAAAACTATGAAATAACACATATGGAATCATGTAGTAACCAAAAAAGTGTTAAACAAATCAAAATATATTTTATATATATAGCCACCCTTTGCCTTGATGACAGCTTTGCACACTCTTGGCATTCTCTCAACCAGCATCACCTGGAATGCTTTTCCAACAGTCTTGAAGGAGTTCCCACATATGCTGAGCACTTGTTGGCTGCTTTTCCCTCACTCTGCGGTCCGACTCATCCCAAACCATCTCAATTGGGTTGAGGTCGGGGGATTGTGGAGGCCAAGTCATCTAATGCAGCACTCCATCACTCTCCTTCTTGGTAAAATAGCCCTTACACAGCCTGGAGGTGTGTTGGGTCATTGTCCTGTTGAAAAACAAATGATAGTCCCACTAAGCCCAAACCAGATGGGATGGTGTATCGCTGCAGAATGCTGTGGTAGCCATGCTGGTTAAGTGTGCCTTGAATTCTAAATAAATCACAGACAGTGTCACCAGCAAAGCACCCCCACACCATAACACCTCCTCTTCCATGCTTTACGGTGGGAAATACACATGCGGAGATAATCCGTTCACACACACTGCGTCTCACAAAGCCACAGTGGTTGGAATCAGAAATCGCAAATTAGGACTCCAGACCAAAGGACTAATTTCCACCAGTCTAATATCCATGCTCGTGTTTCTTGGCCCAAGCAAGTCTCTTTTTCTTATTGGTGTCCTTTAGTAGTGGCTTCTTTGCAGCAATTCAACCATGAAGGCCTGATTCACACAGTCTCCTCTGAACAGTTGATGTTGAGATGTGTATGTTACTTGAACTCTGTGAAGCATTTATTTGGGCTTCAATTTCTGAGGCTGGTAACTCTAATGAACTTATCCTCTGCAAAAGAGGTAACTCTGGGTCTTCCATTCCTGTGGCGGTCCTCATGAGAGCCAGTTTCATCATAGCGCTTGACGGTTTTTGCGACTGCACTTGAAGAAACTTTCAATGTTCTTGAAATGTTCCAGATTGACTGACCTTCATGTCTTAAAGTAATGATGGACTGTTGTTTCTCTTTGCTTATTTGAGCTGTTCTTGCCATAACATGGACTTGGTCTTTTATCTAATCCAATCTGGAGCCAATTAGTTTACATCTGTAAAGTATAGAATTGGCTTCCTTACAAAGTGCACAGTGGTGCCAGACTGATCCCCTGCTCATAAACGGATGCCGAAGGAGCAAAAGTGGGTATCATAACATGTCCAGCAATGTGATTGCAATGGTTTAGCGACCTTAAAAAATAATTTAATTCACTCTTCACTTGCCATTTTCACAGCTTGTCAAGCAAGACCTTAGAGTACAAGTGTGTCGTGCGACACAAGCACCCTTGTGACACCTCCTCCGTTGTTGCCAGAGTCTCCCTCAACTCCTATGAAAAGGACACGCCATCATGAGGCCTCTGATAGTGTCCCGAGTTACTGCCCTGATGACACAGATGGCTTAATCAACAACTACAGGTAATGTGTGTTTTTTGAAAAGTTTTATTAAAAAATGACTGTCTTGATAAAATAGTAGGCTAATTGCCTAGCCAAGCAGATACAACGAGTAATTTTGTTGTGAAGTGCATTAGCAAAAATCTGTGTATTTTCTTTAGAACAAAATGCAATTTACCACTTTGCTGTCTATTACAGTGGTTCACAACTCCAGGAGAACCACTGTTTTATAGGGTCAGCCATAGTAGTATTGCTGGAGCAAATTAGGGTTAATTGCTCTGCTCAAGGGCACATCAACAGATTTTTCAACTTGTCAGCTCAGGTATTCAAACCAGCGACATTTTGGTTACTGGCCTAATGCTCTAACCGCTAGGGTACTAGCTGCCCCAAAGGTATGACCACTCTGACATGTTTGCCAAGGTAGCCCCATTACCACCTGACAAAATCTAAGCACAGTAGCTGTTTCGGCTGGGAATGACAATGAAAGGTGAAAGGTGCACATTGTTATATTAGCAGAACACTGCTTCTATGGTATTATGTAAAGGGTTGTTTATTCTACATGGACCTTTGAAAGTTATCAAAACACTTAGTTTAGAATATCTACATAAATTCAGCAATTCCATTCTTCTCATATTACTCTGTAGGCTACTGGCCTATTCAAAGCTTCCTCCGGCATCTCACCATACATCTGCCTGTAGTTATTGAACTCAACCTGCAGCAGGTTTGTTTGATGTGATTGAGTGGGGGAAACAGCTGCGGGCAAGGTTCTGACAGATGTGTCTTGGTGGTGGCAAGGACACACCCAAGAAACACACACATCAAACTACACCCCCAATCAAACTCACGTTTGGCTTCTGTCATGGCCCCCAGCATTTCTTGAGGAGCAAAGCAGAAAACGATGCCAAACCATCCGGTGTAGTTCCCCTTTAAAAGTAGCTGACCAACCATTTTTTGGGGGAAATGTAATTACAGTGTTGCACATTTGTAAAGCTAAATAGATAATTCAGGTATTTAACATTTGCTGTTGTAGCTAGTATGTTGCAAAAGAGCGATTTTCTGACAGTCCCAACTGGTCGAGTCCGAGTCACGAGTCATGAAAATCGTGACTTGAGTCCGAGTGAAGTCCGATTCCTGGACTACTACAACATTGCTGCGAACCAACTTCCCCCTATGTTCCCCATGTCAAAACACAGCTTAACAACGTAAGATGAGAGCCATGCTCTTTCTATCATGACTCAATAACAATGCATGCCGTCTTCTCCAATCGGCATCAGAAATGAACACTGCAGCCCTCTACTCCCCTTTTGACACATTAGTGGAGCACAGAGCAGAACCAGAGGGCTCTTCCAATCTCATATGTTTTCGCCTTCTTCCCAAGTAGCACCCTATTCCCTGTAGAGTACAGTAATTCTGACCAGGGCCCATAGGGTCAGAATGTAGGGGAAAGGGTGCCACTTGGCATGCAAAATTCCTCTGTGCTGGGCTCTGAAGCCTGTCCCTGTTAGGCTATCAGAGACACACTGCTGAATTATAGATATGGGGCATATCAATATTTGATACGATTCTTTGTGGGGGATCAGGAGGCTGGGCAAAGAGGAGTCATGTGACCCGACGACCCTAGCGCATTCATACCTTATTGATGTGTGACGGTTAAATGGCATCTCTTGAACTAGGCGGGTGCCAAGGCAACTGGCTTTGTGCCTTGAGAATGGTGGAATTAAGGTGGGATGATCACTGATCTAAGGTCAGTTAGGATTATTTATTTTTTTACCTCACTCATGGTTAAACGGAGACTGCGGTCTGAGCAGCACATTATGATTTGAGTGACTTTCTAATTAAATAGATGTTACTAACAAGTGCAGAGAAATGTATGGAGTGTGCTTCAGTGAGTGCGGTTACACGCACACAATAATGCGATTATTGTGGATGGTCAGGTTAATATAATAGTTCGTTTAAAATGTTTACATGCTTTGCAAGAACGATTTCCCTAATAATCCTGTTTACATGGACACATCTGAAATCAGGCTACCTGATGGCACTCTGATAAATGCAGAGAATCGGCAATCAAAATAAGTGTTCTACCACAGCGAACATGTTATTTTTGGGAAGCATATTTTATTCTGAGTTTGGACAAATAAAGTGTGTATGTGAAAACTACTTCTAAGACGCATACATTGTTGTTCCGAACACACTTTACTCGCTCGCTCGGCTGGTGCTAGCACATGCGCAGATCAAATACACAGCTGGAACACCGATTAAGTTTACATGTCCTAATAATTTGAAAGATTGCTCAGAAAACCAGGTGTTTTAAATTATTAATTGGCGTATGCTTACTTTGATTTTGACCTTACACCGATTAAGTTAAGCAGAGTAAAGTGTTTACATGACTATTGCATAATATCGAATTATTAGTGTGCATGTAAACGTACTCAGTGATTCATGTTTGATAACAACTAGTTTGAGGTTGCATTTTATCCACACCAGCCCACATCACTGCACATGCCGCCAACTCACCCTCATCTTTTCTGGGTAACTCTCTAAGAGCTTTGCACACCTGGATTGTATTTGCACATTATTATTTTTTAATTCTTCAAGCTCTGTCAAGTTGGCTGTTGATCATTGCTAGACAGCCATTTTCAAGTCTTGCCATAGATTTTCAAGATGATTTAAGTCAAAACTGTAACTAGGCCACAGGAACATTCAATGTCGTCTTGGTAAGCAACTCCAGTGTATATTTGTCCTTGTGTTTTAGGTTATTGTCCTGCTGAAAGGTGAATGTGTCTCCCAGTGTCAGTTGGAAAGCAGACTGAACCAGGTTTTCCTTTAGGATTTTCCCTGTGCTTAGCTCTATTCTGTTTATTTTTATGCTTAAAACATTCCCTAGTCCTTGCCAATGACAAGCATACCCATAACATGATGCAGCCACTACCATCCTTGAAAATATTTATTGGTACTCAGTATCGGGCCACTAGGGCCGTCATGAATACAGGACACCCTAATACCAGGGAGGGGGTGTGTTTGTGAAGCTAAGATGATGACAATAGGAATTACAACATGACCCTCATATCAAAATCCTCATTAAGTCCTAACAGCTGCAAGGTGCCTAAAGTATGAATCCAGAAGTTCTCTCAGGCAGAGTTTCAGTTGTTGTCTCCTCCTCTTGGTGACACTTCCATCTTCTCAATGCCCTGGAATTGTAGAGAAGACACACTGTAAGAGCACTGGGTAATTTTCATCCTTGTGTCTTATAGAACTCTTATGTTGCGCTTATTCTCTTTCAAGCTTCTGGATGTCTTGCTCAGGTACATGTTGTCACAAACACAGCGTAGGATGTAAATCAAATTTGTTATGTTGCATGTGATCCTGCCTTTAACACTTCATATTTTTCCAGACCTAGGGTGTCGGAACTCTTGAATTTTTTTGGGTGTTGTTGCACTGAACACAATTGCCACAGGGGTAGTTTCCATCTCTCAGGGGATTAAGAAGGGTTTGTTTATGACTTGTGTTGAGGCTGGCTAGGACTAGTCTACTGTGAAGATTGGGGCCCTGTTTGAAGACGAATAAGGTGGGGTCCTTGAATTCCTGGCTGAGCGTTGGGTCTGAGGCATAGCCACGGGAAGTAGTTTGGGGGTGGGGGTGCTGCAGAAAAAATATTGCCTGCACTGAAGACGTCTATATCGGTCCACTAACACAGGACAAGTAAAGGCCCAGTGCACTACTTTAGAATTTTTAAAAACTAAATGTACACTACCGTTCAAAAGTTTGGGGTCACTTATACATTTCCTTGTTTTCGAAGGAAAAATAAATAAAAAAGTCCATTAAAATAACATCACATTGATCAGAAATACAGTGTAGACATTGTTAATGTTGTAAATGGCTATTGTAGCTGGAAACGGCGGATTTTTTATGGAATATCTACATAGGCGTACAGACGCCCATTATCAGCAACCATCAGTCCTGTGTTCCAATGGCACGTTGTGTTTGCTAATCCAAGTTTATCATTTTAAAAGGCTAATTGATCATTAGAAAACCCTTTTGCAATTATGTTAGCACAGCTGAAAACTGTTGTGCTGATTAAAGAAGCAATAAAACAGGCCTTCTTGAGACTAGTTGAGTATCTGGAGCATCAGCAATTGTGGGTTCGATTACAGGCTCAAAATGTCCAGAAACAAATAACTTTCTTCTGAAACTCGTCAGTCTATTCTTGTTCTGAGAAATGAAGGCTATTCCATGCGAGAAATTTCCAAGAAACTGTAGATCTCGTACAACGGTGTGTACTACTCCCTTAACAGAACAGCGCAAACTGGCTCTAACCAGAATGGAAAGAGTGGGAGGCCCTGGTGCACAACTGAGCAAGACGACAAATACATTAGAGTGTCTAATTTGAGAAACAGGCACCTCACAGGTCCTCAACTGGCAGCTTCATTAAATAGTACCCGCAAACACCAGTCTCAACATCAACAGTGAAGAGGCGACTCCGGGATGCTGACCTTCTAGGCAGAGTTGCAAAGAAAAAGCCATATCTCAGACTGGCCAATAAAAAGAAAAGATTAAGATGGGCAATCTGACATATGGCTTTTTCTTTGCAACTCTGCCTAGAAGGTCAGCATCCCGGAGTCGCCTCTTCACTGTTGACGTTGAGACTGGTGTTTTCTATGTGAAAACTGAAATGGTCTATTCATTCCTTTTAGTAGACACTCTTATCCAGAGCGACTTACAGTTAGTGAGTGCATACATTTTTCATACTGACCCCCCGTGGGAATCGAACCCACAACCCTGGCGTTGCAAGCGCCATGCTCTACCAATTGAGCTACAGGAGGCCTATCTATGGCCAATGACCTTGAGCCTTCTTGGATGGGCACTTCTAATGTAACTCTATGGCAGCACCCAAGGGGCTTGAATTTTCGAGCTCTACCCTTAGATTTGGCGGTGACGTACTGTCCCCACGAGTGACAGAACACTGAGCTAATCACAGCGCAACTAGAGAACATTACCAACACCTGCATTTTGGAGCTGCCTTACTCAAGAAAGCAAAAGAGAGACCATGTCTGTATGCGGCTTTATTAACTCAATGATATATTTATTTTCTGTACATTGTTTGGAAACTGATATGTGACACGTATTAATGCCAAAATAACATGCAAAACAGGCAAGCCAAAAAATATATATTTATGATTTTTTTTGCTAAATATGACGGGTCGCCATTGGCTGTTACCAAGCGAATGCTTGATTTTGGAAGAAGCTAACCACTTAGCTAGACAGTGAACTAGCTACTTAATTAGCAAACCAAATGCACAACTGCAGAGCATTTAGCAGATTTTAGACAGTTAAATAAATAGTTATCAGATATCTAGTTGGCAAACATTTAGTTGTGAATTCCATACTGTACTTAGATCACCTGGCGCATGCTGCACGACAGTGAGTGACTCTCAAGGCTCCGTTCTTCTTTCTTCTTCTTCTTCTTCTTCTTCTTCTGTGGGTTAATGGCGGACTACGTCCCAAAAAGGTGTATTGCCGCCACTGGATGGGACGGATTGAAAAAAACGAAACAAGGTAAAAAGAAAATCCATACGTAATAGGGAAACTGTCACACCCTGATCTGTTTCACCTGTCTTGTGATTGTCTCCAACCCCCACCAGGTGTCTCCCATTACCTCATGTGTATTTATATCTGTGTTTTCTGTTTGTCTGTTGCCAGTTCGTCTTATCCCGTCAAGTCCTACCAGCGTGTCCCCGTGTTTCCTGTGCTCTAGTTTTTGCTTTTTCTAGTCTTCCCTGTCCTGACCCTGATCCTGCCTGCCTGACTCTGATTTGGATTACGACTCTTTGCCTGCCTTGACCTACCGATTGCCTGCCCCTTGTACTGTAATAAACTCTGAGACTCGTACTATCCGCCTCCTGTATCTGCATCTGGGTCTTAGCCTGAGCCGTGATAGTACGAACTGGCCATGACTGACCCAGCAGACTCGGACCAGCTCCACAACGCTGTCTCCTCCCAAAGAGCCACCATTGGAAGACACGAGGGGTTACTACAAAGCCTTAGGAAGGGACTCCATACCCTGACAGAACACCATGACCATACATTCAATACATTGCTGGAGCAATTCCGCAGATTCCCAACTAGGCAGCAAGCCACAACAGTAACCCCCCAGACTCTCAGCAACCCCGCCACCAGCAGCGCTTCTTCCCAGCCTACCCCGGTGTCCCGAGAAACTTGCTTACCTCCTCCGGAGCTCTACGCTGGAGATTCTGGAACGTGCCGGGCGTTTCTTTCCCAGTGCTCCCTCATCTTCGAGCTGCAGCCTTCTTGGTTCCCCTCGGACGAAGATAGCGTATTTGATAACACTGATGTCCGGGAGGCTGAGAGTGCCTGGAACCCGGAAGCCCTGTTCGACACGTTCCTTCACGGATTATCAGAGGTAATTCAAGATGAGCTCTTAGCCCGGAGCTGCCCATGGACCTCGACTCCCTCATCGCCTTGACCATCCGGATCGATGGGCGGCTACGGGAATTTATGAGGGAGAGGGGGTCTGTTCCCTGTCGCCTTCGCTCGTCCTCAAATTCCACCTCGCCTCCGAGGAATCCCGGAAATCCCCAAAGTCTACATTTCCGAGAGAGTCCGGTGTCACCCGAGATCCCTTGGAGATCACCGAGGGCTGCCGACTCGCCTCCTCTGGAGCCCATGCAACTGGGCAGGACTAGATTGTCTGTATTGTGGTCCTATGGGACTTTTCTTATCTACCTTCTCATTAAAAGACCAGGCTCATCAGTAGGTACGAGTACACTGGTGAGCCATAAGAGGAGTTTCCAATCTCTCTTTACTCGTAACCCCCTCTATGCTACCCTGTGTGGGGAGACCAGTCCAAATCCATCCGGGTGCTCATTGACTCTGGGGCCGATGAGAGCTTTATGGACACTACCCTAGTGTTGGTGCTGGGTATCTCCACTCAACCCCTTTCCATCCCAATGGACATCAGAGCGCTGGATGGGCACTCTATGGGCAGGGTCACTCACATTACGGTTCCTATCAACCTGCGAGTGTCAGGCAACCACAGTGAGGCTATGCAGTTTCTGCTCCTGGAGTCTCCTCGTGTATGGTTTTGGGTTTTTCATGGCTCCAGAGGCACAACCCCCTAATCGAATGGGCTACCGGTTCCATCATTGTCTGAAGTCAGCGCAGCCTGCCCCGGGACATCTCCCTGCGGGCTTGGGTAAAGCCTTGGATCTCTCCGCCGTTCCTGCGGAGTACCAGGACTTACGGGAGGTTTTCAACTCTGCCCGCACCACATCTCTTCCTCCGCATCGTCCCTACGACTGTGCAATCAACCTTCTCCCGGGCACCGCACCGCCTCGGGGGCGACTTTATTCCCTGTTCGGGTCCGGAGACCAAAGCAGCTGCAGGGATTATGCGTCCATCTGCCTCCCCTGCCGGCGCAGGGTTCTTCTATGTGGAGAAGAAGGACAAGACCCTGAGTCCGTGTATCGACTACCGGAGTCTTAATGACATTACGGTTAAAAAACGTTACCCGCTACCACTCATCTCTTCGGCTTTTGAGCCTCTCCAGGGGGCGGTCATCTTCACCAAGTTGGACCTTCGGAACGCCTACCATCTGGTTCGGATATGGGAAGGAGACGAGTGGAAGACAGCCTTCAACACGGCTAGCGGGCACTACGAGTACCTGGTGATGCTGTTCGGACTGAACAACAATCCCGCAGTGTTCCAGGCCCTGGTCAATGATGTGCTCCGTGACATGTTGAACCGATTTGTGTTTGTCTACCTCGACGACATCCTCATTTATTCCTGGTCAGCTCAAGAGCACATTCTCCATGTCCGACAGGTTCTCCAGCATCTCCTGGAGAACCAGCTTTTCATGAAGGCTTTTCATGAAGGCGGAGAAATGGGAGTTCCATTGCTCCACCATCTCCTTCCTAGGATACGTCACCGCTGCAGGGAATATTCAGATGGTCCCTGACAAGGTGAGATCGGCGGTGGATTGGCCTAAACCCACATCCAGAGTGCAGCTGCAACGTTTCCTGGGGTTTGCTCATTTCTACCGTTGTTTCATCTGGGGTTACAGCACCCTTGCTTCCCCCCTCTCTGCAGTCACCTCTCCCAAGGTTCCGTTCATATGGTCTCCAAGGTTCCGTTCTCAGACCTCAAGCAGCGATTCACTTCAACTCCCATCCGAATCCATCCGGAGCCGTCCCGTCAGATCGTGGTGGAGGTCGATGCCTCGGACATCGGAGTGGGGGCTGTCCTTTCCCAGCGTTCTGCCCAGGACCAGAAGCTGCACCCCTGCGCCTTCCTTTCCCATCGTCTTAACCCCGCTGAGAGGAACTATGATGTGGGAAATCAATAATTACTTGCAGTCAAGATGGCGTTGGAGGAGTGGAGGCACTGGTTGAAGGGGCGGAACACCCATTCTTGGTGTGGACGGATCATAAGAACCTGGAATATCTCCGCACCGCCAAGCGCCTCAACTCCAGGCAGGCGAGATGGGCCCTGTTATTCACTCGATTAGCTGCTCCTCATTAACAAACCGTACTCCTACAAGATACAAAGGCACATTCTCATCACTGTACACTACTTTGCCCCATTTTCCATTCTTTTGGACAATATTCAAATTGTCCTTGATTCTAACGCCATTAGATTCAGAATCCACTTCATCGTCCGCTTCCGCCATCTTAAGGCTCCGTTCTTTCGTTGTTGTGTGCTTGTAAACAAACACCACGTGACACGTGACTGGGGACTAGCGTAAGCTACATAATAATGTGACAGTTGAAATGCAACGCAATGTTCTTTATCTCCTAATGTACTGCAGAAGTTGACTGCAGGTATTTACTTAAAAAGTAGCTACAAATATTCACATTTCTTGGCTTTTTCCAAATATCCCTGTATACGGTATACCTAAATGGAAGCTTGTACAGAATAAAAATATTCCAAAACATGCATCCTGTTTGCAATAAGGCACTAAAGTAAAACTGCAAAAATAATGTGGCAAATAAACTTTTTGTCCTGAATAAAAAGTGTTATGTTTGGGGCAAATCCAACACAACACTTCACTGAGTACCACTAAATATTTTCAAGCATGGTAGTGGCTGCATCATGTTATGGGTATGCTTGTCATCAGCAATACTAGGGAGTTTAAGGATCAAAATAAATGGAATAGAGCTAAGCACAGGCAAAATCCTAAAGGAAACCCTGGTTCAGTCTGCTTTCCAACAGACACTGGGAGACAAATTCACCTTTCAGCAGGACAATAACCTAAAACACAAGGACAAATATACACTGGAGTTGCTTAACAAGACCACATTGAATGTTCCTGGCTGGCCTAGTTACAGTTTTGACTTAAATCAGCTTTAAAGTCTATGCCAATACTTAAATGGCTGTCTAGCAATGATCAACAACCAACTTGACAGAGCTTGAAGAATAAAACAAATAATAATGTGCAAATATTGTACAATCCAGGTGTGCAAAGCTCTTACAGACTTACCCAGAAAGATGAGGGTGAGTTGGTGGTGTGCGCAGTGATGTGGGCTGGTGTGAATAAAATGCCAGGGCCGAATTCTTGTCCCAGTCCGCCCCTGCCCAACCTTCCAGTACATTTTCGCTCCAACCCCAGTTGTAACTAACCTGAGTCAATTTATCAACAAGCTAATTATTAGACTCAGTTGTGCTAGATTAGGGTTGGAGCTAAAACCTACAGTACAGTAGCTCTCCAGGAACAGGGTTCAATAGTATCCAGCTGCAGCCCCGCAGCAGCCTGTGACTCAAACTAGCCTGTCACTAAAACTAATACTATCGGCGTCTACTGGCCGTGGTTAATCCCTACCATATTAATGTGAACTCATTTTCTTTCCTAGATTCCTTTCCTCGCTCCCTTTCTTTCCTAGCTTCTTTTCCTTCTTCCTTTTCTCTCAACTGGCCATGGTTAATACCTACCACATACATGTCAACTCCTCCTTTTCTTTCTTAGCTTCCTTTCCTCATTTCCTAACTTCCTTTCTGAGGATCAACCATGGACAGTAGAGAGGAAAGGAAAGAAGGAAAGGAAGCTAGGAAAGGACGAAAGGATCTGGGAATGTAAAGGAGATAAGAAAAGGGCAAATCAGACCATAACTATCCTCCTACTTCCCGCTTACAAGCAAAAACTCAAAGTGCTCAATACAGAAATGGTCCGATGAAGCGGATGCTAAACCACAGGACTGTTTCGCTAGCACAGACTGGAACATGTTCCGGAATTCATCCGATAACATTGAGCAGTTTACCACATCAGTTACTTGCTTCATCATTAAGTGCATCAACGATATCATCCCCACAGTGACTGTACGTACAGTTGAAGTCAGAAGTTTACATACACCTTAGCCAAATACATTTAAACTCAGTTTTACACAATTCCTGATATTTAATCCTAGTACAAAGTTCCTGTCTTAGGTCATTAGGATCACCACTTTATTTTAAGAATGTGAAATGTCAGAATAATAGTAGAGAGAATTATTTATTTCAGCTTTAATTTATTTCATCACATTCACAGTGGGTCAGAAGTTTACATACACTCAATTAGTATTTGGTAGCATTGCCTTTAAATTGTTTAACTTGGGTCAAACGTTTCGGGTAGCCTTCCACAAGCTTCCCACAATAAGTTGGGTGAATTTTGGCCCATTCCTCCTGACAGAGCTGGTGTAACTGAGTCAGGTTTGTAGGCCTTCTTGCTCGCACACGCTTTTTCAGTTCTGCCCACAAATGTTCTATAGGATTGAGGTCAGGGCTTTGTGATGGCCACTCCAATACCTTGACTTTGTTGTCCTTAAGCCATTTTGCCACAACTTTGGAAGTATGCTTGGGGTCATTGTCCATTTGGAAGACCCATTTGCGACCAAGCTTTAACTTCCTGACTGATGTCTTGAGATGTTGTTTCAATATATCCACATAATTGTCCTTCCTCCTGATGCAATCTATTTTGTGAAGTGCACCAGTCCCTCCTGCAGCAAAGCACCCCCACAGCATGATGCTGCCACCCCCGTGCTTCATGGTTGGGATGGTGTTATTCGGCTTGCAAGCGACCCCCTTTTTCCTCCAAACATAACGATGGTCATTATGGCCAAACCGTTCTATTTTTGTTTCATCAGACCAGAGGACATTTCTCCAAAAAGTATGATCTTTGTCCCCATGTGCAGTTGCAAACCATAGTCTGGCTTTTTTATGGCGGTTTTGGAGCAGTGGCTTCTTCCTTGCTGAGCGGCCTTTCAGGTTATGTCGATATAGGACTCGTTTTACTGTGGATATAGATACTTTTGTACCTGTTTCCTCCAGCATCTTCACAGGGTCCTTTGCTGTTGTTCTGGGATTGATTTGCACTTTTCGCACCAAAGTACGTTAATCTCTAGGAGACAGAATGCGTCTCCTTCCTGAGCGGAATGACGGCTGCGTGGTCCCGTGGTGTTTATACTTGCGCACTATTGTTTGTACAGATGAACGTGGTACCTTCAGGCGTTTGGAAATTGCTCCCAAGGATGAACCAGACTTGTGGAGGTCTACCATTTTTTTCTGAGGTCTTGGCTGATTTCTTTTCATTTTCCCATGATGTCAAGCAAAGAGGCACTGCGTTTGAAGGTAGGCCTTGAAATACATCCACAGGTACACCTCCAATTGACTCAAATGATGTCAATTAGCCTATCAGAAGCTTCTAAAGCCATAACATCATTTTCTGGAATTTTCTAAGCTGTTTAAAGGCACAGTCAACTTAGTGTATGTAAACTTCTGACCCACTGGAATTGTGATACAGTGAATTATAAGTGAAATAATCTGTCTGTAAACAATTGTTGGAAAAATTACTTGTGTCATGCACAAAGTAGATGTCCTAACCGACATGCCAAAACAATAGTTTGTTAACAAGAAATTTGTGGAGTGGTTGAAAAACGAGTTTTAATGACTCCAACCTACAGTGGGGAGAACAAGTATTTGATACACTGCCAATTTTGCAGGTTTTCCTACTTACAAAGCATGTAGAGGTCTGTAATTTTTATCATAGGTACACTTCAACTGTGAGAGACGGAATCTAAAACAAACATTCAGAAAATCACATTGTATGATTTTTAAGTCATTAATTTGCATTTTATTGCATGACATAAGTATTTGATACATCAGAAAAGCAGAACTTAATATTTGGTACAGAAACCTTTGTTTGCAATTACAGAGATCATACGTTTCCTGTAGGTCTTGACCAGGTTTGCACACACTGCAGCAGGGATTTTGGCCCACTCCTCCATACAGACCTTCTCCAGATCCTTCAGGTTTCGGGGGCTGTCGCTGGGCAATACGGACTTTCAGCTCCCTCCAAAGATTTTCTATTGGGTTCAGGTCTGGAGACTGGCTAGGCCACTCCAGGACCTTGAGATGCTTCTTACGGAGCCACTCCTTAGTTGCCCTGGATGTGTGTTTCGGGTCGTTGTCATGCTGGAAGACCCAGCCACGACCCATCTTCAATGCTCTTACTGAGGGAAGGAGGTTGTTGGCCAAGATCTCGCAATACATGGCCCCATCCATCCTCCCTCAATACGGTGCAGTCGTCCTGTCCCCTTTGCAGAAAAGCATCCCCAAAGAATGATGTTTCCACCTCCATGCTTCACGGTTGGGATGGTGTTCTTGGGGTTGTACTCATCCTTCTTCTTCCTCCAAACACGGCGAGTGGAGTTTAGACCAAAAAGCTCTATTTTTGTCTCATCAGACCACATGACCTTCTCCCATTCCTCCTCTGGATCATCCAGATGGTCATTGGAAAACTTCAGACGGGCCTGGACATGCGCTGGCTTGAGCAGGGGGACCTTGCGTGCGCTGCAGGATTTTAATCCATGACGGCATAGTGTGTTACTAATGGTTTTCTTTGAGACTGTGGTCCCAGCTCTCTTCAGGTCATTGACCAGGTCCTGCCGTGTAGTTCTGGGCTGATCCCTCACCTTCCTCATGATCATTGATGCCCCACGAGGTGAGATCTTGCATGGAGACCCAGACCGAGGGTGATTGACCGTCATCTTGAACTTCTTCCATTTTCTAATAATTGCGCCAACAGTTGTTGCCTTCTCACCAAGCTGCTTGCCTATTGTCCTGAAGCCCATCCCAGCCTTGTGCAGGTCTACAATTTTATCCCTGATGTCCTTACACAGCTCTCTGGTCTTGGCCATTGTGGAGAGGTTGGAGTCTGTTTGATTGAGTGTGTTGACAGGTGTCTTTTATATAGGTAACAAGTTCAAACAGGTGCAGTTAATACAGGTAATGAGTGGAGAACAGGAGGGCTTCTTAAAGAAAAACTAACAGGTCTGTGAGAGCCGGAATTCTTACTGGTTGGTAGGTGATCAAATACTTATGTCATGCAATAAAATGCAAATGTATTACTTAAAAATCATACAATGTGATTTTCTGGATTTTTGTTTTAGATTCCGTCTCTCACAGTTGAAGTGTACCTATGATAAAAATTACAGACCTCTACATGCTTTGTAAGTAGGAAAACCTGCAAAATCGGAAGTGTATCAAATACTTGTTCTCCCCACTGTAAGTGTATGTAAACTTCCTACTTCAACTGTATCTGGTTATGTATATTTTGATACTCATGATCACTATCATCGCTAGCACAGCTAATTTTAGCTAGCTAGCTACCAACTAACGTTAGCCTACCTCATTACAACTTCCAATTGGCTTTAATTAGAATTAAGTGCTTTGCTCAAGGGCACAGACAGATCTTTCACCTAGTCGGCTCAAGGATTTGAACTAGTGACCTTTCGGTTACTGGCCCAACGCTCCTAACCGCTAAGCTACCCGTCTTCTATGCTCACTTCAAGTCAAGCAACACTGAACCATCCATGAGAGCACCAGCTGTTCCGGACGACTGTGGGATCTCACTCTTCATAGCCGATGTGAGTAAGCCCTTTAAGTAGGTTAGCATTTGCAAGGCCTCGGGCCCAGACAGAATATCAGGTTGCGTACTCAGAGCATGTGCTGACCAGCTGGCAAGTGTCTTCACTGACATTTTCAATCTCTCCCTGACCAAGTCTGTAATACCTACATGTTTCAAGCAGAACACCATAGTCCCTGTGCCCAAAAACGCCAAGGTAACCTGTCTAAATGGCACTCACATCTGTAGCCATGAAATGCTTTGAAAAGCTGTTCATGTCTCACATCAACACCATCATCCCAGACACCCTGGACCCACTCCAATTCGCATACCGCCCCAACAGAGCCACAGATGACGCAATCTATTTTGCACTCCACACTGCCTTCTCCTACCTGGACAAGAGGAACACCTATGTGAGAATATTTATTTCTCTTCAGTGTTAACCCTTTCCTTTCCCCAAAAAACTGAAGAGATTATTATTTTCAATGATGTTCTGATTTAATCTAATTATACTGAACAAAAATATGAACACAACATGTAAAGTTGTGGTCCCATGTTTCATGAGCTGAAATAAAAGATCCCAAAAATATTCCATAAGCACAAAAAACGTTTTTCTCTCAGATTTTGGCCACAAATGTGTTTACATTCCTGTTAGTGAGCATTTCTCCTTTGCCAAGATAATCCATCCACCTGACCGGTGGGGCATATCAAGAAGCTGATTAAACAGCATGATCATTATACAGATGCACCTTGTGCTGGGGACAATAAAAGGCCACTCTAAAATGTTCAGTTTTGTCACACAATCAATCAAGCCAATTTATTTATAAAGCCCTTTTTACATCAGCAGATGTCACAAAGTGCTATACAGAAACCTTGCCTAAAACCCCAAACAGCAAGCAATGCAGATGTAGAAGCACGGTGGCTAGGAAATACTACCTAGAAAGGCAGGAACCTAGGAAGAAACTTAGAGAGGAACCAGGCTCTGAGGGGTGGCCAGTCCTCTTCTGGCTGTACCGGGTGGAGATTATAAGAGTACATGGCCATTAAGGCCAGATTGTTCTTCAAGATGTTCAAACGTTCATAGATGACCAGCAGGGTCAAATAATAATCACAGTGATTGTAGAGGGTGCAACAGGTCAGTACCTCAGAAGTAAATGTCAGCAGGCTTTTCATAGCCGAGCATTCAGAGGTCGAGACAGCAGGTGCGGTAGAGAGAGAGAGTCAAAAACAGCAGGTCCGGGACAAGGTCGCACGTCCGGTGAAACAGGTCAGGGTTCCATAGCCGCAGGCAGAAATTGAAACTGGAGCAGCAGTATGACCAGGTGAAATGGGCACAGCCAGGAGTCATCAGGCCAGGTAGACCGGAGGCATGATCCTAGGGCTCAGGTCCTCCGGGAGGGGAAGGAGAGAGATAGAATTAGAGGGAGCATACTTAAATTCACATTGGACACCAGATAAGACAGGAGAATTACACCAGATATAACAGACTGACCCTAGCCACCCGGCACATAGACTATTGCAGCATAGATACTGGAGGCTGTGACAGGGGTGGGTCGGGGGACACTGTGGCCCCGTCTGACAATACCCTACCCACTTTGCCAAAGCACAGCCCCCACACCACCAGAGGGATATCAACAGACCACCAACTTACTACCCTGAGACAAGGCTGAGTATAGCCCACAAAGATCTTCTCCACCACACGAGCCCGAGGGGGGCGCAAAACCGGACAGGAAGATCACGTCTGTGACTCAAACCACTCAAGAGACGCACCCCTCCTAGGGACGGCATGGAAGAGCACTAGTAAGCCAGTGACTCAGCCCCCATAATAGTGTCAGAGGCAGAGAAACAGCAAGGGCGGTTCGTTGCTCCAGTGCCTTTCCATTCACCTTCGCATCCCTGGGCCAGACTACACTCAATCATAGGACTTACTGAAGAGATGAGTCTTCAGTAAAGACTTAAAGGTTGAGACCGAGTCTGCGTCTCTCGCATGGATAGGCAGACCATTCCATAAAAATTGAGCTCTATAGGAGAAAGCCCCGCTTCCAGCTGTTTGCTTAGAAATTCTAGGGACAATAAGGAGGCCTGCGTATTGTGACTGTAGTGTACGTGCAGGTATGTACGGCAGGACCAAATTGGAGAGATGGGTAGGAGCAAGCCCCTTAATGCTTTGTAGGTTAGCAGTAAAACCTTGAAATCTGCCCTAGCCTTAACAGGAAGCCAGTGTAGAGAGCCTAGCACTGGAGTAATATGATCAAATTCTTTGGTTCTAGTGAAGATTCTAGCAGCCGTGTTTAGCACTATCTGAAGTTTATTTAGTCCTTTATCCGGGTAGCTGGAGAGTAGAGCATTGCAGTAGTCTAATCTAGAAGTGACAAAAGCATGGATTAGCTTTTCTGCATCATTTTCGGACCAAAGTAGATTTTTGCAACGTTACGAAGATGGAAAAAAGCTGTCCTTGAAATATTCTTGATATGTTCGTCAAAAGAGAGATCAGGGTCCAGAGTAACGCCGAGGTCCTTCACAGTTTTATATGAGACGACTGTGCAACCATCAAGATGAATTGTCAGATCCAACAGCAGATCTCTTTGTTATTACGCAAGGTTAAATTTAGATCCTCAGTTAGATGGTTAACCGATTTTTGTACTCCAACGTCCTTGGGTAGGTGGAGGGAGTCTGGAAGGGCATCTAGGAAGCTTTGGGTTGTCCGATAATTTATAGCACAGCTTTTGATGATCCTTGGTTGGGGTCTGAGCAGATTATTTGTTGCGATTGCAAACGTAATAAAATGGTGGTCCGATAGTCCAGGATTATGAGGAAAAACATTTAGATCCACAATATTTATTCCACGGGTCAAAACTAGATCCAGGGTATGACTGTGGCAATGAGTAGGTCCGGAGACATGTTGGACAAAACCCACTGAGTCAATGATGGCTCCGAAAGTCTTTTGGAGTGGGTCTGTGGACTTTTCCATGTGAGTATTAAAGTCACAAAAAATTTGAATATTATCTGCCATGACTACAAGGTCCGATAGGAATTCAGAGAACTCAGTGAGGAACGCTGTATAAGGCCCAGGAAGCCTGTAAACAGTAGCTATAAAAAGTGATTGAGTAGGCTGCATAGATTACATGACTAGAAGCTCAAAATACGAAAACACAAATTTTTTGGGGTGTAAATTGGAATTTGTTGTCGTAAATGTTAGCAACACCTCTACCTTTGCGGGATGCGCGGGGGATATGGACACTAGTGTAACCAGGAGGAGAGGCCTCATTTAACACAGTAAATTCAACAGGCTTGAGCCATGTTTCAGTCAGGCCAATCGCATCAAGATTATGATCAGTGATTAGTTCATTGACTATGACTGCCTTGGAAGTGAGGGATCTAACATTAAGTAGCCCTATTTTGAGATGTGAGATATCACAATCTCTTTCAATAATGACAGGAATGGAGGAGGTCTTTATTCCAGTGAGATTGCTAAGGCGAACACTGCCATGTTTAGTTTTGCTCAACCTAGATCGAGGCACAGACACAGTCTCAATGGAGATAGCTGAGCTGACTACACTGACCGTGCTAGTGTTAGACTCCACTAAGCTGCCTGGCCGGCTAACAGCCTGCTGCCTGGCCGGCTAACAGCCTGCTGCCTGGCCTGCACCCTATCTCATTGTAGTGCTAGAGGAGTTAGAGCTCTGTCTATGTTGATAGATAAGATGAGAGCACACCTCCAGCTAGAATGGAGTCTGTCACTCCTCAGCAGGCCAGGCTTGGTCCTGTTTGTGGGTGAGTCCCAGAAAGAGGGCCAATTATCTACAAATTCTATCTTTTGGGAAGGGCAGAAAACAGTTTTTAACCACCGATTGAGTTGTGAGACTCTGCTGTAGAGCTCATCACTCCCCCTAACTGGGAGGGGGCCAGAGACAATTACTCAATGCCGACACATCTTTCTAGCTAATTTACACGTTGAAGCTATGTTGCTCTTGGTGACCTCTGACTGTTTCATCCTAACATCGTTGGTGCCGACGTGGATAACAATATCCCTATACTCTCTACACTCGCCAGTTTTAGCCTTAGCCAGCACCATCTGGGCGGCAGGTAGCTTAGTGGGTAAGAGCGTTGTGCCAGTAACCGAAAGGTCGCTGGTTCTAATCCCCGAGCCGACTAGGTGAAAAATCTGTCGATGTGCCCTTAAGCAAGGCACCTAACCCTAATTGCTCATGTAAGTCGCTCTGGATAAGAGCGTCTGCTAAATGACTAAAATGTAAATGTAATCTTCAGATTAGCCTTTACGTCGGTAGCCCTGCCCCCTGGTAAACAGTGTATGATCGCTGGATGATTATTTTTAAGTCTAATATTGCGCCAATGACTAGGATTTTCAATTTGTCCGAGCTAATGGTGGGAGGCTTCGGCGGCTCAGACCCCGTAACGGGTGGAGGAGAGACCTGAGAAGGCTCGGCCTCTGACTCCGACTCATTGCTTAATGGGGAGAACTGGTTGAAAGTTTCTGTCGGCTGAATGAGCGACACCTGTTGAGAATGCTGACAGCATTTCTTTCCAGAAGCCTTGAGAAAATTGTCTGGCTGCGGGGACTGTGCGGGGGGATTTATACTACTATCTGTACTGGTGGCATAGATGCTGTTTCATCCTTTCCTACACTTAAATTGCCTTTGCCTAACGATTGCATCTGAAGCTGTGCTTGCAACACGGCTATCCTCACCATAAGGCGATAGTTCTCCTGTATATTATGAGTACAGTGACTGCAATTGGATTTCATCGTGTTACTACTTAAATTTTTGGGCTGGTGGAGGTCCTGTAGAACCATGTCCAGATAAAGCTGAATGAAAAAAGTAGAGCGAGGAAAAACTGTTTGGCAGATAGCCAAGTAGTAACAAACAGCACAGAAGCACGGAGACAAATCCGGAAGTTGAGGGCGAAGCTATGCCACAGATGTCTCAAGTTTTGAGGGAGCGTGCAATTGGCATGCTGACTGCAGGAATGTCCACCAGAGCTGTTGCCAGATAATTGAATGTTCATTTCTCTAACATAAGCTGCCTCCAACGTTGTTTTAGAGACTTTGGCAGTACGTCCAACCGGCCTCACAACCACAGAACACTTGTAACCATTGCAATTCCTGGAAGCTGAAAATGTCACAGTTCTTCCATGGCCTACTCACCAGAAATGTCATCCCTTGAGCATGTTTGGGATGCTCTGGATTGACGTGTATGACAGCGTGTTCCAGTTTCCGACAATATCCAGCAACTTCGCAAAGCCATTGAAGAGGAGTGGGACAACATTCCACAGGCCACAATCAACAGCCTGATCAACTCTATGTGAAGGAGATGTGTGCGTTGCATGAGGCAAATGGTGGTCACACCAGATACTGACTGGTTTTCTGATCCACGCCCCTACCTTTTTTTAAGGTATCTGTGACCAACAGATGCATATCTGTATTCCCAGTCATGTGAAATCTATAGATTAGGGCCTAATTTATTTATTTCAATTGACTGATTTCCTCATATGAACTGTAACTCAGTAATATCTTAGAAATTCTGTTCTGTATATAATTTGTATTATTATTATTATTATTATTATTATTATTATTAAATCCTTAGCCCTTAGCCATAGAAGGCCCTCATTGTTCCCCACTGTGTTTGGGTTAGTAATAACTTGTAGAGTGGCTCTATTTGCCCTCAGCACGCATTTTTTTCATCATTCTGGACATTTTGAAATGTTATTATGGTGTCTTGGACCCCCCGTCTTGGTCTTGACTCGGACTTGATTAGTTCTTGTCTTGGTCTTTAAGTGGTCTCGCTTTAGGTGGTCTCGAACACAACACTGCATGTAAAAAAATTCTCAATATACTTTACGCTTCCCTACGTTTTCGTGTACGACCCAAAGATCATGAAAAATCGTCTGTGACATGTCAATTGTGTCAGTATCATTCCAAACTTGCACTGTGGGGGCTTGGCAGTAGCCATTCACAAACACATTAGCTATATAACCACACATCCATTAACTTTAATTTCATCAGCCAATATGCATTAAACAGTAGGCTAGAGATTGATAAAGTATTATGGAAAATAAAGTATTATGGCCTAAATGAGATAAGATTAGCCATACACAGTGAGTGGTAATTCCCTGGGGCTATTTACTGCAGTGAATTTGGGGGTTCGTCCAACTGGGACCCAACCTGGGACAGCCAGTTCAGGATCTTATCCATTACACCAAGATGTATAATGTTGGATTGCCAAAGGATGCTAGCTAATAATTTATTGTTGTATCATGGCTATAGACATGACATGGAAACAAATGTGGTAAGATTGAGTAAATTCAATTAGGCAATTGCACATGATGTTATTCTGTTCATGTGTTGTATGTGTTTGCACCTCTGCAGTCAATCAATTTCAATCAATTTTATTTTATATAGCCCTTCTTACATCAGCTAATATCTCGAAGTGCTGTACAGAAACCCAGCCTAAAACCCCAAACAGCTAGTAATGCAGGTGTAGAAGCACGGTGGCTAGGAAAAACTCCCTAGAAAGGCCAAAACCTAGGAAGAAACCTAGAGAGGAACCAGGCTATGAGGGGTGGCCAGTCCTCTTCTGGCTGTGCAGTCCTAAAACTAATTTCCCCAAGGGGGTAAAGTTGCACGGTATTGTATTGAAGAACGTCTGGCAATATTAACTAGTTATTAAATCATCCACCTCACTTGTTTCAATTAACCTCAATATATTAATCACCGGATAATCAAACAAGTGGGATTAGGTGCAATTGACTGAGAAAAAATGTAAGGAATTTAAAATATTGGACAGACAAAAGTTTTTTTAATGAAATCTGCTGAAGTATTAATGAAACTATAATTTATCAATCCATTTTAAAACATGTATTATGAGGGATATGATCAGGACAACATTGAATTATTATTATTTTAACTAGGGGATAGGTCCGTTTCAAATAGATGGAGGATGTCAGAAAAGCAGAAATTCCTGTTTAATGATGAAAAACCACATCCCCACGTGACATTACTGTTGGCTCTGTTCTCAGGTTTTCACAGCAAATTGGGACTCTTGCCTTCCTTAGGGACATAGTGCCACACAGTGGTCAGAACATTGAATGTGATTAATTTATGCACGTTCCACATTGGGACACAAACGTGGGTCTAATAAGTGTTTTGATATTGTACTTTATGAGGAATTCTTGCTGTGATATTGTGTGTTTGTGCATGTATGTGTGTAAGACAGCTATACTGTGAAAAGTATTGTGTCTGAATAGTGTGTATGTGCAAACGTGTGTGTGGCGTTGTTCTGTTTTCCATTTCTACTGTAAAATGCAGAGTGATAATTGAGCTCCTAGGTCATGAACTAAATGCAGATTCTGTCTGCATACTCTATCCCCAAGGGGGGACAATTGTAACTTTGAACTTCAAACAGCATTAACATGTAGGATACACAAGACCCTGGCAGACCAACTTTGAATCAGCTTTGTTGGTTAACAAATGTGGGGCTGTGTATTATTTAAAATGATTAACTTTTTGCCCCAAACACAGTCATTATGGACAGGCAACTCAGAAGGGAGCCTCCAGGCTGAAATCGACAGGTTTTCACTCTGGTGTAACTAGAACTACCTGGATCTCAATGCAACCAAAACCAAAGACCTGGTCATTGACTGTACCATCCCAGCGCTGGAGATTAACGGCCAGACTATTGTGCAAGTGGAGAACTATTATTAACCAGTTATAGATGGCAAGCTCTCCTTCGAAAGAAACACTGAACAGATTCAAAGTTTAATGTAGACCAAACCATCCTCCAAGCATTTTATAAATGCTTTATAGAATCCATATCAGCTTTTAACATTGTGGGGTGGTTTGGGGCTCTAGGGAATACTAGTCAGATCCGATCGAACAGGGTAATTAAAATAATTGGGAAGGTCATTAGCGCAAGCCAGGAACTGTTTTGTGTTCTATGTTTTTATGTGTATTGTATGTATCAACCCGTGAACACATGAAGATCCCTCTCAGGAAATAAGTTATTTTAATTTAATGGTAACACTGTCCATGTATAAAGCCCTTGATGTGCCATCGGAGACTTGGCCAGAACAAGGGAAACGAGGGTAAATGGCAAGTGGATAAGGCCCAGTTCTGGACAGTTCAAAGCCAATGTTCTGTACATGTGGCATTATGCTTATGCCTTATGTAAAAATGATGTGTCATTTTGAACCAGAATTGTATTAATCGGTGTCAGGGTAAACAATTCCTTGACTTTATATGTAATATATGAATTGTAAACACCAAAAGAGCTTAAATCAGTGAAAATTAACACTGGTGAAGACCCCCACCCCCCTCCCTCCCTCCTGGTGAAGACCCCCCCTCCCACCCTCCCAGGCAGAATCCTCTTCACCCCTATTTCCAAAAGATAAAAATAGGCCAAAATAAATGAATGCATAAAACACTGAAGGCAAAACTACACACGGCAGAGAAGAGCCAATTAATGGAAATAATTAAATCAATGCCAAGTCGCCCAATGACGAGGTGTGTTCAAGGTTGCTTACCCCATGCATAATTAACTCACTCACTGGCGATCGTTATCGCGTCGACTTAAAAGGTGCAGCTCGTTAAGGCGCAGTCAATTACGCCCGTGAGAAAACAAGGGTTAATGTGTTCAAATTGGAGCACTCTTCATTCAGACAGACTCCTATTCTCATAGTAAACAAACACATTGTGAGTAAGAGGCTCCATTTGACCTCCGGAAAACTGCAGCTAATGCAGTAAAATGTAATTGGAATTATATAACATCTTCAAGGCCGCTGCATCTCACATTCACACAATCAGAAAAAACGGTATATCACAAATCACATACACTTTATTAAACAGATATGAAAAAGAGAAAATGCATCTCTAGGCCTAAATTCAGCAGTTATAACATAGTAGTTTGGAGACATCTACTGGTTAAAGGAAATATTCACCCATTTTGAATGTTATGTTTTCGTGCATCTCTGAGCGATGCTCTATCGATTCCGAGGGCCATTTCATGTTTTCATGTGTATCTGAGCTGATGCCGTTCAAGCGGGCATACATTTGGCTGGTATGACGTGGCATTGCGATAAATCCGTTCTCAGTACACTGGAAATTAATAGGAATGCGACTTTTAGATAACGAAAACGTTATCATACATGTCCGATTTCAATAATGGCCTCCTATCGTACATGTCAAATTTCCACACATAATGCGGGAGGTTGTCTTCTCTCAAATGAGCAATTGATAATATTTTTTGCGATATTCCTACCTCACGAAATGTGTAATTTATCAGAGGGTCCACCACATTTCTCCTATTTGTCTGTCTCTTCAGTCCAGGTTGCATTACATGGTGTTGTTGGATGGCCGTTGCGAATGTCAGACTCCACTCTGCGAGGCACATCGATCTGCAGGTGGAACATGGTGAGATTGTAGACTCCTAAATATGATAGTACAGTTTGTTTAGGCGATTTTACAGCTAGCTAGCTACTTCACATGCTGATATTGACTTTGGTATTATTGTGTGTAGCTATGTTTGTTTGTTTGTTTGTTTGCTTGCTTGCTAGCTAGCTAGCCCATATAGAGAGCATTGCATTGTGGGTTTTGTAGTCGACTTGAGCTGCAACAGATTTCCACAACAATTTTAAGATGTTGTTACCAACCATATTATAAAGACAAAATGAAAAATGTGTTCACAAAAAATATTGTTCCCACATATTAGTGTTATTTAACACTGTAAATTATAGGAAGTAGTGGTTTTGGGTGGATTTTTCTTTTAAGGGAAGCAACTGTGTCTGTGCATTACTAATAGTATCATTTGGGCCCAATCCCAAATGGACCTCTGAGCACTATGCACTTGTTGAGATCTGAGAGGATTTGACAGGGTTAATCAATATGGTAATAGCTTCACCTTTAGGTTAGGTGTGAGTTTCATAAAATTGTTTATACCAATCAAATCCTCTCAGATCTCCACAAGTGCATAGGGTGATACAAAAGCTGCAAAAATGTATCTTTGATCATTAGATACATGTTCAGTAAAGAGAGAAATAGGTTTTAAGAACAAAAAATCTAATGTATAGTAGATAAAATACTAGCCATTGCAACTAGCAAAGTATTCATACTTCGTGTTTTGGGCACATTTTCAGAATTAATTGGATGATAATACTGAGAAAATACAATAACTACATCAAATATAGTACCTAAATACAGTAAGCGTAAAGTAAAAAGACTGTCTTTGGAAATCGACTACAGCCAAGGTACAGTAATTGGAAAAAAACATCTTAGGTTGTATTTTGAATGGAACATCTCAATATCCCAATGCCCCAGGGCAGTGATTGGGACATTACCCTGTGTAGGGTGGCGTCTTTCGGATGGGATGTTAAACGGGTGTCCTGACTCTCTGTGGTCATTAAAGATCCCATGGCACTTATCGTAAGAGTAGGGGTGTTAACCCCGGTGTCCTGCCTAAATTCCCAATCTGGCCCTCATACCATCATGAACACCTAATCATCCCCAGCTTCCAATTAGCTCATTCATCCCCCCTGAACTCCCCTGTAACTATTCCCCAGGTCGTTGCTGTAAATGAGAATGTGCTCTCAGTCAACTTACCTGGTAAAATAAAGGTTTAAAAAAAGTGATGTAATCTTTCTCTCCGTCTCCCTTTTCCCACCGTTTTGCTCTTCTCCATACCCACCTCCCCCTTGTTTTTGTTCAGTAACCCAATTTCCTTTATGAAATTCAATCTACTGTGCTGCAGCAGTGAATGATTTCCTGTTTGCCTGTCGCTCGCAAAAAAAAGTCAGTGTCCTCTTTTAGACAGGAGGAGGATGAAGGAGAGCTGCCTGCTCCGGTGTGTGTCCATGGGGATACTTACACAACGATTTTACTTGGTACCACACCTGGGAAATCCCCATAGAATTGGCTGTGTTGTTGTATATCCTGTTACTAATGTGTGGGTGGGTGTTGAGGTTGGAGTAGCGGGAAGTTCAGGGGTCAAAGTCGCTGGCTCACCAGCAAATAAATGTCACATGCCTTCACTGCTTCAATGGTGTCTGTGGAACTTCCTGACAGCAAACGGACATGGGAAACCTGCACAAAGGCTCTTTGTCCACTCACTTGCCTATCTTTATCTCTTTATATATAGTCATTCTATACAGCCCTCAGAACTAAGACAAATTCCTTTTCCAGAGAAGACAGAACTCACTAACCGGTAATTACATAAAATCCAATCAAACTTTATTGAAAGTGCATAAAATCGCAACACAGTAAAATAATAAAATGTAGGAGATTTTAAAAAAAATAATACAATAAGAGATTCATAAAAGAGCATAAAAAAAGGTATACAATTGTGAAATAATTGATTAAAGGCTAGGATCACAGTAACTTGATTGTGTAATATTGCCCTTCTTTAAATGTAGTTTTTTTTGTGTCACAGTAGTAACGTCATGCTGGTAAATAAGCCATGATGTAGCCTTAGACTGGTTGTTATTATGTAGAAATCGATATAATCGCAGCAGCAATCGATAGTAATTGATTAGGTGCGTTCACACCTTAGCCCAGGGCTAAGGGAGATTTTAGGCTGGGGCTAAACAAGTGTTGACACTTGCACATTCTAAAGTGGGCTAGTACAAACCTTAGCCCGGACTAGCTGGCCCTGCTCCGGAGCAGGGATAGCGCCAACTTTTCAGGGTTAGCCCCAGAAACACTGTACCAAAATAGTGAAACGGGGTCAAAAACAATGCATATAATTTTCACTGTCCAATCACAAAAGCTGCACTTTCACTTAATTTGCATATGCTCGTGACTCTTGTTTACCTCAGTCAGAGCAACACTTACCTAGCTATCAGCTAGAAGATAGTGTCCCTTTTTGGTCAGTGTCAGCGGAGGAAAGGCAGAGCGGAGGGACGTTGAGAGGCGGACACTGAAAGGCTCTGCATGGTCAATCAGACGTCTGCAGTGGCCGTACAGCATTTACTGCGATGCTTCGGTGAGCAGAGCAGTGTGTCATATGCATCCAATATAATAGGTGGCAGTATAGACGATCAATGTACAATTCAGCAGAACATTTCCGAATATCTGAAGAAGAAGAGGCAAGGACGATACAATACAAACAACATTACAAAATGGCAACATATGATGAAGAGACACTTATCGATGAAGAGGAGGAAGAGTTACTGTGTCTTGTATTGGAGCGGAGCGGAGAAGGAGGAATCGCAGAAAACACAGGAGAAGATGTTCAGTGCGACATCTTAAAGGCTCTGCATGGTTAATCCGATATCTGCAGTGGCCATAAAGCATTGTGGACACATGCAGTAGCCATTACTGCAATGCGGCCTCTGCAGAAGTCAGAGCATTCATACTTCTTGCGCTTCGGGGAGCTGTCATACGCATCCAATAAATTGGTCTGCACCGCACTACTAGTAGTGATTCAGGGCTAATCTCTATAGCCATCCAGCTAATTACAAGGAACTGGCTAAACGAAAAGACCTTACCTCTTCTGAGATGTTGGAGTCTGTTTCCCGGTCCTTGATATAGGAGCTCAGCCAAGATAGCATGAAGTAAAAAGGCTGCACCATTTTCCCACCTGCATCTCCATCCATAATCTCCCCATTGCCCCCCAGCAAAATGTGCCTACATTTAGGTTATTGATTATATGTGTATTTCACACTATGTTGAGGTAAAAATAGGAGTATAATGCTTGTATGGATGTCAACCCCAATACATGTTCATGTCATCAATCAACTGCATTACAGGTAGAAACTACTGACTACCACCACCGATTTCTGTATGCTAGCTATGCTACCAGCTTATATGAATGGGAGTTAGCATTTAAGTCACTTTTTCTAAACCTGAAAAGGGACAACTAAATGTTATGCAGCGAAAACAGCCAAATATATCCAAATCAGATTTTGGTAACCACATTGTGGACCTGTTACAATACATCAATCATTAAGGATTTGACAAATATACACTTTGTTTTATCAGATGTGTTGATTGTGCCCCAATGCAGCTTCCTTCTGTCCCCCACGGTCTGCAATTCATTGATCTCTTTACCGCATCTATCCCCATTACCTCCCCGATCTCTTTCCAGGAGTTCAAACTCATTTTCGTGTCTTTGCAATCCCTACATGAGGTATCATAAATGTTTTTTATTTGTGAACTTGTTCTGACAGCCTTTCGTCAAAGTTCTACATGTTGGTTTTGAAGGAAGTGAGGTTGTGTTTATACAGGATGTACCGCCCCCACCTACCGTTAACCAATCATGTCAATGCGGAGCTATACGGAGCTATGCGGAGGCACAGATAGAACAATGAGCCAGATATTTCACCGGCTCTATAAATATGAAGCATCCGGTTGGCGTTTCCACTCACTACCAAATATGGTGATGAGAGGAAGTCCAGTGGCCGGCAGTGGGAGAAGGTAGAGACGATCGACATTGCCAGATCAAGCATACATTGGCTCTCAGTCTGCTGCTCACTCCCTCCGCTGAGACTGACCATCAGATGCAGGCACCATCAGCCCACTAAAATAAAAAGCTAATTATTTAAATGTATGCTCAGTCAGCTGTGACTCACAAGTAATACAACAACAGGTGTGATCATATAACCTACCTAAAAATATATATATATATATATATATATATATATATATATATATATATATATATAATTAAAAGAAATGGTCAGAACAATGCATTGGCAGGGCAATTCAAGCAAAGCCAATATGTGGTGATAATGTATTGGGCCTATAGCCTACTGCACAAACCTCATTGCTACAGTACTGTTTTTAATAGGTTAATGTTGCATAGGCTTTCGTTTTTTAAGTCATATAAAAAAACGAATCTGAGCAGTAGATCTTGGCTTGCATTTTGACTCAGAAAGTGATCTTGACTCGGAAAAGGTTGGTGACTACTGGTCCAAACCGTATGTCTCTAACATATACAGTGCCTTCAGAAAGTATTCACACCCCTTGACTTTTTCCACACTTTGTTGTGTTACATCCTGAATTTAAAATGGATTAAAATGACATTTTGTGTCACTGGCCTACACACAATACCCCATAATGTCAACGTGTGGAATTATGTTTTAAGAAATGTTTACAAATTAATTAAAAATGAAAAGCTGAAATGTCTTGAGTCAATAAGTATTCAACCCCTTTATTATGGCAAGCCTAAAAAAGTTCAGGAGTAAAAATATGCTTAACAGATCACATAATAAGTTGCATGGACTCACTCTGGGTGTAATAATAGTGGTTAACATGATCTCTGTAACCCACACTTACAATTATCTGTAAGGTCCCTCAGTCAAGCAGTACATTTCGAACACAGATTCAACCACAAAGAAGTGCACCTATTGGTAGATGGGTAAAAATAAAAAAATAAGACATTGAATATCCCTTTGAGCATGGTGAAGTTATTAATTACATTTTGGATGGCGTATCAATACATCCAGTCACTACAAAGACACAGGCATCCAACCTAACTCAGTTGCTGGAGAGGAAGGAAACCGCTCAGGGATTTCACCATGAGGCCAATGGTGACTTTAAAACAGTTACAGAGTTTAATGGCTGTGATAGGAGAAAACTGAGGATGGATCAACAACATTTTAGTTACTCCACAATACTAACCTAAATGACAGAGTGAAAAGATGGAAGCTTGTACAGAATAAAAATATTCCAAAACATGCGTCCTGTTTGCAATAAGGCACTAAAGTAAAACAGCAAAAAATGTGGCAAAGAAATGTCCTGAATACAAAGTGTTATGTTTGGAGCAAATCCAACACATCAATGAGTACCACTTTTCATATTTTCAAGCATGGTGGTGGATGCATCATGTTATGGGTATGCTTGTCATCTGCAAGGAGTAGGGAGGTTTTTTTAGGATAAAAATAAACGGAATATACAGTGGGGGGAAAAAGTATTTAGTCAGCTACCAATTGTGCAAGTTCTCCCACTTAAAAAGATGAGAGAGGCCTGTAATTTTCATCATAGGTAGACGTCAACTATGACAGACAAAATGAGATTTTTTTTTCCAGAAAATCACATTGTAGGATTTTTAATGAATTTATTTGCAAATTATGGTGGAAAATAAGTATTTGGTCAATAACAAAAGTTTCTCAATACTTTGTTATATACCCTTTGTTGGCAATGACACAGGTCAAACGTTTTCTGTAAGTCTTCACAAGGTTTTCACACACTGTTGCTGGTATTTTGGCCCATTCCTCCATGCAGATCTCCTCTAGAGCAGTGATGTTTTGGGGCTGTCGCTGGGCAACACAGACTTTCAACTCCCTCCAAAGATTTTCTATGGGGTTGAGATCTGGAGACTGGCTAGGCCACTCCAGAACCTTGAAATGCTTCTTACGAAGCCACTCCTTCGTTGCCCGGGCGGTGTGTTTGGGATCATTGTCATGCTGAAAGACCCAGCCACGTTTCATCTTCAATGCCCTTGCTGATGGAAGGAGGTTTTCACTCAAAATCTCACGATACATGGCCCCATTCATTCTTTCCTTTACACGGATCAGTCTACCTGGTCCCTTTGCAGGAAAACAGCCCCAAAGCATGATGTTTCCACCCCCATGCTTCACAGTAGGTATGGTGTTCTTTGGATGCAACTCAGCATTCTTTGTCCTCCAAACACGACGAGTTGAGTTTTTACCAAAAAGTTATATTTTGGTTTCATCTGACCATATGACATTCTCCCAATCCTCTTCTGGATCATACAAATGCACTCTAGCAAACTTCAGACGGGCCTGGACATGTACTGGCTTAAGCAGGGGGGGACACGTCTGGCACTGCAGGATTTGAGTCCCTGGCGGCGTAGTGTGTTACTGATGGTAGGCTTTGTTACTTTGGTCCCAGCTCTCTGCAGGTAATTCACTAGGTCCCCCCGTGTGGTTCTGGGATTTTTGCTCACCGTTCTTGTGATCATTTTGACCCCACGGGGTGAGATCTTGCGTGGAGCCGCAGATCGAGGGAGATTATCAGTGGTCTTGTATGTCTTCCATTTCCTAATAATTGCTCCCACAGTTGATTTCTTCAAACCAAGCTGCTTACCTATTGCAGATTCAGTCTTCCCAGCCTGGTGCAGGTCTACAATTTTGTTTCTGGTGTCCTTTGACAGCTCTTTGGTCTTGGCCATAGTGGAGTTTGGAGTGTGACTGTTTGAGGTTGTGGACAGGTGTCTTTTATACTGATAACAAATTCAAACAGGTGCCATTAATACAGGTAACGAGTGGAGGACAGAGGAGCCTCTTAAATAAGAAGTTACAGGTCTGTGAGAGCCAGAAATCTTGCTTGTTTGTAGGTGACCAAATACTTATTTTCCACCATAATTTGCAAATAAATTCATTAAAAATCCTACAATGTGATTTTCTGGAAAAAAAATTGACGTGTACCTATGATGAAAATTACAGGCCTCTCTCATCTTTTTAAGTGGGAGACCTTGCACAATTGGTGGCTGACTAAATATTTTTTTCCCCCACTGTAGCTAAGCACAGGCAAAATCTTAGAGGAAAACCTGGTTCAGTCTGCTTTCCAACAGACACTGGGAGACAAATATACACTGGAGTTGCTTACCAAGATGACACTGAATGTTCCTGAGTGGCCTAGTTACCGTTTTAACTTAAATCGGCTTGAAAATCTATGGCAAGACTTGAAAATGGCTGTGTAGCAATGATCAACAACCAACTTGACAGAGCTTGAAGAATTTTAAAAAGAAAAATGTGCAAATGTTTTAAAATCCAGGTGTGCAAAGCTCTTAGAGACTTACCCAGAAAGACTCACAGCTGTAATCACTGCCAAAGGTGATTCTAACATGTATTGACTCAGGGGTGTAAATACTTATGTAAATGAGATATTTCTGTATTTCATTTTCAATAAATTTGCTAAAATGTCTCAAAACATGTTTTCACTTTGTCATTATGGGGTATTGTGTAGTTGGGTGTGAAAAAAAATCTGTTTAATCCATTTTGAATTCAGGCTGTAACACAACAAAATGTGTGAATACTTTCTGAAGGCACTGTATGTTGTTTAAAGCAAAGTTTTACAAGTCTCAGTCACAAATGACAGCTCCAATAAGCCCAATATGGTGAAAGACATGTGAACACGAGAGGCTTGTAGAATCATGACTCTTTCAAGTTTTCAGTTCATCGTTTGCCGGTAGGTGGTCCTGCATACTCTGGGCATTACTGACTCAAATGAACAAAATTAGTCCAAATATTTGTTATTTTGACTGAACGAGTCGAAAAGATCAGTCGGTAAAAAGAGCCGAACTAATGGATAAAATAAAGCAAGCTTGCTAGCCAGATGTGAAGCCCTGCCCCATGTGGAGTTGGTAGCTAATTTGAATATCCAACTGCATGCACATCTCATTGGCTGAGCTGGCAAATCAGCTCTTTTTGACCAGTATATGCCCACACCATTCTGTTATTTCCTAACAGGCCTAGCAGGTGCACCGAGAAAAAAGCTCATTTTTTAACATTCGTAATTATAATCTTTGGGGAATCTATTTAATTCATATTGTAATTAATTATAGGTCATATTTCATAGAAATCTGGAACACTGGACAGCTACTTTAAGCACAAAACTAGAGAGCAACTATATACAGGTAAAGACTAGTACTACTATCAATAAACCTTGCACTAGCCTATACAATCACTATAATATATCATGATGATCTTTAGCCCTAATAACAAACAATAAATCATCATTGTCATGTTGATACTGTGATGTCCTAGTGTAATGGGGTTGGAGGACACTAGAGGGAGCCTGTGTTGTATAAAGGACAAGGCAGGAAGAGGAAAGATTGAGCGAAGAACGTATGATATGTAAGCTGGTAAACCTGAAATAAATGTCCATGCTAATTAGTAACTCAAGTCTAGTTATTGCAATACTACATATTGGCATGGATTCCTCACTGTTACATTACTATATACTGCTAGGTATTTCAAATGATTGGACCTTAAATGTTGTATTTCCAGACAGAAGAGATGGACACCCCAGAATACCTGTATAATGACATCACAGACAACTTGATCGAACCTGGTTCTCCTGTGACAATCATCCCAACCCCACGAAGCAACCCGCCACTCCCCATTCTGCACCTGCAGAAGCTTCTCCACCAATCTGTCTGCAAGTACAATCCTCATTATCTTATATGGAGCTACTTGATTGTCAACCAATTTACTAACCACACCACCAAATGAAACAGCCGATTCCCATTTTTTTTTATTGTTTTGTTGTTATGTCACCTCTGTCCTACAGCTACTAACACCAAAGACAGTACAGTATGAAGATAGGCAGAAACTGCTTCTCCAATAGATATCCCCGATTCCAATAGAAATCCCCGATCACGCTTGTAGGCGATGTTATGGCGACATTGGCTAGCTAAGCTCATGTGCAGAATCACGTCATCGGGTCTAACGGTAGACTTAGGACGAACTGTGCATGTGCAGGCCGTCAAATCAAAGGCACTCCTTCGATATAAAGTTGTTATTGACAAAAAATGTAACGTGTCAGTTTGTCACTTTTACGAGGTTGGAATAATAACTGCTTCGACTACTTAAGACATTGGCTAAAATCTAGGTTGTGCCTTTAGATTTCGAGAAAATTCACAACTAAAGAATAATTTTTCACTTCTCTCTTGCCTGGTCTGCGTGGTCATTCCTGGAAGTCTCGCGATGTTGCGCCTCTAGGTTTTAGAAACTCTGTGTTAACACCACAACACACGTGAAACCTTAGGCAGACCAGCAACAAGCAAGAGGTGGATAAGTCCAGGGGCCTCATTTATAACCATTGCGTAAATGTAACACTAAATATCTGCGTGGACCATTTCTGAAAAGACTGCGCACGCACAAAAATATTGAGATTTATGAACTTGGCGCACGCCATACATACGCATGTTTCCTGTTATAAATCAGACCTGTCGTGAAACTGCGAGCATGAACAAGAATTATAACTCCGCCTGAAAAACGCCCATCATTCACCTTTTATGGTGAAAATAACACCCTTATTTGCTTATTTGCTCCCTTTCGGATGCAAAAACTTAAAATGATCATATCTAATAGGCACAATGAGAGATGCGCATGGTAGTTTGTTGTATGGCTACTTTGGGAATATGAACTCATCATGGCCAGAAAAGATGAGGAATTTATTCTACAATGTTTATAATATGGACTATGTTGTAACGTATACGCTGGGAGTCAGGAAGCAGGTGCAGAAGGTGAGTTTAATGATAAGAATAAGGCAGATTAACAAAACAGGAGAAGCGTACTGAACGTGACCAAAACCAATGCTGCCTGATAACTGAGGCTACTGAGTGATAAATAAAGGGTGATGATGAGGTCCAGGTGTGCGTAACGATGGGGAGCAGGTGTGCATAATGATGGTTGCCAGGTTGTGTGGTTAGTGGACCGGCGACATTGAGCGCTGGAGTGGAGGAGCGGGAGTAGGCGTGACATACAGTGCATTCGGAAAGTATTCAGACCCCTTCACTTTTTCCACATTTTGTTACATTACAGCCTTATTCTAAAATTGATTAAATAGTCCCCCCCTCTAATATTACATTTACATAAGTATTCAGACCCTTTACTCAGTACATTGTTGAAGCACCTTTGGGAGCGATTAATAATAATAATAATATCCCATTTAGCAGACGCTTTTATCCAAAGCGACTTACAGTCATGTGTGCATACATTATTTTGTGTATGGGTGGTCCCGGGGATCGAACCCACTACCTTAGCGTTACAAGCGCCGTGCTCTACCAGCTGAGCTACAGAGGACCAACAGCCTCGAGTCTTCTTGGGTATGATGCTACAAGCTTGGCACACCTGTATTTGGGGAGTTTCTCCCATTCTTTTCTGCAGATCCTCTCAAGCTCTGTCAGGTAGGATGGGGAGCGTCGCTGCACAGCTATTTTCAGATCTCTCCAGAGATGTTCAAGTCTGGGCTCTGGCTGGGCCACTCAATGACATTCAGAGACTTGTCCTGAAGCCACTCCTGCGTTGTCTTTGCTGTGTGCTTAGGGTCGTTGTCCTGTTGGAAGGTAAACCTTCCGCTCAGTCTGAGGTCCTGAGCGCTCTGGAGCAGGTTTTCATCAATAATCTCTCTGTACTTTGCTCCATTCATCTTTCCCTCAATCCTGACTAGTCTCCCAGTTGCTGCCACTGAAAAACATCCCCACAGCATGATGCTGCCACCACCCTGCTTCACCGTAGGGATAGTGCCAGGTTTCCTCCAGACGTGACGCTTGGCATTCAGGCCAAAGAGTTCAATCTTGGTTTCATCAGACCAGAGAATCTTGTTTCTCATGTCTGAGAGTTTCTGCCTTTTGGCAAACTCCAAGCGGGCTGTCATGTGCCTTTTACAGTGGCTTCCATCTGGCCACTCTACCATAAAGGCCTGATTGGTGGAGTGCTGCAGAGATGGTTGTCCTTCTGGAAGGTTCTCCAATCTCAACAGAGGAACTGGAGCACCGTCAGAGTGACCATTGGGTTCTTGGTCACCTCCTTGACCAAGGCCCTTCTCCCCCGATTGCTCAGTTTGGCCGGGCGGCCAGTTCTAGGAAGAGTCTTGGTGGTTTCAAACTTCTTCCATTTAAGAATGATGTAGGCCACTGTGTTCTTGGGGACCTTCAATTCTGCAGAAATTTTTTGGTACCCTTCCCCAGATCTGTGCCTCAACACAATCCTGTCTCGGAGCTCTACGGACAATTCCTTCGACCTCATGGCTTGGTTTTTGTCCTGACATGCACTGTGGGACCATATCAAACCATCAAGTTGTAGAAACATGTCAAGGATGATCAATGGAAACAGGATGCACATGAGCTCAATTTCGAGTCTCATAACCAACGGTCTGAATACTTATGTAAATAAGGTATTTCTGTTTTTTATTTGTTATAAATGTGCAAAAATGTCTAAAAACCTGTTTTTGCTTTGTCATTATGGGGTATTGTGTGTAGATTGATGAGGGAAAAAAATTATTGTATCCATTTTAGAATAAGGCTGTAACGTAACAAAATATGGGAAAAGGGAAGGGGGTTGTATACTTTCTGAATGTTCTGTACCTAGTCTAGAAAACCATAGGCAACAGTGGCTAAGGTCTAGTTTCAATGGCAGACACTTTTGACAACTTCAATAATGGATGGATCGAAATTTACAAAATGGTTACCTGGAGGAAAATGGGGGAGGGTCTTGCTTTTTCAATTTCAGTCAAGGGGAGGGTTTAGTGTTTTTAAAATCTAGTCCAGGGGAGGGTCATGTAATTTGTAATTGATGAAATGTCAATATTCCTCAGTGTTTTAGAATGAAATGCTTATTAGGCTATACACCTTCCTAATATTGAGCTGCACCCCCTTTTGCCCTCAGAACAGGATAAGAACGTCTGCTAAATGACTAAAATGTTGGGCCTTCCTCTGACATTGCCTAGTATATAGGTCCTGGATGGCAGGAAGCTTGGCCCCAGTGATGTACTGGGCCGTACGCACTACCCTCTGTAGCGCCTTATGGTCGGATACCGAGCAGTTGCCATACCAGGCGGTGATGCAACCGGTCAGGATGCTCTCAGTGCAGCTGTAGAACTTTTTCTGACCCATGCCAAATCTTTTCAGTCTCCTGAGGGGGAAAAGGTGTTGTCGTGCCCTCATTGGGCGGTAGTCATTTAAGCAGGTTACCTTCGCTTTCTTGGGCATAGGGACTATGGTGGTCTGCTTGAAACATGTAGGTATTACAGACTCGATCAGGGAGAGGTTGAAAATGTCAGTGAAGACACTTGCCAGTTGGTCCGCGCATGCTCTGAGTACACGTCCAGGTAATCCGTCTGGCCCCGCGGCCTTGTGAATGTTGACCTCTTTAAAGGTCTTGCTCACATCGGCTACGGAGAGCGTGATCACACAGTCGTCTGGAACAGCTGGTGCTCTCATGCATGCTTCAGTGTTGCTTGCCTCGAAGTGCCCGGCCACCTAGGAGTGCCGCTTCTGGATGAGCATTTTCTTGTTTGCTTATGGCCTTATACAGCTCGTTGAGTGCGTTCTTAGTGCCAGCATCGGTTTGTGGTGGTAAATAGATGGCTACGAAAAATATAGATGAAAACTCTCTTGGTAGATAGTGTGGTCTACAGCTTATCGTGAGGTACTCTACCTCAGGCGAGCAATACCTTGAGACTTCCTTAATATTAGACATTGCGCACCAGCTGTTATTTACAAATAGACTCACACCCCCACCCCTCGTCTTACCAGACATAGCTGTTCTGTCCTGCCGGTGCACGGAAAACCCAGCCAACTGTATATTATCCGTGTCGTCGTTCAGCCACGACTTGGTGAAACATAAGATATTACAGTTTTTAATGTCCTGTTGGTAGGATAGTCTCGAATGGAGATCATCCAGTTTATTCTCCAGTGATTGCACGTTGGCCAATAGAACGGATGGTATAGGCGGGTTACCCACTCGCCGACAAATTCTCACAAGGCACCCCGATCACACTATCTACCCGACTAGAATCACCACTCTCGACGGGTCTGACCTAGAGTATGTGGACAACTACAAATACCTAGGTGTCTGGTTAGACTGTAAACTCTCCTTCCAGACTCACATTAAGAATCTCCAATCCAAAGTTAAATCTAGAATCGGCTTCCTATTTCGCAACAAAGTCTCCTTCACTCATGCTGCCAAACATGCCCTCGTAAAACGGACTATCCTACCGATCCTTGACTTCGGCGATGTCATTTACAAAATAGCCTCCAACACTCTACTCAGCAAATTGGATGTAGTCTATCACAGTGCCATCCGTTTTGTCCCCAAAGCCCCATACACTACCCACCACTGTGACCTGTACGCTCTTGTTGGCTGGTCCTCACTACATGTTCGTCGTCAAACCCACTGGCTCCAGGCCATCTATAAATCACTGCTAGGCAAATCCCCGCCTTATCTTAGCTCATTGGTCACCATAGCAGCACCCACCCGTAGTCTGCGCTCCAGCAGGTATATCTCACTGGTCATTCCCAAAGCCAACACCTCCTTTGGCCGCCATTCCTTCCAGTTCTCTGCTGCCAATGACTGGAACGAAATGCAAAAATCTCTGAAGCTGGAGACTCTTATCTCCCTCACTAACTTTAAGCATCAGTTGTCAGAGCACCTTACCGATCACTGCACCTGTACACAGCCCATCTGAAATTAGCCCATCCCCATATTGTTATTTATTTTGCTCATTTGCACCCCAGTATCTCCATTTGCACATCATCTCTTGCACATCTATCATTCCAGTGTTAATACTAATTGTAATTATTTTGCACTATAGCCTATTTATTGCCTTACCTCCATAACTTGCTACATTTGCACACACTGTATATATATTTTCTGTTGTATTTTTTGACTTTATGTTTTTTTACCCCATATGTAACTCTGTGTTGTTGTTTTTATCGCACTGCTTTGCTTTATCTTGACCAGGTCGCAGTTGTAAATGAGAACTTGTTCTCAACTGGCTTACCTGGTTAAATAAAGATGAAATAAAATAAAATAAAATAAAAATCTCCGCCCCCTGTATTTCTGTATTTTCTTCACGGGAATGACGGGGATTTGGGCCTGGTCTCGGAGAAGCAGTATATCCTTCACATCGGACTCATTAAAGAAAAAATCTTTGTCCAGTTCGAGGTGAGTAATTGCTGTTCTGATATCCAGAAGCTCTTTTCGGTCATAAGAGACGGTAGCAGCAACATTATGTGCAAAATAAGTTACAAACAATGCGAAAAAACACACAAAATAGCACAGTTAGTTAGGAACCCGTAAAACGGCAGCCATCTCCTCCGGCCCCATTATTTGCAAACAGGGAATGTTTTGTTGCAAACAAGACACACTGATTTGACAATGGAGAAATATGATAAGATGAACACATATGCCTATCTCTCTCTGTCCATTCAAAGCCTGTAATTTCAATAATTTTTGTTTAATTAAAAAAGATTCTGCTAATATGTAAAATTACGTAGAAATGCATGAAAAGTTTATCATAGGCCATTTCTTCCCAGACCTGCAAATACAATGATAGATTAATGCATTGCTTTTACTATAAAGGACATCTTTCCACCCCTATGCTTGTCCACGGTGGTCTGCGAACCCACAACCTTCTGGCCCGCAGCCCTGTGCGCTATCAAAATTCCTGCGTTGCCATGTAATGCTTACGGGACGAAGAACAAGTTTCTAAAACTGCATATCTAAGGCTCTGGTTTGTCCAAGAAGTGAGGGTAAACGGTAGACACCTCTCTGCTATCCACTTTGTTTCATTATATATACACTGCTCAAAAAAATTAAGGGAACACTAAAATAACACATCCTAGGTCTGAATGAATGAAATAATCTTATTAAATACTTTTTTCTTTACATAGTTGAATGTGCTGACAACAAAATCACACAAAAATTATCAATGGAAATCAAATGTATCAACCTATGGAGGTCTGGATTTGGAGTCACCCTCAAAATTTAAGTGGAAAACAACACTACAGGCTGATCCAACTTTGATGTAATGTCCTTAAAACAAGTCAAAATGAGGCTCAGTAGTGTGTGTGGCCTCCACGTGCCTGTATGACCTCCCTACAACGCCTGGGCATGCTCCTGATGAGGTGTCGGATGGTCTCCTGAGGGATCTCCTCCCAGACCTGGACTAAAGCATCCGCCAACTCCTGGACAGTCTGTGGTGCAACGTGGCGTTGGTGGATGGAGCGAGACATGATGTCCCAGATGTGCTCAATTGGATTCAGGTCTGGGGAACGGGCGGGCCAGTCCATAGCATCAATGCCTTCCTCTTGCAGGAACTGCTGACACACTCCAGCCACATGAGGTCTAGCATTGTCTTGCATTAGGAGGAACCCAGGGCCAACCGCACCAGCATATGGTCTCACAAGGGGTCTGAGGATCTCATCTCGGTACCTAATGGCAGTCAGGCTACCTCTGGCGAGCACATGGAGGGCTGTGCGGCCCCCCAAAGAAATGCCACCCCACACCATGACTGACCCACCGCCAAACCGGTCATGCTGGAGGATGTTGCAGGCAGCAGAACGTTCTCCACGGCGTCTCCAGACTCTGTCACGTCTGTCACATGTGCTCAGTGTGAACCTGCTTTCATCTGTGAAGAGCACAGGGCGCCAGTGGCGAATTTGCCAATCTTGGTGTTCTCTGGCAAATGCCAAACGTTCTGCACGGTGTTGGGCTATAAGCACAACCCCCACCTGTGGACGTCGGGCCCTCATACCACCCTCATGGAGTCTGTTTCTGACCGTTTGAGCAGACACATGCACATTTGTGGCCTGCTGGAGGTCATTTTGCAGGGCTCTGGCAGTGCTCCTCCTGCTCCTCCTTGCACAAAGGCGTAGGTAGCGGTCCTGCTGCTGGGTTGTTGCCCTCCTACGGCCTCCTCCACGTCTCCTGATGTACTGGCCTGTCTCCTGGTAGCGCCTCCATGCTCTGGACACTACGCTGACAGACACAGCAAACATTCTTGCCACAGCTCGCATTGATGTGCCATCCTGGATGAGCTGCACTACCTGAGCCACTTGTGTGGGTTGTAGACTCCGTCTCATGCTACCACTACAGTGAAAGCACCGCCAGCATTCAAAAGTGACCAAAACATCAGCCAGGAAGCATAGGAACTGAGAAGTGGTCTGTGGTCACCACGTGCAAAACCAGTCCTTTATTGGGGGTGTCTTGCTAATTGCCTATAATTTCCACCTGTTGTCTATTCCATTTGCACAACAGCATGTGAAATGTATTGTCAATCAGTGTTGCTTCCTAAGTGGACAGTTTGATTTCACAGAAGTGTGTTACATTGTGTTGTTTAAGTGTTCCCTTAATTTTTTTGAGCAGTGTAGTATAGACGAGGGTCACACATTTTTTTTGTTTAGCATTCAGGGAGGGTTTAGGTAAAATATATTTTGCTCAAGGGAGGGCCATCCATTTTAATTTCAGAGAGGTCCGATTTTTGCCATTTAACCGTTATTATAAATAACGATCACTCCCTAAGGGGAAAAAAATATTCCAGGGTGGGTCTTCTTCAGACAGACAACTCTCCCAACAAATCACGAGGCAGACATGCCAGAACATCACGATTCGAAACTAAAGTTCGCAGGCAAAACCTTTGTAGTGGTTTTAGTGAAGGTAGGTGATGCAAAATGCAGTCATTAAAAATAACCTCTGTGATCTCCATCTTGCTCGCTACTATTTTGTATTTTATTCAAGTGGATAAGGTAGTGACGTAGGCAGTGACATAGTTCCTCTATGCCAAAAGTGTCCATAATTGAAACCAGACCCTGTTGCCGATAGTCGGGTTTACGAGACTGAAAGCACTCAAGTGGCAGCGAGCTCATTAACTTGTATCCATAGATGAAAGGTGACTTTTTTGTTGTTGAAAGAATGCATTTCATTGATAGTGTGAATCTCTCCTGTGATACCAATGCAAAAACTAATATTATGGCGTCGGACATACTGTATGACGCAATGGAGCAGGAACTCTGTAGAGAGCTGGACTGAGAGCATCGTCTGTCTCTGCAGTTGGGCAGGAAGGTATGACATACACTCCCCTTCATATGTATTTGGACAGTGAAGCATTTTATGTTGGGGGGCCTCTATAATCCAGCATTTTAGATTTGAGATATCATGTTTCAAATTAGGAGACGTACAGAATGTCACCTCTTATTTGAGTGTATTTTCATACATATCTGTTTTACCTTTTAGAAATGAAAGCACTTTATGTCCCCCCATGTGAAGAAGTCATAAGTATTTGGACAAATTCACTAATACACTAGTATTAAAGTTGTCAAAAGTTTAATATTTGGTCTCATATTCCTTGCACACAATGCGTGTGACTCTACAAACTCGTCGGATGCATTTGCAGTTTGTTTTTGTTGTGTTTTGGATTATGTTTTGTCCAAATAGTAACTGAATGGTGAATAATGTCTCGTGCAATTTTGGAGTCACTTTTATTTTAAGTAAGAATAGAAGATGCTCCTGAATACTGAGCAAAAATATAAACGCAACTGTCACGTTCGCTTACAGACGGACAAAGGCGCAGCGTGATATGCATACATGTTTATTTATACTGTATAAACACCACAACAAAACAACAAATGAAACGAAACGTGAAGTCCAAGGTAGACAAACAACATACCTCACACGGAACAAGATCCCACAACCCACTAGTGCCAATAGGCTACATAAGTATGGTCCCCAATCAGAGACAACGAGCGACAGCTGCCTCTGATTAGGAACCACAACGGCCAACATAGATCTAGATTATCTAGATCTAAACCTAGAAAATACAACATAGAACAATCCACACAGAAAATACACACCCTGACTCAACAAATACGAGTCCCCAGAGTCAGGGCGTGACAGTGCCCCCCCCAAAGGTGCGGACTCCGACCGCGCAACATAAACACAACAGGGTAGGGGCCGGGTGGGCATTCCGCCTCGGAGGCGGATCCGGCTCAGGACGTGACGACCACTTACTCTCCGCCTCCCTGTTCTGGTCTGGACCTCGGCGCGCTGCTTCCCCTCTCCTTCCTTCCACGAAGTACCAAGCCCTGTCTGGACCCTGGTGTGGGAGACCCCGAACCTGGAGAGGGGCTGACGTCTGGGTCTGGACTGGAGCCGCTGACCGGAGCTGGACCGGGCACCGGTGGAGCGGACTGCACAGGCTCCGGACTGGAGCCGCTGACCGGAGCTGGACTGGGCACCGGTAGAGCGGACTGCTCTGGCGCCGGAGTGGAGCCGCTGACCGGAGCTGAACTGGGCACCGGTGGAGCAGACTGCTCTGGCTCCGGAGTGGAGCAGCTGACCGGTGCCGGACCAGGCACCGGTGGAACAGGCACGGGCCGTGCCGGACTGAACACACGCACCACTGGCTTGGTGCGAGGGGCAGGAACAGGCCGGGCCGGGCTGGCGACGCGCACCACTGGCTTGGTGCGAGGGGCAGGAACAGGCCGGGCCGGGCTGGTGACGCGCACCACTGGCTTGGTGCGAGGGGCAGGAACAGGCCGGGCTGGCGACGCGCACCACTGGCTTGGTGCGAGGGGCAGGAACAGGGTGGACCGGGCTGGCGACGCGCTCCACTGGCTTGGTGCGAGGGGCAGGAACAGGCCGGGCTGGCGACGCGCACCACTGGCTTGGTGCGAGGGGCAGGAACAGGCTGGGCCGGGCTGGCGACGCGCACCACTGGCTTGGTGCGAGGGGCAGGAACAGGCCGGGCCGGGCTAGCGACGCGCACCACTGGCTTGGTGCGAGGGTCAGGAACAGGCCGGGCCGTACTGGGAACACGCACCACTGGCTTGGTGTGAGGGGCAGGAACAGGCCGGGCCGGGCTAGCGACGCGCACCACTGGCTTGGTGCGAGGGTCAGGAACAGGCCGGGCCGTACTGGGAACACGCACCACTGGCTTAGTGTGGGAAGCAGGAACAGGACGGGCCGGACTGGCGACGCGCACCACTGGCTTGGTGCGAGGGGCAGGAACGGGTCGGGCCGTACTGGGAACACGCACCACTGGCTTAGTGCAGGAAGCAGGAACGGGCCGGACCGGACTGGCGACACGCACCACTTGCTTGGTGCGAGGAGCAGGACTGGGTTCCTTTATTAACCCCCGCTCCTTCTGCTGCCTAACCAGCTCCTCTCGCCGTGCCTCTACACTTTCCTTCTACCTTATAGCCTCCTGTAGCGCCTCCCTCTGACCGAATAACTCCTGCTCCCTCTGAACCAATAGCCCCCGTAACATGGTGGCCTCCTCTCCTAACCTGCAGATCCGCCCTTTAACGGCCTCCTGCTGCCTCGTCGTCCACACCGTGTGCCCCCCCCCCCAACATTTTCTTGGGGTTGCCTATCGGGTCTCCGTCGTCGGCACAGTTGGCGCCGTTTCTCCTCTCCTACCTGGGCCTCCTCCTCCGTAATTCTCCCCCAACCGAGGAGGACATCTACGAATGTAACCTCCTGTTGAATTCCCGGCGTTTGCTCCTGAACACGCTGCTTGGTCCTCGTTTGGTGGGATCTTCTGTCACGTTCGCTTACAGACGGGACGGACCAAGGCGCAGCGTGATATGCATACATGTTTATTTATACTGAATAAACACCACGACAAAACAACAAATGAGTCCAAGGTAGACAAACAACATACCTCACACGGAACAAGATCCCACAACTCACTAGTGCCAATAGGCTACCTAAGTATGGACCCCAATCAGAGACAATGAGCGACAGCTGCCTCTGATTGGGAACCACACCGGCCAACATAGATCTAGATGATCTAGATCTAAACCTAGAAAATACAACATAGAACAATCCACACAGAAAATCCACACCCTGACTCAACAAATACGAGTCCCCAGAGTCAGGGCGTGACAGCAACATGCAACAATTTCAAAGATTTTACTGAGTTACAGTTCATATAAGGAAATCAGACAATTGAAATAAATGCATTAGGCCCTAATCTATGGATTTCACATGACTAGGAATAGAGATATGCATCTGTTGGTCACAGATACCTTAAAAAGGTAGGGGCGTGGATCAAAAAACCATTCAGTATCTGGTGTGACCACCATTTGCCTCATGTAGAACGACACATCTCCTTCGCATAGAGTTGATCAGGCTGTTGATTGTGGCCTGTGGCATGTTGTCCCACTCCTCTTCAATGGCTCTGCGAAGTTGCTGTATATTGGCGGGAACTGGAACACGCTGTCATACACGTCGATCCAGAGCATCCCAAACATGCTCAATGGGTGACATGTCTCGTGAGTATGCAGGCCATGAAAGAACTGAGACATTTTCAGCTTCCAGGAATTGTGTACAGATCCTTGTGACATGTGGCCATGCATTATCCTGCTGAAACATGAGGTGATGGCGGATGATGAATGACACGACAATGGGCCTTAGGATCTCGTCACAGTATCTCTGTGTATTCAAATTGCCATCGATAAAATGCAATTGCATTCGTTGTCCATAGGTTATGCCTGCCCATACCATAACCCCACCGCCACCATGTTCACAACATTGACATCAGCAAACTGCTCACCCACACGATGCTAACTTCACATCATTACCAATAACACGGAAGGTTAGGATTTTTTAATAATGATAACCGTCTTGTGGGTAGACAGAAAGGCTTCCCCCAAAACCTTCTAAATTGAACGTTAACTACAAAGTAGACCTACCTGACAGAATGATATCATGATTATTTGTATCAATCGACCACAGTATTTTCTCAAACTCTGCCTTCACATGTGCAGTAGCAGTACAGAAACATCACTAGACAAACACACTCATCTCTCATTAGATTTACAATTTAATTAAAGGGAAGTTACATAAAAAAATCTAAATATGAAGTTTTTTTCCAGACAACAAAAATAGTCTCTGATGTGATTTAAGCATGGACATGGACTCAGGACTAGTGGTGGAGAGTTGACTCCAAAAGTGTCGATTCCTATCATTACCATCTCAAACTGACAACACGAAGTGATAGACAAACATGTGATAGACAAACATGCGCACCACACAGACAGAATGGGGCAATGTTGCTGGATATTATTGGCAAATATTGTGCTACATTTGGCTGTTTAAGCGAATTGTGGCTAACCAGGGACTTTGTCACTATATCTAGCAAGTTTTCAGACCTCTCTAGCGACTTTCAAGTCTTGTTTCCATTGCCATTTTAAATTAGGGCAAAATTCGAGCCCAGTCTCACAACTGGTGCTAGCCCAATTAGATTTAGGCCAGTGACATAGTCACTCAAGTTAGTAAACACCGTTGCTAAGCAACCATCTGTCAGCTACCTCATCAATCCCATCTGTCAACTAAAATGGATACTGTTGCAGAAAAGAAGACAGTGTGGCTCAGTTGGTAGAGCTTGGTGGAAACGGAATTTGGGAGAATACAAAACTGAATTTGGGAATAAATAAAACCGATTTCATAGAGTTGTACAGTATATTAATAATCTGTTCAAAATTGTTAAAATGAGATGGAAATTGTGTTTGCTGCTTACTTTTTGCAAATCCAATCTATTTTGTCAATTGATTCAACATCAAATACAGTGCTGAACAAAAACATTGATTCAATCTATTTTTGCCCGGCGGTTAGGCTTGACAGTGACACTGTTGTTTTTTCATGTTTGTCGTTGTGTAACCGAAGTGAAATGGCTAGCTAGTTAGCAGTGCAGCTAATAGCGTTCAATTGGTAATGTCACTCACTCTGACACCTTGAAATAGTTGCTTCCCTTGCTCTGCAAGGACCGCAGCTTTTGGAAAGTATTCAGACCCCTTGACTTTTTCCAAATGTTGTTACATTACAGCCTTATTCTAAAATGGATTAAATAAAACATGTCCCTCATCAATCTACACAGAATACCCCATAATGACAAAGCAAAAACAGTTTTTTAGAAATTTTAGCACATTTATTACAAATAAAAAACAAAAATAGCTTATTTACATAAGTATTCAGACCCTTTGCTATGAGACTCGAAATTGAGCTCAGGTGTGCATCCTGTTTCCATTGATGACTCTTGAGATGTTTCTACAACTTGATAGGAGCTCACCTGTGGTAAATTAAATTGATTGGACATGATCTGGAAAGGCACACACCTGTCTATATAAGGTCCCACAGTTGACAGTGCATGTCAGAGCAAAAATCAAGCCATGAGGTAGAAGGAATTGTCCGTAGAGCTCCGAGACTGGATTTTGTAGAGGCATCTGGGGAAGGGTACCAAAAAATGTCTGCAGCATTGAAGGTCCCCAAGAACACAGTGGACTCCATAATTCTTAAATGGAAAGAGTTTGGAACCACTAAGACTCTTCCTAGAGCTGGCCGTCCGGCCAAACTGAGCAATCAGGGGAGAAGGGCCTTGTCAGGGAGGTAAACAAGAACCCAATGGTCACTCTGACAGAGCTCCAGAGTTCCTCTATGGAGATGGGAGAACCTTCCAGAAGGAAAACCATCTCTGCAGCACTCCACCAATCAGGCCTTTATGGTAGAGTGGCCAGACGGAAGCCACTCCTCAGTAAAAGGCACATGACAGCCTACTTGGAGTTTGCCAAAAGGCACCTAAAGGACTCTCAGACCATGAGAAACAACATTCTCTGGTCTGATGAAACCAAGATTGAACTCTTTGGCCTGAATGCCAAGCGTCACGTCTGGAGGAAACCTGGCACTATCCCTACGGTGAAGTATGGTGGTGGCAGCATCATGCTGTGGGGATGTTTTTCAGCGGCAGGGACTGGAATACTAGTCAGGATCAAGGGAAATATGAACGGAGCAAAGTACAGAAAGATCCTTGATGAAAACCTTCTCCAGAGCGCTCAGGACCTCAGACTGGGGCGAAGGTTCACCTTCCAACAGGACAACGACCCTAAGCACACCGCCAAGACAATGCAGGAGTGGCTTCGGGACAAGTCTCTGAATGTCCTTGAGTGGCCCAGCGAGAGCCCGGACTTGAACGCGATCTAACATCTTTGGAGAGACCTGGGCAGCGACGCTCCCCATCCAACCTGACAGAGCTTGAGAGGTCAAAGTGGGGTGACAGTATTGCTTACGTCCCTTTCTTGCCCAAACCTGGGCTCGAACCAGGAACTCTCTGAACACATCGCCAACTGTGTAACAATGCTTCTTGGGTGACAGTTGGCGATGTGTTCAGAGGGTCCCTGGTTCAAGCCCAGGTTGGGGCAAGGAGAGAGACAGAAGCAATACTGTTACAGTTGCACGCACAGTCCGGCTTGGAATCTAGTTCAATTGCTGGAATGTTCAGTCCTTTGATGTTTCTCCTAAGGGAGACTATTTATATGGCGCCACTTGTTCTCTGTCAAGCGTTTGCCTGTGCTCATAGCCCATAACGCAGTACTGTACAGAACACAGGCATGTAAACACCAATAGGCTTTGAGCGGCCCCTCTCCTTATCGACAGGAACCGAAAGTTCCTTCAGTGGAAATGCCTTTGTTCCCCCAACTCCACCACACACAATGAGAGCAACCTTCTGGTGAAGGCTTCTCTCATTCCAGGAATAACAGAGCGAGGCTTTGACCTTCACAAGAAGCTTTCAGAAGCATTCACTATAGCAAACACTCGCACATACACACACAAACGAAATAATACCAACAATAGCATTAACTAGGTGGAGAAGAAAAAGCCTTATTGCGGAGGACAGAGCAAACGCTGAGGAGACATTGTACTAATACATTTGTATGCTCAAATTCAGGAACAGTTAGAAGTATTTAACTATAGAGGTATTGACTTGTGGAGTCTGTAGGAAGGCCATGCTTAACTGTAGGTCAAGCATAAAGGATTAGTGGTTACACTTCACTTGAACTATCTGTCATAAAGGCTACATAACACGGTCATAATACAGATCATTAAGTACAAGGTAATGCAAGTGTTTACGGCAAACCTATTACACATGTATCAGTACATACTCTGCAGATGACTACCACAGTACAACTTACCTAGGAAATGTACATATATAAACAGCTGGTCAATTTGTCCAAGATAAGTTACTTACCAGCTAAATAGAGAATCCTGGCCACATGCTGTTGGCCGTTGGGCCAATTTACCAGGACCTCTGTGGAGGAATCCCAGTCTTCGTTGTTTCATTCATCATTTCTATCTTCAGAGCCACAAATAAAAGTTGTATGTCCAATCTCCACCGTACTCTCCTCGTAAAAGTAAAAAAGACAAAAACATAGCTAATCCTATTCAATAAATTAGTTACAGTGGGGGAAAAAAGATGAGAGAGGCCTGTAATTTTCATCATAGGTACACGTCAACTATGACAGACAAATTGAGACAATTTTTTCCAGAAAATCACATTGTACGATTTTTAATGAATTTATTTGCAAATTATGGTGGAAAATAAGTATTTGGTCACCTACAAACAAGCAAGATTTCTGGCTCTCACAGACCTGTAACTTCTTCTTTAAGAGGCTCCTCTGTCCTCCCCTCGTTACCTGTATTAATGGCACCTGTTTGAACTTGTTATCAGTATAAAAGACACCTGTCCACAACCTCAAACAGTCACACTCCAAACTCCACTATGGCCAAGACCAAAGAGCTGTCAAAGGACACCAGAAACAAAATTGTAGACCTGCACCAGGCTGGGAAGACTGAATCTGCAATAGGTAAGCAGCTTGGTTTGAAGAAATCAACTGTGGGAGCAATTATTAGGAAATGGAAGACATGCAAGACCACTGATAATCTCCCTCGATCTGGGGGCTCCACGCAAGATCTCACCCCGTGGGGTCAAAATGATCACAAGAACGGTGAGCAAAAATCCCAGAACCACACGGGGGGACCTAGTGAATGACCTGCAGAGAGCTGGGTCCAAAGTAACAAAGCCTACCATCAGTAACACACTACGCCGCCAGGGACTCAAATCCTGCAGTGCCAGACGTGTCCCCCTGCTTAAGCCAGTACATGTCCAGGCCCGTCTGAAGTTTGCTAGAGTGCATTTGTATGATCCAGAAGAGGATTGGGAGAATGTCATATGGTCAGATGAAACCAAAATAGAACTTTTTGGTAAAAACTCAACTCTCGTCGTGTTTGGAGGACAAAGAATGCTGAGTTGCATCCAAAGAACACCATACCTACTGTGAAGCATGGGGGGTGGAAACATCATGCTTTGGGGCTGTTTTCCTGCAAAGGGACCAGGACGACTGATCCGTGTAAAGGAAAGAATGAATGGGGCCATGTATCGTGAGATTTTGAGTGAAAACCTCCTTCCATCAGCAAGGGCATTGAAGATGAAACGTGGCTGGGTCTTTCAGCATGACAATGATCCCAAACACACCGCCCGGGCAACCGAAGTAGTGGCTTCGTAAGAAGCATTTCAAGGTCCTGGAGTGGCCTAGCCAGTCTCCAGATCTCAACCCCATAGAAAATCTTTGGAGGGAGTTGAAAGTCTGTGTTGCCCAGCGACAGCCCCAAAACATCACTGCTCTAGAGGAGATCTGCATGGAGGAATGGGCCAAAATACCAGCAACAGTGTGTGAAAACCTTGTGAAGACTTACAGAAAACGTTTGACCTGTGTCATTGCCAACAAAGGGTATATAACAAAGTATTGAGAAACTTTTGTTATTGACCAAATACTTATTTTCCACCATAATTTGCAAATAAATTCATTAAAAAACCTACAATGTGATTTTCTGGAGAAAAAAAATCTAATTTTGTCTGTCATAGTTGACGTGTACCTATGATGAAAATTACAGGCCTCTCTCATCTTTTTAAGTGGGAGAACTTGCACAATTGGTGGCTGACTAAATACTTTTTTTCCCCACTGTAAGGTAAGTTATCAGTATCAAAATCTACAATACTACAACTGACCGTTGGAAACTGACAGTTGAAAATGTATAGTGACGTCAACGTGAACTGTACGTAGCATCTGGCGGCAGTTGAACATTTTAGAATGTCTCAAGACTCTAAAGTGGTGCGCTCTCTCTCCCTCTCATTGTGTGGCTGATGCATAGACTGTATAGGGCGGATATTCAGTTTCTAAATGGATCTCGGGGAGCCACGTCAGAAACTAACAGTGTTGCCCCTCCAGTCAGAAGCTGGGCAGAGCTGTGGTTGAGTGGTAACATTCATGGACATGTCACAAATACTCCCCACCGGAGACTGGTGTCCACCATTCCCATGTATTCTCTTGCCTGTATCCCCTTCTGATTTCCATAAATAAAGTGTCAAAATACCCTGCAGGGAGATGCTAGTGTGGGTGAAAGGTGGAGAAACAACTCCAGAACAGTGAAAGAGTTGTACAATACAAAGAGAAAGGACTATGGGTATAAACGAGCAAACTGCCCTCCTCCTTAGTGTGGGCATGGCCACACTTGAGTGTGGGCATTTGGCATGACACACCATGACCCTTCGGCCCGCCCCACGTCCTGTGCCTGTGAGAAGGAGGCAGATTTGTGATATAACACACACGCAAATACATGTGCACACTCAGAAGAGCACCCACAGCCTCATGTACACATACTGTACAGTAAAACAACACACACATTATGAATGGAGACGCACGTGTACACACTATCACCCTGGTATGTGTAGGCTCACACAGCATCATGCAGACCTACACAAAGATGCATGTGTATGCTCCCAAAATAGACCACACATGTAAACATACACACACAAACTGGAAGAAAGGGACATAAGCAATACTGTTACATTGGCATCGTGACAGGGATTAATCTGTTGGGCTTGGGTTGCTGCGTAGAAGGAGGAGGTCAAAGGGGGGTGAGTGTAACCGATGTGAAATGTCAATCTAGTTAGTGGTGCACGCTAGTAGCATTAATCGGGAAACGTCACTTGCACAGCAACATCTCTCTTTCCCACTAATCTCACGGCAACAGTCAGACGCTACTCCGCTTAGATGATTAAACCTTTTCATGATGTCTCTAACTACATTAAGCTCCCCTCTCAAGTAAGGATCACATTTCCCAAACAAGGTGCTGCAGCTACACTGTAATTAGCCTGACTTTAAACTCCATCACCATCAAAAACAGTGCCGGTACATTTCTCTGGGCCTTTGACTGGGACTTGATTGGATTAAAGGGGATAGGACAGATAGGCGAGCTGTTGTTTGGTTCACAGGCAGGTCTGGGGACGGGGTTGACTTGAGAGATGGATATTCAGGGACGTTTACATGCTTTGCAAGAACGATTTCCCCAATAATCCTGTTTAAATGGACACAAATGAAATCAGGCTACCTGATGGGACTTTGATAAATGCAGAAAATCGCCAATCAGAATAAACATTCTACCAAAGCGGCCATTTTATTTTTGTGGAGCATATTTAATTCTGAGTTCGGACATATGAAGCTTTGTATGTGAAAACTATTTCTAAGATGCATACTTTCCGTTTTTCCAAACTCACTTCACTCGCGCAAAAGAAGGAAACTCGCGCTGCTCGTGCTAGCACATGCACAGATCAAATACACTGCTATAACTCTGATTAAAACGTTTAGATATCCTAATAATTTGAAAGATTGCTCAGAAAACCAGGTCTTTTAATCAGCATATGCTTACTTCAGCCTACTGCCATAATCAGTTTAATATCGAATTATTAGTGTGCATGTAAACGGACTCATTGGCTCGTTAGCCAATTTGACGTGGTCCATCAATCAATGTAGCCTATCATGTCTGTCAGCAGCATTCCTGATTAAACACTCTTAAAAACAATGTTGAAAAGGGGATAATGTTAGCTAACTTGGGTGGTTGGAGAAAACATTTACATAACTTACCACTATGTTTATCCAGCTGTACAACATTTCTAGCTACCGGTAGGTTGAAAACATTATCAGCTAGCTACATTACATGGGCAAGTGCATGGGCAGTGCGTCTTTCTGCTGCTTGTCAGGCAGAGCTCATGAAGGATGGAAAATTAACCTAAACCACACATACTTGTCAGATATAGTACTTTTTATTTTATTTTATATCACCATGACTTATACAGTGGGGAAAAAAAGTATTTAGTCAGCCACCAATTGTGCAAGTTCTCCCACTTAAAAAGATGAGAGAGGCCTGTGATTTTCATCATAGGTACACGTCAACTATGACAGACAAATTGAGAATTTTTTTCTCCAGAAAATCAGGATTTTTAATGAATTTATTTGCAAATTATGGTGGAAAACAAGTATTTGGTCACCTACAAACAAGCAAGATTTCTGGCTCTCACATACCTGTAACTTCTTATTTAAGAGGCTCCTCTGTCCTCCACTCGTTACCTGTATTAATGGCACCTGTTTGAACTTGTTATCAGTATAAAAGACACCTGTCCACAACCTCAAACAGTCACACTCCAAACTCCACTATGGCCAAGACCAAAGAGCTGTCAAAGGACACCAGAAACAAAATTGTAGACCTGCACCAGGCTGGGAAGACTGAATCTGCAATAGGTAAGCAGCTTGGTTTGAAGAAATCAACTGTGGGAGCAATTATTAGGAAATGGAAGACATGCAAGACCACTGATAATCTCCCTCGATCTGGGGCTCCACGCAAGATCTCACCCCGTGGGGTCAAAATGATCACAAGAACGGTGAGCAAAAATCCCAGAACCACACGGGGGGACCTAGTGAATGACCTGCAGAGAGCTGGGTCCAAAGTAACAAAGCCTACCATCAGTAACACACTACGCCGCCAGGGACTCAAATCCTGCAGTGCCAGACGTGTCCCCCTGCTTAAGCCAGTACATGTCCAGGCCCGTCTGAAGTTTGCTAGAGTGCATTTGGATGATCCAGAAGAGGATTGGGAGAATGTCATATGGTCAGATGAAACCAAAATATAACTTTTTGGTAAAAACTCAACTCGTCGTGTTTGGAGGACAAAGAATGCTGAGTTGCATCCAAAGAACACCATACCTACTGTGAAGCATGGGGGTGGAAACATCATGCTTTGGGGCTGTTTTTCTGCAAAGGGACCAGGACGACTGATCCGTGTAAAGGAAAGAATGAATAGGGCCATGTATCGTGAGATTTTGAGTGAAAACCTCCTTCCATTAGCAAGGGCATTGAAGATGAAACGTGGCTGGGTCTTTCAGCATGACAATGATCCCAAACACACCGCCCGGGCAACGAAGGAGTGGCTTCGTAAGAAGCATTTCAAGGTCCTGGAGTGGCCTAACCAGTCTCCAGATCTCAACCCCATAGAAAATCTTTGGAGGGAGTTGAAAGTCTGTGTTGCCCAGCGACAGCCCCAAAACATCACTGCTCTAGAGGAGATCTGCATGGAGGAATGGGCCAAAATACCAGCAACAGTGTGTGAAAACCTTGTGAAGACTTACAGAAAACGTTTGACCTGTGTCATTGCCAACAAAGGGTATATAACAAAGTATTGAGAAACTTTTGTTATTGACCAAATACTTATTTTCTACCATAATTTGCAAATAAATTCATTAAAAATCCTACAATGTGATTTTCTGGATTTTTTTCCTCATTTTGTCTGTCATAGTTGACGTGTACCTATGATGAAAATTACAGGCCTCTCTCATCTTTTTAAGTGGGAGAACTTGCACAATTAGTGGCTGACTAAATACTTTTTTCCCCCACTGTAAATGTATGAATACTTTTATAAAATAAATTACCTTGTATTGATCACACAATCTTAGTGGATTTCCTGTAATTATAGTCAATTTGCAGATGGAGACATTTCTGTAAAGACATGTCAAAAGATGTGCAGGTCAATGATGTACAGGGAGGACATTTGGCAACAACAACAAACAAAAAATGTCCACCTCTGTATGTATCCTATATAGTTACATACTCACAGTAAAGCAACCGTGAAATCATTGCTCGTCATCAATATATATATATATATATATATATATATATATATATATATATATATATATATATATATATATATATATATATATATATATACACTGCTCAAAAAAATAAAGGGAACACTTAAACAAAACAATGTAACTCCAAGTCAATCACACTTCTGTAAAATCAAACTGTCCACTTAGGAAGCAACACTTATTGACAATAAATTGCACATGCTGTTGTGCAAATGGAATAGACAACAGGTGGAAATTATAGGCAATTAGCAAGACACCCCCAATAAAGGACTGGTTTTGCACGTGGTGACCACAGACCACTTCTCAGTTCCTATGCTTCCTGGCTGATGTTTTGGTCACTTTTGAATGCTGGCGGTGCTTTCACGTTAGTGGCAGCATGAGACGGAGTCTACAACCCACACAAGTGGCTCAGGTAGTGCAGCTCATCCAGGATGGCACATCAATGCGAGCTGTGGCAAGATGGTTTGCTATGTCTGTCAGCGTAGTGTCCAGAGCATGGAGGCGCTACCAGGAGACAGGCCAGTACATCAGGAGACGTGGAGGAGGCCGTAGGAGGGCAACAACCCAGCAGCAGGACCGCTACCTCCGCCTTTGTGCAAGGAGGAGCAGGAGGAGCACTGCCAGAGCCCTGCAAAATGACCACCAGCAGGCCACAAATGTGCATGTGTCTGCTCAAACGGTCAGAAACAGACTCCATGATGGTGGTATGAGGGCCCGACATCCACAGGTGGGGGTTGTGCTTACAGCCCAACACCGTGCAGGACGTTTGGCATTTGCCAGAGAACACCAAGATTGGCAAATTCGCCACTGGCGCCCTGTACTCTTCACAGATGAAAGCAGGTTCACACTGAGCACGTGACAGACGTGACAGACTCTGGAGACGCTGTGGAGAACGTTCTGCTGCCTGCAACATCCTCCAGCATGACCGGTTTGGCGGTTGGTCAGTCATGGTGTGGGGTGGCATTTCTTTGGGGGGCCGCACAGCCCTCCATGTGCTCGCCAGAGGTAGCCTGACATTAGGTACCGAGATGAGATCCTCAGACCCCTTGTGAGACCATATGCTGGTGCGGTTGGCCCTGGGTTCCTCCTAATGCAAGACAATGCTAGACCTCATGTGGCTGGAGTGTGTCAGCAGTTCCTGCAAGAGGAAGGCATTGATGCTATGGACTGGCCCGCCTGTTCCCCAGACCTGAATCCAATTGAGCACATCTGGGACATCATGTCTCGTCCATTCACCTACGCCACGTTGCACCACAGACTGTCCAGGAGTTGGCGGATGCTTTAGTCCAGGTCTGGGAGGAGATCCCTCAGGAGACCATCCGCCACCTCATCAGGAGCATGCCTAGGCGTTGTAGGGAGGTCATACAGGCACGTGGAGGCCACACACACTACTGAGCCTCATTTTGACTTGTTTTAAGGACATTACATCAAAGTTGGATCAGCCTGTAGTGTGGTTTTCCACTTTAATTTTGAGGGTGACTCCAAAGAGAGAGAGAGAGAGAGAGAGAGAGAGAGAGAGAGAGAGAGAGAGAGAGAGAGAGAGAGAGAGAGAGAGAGAGAGAGAGAGAGAGAGAGAGAGAGAGAGAGAGAGAGAGAGAGAGAGAGATAAAAGCCAGTGAGAGAGGGAGAGGGATGATGGAGACAGAGAAACAGCAGTGCCCACACACAGCCCTGTGGCGCTTATCTTTAGCAGCGATCGATACCAAATGGCTTTCTAATGCATCGCACAGGCCCCAGCTGGTAGACAACTCCTCATGTGTCCACATCCAGGCATAGCATGGTCAATGAGTTCAGTAGGCAGAAAACAGAGTGAAACAGGGAGGACCTACCTGAACTTGTCCAATAAGAAGCACTTATTTTTCTGTTCAGTTGTATGCCCTATACTGATGCGATTTTCAACAAGCGGAATTGTATCTCATCCTCATTTTTATTGTCTTTGTTCATGTGGAGACGTGCACGTGGAATGTTTATCTGAAGTTTGTACTCTTCCACTGGGATGTCATAAAAAGTTGTTTCTGATATGATTTCATAAACTTTCATAAATAAGTGCCTACGATGGACCATACGCATCAGATGCTCAGACAAGGTCAGCAACATCGACCCGTGGGAGTGCACCATCCGGGGGAGATCCAAAGGAGAAGAATGGAAAAGGTTGGCCACAGCCACCAAAAGCACCCCTCCAACATCACCAGGCTCAATGCTGGAACCTGCAAGCGCCCACAAAACACCTGGCGGTGGGAGCTTGAAGCAGACACCAAAAGATCAATAGATGACCTATGCTCCCTAGGGAGTGACAGGCATGAGTAAATAAACGGGACTGAGTGTGTAGCAAGATGTGCCTGCCCAAAGTTGTAACGCAACACAAGCATTCGCTGCATTTAAATGGGTTACCCAAAACATGAATGCAAGGGAGTATGAAAGGAAAACACACAAATTGTCGCTTTCTGAGATCACAAAGCGTTCTAAAACGTACATACACTATATATAAAAAAGTATGTGGACACCCCTTCAAATTAGTAGATTTCGCTATTTCAGCCATACCCGTTGCTGACAGGTGTATAAAATTGAGCACACAGCCATGCAATCTCCATAGCCAAAACATTGGCAGTAGAATGGCTTACTGAAGAGCTCAGTGACTTTCAATGTGGCACCGTCATAGGATGCCACCTTTCCAACAAGTCAGTTCATAACATTTCTGCCCTGCTAGAGCTGCCCCGGTCAATTGTAAGTTCTGTTGTTGTGAAGTAGAAACGTCTAGGAGCAACAATGGCTAAAGTGGTAGGTCACACAAGCTCACAGAATGGGACCACTGAGTGCTGAAGCGCGTAAAAATCGTCTCTCCTCGGTTGCAACACTCACTAATGAGTTCCAAACTGCCTCTGGAAGCAACGTCTGCACAAGAACTGTTCGTCGGGAGCTTCATGAAATGGGTTTCCATGGCCGAGCAGCCGCACACAAGCCTAAGATCACCATGCGCAATGCCAAGCGTTGGCTGGATTGGTGTAAAGCTCGCCGCCATTGTACTCTGGAGCAGTGGAAACGCATTCTCTGGAGTGATAAATCACGCTTCACAATCTGGCAGTCCGACGGATGAATCTGGGTTTGGCGGATGCCAGGAGAACACTACCTGCCCGAATGTATAGTGCCAACTGTAAAGTTTGGTGGAGGAGGAATAATGGTCTGGGGCTGTTTTTCATGGTTCGGGCTCCTTAGTTCCAGTGAAGGGAAATCTTAACGTTACAGCATACAATGACATTCTAGACGATTCTGTGCTTCCAACTTTATGGCAACAGTTTGGGGAAGGCCCTTTCCTGTTTCAGCATGACAATGCCCCCGTGCACAAAGTGAGGTCCATACAGAAATGGTTTGTCGAGATCGGTGTGGAAGAACTTGACTGGCCTGCACAGAGCCCTGACCCCAACAAACACCTTTGGAATGAATTGGAACGCCAACTGCGAGGCAGGTCTAATTGCCCAACATCAGTGCCCGACCACACTAATGCTCTTGTGGCTGAATGGAAGCAAGTCCCGGCAGCAATGTTCCAACATCTAGTGGAAAGCCTTCCCAGAATAGTGGAGGCTGTTCTCGCAGCAAAGGGGGGACCAACTCCATATTAATGCCCATGATTTTGGAATGAGACGTTCCACGAGCAGGTGTCCACATACTTTTGGTCATGTACTGTATTATGTAGTGTATTTGTCCTGGGCTTTAGACCGCTCATGTGTTCTGGCCATCATCAGTTCTGTTGTCATGGGAAGCTCCGTCCAACATCCTCCCCATCTCTTAATCCTCAATGCACTACAGCACAAGGAACAACTCATGGCAGCTTGCCATCTCACCACTCTCTCCCTTTTTTTCTGTGTCTCCATCTCTCCCTCTGCCTAGATTTCTCAACTTCTCTCTCCTCTTTGTCCCTCCCTTTGAGTAGATGAACCGTAAATATTTGGATAGGATTTTTTTAGTGCTTTTTGCAGGGCTCTATTCATAAAGTGTCTCATAAAAAGTAGGGGTGCTGATCTCGGATTATGTCCCCCGTCAGGTCCCTTATTATGATTTAAAAGACAAAACTGATCCTAGATCAGCACTCCTACTCTGAGACGCGTTATGAATATGGGCCCAGGTGACCAAGACACTACATTATATGGGGATTCTCCTCACCCAATACCCAGCTCGGAGGTGCCATGGTGGCCATTTTGCGCCAGGAAGCTCAAAACAGATGGATTAGGAATACCTTGTTAGCAGTTAGCAATTTGATTGTATGGGGATTGTATAGCGACAAAACAGTTGACTTATAAATCTGATGAAAATGATCATTTAGATTTTGCATGGAAATGTGTGATCTATAATTAAAACGTGCTTATGTATGTGTGTTCTAACAAAAAACATGTTCAGACACGTGTTCATGTGTTTCCTCAATTTCCCTGAAGAGCTGAATGCATCGCACAGGCCCCAGCTGGTAGACAACTCCTCATGTGTCCACGTCCAGGCATAGCATGGTCGACGAGTTCAGTAGGCAGAAAACAGAGTGAAACAGGGAGGACCTACCTGAACTTGTCCAATAAGAAACACTTATTTTTCTGTTCAGTTGTATGCCCTATACAGATGCGATTTTCAACAAGCGGAACTGTATCTCATCCTCATTTTTATTGTCTTTGTTCATGTGGAGACGTGCACGTGGAATGTTTATCTGAAGTTTGTACTCTTCCACTGGGATGTCATAAAAAGTTGTTTCCCAGCTCGGTGGTGCCATGGTGGCCATTTTGCGCCAGTTAGCAGTTTGATTGTATGGGGATTGTATAGCGACAAAACAGTTGACTTATAAATCTGACGGAAATAATCATTTAGATTTTGCATGGAAATGTGTGAATTATAACTAAAACGTGCTTATGTATGTGTGATCTAACGAAAAACATGTTCAGATACGTGTTCATGTGTTTCCTCAATTTCCCTGAAGAGCTGATCTACGATCATAGTCTAATACAAATGAAAAGGAGGGAAGCTGAGATAGCTATCTCTTACAAGAGAGACTCAGCCAAGAAACCGTGTCACAATCAACTATACGTAATGTATATAAATCACTGTCTGGCTGTGAGAAAGAGAAACAGAGAGGGCATGATACAGAGACATAGACGGCGATAGTTGAAGAGAGACAGTTAGAGAGATAGAATGAGAGAAAAATAAATACGCAGACAAAGAAAATACAGAGAAACAGAGACAGCTGGGGGGAGAGAGAGAGACTCCTCAGGTCAAGCTGTTTTCCTGAGCTGGAGAATGAGGACTTCACCTTTCCCTGCGCTGGCAGTGGGGAAACCCTTCTGGGGCCGATCTGGCATGCAGCGGCAGCCACATGTTCCTCATCCAAGATCAAAGGAGGACCCTTATTAAATCAGCTGTCATGCCAAGCTGGCACCATGCCAACCGGCGTGTTGACCTGCCAATCCCAGCTGTGCCCTGACCCTCTCAGTACCCCCAATGAGTCTCCACAAGTTGGCCCCGCATGACCTCCCACACCCTGACTTGGGGGACCCTACAAGACACCAAATCCTAGGTCCCTCCTCCTTAGCGAACCCTATCCCATAAGCTCTGACCCCCCAATATATAAATATCAAGGTTCACAAAAATCATTTTACTTTATTTGTTTACTCCACTGAGACCATGTACAACAGACATTGCACCAGATGTTTGTATTGATGTCTCGTTTCTTGTGGGAAGCGTGTGTTTGAGGAGGGCTGATGGAATCTCTTGGAACATCCCAGACGCCCTTCATTCAAAAACAACCTCCTTCCTTCTCTGGGCAGCCGCTCCCTCTCTCCTATGTGCAAACAGGAACGGAACATCTGTTAGCACTAAGCTAGCTAGCTAGTTCTGCAGTGCTAGGCGCTGCTGAGACACTGCCCTATCTGACTATTACTCTGCCTCGTGTCAACTATGGGCTGACAGATTTTAGGTAGGTTTTGCTGTCTCTCAAGGTGTCAGGTCAGGTATTTCAATTGAAATCTTGTCAATCCAAAGAATGAACTAAAATCCATATCAGCACTTGAGAAATTGTTTGATCAATGACAATGCTACCCTACATTAAAAAAGTGAAGAGTTTGAGAAAAATGTCAATTCACTTTTGGTTTTGTTTCTACAGATAGCATTTTTTTATAGCATTTGTTTGATGAGAAGTGCTCAGACTAGAGACCTATAAAAGTGAATACTATAATACTAAAGCAGAACGATCTTCCAATGGTTAAATCGTGGGTAAATTATTTGGCTATTGATGATGATGCTATTGATTGGGAGAATGTCTGGGAGAATATATTTCACTCATCAAAGAACACAAACCATCAGTCAATCCATTTAAGCTCTGTCATAGGTTGTAATGGACACCAATTATACCATTCTATACAAAACAGGCTCTAAGAACGAACTGTAACCTATGGTCCCTCAATACACTTGGGGTTTTTCAAAAAGGGGAGGAAATGTTATTGTTTATTTGTTGGTTGTATTGCATTTGGTCCAATAAAAACAATTGTTCACAAAAAAAAGAAGGCATAGTAGTGTCCAGACTAGCAACATATAGAAACATATAGAGAGGGTTGCAAAAATCATTTTTTCCAGAAATCCTGGTTAAAAGATTTTTGGAATCAGGAGAGAATAAGCAGAAAATCCAAATGCCTCCAACCAGGATTTCTGGCAAACCAGGGAATTTGGGGAAACAAACCACAATTTTGCAACCCTAAGGACAGTGTAACTCAACTCAAAAACAGGTCTCACCATCTAACGTGGGCAATACTAGGAGACAAGCAAGGATGTCGAGGCAGAACGGATACAAATAAAGAAACTGGCCAAAGGAATAAGTTACATCAGGGTTTCAACTGTTCCCTTTCAAGTTCCGTTTGATGTCAGTTGAAGAAAGAACCTGTGGATATCCAATGAATTTCGAAGCAGTTCTGTATGTTTTGGAAACCCTTCTCTTTGATGTCTGGCAGATTTTTTTTTACGGATTGAGACTGTTTCCCTAGGTTATCCTACATCTAGGCTGTGTCCCAGAGGGCACCCTATTCCCTATTTAGTGCACTACTTTTGACCAGGGCCCATAAGGCTTTGGTCAAAAGTAGTGCACTATATGGAATAGGGTGCAATTTGGGACGGAACCGTAGTTTGGGATACACAGTCAGCTGACTGTCCTGAAGAAAGGAGAGCGGTTAAAACGAGAGGAAATAAGGGAAAGCCAAAGGAAACACGGTTCTCTTCGGGAGGAGAACCATGAAAAGCTCTCTCTCTTCATCCTCCTCTTCTGACTCTTATTTTCTTGCCTTGTTCTCTCTATCCCCGACGAGGCTGCTTTTCTATCAAGCCTTTACTACAAAGTACCTGATTGAGTACCTGATTGTTCTCAACTTCAGATAAGCACTCATATTCTTTATCTGTCCAGTATCCACCTTTGTTGCTGACTTGTGGGGTGACCATTGTGGCACAAACAGGATTGGGAGAGGGTAAGCTCCCAGCTAGCACATAACGTTCTGAGAACCATATGTTTCTTAGAGCATAGTGAGAGCGTGGTTGTCCTATGGTTGTCCTATGGTTATTTTGCATACAACCTTCCCACAACTTTCTGGGAATAGTGCAGGATAGTTGCTTGGTTTTGGAATATTCTCCGCACATTTAAGGAACGTTATTTTCTTGGAATTTCATTACTTTAACAGAAAGTTTCCTAAAAGTTCAAACATGGTTACCCTGATGTTGTAAACATGCAGCCCCACAATTAAGAGGAACTGACTGTTATCAGAAATCAGTCCGTAGCTAGATCAGCATGTTTTTCTGCGATCGTATTGTTGGGTCAGCTGGACACAGTCAGCAGCTGACTCGGGAGACTACTGCAATGACTGACTTGTGGCAGAAGAACAGCTGCTTCTTGAAAACTCATAATAATTTAAGCATTAGCACTACTAAATACAGTAGGTTGCTAGCTAGATTTTGTTAGAAGATTCAACATTGTGTGTGCAGCAGTAAGTAGGTAGCTGGTTGGTTAGAAACATCATTTCAGTCAAAGATGATTTCCGTGAATGGCTCAGCTAACATTTGCGTTAATGTAGGACACATTTATGCTAGCTTTTGTGCCATAGTCAAACTTTAGAAATACTGCTCATTGAAGCACAATAATCCTTAGCTAGATGTAAAACGGGGTGACTAAGATTTCCTTATTTACATATTTATTGTTTTAGCTTAGATCCCTCAAACTCAACTCTGGACCACGAAGCCAGTTCCACTGTGTTTTTTCATTGTTCCCCTCTGATCAGGGACTGCTTTAGACCTGTGACACCATGTGTGTACAATTAATGATCAGGTAGAACAGAAAACCAGCAGGCTCCGGACCTCTTAGGGTAAGAGTTGAATACCCCTGGTTTAGATTAATTCAGACAGTTTTGAGGCAGAAATGGTGTTCATCAGATGATGTCACGTAGGTAATATTTTCGAATGTTAGACAGCACATTGTAGCCTAGGAAGATACAGAGTTGTATTTGAGAGTTCTCAAGCGGTCAGTATCAGACAGCTGGTGTTCTCAACAAGCATGTAGGCCATTCTAATGTATTATAAAAATTACAATTTACAAGTGGAGTCAGCTATGAACGTTACAGCAGTAAAATGTAATTCTAAAATATATAGACAAGTTCGACAATATAGGCCGCCTACTTTGGTGCAACGGTAGCGCCGTTATCTGCTTGATCTCTTGCAGTGCAAACACTTGCGTATACCATTCATAGACGCTAACTCCTTTAGGTCCTATTGATGATAGTATCTTCTGACTGGGGGAGTTTTGTTACGAGCCCCGATGCTTGCTCTAAACATTAACAGGCATTGCTTGAGGTACTGTTTTGGAAACAAGGAATGTATCTTTCATTTCAGCTAGAAATATAAAAAAAAAAAAAAAAAAGGTAAATTACTACACACCTTTTATAGGTCATATCTCCATGTTACAGCGCTTGTTTACGGAAGACATAGGCCGCCACCTGTGCTAATTAGCTATCTAGCGTGCTCTAAGCACCTGTGTGTAAGCTAAGTGGGGAGAAAGTGTATGGACACAGTGTATGGATCTGTGTAAAACTGCTACAGTAAATGTATATTTTTTATTTGAATGATTCTTTCTCGCTAACATGAAAGATAAGGGGCGTGTTTCGAAAACCGTTTCGAAAGCGATGATTGACGTTTCTAAACGTTAAAACACTGCATCGGAATTATAGTTTACACGGAGCCAAATGTGGGCGAATGCAATGGCTGAAAACCCTAGATACGGAGAAGGGTTTTCGAGAGCTAATACCCTCAGCCACTATAGGGTTTAATTATAAAATCAATTTGCCATCAAATGGTTGTAATAGTAAACTCAACATCCAAGAGGAAAACAATTAGCCAGCTAGCAACTCCAGCAAAGTTTGCATGTAAGTGCATTAACGTTTACAACCACCGGAAATCTGCCCCCTTTATTCTATGTACCCAACGCACTAGAAGACCAGTTCTTAAAGCCTTTAGCCGTATCCTTATTCTAGTCCTCCTCTGTTCCTCCGGTGATGTAGAGGCTAACCCAGGCCCTGCAGCCCTCAGTATCACTCCTACTCCCCAGGCGCTATCATTTGCTGACTTCTGTAATCGCAAAAGCCTTGGTTTCCTGCATGTAAATATCAGAAGTCTACTTCCTAAGTTTGAGTTATTCACTGCGTTAGCACACTCCGCCAACCCTGATGTTCTAGCAGTGTCTGAATCCTGGCTTAGGAAGGCCACCAAAAATTCTGAAATTTCCATCCCCAACTATAACAGTTTCCGTCTAGATAGAACTGCCAAAGGGGGTGGAGTTGCAATCTACTGTAGAGATAGCCTGCAGAGCTCTATCATACTATCCAGGTCTGTGCCCAAACAGTTTGAGCTTCTACTTCTAAAAATCCACCTTTCCAAAAAATAAGTCTCTCACTGTTGCTGCTTGCTACAGACCCCCTCAGCCCCCAGCTGTGCCCTGGACACCATATGTGAATTGATTGCCCCCCATTTATCCTCAGAGTTCGTACTGCTTGGTGACCTAAATTGGGATATGCTTAATACCCTGGCCATCCTACAATCCAAACTAGATGCCCTCAATCTCACGCAAATTATCAACGAACCTACCAGGTACAACCCTAAATCCGTAACCATGGGTACCCTCATAGATATCATCCTGACTAACTTACCCTCTAAATACACCTCTGCTGTCTTCAACCAGGATCTCAGCGATCACTGCCTTATTACCTGCGTCCGTAACGGGTCCGCGGTCAAACGACCACCCCTCATCACTGTCAAACGCTTCCTAAAACACTTTAGCGAGCAGGCCTTCCTAATTGACCTGGCCCAGGTATCCTGGATGGATATAGATCTCATTCCGTCAGTAGAGGATGCCTGGTTGTTCTTTAAAAGTAATTTCCTCTCAATCTTAAATAAACATGCCCCATTCAAAAATACAGAACTAAGAACAGATATAGCCCCTGGTTCTCCTCAGACTTGACTGCCCTTGACCAGCACAAAAACATCCTGTGGCGTACTGCATTAGCATCAAATAGCCCCCGCGATATGCAACTTTTCAGGGAAGTTAGGAACCAATATACACAAGCAGTCAGGAAAGCAAAGGCTAACTTTTTCAAACAGAAATTTGCATCCTGTAGCACTAACTCCAAAAAGTTTTGGGACACTGTAAAGTCCATGGAGAATAAGAGCACTTCCTCCCAGCTGCCCACTGCACTGAGGCTAGGAAACACTATCACCACCGATAAATCTACAATAATCGAGAATTTCAACAAGCATTTTGCTACGGCTGGCCATGCTTTCCACCTGGCTACCACTACCCCGGCCACCAACTCTGCACCCTCCGCTGCAACTTGCCCATGCCCCCCCGCTTCTCCTTCACACAAATTCAGACAGCTGATGTTCTGAAAGAGCTGCAAAATCTGGACCCCCTACAAATCAGCTGGGATAGACAATCTGGACCCTTTCTTTCTAAAACTAGCCGCCGAAATTGTCGCAACCCCTATTACTAGTCTGTTCAACCTCTCTTTCGTAACGTCTGAGATCCCCAGAGATTGGAAAGCTGCCGCGGTCATCCCCCTCTTCAAAGGGGGTGACACTCTAGATCCAAACTGTTACAGACCTATATCCATCCTGCCCTGCCTTTCGAAAGTATTTGAAAGCCAAGTTAACAAACAGATCACCGACCATTTTCGAATCCCACCGTACCTTCTCCGCTATGCAATCCGGTTTCCGAGCTGGTCATGGGTGCACTTCAGCCACGCTCAAGGTCCTAAACGATATTATAACCGCGATTGATAATAGACAGTACTGTGCAGCCGTCTTCATCGACATGGCCAAGGCTTTCGACTCTGTCAACCACCGCATTCTTATTGGCAGACTAAATAGCCTTGGTTTCTCAAATGACTGCCTCGCCTGGTTCACCAACTACTTCTCAGATAGAGTTCAGTGTGTCAAATCGGAGGGCCTGTTGTCTGGACCTATGGCAGTCTCTATGGGGGTGCCACAGGGTTCAATTCTTGGGCCGACTCTTTTCTCCGTGTATATCAATGATGTCGCTCTTGCTGCTGGTGACTCTCAGATCCACCTCTACGCAGACGACACCATTTTGTATACATCTGGCCCTTCATTGGACACTGTGTTAACAAACCTCCAAACGAGCTTCAATGCCATACAACACTCCTTCAGTAGCATCCAACTGCTCTTAAACACTAGTAAAACTAAATGCATGCTCTTCAATCGAACGCTGCTGGCACCCGCCCACCCGACTAGAATCACCACTCTCGACAGGTCTGACTTAGAGTATGTGGACAACTACAAATACCTAGGTGTCTGGTTAGACTGTAAACTCTCCTTCCAGACTCACATTAAGAATCTCCAATCCAAAGTTAAATCTAGAATCGGCTTCCTATTTCGCAACAAAGCCTCCTTCACTCATGCTGCCAAACATGCCCTCGTAAAACTGACTATCCTACCGATCCTTGACTTCGGCGATGTCATTTACAAAATAGCCTCCAACACTCTACTCAGCAAATTGGATGTAGTCTATCACAGTGCCATCCGTTTTGTCTCCAAAGCCCCATATACTACCCACCACTGTGACCTGTACGCTCTTGTTGGCTGGTCCTCACTACATGTTCGTCGTCAAACCCACTGGCTCCAGGCCATCTATAAATCACTACTAGGCAAATCCCCGCCTTATCTTAGCTCATTGGTCACCATAGCAGCACCCACCCGTAGTCTGCGCTCCAGCAGGTATATCTTACTGGTCATTCCCAAAGCCAACACCTCCTTTGGCCGCCATTCCTTCCAGTTCTCTGCTGCCAATGACTGGAACGAATTGCAAAAATCTCTGAAGCTGGAGACTCTTATCTCCCTCACTAACTTTAAGCATCAGTTGTCAGAGCACCTTACCGATCACTGCACCTGTACACAGCCCATCTGAAATTAGCCCACCCAACTACCTCATCCCTATATTTGTTACGATCCGGCACTGTTGGTCCTGCCCCCGCTTGTTTCCCTTTTCCTTTTTTCCCCTGTGTGTGTTGTCTGTGTCTGTCTCCCCCTGCTGTGCAGCCCAGTCAGAGGATCTAGGTCAGGGGGCGTGGCCATTCTCTCTCATGCTCAGTTACCTCCAGCTGCGGCTCATTGTCACCAATCAACCAGCAGTTATCTACCCGGGCTGGACACCTCTCCAGCGCCAGTTCGTTCCTACACCACCTGTGATCCCGTCTGTTCCTGCTGCCTGCCTGCCTGCCTGCCTGCCATTCCCACGCCGCAACCTGCTCCTCTGTTGTCTGATATCCTCGTCATCCAGCTCTCAGGACTACTGGCTCTCCACCCCACTCAGCTCCTACCCCGGCCTGAAGCTACTCCACCCTGAACTGCTTCTCTCTGCCAAAACACGCTGAATAAACTACATCCTAATTCACCCTCTTTGTCCGTGTGTCCGTCTCTGCACCTGAGTCCCCCACCCAACCTAATAGAACGAACTGGCCAATCATGGACTCAGCAGAGATGCCACATGAAACAACGGGTGATGGCGCACAACGCGCCCTCCATTCACAGGGAATGTTATTGGGACAACACGACCAACTCATCCGGACTCTATTGGATAACAACCAGCAGTTGTTGGATCAAGTATCTCATCTCACCTCTCAGGTAGCTAACCTGGTAACACTCACTACCATTCCTCCCTCTGTTTCTCCTCCACCTGTTCCTCCTACAGTGGCTCCAGGCTCGGCTTCCGCTCCTGCCCTTCGGGAACCCCCTACAACTCCACCTGAACCTTTCACCGGGGACCTGAACAAATGCCGTGGTTTCCTGCTTCAGTGCCGCTTGGTGTTCCAACAGAAGCCCCTGTCCTTCTCCACGGAATCCTCAAAGGTACATTACGCTCTGGGGTTACTGAGGGGCAAAGCTTTGATTTGGGCAGAAGCGGCTTGTTCTACTCAGCAGATTGCCAGCCTGTCGTTTGACGATTTTTCCTCTCAATTGGAAATTGTGTTTGATCACCCGGACCATGCCGGGACCGCCACAAAGAGACTGTTGAAGCTACGACAGGGCACGGGTAGCGTGGCTGAATACGCCATTGATTTTTGGACCTTGGCAGCCGATTCCAAGTGGAATGACGAAGCTCTTCAGGGAGCGTTTGTTAACGGTTTGAGTGACACGATCAAGGATGAACTAGCTGTTCGTGATGAGCCTGCTAACCTTCATTCTCTCGCTTTCCCTTGCTACACGAATAGACAACAGGCTACGGGAGAGGAGACAGGAGAGGGGCGGTCGGGTCCGCACCGCAGGCGGGACTCCCTCGCTTTCTGCAACCCGAGCAACACCACCACTCGGACACCGCCCACACATCTCAGCGGATCCCTCCACGGAACTAGACGAGCCCATGCAGCTAGGCCGTGCTCGTCTGTCCCCTGCCGAAAAGGAACGGGCGCATGCGGGCTGGTGAGTGCATTTACTGTGGGGACCGCACTCATTTCCTGGTTAACTGTCCGGTTCGCCCAAAAGACCAAGCTCGCAAGTAAAGGTGGGCGTACTTGCGAGTGCTACACCTGACTCAATGCCCACAGCACCCCGTCTAGTTATCCCAGCTACAGTCCAGTTCAGGAATCTGTCTCTCCCATTAGCTGCTCTCATTGACTCTGGTGCTGAGGATAGTTTCCTTGACGTTAACCTGGTCACTCAGGCGGAGATCCCTGTTAAGCCCCTGCCTAAGCCTATAACAGTAACCGCTATAGACGGCCATCAGTTTGCCAACATCACCCACCAAACTGTCCCCGTTTCTCTCGTGCTGTCCGGCAATCACAAAGAAACCATCCAGTTTAAAGTAGTCTCCTCCTCGGCCTCCCCTCTTATCCTCGGTTTCCCTTGGCTTAGCCTTCACAACCCCCATATTGACTGGCAAAACCACAAGATACACAGTTGGAGCACTCACTGCCATTCTGCTTGCCTTGGGTCGGCTATTCCGCCCTCGGTAGGTTCCCCTGTTTCCCCTGTCAAACCCTCAGACCTCTCTTCAGTCCCTGAAGAGTACCTGGACCTGGCCGAGGTATTCAGTAAATCCAAAGCACTCTCACTACCACCTCATAGGCCATACGATTGCGCTATTGAGTTACTGCCTGGAGCCCCTTTGCCGTCCAGTTGGCTTTTCAATCTGTCCCGTCCTGAGAGAGAAGCTATGGAAACCTACATAGGCGACTCCCTAACCTCTGGCATCATTCGTCCCTCATCTTCCGCTGTTGGTGCTGGGTTCTTTTTGTTGAGAAGAAGGACAAAACATTACGCCCCTGCATTGACTACAGAGGACTAAATAACATCACAGTCAGAAATACGTACCCCCTGCCTCTCATCAACTCAGCATTTGAACCCCTTCATGGTGCCACCGTGTTTACCAAGCTCGACCTGCGTAACGCTTACCACCTCGTTAGGATCAGGCAGGGAGACGAATGGAAGACTGGGTTCAATACCCCTCTCGGACACTTTGAATACCTAGTCATGCCATTTGGTCTCACTAACGCCCCAGCAGTGTTTCAGGCCATGGTTAACGATGTGTTGAGGGATTTTCTACATCGTTTTGTGTTTGTCTATTTGGATGACATTCTAATATTCTCTCAGTCACAGGATGAACACGTCTCCCACGTCCGTCTGGTTCTCCAACGCCTCATGGAAAATAAACTGTATGTGAAAGCAGAAAAATGTGAGTTCCACCGGCAGTCCGTCCCCTTTTTGGGCTTTATTATCGAGCAGGGACAAGTGTCACCAGACCCTGACAAGATCAGAGCGGTTGCGGAGTGGCCCACACCCACGTCTCGGAAGCAGCTACAACGCTTCCTGGGCTTCGCCAACTTCTACCGCCGCTTCATCAGGGGTTTCAGCCGAGTGGTTGCCCCCCTGACCAAGCTCACCTCCCCTAAGGTGCCATTCCTGTGGACGCCTGAGGCCGAGTCAGCCGTGAGTACATTGAAGGAACTGTTCTCCACCTCACCTGTTCTTATTCATCCAGACACTAGTTTGCAGTTTATTGTGGAAGTGGACGCCTCTGATTTGGGGGTGGGGGCTGTCCTGTCACAACGTTCCCCCACGGACCAGAAGCTCCATCCTGTGGCCTTTTTCTCCAGGAGATTGACCCCTGCTGAGAAGAACTACGACGTGGGTAACCGGGAGTTGCTTGCTGTCAAGTTGGCGTTGGAGGAGTGGAGGCACTGGCTAGACGGAGCAGAACAACCCTTCATAGTCTGGACAGACCACAAGAACCTGGCCTACATCCAGTCATCCAAGAGGCTAAACTCCCGTCAGGCCAGATGGGCTCTGTTCTTCAGCAGGTTCAAGTTTATTTTAACATATCGTCCTGGCACACGTAATGTCAAGCCTGATGCTCTCTCTCGCCAGTTTACAGACAATGAAGACTCCAGCAATCCCGAACCTGTTCTGCCCGCTTCCTGTTTGGTGGCGGCTGTTCACTGGGAAATCGAGTCCCTCGTCCGATCGGCACAAGAGTCGGAACCTGGACCGGCCGATGGCCCCCCGACCTTCTCTATGTTCCCGCAGCCGTGCGGCCGCAAGTGCTCAACTGGATCCACACCTCGCGCTTCTCCTGCCACCCTGGTATGAACCGTACACTGTCGCTACTGAAGAGGCACTTTTGGTGGCCATCCGTCGAGACTGACGTCCGGGAATACGTGGCGGCCTGTTCCATCTGTGCCCAAAATAAGGCTTCCCATCGGGCTCCTTCGGGCCTGCTGCGGCCTCTCCCAGTCCCGAGTCGTCCTTGGTCTCACGTGGGCTTGGACTTCGTCACTGGACTTCCTATGTCTGAGGGTAATGACACCATACTCACCATCGTGGACAGATTCTCTAAATCTGCCCATTTTGTTGCATTACCAAAATTACCATCTGCCAGTGAGACAGCCGACCTTTTTTGTCCTACATGTATTCCATCCCCATGGAATACCTGTGGACATAGTGTCCGATAGAGGCCCACAGTTCATTTCTCGGGTATGGAAGGAGTTTTGTTCTGCTCTGGGTGCCTCTGTCAGTCTCTCATCAGGTTTTCATCCCCAGTCCAATGGCCAGACTGAGAGGACCAATCAGGACCTGGAGGCTGCTCTACGCTGTGTGACATCCCAGAACCCGTCCACCTGGGCCAAACATCTCCCGTGGGTCGAATATGCCCACAATTCCCTCACCTCCTCTGCCACCGGCCTCTCACCATTTGAGGCGGCTTTGGGGTACCAACCGCCATTGTTCCCGTCTCAGGAAAGGGAGTTAGCCATCCCGTCAGTTCAGGATAACCTTCGTCGCTGCCGCAAGGTGTGGGTGGACACCCGTGAGGCCCTTCTACGGACAGCAGAGCGTAACAAGAGAGTGGCGGACAGGCACAGGGTAGTCGCTCCCCAGTTCCAGCCTGGTCAGCGAGTCTGGCTCTCCTCCAGCAACATCCCCCTGCGCACTGACTCCCGTAAGCTGTCGCCCCGGTATTTGGGTCCTTTCGAGATCGATTCCATCATCAACCCTTCGGCTGTTCGGTTGAAGCTTCCCCAGGCCATGAGAGTCCATCCTACATTTCACGTGTCCCAGCTGAAGCTGGTCTCCTCCAGCCCTTTGTGTCCGCCTGTGGATCCCCCTCCGCCACCGCAGATTATTGGCTGACCATCCAGCCTACACGGTGCGGAGACTGCTGGACGTCCGGAGGCGTGGTAGAGGGCTTCAGTACCTGGTGGACTGGGAGGGATACGGTCCCGAGGAGAGGTCCTGGATTCCCCGACGATTTATACTGGATCCTCAGCTGGTGGCTGATTTCCATAGGGACCACCCTGACAAGCCGGGTGGGTCGCCGGGTGGCGCCACGTTGAGGGGGGGTACTGTTACGATCCGGCACTGTTGGTCCTGCCCCCGCTTGTTTCCCTTTTCCTTTTTCCCCTGTGTGTGTTGTCTGTGTCTGTCTCCCCCTGCTGTGCAGCCCAGTCAGAGGATCTAGGTCAGGGGCGTGGCCATTCTCTCTCATGCTCAGTTACCTCCAGCTGCGGCTCATTGTCACCAATCAACCAGCAGTTATCTACCCGGGCTGGACACCTCTCCAGCGCCAGTTCGTTCCTACACCACCTGTGATCCCGTCTGTTCCTGCTGCCTGCCTGCCTGCCTGCCTGCCATTCCCACGCCGCAACCTGCTCCTCTGTTGTCTGATATCCTCGTCATCCAGCTCTCAGGACTACTGGCTCTCCACCCCACTCAGCTCCTACCCCGGCCTGAAGCTACTCCACCCTGAACTGCTTCTCTCTGCCAAAACACGCTGAATAAACTACATCCTAATTCACCCTCTTTGTCCGTGTGTCCGTCTCTGCACCTGAGTCCCCCACCCAACCTAATAATATTGTTATTTATTTTGCTCTTTTGCACCCCAGTATCTCTATTTGCACATAATCTCTTGCACATCTAGCATTCCAGTGTTAATACTAATTGTAATTATTTTGCACTATAGCCTATTTATTGCCTTACCTCCATAACTTGCTACATTTGCACACACTGTATATATATTTTCTGTTGTATTTTTTATTTTTTTTGACTTTATGTTTTTTTACCCCATATGTAACTCTGTGTTGTTGTTTTTATCGCACTACTATGCTTTATCTTGGCCAGGTCGCAGTTGTAAATGAGAACTTGTTCTCAACTGGCTTACCTGGTTAAATAAAGAAGAAAAAATATAAAAAATAAAAAAAGTGGTTTGCAAATGATTTCCATTTTTCTAATGGATTCCAATTCCTTTGGATTTCCCGACAGTTAATTTGGCCTATGTTATAGTAGGCCTGTTTTACATACAGCAATTAGCAAGCACAAGCCTGCTTCTTTCCTCAAATACAGTGAGGGAAAAAAGTATTTGATCCCCTGCTGATTTTGTACGTTTGCCCACTGACAAAGAAATGATCAGTCTATAATTTTAATGGTAGGTTTATTTGAACAGTGAGAGACAGAATAACAACAACAAAATCCAGAAAAACTCATGTCAAAAATGTTATAAATTGATTTGCATTTTAATGAGAGAAATAAGTATTTGACCCCTCTGCAAAACATGACTTAGTACTTTTAAGAAATGCCATTCGTTGGTGGATATAAATTATAAGATCTTTGATAGACTGATGCAGAATTTTGTTACAGGAAATAATTACTGTCATCTGATGAGGTTAGCATAGGTCTAATGTGTGCCAGGTTATTGGTTTCCACTAGTTACCACAGCCATAAAGCTATATCGTAAACATTAATGAAAACACAATTTACTTTTTGGTCTTAATTGAAGGTTAGGGTTAGGCATAAGGTTAGCAGTGTGGTTAAGGTTAGGTTTAAAATCAAATTTCAAGAAGATAGGCAGGGATTATGACTTTGTGGCTACAATGAGTACGGTTACTTACATGCACACAATTATACACAATAATACATTTATTGTGGATAGTCAGATTAATATAATAATCTGTTTAAACATTTACATGCTTTGCAAGAATAACGATTTTCCTAATAATCCAGTTTACACATCTGAAATCAGGCTACCTGATGGGACTTTTGATAAATGCAGAAAATCGTCAATCCAAATAAAGGTTCTACCACAGTGACCATGTTATTTTTGTGAAGACTATTTGATTCTGAGTTCAGACATATAACGTTTGTGTGTGAAAACTATTTCTAAGATGCATACTTTAAGTTTTTCTGGAACTCACTTCACTCGTACATAAGAAGGAGGTTTGCGCTAAAGGTGCTGGCACATGCAGCAGATCAAATACACCGCTGGAACGCCGATTAAGCTGTTTCCGTGTCCTAATCATTTGAAAGATTGCTCAGAAAACCAGGTGTTTTAATCGGCGTGTGCTTACTTCGATTATGACTTTACGCCGATTAAGATAAGCAGACTAAGGTGTTTACATTACTAATGGTGCAATCGCCCTTCTGCAATAAATCAGTTTAATATTAAATTATTAGTGTGCATGTAAACGTACTCAATGTAGCACTCTATCACGTGCAAGTAAATCAACTATTTTAATTGGCTGATGCGCATTTTGAGACAGAGAAACGGTTTAAATTTAAATAGTTTCAATCTTCACAAGTATGGCCCCTACATATCTTAAAACATGGGCCGTGATTCAATCCGATTGCGTTTTGTACGCAATGCAAGTTTTAAAGCCAATGTTCCCGTGTTGGCGAAGACCACATTCACGGAAATGCTGCATAATCTAGGCTCAATCAGAAAATACCTTTAAATGGCGCATTGTCCAAATGCACAATCAGAGTGGTTACATTTCTCCAGACCCATCCCTCAACTGTTTACCCCGAACATTTGGTGGGGTGACCACTTTGTTGTACTCATCTGTTATTTTTCACAAGCTTTTATTGGTAGACACAGGAGAGTTAGTAAAGGAGACAGGAGACGACAGTGTCAAGGATTCGTACCCACACCAACATGGTACATGTGTGCACTGGGGGGCAGTGTTACTAACCGCTAGACCACCACAGACCACATCTGCTTAGCCCCTAATTTAGATAGGTTAGGCTGTTGCGCTTTATAGACAGGCTAGAGAAAACAGGAGTCTCAATCCTCTGAAATGGCCTTTCTCCATGCCCTTTCCTTCATTTCCACTGATTGGTAAAGGATTGGATAGGATTCCAAAACATTGCCTCTTCTGGTCATGTGCTGTCAGATTACTAATCGAAGAGGAGAGGACATGAGGAGGGGAAGGTTTTCAGTACAACCCACCTTTACATAATTTATAAATACAGTGCTAACCATGGTTCAATTCAGGACCTATAAATATTTTTGAAAATTGTCCATTATATTCTGAGGAATTTTCAATCAGAAAATTAATTTCAATGTTGAATGTCCCCTCTGGAATTCTGAAAACATTAGTGCAATATTTACAAAAGGTTCTCTTAAAACCTAGCTTTATGTTGGAGAACGAGAGATATAGTAGATCTGCAGAGTGAGTTGTATGGCTTTTACTATGGCTTTTCCATGCTCAGCCTCAGTCAACTACAGAGAGGTAGGTGGAAAATGACCTTGTATATCACATGGGTGGGATGGCATCAGGTTGCACCAGCACATACCGCCGCCACTTCAGCTTGCTCACACTGACATACTCAAACATGCAGAGAGAATAAACATACGCATGCACAGCACACATACTCTCTCTTTCTCTTTCTCTCTCTCTCTCTCCCTCTCTCACACACTCCCTCTTTCTCTCTCTCTCTCACACACACACATACACAAGTGAGGATTCTTGTGCATTTACACACTTTCATGTGACAGGAACTCACAGTGTCACACAGGCACACACAGACATACACGATACACCCAATTGGAAACACAACCACACACATTCTTGCCATTCTATAAGCACTGCACTGTCCCTATACCTGTGTCACAGACTCCACATGCTCACCCTCTTATCTCTCTGTCATGCACACGAACACACAGACCCACAGCATCTCTGTCCTTGTCTGTGTCACAGACTTTCATTCTATCTATCCCTCTCCCCAAAATACACACAGCGGGCGCTGTCCTTGCCTGTCACAGATCTATCCTGCAGTAGCTAGCTTGCTAAATCGGCCCTTTCCTAAGCCATGGATGGAGATGGGGATTTGGACTTGTGGTTTTTACTTAATTCTCTGTACAGGTCAATTATTATGACGGTGATTCTGATCTAACCATAAGTTAATATGTTGTGCCACTGGCCTGAGACGATTGAAGTTCAATATGTAGCCTAGATGTAGCCTAGTAGGCTCACGTTAAATAGCTAGCTAACTTAGCTGGTTCATTGTTGCCCATGCCAGGAAGTTAGGCTAGCAAGCATTTTAGCTAGGTAGTCTTTGACAACAAAATCTAAAAGTGTACTGTACGACAGAGCCATAGACCGTTTTGCCATCATGAAAGAGAGGAGGATGGCATTGGCTTTCAACTAGTCTACAAGCACACACACAGAAATCGGTACCATAGACAGCCACATGATATTTAGCAACATTGATTGGACTAAGTTATTTCTGCTGCCTTTAAGTTGGTTTTCAGTGTATTAAACTAAGCATATAGTCTTGTTGATTTGATTATTACATTTTATATTTTAGTCATTTAGCAGACGCTCTTATCCAGAGCGACTTGCAGTTAGTGAGTGCATACATTTTCATACTGGCCCCCCGTGGGAATCAAACCCACAACCCTGGCATTGCAAGCGCCATGCTCTACCAACTGAGCTACATGGGATTATGTTTAAATGTTTAAGTTGAAATGGTGCTGGAATAGCAGAGGCAGTGCTCAGGTTGTCTGTGTGCTGACTTGCGGTAACTCTGTGGTTCTAAATCAGTAGTTGTTTAGTAAACTGTCGAAAACATTACCTTGCTTGACCATGCTGCAGGTCATATAGCTGTTTGTAACATGCAATATTTGCTTTGTGGACTTTACCAGACAGATGTTGCTCTCCGGTTTTGTGATGAAACAAACATATGAGTAGTTAAATGTATTCTGCCACTGTGTGACTGCTGTCTTTTTGTTGTCTCGGCCTTATTGTATGTCACAGTGGCGTATGAACGAATGGGTTATAGAGCAAACAACACAATTATCACAACTTAGGTTGGGATATGGCTTTTTTACTGGCTTGGCTTACCAACTGATTTTACACACACACCGCTACTGATGCCAACTGGAGCACTGGGCCAGTCGCTCTTACGTTAATATTACCTGTGCCAGCACAGGTGAAACTAACGACTGCCTAACGAGGCGACAAGTGCAACACATCCTGTCCAACAAGTAGGATTCTATTCAGGGCAAGCCACATCCAAACAGAACAAACTTCGAAAACTAAATCAAGCAACACCGCAAAGCCTATAACACATCTGACCATAGCACTGGTTCCAATCCAAGTGTCAATGCCATTTATCAAACTCCAGAGGCCTCATTTATCAACCGTGCGTACATTTCTTAGTAAAGCCCCACCTGTTTAGCAAAAAATAATATACATATATACATTGCCCTCGGAAAGTATTCAGACCCCTTGACTTTTTCCACATTTTGTTACGTTACAGCCTTATTCTAAAACTGATTAAATATAACAAAATCTCAGCAATCTACACACAATACCCCATAATGACAAAGCGAAAAAAGGTTTGTAGACATTTTTGCAAATGTACTAAATATAAAAACCGAAATACCTTATTTACATTAGTATTCAGACCCTTTGCTATGAGACTCGAAATTGAGCTCTGGTGCATCCTGTTTCCATTGATCATCCTTGAGATGTTTCTACAACTTGATTGGAGTCCACCTGTGGTAAATTCAATTGATTGGACATGATTTGGAAAGGCACACACCTGTGTATATAAGGTCCCACAGTTGACAGTGCATGTCAGAGCAAAAACCAAGCCATGAGGTCGAAGGAATTGTCCGTAGAGCTTCGATACAGGATTGTGTCGAGGCACAGATCTGGGGAAGAGTACCAAAACATTTCTGCAGCATTGAAGGTCCCCAAGAACACAGTGGCCTCCATCATTCTTAAATGGAAGAAGTTTGGAACCACCAAGACTCTTCCTAGAGCTGGCCGCCTGGCAAAACTGAGCAATCGGGGGAGAAAGGCCTTGGTCAGGGAGGTGACCAAGAACCCAATTGTCACTCTGACAGAGCTCCAGAGTTCCTCTGTGGAGATGGGAGAACCTTCCAGAAGGACAACCATCTGTGCAGGCCTTTATGGTCGATTGGCCAGATGGAAGACACTTCTCAGTAAAAGACACATGACAGCCCGCTTGGAGTTTGCCAAAAGGCACCTAAAGACTCTCAGACCATGAGAAACAAGATTATCTGGTCTGATGAAACTAAGATTGAACTCTTTGGCTTGAATGCCAAGCGTCACGTCTGGAGGAAACCTGGCACCATCCCTACAGTGAAGCATGGTGGTGGCAGCATCATGCTGTGGGGATGTTTTTCAGTGGCAGGGACTGGGAGACTAGTCAGGATCGAGGCAAAGATGAACGGAGCAAAGTACAGAGAGATCCTTGATGAAAACCTGCTCCAGAGTGCTCAGGACCTCAGACTGGGCAGGAGTGGCTTCGGGACAAGTCTCTGAATGTCCTTGGGTGGCCCAGCCAGAGCCCGGACTTGAACCCGATCTTACATCTCTGGAGAGACCTGAAAATAGCTGTGCAGCAACACTCCCCAACCAACCTGACAGAGCTTGAGAGGATCTGCAGAGAAGAATGGGAGAAACTCCCCAAATACAGGCGTGCCAAGCTTGTAGAGTCATACCCAATAAGACCCGATGCTGTAATCGCTGCCTAAGGTCCTTCAACAAAGTACTGAGTACTTATGTAAATGTGATATTTCCGTTTTTTATTTTTAATAAATTAGCAAAAATGTCTAGAAACCTGTTTTGACTTTGTCATTATGGGGTATTGTGTGTAGATTGAGAGAAAAAAAACGGACCGAATACTTTCCAAAGGCACTGTATATATAATTGTTTTGTTGTTGTTGCCTGTTTTGCATATTATTTTGGCATTAATACGTGTCACATATCAGTGTCACATATCGCTTTCTTGAGTAAGGCAGCTCCAAAATGCAGGTGTTTCAACCTAGCGCAGTGCTTTCTGTAGTGGTGGGGCAGCCAGCGGAAAATAGTGCCCATCCAAGATGGCTCAAGGTCATTGGCCACAGATAAAATTATGTCAAATCACGTTATATCTACAGTTGCTTTGATTGGACTGATCATGTCAACATCATACTTTCGAAATCTTAGCTAACAAGCTAGACAAGCAGTCATCATCATGAATCAAGTCGGCAATCTACTGGCAAATCCTTTTCAATCCTTGTCATATGAAGAGAAATTATAGAGAAAATGTATCGTTGCTCATCGGCCATTGGACATAAACATTACACAACAAGTTGGAAATCGCAAATTCAACAATGAGTGGTTTGGAAGCATTGCAAAGCAATCACTAGCGTGCTATTCAGTGGAGTGGGTGTGTGGTCCATGTCTGGGTTTAAGGGTCTCTTTTCCAAGCTTGACTACGTCCATCCTAGCTCACTCATTAATGTCTTAATCGAAATTACGGATTGCCTCTTATCCACTCGTCGTCCCCTTATGCTATAGTTTGTACATCTCAATTGTCAGTAGAAACCACTTTTGTTTAAGCAAGTCAGCCATATCAGCTACAGTGGGGAAAAAAAGTATTTAGTCAGCCACCAATTGTGCAAGTTCTCCCACTTAAAAAGATGAGAGAGGCCTGTAATTTTCATCATAGGTACACGTCAACTATGACAGACAAATTGAGAAAAAAAAATCCAGAAAATCACATTGTAAGATTTTTAATGAATTTATTTGCAAATTATGGTGGAAAATAAGTATTTGGTCACCTACAAACAAGCAAGATTTCTGGCTCTCACAGACCTGTAACTTCTTATTTAAGAGGCTCAAAATGATCACAAGAACGGTGAGCAAAAATCCCAGAACCACACGGGGGGACCTAGTGAATGACCTGCAGAGAGCTGGGACCAAAGTAACAAAGCCTACCATCAGTAACACACTACGCCGCCAGGGACTCAAATCCTGCAGTGCAGACGTGTACCCCTGCTTAAGCCAGTACATGTCCAGGCCCGTCTGAAGTTTGCTAGAGTGCATTTGGATGATCCAGAAGAGGATTGGGAGAATGTCATATGGTCAGATGAAACCAAAATATAACTTTTTGGTAAAAACTAAACTTGTCGTGATTGGAGGACAAAGAATGCTGAGTTGCATCCAAAGAACACCATACCTACTGTGAAGCATGGGGGTGGAAACATCATGCTTTGGGGCTGTTTTTCTGCAAAGGGACCAGGACGACTGATCCGTGTAAAGGAAAGAATGAATGGGGCCATGTATCGTGAGATTTTGAGTGAAAACCTCCTTCCATCAGCAAGGGCATTGAAGATGAAACGTGGCTGGGTCTTTCAGCATGACAATGATCCCAAACACACCGCCCGGGCAACGAAGGAGTGGCTTCGTAAGAAGCATTTCAAGGTCCTGGATTGGCCTAGCCAGTCTCCAGACCTCAACACCATTGAAAATCTTTGGAGGGAGTTGAAAGTCCGTGTTGCCCAGCGACAGCCCCAAAACATCACTGCTCTAGAGGAGATCTGCATGGAGGAATGGGCCAAACTACCAGCAACAGTGTGTGAAAACCTTGTGAAGACTTACAGAAAACGTTTGACCTGTGTCATTGCCAACAAAGGGTATATAACAAAGTATTGAGAAACTTTTGTTATTGACCAAATACTTATTTTCCACCATAATTTGCAAATAAATTCATTAAAAATCCTACAATGTGATTTTCTTGATTTTTTTTCTCATTTTGTCTGTCATAGTTGACGTGTACCTATGATGAAAATTACAGGCCTCTCTCATCTTTTTAAGTGGGAGAACTTGCACAATTGGTGGCTGACTAAATACTTTTTTCCCCCACTGTATGTATTTTTTAAAGGCAGTAAATTAGGCTGAATTAACTGTTTCGCTGCCAGACAAGGCTCCGAGGATAGCCAGGTGTAGCAGTGGTAAGGATTCACTCCATTTTGCTGAAAATAAAGCTCTGCTGTTGGGACAGCTTTATGTAGGCCCTAACAGTTTGTGGGCACCGTATTGTTTAGTATTGTGTAGTGGCTTTGCTGGCATGCATCAACATTACTTTTTTAAAGTTTGCCCCACCAAGATTTACATGCTAATATCGCCACTGCCCATACTGTCAAATATTTGAAATAGGCTACCTACCGGTCTATTTACTTTCGAGCATGTTGAATGAGCGATGTTAGCCTACAATTCTTTGTGTAGCAGGAAAAAACCAGTCATGTCAGAAAAGGAGAGACATATGATTACATTATAATTAGGATTTAGACCTATATAATAAAAGTAAACTAAATCTATTAGACTACATGCTGCTATGCGATCTTACCAACATCAAATGCATCGGTTTTATCATGAGCCCTACATTTTAATGTTTTTATTAGCCCACCATTATTAGAATTCCTGGGCATCAAACACTTCCATCTCCCAAAATAACAATATTAGCTTGCAATACAATTGATCAACCACTAGAAGTTGTGCGTACGCATGTTCTGAGCTGTACGTCGAGATACGCACACTTTCCCATCAAGTTCAATACTAACTATTACAGAAGAACTGGAGCATGCAAGGTTTAGAGTCTTCTTTGTGTGCACTCCAGGCCTGGCTTACTGTTAGGGACCACTGTAGCAAGTGTTGACGTTAGTATTAGCCTGTTCCAGGTGCCAGGTTCCCTGAGCTGTTGAGGACAACCACTAGAGCAAGCAATAGTTAATGGGCGGCAGGTAGCCTAGCAGTTAAGAGCATTGGGCCAGTAACCAAAAGATTGCTGGTTTGAAAAAAAAGCCATTGCTTAAAGAAAAAAAAATATGAAAAATGTATGCACTCACTAACTGTAAGTCGCTCTGGATAAGAGCGTCTGCTAAATGACTAAAATGTAAAATGTAAATATAATCCCCGAGCCGACTAGGTGAAAAATCTGTCGATGTGCCCTTGAGCAGTGTCTTGCAAAAGTATTCATCCCCCTTGGCGTTTTTCATATTTTGTTGCATTGCAACCTGTAATTTAAATGGATTTCTATTTGGATTTCATGTAATGGACATACACAAAATAGTCCAAATTGGTGAAGTGAAATGAAAAAAATAACTTGTTTCAAAAGATTCTAAAAAAATAATAACGGAAAAGTGGTGCGTGCATATGTATTCACCCCCTTTGCTATGAAGCCCCTAAATAAGATCTGGTGCAACCAATTACCTTCAGAAGTCACATAATTAGTTAAATGAAGTCCACCTGTGTGCAATCTAAGTGTCACATGATCTGTCACATGATCTCAGTATATGTACACCTGTTCTGAAAGGCCCCAGAGTCTGCAACACCACTAAGCAAGGGGCACCACCAAGCAAGCGCCACCATGAAGACCAAGGAGCTCTCCAAACAGGTCAGGGACAAAGTTGTGGAGAAGTACAGATCAGGGTTGGGTTATAAAAAAATATCCGAAACTTTGAACATCCCACGGAGCACCATTAAATCCATTATAAAAAAATGGAAAGAATATGGCACCACAACAAACCTGCCAAGAGAGGGCCGCCCACCAAAACTCACAGACCAGGCAAGGAGGGCATTAATCAGAGAGGCAACTAAGTTTGGTGTTCGCCAAAAGCCATGTGGGAGACTCCCCAAACATATGGAGGAAGGTACTCTGGTCAGATGAGACTAATATTGAGCTTTTTGGCCATCAAGGAAAACGCTATGTCTGACGCAAACCCAAGACCTCTCATCACCCCGGTAACACCATCCCCACAGTGAAGCATGGTGGTGGCAGCATCATGCTGTGGGGATGTTTTTCTTCGGCAGGGACTGGGAAACTGGTCAGAATTGAAGGAATGATGGATGGCGCTAAATACAGGGAATTTCTTGAGGGAAACCTGTTTCAGTCTTCTAGAGATTTGAGACTGGGATGGAGGTTCACCTTCCAGCAGAACAATTACCCTAAGCATACTGCTAAAGCAAAACTCAAGTGGTTTAAGGGGAAACATTTAAATGTCTTGGAATGGCCTAGTCAAAGCCCAGACCTCAATCCAATTGAGAATCTGTGGTATGACTTAAAGATTGCTGTACACCAGCGGAACCCATCCAACTTGGAGTTTTGCCTTGAAGAATGGGCAAAAATCCCAATGGCTAGATGAGCCAAGCTTATAGAGACATACCCCAAGAGACTTGCAGCTGTAATTGCTGCAAAAGATGGCTCTACAAAGTATTGACTTTGGGGGGGTGAATAGTTATGCACGCTCAATTTTTCAGTTTTTTTGTCTTATTTCTTGTTTGTTTCACAAAAATATATATATTTTGCATCTTCAAAGTGGTAGGCATGTTGTGTAAATCAAATGATACAAACCTCCAAAAAATTCATTTTAATTCCAGGTTGTAAGGCAACAAAATAGTAAGCATGCCAAGGGGGGTGAATCCTTTCACAAGCCACTGTAACCCTAATTGCTCCTGTAAGTCGCTCTGAATAAAAGCATCTGCTAAATGACTAAAATGTCATGTAGATGGCTAGATTCTGAAATAAAACATTTCAAATGCATCTATTCAACATTACAATTATTAATATGAATATCTCAAAAGTACCCTTTACATATTATTAGAAAAAATAAACTCTTCAAACACATCAAATTTTCAGAGTGGGCTCTGGTACTGAAGATATGACCCATTTTATACATAGAAATTGACATAATAGGTCATTAACCAATCGTAGCCCTCCTTTAGGATTTCACATTTAGCAAATCACTAGCAGAGTTCCCTTTGAATCCATTTTCCTATTCACTCTGGTGGTGCTCATAAAATGTATCATAACTTAAACATTTGTAGAGCGCCTTCTCTGGAAATGTTATACTTGTACATTGTTAAATTTGGTACTAGAGTATATTGTTCCAAACAATGTCTTAAAATGAACAAAATCAAAAAGGGTACTTTTGAGATATTCATACTGTAAATGTTAAATAAATTAATGTGATTTATTTATTATTTCAGAATCGAGACATACTCCATATGCTAGAGCACACTATAAGGAGTAAAAAGCATGTCAAACATCCTTCCTCCCAATGAAGTTTCTATATGAGAATTGCCAGAACAATCTGAGGTACCAAAGATATTTTCAGGCTGTCATGGCGTGGAATCACCCATTTGTTGGTTGCTCTCAATAAATATAACCCTTCCAAAGAGCCTATTGGCATGGAGGTGGCGTCTTATTGTAGATTTGGAGACTTGGTGAGCCGAAGATGCGACCAAGTTCTGTAATTCTTCAACCCTTGGATTTTTCTTTGCTTCCCGAAACCATCTTCCTCACTGTGCGTGGGGACAAGATACACTTGCGTCCAATACTAGAAAAGTTTACCACTGTTCCAGTTGTTTAAAAATTCTTCATTGTTGGCCTAATGTCGAGGTTCCATCTACGATTTACCCCGGTGTTTTACCCAAAATGCTCAGAATTTTCTGTTTTCATCTACACGGGCCAGCACCGTGTCTCACTGGGACATGTGTGACGAGGTGTGAATGAAGGAGTTAGGCGCAGGAGGTAAAATACCAGAGTTTATACCGTTGACATAAATCAAACGCCCAAAGCGTCAAACGAAACTATTACAAGGGAAAACATCCACCTTGGCACAAACACAGTGAATAGTAGCTCAACCGAGCTACACGCTCTCACAACAAACAACCGCTCACAAAGACAAGGGGAACAGAGGGAACACTTATACATGTACTAATTAGGGGAATGAGCACCAGGTGTGTGTGATTGACAAGACATGACAAGTGGAGTGATGAGAATGGGATCGGCAGTAGCTAGTACTCCGGTGACGACGAATGCCAAAGCCTGCCCGAACCAGGAGGGGGGGGGCAGCCTTGGCGGAAGTCGTGACAACATGGCTCTGGCGGACGTGCTCTGACTTGGGGCCAATTCCAGGTACTTTTCAGCTGACATTTACATAACAATGGCTAACTGTGAACTTTAACACCTCACAAAGCAACTGTCTTGATGATGCAGAGGTTGTTGATTCTGGTCCCCTAAAATGGGGGGACTATGTACAGAAAGTGCTATAATTTCTAAACGGTTCAATGAAAATTATAAAAATACCCTCAAATTAAAGCTGACAGTCTGCACTTTAACCTCATAGTCATTGTATTATTTCAAATCCAAAGAGGTGGAGTGCAGAGCCAAAACCACTCTCCCAATACTTCTGGAGCTCCCTGTAGCTATCACACACAAAGACACACACCCACGCACACACACATGCTTTTGACACTACCAAAAATGGGCAAAGAGGAACTTACGGCGGAAAAACAACTGCGCAACACCTGGCCTGACATGTCCTCACAATCAAAGTGCCAGGAGTAGAGAAAACCTGCATGCCAAAACACAACCACACAGTTTAATACTTTTGATTGCGTTGAATTTGTTTTATCCTGAGTGAAGCATCACTATATGATTAGAAGGGAGCCAAAAATATTTCTGACGTCATGAAGATGCTTTGACTCGTGTGTCAAATAATTACATTATGGAGTTATGGAGTCTACGGGGTGAAGTTTCCCCTAGGTACAGACCTAGGCACACATCAAGTAAGTGCAGTCCACTGGCAATGAGATGGTGGAAAAATGTGCATTCTAGATCTGAAAAGTGATAATTCCCTAATCATTCAGGTGTGTCAACCATGAAATACTTAAGACTAAAGACTGATGGAATTCAATCAAAGCACATTGCCACTCAAAGCCTACTGCATTCTCATGTGCACATGTCTTTACATTTACTTAATTTTATACCCAGGCATGACACAGCTACTGTCAGAATACTGTACAGAATTCCTTATGATAATGGATCGTTTGTGCCATAGTGTTCAACTGTGGTAAAAACAACATCAACATGAAGTTAGAAGTGGAAATTTACTGAGACTTTTTGGCTTTGGATTCTGCCAGGAATGTGGGTATGTATGTTGTTGATTTTACCTAGCCTGCAGGTCCAAACTTCACCATTCTTTCACCGTAACCCAAGGTGGTGATGCTACCTGTTGCGGCATGCGCTCAACCCTCTTCGATTGTTCAACTCCATTTGTTCAAATCAAGCCTCAAGAGCTACAAACTAAACATAACGATGACTCGTGTCATCAATTTGGAAATACATATTTTTAAAACGACAGTGAGTTTGTTATTTTGGGTTATACCCTACAGACTATTTGTGGTTGCTGGTAGACAATGGAAAGTAATCTACGTCTGTTTGATCAGTTTTAAAACGTTTCAGTAATTTTCCAGCAACTTATTCAGAACTTCAGGGGGATACTCTTTGAACAGAGTATTAATATGATATTACAATGTCTTGATTGACATGATTTGATTACTGTAGATATGGAGTGAATCTGATTTGATTGGTTGAGAGCATGTAAAATTCAGGCTTGTGTTGAGTTAGTCTGCGAGGAAGCAAGTTAGAGGTGGAGGATTCGTTCACTCTGAGTTTATAAAAAATGTAACAAGTTAGCAGGGCTCAATGAAATTGCACTCTTACAGATACAAAGAAGAATAGTTTGTAGTTACACGTGGTCTGGAGCTTGCTTATAGAGGTACGCACATTTTCGATTTTCCAAATTCCAGGTTGATGAATCACAATGTTGGTCTGGATTCTTGATTGGATCATCATCATCTGGTCATCTGGGGTCAGCGGGATGAAAAGTGAATCCTCCAGAGATGCCTGTTCTCCATTGAGATTACAGTTCTGCTTACCGGCCCAGCCAATAAGCAACATAATGGCCACTTAGGGCCCTGCGGCCCAAGAGGGGCCCCAAAAGACTAGGGCCAACTTGCTTAGGGCCCCCAAAAGGTTAGGGCTGGTCCTGCAGATGCAATCTCCTCTTCCTCCAGTACAGTGTCCCTCCTGAGCTGGTACACATATGTGATCTCTGGCCTGCCCATACTAGTGGTCACTAGCAGGGGTGTTATTTTGCCTATACAAAATGGCTGGCAAACTGTAGTTACAGTGAGGGAAAAAAATATTTGATCCCCTGCTGATTTTGTATGTTTGCCCACTGACAAACACATGATCAGTCTATAATTTTAATGGTAGGTTTATTTGAACAGTGAGAGACAGAATAACAATTAAAAAATCCAGAAAAACGCATGTCAAAAATGTTATGAATTTATTTGCATTTTAATGAGGGAAATAAGTATTTGACCCCTCTGCAAAACATGACTTAGTACTTGGTGGCAAAACCTTTGTTGGCAATCACAGAGGTCAGACGTTTCTTGTAGTTGGCCACCAGGGTTTGCACACATCTCAGGAGGGATTTTGTCCCACTCTCTTGCAGATCTTCTCCAAGTCATTAAGGTTTTCGAGGCTGACGTTTGGCAACTCTAACCTTCAGCTCCCTCCACAGATTTTCTATGGGATTAAGGTCTGGAGACTGGCTAGGCCACTCCAGGACCTTAATGTGTTTCTTCTTGAGCCACTCCTTTGTTGAATTGGCCGTGTGTTTTGAGTCATTGTCATGCTGGAATACCCATCCACGACCCATTTTCAATGCCCTGGCTGAGGGAAGGAGGTTCTCATGCAAGATTTGACGGTGGCCCCGTCCATCGTCCCTTTGATGCGGTGAAGTTGTCCTGTCCCCTTAGCAGAAAAACACCCCCAAAGCATAATGTTTCCACCTCCATGTTTGACGGTGGGGATGGTGTTCTTGGGGTCATAGGCAGCATTCCTCCTCCTCCAAACACGGCGAGTTGAGTTGATGCCAAAGAGCTCTATTTTGGTCTCATCTGACCACAACACTTTCACCCAGTTCTCCTCTGAATCATTCAGATGTTCATTGACAAACTTCAGACGGCCCTGTATATGTGCTTTCTTGAGCAGGGGGACCTTGCGGGCGCTGCAGGATTTCAGTCCTTCACGGCGTAGTGTGTTACCAATTGTTTTCTTGGTGACTATGGTCCCAGCTGCCTTGAGATCATTGACAAGATCCTCCCGTGTAGTTCTGGGCTGATTCCTCACCGTTCTCATGATCATTGCAACTCCACGAGGTGAGATCTTGCATGGAGCCCCAGGCCGAGGGAGATTGACATTTCTAGATGTTTCTTCCATTTGCGAATAATCGCACAAACTGTTGTCACCTTCTCACCAAGCTGCTTGGCGATGGTCTTGTAGCCCATTCCAGCCTTGTGTAGGTCTACAATCTTGTCCCTGACATCCTTGGAGAGCTCTTTGGTCTTGGCCATGGTGGAGAGTTTGGAATCTGATTGATTGATTGCTTCTGTGGACAGGTGTCTTTTATACAGGTAACAAGCTGAGATTAGGAGCACTCCCTTTAAGAGTGTGCTCCTAATCTCAGCTCGTTATCTCTATAAAAGACACCTGGGAGCCAGAAATCTTTCTGATTGAGAGGGGGTCACATACATATTTCCCTCATTAAAATGCTAATAAATGTATAACATTTTAAAAGATACCAGAAATGTTCCCTACGTACAAAAAGCGTATTTCTCTCAAGTTTTCTGCACACATTTGTTTACATCCCTGTTAATGAGCATTTCTCCTTTGCCAAGACAATCCATCCACCTGACAGGTGTGGTACATCAAGAAGCTGATTAAACAGCATGATCATTACATAGGTGCACCTTGTGCTGGCGACAATAAAAGGCCACTCTAAAATGTGCAGTTTTGTCACACAACACAATGCCAAAGATGTCTCAAGTTTTGAGGGAGCCTGCAATTGGCATGCTGACTGCAGGAATGTCCACCAGAGCTGTTGCCAGATAATTTAATGTTAATTTCTCTACCATAAGCCACCTCCAACATTGTTTTAGAGAATTTGGCAGTTAAATTGTAACTCAGTTAAATCTTTGAAATTGTTGCATGTTGCGTTTATATTTTTGTTCAGTATAATATTTTATAATGATATTTATATTTTATTGGTTAATACAAAAAAATCACACCAAGATTTGTTTTCCCACCACACAAGCATGCATGCACGCACATACGCCTGCACACACGCACACACACAACCTTAAAAGAAGCACAGTTTCCCCAGAAAATCCAACTGTTTCCATGTCTCTCTGTTGCACCAGTGTTTACCCTCCGTACCATGTCGGTGCCTACCTCAGGCAGCAGAGGGTGGGGGCCAGGCTATGCCACAGTGCCCAGGGGAAGCTCCTGTGCCAGCCAAGCTCAGTGACCCCTTGTCCAATCTAGCCAGCCAGTGTGCCATGGCTGGGTGCCCTCTCTGGGTGCCCTGCCTGGGTGCCATGCCTCGCTCCAGCCGGTGGTGCCAGCTGCAGCCTGCATGCCCAAGCGTGCCAGCTTATAGCCCAGTAAGGAGAGTTTATGTGTGTGGGGATGTGTTATGTTTGTCTGTATGTGTGTGTTCTGTGTGTGTGTGTGGAGAGGGGGAGGAAGGGGCGAGGGCTTAGCCCCACATCCTGCAACCCAGCTGCCACCACAGTCGGCTGGTCAAAAAGACACACACACACAATCAGGGTATAATGTGTATTAACACCAACCTATTCTAGGGGATTTTGTACCTTTTCTTTCTATTTTTCTGCTAAGGAATCAATGACACATTAATTGCTTTCACTTTCACAAGGTTAGGTATATGTATGACCTTGAAGTATACTCCACTTGTGTAGTGAGTCTAGAAATTGTGATGTCACGAGAGGCTGTGTCCTGGAGGGACGTTACATCCCCCTGAGGTGGCTGCAAACCCAGACAGCTATGGCTCCATCTGCTGGTATGGTCGGGAACTCCACCCCTCTATGGCCAATCTTCCCACGCAGCTGAAACAAATGAGGAGCTGATGAGCTGAAGGTTGGGGAAGGGAAGAGACACAGTCTCCAACCTGGGCTCTCTGGAGGACAAGAGTGCTGCACGTCCACTTCCATGAGGAATCTAAGGATTTGGAGATACTTACCTTTGGGAAATACTCACCTTTGGATATATGCACCTGTGGAAATACGTGAGAGACATTTGGAAGGACTTTTTGCTGGGTTGGCCACTAGCTGCAACGTGGACTACAGTAAGGCTGGGGGAAAAGTTATCTGAGCGAGTGAGAGTTATGACTTTGGATGTGGAAGAGACATCCCTGAACTGTTAACCCTAAAGAGCCACAAGAGAACAGAATTTTGTTATATTTTCGTTAATTTCCCAAGACCTATAATAAAATCCTTGTTTTGTTTGAACCTTGTCTCCTTGCACTACTTGAGCAATCCCGCTGAAAGCTGTGTAGCCTCTTGTGACGTCACAGATGGTGGAGAATACGGGCACGCCAAGCGTTAATAGTGCATGTCAGAGGAGGATACCGAAGGTTTGATCACCCAGTTTTCCAAGTTGGCCGTCAGGCTCCCCGCCGACTGAAATGGAGGACATATTGAAAGCCCTTGTTGCTGGCCAGCAAGCCCAGATGCAAGCAAACGTGGCTCTCTTGGAGGAGCAAAAGAAAGCCAACCTTCTGAAGGCAGAGGAGTTGCAGTTGCAGAGACAGAGGGTGGTCCAAAATACCCGCCCAATAAAGGCAAGTGACTTTATATCTAAGATGGGAGCTACTGATGACATTGAGGCATACCTGCATGCATTTGAGGCCACGGCCACTAGGGAAGCCTGGCCCAAGCGACAGTGGGTTGGTCTGTTAGCCCCCTTTCTAACCGGGAATCGCTGAATGCTGTCCGGGACCTGGGCCCTGACCAGGTTACTGACTATGATGCCCTGAAGTCTGAGATCCTCAGCAGATATGGACTCACAAAGTTTGGTATGGCCCAGCGCTTTCACAGCTGGACCTTCCAACCAGACCAACCTCCTCGGGCGCAGATGCATGAACTTGTCCGACCGCAAGGAAATGGCTGGATCCGCAGAGGAATACAGCAGCGGCGGTGGTGGAGGCCGTTGTGGTGGATCGTTACCTACGCGCCCTGCCTTATGAGGCAAAACGGTTCATCAGTCAACAGGCCTTGACCACGGCTGATCTGACCGTGGAAGCTGTGGAAAAGTACCAGGCCACAGCGGAGATGCTGAATGCTTCCCGAAAAGACCCCAGGAGTGCGGCCCCACCACAAATGGGAAGAACCCGTCCAAAGGACCCCCAAGGTCTCGAACCCAGCCACGTCAGGACTTATCCCGGCTCCAGGGGAGCCAGTAACCAGACGGGTCCAAGAAGAGTACACCAGGAGGGGGAAACTCGACAGTGTTACCGGTGTGGGGAGATGGGACATATCTCCTGGCAGTGTGGGAAACCAGCCGATGAACCTATGCCCACTGCGGAGTCCTCCAGCTCAGCACCCACACACCGTTTGCCTCGCTCTTGGGAGACGTAGATGGCGGCCCAGATCGACCCCCACCTGCCCGGTAACTGTGAATCACCATGATGTGGAGGCCTTACTGGATTCTGGTAGCCGGGCCACCCTGGTGCGTAAGGATTTGGTGGGCCCAACGTGTCTGACCCCGGGAAAGTCCTCCCAGTTTCCTGTGTCCATGGGGACACCAGAGAATACCCCATTACTGAACTTACAATGACCAGCACACGGGGAACCATACACACGACGGCGGGGTGGTTGATTCCCTCCCCGTCCCTGTCCTAATTGGACGAGACTGCCCAGCCTTTTACCCACTCTGGAGAGAGTCTCAGGAGAGGATAACCCAGTACCTCGGAAACGGAGAGGCAAGACTCATCCTGGGAAGGCTCCGGTGCAATCCTCCGAGTTACTTACTCCGCCCGGGCTCTGATAGGGATGGCAGGTGCCCAGACCGACACCGAGAACTGGTCCGGATACGGGAGAAGAGAACGCAGCCCAGGAAAGTGCTCCGTTCTCCAGTGAAGAAGACGTCCCAGGCACCCAAGAGCTTCCCCCTCTCACAGGCCAGTATGGTACGGCTCAATTACAAGATCCTACTCTTGCAAATGCCTTAAGAAATGTGCAGGTATTAGAAGGTGTAGTGTTAGGTGATAAGACAAACCCTACTTACCCCCATTTCGCAGTAAACCGGGGGTTAGTATATCAGATAGTCAAGAAAATGATGAAGTGCATGAACAGCTCCTCGTGCCACAGCCCTATCGGGCCACAGTACTCAACCTAGCACACACACACCCGCTTAGGGGCCCACTTGGGGGTAGAGAAGACTAAGGAAAGAATCATGCAACGTTTCTTTTGGCCAGGAGTACACAAAGAGATAGAGAACTACTGCCGTAGTTGCCCTGAGTGTCAGCAGGTTGCGCCAAAGCCCACATATAGAAACCCGCTCATTCCCTTGCCCATTATCGAAACTCCTTTTGAGAGGATTGGATTAGACATAGTCGGGCCCTTACCGAAAAGTTCCAGGGGACATCAATACATTCTGGTCATTCTGGACTATGCATCCGGTACCCGGAGGCCATTCCACTGAGGAAGGCTACATCCAGACAAATCGCCAAGGAGCTGTTCCGTCTCTCAACTAGTCTGGGAATCCCAAAAGAGATATTGACGGACCAAGGGACTCCATTCATGTCCAGGGTGATGAAAGAACTCTGTGCTTTACTGAAAATCAAACAGCTGAGAACCTCGGTCTACCACCCCCAGACAGATGGCCTAGTCGAACGTTTTAACAAAACACTAAAATCCATGCTGCGGAAAGCGGTAGGGGAAGATGGGCGCAACTGGGATCAGCTGTTACCCTACATATTATTTGCGGTGAGAGAGGTACCTCAGTCTTCTACTGGTTTTCACCCTTTGAGCTCTTGCTTTCCTACAGACCCAGAGGACTGCTCGACATCGCCAAGGAGGCCTGGGAGGAGCAGCCATGCCAACAGCGGACACTGATCGACCATGTCGGGGCTATGAGGGAGAGAATGAAGGCCATCTATCCCATGATGCGGGAACACCTGGAGGCCAGTCAGCGGCAACAGCAAGCCTCCTACAACAGATCTGCTCAACCCAGGGAGTTTAAGCCGGGGGACAGAGTGCTGGTCCTGGTGCCAACCGCTGAGTGTAAATTCCTGGCAACCTGGCAAGGACCATATGAGGTCATTGAACGCATGGGAGAAGTAAACTACAAGGTGAGGCAACCAGATAAAAGAAAAACTGAGCAGATTTATCATGTTAACCTTTTAAAGAAGTGGCACGCCAGAGAGGCGCTGTTCAGCTGTCTACCCCCCACAGAGACCAAGGAACCGGCGCGAGAAGAGGTTCAGCTGGGTCCAAATCTGTCCCCACATCAACGACAGATGGCCCTGGAACTCGTGGAGCAGAACCAGGATGTCTTCTCCTCCCTTCCCGGTCACACAGAGGTGGTCCAACATGAGATCCGCACCATGCCTGGCCGAACGGTAAACCAGCGCCCACGCGTGCCAGAGGCTCGTAAAGTGGTTATACAGAAGGAGGTAAGGAAGATGCGGGAGTTGGGAGTAATCGAAGAGTCCCACAGTGCCTGGGCAAGTCCCATCGTACTAGTTCCCAAGCCAGACGGTTCAGTACGATTTTGTAATGACTATCGAAAGTTGAATGAAGTGTCTGAATTTGATGCATACCCAATGCCTCGTGTCGATGATTTAATAGACTCCTTGGGGCATGCTCGTTTCCTAACCACTCTTGATCTCACAAAAGGCTACTGGCAGGTGCCCCTGACCCCGGCGTCTAAGGAGAAGACAGCCTTTGCCACCCCCGGAGGGGCTCTACCAGTATACCCGACTTCCGTTTGGTCTCCACGGGGCACCTGCCACGTTCCAACGCCCTGATGGATCGAGGTCCTTGCGCCCCACAAGAGGCACGCAGCGGCTTATTTGGATGATGTTGTTATACAAAGTCCGGATTGGGCCAGCCACATACCCGGGTACAAGCGGTGCTGGATTCGCTCAGGGGAAGCAGGGCTCACGGCAAACCCGAAGAAGTGCAAGCTGGCCTTCAGTGAGACAAACTACCTGGGGTACACCATTGGGCGGGGGTTGGTCAAACCACAGGAAGCCAAACTGCGGGCCATACAGGACTGGCCGCAGCCCATCACCAAGAAGCAAGTAAGGTCATTTTTGGGCCTCGCTGGCTACTATAGACGCTTTATTGCAGATTTTGCTACCATAGCTGCACCGTTGACGGAGCTGACGACCAAACGCCACTCACGAATGGTGAAGTGGAACCCTGCGGCGGAGGCGGCTTTCCTCAACCTGAAGCGAGCACTCTGCTCCAGTCCGATCCTGGTGGCACCAGACTTCAAGAAGGAATTCATTGTCCAAGCGGATGCTTCGGAGGTGGGTCTGGGTGCTGTCCTCACCCAGGCACATGACGGTGAAGAACATCCCATTCTCTACCTAAGCAGAAAGTTACTTCCAAGAGAGAAGAACTATTCAACGGTGGAGAAAGAATGTCTGGCTGTAGTCTGGGCCCTGGAGTCCCCTTCGGTTCTATCTCCTGGGCCGACGTTTCATGGTGGTATCTGATCACGCCCCTCTGCAGTGGATGGCCAAGAACAAGGAATCAAACAGTAGAGTAACCAGATGGTTTTGAGCTTGCAACCGTTTAACTTTTCTGTTGTCCACAGGGCTGGCAAGCACCACGGCAATGCGGACGCCCTCTCCCGGCGTGATGCCTTCTTCGCTGCCTTTACCCCGACGAGGACGTCGGTCCCGAGGAGGGGGATGTGTGATGTCACGAGAGGCTGTGTCCTGGAGGGACGTTACATCCCCCTGAGATGGCTGCAAACCCAGACAGCTATGGCTCCATCTGCTGGTATGGTCGGGAACTCCACCCCTCTATGGCCAATCTTCCCACGCAGCTGAAACAAATGAGGAGCTGATGAGCTGAAGGTTTGGGGAAGGGAAGAGACAGTCTCCAACCTGGGCTCTCTGGAGGACAAGAGTGCTGCACGTCCACTTCCATGAGGAATCTAAGGATTTGGAGATACTTACCTTTGGGAAATACTCACCTTTGGATATATGCACCTGTGGAAATACGTGAGAGACATTTGGAAGGACTTTTTGCTGGGTTGGCCACTAGCTGCAACGTGGACTACAGTAAGGCTGGGGAAAAGTTATCTGAGCGAGTGAGAGTTATGACTTTGGATGTGGAAGAGACATCCCTGAACTGTTAACCCTTAAAGAGCCACAAGAGAACAGAATTTTGTTATATTTTCGTTAATTTCCCAAGACCTATAATAAAATCCTTGTTTTGTTTGAACCTTGTCTCCTTGCACTACTTGAGCAATCCCGCTGAAAGCTGTGTAGCCTCTTGTGACGTCACAAAATGCACATGCAACACCCACCTGAGGATCTGTCTTTTTCAGCCATCTATTTCCTGTGTTTGAGGGGTGCAAAATCCACTTGATTGCTTTGATTTTACTCCTGCGACTCTTTCATACTCTTGATTGTGCCTGTCGTTTTTTCCCATTAACGTTACAACTGCAGAAATGTTTGTAATGACCTGTCAAACACAACCTGGAAATGGCTGAAATGGGCTCAATGGAATACATTGTCTTTCTGTTTCATCTATAAGAACGCTAAAGCTTCGTTGGGGATTTAACGCATCGTCTCGACACTTACATCACAAGAAAGAGAAAGATAACTTTACTTTGATGGGTGTTCATTTTTTGTGGACTTGAAAAAAGTAATAATTTAATACAGTTGAAATGTTTAGAAATTAGATGCACTCAAATGAAAGCAACTTCCGATAATGAACACTCGGATTATAGTGATATTATGTCTGATCTCACAAACAATGTAAAGTATGTATACAGTGCCTTGCAAAAGTATTCATCCCCCTTGGTGTTTTTCCTATTTTGTTGCATTACAACCTGTAATTTAAACAGATTTTTATTTGGATTTCATGTAATCGACATACACAAAATAGTCCAAATTGGTGACGTGAAATTAAAAAAATAACTTGTTTCAAAAAATTCTAAAGAAATGAATAACGGAAAAGTGGTGTGTGCATATGTATTCACCCCCTTTGCTATGAAGCCCCTAAATAAGATCTAGTGCAACGAATTACCTTCAGAAGTCACATAATTAGTTAAATAAAGTCCACCTGTGTGCAATCTAAGTGTCACATGATATGTCACATGATCTCAGTATATATACACCTGTTCTGAAAGGCCCCAGAGTCTGCAACACCACTAAGCAAACGGCACCATGAAGACCAAGGAGCTCTCCAAACAGGTCAGGGACAAAGTTGTGGAGAAGTACAGATCAGGGTTGGGTTATACAAAAATATCAGAAACTTTGAACATCCCACGGAGCACCATTAAATCCATTATTAAAAAATGGAAAGAATATGGCACCACAACAAACTTGCCAAAACTCACGGACCAGGCAAGGAGGGCATTAATCAGAGAGGCAACAAAGAGACCAAAGATAACCCTGAAGGAGCTCCACAGCGGAGATTGGAGTATCTGCCCATAGGACCCCTTTAAGCCGTACACTCCACAGAGCTGGGATTTACGGAAGAATGGCCAGAAAAAAGCCATTGCTTAAAGAAAAAAATAAAAGCATGTGGGAGACTCCCCAAACATATGGAAGAAGGTACTCTGGTCAGATGAGACTAAAATTGAGCTTTTTGGCCATCAAGGAAAACGCTATGTCTGGCGCAAACCCAACACCTCTCATCACCCCGAGAACACCATCCGATTTTTCATCGGCAGGGACTGGGAAACTGGTCAGAATTGAAGGAATGATGGATGGCGCTAAATACAGGGAAATTCTTCCAGCAGGACAATGACCCTAAGCATACTGCTAAAGCAAAACTCAAGTGGTTTAAGGGGAAACATTTAAATGTATTGGAATGGCCTAGTCAAAGCCCAGACCTCAATCCAATTGAGAATCTGTGGTATGACTTAAAGATTGCTGTACATCAGTGGAACCCATCCAACTTGAAGGAGCTGGAGCAGTTTTGCCTTGAAGAATGGGCAAAAATCCCAGTGGCTAGATGTGCCATGCTTATATAGACATACCCCAATTGACTTGCAGCTATAATTGCTGCAAAAGGTGGCAGTGTAGACAGCTCAGGTGAGTGCAGGTAGGCCTAGACAGAGCAAGTGTTTGGTGGTTGCAGCCCTGTTCCACTTCTTTCTGTTACTTTATTAATATATGCAAATTCACCCAGTGTGTGGATGTATGCAAATGAGACACATACAATTGTACTTATTTTAACACTAAAATAATTGTATTTCTTTTAACACACATAAAAAATATATCTCATACCAGTAGAAAATGTATGTGCATAAAAAGTACATTTTACAATAAATGTAATACCTAAATTCCCACTAAAATCCCTGAACTCCATTCATTATTTGTCTGTGCCAGTAAAATATTTTATGTGCTATAATTCAGTCAATAGCTGATGGATTTAAAAAATGCAAAAAGTCTGGAGTATCTTCATCCATTGTCCAACTGTTGTATTTATTTGAATTGGTTTTAAAACCTTTTAACATTTTTGATGACCGTTGCTAGTGTCTCTCATCGTGTGTGAGCTCATTGACTAACAAAGGACTGCAATGCAATCAGTCATTGTAAGTGTCTGCACCAAGCACTGATCTGAGGACAGTGAAGAGAAGAAAGGAGTGGCTAGAGGGCATAGGCTCTGAAACCGTTGTGACTTGTATCTACAGATCTTGGATCAGTTTGACTCGTTAAATAATAGTTTGGGGTAAGGACAGATGATTTCAAATCTGTGGTTTGGGGAAACATTGTACCTGGTGCCTATGTCTGACTAAAGTGTGTGTGTGTGTGTGTGTGTGTGTGTGTGTGTGTGTGTGTGTGTGTGTGTGTGTGTGTGTGTGTGTGTGTGTGTGTGTGTGTGTGTGTGTGTGTGTGTGTGTGTGTGTGTGTGTGTGTGTGTGTGTGTGTGTGTGTGTGTGTGTGTGTGTGTGTGTGTGTGTGTGTGTGTGTGTGTGTGTGTGTGTGTGTGTGTGTGTACGTGTGTGCCTGACGTTTTCAGTGTGGGACGGACCCACTGTGTGTTTATAAACGCACGGTGCTCAGACGCCCTTGACTGCTGGGAGCCACTCCTGGAAGGAATCCGGTGTCCGCTTTCAACTGCAGTATGAGATATGGAGACAAGGAGCTCCAATGCATCATACTTCTCATACTCCTGCATGTGGGTCAGGGATGGGAAGGGAAGTTCTAAGATTCCAATATTCTAAGATAGGGAATGAATTCACGACTAAGATGTTGCTTATAGCCGCAATCAGCTTTAGAAATGATAACAAAGGTTTCTCCCTGTTTGGGTGAAAAGCTGAGGGATGGGGCTGGAGAAATATAGCCACTCTCAAATTCATAGACAGAGCTATGGATGCAAGGACTGACCATCCATGATATCAACATTATCATTTTAAACCTGTTTTGGGGCTACAGTATATAGTGTTTCTTTATATTAACTTTGTTTACAAACATTGTAGTAAAACAATCTTATATTTTCGGTTCTGATGGGGTACGACAGTTGAACTAACATGCTGACCAAACCGGCTCCGCACGTGCGTCTGCGTGCGCATGTTGATTTTGTCTATCCCCCCAGGCACTTTCATGACACGCAGGTTAAAATACCAAAACCAACTGAGAACCAACTATATTAATTTGGGGACAGGTTAAAACACACATGAAACATTCATGGACATTTAGCTAGCTTGCTGTTGCTAGATCATTTGTCCTGGGAGATAAACTTTGGGTTGTTATTTTACCTGAAATAATTTAGCAGACACTTTTATGCAAAGTGACTTACGGATGTATATTGGATAACAAATATATTCAGTATTCTGTATATGTTACTATAGATGACTATCCAAATGAACACTATCACAGGAAAGACTATGTAACTATTGTGAACTCTTGAAGAAATAGAGAATGAAACTCATTTGATCTTCTATTGCCCTTTCTACCACGATATACGCTTGCTCTTATTCCAGAAAGCACACTAGATATACCCTGGCATTATGTGGCTGAGTGATGAGGAGAAACTAAAATTGTTATTTGTCCATTGTGTATTTCCGTTTGCGAAATATTGAGATAAAGCCTGGAATAAAAGAAAAAGGACTACCTATAATTAAATTATACAAATATTTATCTTCTATGTGGTAAATGGTACTTGTGTATATAGATTGTGTATAGGCTTGTCTCCCACATTAATGTTCTCTTTGTGCCAGACTGGCTTCAAATGCCTTCTGTTTCATTTTTCTGTATTTATTTATCTGTTTATGTATGCATGTATGTACAGTACCAGTCAAAAGTTTGGACACACCTACTCATTCCAGGGTTTCTCTTTATTTGTACTATTTTGTACATTGTAGAATAATAGTGAAGATATCAAAACTATGAAATAACACATGGAATCATGTAGTAACCAAAAAAGTGTTAAACAAAACAAAATAGATTTTATATTTGAGATTCTTCAAAGTAGCCACCCTTTGCCTTGATGACAGCTTTGCACACTCTTGGCATTCTCTCAACCAGCTTCATGAGGTAATCACCTGGGAATGTATTTCAATTAACAGGTGTGCCTTGTTAAAAGTTAATTTGTGGAATTTCTTTCCCCCTTAATGTGTTTTAGCCAATCAGTTCTGTTGTGACAAGGTAGGGTTGGTATACAGAAGATAGCCCTATTTGGTAAAAGACAAAGTCCATATTATGGCAAGAACAGCTCAAATAAGCAAAGAGAAACAACAGTTCATCATTACTTTAAGACATGAAGGTCAGTCAATCCGGAACATTTCAAGAACGTTTCTTCAAGTGCAGTCGCAAAAACCATCATGCGCTATTATGAAACTGGCTCTCATGAGGACCGCCACAGGAAAGGAAGACCCAGAGTTACCTCTGATGCAGAGGATAAGTTCATTAGAGTTACCAGCCTCAGAAATTGCAGCCCAAATAAATGCTTCACAGAGTTCAAGTAACAGACACATCTCAACATCAACTGTTCAGAGGAGACTGCGTGAATCAGGCCTTCATGGTCGAATTGCTGCAAAGAAACCACTACTAAAGGACACCAATAAGAAGAAGAGACTTGCTTGGACCAAGAAACACAAGCAATGGACATTCAACCGGTGGAAATCTGTCCTTTGGTTTGATGAGTCCAAATTAGAGATTTTTGGTTCCAACCACCGTGTCTTTGTGAGAAGCAGAGTAGGTGAACGGATGATCTCCACGTGTGGTTCCTCCCTGTGAAGCATGGAGGACGTGGTGTGATGGTGCTTTGCCAGTGACACTGTCAGTGATTTATTTAGAATTCAAGGCACACTTAACCAGCATGGCTACCACAGCATTCTGTAGCGAGACGCCATCCCATCTGGTTTGCGCTTAGTGGGACTATCATTTGGGACTACCCAACACACCTCCAGGCTGTGTAAGGGCTATTTGACCAAGAAGACGAGTGATGGAGTGCTGCATCAGATGACCTGGCCTCCACAATCACCCGACCTTAACCCAATTGAGATGGTTTGGGATGAGTTGGACTGCAGAGTGAAGGAAAAGCAGAAAAGTGCTCAGCAAATGTGGGAACTCCTTCAAGACTGTTGGAAAAGCATTCCAGGTGAAGCTGGTTGACAGAATGCCAAGAGTGTGCAAAGCTGTCATCAAGGCAAAGGGTGGCTACTTTGAAGAATCTCAAATATAACATCTAGTCTTCAATATTATTCTACAATGTAGAAAATAGTAAAAATTAAGAAAAACCCTTGAATGAGTAGGTGTGTCCAAACTTTTGACTGGTTATGTATGTATGTATATTATTTTACTGCTCTAAGGATATAATTATTGTTTGGATAACCTGGGTTGCAAAATTGGCGAATTGACAAAAATAAAAATGCATTAATTAATTACACTATCAACTACAACTATTTTAATATGCAACCGCTTGCTAGGGGTTAGGTTTAGAGTAAGGGTTAAGATAGGGTTAAAGTTAGGCATAGGGCAAGGGTTAAGGTTAGTGGATAGTTAGTTGAAATGTAGACAGGTAGTTGAACATCTCCAAACCATCTATGTGGGACTATCCATACAAAGTGATAGAGGGATTTAGCAACCCTACGCCCTCTCAAATAAGACAAGTGATGTGCATGACGGGGAAATTGGTTTTAAAGCACGTTTTACTGGAAATCATAATGACCAAACTGATTGGAGATCAGATGTAACTGCATTCCCCATGTCACTGATGGAATAGGGAGCAGTGAGCCCTCACTGAACTGAGCCTTACTCAACATAGTCAACCCATATAGAGAACTATAAAACCATCATCCTGTATGACAGATCCACAGCATCAACACTGATTGAAACTTGAGATGTCTTAAAGGTAGACTCAGCGAGGCACAAAGTAAACAGCAATATCGGGCCGACTTCCGCAACAACTAAGCGCTCAATTCAATCTGTAGCGCTGAAGATCCGCGTTGTAGCGTGACTGACATTTAAAGGCAATGTTCCTGCGGAGACTGCATTCACGGTAAATGCTGTATATGTCGGCTCAGTCGGAAATTACCTTTACATTTCAATTGTGCAATAACGCTGAACTTCCACAATTCGGATTGAATCCAGCCCTAAGAACGTTGAAGCGAGGCTAAACTTCTCTGCTGTTTTGGTCCTGTAGCTAGTGTACGAAGTTGTAGGAGCATGAAGCGCACCTGCACAGAGAACATTCTTGCGTTGCACTCATCTCGATGGCCATGTTTGAGAGCATAAAAACCATGATGTCTCATGGGTAAATTGTGACTGAGTGACTAATCTAGTTATTTATGATACAAGGTGATTTGTAGATCAGTCAGTCTCGACTCACCTTTAAAGTTGTCTGCAATGTCGAACGTGCCCTCTATCAGTGGTGCTGCTTGTGGCATCGTCATAACTCTGAGTCTACCTTTAATGGCAATATAGCCCTTACGCCTGTGGGTAACAATTCTATTGCACATCCTTATCCCTTATGGTTATGATCATAACCGTCGTCCTTCATTTTACAATTGTTCATCCTTACCACCTTCACACCGCTTTCTTCATCAATCCCATTATCATCACCATCGTTATAACCCCACATCCATCATCTTTTTACCACCATCATCACACTCACCCCTCATCTATCGTTCAAGAACCCAATCATCATCATCAATCAATTCTACTTTAACTACCTTCATCATCACCATTACCAGTAGTACTCATTCTTTTTTTTTTTACTACATTCATTGTCTTTTTCAACGTTGGCCCTTCTCCATCCTTCATCTGTTGCTGTCCGGAAAAGCCTCCTGCGGCTGGGGCTCGGGCACTTCCTTCCTGGGGTGTAAGCCGATCCAGACTTCCATCCACTAGATCGAGGGATGGTCCCATTAGCCTCGGGCAGGCAGAGCACCCACGGGAGATGGGAATAGCACTCCCCCCCATAAACGCTGGGATGAAAACGCCAGCCTCCTATTGGTGGAGCCCCGATCGGCTGAGAACTGGAGACCATGCGCCATTGGTGGGTCGGAGCCAGGGTGGAGTGATCGAGTGGGGCAGTATTGTATTGATCTCGACTCATCCTCAGCCCTTGGCTGAAGCAAGGGCAAACATTGCTCTGTTTCTTACCTTTGTCATTGACATATTTGGCAAGTTAGGCCCCCAAATGAGGCGGTTTAATTTATGTAGGTATTGGAATGGTATAGAGCTAGTGAATTCCAGTTGTCCAATTATGGTGCTAATGGGGAACTGAAATCACTTAATTTTGATACTCATTTATTAACAAGAGAGAATTTGATTTAACATTCAGCTGTGGAAGACTTACTTGGGCGAATGCCAGCTCTGCGCTGGTTACAAAAAAAATTATTTGATCTCTTCTTCCTCCTCCCCTCCCTCCATTCCAGTACAGTGTATAAAATGCTTTAACCCAATGAGTCCCACCACAACACTGGCGCAATTTGGACTTTAATCCCTTTTAAACATTGTGTGTTTGACCTACAGATTTCTGGGTAAAACACTTCATTCGGAGGCTAAATATAAGGGCTGGACATGCAGATAAATGAAATTCAGATACATTAAATGTTGATTTTTGCTGGGGTCTCGGGACAGAAAATAAATCCAAATTATTTATTAACCAATAACAAATTTTAAAAAATGACACTAAATTATCCAAATAACTTTTGCAACAGCAACACTTTTCTTTTGTACAAAACAAATGACAGTCACAGAAACCTTCCCTCCCCCCTCCATTTGCCATCATCCTCTCCAATATTAAGCATACCCGACATTTACTTTACCAGCTATTACGAGTTTTAAATTCTTTATTTTGCTGCGTGCCATAGAGGAAACATGATGGCTGTTCGAGATGTTAACATGAATATGAACGGCAAAAGAGAACAGAAAAACAAATCTGTAATTCGCCAATTTCTGAGGTAAATCTTTTTGGATTGAGTTGGTACCTCAAAACACAACTGCATTATAACAAAATATGTTCCCTTCATTAAAGCCTTGAACCAGAGCAGGCTAAAAGCAGATGCGAACAATACAGTATATTTGACAAACTAACCTCCAGATAAAATGTTACAAGTCTTCCACAGGTTAGGAACGTCCATCACTATTTTTCCAGAAAACTCCATTGACAGCAGAGTGAAACAGGGGAGAGAGCTTTACTGAGGCGAACAAAACACGCCACGATACACCACGCGATTTTTAAGAGATACTTTCCTTAATAGACAACAAACCAACAACAAAAAGATGACCGTTGATTAGATAAATATAACTTTACATTAAGGAACCCTCTATAAAGGCTTTACAATTTTGGGAGTTTTTACACTAGTTTACAAACTGTCAGTATTGAATAGATACCTAAATAACGTTCATAAATCATTGTGGTAGTGCTCGCCAAATAGAGGGCTATTATCAATCCTTCACACAGACCCTGGTTCCACATCAGACATTATTTAGGACCCTGGTCATTACAGTTACATTTCCCAGGATGATTTGGTGGCACCCGTAATAATCAGGAGCAGAGCTGGGAATATTATGATTTCACCCATTTTTGTTACCAAATTCAGTAAACATCATCCAGACAGTGTTTCTGCTCCCACCAGGCAAAACATGCTCAGAAAGGGAACTGCATGAGGGTTTGACACCAAAAATGCAAATATCTGTTCGTAAAGCATGTAGTCATTCAGAAGACATCAAGCCAATTTATAAAGAACAGTGATAATAGCCGTATGTCTATAGGCTCACTATCTGGCAAGCACTAAAACAACAGTCACCTATCAATACATTATAACCGTTACTCTGTAAATGTGGATCGAGGATCAATAACATATATTTAACAGAAATATCAAGAGTTTATGAACTACTTGCAACCCTTCATAAGTCCTTTATAAGGGGCACCTTAATGCAAATGCTCTTGACTGTGGGACGCTGTATATTCTCCTTTGAACCGTTATAAAACCTGCCTATTTCAACTGGCATAAATAAAAGGAATGGCATTGTAAAAAATAATAAAAATAATAATAATAACAATAAAAAAAAGTGTGACGTCGTCTTTAAGTTACTAACTTCAAATATACACAGCGACTCTTTTTATATACACCTATGTACAGATGTTATTTTTTATTTATTTTTTGAATACCTTTGAAATGGTGTTGCTATGAGGGCGGACTCTCCGGATACACACCTATCCCTTTGAGTGGTAATCACAGGGGTCAAACTGGGCAGCGAGACTCAGGAACCTCGGGTGTAGCATGGTTTACTACAGGGCTCATAGAAAGGCACTTGCTACCAACTCAAATACTGCAATCCTTTAAACAGAGCTTTCAGCCTAGAAAACCGAGAGACAGGAGAGAAAAAATAATTGAAGGCCACATAGTAGGCACTGGGGTTTCTTTCCCCCTCGAGGCTGTGCTCTTGGTAAGGCTGGCACGGGACGGCTGCAGACTGGCAAGGCGGGCGTGCCGGGCTGAGAAAGAGAGATGGGTGGGTTGCTGCAGTAACCTCTGTTGCAGCGGTCAACAGAGTCCCCCGAAAAGCCCCCCCCCCCTCCCCCACGTGTCTGTCGCAACCAAAAGGGCCCACTCACAATTAAACAAAATCACAATCTATCAACAAAAAAACGTCTTTATACAGGTTATTTTTCCCCCTCCATTTGGACTTTATCTTCGCTAATTTTAACAGTACAATTCAAACAAAGGCGAGGCCTCACTTTTCCTCTTTTGAAAGTAATACAATTATGCTTCATCTGTACATAAAAAAGAAACGCCCTCTTTGCGTTAGCACTCGGCCCCCCCAAAACAAATCTTACAGATGACAGCAAAATAAAAAAAAATAAAACAAGAATGGTTCTTTGAACTCAAAAGCCTCTTTTTCTCTTTTAATAGTACAATATATAGGATCCTCCCCCTCTTTCCTCGGTCGGTGCTGTGGCGTGAGTCCGTTTCAGAGTTCCGTTCGTTCATACAAAATGGTCTTTGACGTCTTGGCCAGCCAGGGTGGCGTTGACATTTTTCCAGCGGTTGTCTTTGGTGGTGGTCCGGTTGGGTGCTTTTAAGGGCAAACTCCGTGAAGTGCAGATCACGTCCCCTTTGGACTGCACCCCGGTTTTAGAGTACTTACAGATGGGCCCCTTGCCCGCTTCCACTTCTACATCTTCCTCCTCGAACTCCATCTCTCCCTCCGTCTCCTCCTCGTCCTCCCCTCCATCACGCATCCTATAGGGGGAGCCCATGAGCTTCTTGCGCTCCTGCTGGGCCTCCTTGTTGTTGTCTTTGAGCTGCTGCTGTTGTTGTTGTTGACGTCCTCCAACAGGCCGCAGGGGCTCCCACTGGTTGTTGACGCTCTCTTCGACGGGGCCGCATGCCCTCCTCTCACGCTCTTTTCTCCGCTTGCGCGTCCACCACACGCACACAATGATGCAGAACAGCCAGAGCACGCAGAAGACCACGCACAGAATGGGCACAAGGTAGTCTATGCCACGACACCGAGAGAAAGAGGGAAATACAGAAAGAGAGAGAAGAAACTGGGTTCAAATGGATTGCTCAATAACATAAAACACAGCAAAATGTTTAAAGCAATAATATGTAACTTTTTGGGCGACCTGACCAAATTCACATAGAAATGTGAGTTATAGATCTGTCACTCATTAAAGGAAGTCTAAGAAGTGGTAGATCTGTTCCATTTCTATGCTTCCCGTGCTCAAGTCTTGTTTTTGAGTCTTTCGCTTTCGGTTCAAACATCTGCAAACACAATATTTTTGATGGTACAATGATGCTCCACCCTATACTTGCTTGTTCTGTCACGTAAACTGAAATTAAGCAAATTACTCACATTTTTGCAATCAGGAAATGGTGGAGCAATTTCTGCATAGTGCATATTTAAGTAGAGGAGCTGAGGCAGCCAAGTTAGAATGCAAGGATGAAAGACCATTCTCCCTATGTGCCATTGGTCATCTTAAGGTCTCATGACATTTAATATTGTACATGGATGCACTGCACGTCGCCAAGTGCGCAGACAGTGAGGTTGTTAGTGAGTCACCCCATTAAGGTAACACGCAGGGGTTTTTAAGTCCTGTTTCAGAGATGTACGCCACGTCAAATCACTAGACCGGGCTGACGGCCGCTGTCACAGTGTTTTATGACCCGCGGCTATAAAATCAATTGGCTTCAGGTCCACTTAGTGCCTTTAGGAAGGCAGAGCCTAAATGAGGAAGTAAACGTTCTGCAACAACACAGCCCTGGGGGTCAACCTTGGGCATTTTACTTACCCACTGTGGGGGGCATGACCTGCGTTTCCACTTTGACCTCAATGACTGCCAGCATGACTGTGCTGTTGTGACGCTTAGACAGTGTGCCCACGATGGTGCTGGCTACCTCTTGGATCAGACTGTGGTCCAGCTGTTCATCCGGCTGGAACGACTGGAAAACAGTAAAGAAAGGGGGAAAGGGGTGAGTGCGGGAGAAAAGGAAAGAGAGGAAGTGTGTGTCGCATTTTATTTACAGGATTAAACTCCTCAAGAGGCATCATCCTGTGTGTGTGCGCGTGTGTCGTTAAGTCTATGTAGCTGTGTGTGTGTCTTAGCTTGTGTGGGCACACGTAATGGGTAATGAAACCAATAATTTAACGAAAGGCACATTAAATCACACCAAAACGGCAATGTGGTTAATGATCATAAGAACCTCTTACACAAACCCCCAAAACACATGCCCCCATTTTCATTAATAATAAACCCCTCACCTTAACAGTAACCCCACCAATACACATTTCCATGCATACAGCTCCAGGCAGCACAGTTGTTACCAGACAATGCCCACTCTTTATACCAATACAATCAGAGAATTGTTCCATGCCCTTTTAAGCTCAAATTAAATACAATAGACAACCATCAGATTCGGTTCCACAGAACCAACCAATTGGAATGCCCCCAACGCATCACCCAACTAGCAATTCAGACCAGTTCGAATGGTGGTCCCGACGGTGAGGGAAAAAAAGGGGCAGGGCTGGGGGTGTGGGAGGACTCTTAATATTAGGATGGTATTTTTTTATGTGCTCATCTCTCTCTGCCTGTCCTGTTCGTTCGCAATACATCAGTGCAACAATGTATTGATTGATTCATCACCAGCCTCTGTGATCACACCATCGCACTGGGCCGATGTGGGTGGGAGTCTATTTTAATAAAACCACTGAATATACAGCATCACAAAGAACTCATTTTTTACTTCATATAGTTAGGTCCTAAGAAACTTTATAAAGAATAGAATATCATATTGAGTTTAGTTATGTTACTGGTCTGTGCCTATAAGCTACATGGCTGCGCCATGCAAATGAAATCAGTAGTTCATCAAGTTATTTCTAAACAGAGCACATGCAACAAAAAAGTGATATTTTCAAACAGAGCCCAAGCCCTGTCCTTTTTGAGAGCTTGGCCTGTATGTGCTTTAGAAACCTGTGTCATGCAATAAAATGCAAATTAATTACTTTAAAATCATACAATGTGATTTTCTGGATTTTTGTTTTAGATTCCGTCTCTAACAGTTGAAGTGTACCTATGATAAAAATTACAGACCTCTACATGCTTTGTAAGTAGGAAAACCTGCAAAATCAGCAGTGTATCAAAAACTTGTTCTCCCCACTGTAAGTACAGGCTTTGTTACTGGCAACACCTTTCAGATATGAAGAAAAGGTTGCAAAAAGTTAACGGCATGGTAAAGTTAGCGGCTTCATCTTGGTTTGAAAGGGATAATACAGTGCATTCGGAAAGTTCAGACCCCTTTACTTTTTCCACATTTTGTTACGTTACAGTTTTATTCAAAAATTGAATAAATTGTTGTTTTCCCCCTCAATCTACACATAATACCCCATAATGACAAAGCAAAAAACGTTTTTTTAGAAATGTTAGCAAATGCATAACAAATAAAAAACTGAAATATTACATAAGTATTCAGAGCCTTTACTCAGTACTTTGTTGAAGAACCTTTGGCAGCGAATACAGCCTTGAGTCTTCTTGGGTATGAATACTTGGCACACCTGTATTTGGGGAGTTTCTCCCATTCTTCTCTGCAGATCCTCTCAAGCTCTGTCAGGTTGGATGGGGAGCGTTGCTGCACAGCTATTTTCAGGTCTCTTCAGCGATGTTCGATCGGGTTCAAGTCGGGCTCTGGCTGGGCCACTCAAGGACATTCAGAGATTTATCCCCGAAGCAACTCCTGCGTTGTCTTGGCTGTGTGCTTAGGGTCGTTGTCCTGTTGGAAGGTGAACCTTCGACCCAGTCTCAGGTGCTGAGCGCTCTGGAGCAGGTTTTCATCAAGGATCTCTGTACTTTGCTCCATTCATCTTTGCCTTGATCCTGCCTAGTCTCCCAGTCCCTGCAGCTGAAAAACATCCCCACAGCATGATGCTGCCATCACCATGCTTCACCGTAGGGATGGTGCCAGGTCTCCTCCAGACATGACGCTTGGCATTCAAGCCAAAGTGCTCAATCTTGGTTTCATCAGACCAGAGAATCTTGTTTCTCATGGTCTGAGAGTCTTTAGGTGCCTTTTGGCAAACTCCAAGCGGCTGTCATGTGTCTTTTACTAAGGAGTGGCTTCCGTCTGGCCACTCTACCATAAAGGCCTGATTGGTGGAGTGCTACAGAGATGGTTGTCCTTCTGGAAGGTTCTCCAATCTTCACAGAGGAACTCTAGAACTATGTCAGAGTGACCATTGGGTTCTTGGTCACCTCCCTGACCAAGGCCCTTCTCCCCCGATTGCTCAGTTTGGCCGGGCGGCTTGGTGGTTCCAAACTTCTTCCATTTAAGAATGATGGAGGCCACTGTGTTCTTGGGGACCTTCAATGCTGCAGAGATTTTTTGGTACACTTCCCCAAATCTGTGCCTCGACACAATCCTGTCTCGGAGCGCTATGGACAATTCCTTCGACCTCATGGCTTGGTTTTTGCTCTGACATGCACTGTCAACTGTGGAGCCTTATATAGACAGGTGTGTGCCTTTCCAAATCATGTCCAATCAATTGAATTTACCACAGGTGGACTCCAATCAAGTTGTAGAAACATCAAGGATGATCAATGGAAACAGGATGCACCAGAGCTCAATTTTGATTCTCATAGCAAAGGGTTTGAATACTTATGTAAATAAGGTATCTTTTTCTATTTTTAATACATTTGCAAAAATTTCTAAAAACCTGTTTTCGCTTTGTCATTATGGGGTATTGTGTGTAGATTGCTGAGGAACATGTTTTATTTAATCTATTTTAGAATAAGGCTGTAACATAACAAAATGTGTAAAAAGTAAAGGGGTCTGAATACTTTTCGAAGGCACTGTAGGTTGTTTTTCACAGTATAGTTTAGTCTGTTACTCTCAATCTAGAGGGTGCTGTGTAGCCTAATAAGATTAAAATGTGTGACTACTTTGCAAGAGGTCATCCACTTGTTAATTCATATCAGCATCTCAAAATACTGAGGTGAGGGGAATTTGTGTGTCTTTATGAGAGGTGAAAGTGAAAATTTGTCATTTTATTGTTTGAATTATGGGAGTAGGATATTCATGAACAACTGTTGAAATGAGGAACGGAAGAGCTATATTTCAAACTTATTTCAGAGTTGCTAGGTAAAGCCATGTGGAAATTAGAATCATAGCCTTTATGCTCAGTTGATCGTTATATAAAAAGTTATACTTACAAAGTATAAATTTGAATTTTGTAAAGAATATTGTTAAATCAAAATCACAATAGCCTGGCTATTTCTAAGACTGTAGGCAACATCGATGTATTCATTTCAAGTGGACAGTGTGTTTGATAGGTAATAACTCCCATTTTGGAATAAGTTATAACGATAAAAAAAAGAACTGACAGTCTGTAATACCAACATGTTTCAAGCAGACCACCATAGTCCCTGTGCCCAAGAACACTAAGATAACCTGCCTAAATGACTAACGACCCATAGCACTCACGTCTGTAGCCATGAAGTGCTTTGAAAGGCTGGTGCATGGCTCACAACACCATTATTCCAGAAACCCTAGACCCACTCTAATTTGCATACCGCCCCAACAGATCCACAGATGATGCAATCTCTATTGCACTCCACACTGCCCTTTCCCACCTGGACAAGAGGAACACCTACATGAGAATGCTATTCATTGACTACAACTCAGTGTTCAACACCATAGTGCCCTCAAAGCTCATCACTAAGCTAAGGACCCTGGGATGAAACACCTCCCTCTACAACTGGATCCTGGACTTCCTGACGGGCCGCCCCCAGGTGGTAAGGGTAGGTAATCTGCCATGCTGATCCTCAACACAGTCCCCTCCTGTACTCCCTGTTCACCCATGACTGCATGGCCAGGCACGACTCCAACATCATCATTAAGTTTGCCGACAACACAACAGTGGTAGGCCTGATCACCGACAACGATTAGACAGCGTATACCGAGGTCAGAGACCTGGCCGGGTGGTGCCAGGATAACAACCTCTCCCTCAACGTGATCAAGACAAAGGAGATGATTGTGGACTACAGGGGGGAAAAAAGAGGACTTAGCACGCCCCCATTCTCATCGACGGGGCTGTAGTGGAACAGGTTGAGAGCTTCAAGTTCCTTGGTGTCCACATCACCAAACTATCATGGTCCAAACACACCAAGACAGTCATGAAGAGGACAGACAAAGCCTATTCCCCCTCAGGAAACTGAAAAGATTTGGCATGGCTCCTCAGATCCTCAAAAAGTTATACAGCTGCACCATCGAGAGCATCCTGACTGGTTGCATCACCGCCTGGTATGGCAACTGCTCGGCCTCTGACCGCAAGGCACTACAAAGGGTAATGCGTACGGCCCAGTGCATCACTGGGGCCAAGCTTCCTGCCATCCAGGACCTCTATACCAGGCGGTGTCAGAGGAAGGCCCTACAAATTGTCAAAGACTCCAGCCACCCTAGTCATAGACTGTTCTCTCTGCTATCACACAGCACCGGAGCACCAAGTCTAGGTCCAAAAGGCTTCTTGACAGCTTCTACCCCCAAGCCATAAGACTCCTGAACAGCTGATCATGTCTACCGGGACTATTTGCATTGCCCCCCCCCCACCCAAACCCAACCCCCTCTTTTACGCTGCTGCTACTCTGTTTATTATTTATGCATAGTCACTTTAACTCTACCCACATGTACATATTACCTCGACTAACCGGTGCCCTCGCACATTGACTCTGTACCGGTACCCCCTGTATATAGCCTCCCTACTGTTATTTTATTTTACTGCTGCTCTTTAATTATTTGCCTTTTTATATATATTTTTACTTAACTTTCTTTTTATTTTCTTAAAAACTGCATTGTTGGTTAAGGGCTTGCATATGGCAAATACAATTTGATTTGATTTGAAAAGGGAACCAATTTCAACCCAAGACCTTGGTCTTTCTAATAATGTTGAAAATAGTCTAATAAAATTGCCTATAGGCCCCCGGTCTCCCCTAACCTGAGCGAGTAAAAAGTGACACAGCCCCGGTCGCCACCAAATCAGATGCGTTGCACAGTTAACCACAACATTTTACGTAGAGGAGAGATCAAATGATTATATTGCCTGCATTTTATCAAATTCAACACCGCAAGCGCTTTCTTTCCACGTGGGCACCAGAAAGTATGCTTTGGAAAGGCCCCGCGTTCTGTGGTAATTGGCTTGTTATTTGAGACCATCAGATTCTCTGGGAGAATTTCAACCAACAGCCTCCAACACACATGCTACGAATTTCTATTCACATACAAGCGATGGCACTTAATGGTACTTAGCTCTTCCGAGTTGGCTCTTCAGAGTTGGCTAGACCTAAATTCACCTTTAGTTGTGTGGTATCACTCCAAAGACTCAATTTACAACTGTCGCCCCATTTTCTGCGCCCCTGTCACAATACACATTTGCTTTTAGGTTGGTTGGTCTGAGTTTTGTGAAGCGTTCTGTGGCACATGCCCTCCTAAAAAAAATTGGAATTCATTGATAAATTCAAATCCTTACCCTGTATCCCCAACAGCTTGGGAAAAATATTCTGCCCCACCTGGTATTCCTGACTTTATTCAAGTGAATCCAATTAGAGACCAGGCAGTTATCTTTAATGACGTGGTGCTCCGTTAGGGAATATCAAGGAGATCTCACGGAAGGAAATCTGATTTCCATTTGATAATTTATGGCCAACCATAAAACAGAAAAGATTGGGAAGATATGTATCAAAGGGTTGAGGCTCCACCTTTACATGTTGGCAATGCTTTGCTTTTCCTGTACCCACTGTCATACATAGCCTGCCTGCATAGCACAGTGCCAATGACATAACGGATGTCATGAACAGTTGTAATTAGCTAGTTCCAAACCAGGGAAGCCCTTAATAAGCCATCTCAGTGTTTTGGATGGTGTCAATGAGTATCAAATCTATTCCATTGAATGTAGGCAACTTTTTGTTTCCTCAACAGGTGGGCACTTTACGCAGATTATTGAATATGCCTAAGTAACTCCGCTTCTCGCATTAATTCAGGGGCGCAACTTTCACTGGGGACGGACATGACCCCCCCACATTCTGAAATTGCATTTTTGTCCCTGCCAGTTTTATAATTGCACTGTGATACAAAAAGCGGCACCGGTGTGCTTTAGTACCATGTGGCAGCCTCAGAGCGGTCAGGTAGGCTGTTTTCCGGTTTCAGCCGGCTGGATTTAGGTTCACACGGATACCACAGTGTGCGCGGATAGGCTGTGTGAATGCAAAGCATCTGAAAGGCTGGTGTATAGGACTAGCACTGGAAAGATGATCAGAGGCAGCTGCTGTCTGTGTTGCGCTTTTTCTCCGAGTTGTAAAAGCAAGCAGAGCAGAAACTGGCTACTCTTTAGTTGACTGATCTAGCTGGCAAGGTAACTGTTGTTTGAGAGAAAAATAATTATGTATTCCCCAGTGCTGAGCTAGTATTGTAACTGACATGTTACGTTAGCTCTTGACTGAAGTAAATGAACTACTAGCAGCTAGCTAGTAGCTACCACAGCCAATTCAGCTCTAGCTAACCTCTAGCTATCTGTCAGGTAGCAGTATCTAACAGCTGTTGTGTGTATTGAAATGTTTTGTAGCCTTTTGTTTTGTCCCGTTTCAACTTAAGTAAATTTGATGTACCATTAGCTAGAACTGGCCAAAAGTTGACTAACGTTAGCTAGCTCACTAACTTTTGCTTTTATTTTTGCCTCAATCACACTAGACCTGAATTAAATGATGAAACAAGTGGCCAAACGATTGAAGACCGATATATTCTGACGTTTCTTCAGCGTAATGTGAGTTTTTATTAGTCAGTATAGCAATGTAACGTTATTGATCTGTCAAGTTTCCCTAGCTAATTCCCAGCTTTTCACACTGACACGGTATAAACAGCTCTACAGGCTTCACTGTCATGGTGCACAGTCAGTACACAACACTATGCTCATCTCAGTGCAGCAAACACTGGACAAGCAAGAAGCTTTAAAGATTGAAACTATTTTAAGGCAGTCTGACAAACCTCTAAGTTGATTTCCAAACTGTATCAAGGGTTGATAGCGGCTTTTCCCGATGACACAAAATATGTAAAACAAAAAGGAAGACCTGGGAGACGCTATTGATGATGAATGGATACAAATACTTTAGAATGCCCAGTCATGTTCATATAATCTGAGAAATTACTGCAGTTTAAGACCTTCCATAGAACGCACTATATGCCAGTTAAACTGAATATCATGCACTCAGAAATGTAATTCTTCTGCTGGAGGTGTAAAACAAAAGGGGACATATTTGCATATATTATGGTCTTGTGAAGGCTGGCTGAATTCTGGCAAAGACTATGTTCTTTTATCTCAGCATGTCTACAGATTCTCCCTGTTTTTGTTTCCTTGGAAATGTTGATACTGGAGACTTATCAGAAGAAACTGTGTAACCTAGCATTTATAGCGGCTAAGAAATGCATTGCCATTAATTGTAAGATTGGTTATCCTCCCACAATGTCACAATGGATGGCAAAAATGTCAAGTTATGCATCACTTGATTTGATTTATTACAAGATTAAGGGTATACTGGATGCGTTATATGGAATACTGTACGACAAAAGGAGTCTGTATTGAAAACATTTCAGGGAAGATATCTATTTAGGCAATCCCTAGCTGCTGGGCTGCTCAGTCCTGGCCCTGGGGGTCTGCCGTACTGTTGGTTGTCACTCTGGCCTTGGCCTATCATACCTGAAACCAATAATTAATGTTTCACCAAGATCCTAAAGCTGAGTGGGGTGGGGCGCTGCAGGGCCATGGACCCCTAGGGGCAGGACGGGGTGACCCAGCTAAAAAGAGATCTACAGTATTATTAGGCCTATGATATTAATTCTATGGATGATGTACTGTTTCTGTGTGTTAATGTGTAGGTGAATGTGTGTTTTTATTAAATGTTTGATTTCCAAACCTTTCCCTTGATACATAAAAAAAAATGGGAAGGAAGTTGTGTTGGGGAGAGAGTTGAGTTATTGACTAGACTGGTGGGGGTCGGGCTTGCAGGCGGCTCGGGTTGGCTGGGCGGTCTGGCTGAAATTTGATAGAGGATGTCGTAAAGAAACAAGTTAGGTGTTTGTACTTTATTTGTAAGAGTTGTTCACTTGTGAGGCTATTGGTTAAAGGTGAAACACAATATTGACTATTGAATTATCATTGATCTAGTTCAGTCTTATCAATCACTTAAACATATTTAATAATGGTCTCACCTTGCTTGATGACTGTGGGTATTTTTGCTTACTTTTTGTTGTTCTAAATAGAGACGGCTAGAACGACCATGCATCATATTAGATTGCGTAGAAATTCAGGAAATGAGCTTTAGATGCCCAAAAAATTGGGAGGACCCTCAGACCCCCCAGCCAAGTTGTCTCCCTCACTTCTAAAACCAAAGTAGCGCCCCTGCATGAATCTCCCATTGACATCAATGCATGATTTACCAGAATGTCGGAAAAGCACAACAACCTGCAGTTAACATTCGTCCCTAATGACGGAAGTCCCCGAGGTGAGGAATGGATTTCGATTGGCTAGCCAGGGGAGCGGACTTACTATGGCCACTTCCACTGCATCCTGATTGGTGTAGGAGAGGTCACACAGCACAAGGAGGGCGTGGTCTTTGGCCAGGGATCGGGTGGCAGGCAGGTACCTCAGCTCTGAACAGATGTTCTCCACCGTCGTGCCCTGGAGATTACACACAATAAGTGAACGTAGGAGGAGAGCAACTTGCACCACAGGGCTTACTATAAAGGTATGGAGAGATCACCAAAAGCTGGTACTTCCATTCTATGCTGATAATATCAACCATTGGTGTGTACAAAGACACTCACCACTGGCACTTTGGCTCGGTTGAAGATGAGCGTGATGCGGGCACAGCTGTTGTCCAGGTGCCCACTGTTGGGATGACACTCTGTGTGGTCGTGGGGCGCGGGCTCACCACCACCCGAGGAGGAGGACGAGCACACCCCCCACCGGTGGCAGGGGGGCGAGAAGCAGGCGAGGTAGCTGTGCTCCTGGCACTCTCGTCCGCCTGGGCACGCCTGGGCACATTCCTCGCCCGTCGACTTCGCCGACCCTGGGAGAAGGCACGTCCTCCGCCCGCAAAGCACCTGTTGGGGTCAAAGGTCAGAGGGTCAGAGGGAGGGGTCACCCATAAGCCTGTGGACCAATAACAGGCCCCATTTCAGTGTTGTATGCTCCAGGTATTGAAGTCCCAAATCGTTAAATTTATTAGGAATGAGTGTGTGGTGTGTGCGCGCATGATGTGTGTGTACAGTGTGTGTTTGTGTATGTGTGAATTAGGTGCGAGTGTGTACACTCACCTTGGTACACTCCACTTTGCCATCGACACATTGGCAGTTGTTGCACTCCTCTTCCCAGCGACTGCCATGAGGGAACTGCAGGCCGGCATAGTGGCAGGTCTTCCTGATACCTATAACTACAAACACACACACAGAAACACACTGCTGTCAATCAACTGACGTAAACTCAGAGGCTAAGGTCAATCGTGTCTAGGCAGACAGTAAGATCATGTTGCCCTAACAAGACATGAAGGCCTTTATTCTCTAATGAAGTGACACTCCTCCTCATGTGTGTTTGTGTGTGTGCCACGAGGGAGGAGTGAGACTCACACTCTTGGCATTGTGGGCCCGTTCGTCCGAGCGGGCAGACGCAACGGAAGCCGTTGATCTCATCCAGACAGGTGGCGCCGTACGCGCAGGGAGCCGACTGGCACTCATCTATATCTGAATGAGAGAGGAGGAGAAGATGAGTGGAAGTGAGATAATTATTACAGAAGTGGGTGGTTTTTTACCCCCTTTTTCTCCCCAATTGTGATACAATTACAATCTTGTCTCGTCACTGCAACTCCCCAACGGGCTCGGGAGAGGCGAAGGTCGAGTCATGAGTCCGCACGCTTAACACCCGCCCGCCACAAGGAGTCGCTAGAGAGCGATGAGCCAAGTAAAGCCCCCTCAGCCAAACCCTCCCCTAACCAGGACAACGCTGGGCCAATTGTGCGACGCCCTATGGGACTCCCAGTCACGGCCAGTTGTGACACAGCCTGGGATCGAACCTGGGTCTGTAGTGACGCCTCAAGCACTGCGATGCAGTGCCTTAGACCGCTGTGCCACTCGGGAGGCTTTACAGACAGACATGAAACAGATGGGGAGAGGAAGGATGGAGACTGCGATTGAACCCAGGTATCCGGTGGGGAGGCATGTTTATGTGCTTGCCGGGAGCGTTACCCACTCGATGACAACTCTGAACACACTACGTGAGATTGTACCTTAGTTGCACAAACGTTCGATCAAATGTCTCGTGTTGGTTTGGAGTACTCTGTTAACCCACATGTTAAGAGAAGGGATTAAGAGATGCTAGAACGAGGAGCTCCACCCTCTCTCCTTGCAAGTTATGAGCCGAATGTCCCCTCCCCTTCTGAAAATTGAAAGACGCTAACACCTACGAAATCGTCATTTGTCCAAATAACCTGTGACGAAAAACCCAAACACCGGAACTACTGCTGCTCGTTATCTCACACATCCAATTCCATTCACAACAGATTCTACGGTAGTAGTTACAGTGAGGGAAAAAAGTATTTGATCCCCTGCTGATTTTGTACATTTGCCCACTGACAAAGAAATGATCAGTCTATAATTTTAATGGTAGGTTTATTTGAACAGTGAGACAGAATAACAACAAACAAATCCAGAAAAACGCATGTCAAAAAAGTTATAAATTGATTTGCATTTTAATGAGGGAAATAAGTATTTGACCCCCTCTCAATCAGAAAGATTTCTGGCTCCCAGGTGTCTTTTATACAGGTAACGAGCTGAGATTAGGAGCACACTCTTAAAGGGAGTGCTCCTAATCTCAGTTTGTTACCTGTATAAAAGACACCTGTCCACAGAAGCAATCAATCAGATTCCAAACTCTCCACCATGGCCAAGACCAAAGAGCTCTCCAAGGATGTCAGGGACAAGATTGTAGACCTATACAAGGCTGGAATGGGCTACAAGACCATCGCCAAGCAGCTTGGTGAGAAGGTGACAACAATTGGTGTGATTATTCGCAAATGGAAGAAACACAAAATAAATGTCAATCTCCCTCGGCCTGGGGCTCCATGCAAGATCTCACCTCGTGGAGTTGCAATGATCATGAGAACGGTGAGGAATCAGCCCAGAACTACACGGGAGGATCTTGTCAATGATCTCAAGGCAGCTGGGACCATAGTCACCAAGAAAACAATTGGTAACACACTACGCCGTGAAGGACTGAAATCCTGCAGCGCCCGCAAGGTCCCCCTGCTCAAGAAAGCACATATACAGGACCGTCTGAAGTTTGCCAATGAACATCTGAATGATTCAGAGGAGAACTGGGTGAAAGTGTTGTGGTCAGATGAGACCAAAATTGAGCTCTTTGGCATCAACTCAACTCGCCGTGTTTGGAGGAGGAGGAATGCTGCCTATGATCCCAAGAACACCATCCCCACCGTCAAATATGGAGGTAGAAACATTATGCTTTGGGGATGTTTTTCTGCTAAGGGGACAGGACAACTTCATCGCATCAAAGGGACGATGGACGGGGCCATGTACCGTCAAATCTTGGGTGAGAACCTCCTTCCCTCAGCCAGGGCATTGAAAATGGGTCGTGGATGGGTATTCCAGCATGACAATGACCCAAAACACACGGCCAAGGCAACAAAGGAGTGGCTCAAGAAGAAGCACATTGGCCTAGCCAGTCTCCAGACCTTAATCCCATAGAAAATCTGTGGAAGGAGCTGAAGATTCGAGTTGCCAAACGTCAGCCTCGAAACCTTAATGACTTGGAGAACATCTGCAAAGAGGAGTGGAACAAAATCCCTCCTGAGATGTGTGCAAACCTGGTGGCCAACTACAAGAAACGTCTGACCTCTGTGATTGCCAACAAGGGTTTTGCCACCAAGTACTAAGTCATGTTTTGCAGAGGGGTCAAATACTTATTTCCCTCATTCAAATGCAAATCAATTTATAACATTTTTGACATGCATTTTTCTGGATTTTTGTTGTTGTTATTCTGTCTCTCACTGTTCAAATAAACCTACCATTAAAATTATAGACTGATCATTTCTTTGTCAGTGGGCAAACGTACAAAATCAGCAGGGGATCAAATACTTTTTTCCCTCACTGTATGTTTAAGTAGATCTGTCCATAAGAGATTATTGCCGACAAAAATTCAACATTGTTTTGACGTTGGCCCGTTTTAGGTGGCTACATATCATTGAGACAGGGCATTTTTAAAGGATGGTTAAAGAGGGGCTGAATTACCTGATTTGGCCTCATTTTTCTCGCTTGGTCTTTAAGAAATACAAAGGCCATGACTGAAGCCAAAATAAAGTGGTTTAAACTTCTTTCGCCAATTAGCTTCAGCCGGCTGCAGTTCGACCGTGGCAAAGTTGGTTTGACATTGGATAGCCCATCTCTGAGGCTAGTTAGGGACCGTCAATAAATTACACAATGTAAATGGGACAATATTTTCATGTTGGACATCTTTTAGTTGTCTCAAATGCTTTCAATATTTGCAAATTAATTTCTACAATTTATAGTTGGTTTGAGGTTAAGTAATTGACATTTGGAGCTATTGACATTTTAAAATATTGTCCCATGTACGTGGGGTAATTGACTGATGGTCCCCAACTAGCCCCATAGGGATACCGAATGTCAAACAAAATTGACCATGGGCATTACTATCAGCTCGAATTGATGATCATTTGGGACCTGCCAGCTGTGGGCAGGATTAAAATAAACCCAACCCAAGGAAAACTGTTACAGTACCCTTCATTCCGTGACATACAATGTTTCCTATCATCTCGCAAATCTCTGACTTTAAGACCAAAATTATCCTATTTACACTTTGTAGTCAATTTTGACACTATAATAAAATGTTTCAGACTCAAATTTATGACACATTGGCAGTTTTCAAAAAGAGAAGTTGCTTTTTAGGGGCAGTCGCTCTTTAACGCAGTCTAAATTCGAATAGTTTTGGGATGTCCAATACGCCACAATGTTAGAAGATCATCTGATCTCTTGCCTAGCCAGTGTGAGAAAGACAGTGTGTAAAAGTCTGAATGAAAGACAACCGCTAGCCATCTGACACAAAGGCGAGAGAGGAGAGAGGAATTTCAGGGTCATTGAATAATTAATCTACTCAGTTTGTTTATGTGCGTGTGTGTGCGAAAGACACAGAGAGAAAGATAGTTTGCGCGTGTGTGAGAGAGAGAGAAAGAGGAAGGATGACCTCTACTCCCCTATAGGTCAAAGGGCAAAGGGACGTGTCGCCCACCTTTCCTATCCCCCTGTGCTTTCTTTGTCGTCATGGTTACGTTTGTGGTGTCCCGACAGCTCGGGTAGTTGAAGCATTGGTGTGTGTGAGAGTCAAAGGCCTGCTACACTGGACATTTCAATGAGCATAAGCAGCGTGTTCACTACAAAATAATTTGGATTACTATATTGTGACTTACTGATACGACAGTCCGGTCCGGCGAAGCCGGGGGCACACTCGCATCGAAACCAGTTGACACCGTCCACACAGATACCACCGTTGTAGCTGAAAAGAATGAGGGAAAAAAGAAAGAGAGAAGAGAAAGTGAGAGAGCAGTGAGGTTAAATTAGATAGGCCAAAACAGAGCACACCACTCTTGACTCATTTCACACGAAACAGCAGAGGGGAGAGAGTGCGAGTGTATGAGTTGGGTTCCAGGTCACAAAGGCTAAATTCTGCTCATCAATACACACCTTTCAAATGCTAATATCTACCCCCCACCCCTCAATCCAACCCCTTCACTCCTCCCGATTTCACCCCTCCCTCCCCCTTCCCCTCCCGTGCTCCCTAGGTCACCAGTGAAGAATGGAGGGGAGGGCAGGAGGAGGGGAGGGGAGGCGGAGGAGAGATTGCTCCCCCGTCGTCCTTCTCTCTATGGGGCAGGGGCGACTCTTTTAAGGCCCCCAGAGCCTCCATTGTCCCCTCCCGTTCATTTAAAACCAACCCTGGGTTTCGGATTAAGGAACATCTTTCCTCTATTTTACGAGCTCCCCCACCTCCCCCATTTGGACGTATCCGCTCTGGAGGGGGGGGCATGCGTGTGTGTGTGTTGAGACAATTCATGGCCGTTGCTGTACAGCAAAGGTGAGGGTCAAAACAGAGAAAAGGCATGACACCAGTCTTGACAAGGGGGGAGGAGAGAGGAGGAAACACACGTACCAGGGGTGAGGGTTACAGTCGTTGGTGTCTGTGGAGAAAAATACAAGACAAAGCCATAAGAAAGTGAAAACCATGCTTTAAAAAACCTCAATATTAAGCTAAAATGGCAAAATCTTTAAGTTGCATAGGTGCATTCGAGTCAGGACAAAGGCCTTGAAATTGACATATCTACATGGATTTGTGCAGGAGTAAGATTGATTGAGGTGCTGAGAAAAACAGTTTCTCTGGGTTTTGTTTTATCTTGAAGTGTACACTCGTTCACTACTTCTAACAAATCTAAAAGCATTGGATGCATGGGATAGAGGGAGTTTCCACCATATTTCTTATACCAGTCATTTCCTTTCAAATCAGTGAAGATGTCCACACTTTGGGAGGAAAGAGATAATTGGGACGTAGTCTCTATGCGTGACACTGGTGGCAGCAGTGGGATACACTGGTAGCAGTGGTTGGATCCAAGAAGCGACTTACTTTGGGCGCAGGTGGGGCCCTCCCAGCCCTCTTTGCAGATGCAGGTGAAGGCGTCGCCGCCTCCGACACAGGTGCCTCCGTTGGAGCAGGGGCTGGACGCACACATGCTGTTCTTGGCTGGAATGGAAGAGACAACAAAAAAAAAGAGGTGAGACACGATATGATAGACAGAATACAATGAATCGATAGAGACGAGACAGACGGACAGACAAACAGAGAGTAAGACAGACGGACAGGCAGGCAGAAAGACGGACAGACAGGGATACAAACAGAGAGATATTCAAATAATGCATAAAAGCACACACACACCCCCTCACCTGTGTTACAGGTACTGCCGCCCCTCCCAGGGGGGCATGCACAGCGGAAAGCGTCCCCGTGGTCATAGCAGGTGCCCCCGTTACTGCAGGTGTTGGCATCACACTGGCTCTCACCTGTGCGCACACATATTTTAGAGGTCATACCGAAGACGCTTAGACCCATTAGAACTCGGTCTGACCAATTAAAATTATTATACAATTCATTTAATTCAACGCATCTGATTAGCACACATGCAGACACTCCAGGGCTTGACATTACCTTTTTTTAGCCACTTGTCCTTCAGATAAGTAGGACATATTTTTTACTTATCTTAAAGCTCAAGTTACTTGTCCCCCCCCCAAAAAGGTCAAACATCATGGGCCAAAAAGGTGACTGAGAATTGTGTTGTATGATTAGGGTAGCAAAAATCCAGTGATTTTGACAAAATTCCTAGGCTTCCCAGAAATCCTGGTTGGAGGATTCTATATTTCCTACTTATTCTCTCCTGACTCTGGGAATCTTCCAACCGGGAGTTCTTGAAAACCTGTGGATTTTGGGAAGATTACCAGAATTTTGCAACCCTATGCATGAGAAAGAGACGGAGATATCGTGGACGTACGTCGGGGTGCCTTGTAAAGATCAGACGGCGAGCGAGTAAACTGCCTCTTCCATCAATCCTATTAGCCAATGTTCAATCATTTGAAAATAAATTAGACGACTTAACATTACGGTTATCCTACCAACGGGACATTCAAAACTGTAATATCTTATGTTTCACCGAGTCGTTGCTGAACGATGACATGGATAACATACAGCTGGCAGGACATACGCTACATCGGCAGGATAGAACGGCTGACTCTTGTAAGACAAGGGGTGGCGGTCTGTGTATATTTGTAAACAACAGCTGGTGCATAAAATCTAATACTAAGGAAGTCTCTAGGTTTTGCTCGCCTGAGGTAGAATATCACATTATAAGCTGTAGACCACACTATTTACCAAGAGAGTTTTCATCTATATTTTTCGTAGCTGTCTATTTACCGCCATAAACCGATGCAGGCACTAAGATTGCACTCAATGAGCTGTATAAGGCTATAAGTAAACAGGAAAACGCTCATCCAGAGGCAGCGCTCCTAGTGGCCGGGGAATTTAATGCAGGGAAACTTAAATCCATTCTACCTCATATCTACCAGCATGTTAAATGTGCATCCAGAGGGGGAAAAAAAACTCTAGACCACATTTATGCCACACACAGAGATGCGTACAAAGCTCTCCCTCGCCCTCCATTTGGAAATCTGACTATAACTCCATGCTCCTGATTCCTGCTTATAAGCAAAAAACTAAAGCAGGAAGCACCAGTGACTTGGTTAATAAGGAAGTGGTCAGATGACGCAGATGCTAAGCTACAGGACTGTTTTGCTAGCACAGACTGGAATATGTTCCGGGATTCTTCCGATAGCATTGAGGAGTACACCACATCAGTCACTGGCTTCATCAATAAGTGCATCGATGACGTCGTCCCCACAGTGACCGTACACACATACCCCAACCAGAAGCCATGGATTACAGGCAACATCCGCACTGAGCTAAAGGGTAGAGCTGCCGCCTTCACGGAGCGGGACTCTAACCCGGACGCTTATAAGAAATCCCGCTATGCCCTCCGACGAACCATCAAACAGGCAAAGAGTCAATACAGGACTAAGATTGAATCGTACTACACCGGCTCTGACGCTCGTCGGATGTGGCAGGGCTTGAAAACAACAAAGGGAAGCACAGGCGCGAGCTGCCCAGTGACACAAGCCTACCAGACGAGCTAAATCACTTCTATGCTTGCTTCGAGGCAAGCAACACTGAAGCATGCATGAGAGCATCAGCTATGTGATCAAGCTCTCTGTAGCCGATGTGAGTAAGACTTTTAAGCAGGTCAACATTCACAAGGCCGCAGGGCCAGACGGATTACGAGGACGTGTACTCTGAGCATGCGCTGACCAACTGGCAAGTGTCTTCACTGACAATGTCCCTGACTGAGTCTGTAATACCAACATGTTTCAAGCAGACCACCATAGTCCCTGTGCCCAAGAACACTAAGTCTACCGACCTGTAGCACTCACGTCTGTAGCCATGAAGTGCTTTGAAAGGCTGGTCATGGCTCACATCAACACTATTATCCTAGAAACCCTAGACCCACTCCAATTTGCATACCGCCCCAACAGATCCACAGATGATGCAATCTCTATTGCACTCCACACTGCCCTTTCCCACCTGGACAAGAGGAACACCTACGTGAGAATGCTATTCATTGACTACAGCTCAACGTTCAACACCATAGTGCCCTCAAAGCTCATCACTAAGCTAAGGGCCCTGGGACTAAACACCTCCCTCTGCAACTGGATCCTGGACTTCCTGACGGGCCGCCCCCAGGTGGTAAGAGTAGGTAACAACACATCTGCCACGCTGATCCTCAACACGGGGGCCCCTCAGGGGTGCGTGCTCAGTCCCCTCCTGTACTCCCTGTTCACCCATGACTGCATGGCCAGGCACGACTCCAACACCATCATTAAGTTTGCCAACGACGCAACAGTGGTAGGCCTGATCACTGACAATGATGAGACAGCCTATAGGGTGGAGGTCAGGGACCTGGCCGTGTGGTGCCAGGATAAAAACCTCTCCCTCAACGTGATCAAGACAAAGGAGATGATTGTGGACTACAGGGGGAAAAAAAGAGGACTGAGCACGCCCCCATTCTCGACGGGGCTGTAGTGGAACAGGTTGAGAGCTTCAAGTTCCTTGGTGTCCACATAACCAACAAACTATCATGGTCCAAACACACCAAGACAGTCATGAAGAGGGCACGACAAAGCCTATTCCCCCTCAGGAGACTGAAAAGATTTGGCATGGGTCCTCAGATCCTCAAAAAGTTTTACAGCTGCACCATCGAGAGCATCCTGACTGGTTGCATCACCGCCTGGTATGGCAACTGCTCGGCCTCCGACTTCAAGGCACTACAGAGGGTAGTGCGTACGGCCCAGTACATCACTGGGGCCAAGCTTCCTGCCATCCAGGACCTCTATACCAGGCGGTGTCAGAGGAAGGCCCTACAAGTTGTCAAAGACTCCAGCCACCCTATTCATAGACCGTTCTCTCTGATACCGCACGGTAAGCGGTACCGGAACGCCAAGTCTAGGTCCAAAAGGCTTCTTAACAGCTAATCATGGCTACACAGACTATTTGCATTGGCCCCAACCCCACCCCAACCCCCTCTTTTACGCTGCTGCTATTCTGTTTATTATTTATGCATAGTCACTTTAACTCTACCCACATGTACATATTACCTTAATTACCTAGACTAACCGGTGCCCCCGCACATTGACTCTGTACCGGTACCCCCTGTATATAACCTCCCTACTGTTATTTTATTTTACTGCTGCTCTTTAATTATTAGCTTTTTTATTTATTTATTCTTAAACTGCATGGTTGGTTAAGGGCTTGTAAGTAAGCATTTCACTGTAATGTCTACTCCTGTTGTATTCGGCGCATGTGGCAAAAAAAAATTGATTTGATTTGATGCTAGGAACCACTTCATAAAATAATATCCGGAGGACACTTGGATCTGATTTCATTCAGAGTAGCCTAATTTATTGATATTGTGATTGTCGCGTGATTTCTTTTAACTTGTCCATAACTTGTCCATATAATCTGCTTGTCTGACAATTTTTTTTAACTTGCCCCGGGCAAGCGTTAATGTCGAGCCCTGCACACACACACTTACGGGAGTGGCAGGTCTTGCCCTTCCAGTTGTCGGTACACTCGCAGTAGAAGTCGTTGACCAGATCCACACAGAGGCCACCATTCTTACACGGGTTACGGTTGCACTCGTTCACATCTGAGGGAGGGAGGAGGAAGGAAGAAAAGGAAAATAACACATTTTTATGGCTGTGTTATGAGGAGGAAGAGGAGAACGGGAGGGAAAGGAAGACAGAGGAGAAAGAGAAAGGGGAGGAAGAGGAGTAGAAAGGCGAAGAGGAGAAAGACAAGGAGGAGGATGAGAAGATAAAGAGTAGGAGAAGAACGACAGGGGAAAAAAGAGTAGGAAGAGGAGAAGAAAGAATAGGAGAAAGACGAGGATGAAGAAGAGGAGACAAAAAGTAGGAGGAGAAAGTGGAAGAGGAGAGCCAACTTACTGAGGTCACACAGCCGGCCCTCCCAGCCGTCGGGACAGAAGCACTGGAAGGAGTTGACCCCGTCGATGCAGGTGCCTCCGTTCCGACACGGACTACTCACACAGTCGTTCACGTCTACAATTGAAAAATATACATTCAATTTTATTTGTCCCATTGAGGTCAGAACAGGGGTTCCCAAACTATTTGGGGCCTGGGACCCCTTTTGTGATAGCAAATTCATCAGGGACCTCCTCAAAATCAGAAGACAACTGACTTTAGAGTGCGATAAAAATAGCATTCAAGGAGTTTTACCATGACTGCTGCAGAGCATGGCGGGACTAACCAAGTCTCGGGCCCTGGGAAATAACATTTTAAAAGGCCCCCCCCTGTTCACATCAGAGTTAAATTACAGTGCATTTATGTTGAAAACATTTCTAGGGCATACAAGAAGTATTGAGTTGAAAACTGGATCAATGAGAGTACTGTAGATCCCTGTGAGCCTCCCAGGCCCTGTTGTGCATCTAAGGATAGCCTATAATGTAGATGAACTATATTCCATTGCAATGTATTGCACCCTCAACTTATTTCACAGAACACTTGGCCAAATCTGTTTAATCTGTAGTTGCTTGCAGTATTTATAAAAAATAAAATAGATCTGGCCGCGGACCCCTTGCAGTACCGCCACGGACCCTTGGGGTTCCCAGGACCCTGGTTTGGGAACCACTGGGTCAGGAGACCTCTTATAACAATAACATCTGCTTTCTCCTGAAGTGTGCACTCATTCACTACTTCCCACAAATCTAAAAGCATTGGATTGGTGGATGCATGGGTTAGTGGGAGTTTCCACCATATTTCTTGTACTAGTCTATACTAGTTCTCTTGCAAATCAGTGAAGTGAACAAAAACACACTTTGGGAAGAAGGAAAGATAATTAGGACATAGCCTTGGCCTAGAGTGGTTGTGATTGTTGTTGCCACCCCCACTGAATGAGATCCTCAGGAAGCGAAGTTGATTCTAAAATCAGAGAACTTCTACCCAGACTGAGGTACCAGTTAGGCAGGCAGGCAGACAGGCAGAGAGACAGACAGACAGTGCCCAGCTGGAAAAACTGGTTGCAAAGACGTCATTGTCATTTTATGCCATCATGGTCAGGTTGTATACTGGATGTATAAGGACGTTCACAGCTTTTTTTAGCGACCAGAAAAAATGCTGTAATCTTTCCCATTTTTGTGGTTAGATATAGTGTACTCAACCAGAAAACCAGTTGACAGCATGAAAATAACGTTAAGACTTTCTGTGTCGAATGTACTTACTCTCTTGGCAGTAGGTGCCACTTAAAGGCTTGGGGTCAATTAGAATTCAAGCATGAAGTGGAGAATTTACTTGGAATTGAAATTTAAGCAATCTTAATTATTTTTTTATTGGAATTGAATTGGAATTTAGACTGTCAATTGGAATTTAATTGGAATTTGGAGAAAAAAAAACAGCCTTGGAATAGAATTTAAACTTGAATTGTATTATAATTGTTCAAATTCCAGTTAATGGATTTAGGATTTTAAAAAATACTAACGTTATTTCAATGTTTTTATGAATATTGCTAGCAACAGAATAAACATTTAAAATTACATACAGTGCCTTCAGAAAGTATTCACACCCCTTGACGTTTTCCACATTGTTGTGTTACAAAGTGCTATTAAAATGGATTTGTAATTTGTCAACGATCTACACAAAATACTCTGTCAAAGTGGAAGAACATTTTCACATTTGTAAATGTTTTTATTGAAAATAAAACACTAATATCTCTTGATTAGATACATATTCAACCTCCTGAGTCAATACATGTTAGAATCATCTTTGGCAGCGAATACAGCTTTGAGTCTTTCTGGGTAAGTCTCTAAGAGCTTTCCACACCTGGATTGTGCAACATTTGCCCAGTATTCTATTCAAAATTACAACCAAATAATTGCAGCATTACCGCAAAAATGGAAGGGGGGAAAAGTACGGAACTTGTCTGTCGGCCCTGCATTACAGAACATAATTGATTGAAGAAAATTGTGATAAATAAAAAAGTATACCAGTTTCATTTAAGGACCAAAGGATTGACAGCCGTCCCATATATAGTGGGGAAAAAAGGATTTAGTCAGCCACCAATTGTGCAAGTTCTCCCACTTAAAAAGATGAGGCCTGTAATTTTCATCATAGGTACACGTCAACTATGACAGACAAATTGAGAAAAGAAATTCCAGAAAATCACATTGTAGGATTTTTAATGAATTTATTTACAAATTATGGTGGAAAATAAGTATTTGGTCACCTACAAACAAGCAAGATTTCTGGCTGTCACAGACCTGTAACTTCTTATTTAAGAGGCTCCTCTGTCCTCCACTCGTTACCTGTATTAATGGCACCTGTTTGAACTTGTTATCAGTATAAAAGACACCTGTCCACAACCTCAAAACAGTCACACTCCAGACTCCACTATGGCCAAGACCAAAGAGCTGTCAAAGGACACCAGAAACAAAATTGTAGACCTGCACCAGGCTGGGAAGACTGAATCTGCAATAGGTAAGCAGCTTGGTTTGAAGAAATCAACTGTGGGAGCAATTATTAGGAAATGGAAGACATACAAGACCACTGATAATCTCCCTCGATCTGGGGCTCTACGCAAGATCTCACCCCGTGGGGTCAAAGTGATCACAAGAACGGTGAGCAAAAAATCCCAGAACCACACGGGGGGACCGAGTGAATGACCTGCAGAGAGCTGGGACCAAAGTAACAAAGCCTACCATCAGTAACACACTACGCCGCCAGGGATTCAAATCCTGCAGTGCCAGACGTGTCCCCCTGCTTAAGCCAGTACATGTCCAGGCCCGTCTGAAGTTTGCTAGAGTGCATTTGGATGATCCAGAAGAGGATTGGGAGAATGTCATATGGTCAGATGAAACCAAAATATAACTTTTTGGTAAAAACTCAACTCGTCGTGTTTGGAGGACAAAGAATGCTGAGTTGCATCCAAAGAACACCATACCTACTGTGAAGCATGGGGGTGTAAACATCATACTTTGGGGCTGTTTTTCTGCAAAGGGACCAGGACGACTGATCCGTGTAAAGGAAAGAATGAATGGGGCCATGTATCGTGAGATTTTGAGTGAAAACCTCCTTCCATCAGCAAGGGCATTGAAGATGAAACGTGGCTGGGTCTTTCAGCATGACAATGATCCCAAACACACCGCCCGGGCAACGAAGGAGTGGCTTCGTAAAATGCATTTCAAGGTCCTGGAGTGGCCTAGCCAGTCTCCAGATCTCAACCCCATAGAAAATCTTTGGAGGGAGTTGAAAGTCCGTGTTGCCCAGCGACAGCCCTAAAACATCACTGCTCTAGAGGAGATCTGCATGGAGGAATGGGCCAAAATACCAGCAACAGTGTGTGAAAATCTTGTGAAGACTTACAGAAAACGTTTGACCTGTGTCATTGCCAACAAAGGGTATATAACAAAGTATTGAGAAACTTTTGTTATTGACCAAATACTTATTTTCCACCATAATTTGCAAATAAATTCATAAAAAATCCTACAACGTGATTTTCTGGATTTTTTTTTTCATTTTGTCTGTCATAGTTGACGTGTACATATGATGAAAATTACAGGCGCCTCATCTTTTTAAGTGGGAGAACTTGCACAATTGGTGGCTGACTAAATACTTTTTTCCCCCACTGTAGATTGCAAAATAGTTGGGAAGATACTTTTGACGTACCGATTCCATGGCATTGTGTTTATGAACTGATACGCAAAACGACGCCAGATTCAAAACTTAGAATGTTTCAATTTAAATTATTATACAATATTCTTGCTACCAATATATAGTTATTTATATGGGGGAAACAATCTTCCCAGCACTGCAGATTTTGCTGCGAAGAGAATCATTAGATCATTTGTTTTGGTACTGTCCATTTGTAGCTTGTTTTTGGTCACAGGTCCAGGAATGGCTGAAGGATTGCAATATTTACCTGGAGCGAACCCTGCAGATAGCACTACTGGGTGATCTGAAAAGTCAGTCAATTGATCAATAATATTTTTAGCAAAAATGTTTATTTTTAATTTACAATCTGTAGAAACAATGAGAATAGATGTGTTCAGAACTTTTATGAAACATCACAGTACAGTTGAAAAATATATGGCAAATAGAAATCCAATATGGATGGTGTTAAGAGATAGATGGGAGGTGTTGAATGGAGCTGAAGGATGAAACTAATAACAACTAATAACAAGATAACTAATGTAAAGCATACTGTGTCGATAATAAGTATATAGGTTATAGGTTGAGAGCTTTTGTGAAAGAGTACAGTTAGAAATATATGGCATATAGAAGCAAACCGGACGGACATCATGAAAATGATCGGAAAGGTTGAGGAAGTTCAGGAGTAAAAACAAACAAAATATAATTATTGTAATTAGTGTCCATAAAATGTACAGTTGAAGTCGGAAGTTTACATACACTTAGGGTGGAGTCATTAAAACTCGTTTTTCAACCACTCCACAAATGTCTTGTTAAACTATAGTTTTGGCAAGTCAGATAGGACATTTACTTTGTGCATGACAAGTCATTTTTCCAACAATTGTTCAGCAAGGAAGAAGCCACTGCTCCAAAACCGCCATAAAAAAGCCAGACTACGGTTTGCAACTGCACATGGTGAGAAAGATCGTACTTTTTAGAGAAATATCCTCTGGTCTGATGAAACAAAAATAGAACTGTTTGGCCATAATGACCATCGATATGTTTGGAGGAAAAAGGGGGTTGCTTGCAAGCCGAAGAACACCATCCCAACCGTGAAGCACGGGCTTGGCAGCATCATGCTGTGGGGGTGCTTTGCTGCAGGAGGGACTGGTGCACTTCACAAAATAGATGGCATCATGAGGAAGGAAAATTATGTGGATATATTGAAGCAACATCTCAAGACATCAGTCAGGAAGTTAAAGCTTGGTCGCAAATTGGTCTTCCAAATGAACAATGACCCCAAGCATACTTCCAAAGTTGTGGCAAAATGGCTTAAGGATAACAAAGTCAAGGTATTGGAGTGGCCATCACAAAGCCCTGACCTCAATCCTATAGAAAATGTGTGGGCAGAACTGAAAAAGCGTGTGTGAGCAAGGAGGCCTACAAACTTCACTCAGTTACACCAGCTCTGTCAGGAGGAATGGGCCAAAAATCACCCAACTTATTGTGGGAAGCTTGTGGAAGGCTACCCGAAACGTTTGACCCAAGTTAAACAATTTAAAGGCAACGCTACCAAATACTAATTGATTATGTAAACTTCTGACCCACTGGGAATGTGATGAAATAAATAAAAGTTGAAATAAATCACTCTACTATTATTCTGACATTTCACATTGTTAAAATAAAGTGGTGATCCTAACTGACCTAAAACAGGGAATTTTGACTAGGATTAAATGTCAGGAATTGTGAAAAACTGAGTTTAAATGTATTTGGCTAAGGTGTATGTAAACTTCCGACTTCAACTGTATATAGTATGTATAAGCTGGAAGTAGAGGCCTGAGCGTTGTTGTTCACTAGTTTACTCCAATTAGGGAAGGGGTGGTGGGGTTGGAAAGTAATAAAGGGAAATACATTTTTTTAAAGGATATGTTCAAACGTTTGGGGACACTTAGAAATGTCCTTGTTTTCGAAAGAAAATTAATTTATTTGTGTATTAAAATAACATAAAATTGATCAGAAATACAGTGTAGACATTGTTAATGTTGTAAATGGCTATTGTAGCTGGAAACGCCAGATTTTTTAATGGAATATCTACATAGGCGTACAGAGGTCCATTATCAGCAACCATCAGTTCTGTGTTCCAATGGCACGTTGTTTGCTAATCCAAGTTTATCATTTAAAAAGGCTAATTGATCATTAGAAAACCCTTTTGCAATTATGTTAGCACAGCTGAAAACTGTTGTGCTGATTAAATAAGTAATAAAACTGGCCTTCTAAGAGACTAGTTGAGTATCTGGAGCATCAGCAATTGTGGGATCGATTACAGGCTCAAAGTGGCCAGAAACAAATAACTTTCTTCTGAAACTTGTCAGTCTATTCTTGTTCTGCTATTCCATGCGAGAAATTGCCAAGAAACTGAAGATCTCTTACAACGTTGTGTACTACTCCCTTCACAGAACAGCGCAAACTGGCTCTAACCAGAATGGAAAGAGTGGGAGGCCCTGGTGCACAACTGAGCAAGAAGACAAATACATTAGTGTGTCTAATTTGAGAAACAGGCACCTCACAGGTCCTCAACTGGCAGCTTTATTAAATAGTACACACAAAACAGCAGTCTCAACGTCAACAGTGAAGAGGCGACTCCGGGATGCTGACCTTCTAGGCAGAGTTGCAAAGAAAAAGCCATATCTAAGACTGCCCATCTTAATCTTTTCTTTTTATTTATATGTTAAGCAAATGTTTACTCCTGAACATATTTAGGCTTGCCATAATAACGGGGTTGAATACTTGACTTATTTGTTAAACATTTTGAAAAACATAATTCCACTTTGACATTATGGGGTATATTTACACCATACCCCTTAATGTACACCAGTGACAAAAAAATTCTAAATTTTATCAATTTTACATTCAGGCTGTAACAACAAAATGTGGAAAAGGTCAAGGGGTGTGAATACTTTCTGTAGGCACTGCACCTACAGTAGAACATTTTAATATGTTTTAGTGATGTCAACTTTATTTCTCAACTCGTAATATTGAGCAGATTACACTCACTGAAGTATCTGACAAAGCGAATTGGCTACCAGTGCGGCAAGTGCTGCTGGCTAGCTATAGATTGAGAGAAGACATGAAATACCCAAAATGGTGGCATCACACATTGTTATTTACTTAATGGAGCAAAAAAAATATTCATTTGATTAACAGAACACTTTTCTGAATTCAAAACAGACCCCCTGCAATTGGACAAGGACATTTTGAGACTTTCCACAAATCGAGGACGAAGACCATATCGCCAAGCTAAGGCTGGTCGAAAATTCTCTATGCTACACCAAACAGTACCTAACCTGTAATTCCCATTATAATGGATACCAATTTTCGGGGGTTAAATCACATTATCTGGTGTTACAATCTGTAGCTAGTTGCTGGTAAGCTTTCTTGACTTGAAAACTAAATGGTTGCCAATACATGGCTAACATTTGTTTAACCAGCTAAACAGCTGCTCTAAGCGAAAATGTGTTTGGAGTTACCCTTCTAGCTAATAGGCAGTGTTTTCCAGAGAGACATCAGGGACTGTAACATACTGTTTCACGGAATCATGGCTCTCTCGGGATATACTGTCCCTGTCCATACAGCCAGCTGGGTTTTCAGTTCATCGCGCAGACAGTAATAATGAACTCTCCGGGAAGAAGAAAGGCGGTGGTGTCCGTTTCATGATTAACTATGCATGGTGTGATTGTGATAACATACAGAAACTCAAGTCCTTTTGTTCACCCAACCTAGAATACGTCACAATCAAATGCCGACCGTATTACCTCCCAAGAGAATTCTCCTCTGTTATAGTCACAGCCGTATATATATTCCCCCTCAAGCAGATACCACAACAACCCTCAAGAAACTACACTCGACTTTGTGAAAACTGGAAACCACATATCCTGAGGCTGCATTTATTGTAGCTGGGGACTTTAACAAAGCAAATTAGAGGAAAACGCTACTGAAGTTCTATCAACACATTGACTGTAGTACTCGCTCTGGAAAAACACTAGACCACTGCTACTCCCCCCTTTTGAGATGCCTACAAAGCCCTCCCCCGCCCTCCCTTCGGCAAATCAGATCACGACTCCATTTTGCTCCTCTCTTCCTATAGGCAGAAACTCAAAACAGGAACTACACCCGTGCTAAGGTCTATTCGACGCTGGTCTGACCAATCGGAATCCATGCTTCAAGATTGGTTTGATCACGAGGACTGGGATATGTTCCGGGTAGCCTTTGAGAATAACAGACGTCTATACTGACACGGTGACTGAGTTAATCAGAAAGTGTATAGGAGATGTTGTTCCCACAGTGACTATTAAAACCTTCCCAAACCAGAAACCATGGATAGATGGCAGAATTTGCACAAAACTGAAAGCGTGACCCATCGCATTTAACCATGGCAAGGTGACTGGGAATATGGTCAAATACAAACAGTGTAGTTATTCCCGAAGTAAGGCAATCAAACAGGCAAAACATCAGTACAGAGACAAAGTGGAGTCGCAATTCAACGGCTCAGACACGAGACGTATGTGGCAGGGTCTACAGACAATCACGGATTACAAAGAGAAAACCAGCCACGTCGCAGACACAGATGACGTCTTGCTCCCGGACAAGCTAAACACCGTCGCCTGCTTTGAGGATAACACAGTGCCACCGATGCGGCCCGCTCCCAAGGACTGTGGGCTCTCGTTCTCTGTGGCAGACGTGAGTAAGACATTTGAGCGTGTTAACCCTCGCAAGGCTGCCGGCCCAGACGGCATCCCTCAGAGCATGCGCAGACCAGCTGGCCGGAATGTTTACGGACATATTCAATCTCTCCCAGTCTGCTGTCCCCTTTTGCTTCAATTTGTCCACCGTTGTTCCTGTACCCAAGAAAGCAAATGTAACTGAACTAAATGACTATCGCCCCGTAGCACTTCTGTCATCATGAAGTGCTTTGAGAGGGTAGTTTAGGATCATATCACCTCTACCTTACCAGACACCCTAGATCCATTTGAATTTGCTTACCTCCCCACTAGGTCCACAGACGATGCAATCGCCATCGCACTGCCCTATCCCATCTGGACAAGGGGAATACCTACATAAGAATGCTGTTCATTGACTATATCTCAACCTTCAACACCATAGTACCCTCCAAGCTGTGCAATTGGGTCCTGGACTTCCTGACGGGCTGCTCCCAGGTGGTGAAGGTAGGAAACAACACCTCCACTTCGCTGATCCTCAACACAGGGGCCCCACAAGGGTGCGTGCTCAGCCCCCTCCTGTACTCCCTGTTCACCCATGACTGCGTGTCCACGCATGCCTCCAACTCAATCATCAAGTTTGCAGACGACAACAGTAGTAGGCTTGATTTCCAACCATGATGAGACAGCCTACAGGGAGGAGGTGAGGGCCCTGGCGGAGTGGTACCAGGAAAATAACCTCTCCTTCAACAAAACGAAGGAGCTGATTGTGGACTTCAGGAAACAGCAGAGGGAGCACGCCCCTATCCACATTGACGGGACCACAATGGAGAAGGTGGAAAGCTTCATGTTTCTCGGCGTACACATCACTGACAAGCTGAAATGGTCCACCCACACAGACGGTGTGGTGAAGGTGGCGCAACAGTGCCTCTTCAACCTCATGAGGCTGAAGAAATTCGGCTTGGCCCCTAAGACCCTCAGGAAACTTTTACAGATGCCCAATTGAGAGCATCCTGTCGGGCTGTTTCACTGCCTGGTACAGCAAAAGCACCGCCCGCAACTGCAGGGCTCTCCAGAGGGTGGTGCGGTCTTCCCAACGCATCACCGGAGGCACACTGCCTGCCCTCCAGGACACCTACAGCACCCGATGTCACAGGAAGGCCAAAAAGATCATCAAGGACATCAACCACCCGAGCCACGGCCTGTTCACCCCGCTATCATCCAGAAGGCGAGGTCAGTACAGGTGCATCAAAGCTGGGACCGAGAGACTGAAAAACAGCTTCTATCTCAAGGCAATCAGACTTAAATACCCTTCACTAGCCGGCTACCACCTGGTTACTCAACCCTGCACCTTAGAGGCTGCTGCCCTATATACATAGACATGGAATCACTGGCCACTTTAATAATGTTTACATACTGCTTTACTCATCTCATATGTATATACTGTATTCTATTCTACTGTATTTTAGTCAATGCCACTCCAACATTGCTCGTCCTAATAGTTATATATTTCTTAATTCCATTCTTTTACTTTTAGATTTGTGAATTGTTAGATACTACTGCACTGTTGGAGCTAGGAACACAAGCATTTCGCTACACCCACAATAACATCTGCTAAATGTGTATGTGACCAATAAAATTTGATTTGACTTAGTTTACACACTTCCTCTTCCTATGATAATGTGGGGAGGTGAAAATAATAAAAACACAATCTACCAACCTATTAATTTTAAAATGTTGATTACTTATCCTTTCCATTATCATTCACCTGATAAGTCAAGTCAACATTTTTTATTACGTATGATGGGGGTCCCTGGGTTGCCGGATTGCTTGGGAGGGGGTACCTGGGCAAGAAAAAGTTGAAGACCACTGCCCTAATACAACGCAGGCTTGCAGAAAATGTGCTAGTTTACGGAGATCAGTGTAATTTGGAATCCAATCATAGAGAGAATATCCAGGAATTGGGAAATTGCACCATTCACCAAATGTGGAAGGTATGGAAAATTAAACTGGTACAACCATTTCAATATTAGGTGAAATATGCTCAACCACTAACTAGGGACGTGCACGGTTATTTCAATATCCGAACACTAATAATACTAATTATAGGCCTATTTTAACACTGAAAAGGCTTTTTCTAAATAAATAAAAACTATCCATGTGACATTGTTACAAGGATATACCATGACATTTCAAATGATGAATTTAATAAAACAACAAACCTTTCAATGTAGTTTATGACGTGCACTGTGCGCCCCATAAAAAGACCGGTAGATAACCGGTAGCCTTCAGCTGTGTAGCTTGTTGTTTATGTTGTCCAAGCAAAGCGGCAAAGAGGCTCAATGTGTAGCAATGCAATGCAAGATGGAGTACAATTACGGAAATAAAAGTTAGCGAAATGAGAAGGAGTAGGCTACAACAAGCAAACGGGTAGGTTTTATCTGAATGGGGTTGGGGGAAACGCGCAGCATGTGGCCTCAATTAGCCTAGCAAGCTATAGCTGACTTAGCTAGCTAGCTTCTCTAGGCTACTCCAGTTAAGACAGGCACTGTTATATGGGATAATAAATAACATTGTGGCTGCTACAAGTTAGCTATTCTTGGCTGTAGCAGAGTTGCCTTGGCGTATCTCTCCCCTCAGTCTGCTCGCTCCCATCTCACACACAACGCCCCCGCCGCAGCTACATGTGTGAAGTTACTGCCTTGTTGATTTATGTATAACCTGTATCACTGAAGATTTACACACACTAAAAGTAAATTCCACACAAATGTTTAGTGACCAATGACTATTAAATCCTCTCATTAAAAAAATACAAAATAAATAGATAATAATAATAATAATAATAATAATAATAATAATAGAGTAGAATTTCACTCTACCTTTAGTATTTTTGCTTAATTTAGACACAAAAACAGATTGGGTGAGAATAAAGAGGGAGTCATTGAATGAAAGGAGCAGACAGGAATTGAACCCTGGTCTCCAGTGGGGAAGTATTTTGCATTTACAGCATTATTCCATGCTGTTCAAATTAAAACAGCTTTTACTTAATCAATAGTTTTGCCTAATAATGGATGTGCATTAAAAAAAATGGCAGCCCCCATGCACTTACCACAAGTCTTGTTGGCTAAGTTCGCCATATTGTACACATTGCTCACTGTTACTCTTTTTTTGTATTGTCATTAGCACAGTATACATGATCCCAATTTTAGCTCCAAGACGCTGCCAATCCTAAAAACAGAAAAAGTAGATTGTGCTGATTTATTGGTACATTGAACCATGTAGCGCCGTAGTTTTAAACTGTAGATGGTGCTAAAACAATGACATCATATCTGAATTGACATCCTTATGCAGCTTTGCCATAGGATGGTTTAATATTTATGATAATGTTCTACAGCTTTATGATTATGTTTTAATATGAAACATATTGTATTGTATTATTTTATAAATTGTACATGTTATACAAATTCCAAGGTTCCTGAAAGGCTTAATTCAGGGTGCATTTAAGGTTTGCAGGAATATTACTTCCAAAAATGTAATGGTCAAATTTGTCTTTCGAACCCGTCATCCATTGGAGGTAGTTGGCTTGAGTTTTGCTTGAGTTGAAAGAAGTAAAAGGAATTGAATTGAGTGAATTTTTGTGGCACAATATTGAATTCGGAATTGTAGTTTTGAATTTACTTAGAATTTGAGAGGAAATGAACTGACTCTGAATTGAACTGCTCAGGAATTTTGAATTGAAGGAATTTATAGGGATAGCGAAGCGAATTGGAATTTAATTTGTGGAATTGACCCAAACCCTGGCCATTGAAGCCCGGGTCACAGGAGCAGACATACAGACAAAGATAGGACAGACAGACATACTCTCGTGGCAGTAAATGCCACTGAATCCCTGGTCTCTAAGGTTTGGTGGTATCCAGATTTTCGGACCGTCATAACGATTCTGTACCATACCGGGGTATACGGTATTACCGGAAGTGCACACAAGGGGCTAAACTATTTATTTTTGACGCACAAAACAATTTAGGCAACAGGGACCTTGATCCTGGAGGGGATTGAATGTCTCTGCTTTAACCAATACGCTTGATCTTGACATCTAGCCACTTAGCTAGTAAGTTAGCAAACCAAATGCATTGCTGGAGCCCTGAGCTGGATATAATTTGACACCTTAGATTTTTTTATAGTTATACTTAACTTAGTTATAAGCAGTGGCGTAGCACTCACCCCCGCGAGGCGAGGTACCCTCAACAGTTTTGAAAATCATACCGTCGGTATTTCTAAATACCCCAGTATACAGTATAAATGGTATATTGCCCAAGCCTACTGGTCACAAGAACAGATGTACAGACAGCAGACAAACAGACAAATAATAGACAGACATCGAGAAAGACAGACAGACACACAGTGGTACGTACTTTCGTGGCAGTAGGTGCCGCTGAAGCCGGAGTCACAGGAGCAGGTGAAGTTGCCGTGGGGCTGGCTGATGCAGCGTCCCCGGGGGCCACACACGTTGGATGAGATGTGACGAACGCCGCCCTCGGCCGCAGAGTCGTTGGTCGCCATGACAATGGTGCAGCTGTCAATTACTGAGAGAAACAAAAAACAGTAGGGATGAATGAGGTGTCTGCCTCTATCTGCTCCGGTGTCTAGTTTCCCCTAGGTACAGATCTAGAATCAGCTTCACCGCCCGAATCCAAATCTTAACCATTAGTGGGGGAAATGCAAAACTGACCCAAGATCAAAGTCTAGAGGCAACTCCATCATAGTACTCTGAGGCTCTGGCAAGTTCACTCTTAGTAACTGATTTGGAATCAGCCTTTTCGATTTCCATTCGGGCATTATGTATAGGGAACAAAACAACAAAAAACGGTCCAGAATCAGTAACCGTGTGTGGCTCTACCTTGGCAGGGGGTGGTCCTGCAGTGGTCCTTGAGGTGGGCACAGGTCTTGCCCTCGTAGCCATCGGGACAGGCGCAGTAAAAATCGCCCGTCAGGGCATGGCACGGTGCCTCGTTCTCACAGGGGATGGGCTCACACGGGTCTGAAGGAGACCAACCTGGGACCTGCAGGGGAGGGAGGGAGAACGTTCACACATGCAAGCATGTACACAAGCACGAATGCACAAACAAGTACACATCCGCATGCACACGTACAAACACGTTTCGTACTTTTATTTCATCCACTTTATGCAAGTACTTCAGATAGAATGAATCCTTGCCACCCAGTACGGCCAGAAATGGTATAAGTGAGTGTGAGAGTGCGGGAGAGAAAGAGAGAGTGTGTGAGAGAGGCCGTTCTTCTTTAAGTATATAGATAAACACAGAGGGGTAAGCTGTGGAAGCCTGACATAAGCATAAGCTCAAAGGTACCTAAAGTGTGTGTAGTTTTAATTAATGTAACTTTCATTCAACCAGGTGACCCTCCGTTTAAGAGCCATCATGGACACCGCAGTGACATGGCAGCAGCTCCAGTTTCTACATTTTCTCTGTGTTCTCAGGACATCAAGAGTAGGAAAATTCACAACTAAAACCGCACTGTAAACCATGGGGTCCCACTCACTGCCATTTAAGGCACTGAGTCTGTCAGTAGTGTGGTGTAACGGGGTGGGCTGATCCACTTGGGTCATGGTGCTCTCACACACGCACACAGATTAATACACACGCACACACACAAACTCAGCCTGCACAGACACACGCACACACACAGATACATGCACACGACTTGTTTATTTGACTTTATCTGATGGGGCAGAGATGTATTTATTCTATTCTGTTTAAAGGCTTCTCCGAGTGCTGTGGCCATGAAAAGTATGTGTGGGATGTAAACTGACGGGTCTGAGGGCTAAAGGCTGGGACAAGCCCCATAAAATCTAAGCCCCTCCTCAGAAGAGGAAGAACACTAAAAGAACACCGTCTTTCGAACAGACCATCCAAACCCACTGTGACCAACTGTAATGCACGTCTCAAATGCCCGATCCCAAATCAACTCAGTCAAATTGGTTTGCCGAAGGACATAGGGGGTGTTAAAAGGGTGGGATAGGGGTGTGCTATCAGAGATAAAGGAGTGTCATAGGTATGCCAACGGCATAGGAGTGTCATAGCACCCAAGAAAGCAAAGGTAACTGAACTAAACGACTATCGCCCCGTAGCACTCACTTCTGTCATCATGAAGTGCTTTGAGAGACTAGTCAAGGATCATATCACCTCTACTTACCTGCCACTCTAGACCCACTTCAATTTGCTTACCGCCCCAATAGATCCACAGACGATGCAATCGCTATCACTCTGCACACTGCCCTATCCCATCTGGACAAGAGGAATACCTATGTAAGAATGCTGTTCATTGACTATAGCTCAGCATTCAACATCATAGTACCCTCCAAGATCATCATTAAGCTCGAGGCCCTGGGTCTGAACCCAACCCTGTGCAACTGGGTCCTGGACTTCCTGACGGGCCGCCCCCAGGTGGTGAAGGTAGGAAACAAGACCTCCACTTCGCTGATCCTAAACACTGGGGCCCCACAAGGGTGTGAGCTCAGCCCCTTCCTGTACTCCCTGTTCACCCATGACTGCGTGGCCAAGCACGCCTCCAACTCAATCATCAAGTTTATAGACGACACAACAGTAGTAGGCTTGATTACCAACAATGACGAGACAGTCTACAGCAGGGTTCTTCAATTCCGGTCTTGGAGGGCCGAAACACTGTTTTTTATTTCTACCTGGTAGTTAATTGCACTCACCTGGTGTCCCAGGTCTGAATTAGCCCCTGATTAGAAGGAGAGGATGAAAAACAGAGGTGTTTCGGCCCTCCAGGACCGGAATTGAAGAACCCTGGTCTACAGGGAGGAGGTGAGGGCTCTGGGAGTGTGGTGCCAGGAAAAAAAAAACTCACTCAACGTCAACAAAACAAAGGAGATGATCGTGGACTTCAGGAAACAGCAGAGGGTGCACCCCTCTATCCACATCGACAGGATCACAGTGGAGAAGATGGAAAGCTTCAACAAACTGAAATGGACCACCCACACAGACAGTGTGGTGAAGAAGGTGCAACAGAGGCTCTTCAACCTCAGGAGGCTAAAGAAATTTGGCTTGGCACCTAAAACCCTCAAACGTTTTCAGATGCACAATTGAGAGCATCCTGTCGGGCTGTATCACCGCCTGGTACGGCAACTGCACCACCCGCAACCGCAAGGCTCTCCAGAGGGTGGTGCGGTCTGCCCAACGCATTACCGGGTGCAAACTACCAGCCCTCCAGGACACCTACAGCACCCGATGTCACAGGAAGGCCAAAAAGATCATCAAGGACATCAACCACCCGAGCCACTGCCTGTTCACCCAGCTATCATCCAGAAGGTGAGGTCAGTATAGGTGCATCAAAGCTGGGACCGAGAGACTGAAAAACAGCTTCTATCTCAAGGCCATCAGACTGTTAAACAGTAGACAGACTAGAAATCACTGGCCACTTTAAGAAATGGAACACTAGCCACTTTAATAATGTTTACATATCTTGCATTACTCATCTTATATGTATATACTGTATTCTATACTATTCTACTGTTTCTTAGTCCATGTCGCTCTGACATTGCTCGTCCATATATGTATATATTCTTAATTCATTCCTTATTTAGATTTGTGTATTTTGGGTATATGTTGTGAAATTGTTAGATATTACTTGTTAGATATTACTGCACTGTCGGAGCTAGAAGCACAAGCATTTCGCTACACCAGCAATAAACATCTGCTAAACACGTGTATGTGACCAATAAAATTTGATTTGATAGGAGTGCATAGGTGTGTCATAGGTATGCAGTACAAGTGTAGTAGGCAGGCAGGGGTGAAAGTAAGCCGGTACGTCGTCCCAGCAAAATAAATAGTGGGGGTACGCCGTACCGGTAAAACATGAGCCTATCACAATAATTCAAACAAAATGTAAAGAAAACTGTAGGCTATTACACCATTATTTAACATTACCGCATGTCAGCCACATGAAATATGAGCGAATTGTCTTGAAACCGGATGGTATATGCTCAGAATTGCATTGTGGTTAGATGAAAACACTTACATTTTGCCAAGGCGGAGATGAGTTGCCGATACAGAGATGCAGACAGCAGTGGATGCATCAAGTGTAGGCCTAATGACAATCGCAGAATGTCATTACAATACCCATAGGGATCATATGAAATAGGGATTCTAGGCCTATGTAATTCTATGATTACACCTAGGCTATCAAAAAAAAGGTGTGCAAGCGCTCACACACATAGGGATTCCCGTAAGAAACTAAATCTACTTTCACCCCTGGGCATATGAGTTTCATATGTATATTGTACGTGTGTAGTAGGAGTGCATAGTGTCATTATGTATGCTGTATGAGTTTAGCAGGAGTGCATAGGGATATCATACGCATGTTGTATTAGTGTAGCAGGATGTGCATGTGTCATATCATTGCAGTACAAGTGTAAAAGGAGTGTCATATGAATGCCGTATGAGTGTAGTAAGTGTCATAAATATGTCATATGATGGTGATAGGAGTGCATAGGAGTGTAATAGAGCCACAATTCCACGATAGGCATAAATGTAGCTTCTCAATGACCTGGAGTGACTGAGTGGGCACCGGGCCATAGTAGAGTTGCCTCATTGAAGAGGGTTCGTATTTATAGCCTTTTACGCCAAGTACAGGACTGGGCTCGCAATCAGTACTGTCTGCCGTTCAGTCAAAGCAAAACAGCACAGAGCTGTATGTGTGTATAATTCTAGGAGTGAGTGTGTCAATTATTTTATGCAGGAGGTATGCGTTTTGACTGAATTCAGGACATACCTGTGTTTTCAATCTCACCGTAATTGGACTATATACAGTCTCTCACAAAAGTGAGTACACCCCTCACATTTTTGTAAATATTTGAGTATATCTTTTCATGTGACAACACTGAAGAAATGACACTTTGCTACAATGTAAAGTAGGGAGTGTACAGCTTGTATAACAGTGTAAATTTGCTGTCCCCTCAAAATAACACAACACACAGCTGTTAATGTCTAAACCGCTGGCAACAAAAAAGTGAGTACACCCCTAAATGAAAAATGTCCAAAGTGTCCCAAAGTGTCAATATTTTGTGTGGCCACCATCATTTTCCAGCACTGCCTTAACCCTCTTGGGCATGGAGTTCACCAGAGCTTCACAGGTTGCCACTGGAGTCCTCTTCCACTCCTCCATGACAACATCACAGAGCTGGTGGATGTTAGAGACCTTGCACTCCTCCACCTTCCGTTTGAGGATACCCACAGATGCTCAATAGGGTTTAGGTCTGGAGACATGCTTGGCCAGTCCATCACCTTTACCCTCAGCTTCTTTAGCAAGGCAGTGGTCGTCTTGGAGGTGTGTTTGGGGTCGTTATCATGTTGGAATACTGCCCTGCGGCCCAGTCTCCGAAGGGAGGGGATCATGCTCTGCTTCAGTATGTCACAGTACATGTTGGCATTCATGGTTCCCTCAATGAACTGTAGCTCCCCAGTGCCGGCAGCACTCATGCAGCCCCAGACCATGACACTCCCACCACCATGCTTGACTGTAGGCAAGACACACTTGTCTTTGTACTCCTCACCTGGTTTCCGCCACACACGCTTGACACCATCTGAACCAAATAAGTTTATCTTGGTCTCATCAGACCACAGGACATGGTTCCAGTAATCCATGTCCTTAGTCTGCTTGTCTTCAGCAAACTGTTTGCGGGCTTTCTTGTGCATCATCTAGAAGAGAAGAGGCTTCCTTCTGGGACGACAGCCATGTAGACCAATTTGATGCAGTGTGCGGCGTATGGTCTGAGCACTGACAGGCTGACCCCCCACCCCTTCAACCTCTGCAGCAATGCTGGCAGCACTCATACGTCTATTTCCCAAAGACAACCTCTGGATATGACGCTGAGCACGTGCACTCAACTTCTTTGGTCGACCATGGCGAGGCCTGTTCTGAGTGGAACCTGTCCTGTTAAACTGCTGTATGGTCTTGGCCACCGTGCTGCAGCTCAGTTTCAGGGTCTTGGCAATCTTCTTATAGCCCAGGCCATCTTTATGGAGAGCACCAATTCTTTTTTTCAGATCCTCAGAGAGTTTTTTGCCATGAGGTGCCATGTTGAACTTCCAGTCACCAGTATGAGGGAGTGTGAGAGCGATGACACCAAATTTAACACACCTGCTCCCCATTCACACCTGAGACCTTGTAACACTAACGAGTCACATGACACCGGGGAGGGAAAATGGCTAATTGGGCCCAATTAACGGCTGTGTGTTGAGTTATTTTGAGGGGACAGCAAATGTACACTGTTATACAAGCTGTACACTCACTACTTTACATTGTAGCAAAGTGTCATTTCTTCAGTGTTGTCACATGAAAAGATATACTCAAATATTTACAAAAATGTGAGGGGTGTACTCACTTTTGTGAGATATATATCAGTCTCTAATTGGAGGGTCAGATTTCAATTTGCTCTGTGTGTGTCACCAAAGGACCAACACTTTAGAGTAAACTGGTCCCAAGACTTCAGCCTTTGAACCCAAGGCTCACCTCACACAGTTCCCCGGAGAACTTGGTCGGGCACTCGCACACAAAGCCATCCAAAATGCTGTGGCAGCGCCCGCCGTTCTGGCAGGGCCCACTGGCACACCTGTTCCGCTGGATCTCGCAGTGCGTGCCCACAAAGCCTGACGGGCACTGACAGAAATACCCCCTGGGACCTTCCTGAAGAGAGAGCAAGATGGTGGGAAAAGATAGATATAAATGACAGATCTAACACATGAGAATCCTATAGGACAGGGTTTGACCTGCTAACAGGTCAAAGGGCAAGTTGAATACAAGAGAAAGAACTTGACAGTATGTGATAGATATCCAGTTATCCATAGGTGAGCATGTCCTCTAGGTTTCAGTCTAAGAGCCTTCTTAAATCTCGATTTGGTCATGTCATACATATAGTTCAGAGTTGCAAATTTTACATGAACATTTACAGAAATGGATGAGCAGATAAAAAAAGAATTACATTATTAATTTATTTTCTGTGTGGCATTGAGTCATGAGGCCACAGAGAAGGGCACCTACCTTACACGTTGCTCCATTCTGACATTGGCCGTGGCAGCCCTTGACATCTGAGGTAGGTGAGAGAAAGATGGTTACACACAGAAGGGTTTTTAAATAACTATAGCATAAAAACAGATCCACCATTTTAATGTGCAATCAAGGCAGGTGTTTTTGTTAATGAATCGAAGATGGAAAGTTAGTCCATGGTTATTCTTCAATTATGAACAAAGCAAACATACAGTGCCTTCAGAAAGTATTCACAACCCTTTAAATGTTTTCCACATTTTGTGAAAGCCAGAATTTAAAATGGATTCAATTTAGATGTTTGTCCCTGGCCTACACACAATACCCCATAACGTCAAAGTGGAATTATACTTTTCATTTTTTTAACTTCAGAAGTAAAAATAAAACAAGTCACATAAGTTGCATGGACTGTGTGCAATAGTGTTTAACATGATTTTTGAATCACTCCCTCATCTCTGTACAACACGCATACAATTATCTGTAAGGTCCCTCAGTTGAGCAGTGAATTTCAAACACAGATTCAACCACAAAGACCAGGGAGGTTTTCCAATGCCTTGCAAAGAAGGGCACCTATTGGTAGATGGAATAAAAGCAGAAATTGATTACCCCTTTGAGCATGGTGAAGTTATTAATTACACTTTGGATGATGTATCGATACACCCAGTCACTGGAAAGATACAGGCGTCCTTCCTAACTCAGTTGCCGGAGAGGAAGGACACCACAGGGATTTCACCATGAGGCCAAAGTAATACACTTTTTGTCATGAATCCAATACAACACATTACGGAGTACCACTCTCCATATTTTCAAGCATAGTGGTGGCTGCATCATGTTATGGGTATGCTTGTAATCAAGTTTTTCAATATAAAAAAAGAAACTGAATGGAGCTAATCACAGGCAAAATCCAAGAGGAAAACCTGGTTCAGTCTGCTTTCCACCATACACTGGGAGATGAATTTACCTTTCAGCAGGAAAATCTACCATGGAGTTGCTTAAATCTACTTTAAAATCTATGGCAAGACCTGAAAATTTTGCACAATCCAGGTGTGAAAAACTCTTAAAGACAATTTATGCTTGATCCGAAAATGTGGTCGGATGGTGTGACACAATTACGGAGCCTCCGGAGGCACGCAGAGGGAAAATTGAGCTCCGTACCGCATCGGGCAATTTTTTTTACAATGTGGAGGGCTCCGTATAGCTCCGCATTGACATGATTGCGCGGGAGGTCTAGTATAAACACAAACTCACTTCCTTGACAACTTCTTTCACAACAGCTCTGCGACGCGCAAGAAGTATAAATGCCCTGACTTCTGAACAGGTCGTATAGTAGTAAATGCTGTACGGCCACTGTAGACATCGGATTGACCATTCAGCACCTTTTAGAGACTTACCCAGAAAGACTCACAGCTGTAATCGCTGCCAAAGGTGCTTCTACAAAGTATTGACTCAGTGGTGTGAATACTTATGTAAATTAGATATTTATGTATTTTCATTTTCAAAACATTTGCAAACATTTCTAAAAACATATTTTCACTTTGTCATTATGGGGTAGTGTATAGATGGGTCTTTTTTATATAGTTAATAAATTTTGGCTGTAACACAAAATGTGGAATAAGTCAAGGGTTATGAATACTTTCTGAAGGCACTGTATGCAGTTGACAAGAATCTATACCCTTCATGCAATAAAAACCACAGAGGCAAAGTTGGTGAGTTTTGCAGAGACAGCTAGGGAGACAGTGGCCACTTTAGAAAGTGACAAAGCCTCGGCCGGAGGTGACAGTGCTAGAACGTGCCAACGAGACGTGGCCCAAAGCCACAGCGGTAAGATCAGCAGCAAGAGTGAAAATAACGAGAGAGAGAGCGAGAGAGACGGTGATGACAATAAGGGGGAGACGAATACTGACTGATGTCACAGTTTTGTCCGGACCATCCTTGAAAGCAGTCGCAGTGATATCCGCCAATTAGGTTTTTGCAAGAGTAAGCGTTTACACACGGTTTCCCCACACACTCATTCGCATCTGTGGAGTCAGGACATAGAAAGGGGGGAGGGAGTCAGAGTCAACAGGTAAAGGGAGGAAGAAAGGAAAGAGAGAGGTAAGAGGGATAGAGAGAGGTGAGAGAAAGATGAGTGGGAGAGAGAGAGGGGGAAGAAAGAGGTGAAAAGGCACATTGAAGCCCCACCACCAACACATCGGCACAAAGGAGTCCAAGAATGAGTCTTCTTGTCAGTCTCTTCCACTTATAACGAATTACAGTAAAGCACGGTACCAAACCCCTTTACAATACAAAGGATTGTGTAAAGCTCCCCTCATTATTGGAAACTGGAGGGATTTTTTTTCTAAAAGGTGTATTATTCTATTCACAGGTGTCAATGTTCTGATCCTGATGTATAAGCCTATACTATTGGTGGGAGCAATACACTTAGCATTGTCCAGTCAGCCATTTCAGTCCAACAAGAAGAAGAGGTTCCACTCTATCCCTGAATCCTAAATCAACCCCTAGTCCCCCCTCCTACGCGCTCCTGTAGATCTGAAAGGCAAATATGGCAGGAACTCTACCCAGGACGTCAAGTTGAAGTAATTCCCATATTGCTTGAACCTATTAAATTATCTAAATGAGTGGCATAGAGTCGCAGTCCACAACCTCCCCCTTCCATCTCCATCCATCCTCTCTCAACTCCCTCTTTTCCATTTGTTTGGGCCTATCCCGCAGACACCATTATAGAGTCACAGTCCCCAACCTCCCCCTTCCTTCTCCTCCACCCGTCCTCTCTCAACTCCCTCCATCCATCCACCCATCTAACTTGTTTGGGCCTATCCCTTCAAAAAAAGCAGATGACAACTGAGACACTAATATTTTTAAACCCCCCCCCCCCCTCCAAAAAAATAAAGCCTTGCTGCATATTAAATATTCAGGAGGGGGGGGGCCGTCCCCGGGGAGCATGGCCAGTCCGCTCGCACACCTGTACGAAACCCGAACATCCAACGCTCAGGTAGTAAGGGGAGACCAGGTTACGGTTCCAGCTCCGTAAGGGGAGACTGCGGGCTGGGTTTTGGGTTCCCTCCCCTCCCCGAGCTTGTTTCCAGGTCATAATCCGCTTCCTGGCACACCACACTCTGCTTCCTCTCATCAGGTATGAGTGGATAAATAAACAAACGTAAATAAACAAAGATAAAAAATGTGACGCGGGACTCTGGTCACAGACAACAGCACTCATGATATGGGTAGCGGTTGCCAAGCAGTTTCCGGTGTACATCGCTGTACTCTGAAGGCACTAGGATCGTGTTGCAGACAGTAGGGGGGCTGAGAATAAGTAAGGCCCAGTGCACTACTTTTGTGAAAAAATAAAACAAATAACCCGTGCTATATCGGTCCACTAATACAGGACTAGTAAATTCCCAGTGCACTAAAAACACCCCTACTTCCTGGGGCTATGGAAGTAACCATTGGTAATAGTCATGCGAGTGGACTCTCCATTGATCGATGAATGGGTGTACTTAAAGGGATAGTTCACCCAAACGCTAATATTAGCGGTTGGCGGAAGTAGCTAGTTTAACAAATCCAAAGAATGGTCGAAATGTTTAAACTTGTATTTTCTCCTATATAGACATACCCTATGTGTTTTAATAAAATAAACTATATGTAGGCTACTGAGCTTGGCTGATGCTTTAAGCACACTGTGATTAAATAATGAAGACACACAAATAACTAAAGAGCGAGCCAGAGATCAAGATCGCCTAACCAGAAGAAAGAAAACCTGTTCCGGACCCAGCTGCTGCTGGCCTTCGCAGATTTAGCCATTAAGTTCCTGAAGTTGCCGGTAGATAATAGGCTACACCATTTCTACTTGGAGTGCCAATTTATCTTACCATTTCTACCAATCTGCGTACCAGTTATGATTTTCATATGCACATTTTCGTGGAACAGTTTCATTTAATTTATAATAAAGTCTTCGTATCTCAATCACTATAATGTGGTTAATCAAAATTCTAAAAGTAACTTCTATTGTCAACTATGTAAATATAGCCTACATAAAACCAGCAAATAAAAACATTGCAGCATGCAGGTAGAAAATAGCCTGATAAAAATAAATATCCTATAAATCACCAAACAATCAACCAGTTGACTAAATGGGGTCAGCCCTATTTTAATGGATTGTTCTAAAATCATTGTAGAGTCAGCTACGATCGTAACATGATTGGATGCACCACTGAGACACTCATGCAGTCTGTTGATTTGGGTGGGGTGTGTGATCCGGGGGTCTTACCAATCTGGCAGGTCTTCCCACCCCACTGTGGGGGGCACACACACTCAAAGCCGTTCTCCAGATCGATGCATGTCCCACCTTGGGCACATGGACTGGAAGCACATTCGTCCATGTCTGAGTAAAACCAAAAACACACATAAAATTAAATAAACAACAGCACAAACACATGACCACACATATGGCATACTATACTAAGTCAGTGTTCAACATTTTACAATACAGTGTTTAATATGAAATAATGTGGTGACCAATTTCGATTGAATAGAACCTCTAGTTTGTTACATCACTCAGAGAGTTATCTCCTATCAAAGTATCCAGTAACAAATAATTTCTATAAACACAATGGTCCTGTGTGGCTCAGATGGTTAGAACAGAGTGCTAGCAAGGACAAGGTTGTGGGTTCAATTCCTGCAGCGATCACATAGTAAAAATGCAGGCACTCAATGTACTGTTAGTCGCTTTGGATGAAAGTGTCTGCTAAGAGGCATGTATGACATTATTATTAGATAATCACCTCCCCTATATAAAGGATAAAGGTTGCAAAGTTCCGGTAATTTTCTCAAAATTACCAGGTTTACCAAAAATCTGTTGGGAAGATTACAGGGTGTCCTGCTAATTCCGTCCTGATTCCAGTAAACGTCCAACCAGGATAGTATACCCAAATATCAAAACGCTACCCTTCGCTACAATTCACCTTCGGCATCTTGTTAACGCGTACCTGAGCTCGCTAGTGCAGAGGCATTGGCTAACTGCGTTTAATTATTTTAAAGTGACCCCAAAGCCTATTTTCAGGAGCTTGTTGCCAGAGAAAGCATCAATAGCTGTTATAGCAGCACCACATTCTAAGAGTCTTACGCAGTCACTGAGAAAGAGGTAGGGAGTGAGAGCGAGGAATAAGATGGTTAAAGGGGGGAGTCCAAGTTATGAAGGCGAGAGAGAAAGAGAGACATGAATGAGATGGTTAGAGGTAGAGTCAGCGATGGAGGAGAGGGAGAGAAAGCAAGAGAGAAAGAGAGAACACAAAAGAAAAATAAAGCAAGAGCGATAGAGAAAGCAAAAGAGCACAGAGAGAGAAAGCAAAAGAGACCGAGAGAGAAGAAGCCTGTCATGGTAGCGTAACGTGATTAGCTGCCATTAAAGCCCTATCCTTGCACTTCTGATACGGGCATAATGAAAAACACACAAGCAAACACACAGCACTTCTGCAATCGTATAGTCACACTCCATCACCAGTGCAAGGCTTTAGGCCAGACAGCCACACACACCTTCGAGGGCTAGGGAAAGCATGGGGGGGGCGTGAGTGCCTGTGTGTGTGTCAGTAACGGGGGTGGAGAGAGAGAGATGTGTTCTATGGAGAATCCCACAACGATGAGAGATGGATAAGAAGTGGGCAAAGACACATTCCCAGTGCCACCAATGCAGCCTGGTTCAAAGGGAGGGCAGATTATGCAAATCCCCCCCTCCTCCGGGTGAGTCTTCTGCCTGATGGGTGTCAGTGGGGTGTCTAATCCTGGCCCCTATGAAGCCGGGGCCCCTCACAGAAACATGCATGCACGCACACACACACACACACAGACAGACAGACAGACGCTACTGCAGGGATGAGTTACAGATATGGAGGGCGATGAATAAACAGAAAGAAGGGGTGTTCTTCTCACCGTTGGCGCAGGTGGGCCCCTCCCATCCCGGCGGGCAGTGGCACTCGAAGCCAGACGGGACCTCATGGCACGTGCCGCTGTTGGCACACGGGTTGGACACACAGGCGTGCTCAGCTGTAGAACACACACACACACGTGCAGATACACAAACACATCACTATACAAACGAGCAGGTCAACATCTGGGAAAAGTCCTCAAGGGGTCAAAATGGAACAGGTCCTTTAAGGTCACCTGGAGAACCTGTGAAAACAGAAGTGGTAGCTAGGAGCTAGGGGAAGAGGGCAGGGGGGTCAACATGGAACGGGCCTTTAAGCCCATCCAAAGTATTTGTGAAAAACAAGGAGGTAGCCAGCTAGGAACTAGGTGAAGGGGGCAGGGAGTAGCTGGGCCTTTTAGCCTTTTTGAGTAGTAGCTTGAATTCTGTGTCTCACCTATCTCGCAGGTCTTGCCAGAGTAGCCGTCGGGACAGGCACAGCGATACTCATCCGGCTCCGTGTTCATGCATGTGCCGCCGTTCACGCACGGCTGGTATCTGCCACAGTAGTTCAGATCTGGGCATGCACACACATGAAATACACACAGATTATGAACGCCAAATCAAACCCACATCCCTATCATTCTGGTTCTCTACATGCTAGCAGTTGTGCAGTCATCCTGGGCATAGTCAGCATACACAATTCCAGCCCCTACCACCCACTTTGTGTAGATCTGAAATGACTGGAAAGGTGTAAGCCTATCTGAAGGAAAGATGGAGCTAAAGTATTCCCATATAGCCAATACAGCGCATATTTAAATACTGTTCAGTTCTACAAAAAAGTATTTGTCTACAGGCTAGGGGAATTTAGATTTGGAAAGCATACACTGGGTGCGTCCCAAATAGCGCAAAAGGGGTGCACTATAAAGGGAGTAGGGTGCCATTTGGGACGCAACCAATGTCAGCCAACACCGTACACTTCCGTAGTACTATGTATCGAGCCATGAGGCTGTTCTGTTTTTCCCCCTAAAGGACTTGTGAATAAATAAAGAGGGATCAGACCCCACTAGGGACCTCTGGGCTTCCTCTCATCCTAGAAAGCACTCAGTGACGGAGGGCAGAGGGAGGATTGGGTGTCCCTATGGCCACTACAATAAGGGCTTGACACCAGTATCCTGTTAGCGGTGACACTATCACTATGCTAACGTCACCCTAAGAAGCTCGACAGACTGTACACAATGATTCAGAGTGTAATGAAGTATGTGAATGTCATTTTTCGTCACAAAATGGGTGTGTCCTTGTAGTACGTAGTCCTGCCTATAGGCTTCGCATCAAATAAGCGGTCTATTTTGCATTGATAACCAAATATAATCTCAGCGACTGTTCAAACTATACACCAAACATTGTAGCCTTAAAATCCCCCCAAAAGGTATTTTGTTTAGAAGTAAAAAGTACATGATTCTAGGCTGTTTTGAAATGGTAAAAAGCTGCAGCCATGTACTTTTTTTCTCTGAGGAAAAATTATGACATTCTATTTATCTGATAAGGGAGCTAATATATTCAAGCAGCATATCAAACTGAGATAATGTGGTAGGAAACACTGGCAAGTATAAAAATATTTGCCAGGGAATATTACTTATAAATCTGATTATTTCACATAGGGGAAATGTGGGACGCTAAACGGCTAGCTTGCTTGCTGATTTTAGCCAGCTAGCTAGCAAGCTGCTAGCAGAGTAGCCTACTGGCAGGCAAAAAACAAGGTAATGTAAAACAAACCTAAACTTTCATTACATTTAGCTATTATTTAAATATGCAGTTGGTTTTCTTTCAAATTAGCTTAGAGTAGTGATGTTTTCAAAGTCAGTCTTCTTTGCCTTTACCACAAAATGGGAAGACAACACTCCCTTGTGAATGTTGCCATTTGGGAGGCTAGGAATGCATGGACCGGCAAGGTATCATATTACCAAAAGGTATGCGTAAAAAAATTAAAATAAACGGACTCCCCCCAAGCGCACACACGTATAACAACGGAGTGAAGTAAGTGGAGAGATTAACACAAATGTAGAATTACTACTATGTGCTAGTTGTTTATGCTAACAGCTAGAGGGATGTCCTCTGCTGTAACCATCAGTATCAACTCAAATAAGGGCCCAACACCAGTATCCTTTTAGCAGTAACGCTAACACCACGCTAACAAAAATGCAGCATTACTACTATTACTATGTAGTAGCCATGTTATGTGTTTATATAACTATGCTAACAGCTAGATCAGGGTTCTTCAATCCTGGTCCTGGAGGGCCGAAACACCTCTGTTTTTCATCCTCTCCTTCTAATCAGGGGCTAATTCAGACCTGGGAAAACCAGGTGAGTGCAATTAACTACCAGGTAGAAATAAAAAACAGAAGTGTTTCGGCCCTCCAGGACCAGGATTGAAGAACCCTGAGCTAGATGGACGTCCCTTTGCAGTAGTCACCAGTATCCATCTCCACCACTCATTAGTAGGGCCTGATTGTTTGCTCTGGTTAGAGGTTTCCTCTAGGATTAGTTTCCCCTCGCCAACTCTTAAGCTTAAGTATTACAAGGGGTAAAAAGGCAAAACTGATCTTAGATCATTGTCTATGAGGCAACTTCATAAAAATAGTCAGGCTTTGTGCTCGGTGTCCCGATAGCGATGGAATTTAGGCTTACGATTGTTTTAACGATGGATTTTTCCCCACAACGGCCAAAGATGTAACATGCGTTCCCCAAAACGCAGACAGAACGTTCGCTAAGTGCGTGGTTAAGGCAGTGTCGATACAGATAGGATCGAAAGAAAGGTAATGCTGCTCTCAGATTAGCTTTCTACATGAAATTCTTACCTTAACATTCCAATTCCACAATACGGACGATGGGTTAGCTCCTAGAAATATATCATCACCTATGGTTGCAAATATTGAGGTGGCTTACTCTAATGCTTACCCTATAATAACATACTAAATCAATATTTGGCACATTGCGCACATGTTGTTACATATCATGAAATTGAATCAATTTCATGTTCAATTGAATGAACATGAAATTGATTTCAATATTATTTAATTATATAGGCATGTGTAGCCTATACTGTAGGCTATTTATCTTTTAATGCCGTCATCTCGGTTTTCCTTTGAAGCATCTTTTTATCCTTCGCTTGTTTATAACAATTGCAACGACATTGGCAACTATAGACTTGTAGTCAAGTAGACAGATAAACATCTTGATTCTATGTTTAGCTGAGATTTTCTGTGTATAAAATGAAGCGGTAGGGAAAAATGCATCTAATGACGGACTGAGCTGTTCTGAGGCAGTCGGTAAATAACAAGCAATTTCAAGTGCAACTATAGTAAATGGTTTTGAGAAACAATGCTCCTACAAAAGGTTCTCACGATAAACTTAGCCTTAAGATGCATTTGGGAAATCAGGCCGTTTTGTACTTTAATTCATGCATTATGTATAGGAAATAAAGCAACATAAACAGGTCCAGGATCAGTCACTAAGGGGATAAGGTTAGTCTCCACAGCAGCCGGCAATGCTGACGCCACAACAAGCAGAAAACATGCTTGTCGTAAGAGGCAGTAATGCTATTTGTCACGGTGCAATAGTTTTGCTTCGCTGGCACTAGTAGGCATGTTCTGGTCATGGCAGCAATGTTCAAACATCTAGTGGAAAGCCTTCCCAGAAGAATGGAAGCTGTTATAGCAGCAAAGGGGGGACCAACTCCATATTAATGCCCATGATTTTGGAATGAGATGTTCGACGAGCCGGTGTCCACATACTTTTGGTAATGTAGTGTGTGCGCGTGCGTATATACTCACACACAGACAGTTTAATATGCGCATACAGTTTAAAGTTTTCATAAATTACATCTAAAATTGGTCATGCTCAGTCCTTATTCCACACCACTTTTCTGTTACATGCATCAGGTATTGTCGTCAGACCTCAATCCCAAATCACTGTGAAAGATTGGCATCTACCTGGGTGGAAACATCCCTTTTAAAATGTACAGTATTTGACTTGATTTCACTTAAAATACAAGCCATTGTGTGTATGTGCGCGTGTTTGTATGTGCGCCTATGCCTTACCTTTGTCACAGAGCAGGCCTCCCCAGTTGCGCTCACAGCTACATTGCCAGGGGTTGACACAGGTCCCATGAACACAGCCTGGGTAGGGGACACACTCGTCACAGAACTGGCCCTGCCAGCCATAGTTGCACCTGTGGACATCAAGGGCAAGCGCCATCAACACACGCGTCATGTTCATTAAGGCATGCAATGGAAAATGTGTTTTAACAGAATGAGCGTTTCTCATGAGACAAGTCCAGGTAGTCAGTGTTTCAGTACATTTTCTTCTGTGGAAAAAGTCAGGCTACTGTCAATCACAAACCAACCCTTGAACCCTTTTGACCGCACTTGTGTGGATCTGATAGGATTGAATAGGTGTAAAGCATTGTATGAACAAGCTCACCTTTTCCTTCTAATAGGCAAGGTGGAATTGTAGACATATTGCTAAGAGCAATAGGGGATAGGGGCTTAGTTGGGATTGGACGAAAGAGCACCATCATAAGCCTGAGCAAGTAATTCTAATGAATCCAACAGACAGTGAACCTCTCAAGGCCTTGTGCCAACTAATCTTAGCAGAAGCAGACATTCCAGGGCACTAGAGGTTAAGAATACTTCCATGGGGTGCCCATACCATGGGGGGGGGTATGTGTGTGAGTGGAGGGGTTCCTAGGCTGTTGTGGCGGTACGCGGTGTGTGTGGCGAGTCAAAGCATCAGTGTGTGTGCACACCAATCATCGTTTCACACAGCAGCACCCTGCTATTCCAAGGCCAGTGGTTTTCCGATCCAGAGCCGTCAGTCAGCCCAGCTGTCTTGTCAGTTTCGAAGCGGCTGGGGCTATTTTGAGCCTCGCTCTCCTGCAGCACCAGCACGTCCAGCTGCTGCTCCTCTCACAGGCAAGGTCTCCATAACTCTGCTAGCCGCATACCTAGCATGCTGCGCCTCCACTGTAGAAGAGTCTTGAGAAGAGTCCTGTTAGCAGTAACGCTAACACAAGCACAGAATTTCTACTACTAGCCATGCTAACTAGGGGGAATTGACGCATACTTACCATGCTGCTCCACCGTATAGGAGTGGCTTGAGGAGTCCTGTTAGCAGTAGCGCCAACACAAGCACATTAATTGCAGCTGTGCGAATATTTATGCTAACCACTAGAGCAGAGTTGCCAAACTCGTTTCGCCCCGTGGGCCGCATTCGGTCTTCACCAAGGTCCAGAGTGCTGCACTTAAACTGTATAATATTTTCTCACTGCCAAAAATTGTCTTTAGCTTTCATTTTAATGACTGTTAGCAAGCTGGACTGAGTGAAAAGACTAACAATGTAGGTCCATTATCATTTCTACACAGTTTCGGTCATTTCAATGTCGCTTAAGATCGTTTTTCCCTGTGGGACAGATTGAATGGGCTTGCGGGCCATATGTTTGACAACCCTGCACTAGAGGGAGGTCCCCTTGTTGTAAGGCTAATGCTACGCTAACGGGTAAAATGCCTCAGGCTAACGTTGAAGCAAAACATTAGTTCGATCTTTTGCATGGTTGAAGTCAGTTAATTTGATCGGAGGCCAGTCAAATGTTTCCCCTTCGTCCATTGTTGTCATGGTAGGAGTATAAATAAAAGTAAGATTGAAGCTAGGTATTTCAAACTCAAAGGGTTCAGACATTTAGGCCCATTCTCCACTTATACTCAAACTAAAGATACCTTATGCAGCAATATATAGCCACAAAGAGATGTGAATTTGTTCTATGTAAAAACAAATCAAGAATCAAATTCAAATGTATTTCTATATTATAAAATGTGCTTTACAGTACTAGACCCCAAAGAGCAAGACAGAAACTGTTAATGTCTCCAGCCTATACAACAAAAACAGCTCCAGTCCAATCCCCCCCCCCCAGAGAGCTTTCCAAACTCTGTGTGCCTATGAGGCTGCCCAAGGGCGATTGTGTGTATATTTAAACTTAAGTGTACACTCGGCCCATGGGGTTGCCAGGATACGCGTTTACTAGTAGTATCACATAGTATTTCCAAAACATTATATAGAAATTTTTTACATTTGTGTTTTTTCTTCAGAAATGAATGCTTATGGGTACCTTTATGTGTCTGTAAAATATGACTATTATCAGTTTTTACATGTGTATTAAAATGGGTTGTCACAAAACGATATATATCCATTGTTTAGCTGGAATGTAATATTTGTATCCTGTGTATTTTACATACAGATCTCATATTACTGTATTGATAAAAAAAAAAAAATTATGTGTCAGGGCAAGTCTATTGCTACGACCAATATAACAGCCCGTGTACCCACCCACACAGTGAACCGCAGCAGCTCAAGACCTCACATTCCCCTGTCACGTTTCTTTTGCCTGTACTGTCCGGGCCCGCTGGGAGGTGCCTCAACAAAAAATTACTTTGGATCGAGTTAGGAAGAGGCCTTTCCTTTGGATTCGTTGTTACGGAGCGAGGAAGTGAGGTTGCCGCTCACTCAACCCCGGCACATTCTGAGTGGTCTGTTAGCAATAGTCTGGCTCGTACCAGTGCTCCCTTCCTGATGACGGCAGGGAAGCCAGTCAGTCCATCCTGTAAGACTGGGGGTTGGTTGGGGGAATTGGGAAGGCGGGGGAAGGCGGGAAGTTTAGGTGATTGACAGGATATTGTGTCATTTCCTGTTGTGTCATATCCTCCCTTCACAGGGAACCATATATATCAGGCTCTCCATTTCCGTAGCCCTTTACACGCGTACCCTTATACGGGTTGAAATGGGCAGATTTGGACACTGATAAGCTCCTAAATTGGAACGCAGTGGCTGTTCAGTAACATGCTATACATGACGTCAGAGCTCACGGTCTATGCATCACAGCTCTGTACGGGTTTTGACTGACAGTCGTTCTGAAGAAGTTGCCCCCATTCCTACCGCTATTTGGGAAACTTTTGCAAATGTTTTGTTGTCTGAGAGGGGGAAATGCTGTAAATTACGAGGACTCTATGCATTTTGAAAGATGAGACGTTGAGGATTCTAATAAATACAGCTTTGATGTCATACAAGCAAGCAAAACACCAGTCCAAATGTGCACTTCACATTTCCATATCATAAAACTCATATACAGCGTCAACATTTATGATCACTATGTTTGATGTACAGTTACAAAATGACATGGAGTTATACCCTGAGTTGTCCTGAAGAGAACGAGCCTGTTGTATTGTGAAGAAAATTTGACACGGACCATGTCTCAATGCACTCATGACTCCATTCTAATAGTTAAGCTCAACCACAAATATTGATATCATATTTCTAAGTTACATCGTAGGCAGAACACCTTGGTCATAAAACAATATTACTTTGTATCGCTTAGCTCAAATTAGTTGTGATAGGGAGAGATGTTAAAAGGATCTTACTTGCATTCCCCCGGGACTGAGCAGCCTCCATGTAACAGGTTGCAGCCTTGCTTGCAGATCGCTGTGAGAGAGAGGGGGAGGGAGTAGAGAGGGTGGAAGAGGAGCGGGAGATAAAGTAAAAGAGGGTGAACGAGAAGAGAAAGTATTAAGAGAAAGAGCCAGAAAGAGGAGGAAAGAGAGTAAGAGAGGGAAGGGCATATGGAGGAGTAGGGGGCTCTTTTATTTGCTTTCACTCAAACATGTGCAACACAAAGTGGACCCCCAAAGAAAACATCCCCTCTCTTCTCCACCCTCCTCTAACCCCTTGACTACTAAGGTCAAAATCGGGTGATTTAGTGAGCCCCACCATCTCCCCCATACTACCACCAACTCCCCCCTACCTCTCTTTTACACTGCAGCTGGCCCATTCTAAAGGGCAGTCCACACCAAGGACGGTAAATATAACAATACAAATGTTTAATTAGTTCTAATTCAAGTGAACAGGAGCGTTCACACTACAGTGATAATTACAAAGAGTGAATAATGAGAGGTATCGTTTGGATCACTTTCAGAGCAATTCTTTATAGGACGACTTCGGAGAATGACGATCCACGACAAACAGCGCAACAGAAGGCTGTATTCTCCGATGGTAGGTCTATCTGTTAACGTCGATACATCCTGATGAAATACACACCTACTGGCCTGCTAATGTGGCTTTCTGGACCTTGTAAACTGTCGAGAAGAGACCCATTACTGATCCAAACGGTTGCCTAAAATAAGGCCTAGGAAAGATTATTATTTCGGAATGAAACATGTATTTAAAAACGCAGGGCTTTTAGCGGTTATTGAAATGGCATATTCACTGCAGTTTACAGCCTAGACTAGAATTCTTTACTCACTAGAAAAAAAATATAAAATGCATTATTGCATTGTGTTGTTATACCCTAGGTATGATCAAAAACCTTAATTTGGGAGATTGTCGAGCTGCGTGCCCACGGGGACTGGAATGCAGCCGGGGGAGCAAACTATATATATATACAGTGGGGGGAAAAAAGTATTTAGTCAGCCACCAATTGTGCAAGTTCTCCCACTTGAGAGAGGCCTGTAATTTTCATCATAGGTACACGTCAACTATGACAGACAAAATGAGGAAAAAAAATCCAGAAAATCACATTGTAGGATTTTAATGAATTTATTTGCAAATTATGGTGGAAAATAAGTATTTGGTCAATAACAAAAGTTTCTCAATACTTTGTTATATACCCTTTGTTGGCAATGACACAGGTCAAACGTTTTCTGTAAGTCTTCACAAGGTTTTCACACACTGTTGCTGGTATTTTGGCCCATTCCTCCATGCAGATCTCCTCTAGAGCAGTGATGTTTTGGGGCTGTCGCTGGGCAACACGGACTTTCAACTCCCTCCAAAGATTTTCTATGGGGTTGAGATCTGGAGACTGGCTAGGCCACTCCAGGACCTTGAAATGCTTCTTACGAAGCCACTCCATTGCCCGGGCGGTGTATTTGGGATCATTGTCATGCTGAAAGACCCAGCCACGTTTCATCTTCAATGCCCTTGCTGATGGAAGGAGGTTTTCACTCAAAATCTCACGATACATGGCCCCATTCATTCTTTCCTTTACACGGATCAGTCATCCTGGTCCCTTTGCAGAAAAACAGCCCCAAAGCATGATGTTTCCACCCCCATGCTTCACAGTAGGAATAGTGTTCTTTGGATGCAACTCAGCATTCTTTGTCCTCCAAACACGACGAGTTGAGTTTTTACCAAAAAGTTATATTTTGGTTTCATCTGACCATATGACATTCTCCCAATCCTCTTCTGGATCATCCAAATGCACTCTAGCAAACTTCAGACGGGCCTGGACATGTACTGGCTTAAGCAGGGGGACACGTCTGGCACTGCAGGATTTGAGTCCCTGGCGGCGTAGTGTGTTACTGATGGTAGGCTTTGTTACTTTGGTCCCAGCTCTCTGCAGGTCATTCACTAGGTCCCCCCGTGTGGTTCTGGGATTTTTGCTCACCGTTCTTGTGATCATTTTGACCCCACGGGGTGAGATCTTGCGTGGAGCCCCAGATCGAGGGAGATTATCAGTGGTCTTGTATGTCTTCCCTATCCTAATAATTGCTCCCACAGTTGATTTCTTCAAACCAAGCTGCTTACCTATTGCAGATTCAGTCTTCCCAGCCTGGTGCAGGTCTACAATTTTGTTTCTGGTGTCCTTTGACAGCTCTTTGGTCTTGGCCATAGTGGAGTTTGGAGTGTGACTGTTTGAGGTTGTGGACAGGTGTCTTTTATACGGATAACAAGTTCAAACAGGTGCCATTAATACAGGTAACGAGTGGAGGACAGAGGAGCCTCTTAAAGAAGAAGTTACAGGTCTGTGAGAGCCAGAAATCTTGCTTGTTTGTAGGTGACCAAATACTTATTTTCCACCATAATTAGCAAATAATTTCATAAAAAATCCTACAATGTGATTTTCTGGAGAAAAAAAATCCTCAATGTGTCTGTCATAGTTGACGTGTATCTATGATGAAAATTACAGGCCTCTCATCTTTTTAAGTGGGAGAACTTGCACAATTGGTGGCTGACTAAATACTTTTTTCCCCCCACTGTATGTATGTATGTATGTATGTATGTATGTATGTATGTATGTATGTATGTATGTATGTATGTATGTATGTATGTATGTATGTATGTATGTACACACACAAAACCATTCAAACGTTTGGGGTCACTTAGAAATGTCCACGTTTTCGAAAGAAAAGCAATTTTTTTGTCCATTAAAATAACATCAAATTGATCAGAAATACAGTGTAGACATTGTTAACGTTGTAAATTGTAGCTACTTGCTATTGTAGCTGGAAACGGAATATCTACATAGGCGTACAGAGACTTGAATACTGGTAGGAGGCTACTTTTGAGTTGGATCTGTCACACTGTTAGGGACAAAGAATGGGGCAATTCGACTGCTTGTCAGTAAGAGACATACCAGCAGCAGAACAAACTCAAATCAAGTAAAGAAGGAGTTTGTTTTGAAAGCATAGCTAACTAGCATATCTACATCATTCGCTCTGATCAGCTGATAGCCACTCTTTTCCCGATTTCAATCAACTCTCGTCGTCTCTAGGCCTAGGAGTCACCGGCACTAGCTTGCTTACAATGTGTGATGAGTGAGTGTTGTTGTTGCAGAAAATAAATAGGCCTATAAATGTTGACATTTTGGCTACAGAGGCAGTTGGAACGTTATGAATTTCGAGTTGTGAATAATGAAAGTCGGGGCAAAGGTCTATGCATGGCCCTGATGGACATTATGTTTCTTTACTGTCAGAGTGGCCTAGCTAGCCAGCTTCAGCGTATACAAGAAAATAGGTCCTCAGAGGTTGAAAACAATATAACAATAGTGCAAGTCTCTGAAATCACTTCTTTCAAGAGTATGATCAGGAAAGAAACTAATGCAAAGCCATTGTGTTTTTCTAAGTCATACACAAAAACAATTGGAATTGAACGTATCGCTAAAATGTTACATATAGCAGCTTTAAACCGACTACATTGTATTGGAAGCATGTATTCAGCACATCAAGGTGGATTACCAATGGACTATAAAAGCAGGGGAGCGAGCCATGTACATTTATCAAGCAGTGGAGGCCATAGAGTGGCTTTTAATAAAGGCCACATTTAATAATAGGCCAGACCTATAGCACTCGGAGCTTGCTAGCATGCCCAGTACCCATATACCATTGCCACCTGATGGAATTATGGAATTATGGAATTCCCCCCCCCCATCTGCTGAATTGGGATCACATGCTAACGTGCCAAGATCACCAACTCACCCGTTCGGCAGTCTTCGCCCATCCAGCCCTCCAGGCACACGCGGTTGCCCGACTGCTCGCAGCGGTAGTGACCGAAGTAGTCGTCGCGTGGCCGGCACTGCTTGTTGCACTTGCTGCCATAGTAGTTCTCATTGCACTTCAGACGGATGCGGTACTCGAGGCGCGCCACGGGCCCATCGTGCTGGATGGTCTGCCAGTGGTCACCAGGGTTGATCATGCTTGTGTGGATGCTCCGCTCGATCAGCAGCTCCTCGTCATCTGCCAAAAAAGGAAGATTAAAACGAAAGTTTCAGGTTATGAAGATAAAAAAGTTTTGAAATGGTCCTGAGGGTCAATGGAATTGTCAACAGAGAATGGCTTTTGCAAGGGTATAACATTTTCAAATAACTATCATTTTTCTAGCCTGCAAATTGATTTTGACAAACAAAACAAAAAAATCGGTCCCAAAAAATAACTGTGCGGCCCTTCATTGAATTTCAAAGTCCCGATGTGGCCGTCGACCCAAAAGGTGACCCTTGACCTAGGGCATTGTCATTGACGGTTGCCAGAATACACCAGGACTGCGCATCAATGCTAAAATGGATTCCTTTCCACTGTTGGTAAATTGGATTCTAGTTTATTGCTTCCAACGATTCAATCAGTGATAATGAAGGAACACCCAAAGAAAGGAAACCAACTTTCACTAGACACACAACTTGCCCCGATGAACCTGGGAAGACCGGCCACATCCAACTCAGCAGTCTGAACTATTATCTCAATAGTTCATACAGATACAACCAACACAAAGAGTAGATAAAAATCTATCTGTGGTGTGAGGGAGATGCTCACAAATATATTATATGGTGGTCCAATCGGCAAATGACCACCTGAATTTTAAGTACCCATCTCAATCTACAGCAAAACGGCCCGTTTTCTTATCCTCAGTGGTGTATGCTAATAACGCTACGCTCTTTGCATCCAAAAGGGCATTGCCGTCTATCAGGAGGGAGGCGGTGGGGGGGGTTGGATAGCTGCTAGCCAACAGCGCGCTACGCTCACAATAACTATTACATTTTTCTGCTCTGCCAGCTCCGACAAAGAAGGCAATCTTTATCACAGTGGGATCGGAGATGACAAACGCAGAGGAAATACGGGGCCTGCAATTTCCTCTGCCCCAATGCGCCGGACTGCCCCCCCTCCCTTGCAACACACATCCCAATCTCATGAGCGCAAACACACACACACACACACACCTTCCTCTGACAACGTCGGACGAATTAAGCAACAATAACAGAAATAACCCCCAGTGCTTCCAGATAGAGAACAATGGCCCCCCCGGGCCGCGCTGTTCAGTGTCTAAACACTGAGTCGTCCGCAGCACATCCTGCTTGATAAACACAACAACGCAAACAGCCTTTCAGGCCCTTTCCTGAGGTCCCCGGGGGCCCCACTGGAGGACATAATGCTGGTGAGTCAACACACACAAATGCTAAATCTTACTGTGCCTCTCTGGTTGTCACATACATACTACTTGAAAGTCAATAACTTTTGTTTTGTTTTCTCAATTGTTTTTCCACTGCCATGTGTGCGTGCATGCGAAGTTGCTGGATATTGGCTGGACCTGGAATATGCTGTCGTACACCTCGATCTAGAGCATCCCAAACATGCTCAATTGGTGACATGTCTGGTGAGTATGCAGGCCATGGAAGAACTGGGACATTTTCGGCTTCCAGGAATTGTGTACAGATCCTTGCGACATGGGGCCATGCATTATCATGCTGAAATATGAGGTGATGGCACGACAATGGGCCTCAGGATCTCGTCACCGTATCTCTGTGCATTCAAATTGTCATTGATGAAATGCAAGTGTGTTTGTTGTCCGTAGCTTATGCCTGCCCATAGCATAACCCCACCGCCACCATGGGGCACTCTTCACATTGACATCAGCAAACCGCTCGTCCACACGACGTCATACACGTGGTCTGCGGTTGTGAGGCCGGTTGCACGTACTGCCAAATTCCCTAAAATTATATCGGAGGCAGCTTATGGTAGAGAAATTAACATTCAATTCTCTGGCAACAACTCTGGTGGACATTCCTGCAGACAGCATGCCAATTGCATGCTCTCCCTCAAAACTTGAAACATCTGGGGCATTGTGTTGTGTGACAAAACTGCACCTTTTAGAGTGGCCTTTTATTGTCCCCAGCACAAGGTGCACCTGTGTAATGATCATGCCGTTTAATCAGCTTCTTGATATCCCACACCTGTCAGGTGGATGGATTATCTTGGCAAAGGAGAAATGTTCACTAACAGGGATGTAAACAAATTCTCTCCCACCCCCCCCGGGTTTCCACTTCACAATAACACCACTTACAGTTGACCGGGGCAACTCTAGCAGGGCAGAAATTTGACAAACTGACTTGTTGGAAAGGTGGCATCTTATGAAGGTGCCACGTTGAAAGTCACTGAGCTCTTCAGTACGGGCCATTCTACTGCCAATGTTTGTCTATGGAGATTGCATGGCTGTGTGCACGATTTTATACACCGGTCAGCAACGGGTGTGGCTGAAATAGCCGAATCCACTAATTTGAAGGGGTGTCCATATTCATTTGTCCATGTAGTGTAGATGAATAGATTGACATATATGATTATTTAATTTTGCTATAGCAATGTGTCTTATAAGCCCATGTGGGCTGTGCATCCTGAATATGCATGAAACTATAATAATAAAATAAATCAAATCAACTCAAACTCATACAGACCGATAGAGAGAGCTGCTGCTGAGTTCATGTGGATGCCACAGTACTTTGCAGTTTGGCAGCCATTAGAGCATGGTGACATCAGCATGGGGCTAAAGGGCTAGCGCTGCAGCTGCAGAGCTAATTAGCCAGTAGCTAGCCACCCAGTCAGCTAAGTCTGCCTTAATGGCTTACAGCCACACTCATTTAATTTCAACAAGTAAACTAGGACTAATGCCCCGTTTGCATCGTGACGCATTTCATTACGCCGTATGTCAACTTCACTCAATCTCGTTGTTTCACAACGCAAGACAAGATGGAGTCTCTTGTCAGAGATCGCATTTAATATGGGAGATTGCTAAATATAACATTTCCATTCAAGACAGGAGAAACATATCGTTTCAGTTGATAAAATATTTTGTTTAGTTACTTTTTCCTCAACTTGTTTCTATAACGTTCTAGCAAGTCAAGCCATCTTACAGAGCAGCTAGCTAGCTAAAAGCTAGGCTTTACTGTAGCTAGCGACCTCCACCTAATAATCATCAAAAACAAACGCCATTACAATCACAAACTAAAAGGGGACACAACAGAAAGTATAATTGGCTTAAATGTTTATTCTTTTTAACATAAAACAGTACTCACTTATAGGAATGGGTAATTGTTTACAAGTTGCTAGCTATCCCATAAACCACATATTTTCATCTTCTGTGGTTTGGTAACTTCCTGTTAATCGATGGACTCTGGCCGGACTGAAGACGCAGAGTATCCGTCTCGAAACGGAGCCTTCAACCGCAAGGGGGCATTGCGATTACACACTATGGACGGTCCCCATTCAAATGATTGACATCCGGCGCAACGTAACGGAGTACTTATGGTTAATGTGAATGACGCATCAGGCCGTGGCCAGACATACACTGATGAAAAACGGATGAAAAGCATGTACACATTTACATTAGTCCATCAAAAGTAACAAGTTGCGTAATAAGTGTGGATGCTCTCCGTCCTCATTGTCTTCCGTCAACATACGAGCCACTGAAAAGCTATTGGATCATCCATTTTTTTTTTACAGATTTATACAATCCCTTTCTGACCGCCGCCTAAACGTGAAAGGTCAATGCAAAGTGCAGCAGTTATAGTACATGCAGCGTTCACCAGGATACACAATCAATGCATTCAGTAGTCTGTGCAGTTAGTAGTTTGTTCAGTAGGACAGTCAAAGGGCCACACGCACAGACACTAGCGTCCACCACCACCTCTTCTCACATACGCTACATTCCTCTATCAGTGCTGCGCCTTCCTCCCAACACTTCCTCAAGCGGCAAAAAGGGGAGATGGGAGCACACCCAGAGGACAGCCCAGAGAGAAAACAGGATACAGCTGCCGAAAGGTGGCGCACGGAGCGAGCAGTGGCAGACCCTCGGAGCAAAGATCCATACAGGGTTTTCTCTAGACATTTCCACCAATTGGCCTATAGATTGTTATGCAGAGCTAGGACTTAATGTCTATGTTCTGTCAAGGTAGGAGCAGACCGGTCTGTGCGAGGGGGTTGACAGAGTATCCGACACCAAAATGTTCTACGATCACCGGATTTGTGGTAGGGACCCCAATCCTATCAAAAAAGGACATGCCCATGTGGCAAAAGTGGGGCGAGCATGCAAACACATGTAGTTGCACGCACACACACTCACTCCAGCCTTGAACACTTTGCTCAATTATTATATATTTTTTAATATAACTCCATTGAGGATTTATTAGGCTAAAAAACTGTTTGAAGAAATTTACATTTTTTACTGTCGAGCCCATGGCACTCCAGGTGTTTTGGTCGAGGCAAGCCAGGACATTTCCAGATATCTGAGCAACCCACTGCTACACACCTAAACCCCTTATCTCCCTACAGAGGAGCAGTACATTTAATCTAAAATTGCATCACTTCCATTAATCTAAACTCCAAGGAACTAAAACAATGGCCACCTAGCTACCCTCTGATGTTCCCTTTGGTCAGGTGGGACCATTATACGATTGGAAAGTGGAGACGTTACAAATTGTGACAAACATTACTGGAGACACTTTGCTAGCATTAAACTAGCAGTCTCCAAAATGGCAAAGAGATTTCCAATGGCTAATCATCAGTAAATAAGTGAATTGTTTCACTTCCCAAAGTTAGCCAAGATGATTAGCTAGCCAGCTAAAACCGTTTACACTTAGTTAGCAAATGCTCCAATTCTATTCTGCTAGCTACAGAAGCGCTGCAGTGTCAATAAAGTGTCTCCAAAAATTGCACAACAGCTGTAACCATTGTAATGGCAAGGAAAGACAGGGCGAGTGGGTGTATGCATTCTTGTACTCACTGTTGCGGGTGGAGTTGTCCCAGTCCCAGGCCTCTACGATGAGGGTGTACGCCCGCTAGACAGAGAGATGGAGAGAGTCAGTCATATTCTCTGGAAACAACAAATAAAGAACAATTTACAAAAGGCATTATCAGTGTAATTCCACCTTCCGTGCACATTTCGAACTTTATTGATACATTATATCTATGCACATTTCGAGCTTTATTGAGACATTATTGAAATGGATGGGGGATAGAAGTTACAAAGAGAGAATGCTGGAAAGGCGAAGGCAGGGATTGAACTCATGACCATCGGGGCTCTAACGTGTGCATTCTGCCAAAGAGTGTTACCCCTCGACTAGGAATGCGCCACAGGTGAACTTTGCCTGAAAAAAAGAGAGCCATGGGAGCCACATGGCCTATGCACAATGTGTGTGCGTTGAAAATAGGGCTGTCAAATTATTACACAAATAAATAGTTAATCACATGGTTTTATGTAGTTAACTAAGAGTAATAAAAAAAAAAAATCTATTGTTCAAACTTTGACCCTAATTAAAGATGTTTAAAGATTTAAAACATAACATTGGGTTGTAGGTATAATATACAGTGCCTTCAGAAAATACCCCATAATGTCAAATTGTAATTATGTTTTTGGAAAAGTTTGCAAAAAATTAAAATATGAAAAGCTTACATATTTTGTCAATAAGTATTCAACCCCATTGTTATGGCAAGCCTAAATAAGTTCAGGAGTAAAAATGTCACATAAGTTGCATGGACTCACTCCGTGCAATAATAGTGTTTTACATGATTTTTTTCATGACTACCTCATCTCTGTACCCCACACATACAATTATATGTAAGGTCCCTCAGTCAAGCAGTTCATTTCAAATAGGATTTCAACCAAAGACCAGGGAGGTTATCCAATGCCTCACAAAAGGGCACCTATTGGTAGATGGGTAAATTTTTTAAAAAGCAGACATTGAATACCCCTTTGAATATGAATATGGTGAAGTTAATTACACTTTGTATGGTGAATCAATACACCCAGTCAGTACAAAGATACAGGCGTCTTTCCTAACACAGTTGCCGGAGAGAAAGGAAACCGGTCAGGGATTTCACCATGAGGCCAATGGTGACTTTAAAAACAGTGAGTGCGGTTACATGCACACAATGCGATTATTGTGGATAGTCAGTCAGATTAATATAATAGTTTGATTAAAATGTATATGCTTTTCAAGAAGAAGGATTTCTCTATTAATCCTGTTTACATGGACACATCTGAAATCAGGCTACCTGATGGCACTCCGATAAATGAAGAAAACCGGCAATCAAAATAAACGTTCTTCCACAGCGACCATGTTATTTTTGCTAAGCATATTTGATTGATTTCGGACATAAAAAGTTTGTATGCTTAGGTAGTTTTCACATACTGTCAGTTGTTCTGAACTCACTTAACTCGCGCTAAAGAGGGAGGCTCGCTCGGCTGGTGCTAGCACATGCGCCGATTAAGGCATTTACAGTGGGGGAAAAAAGTATTTAGTCAGCCACCAATTGTGCAAGTTCTCCCACTTAAAAAGATGAGAGAGGCCTGTAATTTTCATCATATGTACACGTCAACTATGACAGACAAATTGAGGAAAAATGTATTTGCAAATTATGGTGGAAAATAAGTATTTGGTCAATAACAAAAGTTTCTCAATACTTTGTTATATACCCTTTGTTGGCAATGACACAGGTCAAACGTTTTCTGTAAGTCTTCACAAGGTTTTCACACACTGTTGCTGGTATTTTGGCCCATTCCTCCATGCAGATCTCCTCTAGAGCAGTGATGTTTTGGGGCTGTCGCTGGGCAACACGGACTTTCAACTCCCTCCAAAGATTTTCTATGGGGTTGAGATCTGGAGACTGGCTAGGCCACTCCAGGACCTTGAAATGCTTCTTAAGAAGCCACTCCTTCGTTGCCCGGGCGGTGTGTTTGGGATCATTGTCATGCTGAAAGACCCAGCCACGTTTCATCTTCAATGCCCTTGCTGATGGAAGGAGGTTTTCACTCAAAATCTCACGATACATGGCCCCATTCATTCTTTCCTTTACACGGATCAGTCGTCCTGGTCCCTTTGCAGGAAAACATCCCCAAAGCATGATGTTTCCACCCCCATGCTTCACAGTAGGTATAGTGTTCTTTGGATGCAACTCAGCATTCTTTGTCCTCCAAACACGACGAGTTGAGTTTTTACCAAAAAGTTCTATTTTGGTTTCATCTGACCATATGACATTCTCCCAATCCTCTTCTGGATCATCCAAATGCACTCTAGCAAACTTCAGACGGGCCTGGACATGTACTGGCTTAAGCAGGGGGACACGTCTGACACTGCAGGATTTGAGTCCCTGGCGGCGTAGTGTGTTACTGATGGTAGGCTTTGTTACTTTGGTCCCAGCTCTCTGCAGGTCATTCACTAGGTCCCCCCGTGTGGTTCTGGAATTTTTGCTCACCGTTCTTGTGATCATTTTGACCCCACGGGGTGAGATCTTGCGTGGAGCCCCAGATCGAGAGAGATTATCAGTGGTCTTGTATGTCTTCCATATCCTAATAATTGCTCCCACAGTTGATTTCTTCAAACCAAGCTGCTTACATAATAATAATAATAATAATAATAATAATAATAATAATAATATGCCATTTAGCAGACGCTTTTATCCAAAGCGACTTACAAGTCATGCGTGCATACATTTTTTTTTTGTGTATGGGTGGTCCCGGGGATTGAACCCACTACCCTGGCGTTACAAGCGCCGTGCTCTATCAGCTGAGCTACAGAGGACCACACCTATTGCAGATTCAGTCTTCCCAGCCTGGTGCAGGTCTACAATTTTGTTTCTGGTGTCCTTTGACAGCTCTTTGGTCTTGGCCATAGTGGAGTTTGGAGTGTGACTGTTTGAGGTTGTGGACAGGTGTATTTTATACTGATAACAAGTTCAAACAGGTGCCATTAATACAGGTAACGAGTGGAGGACAGAGGAGCCTCTTAAAGAAGTTGTTACAGGTCTGTGAGAGCCAGAAATCTTGCTTGTTTGTAGGTGACCAAATACTTATTTTCCACCATAATTTGCAAATAAATTCATTAAAAATCCTACAATGTGATTTTCTGGGTTTTTTTTCCTCAATTTGGGCATGGACTCTACAAGTTGTCGAAAGCGTTCCACAGGGATGCTGGCCCATATTGACTCCAATGCTTCCCACAGTTGTGTCAAGTTGGCTGGATGTCCTTTGGGTGGTGGACCATTCTTGATACACACGGCAAACTGTTGAATGTGAAAAACCCAGCAGCGTTGCAGTTCTTGACACACTCAAACCGGTGCACCTTGCACCTACTACCATACCAAGGCTTAAAAATCCTTCTTTAACCTGTCTCCTCCTCTTCATCTACACTGATTGAAGTGGATTTAACAAGTGACATCAATACGTGCTCATAGCTTTCACCTGGATTGACCTGGTCAGTCTGTCATAGAAAGAGCAGGTGTTCCTAATATAATAATAATAATATTATAATAATAATAATAAGCCATTTAGCAGACGCTTTTATCCAAAGCGACTTACAGTCATGCGTGCATACATTTTTTTTTTGTGTATGGGTGGTCCCGGGGATCGAACCCACTACCTTGGCGTTACAAGCGCCGTGCTCTACCAGCTGAGCTACAGAGGACCACAATGTTACACAGTTCCTAATGTTTTATACACTCAGTGTAGGATATACCATGATTAACTGAGGATACTGTACCATCAGTCAGGTGATGGGGAGCAGAAACAGGGTCAGACTCAGACACGTCCCTTTTCCTCCCTCCCACCCCCCCTCTGGGAATGAAATCGTGAAGTGAAACGGAACAACTCATCCAGACTACTCCCCCTATAGGCATTTAATAGAAAGATTGGATAACAACCAATATAGTTGTAGATCCACTTTGTCCTCTGGTAGGCAAATTTGACATTTTCATATTACTTACACCTACGCAATGGTTTCAAATCTATACGTGCCTCTAGGGGCTAAGGGTTGTTGCTGTCTGGACCGGGCCAATAACACTTTGCAACCACTACATTCAACCCACGTCGTTAGTCCTACTACCCTCCACCATTGCCAATGTGATGTAACAAAACGTCACAAGCGGTCTCTACAGCTGACGCAACAGCTTACAATAACCGACCGCAAACACAGCGTCATAACATGACCACTGCTGGGGTAAAAATCTAGCTGGCCAGCAGGGCACACTGCTAAGCAACCAGCTGACCTAAATAGCCTCTTTGCAGTACGTCACACAACCACTGTCATCATGTCAAACGTCATGGGCAGGTCTCCAGTATTTATGACTAACTCTGTGGCTATGATAACGGCACTGTGTGTCTAATGAGGGAGATCGTAAAGTTAGTATGACGGGGGAGAGGCACAGAGAGAGAGAAAAAGGGGGGGGAGATGGTGGTGTGTGTGTGTGTGTGTGTTTGTTGTTGATCTGATCGAGGGAATCCTACTGGCTGGCTGGCTGTGCACTGCTGTGGGATTAAAGTGTGTTGTCTGGGGGTGTGTGTGTGTGTAAGAGAGGCAGGCTGGGGACAGGGGGCTTGGCTATGGCGCACGTAGGATGGCTGCCTGTCTGCCACCCTCCTGTCCGATGCAGACACACAACAGATGCGCCTCGCCAAAGATGGATTATTTGACATGAACATGGATCATCCCACGACATGCAGCGCGGCTTCTGACCTTTCCGCCCATCCCCCCCCGCCCCTGTCTGAGTGTGTGTCCATGCGTGAGGGGCCTCGTATGAATATGTACATTAATGGGGGTCCGGAATGGTGATTATCTGTGTATAAGATGTGTGCATCCGTGTGTGTGTGTGGGGGGGGGTATGCGTGTGTGTGTGTGAGTGAGAGACTTGTTAGCGCAAGAGGGGAGTGTGTGTGTGTGTGTGTGCGTTTCTATTACGTGTTTGTGTGTATGTGAGAAAAACAGAGCGGTAGCGCGAGAGAGTGTCTGTATTCTTGTGTGAGTATGTCATAAAGAGAGTGATGTTAGCATCAGGAGAGAGACAGCGTCAGTTGCGCGCGAGCGAAGAGAGGGCCAGTCAGTCTCGTTTAACACACACCCTCTCCCTCAGTGATTAGATGGATTAAGTGACAGCTGCCAAAATGGATGGAGCGAGCGATGGATGGATAGATGGATTGGGGGGGGATGGAACAAAGACTCTCGGTCCCCAACACTGTCAACCATCCCCCCCTCCCCTAAAGAGACACCGGTGCTCCGCATTCCAGGCACAACACACACACGTTGAGAGCTCAAATATACCTACAAACACCAATACCCCCACCCACATGCTTGTGGGCACACAAGCATACACATTTTTTTAATAAAACATTTATATTGTCACATACACCGGATAGCTGCAGTGAAACGTGTCGTTTTACAGGGTCAGCCATAGTAGTACGGCACCCCTGGAGCACATTAGGGTTAAGTGCTTTGCAAGTGCATTACACACACACACAACATTATAAATGAGATGAACCCGATGTTCTCCCCATGTTGTACACCCCAGGCGATAGGAGCCGTTTGCTGCTGATCATATGACATCTAAACACGTATATAGACAAGACTGGGAACCACAATACTAGACCGCTGTTCTAAAGTGTGTTAGTAAGAACATAGTTCACACGCACAAGAAAACCCCAAGTGCCCTTGGATGCTCGACACACACATAGACCCTTCCTTAGAGGATTACAGGACTTAAAAACGTATAGGGGGATATGGAGAACGAGAAGCCTTACACCCCCTGACCAATAAAGCGTTACAGTACCAGTCCTACTCATTCATGGGTTTTTCTTTATTTTTTACTATTTTCTACATTGTAGAATAATAGAGAAGACATCAAAACTATGAAAACACATATGGAATCATGTAGTAACCCAAAAAAAGTGTTCAATCAAAATATATTTTAGATTTTTCAAAGTAGCCACCCTTTGCCTTGACAGCTTTGCACACTCTTGGCATTCTCTCAACCAGCTTCACCAGGAACGCTTTTCCAACAGTCTTGAAGGAGTTCCCACACACGCTGAGCACTTGTTGGCTGCTTTTCCTTCACTCTGCGGTCCAACTCATCCCAAACTTCTCAATTGGGTTGAGGTTGGGTGATTGTGGAGGCCAGGTCATCTGATGCAGCACTCCATCACTCTCCTTTATGGTCAAATAGCCCTTACACAGCCAGGAGGTGTGTTAGTCCCAAGTGCAAACCAGATGGGATGGCGTATCGCTGCAGAATGCTGTGGTAGCCATGCTAGTTAAGTGTGGCTTGAAATCGAAAAAAATCTCTGACAATGTCACCAGCAAAGCACCCTCACACCTCCTCCATGCTTCACGGTGGGAACCACACATGCGGAGATCATCCGTTCACCTACTCTGCGTCTCACAAAATACAAAAAATATCAAATTTGGACTCATCAGACCAAATGACAGATTTCCACCGGTCTAATGTCCATTGCTCATGTTTCTTGACCCAAGCAAAGTCTCTTCTTATTATTGGTGTCCTTTAGTAGTGGTTTCTTTGCAGCAATTCGACCATTAAGGCCTGATTCACGCAGTCTCCTCTGAACAGTTGATGTTGAGATGTGTCTGTTACTTGAACTCTGTGAAGCATTTATTTGGGCTGCAATCAGAGATGCAGTTAACTCTAATGAACTTATCCTCTGCAGCAGAGGTAGCTCTGGGTCTTCCTTTCCTGTGGCGGTCCTCATGAGAGCCAGTCTCATTATAACACTTGATGGTTTTTGCGACTGCATGTGAAGAAACGTTCAAAGTTCTTGGAATTTCCGGATTGACTGACCTTCATGTCTTAAAGTGATGATGTCTCCTGAGTGGCGCAGTGGTCTAAGGCGCCGCATCGCAGTGCTAACTGTGCCACTAGAGATCCTGGTTCGAATCCAGGCTCTGTCGCAGCCGGCCGCGACCGGGAGACTCATGGGCGGCGCACAATTGGCCCAGCGTCGTCCAGGGTAGGGGAGGGAATGGCCGGCAGGGATGTAGCTCAGTTGATAGAGCATGGCGTTTGCAACGCCAGGGTTGTGGGTTCGTTTCCCACGGGGGGCCAGTATAAAAAAAAATATGTATTCACTAACTGTAAGTCGCTCTGGATAAGAGCGTCTGCTAAATGTCTAAAATGTAAATGTAAAATGTAATGATGGACTGTCATTTCTCTTTGCTGATTTGAGCTGTTCTTGCCATAATATGGACTTGGTCTTTTACCAAATAGGGCGATCTTCTGTATACCACCCCTACCTAGTCACAACACAACTGATTGTCTCAAACACATTAAGGAAAGAAATTCCACAAATTAACATGGCACACCTGTTAATTGAAATGAATTCCAGGTGACTACCTCATGAAGCTGGTTGAGAGAATGCCAAGAGTGTGCAAAACTGTCATCAAGGCAAAGGGTGGCTACTTTGAAGAATCTCAAATATATTTTGATTTGTTTAAGACTTACTTGGTTACTACATGATTCAATGTGTTATTTCATACTGTTGATGTCTTCAAATTTTTTCTACAATGTAGTCCCCTGTAGCTCAGTTGGTAGAGCATGGCGCTTGCAACGACAGGGTTGTGGGTTCGTTTCCCAAGGGGGGCCAGTATGAAAATGTATGCACTCACTAACTGTAAGTGGCTCTGGATAAGAGCGTCTGCTAAATGACTAAAATGTAAATGTAAAAAATAGTAAAAATAAAGAAAAACCCTGGAATGAGTAGGTGTCCAAACTTTTGACTAGTACTGTATGTTTACAACAAAGTCCACCACTCAGACTTCGGCTAAATAGGGAGGTCTAATTGGCTCACACCTTGTCAATCAGGTGGGGTCTGGTGGGTGGTGGTGGCGGCTACAGGCTGAGGGAGCAGACTAGACAGCATGGTGCGGGGGAGGGATTCGATGTGGGGTGAGACTGCCACAGGTGCAGGTTCCCACGCCAGGGGATGAGAGGCAGAGTTGGCTTGTTGGATGGTGGGAGAAGAGGATTGGAGGAAAGTGGCCTCAAATGAAAGGGCTGGGGAGTTGAGAAACGGTGGCGATGGAGTGGAGGGAGGGGGAGGTTATGCAGGCCTAGGCGTAATATTGTGCTTTAGATCCCTTGAGACCTCATCAGAACAGCACCAAGGTTAAGTTTCCCTTAGGTACAGATGTGGATCAACTTCCACTCCCCCAATCCTAGGGCTGTGACAATACCAGTATCACAATATTTTTTTCCATGGCAAAAATGAAAACACGAAGCGGTCCAAACTCTTTGGTCCTTTAAAAACCTGCTGTATGTAAAATTCTGTGTGCTATAGCTTTGAAAATAAACAGAAAATGTGACTCTGGATGATAACATATATACAGTGGGGAGAACAAGTGATCCAGAAAATCACATTGTATGATTTTTAAGTAATTAATTTGCATTTTATTGCATGACATAAGTATTTGATACATCAGAAAAGCAGAACTTAATATTTGGTACAGAAAACTGTGTTTGCAATTACCGAGATCATACATTTCCTGTAGGTCTTGACCAGGTTTGCACACACTGCAGCAGGGATTTTGGCCCACTCCTCCATACAGACCTTCTCCAGATCCTTCAGGTTTCGGGGCTGTCGCTGGGCAATACGGACTTTCAGCTCCCTCCAAAGATTTTCTATTGGGTTCAGGTCTGGAGACTGGCTAGGCCACTCCAGGACCTTGAGATGCTTCTTACGGAGCCACTCCTTAGTTGCCCTGGCTGTGTGTTTCGGGTCGTTGTCATGCTGGAAGACCCAGCCACGACCCATCTTCAATGCTCTTACTGAGGGAAGGAGGTTGTTGGCCAAGATCTCACGATACATGGCCCCATCCATCCTCCCCTCAATACGGTGCAGTCGTCCTGTCCCCTTTGCAGAAAAGCATCCCCAAAGAATGATGTTTCCACCTCCATGCTTCACGGTTGGGATGGTGTTCTTGGGGTTGTACTCATCCTTCTTCTTCCTCCAAACACGGCAAGTGGAGTTTAGACCAAAAAGCTCTATTTTTGTCTCATCAGACCACATGACCTTCTTCCATTCCTCCTCTGGATCATCCAGATAGTCATTGGCAACCTTCAGACGGGCCTGGACATGCGCTGGCGTGTGCAGGGGGACCTTGCGTGCGCTGCAGGATTTTAATCCATGACGGCGTAGTATGTGTAGTGTGTTACTGTTTTTTTTTTAGACTGTGGTCCCAGCTCTCTTCAGGTCATTGACCAGGTCCTGCCGTGTAGTTCTGAGCTGATCCCTCACCTTCCTCATGATCATTGATGCCCCACGAGATGAGATCTTGCATGGAGCCCCAGACCGAGGGTGATTGACCGTCATCTTGAACTTCTTCCATTTTCTAATAATTGCGCCAACAGTTGTTGCCTTCTCACCAAGCTGCTTGCCTATTGTCCTGTAGCCCATCCCAGCCTTGTGCAGGTCTACAATTTTATCCCTGATGTCTTTACACAGCTCGCTGGTCTTGGCCATTGTGGAGAGGTTGGAGTCTGTTTGATTGAGTGTGTGGACAGGTGCCTTTTATACAGGTAACGAGTTCAAACAGGTGCAGTTAATACAGGTAATGAGTGGAGAACAGGAGGGCTTCTTAAAGAAAAACTAACAGGTCTGTGAGAGCCGGAATTGTTACTGGTTGGTAGGTGATCAAATACTTATGTCATGCAATAAAATGCAAATTAATTACTTAAAAATCATACAATGTGATTTTCTGGATTTTTGTTTTAGATTCCGTCTCTCACAGTTGAAGTGTACCTATGATAAAAATTACAGACCTCTACATGCTTTGTAAGTAGGAAAACCTGCAAAATCGGCAGCGTATCAAATACTTGTTCTCCCCACTGTATATACACACACACTACCGTTCAGAAGTTTGGGGTCACTTAGAAATGTCATTTTTTTGTCCATTAAAATAACATCAAATTGATCAGAAATACAGTGTAAACACCAGTCTCAACGTCAACAGTGAAGAGGCGACTCCGGGATGCTGACCTTCTAGGCAGAGTAGCAAAGAAAAGCCATATCTCAGACTGCCCATCAATCTTTTATTTTTATTGGCCATTTCTAAGTGACCCCAAACCTTTGAACGGTATTATATATGCATTTATGTACAGTTGAAGTCGGAAGTTTACATACATTTCGGTTTTCAACCACTCCACAAATTTCTTGCTAACAAACTATAGTTTTGGCAAGTCGGTTAGGACATCTACTTTGTGCATGACACAAGTAATTTTTCCAACAATTGTTTACAGACAGATTATTTCACTGTATCACAATTCCAGTGGGTCAGAAGTTTACATACACTAAGTTGACTGTGCCTTTAAACAGCTTGGAAAATTCCAGAAAATGATGTCATGGCTTTAGAAGCTTCTGATAGGCTAATTGACATCATTTGAGTCAATTTGAGGTGTACCTGTGGATGTATTTCAAGGCCTACCTTCAAACTCAGTGCCTCTTTGCTTGACATCATTGGAAAATCAAAAGAAATCAGCCAAGTCCTCAGAAAGTTGTAGACCTCCACAAGTCTGGTTCATCATTGGGAGCAATTTCCAAACGCCTGAAGGTACCACGTTCATCTGTACAAACAATAGTACGCAAGTATAAACACATGGGACCACGCAGCCGTCATTCTGCTCAGGAAGGAAACGCGTTTAGTCTCCTAGAGATGAACATACTTTGGTGTGAAAAGTGCAATTCAATCCCAGAACAACAGCAAAGGACCTTGTGAAGATGCTGGAGGAAACAGGTACAAAAGTATCTATAGCCACAGTAAAACGAGTCCTATATCGACATAACCTGAAAGGCCGCTCAGCAAGGAAGAAGTCACTGCTCCAAAACCGCCATAAAAAAGCCAGACTACGGTTTGCAACTGCACATGGGGACAAGGATTGCACTTTTTGGAGAAATGTCCTCTGGTCTGATGAAACAAAAATAGAACTGTTTGTCCATAATGACCATCGTTATGTTTGGAGGAAAAAGGGGGTTGCTTGCAAGCCGAAGAACACAATCCCAACCGTGAAGCACAGGGGTCGCAGCATCATGCTGTGGGGGTGCTTTGCTGCAGGAGGGACTGGTGCACTTCACAAAATAGATGGCATCATGAGGAAGGAAAATTATGTGGATATATTGAAGCAACATCTCAAGACATCAGTCAGGAAGTTAAAGCTTGGTCGCAAATGGGTCTTCCAAATGGACAATGACCCCAAGCATACTTCCAAAGTTGTGACAAAATGGCTTAAGGACAACAAAGTCAAGGTATTGGAGTGGCCATCACAAAGCCCTGACCTCAATCCTATAGAAAATGTGTGGGCAGAACTGAAAAAGCGTGTGCGAGCAAGGAGGCCTACAAACCCGACTCAGTTACACCAGCTATGTCAGGAGGAACGCGCCAAAATTCACCCAACTTATTGTGGGAAGCTTGTAAAATGCTACCCGAAACATTTGACCCAAGTTAAACAATTTAAAGGCAATGCTACAAAATACTAATTGAGTGTATGTAAACTTCTGACCCACTGTGAATGTGATGAAAGAAATAAAAGCTGAAATGAATCACTCTACTATTATTCTGACATTTCACATTGTTAAAATGAAGTGGTGATGATCCTAACTGACCTAAGACAGTGAATTTTTACTAGGATTAAATGTCAGGAATTGTGAAAAACTGAGTTTAAATGTATTTGGCTAAGGTGTATGTAAACTTCCGACTTCAACTGTATGTTGGTAACAAAGTTAATCATCCAATTTGAGAGCGGAAAGTGTCCAGGCAACATATCCCTTGAAATAAATGGTGTGGGTCGGTATGCCGAGAAAATAATTTACTTCAGTGAAATGTTTAACAAATAAACCTAATCAAAAAGTTGCGTATTGAAGGGACTGTCTAAGGTTACCGCCTTTTTCTCCCCAATGTCTCATCGCTGCAACTCCCCAACGGGCTCGGGAGAGGCGAAGGTTGAGTCATGCGTCCTCCGAAACATGACCCACCAAACCACGCTTCTTAACACCCGCCCGCTTAACCCGGTAACCAGCTGCACCAATGTGTTGGAGGAAACACCGTTCAACTGACGACCGAAGTCAGCCTGCAGACACCTGGCCCTCCACAAGGAGTCGCTAGAGCGCAATGAGCCAAGTAAAGGGGAAAAAGTATTTGATCCCCTGCTGATTTTGTACGTTTGCCCACTGACAAAGACATGATCAGTCTATAATTTTAATGGTAGGTTTATTTGAACAGTGAGACAGAATAACAACAAAATAATCCAGAAAAACACATGTCAAAAATGTTATAAATTGATTTGCATTTTAAATTAGGGAAATAAGTATTTGACCCCCTCTCAATCAGAAAGATTTCTGGCTCCCAGGTGTCTTTTATACAGGTAATGAGCTGAGATTAGGAGCACACTCGTAAAGGGAGTGCTCCTAATCTCAGTTTGTTACCTGTATAAAAAGACACCTGTACACAGAAGCAATCAATCAGATTCCAAACTCTCCAACATGGCCAAGACCAAAGAGCTCTCCAAGGATGTCAGGGACAAGATTGTAGACCTACACAAGGCTGGAATGGGCTACAAGACCGTCGCCAAGCAGCTTGGTGAGAAGGTGACAACAGATCTCACCTCGTGGAGTTGCAATGATCATGAGAACGGTGAGGAATCAGCCCAGAACTACACGGGAGGATCTTGTCAATGATCTCAAGGCAGCTGGGACCATAGTCACCAAGAAAACAATTGGTAACACACTACGCCGTGAAGGACTGAAATCCTGCAGCGCCCGCAAGGTCCCCCTGCTCAAGAAAGCACATATACAGGCCCGTCTGAAGTTTGCCAATGAACATCTGAATGATTCAGAGGAGAACTGGGTGAAAGTGTTGTGGTCAGATGAGACCAAAATCGAGCTCTTTGCCATCAACTCAACTCGCCGTGTTTGGAGGAGGAGGAATGCTGCCTATGACCCCAAGTACACCATCCCCACCGTCAAACATGGAGGTGGAAACATTATGCTTTGTTTTTCTGCTAAGGGGACAGGACAACTTCACCGCATCAAAGGGACGATGGACGGGGCCATGTACCGTCAAATCTTGGGTGAGAACCTCCTTCCCTCAGTCAGGGCATTGAAAATGGGTCGTAGATGGGTATTCCAGCATGACAATGACCCAAAACACATGGCCAAGGCAACAAAGGAGTGGCTCAAGAAGAAGCACATTAAGGTCCTGGAGTGGCCTAGCCAGTCTCCAGACCTTAATCTCATAGAAAGTCTGTGGAGGGAGCTGAAGGTTCGAGTTGCCAAAAGTCAGCCTCGAAACCTTAATGACTTGGAGAAGATCTACAAAGAGGAGTGTGACAAAATCCCTCCTGAGATGTGTGCAAACCTGGTGGCCAACTACAAGAAACGTCTGACCTCTGTGATTGCCAACAAGGGTTTTGCCACCAAGTACTAAGTCATGTTTTGCAGAGGGGTCAAATACTTATTTCCCTCATTCAAATGCAAATCAATTTATAACATTTTTGACATGTATTTTCTGGATTTTTTTGTTGTTATTCTGTCTCTCACTGTTCAAATAAACCTACCATTAAAATTATAGACTGATCATGTCTGTCAGTGGGCAAACGTACAAAATCAGCAGGGGATCAAATACTTTTTTCCCTTACTGTAACTCTTTGTATTCAGGACAAGAAGTTCATTTATTTGCCACATTCTTTGCAGTATTACTTTAGTGCCTTATTGCAAACAGGATGCATGTTTTGGAATATTTGTATTCTGAATGGGCTTCCTTCTTTTCACTCATTTAGGTTTGTATTGTAGAGTTCTCCTATCACAGCCATTAAACTCCATTTGAAAATCACCATTAGCCTCATGGTGAAATACCTAAATGGTTTCCTTCCTTTGGGTGTAGGAGTCAGGAAGAACATCTGTTCTTTGTTGTGACTGAGTGTACTGATACACCATCCAAAGTAATTGATTATCTCTTTGAGGTGAAGTTAAGTATCTGCTTTTTTAATTTTTCACCCATCTACCAATAGGTGCACTTCTTTGCGAGGCACCTGGTCTTTGTGGTTGAATCGGTGTTTGAAATTCACTTCTCAACTGAGGGGACCTTGTGTGTGGTACAGAGATGGGGGTCCATGCAATGTATTAAGCACATTTTTACTCCTGTACTTATTTACGCTTGACAAAGGGGTTGAATACTTATTGACAAGACATTTCAGCTTTTCATTTTTTATTAATATGTAAAAAATTCTAAAACCACTGACATTATGGGGTATTATGTGTAGATCAGTGACAAAATCTCAATTTATTCCTTTTTAAATTCAGGCTAACAAAAATGTGGAAAAAGTCAAGGTGTGAATACTTTCTGAAGGCACTTTATATCTGAAAGAAATGGATAGGTATGAGCAATATGCTAAAGAGAACTTGTCCAATGCTTTCAGATCTGCAAAATGCCTAAGGGGAAGGGGCTAAGGTTTAAGAAGCACCTAACCCGTCCACCCTCTGCAGGCACATCTGTAGAGCTGAGATGATTGGATATATAAGAATGATGGTAATGTCGCCATCTTGCTTCCAACTATCCGATTCCTTTCAGGGGCCATATTCATAAATCGTCTCAGAGTTAGGAGTGCTGATCTAGGATGCACAATTAATCAAACTCACATCGAAATCACAGTATTGACATGTGCAATATCCATGTCGCAAGAGATCCATATTGCATGCAATATTTTGAACCCCCACTAAAAACGGATGTAACGTGGCTATCATTTACTCTGTCGTCTCTCTCCCTCCTCTTGCAGCTTCCCACACACACAAAGCCCCGCCCCTGTCACTCAAGCAGCGCAGTTCCTCCTCCTCGCTGTTACATTCGCTTTGAGTTTGCATCCTGTTCTGTTAGGTCAAATGCAGGACTGTTCCAAACAAGAACGATGCTGCTTTCCACTTTGCTTCTTAATATTCCTTTTCTATGATTCCAACAGTTCACCCAAGTGTTTTGATCTATATCGCAAGTCAAATCACAATATTTGTCAAATTAATAAATAATAATTGCCCATATCATGCAGCTCTATTGTCCATGTAGTCTTATTCATTGTGATCTAAAAGGCAAACCTGATCCTAAAATCAGAACTTCTACTCTGAGTAGCTTGATACATACAGCCCCAGATCTACAGGAGGAGTGGCTAGGGAGTATAGGGGCTAGTGGTTGATTTGGAATTCAGCGTTCAGCGTGCTTCTACCCTGCTTTGTGACGCATCGCTCAACTGATCTCAGGCGGATTTGGGACACACGGAAGAAGGACGAGCTCCTCTTCCTTCTTTCTGTGACCCGCTGTCAGCTTAGGCTGACCTAACTCCCCTCGCCATGGCCACCCCTGAAAAGGTCGCCTTGACCCTGTCAGTGCACGCCACTCTGCGCTCTCCGTCAACACGCCTCGTCTGCAGCCAAAGTGGTGTGTGAAAGAGAGAGAGATAAAGAGAGGGCGAGATAGCTTGGTTGGTTTCTTTAAAGCCTCAGCAGCCAGCCACTGCCCTTACAGATAGAGGGAGAGAGTGTCCACTTCCGGCTTTGTCCTTTCCGAGAGAAACATCTCAGAATGTTCTGAGCGAGCCCCCCCTCCCTCCCTCCAGTAAAGCAGAGTCACCAAAACAGCTGGGGGACATCCCTCCTGAGGATTCAATAAGGGTATTTATGCACACCAACCTTCCCTTCCTGCTAAACACCAAAGTGAAGAGTTTGAGGATTCTAGAATCAGCCCGGATTCCACCAACCATCTCGACTAACGCCACCCACCCCTTACATCAGACGTCACAACACTCGCCTTCCCACCCACCCCCTGGAAGAATTAGAGTGACAGTCCCTCTGATGATTTATTGCCCTCCAGGGGATGCAAGGTTGTCCATTCATCCCGTGGCTAGTAATAGCCGTGCATGTAATCTTCGTTAATCTGGGATGTCAATCCTGGCTTTCGGTTTTACCAGGGCTGAGTCAATGGGTTTCTGGGAGGCGCAATCGACCGAGGGAGGCAACCTCGGCAGGAAGACGGCATGCACAAACGACAGCTGCTCTCAGCCACGCCCAAATGAGGGACACTGCCTTGCCAATTACGGTGTCTGTTTTTTTATGTCGTTTGGCGGACAAGATGGGAAAGAATGTAGTCTGGTCTTCTTGGACGAGACACACAGGACGAGACACACAGTGACATTATGTCCCTCTGACGGGTAGGAGAAAAGGATGGTCTGCTGCTCGTTCCATCACCCACTCCCTGAGTGCCCTCGCCTCCCATGGGGTGCTCACAAAGGTCCCTGCTGTGGGTGCAAACAGGTGGTGGAGAGCTACGCCCAACATCGAGGTTTCCAAGACCCACCAGGGACCAAGGCTAAGTCCTAACAGTCTTCCCTTTACAACATATCTCTGAACTAGGGTGACGGGCCATCAAAACTCTTGCAAACCTCCAGATGTTAATACCTTTACAAGAGACAGACGTTAGGTCAACTACCAGGTCTAGGCAAAGAATGACAACGGTCAAAGCCCCCCCTCTCCTGTAGGAGAATATTTTAAGCCGGAGTAATGAAAGGGAGTGAGGAGGTGGTGAGAAAAATGCAGAGGCCTGTTCTCAGTCTTGAACAGGCAACGTTGGTGACATTTGCTCTCCTGCACCCCACCCCCAGCCACAATCCCAGTCCCAGTCTTCCCCATACTGACGCTGCAGAGGGTGTGTGTTAGGCTTCGTTAGCTCCCTTTTCACAAGTCTACATTGTCTTCACTATTACTCTACATCAAAACTATGAAATAATACATCATGTAGTATCCAAAAAAGTGTTAAATCAAAATATATTTTATATTTGAGATTCTTCAAAGTAGCCACCCTTTGCCTTGATGACAGCTTTGCACACGCTTGGCATTCTCTCAACCAGCTTCATGAGGTAGTCACCTGGAATGCATTTCAATTAACAGGTGTGCCTTGTTAAAGTTAATTTGTGGAATTTGTGGGGGGGTGTATACAGAAGACAGCCCTATTTGGTAAAAGACCAAGTCCATATTATGGCAAGAACAGATCAAATAACAGAAATGACAGTCCATCATTACTTTAAGACATGAAGGTCAGTCAATCCGGAAAATGTCAAGAACTTTGAAAGTTTCTTCAATTGCAGGTCGCAAAAACCATCAAACGCCATGATGAAACTGGCTCTCATGAGGACCGCCACAGGAAAGGAAGACCCAGAGTTACCTCTAATGAACTTATCCTCTGCAGCAGAGTTACCAGCCTCAGAAATTGCAGCCCAAATAAATGCTTCAGAGTTCAAGTAACAGACACAACATATCAACTGTTCAGAGGAGACTACGTGAAATCAGGCCTTCATGGTCGAATTGCTGCCAAGAAACCACTACTAAAAGGACACCAATAAGAAGAAGAGACTTGGAGTGCTGTATCAGATGACCTGGCCTCCACAATCACCCGACCTCAACCCAATTGAGATGGTTTAGGATGAGTTGGACCGCAGAGTGAAGGAAAAGCAGCCAACAAGTGCTCAGCATATGTGGGAACTCCTTCAAGACTGTTGGAAAAGCATTCCAGGTGAAGCTGGTTGAGAGAATGCCAAGTGTGCAAAGCTGTCAAGGCAAAGGGTGGCTACATTGAAAAATCCAAAATATATTTTGATTTGTTTAACACTTTCTTGGTAACTACATGATTCCATGTGTTATTCCATAGTTTTGATGTCTTCACTATTATTCTAAAATGTAGAAAATAGTACAAATAAAAGAAAAACCCTTGAATGAGTAGGTGTCCAAACTTTTGACTGGTACTGCATATACAGTGAGGGAAAAAAGTATTTGATCCCCTGCTGATTTTGTACATTTGCCCACTGACAAAGACATGATCAGTCTATAATTTTAATATTAGGTTTATTTGAACAGTGAGAGACAGAATAACAACAATAAAATCCAGAAAAACGCATGTCAAAAATGTTATAAATTGATTTGCATTTTAATGAGGGAAATAAGTATTTGACCCCTCTGCAAAACATGACTTAGTACTTGGTGGCAAAACCCTTGTTGGCAATCACAGAGGTCAGACGTTTCTTGTAGTTGACCACCAGGTTCGCACACATCTCAGGAGGGATTTTGTCCCACTCCTCTTTGCAGATCTTCTCCAAGTCATTAAGTTTGAGGCTGACGTTTGGCAACTCGAACCTTCAGCATAAGCCCAAAGCATAATGTTTCACCTCCATGTTTGACGGTGGGGATGGTGTTCTTGGGGTCATAGGCAGCATTCCTCCTCCTCCAAACACGGCGAGTTGAGTTGATGCCAAAGAGCTCGATTTTGGTCTCATCTGACCACAACACTTTCACCCAGTTCTTCTCTGAATCATTCAGATGTTCATTGGCAAACTTCAGACGGCCCTGTATATGTGCTTTCTTGAGCAGGGGGACCTTGCGGGCGCTGCAGGATTTCAGTCCTTCACGGCTTAGTGTGTTACCAATTGTTTTCTTGGTGACTATGGTCCCAGCTGCCTTGAGATCATTGACAAGATCCTCCCGTGTAGTTCTGGGCTGATTCCTCACCGTTCTCATGATCATTGCAACTCCACGAGGTGAGATTTTGCATGGAGCCACAGGCCGAGGGAGATTGACCGTTCTTTTGTGTTTCTTCCATTTGCGAATAATCGCACCAACTGTTGTCACCTTCTCACCAAGCTGCTTGGCGATGGTCTTGTAGCCCATTCCAGCCTTGTGTAGGTCTACAATCTTGTCCCTGACATCCTTGGAGAGCTCTTTGGTCTTGGCCATGGTGGAGAGTTTGGAATCTGATTGATTGATTGCTTCTGTGGACAGATGTCTTTTATACAGGTAACAAACTGAGATTAGGAGCACTCCCTTTAAGAGTGTGCTTCTAATCTCAGCTCGTTACCTGTATAAAAGACACCTGGGAGCCTGAAATCTTTCTGATTGAGAGGGGGTCAAATACTTATAAATAGATTTGCATTTTAATGAGGGAAATAACATTTTTGACATGCGTTTTTCTGGATTTTTTGTTGTTGTTATTCTGTCTCTCACTGTTCAAATTAACCTACCATTAAAATTATAGACTGATCATTTCTTTGTCAGTGGGCAAACATCCAAAATCAGCAGGGGATCAAATACTTTTTCCCCCCTCACTGTATCACTTAAAATAATTTTTCTAAATTAAGATATCCATGTGACATTGTTACATACTGTACAAGGATATACCATGACATTTCAAATTATTAACTTAATAAAACAAACTCTTCAATTTAGTTTTGATGACGTGCGCCCCATAAAAAGGCCGGTAGCCTTCACGTGTGTAGCTTGTTTATGTTAGCCAATCAAAGCAGCTCAATGTGTAGAGAGAGTTAACTAATCCAATAAAATTACAGAATTAAAAAAGTTAGCGAAATGAGAAAGAGTAGACTACATCGAGCAACCAACAGTTAGGCTGTTTTATCTGAATGGGGTTGGGGATAAAGCATAGCACGTGGCCTCAATTAGCCTAGCTAGCTATAGCTGGCTAGTTTAGCTTGCTTCTCCAGTCAAGACAGGCACTGTTATATCGGATGATAAATACACCACATGACCAAAAGTATGTGGGCACCTGCTCATCGAACATCTCATTCCAAAATCATGGGCATTAATATGGAGTTGGTCCCCCTCTGCTGCGAGAACAGCCTCCACTCTTCTGGGAAGGCTTTCCACTAGATGTTGGAACATTGCTGCTGGGACTTGCTGCCATTCAGCCACAAGAGCATTAGTGAGGTCGGGCACTGATGTTGGGCGATTATGCCTGGCTCGCAGTCAGTATTTCAATTAATCCCAAAGGTGTTCGATGGGATTGAGGTTAGGGCTCGGTGCAGGCCAGTCAAGTTCTTCCACACCGATTTCGACAATACATTTCTGTATGGACCTCGATTTGTGCATGGGGGCATTGTCATGCTGAAACAGGAAAGGGCCTTCCCCAAAGGCCACAAAGTTGGAAGCACAAAATCGTGTAGAATGTCATTGTATGCTGTAGCGTTAAGATTTCCCATTACTGGAACTAAGGGAGCTAGGCCGAACCATGAAAAACACTCGGCGGTCCCGTTCTGTGAGCTTGTGTGGTCTACCACTTCGCTGCTGAGCCGTTGTTGCTCCTAGACGTTTCCACTTCATAATAATAGCACTTACAGTTGACCGGGGCAGCGCTAGCAGGGCAGAAATTTGATGAACTGACTTGTTGGAAAGGTGGCATCCTATGACAGTGCCACGTTGAAAATCACAGAGCTCTTCAGTAGGGCCATTCTACTGCAGATGTTTGTTCATGGAGATTACATAGCTGTGTGCTCGATTTTATACACCAGTCAGCAACGGGTGTGGCTGAAATAGCCAAATCTACTAATTTGAAGGGGTGTCCACATACTGTTGCATAAATAGTGTAACTGTGGCTGCTACAAATTAGCTAGTCTTGGCTGTAGCGGCTACTGCGTCTCCCCCCCCTTTCTGCTTGCTCATGCACACATGGCCCCTCTGTAGTGCCAGCGTCTCCCCCTTGCGCAGCAGTGCGCAGGTTAAAAAAAGTTAGTTTCAAAAAACCCTTGCGTTTCGAATACAATATCCGGATATCATGATACTATTCGAATAGTGAAATTATTTGAAACCCCCATCCCTAAATTTGTTTAGCAAACTCTGCAATCACGAGCGCTACAGAAACGTTGCTAACCAAACAGTCTCTGGCTGGCGCACACTTGAATTAAAAGGGTAACTACATATACATCAGTTTTAGATTTTTACCACACCTCAAAAGTAGTCTCCTGTTGTAGTTTAACCATTGTTGTGTACTTAGAACATCCAATTTTTTTGTTTTTCTATAAAAACATTTTTAGATTGAGAGTGAAAAATGAGGAAAATCTGAAAACTGGAAAAACTGAATGTGGGCAAAATGGAATTGGACAAAAAATAAAACTGATTTTATAGGGCCCTAGACCACCTCCCACAAACACACACCCAACTTTCCAAATGGTTTTTGTTTCAGCCGCTGGACAAATGAAATGCTGGGTCAGGTTCATTAGAGCACCTTGTAGCAAAACGCAACAGAACGCGTATGGACAAGTTCAGAGAATAGCCTACTTTCCTGTTTCACACAGTTTCAGAGCTGTTTCTTCTGTTTGGTTCATACTTAACATGACCCCGTTCTGGAACATTACAAAAGACAGCCATCTGTAGTGTTCTACGACTCACGAGACAGAGTGGCTAAATGGCAGCCCTAGTGCCTGGCCATATATCCTTGTACAAGAAAAAAAATGATGTAGACGAGGCCGTTTACTGGAGCAGTGTGCCAAGAGATGTGGCGCTTAACGCTGAGAACTTGGCCGGCACGCACACACTCCGCTGTGTGTACACACACGGCCCATTGAGCATGCCGCTACTATGCCAACAAAGTCATTAGCCATGCGCCAACAATAAAAAAAACACCTCCCCTCTGGGGTGCTAATAAACCAGTGCAGGGTTCAAGGGTAAGCACCTACCTGAAGGGAACACGCAAACACACACACTGACATGCGCCCACAGACACACAATGTTCATTATTTTATTGCCCCGACAACCATCACTTCGGAATCATAAACCAACACAGGGCTCTACGCTGACCTTTTCTATTTTTTGTGAATTTAGGTGTTTAAAGAAATGTAGGAGCACAATGAGATAATAAAGCTAGAATCCATAATTTCTCTAGGCACACTGGTGCTCCTAAATAAATATTCCAGGTCGCACAGAAAAATATTTAGCCGCATATGCGAGTAAAATGGTAGCACTGTAGAACCCTGCAACAGTCAAATGCATGTCATTGGGAACTCTCCCAAGTTCCAGATTTTCAAAAAAATAATGGATGTGCAAGGATTTATGTATATTACATTTGGCATTAAAGGATATAAAGATATTCATACAATTTAGGGCCTACCTATTTTAAAGGAAACAAATAGAGGAATCCACTAGAGACTATTGATTAACCCCCTGACAGACCAGAACACGATGACATAGGCGAACACCAGTTTCAGACCAGATGCATCTCAACAGCCTCGGGCCAAAGTGGCTTCCTCCACTCATTCCCTTCATCTGCACTGATCTGAGGAGACAGGTTAGGTGAGCGAGCAATGCGTCTGAATGACTGACTGAATCCTAACTAGATGCTTCACCACCCTTCTAAATCATTTAGATTGCAGACAGCGGAGGAAAACGAGACGAGGAGGATGTCTGATTAGGGAGTGCATTGGTTAGCCATGGGTTGTGATGTAGCCCACCTTGACCACCACCTGTCTGGTGAGTATGCAGGCCATGAAGAACTGGGGACATTTTCAGCTCCCAGGAATCCTTGCGACATTGGACTGGACATTATCATGCTGAAACAAGAGGTGATGACAGCGGATGAATGGCACGGCAATGGGCCTCAAGATCCCGTCACAGTATCGCTGTGCATTAAAATTGCCATCACCTTGTCCGTAGCTTATGCCTGCCCATACCATAACCCCACCATGGGACACAGCAAACCGCTCGCCCACACAACGCCATGCACGCTGTCTGCAATCTGCCCCGTACAGTTGAAACCAGGATTCATCCATGAAGAGCCCACTTCTCCAGCGTGCCAGTGGCCATCGAAGGTCAGCATTTGTCCACTGAAGTCGGTTACAACTGCAGTCAGGTTAAGACCCTGGTGAGGACGACGTTGGAGGCAGCTTATGGATTGTGCATATGGAAAATGTATTTCAGCTCATGGTACCAACACTGTGTTTATATTTTTGTTTAGTATATATTAAGCCATTTAACAGACACTTATCCAAAGCGACATTGCGAGCATACATTTTTCGTATGGGTGGGCACCAGCGGGAATCAAACCCACGATCTTGGAGTTGCAAATGCAATGTTCTAAAAACTAAGCCAAACAGCACCACCCTTCACAGCCAGGTCAACACCACATCTCGGTCTGTCTCTGTCTGCCTGTCAGAGGAACAGCCAAACAAGTCTACACCAGTCTAGGGCTACATCTCCCATACTGCACCTGGGGCGCACCAGATAAAGCAGCCATACAACAGGCCGGGGAGGATGGGATACAGAGAAAGCGGGTTGGAAATTTATATGATAGCACATTCCCATTTTAGTGCCCTCCCACTTACACACATACATACATTATGGATGTGGTTACGCAGACCCACTGCGGCCCCTGAGTTTAATTTTTTTGTGGCCCCCACCCCCATCAAAGTTGCCCATCCCTGCTCTAGGCTATAGCCGCTGCAATATGGACGTGCACATTAAGTATATTGTGGGATTAAGTCATTCTGCTTAGATCTCTGAACAGCCACACATTCCCAGGTACTGCAGCAGCCCTACCTGGCGCACTCAGAAATCTCCAAATGGGAACAAAATGTATTTGAACAGGTGTGCCACCCAAAACAGACCAATGGGAAAAAGCTCACATCTATTCACAAATTAATCTGCTCATTTGCACTGTTTGATTGGTAAGTTAGCTGGCCAGTAGACTATCTAAACTTGTAGCAAGCATGGTCGAATTACATCTCTACCATAACTAAATCAGCATGTTTAGCCATAAAAAAAAAACGCATTAGCACTAGCTCCTGACGGAGCCCAGCAAAGTAGGGTGAAGTTGCCCCCAGACGCTGATCTTGGGTCAGTTTAGCATTTTCCACATTAAATGGTAAAGGTTAGGATTGGGGAGGGGAAGCTGATCCTGGATCTGTACCTAGGGAAAACTACACCCTGGAGCTAGTGCAAGAGGCTGCATGCCTAGTGAGTGCTTATGCGGAAGCCAGGCCACCTCAAGCTGAGGCCCATTATCATTTCAAACAGGTTCAAGATTCGAGTGAGAATTCAACTGGCCGTGTAAAAACACTCTTTAATTACCTAGGCAAGGAGGCCCACCTGCACGCAACTAATTTCCCAAGTCTGCGTCCCAAATGGCCACAGATTCCCTTAAGGGCTCTAGTCAAAAGTCGTGCACTATAAAAAGAGAATAGGGTGCAATTTGGGACGCACTCCAAGAGGGAGTAAGAAAAAGGAGGCTACACGACTGTGTGAGTGTTTGAATAGACAAACACGTAGGCTACCTGCGGCGATCACATAGACTAAACAAACACCTGCACATATGCACACACACGCACGAGAGAGAGACCCACACCATCTTGCACAAAGGCAATTTATGGACAAGCAGAGACAGCAATCAAAGCTTTAGGTGTGTTTACCTCGCTACGGTCACCGAAAGGTCGTCTTTTCGAATATCTGAGCCAACTAGGTGAAAAATCTGTCGATGTGCCCCTTGAGCAAGGCACTTCCCCTAATTTCTCCAGTAAGTCACTCTGGTTAAGAGCGTCTGCTAAAATGTAATGTAAAATAAAAGCAATAGCATTTTCTAACCAAAGACCAACGGAAGTCAATGTACCCCAAATTAGCATGCCCAAATAATCTCACTGATTTGTTTAATGAATGGTTTATTGTGGGGTCATGACTTGGTGGGTCACAAAGAAAAACCCAGTTGAAACCAGTTTGGGAACCTCTGATATGGTGTAAAAAGCAGGGGGAAGCGTTTCATAAATGGTTCACCTTTGGAGCGCTTGGCCTTGCCAATTGGTGGTGTCTTCAGCTTAGGGCTGGGCGGTATACCGTATTTTACGATATAACGTTATTGATGCACTGACCGGTTTGGGTTTTTACTTTACCTTCTATAACTGTATTTGAATTAGTTTGTTAAAATGTTATACGCCGTGTGTAATGTCCATTTTTATAGTTTACTTCGCTACTTGAGCTATTTACATTTTAGTCATTTAGCAGACGCTCTTATCCAGAGCGACTTAGTTAGTGAGTGCATACATTTTTCACTCTCTCTCTCCATGCCGCTTTCCACAGACCTAGCCCCGCCCAGTCACTCAAGGACCGCATTTGTTGTTCCTCGAACACTAGACACTTGCGTTCAGTCTGCATGGTCAATGCAGCACAAGCAACAATGTTGATGACAATGATGCGGTTTTCACTTTGCTAAATCCACTAGCATTCTATAATTACACTATTAGTTTGTGTTTCTTACATCTGCAAACTACTAGTTTGTCTTTTCTTAGCAAGTTGGGCCTAAGTTTTGTTAGCCGCTAATGCTAATTGCTAGTTAGCTGGCAAGCTAATAAATGTACCGAGTCAGAACAAACGTAATTAGCTATACAGCCTGATAATACCAGTGATGGTATAGACCTAAATCAGCATGTTTGTGCAACAGTATCTTCTAAATCAAAGAGGAACAGGCGAAGCATGAATATGTTAGCTACATGAAGAAGCTAAGATAAAACATTAAACGTAGCCAAAGATTATAGGGTTCCCTAGGAAACACTTATCAACACTTTGGTTCCTACCCTGTCACAATAACTCCTCCCTGGCATTTTCATTTGTTGTCATGTCAAACACTGTATTCAAAGTGCCCACTATTATATTCTAACTATAGAATTGGAATAAATCAGTCTTTCCATGATTTCAACAGTTCACCCAAGTGCTCTAAATCACAAGTAAAATCACAATTGCAACATTTGGTTAAAAATAAGGCTTAGATTGTTTGCCCATATCGTGCAGCCCTACATGGCAGTGTGGAAATGCTCTCAAATGATTGCAGGAAATGCAGAAACTAATGAAAATGCTGAACAAATGTTTTGGTTGAAGTTGAACAGTATAAAACAAATCAGAATGGAAAAGGAACCATTGAAATCACTTAGAATGTATGTGTTGCCACCCTAGGGTCACACACTACTCAAAGCAAATTTTGATCTTTCATATTAAAAAACATAAGTCAAACAGTCTAATTCTTTTTTGGCCATATTGCCCAGCCATACTTTTAAAAATATCTTCCTCCCATGACCGGTGCAATGACGGCCGGGGAGAGGAGAATGTGGCCTCTTAAGTGTGTCCATTCCTTTCCCTTTCATGGGAAGATGTTGCAAAAAGCCCCACACAGCCTCAGGGTCAAAAGAGGGAAAATCTTTATTGAGCTGGCAGACAAAAAGCGATTTTGTCTGTGTCAGAGGAAAGGGAAAAAAGGCCAGAGATAGACCCGCAGATTCCTTCTGAATGCAGACTTCCTGGCAAAATGGTGTGAGAAAATCAACGACGGTTCACTGCACAACATTTCTGCATCGTCACGACAACACAACTGTAGCAATTGAGGACAACGTGCCCCAGAGTCTGAACGTCCACTGACATTACATCTGGGGACTGGCATGAAAAGCATAGAGAAGAAAGACTCCGATTGATACAGCATATTTACATTTAAGTCATTTAGCAGACGCTCTCATCCAGAGCGACTTACAGTTAGTGAGTGCATACATTATTTTTTAATTTTTCATACTGGCCCCCCATGGGAATCAAACCCACAACCCTGGCATTGCAAACGCCATGCTCTACCAACTGAGCTACATCCCTGCCGGCCATTCCCTCCCCTACCCTGGACGACGCTGGGCCAATTGTGCGCCGCCCCATGGGTCTCCCGGTCGCGGCCAGCTACGACAGAGCCTGGATTCGAACCAGGATCTCTAGTGGCACAGCTAGCACTGCGATGCAGTGCCTTAGACCACTGCGCCATTCAACCTTTATGTTTCATAAAGGTTGAATTGGATTTGACCTTGTTTTTGAGTTGTCACATGATTGATCTATTCTTTAAAAAATAATATCATGGCACAATGTCAAATAGATTGAGTCCCAAACCCCAAAGCCTACGGGAACCAAACGAGGAAGGACCTACAAGAACTTGTCTAATAAGAACTTATTTTTTTGTTGTTGAATAGAACAGGGGTATAATGGGCGGACTGGTGGCCATTTGCAAGTGTACCCATAGGAGCAAAGCAGGAAGTAAAATACGTGCTGTGATAGTCCCTGTTGGTACTAGATTTCCACCTATGGGGGAAACAACCTGTGGTTACCTAGGTTGGCTCACAGCAAATACTTGACCTTTTTCAAATGCAATTTTCTTGTTGTCTGCTTGTTTTATTCAATTACAAAACTACATTTAAGAAAACTACAACCTGTCTAAAGATTACTTTTCAACATTGCCTGCTCCCAAGCATCCTCACTACTTAGGAAAAACGTAAAACATGCCCCTTTTCATGACGAGGCAAGCAGCCACATGAGTGAGTGAGTGCTAGCTAGCTACCAACCAGAACAATAAGCTAGCCAAGACAACACAAACTGACTATACAGCTACAAATAGTGAGTGGAGTTACAAATGGACTATACTAAACAAGTTAAATGTCTTACCTGTGATGAAAGGTTTTCCCACACACACACACACACACATAAGATGGCATAGCAGTGCGGTCGTGTTTTCTGTAGTGTCCTCATGTAAATAGCCAGTTTTTTTTTTTTTGTCTTCTTCGTATATATTTCTCAATCTCACTTTCCATCCATTAACTAAATATACTTTCCTGCAACCAGCCTCACCCAATGTGGAATGGATTCTATTATTTATTCATTCATTTTTATCCAGAACCTCTAGCTGAAACTAGCTAGCTAGCCAGCTAACTAGCTACTTGCTATTAGCCACCATTAGCGGTCTTCACCATTGTCCGTGGCCTGCACTACCTACCAGCCAGCTCTAGCCTGGACAATTATCGGCCAGTCTGCACATCGCGCTATCAAGCCAGAGCATATTGGATTTTCTGCCGGAATCACTGGACCTTAACACCGGATCATCACAACTAGCTAGCTGCAACCGAATGGCTGTTGTCGTTGTTGGCTAATCACCACTGTCCTGAAGCTAACCCCAGTTAGCCTTGAGCTAGCCTCGAGCCAGACCCATCTCCCGGCTATCTACCTCTCTGTCAACCGGACGGGACCCCCTAGTGTTGACACGGAGCCCTGCTGATCCATCACGACTGGTCTGCCGACGTAATCGTCTGATGTGGTTTCAACAGGCTTCCCGTTGCGACTACCACGAAGATCCATCTGTTAGCCATTGTCCGCTAGCACACGCAATCAACAGCCGTGCCTCCAGCTTGCTTGTGGCGTAGCAGCCACTGAACTGCTCCCGGACTTACTTATTGCTGTTCACTGGACGTTATGATCACTCAGCTACACAGCTGATGCCTGCTGGACTGTTCCTTTATACGGTACCCCATCCTGTTTATCTGTTTAGCCTCAGCTCAAACTTCCGTCGCCATTACCAGCTGTTGTCTTAGCGCTCTCGAATAACACCTGTGACTGCTTTATGCCTCTCTCCCATGTCAATATGCCTTGCCTATTGCTGTTTCGGTTAGTTCTAACTGTACTTTTTCAATGTAGAGCCCCCAGTCCTGCTCAACCTGTCTCAGATAGCTCCTTTGTCCCACCCCCCACACACGCAGAGACCGGCTCAATCGGTGCCTCCAGTGATGCTCTCTCTTTCATCTTTACCCAAGGCTTAGGTTTACCTCCACTGTACTCATATCCTTCCATATCCTTGTCTGTACATAATGACCTGAATCTATTCTACAACGCCCGGAAATCTGCCCCTTTTTTCCTCTGTACCCAACGCACTAGAAGACCAGTTCTTAAAGCCTTTAGCCGTATCCTTATTCTACTCCTCCTCTGGTCCTCTGGTGATGTAGAGGTTAACCCAGGCCCTGTAGCCCCCAGTATCACTCCTGCTCCCCAGGCGCTATCATTTGTTGACTTCTGTAACCGCAAAAGCCTTGGTTTCTTGCATGTTAACATCAGAAGCCTCCTCCCTAAGTTTGAGGTATTCACTGCGTTAGCACACTCCGCCAACCCTGATGTTCTAGCAGTGTCTGAATCCTGGCTTAGGAAGGCCACCAAAGATTCTGAAATGTCCATTCCCAACTACAAAATTTTCCGTCTAGATAGAACTGCCAAAGGGGGCGGAGTTACAATCTACTGTAGAGATAGCCTGCAGAGCTCTATCATACTATCCAGGTCTGTGCCCAAACAGTTTGAGCTTCTACTTCTAAAAATCCACCTTTCCAGAAATAAGTCTCTCACTGTTGCCGCTTGCTACAGACACCCCTCAGCCCCCAGCTGTGCCCTGAACACCATATGTGAATTGATTGCCCCCCACCTATCCTCAGAGTTCGTATTGCTTGGTGACCTAAACTGGGATATGCTTAACACCCCGGCCGTCCTACAATCTAAACTAGATGCCCTCAATCTCACAAATTATCAAGGAACCTACCAGGTACAACCCTAAATCCGTTAACATGGGCACCCTCATAGATATCATCCTGACTAATTTACCCTCTAAATACACCTCCGCTGTCTTCAACCAGGGAAGTCAGGAACCGATATACACAATCAGTTAGGAAAGCAAAGGCTAACTTTTTCAAACAGAAATTTGCATCCTGTAGCACTAACTCCAAAAAGTTTTGGGACACTAAAGTCCATGGAGAATAAGAGCACCTCCTCCCAGCTGCCCACTGCACTGAGGCTAGGAAACACTGTCACTACCGATAAATATACGATAAATCGAAAATTTCAACAAGCATTTTGCTACGGCTGGCCATGCTTTCCACCTGGCTACCCCTACCCCGGCCACCAGCTCTGCACCTTCCGCTGCAACTTGCCCATGCCCCCCCACTTCTCCTTCACCCAAATTCAGATAGCTGATGTTCTGAAAGAGCTGCAAAATCTGGACCCCTACAAATCAGCTGGGCTAGACAATCTGGACCCTTTCTTTCTCAAATTAGCCGCCAAAATTGTCGCAACCCCTATTACCAGCCTGTTCAACCTCTCTTTCGTATCGTCTGAAATCCCCAGAGATTGGAAAGCTGCCACGGTCATCCCCCTCTTCAAAGGGGGTGACACTAGATCCAAACTGTTACAGACCTATATCAATCCTGCCCTGCCTTTCAAAAGTATTTGAAAGCCAAGTTAATAAAACAGATCACCGACCATTTCGAATCCCACCGTACCTTCTCCACTATGCAATCTGGTTTCCGAGCTGGTCATGGGAGTACCTCAGCCACGCTCAAGGTCCTAAACGATATAATAACCGCGATCGATAAAAGACAGTACTGTGCAGCTGTCTTCATTGACCTGGCCAAGGCTTTTGACTCTGTCAATCACCGCATTCTTATTGGCAGACTAAATAGCCTTGGTTTCTCAAATGACTGCCTCGCCTGGTTCACCAACTACTTCTCAGATAGAGTTCAATGTGTCAAATCGGAGGGCCTGTTGTCTGGACCTCTCGCAGTCTCTATTGGGGTGCCACAGGGTTCAATTCTCGGGCCGACTCTATTCTCTGTGTATATCAATTATGTCGCTCTTGCTGCTGGAGACTCTCAGAACCACCACTACGCAGACGACACCATTTTGTATACATCTGGCCCTTCATTGGACACTGTTAGCAAACCTCCAAATGAGCTTCAATGCCATACAACACTCCTTCCGTGGCCTCCAACTGCTCTTAAACGCTAGTAAAACTAAATGCATGCTCTTCAATCGAACGCTGCTTGCACCCGCCCGCCCGACTAAAATCACTACTCTCGGCGGGTCTGACTTAGAATATGTGGACAACTACAAATACCTAGGTGTCTGGTTAGACCGTAAACTCTCCTTCCAGACTCACATTAAGCATCTCCAATCCAAAGTTAAATCTAGAAATCGCTCAGTTGTTTAGGAAAACATTCCCTATTCGCTCAACCCTTGCTCTCTTTATGTGTCACATGCATGTCACCAATAGGGCCTGACATATAGCATATCATAATCACATCAATAAATTGGTTATAAACTCTGAACACCGTAACAGCAAAATGGATGCAGAGGACACGACAAATAAACTCGAAACGGGGAATGTTTACTGGTTGCTCAGGAGGTAAAAGGGGAAGTCAGATGTGTGGAATAAATTTGACTAGTTGTGGAAAATACTGGCGATCAAGAAAAAGAAGGTACGGAGCAAGTGCTGCGTGCATATTATGTGTGCCAAACTGGTGCTGATAGATTATATAATATATATATAGATAGATTATATAAATATAATTTCTGATAGATTATATAAATATAATTTCTCTGAACATTTGGAACAAATGTAAACATTAAATCAATTAAGCGTACCATAGAGTCTGTTCAAAAAAAAATAGCTAAGCCTTTATTACAGCAAAGACTAAAAACAGTCACATTCATTCGTGAATGCAATTTCCGAAATGGAGTAGTTCAATTCTTATTTACGCTAATTAGTCAAAGGTCACTGTTATTTTATTTTATAACTAAAATGCTTGATTGCATTTAAAATAATGAATGAATCGTATGCTGTGTGATGAACGAATGAATGATTGATACAGTCGCACTGCTTTGCTTTATCTTGGCCACGTCGCAGTTGTAAATGAGAACTTGTTCTCAACTGGCTTACCTGGTTAAATAAAGGTGAAATAAAATAAAAACAAAAAGCCTATATAAGTATTGAAATTTTGGCGTAAGGTAAGTTATTAAGACTAAACAGGATGTGCTCTTAGGCCTACAGCTCGATGGTGGTTATACAAGGCTGCTATACTAAGCCTACTAATGATACTGACATTACTTATTATAATAATGATGACCATAACAATAATAATAACAATAATAAGGAGAGTTATTATTATTATAAATATTATTATAGTTCTCCTGGCATCTGCCAAACCCAGATTCTTCCGTTGGACTGGCAGATGGTGAAGTGTGATTCATCACTTGAGAGAACGCGTTTCCACTGCGCCAGAGTCCAATGGCGGCGAGCTTTACATCACTCCAGCCGACACTTGGCATTGCACATGGTGATCTTAGGCTTGTGTGTGGCTGCTCGGCCATGGAAACCCATTTCATGAAGCTCCCGATGAACATTTCTTATGCGGACGTTGCTTCCAGAGGCAGTTTGGAACTCGGTAGTGAGTGTTGCAACCGAGGACAGGCGATTTTTACGCTCTTCAGCAGTCCCGTTCTGTGAGCTTGTGTGGCCTACCACTTCGCGGCTGAGCCGTTGTTGCTCTTAGATGTTTCCACTTCACAATAACAGCACTTACAGTTGACTGGGGCAGCTCTGCCAGGGCAAAAATTTAACGAACTGACTTGTTGGAAAGGTTGCATCCTATGACAGTGCCACATTGAAAGTCACTGAGCTCTTCAGTACGGGCCATTCTACTGCCAATGTTTGTCTATCGAGATTAAATGGCTGTGTGCTCGATTTTATACACCTGTCAGCAATGGATGTGGCCGAAATAGCCGAATCCACTAATTTGAAGGGGTGTGCACATATTTTTGTAGTGTAGCAACATGGTCTAGGAAAATGTGTCAATTCAACAGTGCACTGATGCGTTTCAGAAACGCGGGAGAAAGTGCCTTTGTTATAAAATAATATAATTTGTACTAGTGTTGCACCATTGTTCTTACATAATATAAGCATATACAATTCAGTATCACGTCTTAAGAGTGATGGACTGTGCCATCCCCACGGCCTACACAATGATTAGTCCATTCAGACGCGCGATTCAGACAGGTCTTTTTTTTTTTCTTTGCTACTGCTCGTCTAAACAAATCTCGGACGACCAACAGACTATCGACCAATCGACTAAATGGGGCCAGCCTTAAATACAGCAGCTTTTTTGGCATGTTTTGTCATTTCTGTGTAACTCAAAATTGACTACGAAGTCGTCTCTTTTACAATGGGGGTCAATGGGAAAGAAAGTTTGTTTTGCTCAATTTGTGCGTGTGGTCAAGGAGAACTCCTTATTATTACGTGAATATCAACTCTGAGTATTGCATGAGCCACATCAGTTAATTAAATTGTTGTTAACATTCTACATTACCATGGAAATTATTGTATCACAATACCAGAGGTACCAAGCCCTTTGTATTAATTATATTTATATGTGTGCTGCTGCATTGTGGAAGACTGCTTTGCCACACCTTCCTTGTTTCAGCAAGGTGCAACAAAATTTAATCATTTTACGCCAAAAAATTGACTCAACCGCACGAATGCCAGCCATCCCGTCTTCAGTCAGCTGTTTGGTCCACACAATTATTATTTTTATAAAATAACGGTTATTTTATTTTCATGATTGTGACAGCCCTATACAACCCTGATCTTTATCTGGTTAAATAGGACATTTTGGTTCAGGTGACATGCACACATCCTAGAGGTAAATCAGATCTAGTAGTCATATTTTCCAACCCCTTCTGAAACTAACCATTATTACACATCAACCAAATGTAAAATTATGATTTTAGCCCAGTCGGACATGAGCTAGACACTCCATCCGTACTGGAGTGCAATCGGTAGCCAACTGTTCTCTAAATTGGCTAAATGCACAATCAATAGTGTAATCAACGTGGTGGCTGGGACCCTAGCTTCCCAGGTGAGCCTCACACGAGTGTCTCTCTGGTTGCTTCTCAAATAGCACCCTATTCCCTACATAGTTCACTACCATAAGGCTCTCTCTGGTCAAAAGTAGTGCACTATATAGGGAATAGGGTGCCATTTGGGACATATGTATTTTTCTCCGCTGAAAGCACCATAGGGGGCAGGAGAAAGGGAGGGAGCCACATAATTGTTTACTAAAGGCCTATCTAACCGTTGCCTAGCGACAGCCCAAGCGAGCTCCCAATCAGGTGTGGCTGTGCTTGCTGGTTAGCCTTGGATCAACTGTGCCCCTGCTGGGCCTAGGGCAGTCAATCGACAAACGGAAGCCTTTCTCACAGTACAGGAGAGATCGAGGGAAAGATAATTAATTGAATAAGGGAACTGAAGTGATAAAGTAAAAAGGGAAGAGATTAAGAGAAGATAAGAGAAAGGGGGTGATAGAACATTTATCAATTGAGTGAGTGACTGAGAAGCTAGTTCTATTGTATCCCCATCTGATAGCTGATGCAGTGCATCACCCTAGAGTGCCACACATTAGTGGTTGAGGAGCATCTGTAAAGGCGCTATATACAGTCCATTCGGAAAGTATTCAGACCCCTTGACTTTATCCACATTTTGTTTTCTTACAGCTTTATTCTAACATGGATTAAATGCATTTTCCTCAATCTACACACAATAACCCATAATGACAAAAGGAAAACCGGTTTAGAAATTTTGCCAAACGTTTTAAAAATAAAAAACAGAAATACCTTATTTACATAAGTGTTCAGACCCTTTGCTATGAGACTCGAAATTGAGCTCAGGTGCATTATGTTTCCATTGATCATCCTTGATGTTTCTACAACTTGATTGGAGTCCACCTGTGGTAAATACAATTGATTGGACATGATTTGTAAAAGGCACACACCTGTCTATATAAAGTCCCACAGTTGACAGTGCATGTCAGGGCAAAAACCAAGTCATGAGGTCGAAGGAATTGTCCGTAGAGCTCAGAGACAGGATTGTGATGAGGCACAGATCTGGGGAAGGGTTCCAAAAGAATTCTGCAGCATTGAAGGTCCCAAAGCATTGACTTTGTTTTTTACCCCATATGTAACTCTGTGTTGTTTTTAATCGCACTGCTTTGCTTTATCTTGGCCAGGTCGCAGTTGTAAATGAGAACTTGTTCTTAACTGGCTTACCTGGTTAAATAAAGGTGAAATAAAAATAAATAAAAAAAAGAACACAGTGGCCTCCAATGAAGAAGTTTGGAACCACCAAGACTCTTCCTAGAGCTGGCCGCCCGGCCAAACCGAGCAATCGGGGGAGAAGGGCCTTGGTCAGGGAGGTGACCAAGAACCCAATGGTCACTCTGACAGAGTTCCAGAGTTCCTCTGTGGAGAACCTTCCAGAAGGACAACCATCTCTGCAGCACTCCACCAATCAGGCCTTTATGGTAGAATGGCCAGATAGAAGGCACTCCTCAGTAAAAGGCACGACAGCCCACTTGGAGTTTGGCAAAAGGCACCTAAGGGACTCTCAGACCCTGACAAACAAGATTCTCTGGTCTGATGAAACTAAGATTGAACTCTTTGGCCTGTCACATCTGGAGGAAATATGGCACCATCCCTATGGTGAAGCATGGTGGTGGCAGCATCATGCTGTGGGGATGTTTTTCAGCGGCAGGGACTGGGAGACTAGTCAGGATCGAGGGAAAGATGAACGGAGCAAAGTACAGAGAGATCATTGATGAAAACCTGCTCCAGAGCGCTCAGGACCTCAAACTGGGGTGAAGGTTCACCTTCCAACCGGACAACGACCCTAAGCACACAGCCAAGACAACAGGTGTGGCTTTGGGACAAGTCTCTGAATGTCCTTGAGTGGCCCAGCCAGAGCCCAACTTGAACCTGATCGAACATCGCTGAAGAGACCTGAAAATAGCTGTGCAGCGACGCTCCACATCCAACCTGACAGAGCTTGAGAGGATCAGCAGAGAAGAATTGGAGAAACTCCACAAATACAAGCGTGCCAAGCTTGTAGCATTATACTGAAGAAGACTGGAGGCTGTAATCTACAAACTACTGCGTAAAGTGTCTGAATACTTATGTACATTTGCAAACATTTCTAAAAACCTGTTTTTGCTTTGTCATTATGGTGTATTTTGTGTAGATTGATGAGGGAAAAAACAAGTCAATTGATTTTAGAATAAGGCTGTAACATAACAAAATGTGGAAAAAGTCAAGGGGTCTGAATACTTTCCGAATGCACTGTAAATTATTATTATTGGTGGACCTCCTTGTCTAAGCAATGGTAGGGAAAACACTGGTATTTGCCACAGGCTAGTTAAAGCCAATTCATTACCAGGTATAAGTTGCACTTAACCACAGATCTAGGATAAGCTTACCGTCCCCCCAAGTCCAAACCTTGACCATTAGGGGAACCCCTCCCTCCAAGCTGACCTAAGATCTGTGAGTAAGGGCAACTTCATCAACTACTGCTTGTAGGCTATATGGGCTACTAGAAGCCAGGCGTAGATAATGGACGGTGTGTGTGTGTGCCAGCCCGCAACGAGGCTCCAACTGGGCATCTGGCCACGGCTGACAGTCAATACTACACTGCATCTTTGTTGCTTCAGCTAGCAACCTGTAACACACAGCAGCGAGTAGACCAGCTAGCTGTGACATCTGCCACTGGAGTAGTAGGGCACTGGGCCCATCTCAACAGTCTAACGTGGCTTCCACACCACTGACAGTCCAAATCTATACTTGTGAGGACAACTACCTAGGTGTCCTCCGAGTGTTTCGTTTAACCTAGCTTGTGTTTTCAGGGGAGAGGAGGGGGGAGGAGCGAGAGAGAGCTACTTGAGACTATTGAGATGCGTCCGCTGTAGCAGCTGCTGGGCACTTAAGGGAATGACAGGGGCGCTGGACAAGAACAGGTCTGTTTGCCTGTGTCGTAAGGCATACATGTTGCTTAGGGACTTGAGACATATCCCTTTCAGCTCCCTCAGGATGATCAAGGGAACGGAATGAGGGACTTAAGTTTGTGGACGAGATAAAAACGTTTGAGATCTGCTTTTGGTGGTGAGGTTCATCAGCTATAGGCTAAATAACAATGATTTAACCAATGACATGATCCAACTTTCCCAAGTGTGTATGGACTAAACAGCGCAAAAATGTAGTCTCTGCAATATTGGAATTTATGGTAGATGTACACTTGTGGGGGGGGGGTAGCATTAAGTAGCACTAGTCGGTTGCATCTGCACCAAAACGCTGGTAGTTTTCAACCTATACCTTGTTCTCCATCTTTTTAAATAGTGAGCCAACATTTTTAATGGTGAGCGAGTGTTGGCCTTTTCTCATGCTCTTGTCTCTCTGCAGCAGACATATAGCGAGCAATACATATAGTATCCTGATGTCCCTGGCAATTCCCAGCCAATTGTCATTTTTTTTCAAAAATAGATTCAGTTTTGTTATGTTGTAAGGGATGCGTAATCTTAACCTAATTTTCCAATGAATAAAATGCGCCTGGGAGGTTTTAGGCCTACTGAAAAAAACGCAGAGAAGCTCATTTTTGAGACTGCTATTCTCTATACACCTTTACATTACATTCAAATACAACTGTTTTCTTACCATAGTGGTGAAAATAAGTATGTACTTGCCTAATCCGTATGCACACAGACAGACACACGGTGAGGCACACGCAATTGCGCCCAAGGTGCCACCTGCCACCCACGCAGACAGCAGGAGAAGCTGCGTGAGCTCTATGCAAAGAGAGCGGGATCAAGAACGTCACCTTATATGCACTGCCTCGCTTGCCTGTAGGCAGCTGTAATTTCGTTTTAATAAGAGCTCGTCACAAACTAGTGCACTCGGACGCTCCGAATAACAAACCCTCATAATAATAATCTAAGGGGACACTAGCCTTGTGTAGTGCCGTTGCAATTGAGGTTACTGCTGTAACATGGACTCAAGGGAATTCGGGTCTAGCAACAGGGAGCTATAGCAGTCATCCCAAATCACACGAATGCATCATGACCTTTGTCTAGAATAACAATCGTATACACTCTATGGTATTTCGGTGGCAAAGGCTACCTTGGAAATTATGGAGCCTGTCAACACGAACACTATACACTGCCTGATAGTGACACCTACTACTGTGTATGGCACTGACAAAGATCCAATAAAACATTCGAAATAACCTAAAATACACTATGGCTTATTAAAACATTTAATGGTGGTGGATTGATTAGGAAACGAGATGCACACTTACCGGCCATGCGTACTGAAAAGAGATGAGAACCTTGCCAGCGTCGTTGATTTTGTTTTGGTTATTCTTCGAATTCTTAAAAGAAAAAATATTTCCACCAAGAACGTCTGTAGATCCAACTCCGTAGGTGCAAGAGCCAGTGGTTGTGACCTCGGTTTGGTACTCCTTTAAGCAAATTTTTAAGTAGGTATCACACTCGTCCCGACTACAGCGCAGATCCTGTGGGTTCCTTGTGCCGTCGCAGCATTCCCCGTCCGACAACTCACCGTTTACATTCTGAACCGTAATCAGCTGCAGCTCAAAATAGCCAGAGCACTTGGACACCTAAAAATAACATTAAAATGTTAAAGAATTACTGGAAATTCTTTGTTTGGTCGGGTAACTACATACGTGCGTAAACAGATAGTGTTGCACGCGACCACCGGGAATTTGATGGAAAGGCTATAAGGACACGCCTGACGCCCAAACCGATATTTCATTTCAGAATATATTAAAATTAGGTTAGAGTTAGGGTTAAGTTTAGGGTTAAGGTAAGGCTCCGTTTTAGGTTTTGGCTAGTCGGTTTAAGCGTCAGTTGTGTCCTTTTAACGTTAGTATCTCCCGAGTTTGATAGGCTTGTTTACCAAGTAATTAATAGGTTGGGGATAATTGGGTCAATAATATTACAAAGCGTTGTTTACTCATGTTGCCTACCTTTGGCACAAAATGCTCTGTCATTAACCTACAACAATAGGCCTATATCTTTCCAAGAAAATACATAGGCTAGTATTGCATCTGTGTAGTAGCCTATGCATGAGGATCATATTTGCTAAGATCGTTAGAAACAATTAATTGCAATGAAACTTAGACCATGTAGGCTATTTAAAATATAGCCAAATATGCCAAGTGCATGACAGCAAAATGGAGAGTAACAATTCCTCACACTTCAACCTCGTCATGGTTACAATGCATGATCACATGATTCAATTGACGGCTGCGTAATTTAATTATCGATTAATATTATCTGAATACGGAATAGGCAAATGAATAGGCCCACGCCCACTAACTTTTGACAACGATTGTTTAGATATTTATCAAATTTATTTGGCGTAATATTTGACAACAGCCCTCTTACCTCCGTCCATATCGTCAACAGCAGGCACAGTATTGAGAGGCAATTCGTAATCCTTGTACAATTCCACATGCCTGCGATCAATTAGTATGTCATAGGGAAAAAGCAATCCAAAACGGAAAAGAGCCGTTGACCGGCGACACAGTTCTCCGCTCCTGACATGCAAAATTTACAGCGTGCTTTTTTTCCTCCGTATTTTTCCTAAATTCACCGAAATATAAACCGACATGCGTGTGTAACAGACAGCGGACACAGCGCGGTGATGGTCCAGCCACAAGAACCTCGGTCAAATCACTCCACAGCAACTGATATGTTTCCCAGCTACAGCACGCCTGAGGATGTGTTTTTGATTGGCAGCTCAACAAACCACTCACAAATCTGCATGCTTGCAATTGGCAAGAGCCGTCCCTGAGCCAACCATTGGCACCGGGGGCGGATTATTTCCAAAAACCTTGAATTACATGGTTTGGGTACATGAAAACTGAGAAGCCGCATAGACAGACCGAATGGACATTGTGTGTGATAGGCTATGTCTGTCAGGTTATATGTTATTTAAATACAAAATTTGAGAAATACATCCAAATACAGGCTAAAAGGCCCTTTGAATACCGTGGTTTAGGCTGTAGGTTTGCAATTTTATTCTCTGGGTAGGCCTATGTCTTAATTCAGCCGCTCACAGCCAATTTACAACGGGCAATATGCAATTGATTTGCACTAGACTAATTGTTGTGAATCTAAGATCCTTTTTCAAATGTTGAATGAATGTATTCTGTATGAATTAACATTTTCGGCAAATAGCCTACAACATTGATTTCACTTTACTCGAAGCATGGGCTTTACCCATTGTTTTTAAAATAGCGTAAAATAACGAGTTTATCGATTTATCACAGCATAAGTAGACCCAGACAGACGGTGGGCTTTGCTGAATTAATGTAGTTGAGAGCGCCCTCTTCCGTACATCGGCTCATTAGGCTACCAGTGTGGATAATGCGCTTCGATTTCTGCAATATACTGTAAGTTACTTGTGACTGCGAGATATTGAGTTACTTATCGATAGGCCTCTATTTTTTTGTCTGACAGGAAATAAGCAATAAAGGCCCTCCTTTGGCAAACGTCACTGACATCCATTGCTTGTTCTGGCACTTTGCCAAACAATCCACTCACAGCTTCAGAATTCCTGACCACCTTTTAGGCGACCACTTCCTACAGAGGAGTCATAGCACAAGTTTCTCAACACTCCACCGTCAGTCTTCATTCAGTCACACACGCATCTTATCAGGCACCTCAAAAGGAGCCTGGAGTGTGTGTGTGTGTGTGTGTGTGAGAGAGAGAGAGAGAGAGATGTGTGTTTGTATGCACATGTGTATGAACGTGAAGCCGATTGACAAAGGCTGTGTGTGTGTGTGTGTGCCAGACAAGGCTTCCCCCCACCCGCCGGGCACGACCCTCTCCTCTCACCAGTCCAGAGGCATCATGTCATCAGATAGGGACGCAAATAAGTGCCCAGATAGCCCCAGCAGTGGCTCACTGGTGGAAGTGTGTGTAGATGAGGAGGTGGGGGCAGTGGTGAAGAAGAGGATTATGAGGCGCGGGAGGGGGGTGGGGCCTCAAGGAGGCGGGGTGTTGGGCACTGTTGGGGGTTTGTAGACCTCCCTCCCTCCCTCCCTCCCAGGGTTAGGGTTGGGGGGGGGGGAGATTTCTCTCCTCATCCATTTTTCATGGGTTCTTCCTTTGAGAGTTGATAGAGCACCCCTGCCTGAATGTATGACCTCTTGCGTCGACTCTCTTTTATCTTTAATCATTGAGGAAAGAGAGTGGGGGAGGGCGGTTGTGAAATTGTTGGTGAGGCACACGTTGGTGACGTTGTCAACCCACCCATGTATAAGATTACATGGACAGGGGGGGACCTGATCCTAGAGCACTCCTACTCTAAGGCACTTTATGAATACGCCCTGATGCTTAAAGGCTGTGGCGAACAGTCATGATTAAATGTGGTATATTGTAATCCACAGTCGCAAATAAATTACATCTCAAATCTTGTAGTGTGCTGGATTGCCTTTCCGTAATGTCCTTGCATTTTCATCGTGAGCTCATATTGTCATGTTGGGATGCAGAGGGGTACGTTGTTGCCGTAGCAATATGCCTGCAATTGCATAGATGATTGGATAGTTTTCAGCTGGTCACAGGATATAAATTCCTATTCCTGAGATCGGTCTTAAATTAATGGAGATTTGTCTTTTTTTAAACTATTTTAGGCGTTAGCAGTGTAGCAGTTGTAAAAACGATGCCAATGGAATACCAATGTTATGCCACTGATGTTCTTAAGCCAATGTATACATTCAATTATTTTCAGATTACACCAAGTGCCTATATATGGGGCAGGGACTAATGGTTATTGCTGGATGGGGCCTGTTCCATGCTTTTACTCTAAAGGGGTCTAAGACTGAGGCCAGTTCCAGTACTTTTGAAATTCATCCTACCTTCCTTCCTCCCTTACAGTGATTTCTGTTCTGCATGTGACTGGATAGGTGAAAGCAAGGTTCTCCATATCCCATTTACCAGACTTTTCAGATAAGGGCTGCGTTCCAATTCTGTTTATGTAATAAGAGGCATTTGATGTACAAATACATCCCCTGGACAGGACGCAAGTCTGTTGCAGGGCCTTACCCCCAATCCATCTCCTTAATTCTGAGTGCTGAGCAGAGGCATTAGGTCCCATTTTTGACAAAAATATTCTGCTATTTCCCAATGCTCATACCCAAGAACCCCTTAGGCATTTTTAAATATGGTTGCCGAAGCATTATATAGCAGACCATTTAATGTTTGTTAAGCGTTGCATGGGGCTGGACATGAATGAATGTTTAGATGTCACAGTGATAGTGAAGTTTACTTCACGGTCAAAACACAACGTTACAGCACCTACATATTATCCTATCTGAATTTCCAAGAGGGTTGTGTTTTTAACATTGACATGTGTTTTTGAATGTTGTTAATGCAGTGTCAAAATTCTAACAAAAATTCAAATTCTAACCTTGTATCATGGCATTTGGTCGTGGCTGATGCATAACTGAGAAACAACACTGGTAGACTGCCAGACAAGTGTGGGAATAAACTGTCGCACACATTTGAACCTTTATAGAGGCAGGTCACGTCCCAAATGACACCCTATTCCTTATATAGTGCACTACTTTTGACCAGGGTCCATAGGGTTAAATGTATTGCATTATATAGGGAATAGAGTGCGATTTGGGATGCAGATGTAGGAATGGGGAAATGTCATACCACACTTTGAGAGGAATCTGACTCTTCATGTTTAAGCAGCATTATCGCAGACTCAGGCCAAACCTAAAGTATAAATCAGCTACATGCAAATCTAACAGGGACTCAAATGTAGCTACAGTATGTCTGTGCATGCAGGATACTGTACTTAAGTATACTTCTAGTGAGTATTCGTTAGTGCACACAATAGAAAAAGGTTTTGCAATGGATAACAAGAGCGAAGACACTTGACAGTGACGGACAAATGTTTTCCCCCTTTTCTTGCCGGAACTGCCACTTCCTAGCCCTCTAGTTCCCCATTATTAGCCAAATAATTATAATTCTGTGCAAAACCCCAATTTATATAAGCCTATGGGGGCTAAAGATGGTCCAGCCCATCTGCTGTTTGCCCAAACTGCCTTATGGCCAGTTCATTTCTCCTATCCTAAGAGAGAATTGTCTTTCTGGTCCAGGTGGATTTGGTTGACTTTTGGGCTTATCTAGTAAAATGTCATGGATAGAAGGGACTGACTAAAGGGATGTCAAGCCAACCCATAACCCTGACTCTAACTCATTAGTTAATTCAAGAAGGGTTTGCTGGTCAGTCATACCCCTTGCCTTTTTCCCTAGATAGAAACGTAATGTATAGAACGTACATGATTCTGCCATTATGTGGAACACACAACCGGATCCACCCATTGAGACGTTTTTCGGCAAGTAAAGAAATCAAATAAAATTTTATTGGTCACATACACATATTTAGCAGATGTTATTGCAGTTTAGCGAAATACTTGTGTTCCTAGCTCCAACAGTGCAGTAGTATCTAACAATTCACAACAATACACACAAATCTAAATGTAAAATAATGGAATTAAATAATAGACTGAACATACCGGCGAATACTGCTTGGGATAAATAATTATTTTACATTGAAGAGAAAGTGAATGAAAATGATGAATGAAAACTATCAATGAAAATCCAATATTATATGTGGTCATGATATACTGTATGTGGGCTGGTACCACCTGAGTGGTGCAGTGGAGTGCTAGCTGTGCCACTAGAGATTCTGGTTCGAATCCAGGCTCTATCGTAGCCGGCCGCGACCGGGAGACCCATGGGGCGGCGCACAATTGGACCCAGCATTGTCCAGGGTAGGGGAGGGAATGGCCGGCAGGGATGTAGCTCAGTTGGTAGAGAATGTTGTTTGCAACGCTAGGGTTGTGGGTTCGATTCCCACGGGGGGGCCAGTATGAAAAAAATAATGTATGCACTCACTAACTGTAAGTCGCTCTGGATAAGAGCGTCTACGTAAATGTACCAAACTTATGTGTGCTATGTATAATTTTGATCCCAGTTTCTCTCCACCTAACACTGCTAAGGTCCAATATTTGGCCCAAAAGGGCTTCCAGAGGGCAAGAATGTACGTTCTGCAAATGAACTCTTCGAACCCAAAGCCCTAGGACTGAGAACAGAGTGAAATAAACTGCTTAAGTATGTTTTGGCTGCCCCCCTGAAACCAGAAAGAGCCATTTGCTCACGCAGGATATCCTATCCCGCGACAACCTAAAAGCGGCAACTACTCCTGTCCTCCTCTTGACTTTGTTTTGAATCGGTCGCAAACCCTCACATCCTCTCTCAGGTTCAAAAAGGGTTCATGGATGCATGGAGAAGAACAGAGCTGAAATAATGGGTGTGTTTGAGATAGACTACATTGCAGTTGGACTATGTAGAAACAAATCTACAAATCACCTTGCATAAAGATACCTAGATAAAGACTTCACAAAAACCAATAACCAACGACTAATGCACGGTAAAGGGAACTCACTGGGCACAGATGGCAGTTCAACATCTAGTTTTGATTTACATTTGGTTGAGTTTTCAACTAACATGAATTCAATGTGAAATCAACAAAAAATGTCACCCTGTCATTGGATTTAGGTTAAAATGTGGGTGAAAACCCCCCACAAAATGCCCTTAAATGGATTACTTTTTTGCAAATCCAATCAGTTTTTCACATTGATTCAACGTTAACACATTCATTTTTTGGGGTTGAAATGAAATGGAAACAACGTTGATTCAACCAGTTTTTGCCTAGTGGGAAGTATTGCAGCATCTGAGTTTGCATTCAGACCTCTTTCACCCAGGACCCTATGATAAGTAAATGCTTTTTTCCCCATGCACCCTCCTCCTTTCCCTCGCTTCCTCCATAATAGGACTAGGATCACCACATGTCCCGGATTGTGTGGGACAGTCAAGCATTTTGGCCCTTTGTCCTGTGTCTCCCAACCAAACAATCCCACATTTTATCAACATATTAAAACACCACTAATTTACAAAAAAAGGTTGATTTGTCCTGTATTTCACTCAAACTTCCATTAATTTGAAGATAATTGTCTCTTTTGCAATTAGGTTGCGCTTATGACAAGATATACATTGCCTTCAGAAAGTATTCATACCCCTTGACTTATTTCACATTTTGTTGTGTTACAGCCTGAATTCAAAATTGATTAAATATATTAGCTTTCTCACCCATCTGCACACAATACCCCATAATGACAAAGTGAAACCATGTTTTTAGAAATGTTTGCACATTTATTGAAAATGAAACAGAAAAATCTAATTTACATAAGCATTCACACCCCTGAGTCAATACATGTTAGAATCACCTTTGGCAGCGATTACAGCTGTGAGTCTTTCTGGGTAAGTCTCTAAGAGCTTTGCACACCTGGATTGTACAATATCTGCACATTATTCTTTCAAAAATTCTTTAAGCTCTGTCAAGTTGGTTGTTGATCATTGCTAGGCAGCCATTTTCAGGTTTTGCCATAGATTTCTAAGCCGATTTAAGTCAAAACTGTAACTAGGCCACTGAAGAACATTCAATATCGTCTTGGTAAGCAACTCCAGTGTATATTTGGCCTTGTGTTTCAGGTTATTGTCCTGCTGAAAGATGAATTGGTCTCCCAGTGTCTTTTGGAAAGCAGACTGAACCAGGTTTTCCTCTAGGATTTTGCCTGTGCTTAGCTCTATTCCGTTTCTTTTATTTAAAAAAAACTCCCTAGTCCTTGCTGATGACAAGCATACCCATAACATGATGCAGTCACCACCATGCTTGAAAATATGATGAGTGGTACTCAGTGATATGTTATGTTGGATTTGCCCCAAACATAACACTTTTTAGTCAGGACATAAAGTTCATTTCTTTGCCACATCTTTTGCAGTTTTACTTTAGTGCCTTATTGCAAACAGGATGCATGTTTTTTTGAGGCTGGCTCACCCCTCACAGTTCTGGGTGACTTTAACCTCCCTACATCTACCTTTGACTCATTTCTCTCTGCCTCCTTCTTTCCACTCCTCTCCTCTTTTGACCTCACCCTCTCACCGTCTCCCCCTACTCACAAGGTAGGCAATACGCTTGACCTCATCTTTACTAGATGCTGTTCTTCTACTAATCTCACTGCAACTCCCCTCCAAGTCTCCGACCACTACTTCGTATCCTTTTCTCTCTCGCTCTCCTCCAACACTACTCACTCTGCCCCTACTCAGATGGTAATGCGCCATCGCAACCTTCGCTCTCTCTCTCCCGCTACTCTCTCCTCTTCCATCCTATCATCTCTTCCCTCTGCTAAATCCTTCTCCCTCCAATCTCCTGATTCTGCCTCCTCAACCCTCCTCTCCTCCCTTTCTGCATCTTTTGACTCTCTATGTCCCCTATCCTCCCCTCCTGCTCCGTGGCTTGACGACTCATTGCGAGCTCCGGGCAGTTGAGCGGAAATGGAGGAAAACTAGACTCCCTGCGGACCTGTCATCTTTTCACTCCCTCCTCTCTACATTTTCTGCTGCTAAAGCCACTTTCTACCACTCTATATTTCAAGCCTCTGCCTCTAACCCCAGGAAGCTCTTTGCCACCTTCTCCTCCCTGCTGAATGTCCCTTCCGTCTTCAAGAGAGTGAGAGTTGCACCCCTTCTCAAAAAACCTACACTCGATTGCCTCCGATGTCAACAACTACAGACCAGTATCCCTTCTTTCTTTTCTCTCCAAAACTCTTGAGCGTGCCGTCTTTAGCCAACTCTCTTGCTAGCTCTCTCAGAATGACCTTCTTGATCCAAACCAGTCAGGTTTCAAGACTGGTCATTCAACTGAGACTGCTCTTCTCTGTGTCACGGAGGCTCTCCGCACTGCTAAAGCTAACTCTCTCTCCTCTGCTCTCATCCTTCTAGACCTATCTGCTGCCTTTGATACTGTGAACCATCAGATCCTCCTCTACACCTTCTCCGAGTTGGGCATCTCCGGCGCGGCTCACTCTTGGATTGCGTCCTACCTCACAGGTCGCTCCTACCAGGTGGCGTGGCGAGAATCTGTCTCCGCACCACGTGCTCTCACCACTGGTGTCCCCCAGGGCTCAGTTCTAGGCCCTCTCCTATTCTCTCTATACACCAAGTCACTTGGCTCTGTCATATCCTCACATGGTCTCTCCTATCATTGCTACGCAGACGACACACAATTAATCTTCTCCTTTCCCCCCGTCTGATAACCAGGTGGCGAATCGCATCTCTGCATGTCTGGCAGACATATCAGTGTGGATGACGGATCACCACCTCAAGCTGAACCTCGGCAAGACGGAGCTGCTCTTCCTCCCGGGGAAGGAGTACCCGCTCCATGATCTCGCCATCACGGTTGACAACTCCGTTGTGTCCTCCTCCCAGAGTGTAAAGAACCTTGGCGTGACCCTGGACAACACCCTGTCGTTCTCCGCTAACATCAAAGCGGTGACCCGATCCTGTAGGTTCATGCTCTACAACATTCGCAGAGTATGACCCTACCTTACACAGGAAGCGGCACAGGTCCTAATCCAGGCACTTGTCATCTCCCGTCTGGATTACTGCAACTCGCTGTTGCCTATGCCCCCTGGCTGTGCCATTAAACCCCTACAAATCATCCAGAACGTTGCAGCCCGTCTAGTGTTCAACCTTCCCAAGTTCTCTCACGTCACCCCGCTCCTCCGCACACTCCACTGGCTTCCAGTTGAAGCCCGCATCTGCTACAAGACCATGGTGCTTGCCTACGGAGCTGTGAGGGGAACGGCACCTCCGTACCTTTGATCAGTCCCTACACCCAAACGAGGGCATTGCGTTCATCCACCTCTGGCCTGCTGGCCCCCCTACCTCTGCGGAAGCACAGTTCCCGCTCAGCTCAGTCAAAACTGTTCGCTGCCCTGGCACACCAATGGTGGAACACGCTCCCTCACGACGCCAGGACAGCGGAGTCACTCACCACTTTCCGGAGACACTTGAAACCCCACCTCTTTAAGGAATACCTGGGATAGGATAAAAGTAATCCTTCTACCCCCCCCAAAAAAATAATAATAATATATATATTGTAAAGTGGTTGTCCCACTGGCTATCATAAGGTGAATGCACCAATTTGTAAGTCGCTCTGGATAAGAGCGTCTGCTAAATGACGAAAATTTAAATGTAAAATGTAATGTTTTGGAATATTTTTTATTCTGTACAGGCTTCCTTCTTGTCACTCTGTCATTTAGGTTAGTATTGTGGAGTAACTACAATGTTGTCATTAAACTCTGCAACTGTTTTAAAGTCACCATTGGCCTAATGGCGAAAACCCAAAGCGGTTTCCTTCATCTCCGGCAACTGAGTTAGGAAGGACGCCTGTAGTGACTGGGTGTAATTAATAACTTCACCATGCTCAAAGGGATATTCAATGTCTGCTTTTTTTTACCCATGTCCCAATAGGTGGCCTTCTTTGTGAGGCATTGGAAAACCTCTCTGGTCTCTGTGGTTGAATCTGTGTTTGAAATTCACTGCTCGGCTGAGGGACCTTACAGATAATTGTATATGTGGGGTGCAAAGATGAGGTAGTCATTCAAAAATCAAGTTAAACACTATTATTGCACACAGTGAGTCCGTGCAATTTACTATGTGACTTGTTAAGCAAATCTTTACTCATGAACTTATTTACGCTTGCCATAACTAAGGGGTTGAATACTTATTGACTCAAGAAATGTCAGCTTTTCATTTTTAATTAATTTGTAAAAATGTATAACAAAAAAAATCAACTTTGACATTATGGAGTATTGTGTGTAGGCCAGTGACACAAAATCTCAATTTAATCCATTTTACATTCAGGCTGTAATGCAACAAATGTGTAAAAAGTAAAGGGGTGTGAATACTTTCTGAAGGCAATGTACAGTATATCATAAGATTGTGGTACTGGTGATGTTAAACACTTCTCCAATCATTGTTGAGATCTGCTGCCAGAAATGTAGGCTACACCGTCCCACAAAATCATCCCATTGTCCAGTATTTGGGTATTTTAAATGTGATCACCCTAACTAGGACACAGGAAACGAGTGAGGCACGGTTTACTTGGGCCCATTAGTCGTCACAGCAGGGGAGGAAGGACCTGCCGAGCCCAGTACCTGATAAATACAGTGCGGCCCCTGGCAATAAGCACAGCAGACCCCCAGGTACCAGATAGGGGTCGCGAGGTCAACCGAGCTCTGCCAGATTCTAAATCAGAAGCTGGGTAATCCTTGTCACCAAACATGATATCAGAGTTAAAGAGGGATATCGGTTGGTAACTGGTTCTGGTCCGACACCATATCAGCATTTGTAATAGAAGTGGGTATCCATCTGGCATATTGTGTTTGGTATCTGACAGACATGGGTTCAAATAGTATTTGTTTTCTTTCGAATACGTTAGCTGAGCTTGATTGAACTTGGCTGGCATGATTGAACCAGGGAAATATGGCCAAAAGTGCAAACCTGAATCAAAGCTCAAAGTATTTGAAAGAAAACAAATACTATTTGAACCCTGGGCAGAGGAGAAGATAATATCTGTGCTCTGGAATACAGGTTGTCATGGTAGCCTCTAATCTGAGTGCCTGATACAACTATTGCTCAAATCTTTTGGGGGCACACCAAAATTAAGATGCAATAATTTGTTGGATTTTCTAGATAGTAACTGTATGGAGCAGGTATTTTGATACAATGTGAAGAATTGTGTCAATCAAACAAAATCTGGGGGTTATTCCATATCATCTTAAATCCACATGGAACATGAAAATATATCCGAATCACGAATTAAAGAATAAGACGGAAAACATTTTAACTTCCTGCAATGTATTTAGCTGAAATAGAACTGAATCCTAAACTTCCTCATCTCAATCCATTGAGCGATTGGTGTAGGGCAGGGTTCCCCAACTGGTGATTTTATTTGGCCCCCCAAGTGTTCTGAACACTTTTTTTTCTGTATTTTTGTATTTTATGGGACATTAAATACTGTAAAAACACCAGCAAATCAGCTCCAAGTGATTTTAATTTTGGAAATCTGTTCCAAAGTATTTACAGGCATAAATACACAGTTTATTAGGTACACCCATCTAGTACCGTGTCAGACCCCAGAACAGCCTGAATTCTTCTGGAAATGTTCCACAGGGATGTTGGAAACGTTCCACAGGGATGTTGGTCCATGCTGACTCGATGGCATCATGCAGTTGCTGCAGATTGGATGGCGGCACACCACCGCCACCAGCCTGTACCGTTGACACCAGAGTTCATGGACTCATGCTGCTTACGCCAAATCCAGACTCTGCCATCAGCATGACACAATAGGAACCAGGATTTGTCAGACCAGGCAATGTTTTTCCACTCCTTGTCCAGTGTTGGTGATCGTGTGCCCACTGGAGCTGCTTCTTCTTTTTTTTAGCTGATAGGAGTGGAACCCGGTGTGGTCGTCTGCTGCAATAGCCCATTTGTGACAAGGATCGACGAGTTGTGTGTTCCGAGATGCCGTTTTGCACACCATTGTTGTAGTACTGCACCGTTATTTGTCTCTTTGTGGCCCGCCTGTTAGCTTGAACGATTCTTGCCATTCTCCTTCAACCTCTCTCATCAATGAGCCGTTTTCGCCCACAGGACTTCCGCTGACCTGATATTTTTTGTTTGTCGCACCATTCTCTGTAAACTGCCATGTGTGAAAAGCCCATACCAGGCTCAAAGTCGCTTAGGTCACTCATTTTGCCCATTCGAATGTTCAATCGAACAGTAACTGAATGCCTCAATGCCTGTCTGCCTGTTTTATATAGCAAGCAACAGCCACGTGACTGCAGGAGCGATCCACTTTCGTGAACAGGGTGATGTCACTTAAAAACTGTCCGGTGAGTGTATGTGATCGTATACAAATGCAAGCAAGGTTTGAAATTATTATGTTTTCATCAAATATTATATATGTGTTGGCTTCTTGCGGTCAATTTGCAGTCTACAAATGATTTGTAATTATGTTCTGGCCCCATTACCATCCGCTCAAGAAAAAATCATCCCGCGGCTAAATCTAGTTGATGATGCCCAGTGTAGGGTGAAGTTGCCCCCAGATACTGATCTGGGATCAGTTTTGCATTTCCCCCACTAATGGTTAAGGTTAGGATTTGGGGAGGGGAAGCTGATCCTAAAGGAAACTTCACCCCTGAGCCAACTGGTTCCTCTTGGGGTTGGCCCCAACATAGTAAGTTTAACAGGCTTCTCCAGTTTCCTCTCCCCTCACTGGCCGGGCCGAGGAACTCATTTGCATACAGGTGGAGAGTGGAGTGTGCTGGAATCATATTGGTTGTCGCTACCGCCATGCCCTTTGTCCTCCCAGCCTCATAATTCCAGAGGTGGACACAAAGCAGCGCTTCGCTTCAAAGAGGCTGGCTTGGTCGCACCTGGAAGTTCATCCAGAACGAGGAGGGAACCTGCCTGCTATGGCCACCGCCACCACTGCCACAGATGGCCTCTCTGGGACAAACACAGTAAGGAGGCCTGTTACGGCCCGGGTGTTCAATTTCAACATGAAAGCGCTCTGGACCACAATGTAGTTATCTTTCCACACCAGCAACACAAAGTGCGGGGTGGGAGAGAGGGAGGGAGTTGGGGGGGTCATTATTAATTCATTAGCGGGTGCTAAAAAGTGGGACTTGCATTTCAACACTTTCCCCCCTCTGGGACGCGCTCGGATAGTGGCCAGCGCGCGACCGGGGGTTGGCGTTCCTTTGTGTGACCGTCTGAAACTGCTCCATTGATTCGACAGAGGCTTCAACTTTGTTTGTGGAGTAGGGGAGAGTGGGGTAAGTTGAGCCAAAGGGTTAGTTGAGCCGTCCCTTGTTTCTAGGAAACCATACACAAAATTAATCATGTGACCAAATATTTAGGAAGAGGGCTTCATATCACGGAGTCTGTGAAGGAAAAACCACATGGAAAACGTGGTAAGCAAGTTAGGTCCATAAAACAGATTTTCACAAAGTCAAATTAATTTATTCTGTTATAGGTTCCATAATGCTTGTATCTAAACCAAAGTATATTGTTTTATACATCAGTTGGGGTCTCTATAAGTTACAATGCGAGGCCCTAAACCTAGCATGAAAGTGCATCCTTGTAGCTGTGTGGGCTAATATAGTCAAAATGTTTGCCTTGGGGTAAGTTGAACCAATGGCCACCATACCCCATACAAATGATGATTAGATAGCACAGGAGGTTGGTGGCACCTTAATTGGGGAGGATGGGCTTGTGGTAATGGCTGGAGCGGAATCAGTGGAATGGTATCAAATACATCAAACATATGGTTTCCAGGTGTTTGATGCCATTCCATTTGCTCCGTTCCAGCCATTATTATGAGCTGTTCTCCCCTTAGCAGACATCATGCCCCCTGTATACAAACGTACAACAATGAGAGGTCTAGCCCCCCTTGAGGTTCTTGAGAGAGCAGCCAAGGAAGTGAGAGAAGGGAACAATTCCATTTGAGGAGCAGCAAGGGATGAACAAATAGACTGAATGACACTGAAGTGGTACATTGACAAAAATGATAAGTACCTGTGCTAAAGAGAGGCTATGATAGAGTAGCAGAGGAACATAAGGCCTTATCTGATGACATGGAGTTTGAGCTTGCTAAACATGGACATCTCATGGACACGTTTTATGGACTTATTGGCTTCAAATGCATTTTGAGATGCTATAAGAATTGCATTCAGCCCTTCTCTAGGACTAACACTTGGTTGCGTCACAATAATCTATTTTCTCCATGCACTTATTCACTTCCCTTTATGGATGTCAAAGGAAATATGGAAACTCCCTCTAGCCTGTGCCTATACCAATGCAATGCTTTTAAAGTTGTGGAGAGTAGTGAGTGAGTGAACACTTCAGGAAAAGGAAGAGATTATTGGGATACCCCCTTAGTAATGGCAATGCCAAAAAAATCTAAAGATTAGATTGCACTTTTAATACATTCAGAATCCAGTGACTTGACTAAGACAGACCACTATGTAGCTACACTTTGATAATCCTAACCCTGACTGAGAAGTGGTCATTACGGGGAGCTGCAGCAGAGTTCTCTCTGTGTTGCATACAGCAACATCAAAATCACTAGTTTCCCCAATATAGAACTGGAATAAAGTTAAATGCAATTGCCAAACCGGAGAGGGCTGCCCAACATTTACTACACCATAAACTAATCTCTCCCTCGCACTCCAGATCGAACTGTTGTTGTTAGACTTGTGACGTGCGGTTGCCGTGAGGGCAGAGAGGTTGCACTTGGTTAGCTGATGCGTTCACTTGTACTACCTTCCCCCACCCACTTTCCTCAAAGTGCATGCATGACTTTGTCTAATGATTACTATTCCACCTTCAAAAGAAAATACCAACACAAATATTGCCATGACAATTACACTTCACTCCACTGGTGTCAAATCTTTAGCTTGGACATGTGAGCGACCAAGAGCACTTTACTACGTATCAAAAAGAAGGATGTGTAAAATCAAAATGTCGATTTAAGGTGCTCTGGTTATTGGTCATTAAATTAAAAAAAACAAGGACAACCAAAGCACCCTTAAATTTAGAATATTTTGTTCCATTGAACATTCCACAATTAATATAGCAGTGCCTTGGTCCTCCTTCTTTAAAATGTTTTATACTTTTGTTATACCGGAGATACTTCTACCGTACTCATGTTATAACCATACTCATGTCATACTCATCTTACACAATACACTCATGTCATTCTGATGTTATACCATACTCATTCACTTTTGCTGGCTTCCCTGTTTAGGAATACGCAGTGGAAGGGTAGGTGCGAGCAGAAGGGTGTTGTGTGGGATTTTTTCTTGTTTGCATCTTGTGCATGTTACTTTTGTAAAGAGTTCTCTTGAAGGACTCAATACAGTTAGCCAGAGAAATTAAAGGACTCAATACAGTTAGCCAGAGAAATTAAAGGACAATTGAAAAAATACATGATTTAGGCATCAACCCTCTTTTATTTACACTTAATGCAGTTCAATGAAACAGTTAGTGCACATGCAAAATATCATATTTAAATATATATATATTTGCACCAAGTGCCATAAGTATGTTTTTTCTAAACTGTGAAATATTTTAAAAGAACAATTACGAAATCAAGTTAAAAATATAAAACATGAAATATTACTCAAAACACGGACCACAATGAATATTCACTCCAAATAAAGCAGAACAATTCTGATAAGAAACATTGACACTTAACTTTGCCGATATAATTTCTCAGAGAATCAATTAAAAAGATAACACTAATTCCGTGTAAGACACATAAAAAATTCACAATTGAACAAATTGCTTTGCAGTATGACTGACAGTTCAAATAAATGCATAAACTAAAATAATCAGGGGTCTTAAATAGAAATTACAATTTAAACCCCCTTTCTTGAGAACATAAGCAACAACTGATATTTTCACAACCTTGTTGCTTGTAATGGATACTGAAAATACTCGTCAAGCATTTGAATTGTCAAATAAAATGAAAAATATGTATTTTTGTCTGGCTCTCAGCTATCACAAAATAATATTCCATGCTCTCAGAAAGGTACTGTTGAAAAAAGTTGTAGTTGCAATATCAAGACAGAGTACCCAAAAAGTGGTATCAATCAAGTATGTTTAGAAAGGGAGATATGATGCATTCTATCCCAAAGAGAACTCCACCGAAATTGACACTTCCGATATTCATGGAACGTTTGATATGTTAGTGCCTTACGGGCATGCCAGCACGCGCGAAATGCAGCTTTTCTTTTTCTTCACATGGGCCATTGATGCTGTATGCGCTACAGTGATGGAGTGTGACTTAATGCGACATGCCTACTTGCCACACAGTGATAGAGGTATAATCGTCGCATGGTGTTATTATGGTTTAGAGACAATCAGTGCTGGCTATTTTTCAAAGAAATTTGGACTCTTCACCAAAAATGATAGATGGCTTACAGGTTTCAGTTAAAGGCACAATCTGTATGTCCTGTCTTTCAATGGTCACGTTGATTAATGATATGTACCCAACTTGGTACAACTGTCTTACTCTATCATAACCCCAAACCTATGATTGTATTACTCCATGATTTATCTTTGTCGTAAACAAACAATGCATAGATTCAAAATATTTCTTACAATGATCATGTTGCTCTCACGGACTGTCGGTCCTTGCATCTGTAGCACAGTCTATTAATTTGAGAGGGGTTACCTCGAAGCCCCATCCCTCAGTTTTCCAAACAAAGTGACTAGGCTGTTCAAATTACAGATTTGGCCAGTGAAAGGGTTTGATACCTTATGACGTCATAAGGCACCAATGTACTGCTATGTAAACTTATACAGAGTATCAGTCCTTAAACACATACGAGTTCTAGCTGTACAAATCCAGACCATCCAAAAGGTAGGAGCACCAACACAACAACTTTCGGTGGAGTTCTCAGTTAAGATTTTGTCTCAGCAGGGACAATGCATCTACCAAAATCTAACTCATCTGGATTTGAATGAAGGCAGACATCAAATAAAAGATTGTCTCAAAGGCAGAGGAGACAGCGTGTTCAAGTCTGGGATTAGAGATTTAAAGCTGGAATCCTTAATGGTTAAACAGTCACGTCCGTTTTCGATATTACAACAACAAGAAGTCACTGCAAACAACGAACACTGTTTTTTCCTCCAGACATCATCACACGCACGATAGAACATCAGAATATGTACTGCATTTATTTTATTTTTTTACAACGTTGGGGCAACGCTCCTCACCGCCGCTTCGGCAACAAAACAAAAACAATAACAACGTCCATGGGGCAGACAGTGGCATTGTTTCCCCTACAGTGGACTCCATCTTTAAGGGAGAAACTGTAATGGTTAAGACAACTAAGTTACAATAGTTCCCTGATAACACTTTTAGCCTTCGAAGCCTAACCCAATTTCTCTTCATAAATACTTAGCATGATTCAATCAGCGGCGCAAAGGAAGAGCAAAACTCATACATGTTAAAGCCTTCAAGAGTGAAAGAGTAAAGAAAAATGTGTCTGTTCTGCTACTTTGTGTAAAACTATCTAACTAACTAGCATGAGTATAGGGTAATCTTATTTCTCTCTGTAAAATAAATTATAGCCATTCCAGCAAAAACCATGCAATCCTGATACTTGATTGCGGAATGATTCCAAATAGCTAACTACCTGCTCAGGGGAAAAGGGCCCACATTGGCTATGGAAGGCCGCAGTCCAGTCCTTTTGAGGTCAAGAAGACTATGATCAAGTCCTCCCCTTTACAATGTTATGGTAAGGGAAACACCCCTGGTTAAAACTATTTAACAGTTTACCTTGCCTTCTAACAGCATCGTCATTACTGATATCCTCCATCTATCCACACACCAGTATTAGAGAGGTCACTCGTTTCAACTTGATTTCAACTTGAGATACCTGGGCTTTACTCTGACTTCCTCACAACTTTTCCTACACTCAAAATGCTCTGACCGACATGGATCAAGTTTGAGTTTTCATGCCTAAATAGAGTCCAAACAACGGCTGTGCTACTCACACGGCGATCATAGCTGGAAGCATTAAATACAGTGGACTAGAGTGTATTAGTTGAATCTCAAATCAGTCAGGAAATGTATGGTTGATGTAACAGTGCAGTAAGAGCCTTTCAGATGAATTGTTCATTGGAAAGATAAACTGTGGCTTGTAGCAGTTGGACAATCAAACCAGTTGGCTGGGCAAAAAATTACGTAATTTTCTGGTGGTAAACTGGTTCTCTGTTTGAGAAGACATTACACAGACTCAGATTTTTCACTTTAAAATGTATGCCAAACAAAAACTATTGATTTCAAAGTTTAACAAACCATACAACTCTATGCACAATGACTACTTTGAATAATTTACACAGTACATAAAAAAAAAAAAAACATTTAATGGAAAAACTGTGCAGATGAAAGTTTGGTAACAGAATTACAGTAAAATCTCCCTCAGTTTTATTCTGTTACCAACATTTGTATCTGCACAGTTCTTCCTGTAAATATGTTTTTGTAAAATGTTCAGTGGAAATTGCTTAAAGTAGTCATTGTGCATAGAGTTGTGTTGAACTTTGAAATCAATGGTTTTTGTTAAGTATACATTTGAAAGTGAAAAATCTGAGTTACCCATCACCATGGAATTGCCCCTAACCAGATACAACAACTGGCCTCTTTTACAACTCTGGGAAACCGAGCCAGTCTTTCACAAATGTAAACAAAGTTAATGTATAATATTTTTATGTTTCATCAACTGTTATGTTAAGACCTACGTGGCTATGGAATGATGACGCCCAGAATGCAATTACAGGCCAATTCAGATATCAAGCTTAACCCAATGTGATCAAAGTTAAACTAGGTAACAAACTGTACAAGTCCAAAACAAGTAAACGACTATGTATTAAGAACTTGCTGTTTCCTTATTCTACCAACAACTACTAGACCTTGCTGTTAAGCCTTCGGTTAGGAAGCCACATATTTTCAAGCCAATAGCTTATTTTCAATTGTTATGAAATTGAATTGAACCACCGCTTCATTGATCTTTAACAACTTTTTGCGGAAGGGGCCATGAATCCACACACTAATATGTTGCCAAAAGAAAGGTTTGTCTTGAGAAGATGTGTCAATTCACCATTTAGGACTTTAAAAGGTCATAATATTTGCAAACTATATAGAAATGTTACTACATCACTGCCATACACAATGGTTAAAAACTATATCGCTAAGACGGTGCAGATTGGTGATCCCTGAATGTCACCTCGTCAAGGGGGGGAAACCGTTTGGACCTGAGATGTTAAGCAAGTGCTTTTGAGATTGATTGTTGTCTTAAGCGCCATCTGTCCCAAATAGGGTTGCAAATCCCGGAACCTTTCCTAAAGTTCCTAGGTTTTTCAGAAATCCCAGTTGGAGGATTTCCAGTAAAACTGAAGGGAATCATCAAGGAGGGAATACTTCAGCTGGGAATCCTCCAACCGGGATATCTGAAAAACCTGTGAGCTTTGGGAAAGTTTTGTAACCCTAGTTTCAAACCACCATAGACTTGGATAGCTGCTGTTGTCGATTTCTGTGGAAATGGGGGTGTTTTGAAGAGGTCTGGCCAAAACAGGCATACGGAAAAGAGGGGTCTGTCTAACTGTTGGGCCATGTCTCTCAGCTTCACAGGTTAAAAAGAGCAACCATTTTTCTTCAAGCGTCACAGACGGTGCTGGTATCAACAAAACTCTTCCGCCCCCGCAGTCAGGTTCAAAACAACAAGGGGATCGCAAAACACAGCGCTAAGGGCTCAGGGTGCTGTTCCAGGAAGCTGGTTCAAGTAGCACGCTAAACTTCCACCTACATGTTACAAGCTAGGTTTTCAGTTTCCCAAAACAAAACTCCCATTGAACCTACTCAAAAACACTGTCTGAGATATACATAACGCTCTTGATCTTATAACCAATATTGGTGAAGCCTTCCTGCTAACCCGCACGTATAATTGTGAGAGCAATTGTCCACCAGAGGGTTCTCACAATTTCACAATTAATTATATAGTGGTTACTAGTGTTATTACAATGCTCAGTATCATGATACTCAGAAGTATCATAGTATCATGATATTACAATACTTTCGAGTATTGTGATACTGAGTATTGTGGTGCTGGTATTGTGACAACATTAGTTACTGTTATAAATCTACCCAGTGTAGAGGTAGGTCATATTCCCATGGTAGTTAAAAGAAGCCTCTATCAAATGTACAACTTCATGTGACCTCATAGAGCACACACTACTGTAGTGACTCCCCTGGATTCAATGCAATGCTTACAACTTATCTAATTGCCTCTGCTAACTGAACTGTTGATTTGTTTCTAAATCAAACCATGATCAAACTACCAGCTATCAAGTATTGCTTAGAGAAGTGTTTCCCAATCCTGGTCCTGGGGGACCCAAAAGGTGAGCAGATTTGTGTTTCACCCAGCACTAACTCACCTGACCATCAAGCCATAATAATTAGTGGAATCAGGTGTGTTAGTGCTGGGCTGGGATAAAAATGGGCACCCCCCTCACCCCATGATTGGGAAACACTGGCTTCGAGGCTGAGTAGACCGTGGAGAAAGTAAGCAAGGCTTGCCTGGACCAGCTGCGGTAATCAAACAGACTCAGCAACGTCCGACATACGTAACAAGCCCTGGCGCTGACTAAGCAACAACATTTTTGCATTCCTGGAACATGATCCAATCAACGGTAGACGAGCAGCTCCGAACGAGAACGCTATCATGTAGCTATCTACACTGGACCTCTCTGTGAGAAAAGGTAATACATTTACAGTGAAAACTAACAACGAAAAGTGCTGCTGGCCACCAGCATATGGCAAGTTTTAGAGGAAAAGTAGTTAAGACCACGTATAAAAAAAATAAGAATTAGACAAACCTCCGAAAAATAACAGTTAGTAACGAGAAAAAATGGTCGCCCTGGGGACAACATATGTATATGGGCAAAGGCGAAGGTGAAGGGGTTGGGAGTAGATTGAAGTTGTCCCTAACCACTGACAAAGGATCAGATTTTTTCTCCATCCCCCTAATGGTATAGATTAGGCCTATGGGTTAGGGTCATTGATCCCAGATCTGTGGTTAACTGCAACTTCTACCTCAGGCTGAAGGGTACAGGGACCGGGACAGGTGTTGGGTGGGTTACACGTTGGTAGAGATCTTGTACTTGGGCGACATGTTGTTGTGGAACCAGATGAAACTGAAGATGACGCCCATGGTCTTGGGGATGCTCTCGTCATAGGCGAAGGTCATAGCCTCGTGGAGGGGCACCTTGACCACCTCGATCAGCTCGCCCTCCTGTGGCTCGCCCCCGCCCTCACCCACACAGTTCTCGTCCGACACCTCGGCGTAGAACATGGTCTGCTTGGCGCCCGTCACGCCTACGCCGGACCTGCCGAGAGAGGTTACACACACACACACACACACACGGTCAAAGGTCATGTGACGGGTGTGTAAGCCTACTTGCGCCAGGTTAGCATTTCACACTGCAATGCGAAACACATAGAGCGAAGCAAGCACAGCTAGGGCACTAGCCCTTCCGACAGCAATAACCCTACAACTAAATGTTTCTTCTTACCACAACTGTATAAAAATGACCCATTCTATGCTAGTTCCTACTTCGCATACTTTTTTTCAGAGTCTTGGATGGGTGCCCATTTTTTCCACCAGCCCAGCACTAACACACCTGATTCCACTAATTATTATGGCTTGATGGTCAGGTGCGTTAGTTAGTTTTGAGTCTCCCAGGACCAGGATTGGGAAACACTTTTCTAAGCAATACTTTGATAGTTTCATAGCTAGTAGTTTGATCATGGTCTGATTTAGAAACAAATCAACATTTCAGTTAGCAGAGGCGATTAGATAAGTTGTAAGGATTGCATTGAATCCAGGGGTGTTGTTGCAGAAATGCCTTCTTGAACTTGTGAACTTTCATGTCCCTTAATTACAAACTTGTATGGGATCCGTAAATATGAATGTTAACCTCTTAAAGGATCGGACTCTTTTTTTTCCAATTTTCGCCTAAAATTACATACCCAAATCTAACTGCCTGTAGCTCAGGACCTGAAGCAAGGATATGCATATTATTAATACCATTTGAAAGGAAACACTTTGAAGTTTGTGGAAATGTGAAATTAATGTAGGAGAATATAAACGTTCAATGCAGCATAGCTTCCCAATGTTACACCAATTGTCGTGTATGATATAGATATACCACTACAAAGCTCTGGATCTGAACTTTGTAAAATTGATTTTTTTTTAAATGACATAAGCTCACATATAGGTGGGCAGACACAGTTTAAACATTTTAACCTTGACAAGCATTCAACAGGAACGTGATCAGGATGGCACAGGAAACAATATTATACTGGTTTGGTGGTAAGTCAATTTCCATAATGCTTGAACAGAGAATGGTGTCAGCAAAGCAAGAAAAAGTGTAAAATATGTATTAAATCAGTGTTACAAAAATAAGTGTTTAAATTTTTACTCTGGAATCAATTGTCCCAGTTTACGGCTGAGACCACACACACAGACACCATTCGTTTGTCTGGCGCTTGTTTTGCCACTATGGAAGAATTCAAACATCCATTGTTAGCCAGTCGGGCACCCAAAGGGGCTGGGGCCTGTGGGTGCATGTCACCACGGAAGCACCCAGAGCACAGTGTTTCGAGCTAAGTACTTTTGTCAAGCACTCCCTCATAGGGGGCCATGGGGTTAGCCATGGGGGTTAAGGCGATACCCATCTAATAAGACGGGAAAAAACCTACACATAACAATGCCGATAAATACACCACCACAAGTCGTGGAGCTGGTGGAGTCAAATCAAAAGGCATGTTTGGAGAACGGAAGTCTTCACTCTCCAGGTGGAGGAAACATAGGCAGAGAGGGGGGATGTGCGGCTGCGTATCTCAGCTTTTTTCCGCCGCAGTGTTTTACAGTGTCAGAGTATTAACCGTTGTTTGTTTTTTTTGGGGGGGGGATGGATCAGCTTAATATTGCAGATAGATTGTATCTTCTATCAATGTAATTGTCTGCATCACTTCCAATCCCCCATGTTTTTTTTTTTTTTATATATATATATATATATTCCCCTTTATTACTTTTCAACCCCACCATCCTTTCCCTACTTGGAGTAAATTAGTGAACAACAACGCCCAGGCCTCTACTTCCGGTCTATAATTACTATCTACACCTTATGGACAGAGTTAATTTTACAATAATTATATATATATATATATATATATATATATATATATATATATATATATACACACATATATATATATATACATACTATTAACCGTTGTTTGTAATTGTTTGAAACTGTCTTTGGACATCATGATGGATGGATAGTTGGTACTCCAAAGGCCCTGGTTACCATCTCCTTTTCAAGGGGGGAGAGAGATATACAGAAGACAGCCCTATTTGGTAAAAGACCAAGTCCATATTATGGCAAGAACAGCTCAAATAAGCAAAGAGAAACAACAGTCCATCATTATTTTAAGACATGAAGGTCAGTCAATACGGAACATTTCAAGAACTTTGAAAGTTTCTTCAAGTGCAGTTGCAAAAACCATCAAGCGCTATGATGAAACTGGCTCTCATGAGGACCGCCAGAGGATAAGTTAATTAGAGTCCAAATTTGAGATTTTTTGTTCCAACCGCCGTGTCATTGTGAGACGTGGTGGGCTGAACGTATGATCAACGCATGTGTATTTCCCACCGTAAAGCATGGAGGAGGAGGTGTTATGGTGTGGGGGTGCTTTGCTGGTGACACTGTCTGTGATTTATTTAGAATTCAAGGCACACAACCAGCATGGCTACCACAGCATTCTGAAGCGATACACCATCCCATCTGGTTTGGGCTTAGTGGGACTATCATTTGTTTTTCAACAGGACAATGACCCAACACACCTCCAGGCTGTGTAAGGGCTATTTTACCAAGAAGGAGAGTGATGCAGTGCTGCATCAGATGACCTGGCCTCCACAATCCCCCGACCTCAACCAAATTGAAATAGTTTGGGATGAGTCAGACCGCAGAGTGAAAGAAAAGCAGCCAACAAGTGCTCAGCATATGTGGGAACTCCTTCAAGACTGTTGGAAAAGCATTCCAGGTGAAGCTGGTTGAGAGAATGCCAAGAGAGTGCAAAGCTGTCATCAAGGTAAAGGGTGGCTATTTGAAGTATCTCAAATATAAAATATATTTTGATTTGTTTAACACTTTTTTGGTTACTACATGATTCCACATGTGTTATTTCATCGTTTTGATGTCTTCACTATTATTCTACAATGTAGAACATTTATAAAAAAATAAAGAAAAACCCTTGAATGAGTAGGTGCGTCCAAACGTTTTAATGGTACTGTACACAGCCCTGATTGGCAGATAGGATCATCTAGACCCCTCAAACTCAACTCTGGACCTTAAAGCCAGTTCCACAGGGTACACCAGGTAGGTGCAATTAATTATCAGGTAGAACAGAAAACCAGCGGGCTCCGGACCTTGTAGGGTAAGAGTTGAATACCCCTGGTCTAGACTCTCCGTTGGGACAGACGTGAACTAGCTAAATTGATTCAGTAGCTAGCTTTAGTAAGTTTATAACTTACATTTATTTTTTATTTTATTTTTACATACTGGTAACCAGAGTCGTTTAAAAGGAATTCAAGACATGGGTGACTAGTTAACGTTAGCTTGGTTTTCTCTGTGTGTTTCATACTGTGGGAGGAGGGGTTGGTTCGTTGACAGAGAGCGATGGCTAGCTAATATGCTAACTATTCTAGTTAGCTAACTAACTGGCTGAATAAGTTGACGACGTACTCAGTCAAACTGTCAAAACGAACCCCAAAACTTTACACAACGTTAGACACGGACACGAATGATCTGTTTAGCGTGTTAACACACTATTGGTAGTTTGTTGTAACGGAGTATTGGTGCTAAACCGTGTGTTATTGGAAGCTAGCATGCTAGTTAGCTATGGCGTCATAGGATACGGTGGCCTGGGCGGTTTTCACGGAAGAATACTGTACCAAGTTAGCTAGCTGAATAAACAAAGTTAGAGTCTATTCCTAGAAAACATTGAACCGCTGTAGTTTACAACAATTATAATTTCTAAAGTGGAAGTTGGGAGTTATATTTGAGTGTTTCAGTGAAAGGTAAGTGAGGGAGGCCCTGCTCTCTCGCTTTCCCAGATGTTTAGTTAATTTTATTCCGATCTCTTTTGCATTATCTCCTCTCTGCACAGGCCATACAAACGCTTCACACCGAGTGGCTGCTGCCACTCTAATCTGGTGGTCCCTGCGCGCACGACCCACGTGTAGTTCCAGGTCTCCAGCAGCCTCTGGAACTGCCGTTCTGCGGCCAACAAGGCAGAGTTCATCTCAGCCTATGCTACCCTCCAGTCCCTCGACTTCTTGGCGCTGACGGAAACATGGATTACCACAGAAAACACTGCTACTCCTACTGCTCTTTCCTCGTCTGATCATGTGTTCTCGCATACTCCGAGAGCATTATTATTATTTTTTTGTAATTTAGTAGACGCTCTTATCCAGAGCGACTTACAGGAGCAATTAGGGTTAAGTGCCTTGCTCAAGGGCACATCGACAGATGTTTCACCTAGTCGGCTCGGGGATTAGAACCAGTGACCTTTCGGTTACTGGCACAACGCTCTTAACCACTTAGCTACCTACCGCCCATCTGGTCAGCGTGGCGGTGGCACAGGAATCCTTATCTATCCCAAGTGGACATTCTCTCTTTTCCCCCTGACCCATCTGTCTATTTCCTCCTTCCTCATTTGAATTCCATGCTGTCACAGTCACTAGCCCATTCAAGCTTAACATCCTTATCCAGGTTCCCTTGGAGAGTTAATCAATGAAATGCTCAGTCTGACCGTGTGGCCGTGTTGATACAAATTTTTATACAATTACATACAGTACCAGTCAAAAGTTTGGACACATCTTCTCATTCAAGCATTTTCCTTAATTTTTTACTATTTTCTACATTGTAGAATAATAGTGAAGACATCAAAACTATGAAATAATACATATTCAATAATGTAGTAACCAAGAAAGTGTTAAAAAATCTAAATATATTTGAGATTCTTCAAAGTAGCCACCCTTTGCCTTGATGACAGCTTTGCACACTCTTGGCATTCTCACAACCAGCTTCATGAGGTATTCACCTGGAATGCATTTCAATTAACAGGTGTGCCTTGTTAAAAGTTTATGTGTTTCAGCCAATCAGTTGTGTTGTGACAAGGTGGGGGGGTATACAGAAGAAAGCCCTATTTGGTAAAACACCAAGTCCATATTATGGCAAGAACAGCTCAAATAAGCAAAGAGAAACAACAGTCCGTCATTACTTTAAGACATGAAGGTCAGTCACTAGCCCATTCAAGCTTAACATCCTTATCATTTATCGCCCTCCAGGTTCCCTTGGAGAGTTCATCAATGAGCTTGACGCCTTGATAAGTTCCTTTCCTGAGGATGGCTCACCCCTCACAGTTCTGGGTGACTTTAACCTCCCTACGTCTGCCTTTGACTCATTTCTCTCTGCCTCCTCCTTTCCACTCCTTTCCTCTTTTGACTCACCCTCTCACCATCCCCCCCTACTCACAAGGCAGGCAATACGCTTGACCTCATCTTTACTAGATGCTGTTCTTCTACTAATCTCACTGCAACTCCCCTCCAAGTCTCCGACCACTACTTTGTATCCTTTTCTCTCTCGCTCTCCTCCAACACTACTCACTCTGCCCCTACTCAGATGGTAATGTGCCACCGCAACCTTCGCTCTCTCTCTCCCACTACCCTCTCCTCTTCCATCCTATCATCTCTTCCCTCTGCTAAATCCTTCTCCCTCCGATCTCCTGATTCTGCCTCCTCAACCCTCCTCTCCTCCCTTTCTGCATCTTTTGACTCTATGTCCCCTATCCTCCCGGCTGGCTCGGTCCTCCCCTCCTGCTCCGTGGCTTGACGACTCATTGCGAGCTCACAGAACAGGGCTCCGGGCAGAGCGAAAATTGAGGAAAACTAGACTCCCTGCGGACCTGTCATCTTTTCACTCCCTCCTCTCTACATTTTCTTCCTCTGTTTCTGCTGCTAAAGCCACTTTCTACCATTCTAAATGTCAAGCCTCTGCCTCTAACCCTAGGAAGCTCTTTGCCACCTTCTCCTCCCTGTTGAATCCTCTTCCTCCTCCCCCTCCCTACTCCCTCTCTGTGGATGACTTCGTCAACCATTTTGAAAAGAAGGTTGACGACATCCGATCCTCATTTATTAAGTCAAATGACACCGCTGGTCATGCTCACACTGCCCTACCCTATGCTTTGACTTCTTTCTCCCCTCTCTCTACAGATGAAATCTTGCGACTTGTGATGGCCGTCCGCCCAACAACCTGCCCGCTTGACCCTATACCCTCCTCGCTTCTCCAGACCATTTCCGGAGACCTTCTCCTTATCTCACCTCGCTCATCAACTCATCCTTGACCGCTGGCTATGTCCCTTCAGTCTTCAAGAGAGCGAGAGTTGCACCCCTCATCAAATAATCTACACTTGATTCCTCCGCTGTCAACAACTACAGACCAGTATCTCTTTTTATTTTCTCTCCAAAACTCTTGAGCGTGCAGTCTCTAGCCAACTCCCTTGCTGTCTCTCTCAGAATGACCTTCTTGATCCAAACCAGTCAGGTTTCAAGACTGGTCATTCAACTGAGACTGCTCTTCTCTGTGTCACTAAAGCTAACTCTCTCTCCTCTGCTCTTATCCTTCTAGACCTATCTGCTGCCTTTGATACTGTGAACCATCAGATCCTCCTCTCCAACCTCTCCGAGTTGGGCATCTCCGGCGCTGCTCACTCTTGGATTGCATCCTACCTGACATGTCGCTCCTACCAGGTGGCGTGGCGAGAATCTGTCTCCGCACCACGTGCTCTCACCACTGGTGTCCCCCAGGGCGCAGTTCTAGGCCCTCTCCTATTCTCTCTATACACCAAGTCACTTGGCTCTGTCATATCCTCACATGGTCCCTCCTATCATTGCTACGCAGATGACACACAATTCATTTTCTCCTTTCCCCCTTCTGATAACCAGGTGGCGAATCGCATCTCTGCATGTCTGGCAGACATATCAGTGTGGATGTCGGATCACCACCTCAAGCTAAACCTCGGCAAGACGGAGCTGCTCTTCCTCCCGGGGAAGGACTGCCCGCTCCATGATCTCGCCATCACGGTTGACACCTCCGTTGTGTCCTCCTCCCAGAGTGTAAAGAACCTTGGCGTGACCCTGGACAACACCCTGTCGTTCTCCACTAACATCAAAGCGGTGACCCGATCCTGCAGGTTCATGCTCTACAACATTCGCAGAGTACGACCCTACTTTACACAGAACGCGGCACAGGTCCTAATCCAGGCACTTGTCATCTCCCGTCTGGATTACTGCAACTCGCTGTTGGCTGGGCTCCCTGCCTGTGCCATTAAACCCCTACAACTTATCCAGAACGCTGCAGCCCGTCTGGTGCGGCACCTTCTTACCAGCAGGCTCTGATCAGACCCTACACCCAAACGAGGGCACTACGTTCATCCACCTCTGGCCTGCTAGCCCCCCTACCTCTATGGAAGCACAGTTCCCGCTCAGCCCAGTCAAAGCTATTCGCTGCTCTGGCACCCCAATGGTGGAACAAGCTCCCCCACAACAGCGGAGTCACTGACCAGCTTCTGGAGACACTTGAAACACTACCTCTTTAAGGAATACCTGGAATAGTATAACAGTAATCCTTCTACCCCCCCCTCCCCCATAAAAAAATAACAATGAAATAGGGCTGTTGTCCTACTGTCTATCCTAAGTTGAATGCACCAATTTGTAAGTCGCTCTGGATAAGAGCGTCTGCTAAATGACTTTAATGTAAATGTACAAAATACCTTGTGTACCCTTCAAAGTAGGAGGACACATATGCAAATAAAAGATGACTGGTCATTGCTCAGAATAATCAGATCAGATTGTGTTGTCATGCTGTGGACCAAAAAACTCCATCCCACCTGAACAGGCTGAAATTCAAGGCAAAAAATTAAAAAAAGAAACGCTTACACTAAAAGGGTATTCTCATAATTTTCACAATTTCATTGTTAATTTCGACCTCAGTGTGGATATATCATACAAAAACAGGAAAATCACATTTCACTGCACTGCTCCTTTAAACGAGTCAACATGGAGCAAGTCACCACTTGTACCGCGATAGACAACGCAAAGATTCTGTCTGTGTCAAAGTGGAAGGAGATAAAAGTGTAAACGAATAGCTAAGTTATTGCTAAGTTACAGATGCAGATACGACTTCAGCAAGTTATTTTGCCGTAGGTTCGTGGGTGGACAGGGAAATGCAAGCAAATGATCATGCAAAGCTGGTCTGTCCTTTGAACTCTATGTGAACACCAAGGTTCCCATCGCTCCGTTTGTTTTTTGGGGGGGATAGTGAAGAATCACTTTCGTTATGTATTTTAAGTGATTTATTGACAGATAAATGTGAAACTGAGTGGGAGATGGGAGAGGAGACAGTCAGAAGGGAGCACACAGGGATTGAACATTGGTCTCCAGCAGGGAGCCACACGTGCATGGAGCCAAGAGTGTTACCAACCAACCACGGCTCCTCACCCCATGGCTCAGTTGATTGGATCGAGGTGCTTAAGCCGGGGTGGGGGGTGGTTCCAGTGAATTGTTAGGGTGCATTCACACTAAGCAACGCTGGGTAAAATGACAGCGCCAACTCAATGTATTTCAATGGGAAGGTGTATTGGAGTGGTGAAGGGGTAGGTGGGTCAGCTTGCTTGAGATTGCGCTAAACGCACATCAAACTCTGCATCAAATTACACATACTCCTCCGTCAGCTCTGCATGGGACTGCGTTGCCAGTGTGAATGCAACCTGACCCTAGATTCTGAGCTTCTCAGTCACTCATATGTTTGTCTATTGTGAAGAATATGTGCCACGTAACACCTGAATGCATGCATGACTCCTTTCTATGTGCACCAAAATTACGATCTGTTTCTCTGAATTGCTCTGTGAAAGCCTAACACTAAGATCGTATTTTATAACTGAGCTAGTCATGTTGGCAATAGAACAAACTTTCAAATGATGCCCACCTGACCCGGATTGCCCACCTGACAGTAATTGTGTGATGGCGGGGATGCAGGGCTGTGTTTCAAACAAAACAACTACAAGTGTGCTTCCTCTAGTCCCTCAACAGCAGAGCTAGGAGGGCTCAAAAAAGCATCTTCTAGTTTAAGTCATAAAAGTGCATTGAAATTACTTAGAAACTGTGCACACTTTGGAGATGTGTGTGGCCACGGAGACACCAGTTAGTCCTCTCACTCAAACCCTTCTAATTGTTTTTGTCGCATGTTGCACCTACTCCACATTTTCCAGGAATATTCTTATCATGTTACTAAATGTATCAAGAGCATTTTCAGATTTCGTTATCAACAAATACAGTGGAAAGTACAGTAAATGTAAAATGCACATAAAATCAAAAGTACAATGAATTCAGTCTTGTGTTAGGTGAACTGTTGTGTCCTCAAACTTGGTCCATTTTTCCATGTTCCCTTTCAATTGCTACCATGCTTATGCATTTTCATATTTATTTTGTAAGAAACATTTACATTTAGCTCGATCCTTATAGGCAAATTCCCACAAGTGTACAGTCGTGGTCAAAAGTTGAGAATGACACAAATACTACTTTCACAAAGTCTGCTGCCTCAGTTTTGATGATGGCAATTTGCATATACTCCAGAATATCATGAAGAGTGATCAGATGAATTGCAATTAATTGCAAAGTCCCTCTTTGCCATGAAAATGAACTTTAATTCCAAAAAAACATTTCCACTGCATTTCAGCCCTGCCACAAAAGGACCAGCTGCCATCATGTCAGAGATTCTCTCGTTAACACAGGTGAGAGTGTTGACGAGGACAAGGCTGGAGATCACTCTGTCATGCTGATTGAGTTAGAATAACAGACTGGAAGCTTTGAAAGGAGGGTGGTGCTTGAAATCATTGTTCTTCCTCTGTTAACCAGGGTTACCTGCAAGGAAACGCGTGCCGTCATCATTGCTTTGCACAAAACGGGCTTCACAGGCAAGGATATTGCTGCTAGTAAGATTGCACCTAAATCAACCATTTATCGGATCATCAAGAACTTCAAGGAGAGAGGTTCAATTGTTGTAAAGAAGGTGTCAGGGCGCCCAAGAAAGTCCAGCAAGCGCCAGGACTGTCTCCTAAAGTTGATTCAGCTGCGGGATCGGGGCACCACCAGTGCAGAGCTTGCTCAGGAATGGCAGCAGGCAGGTGTGAGTGCATCTGCACGCACAGTGAGGCGAATACTTTTGGAGGATGGCCTGGTGTCAAGAAGGGCAGCAAAGAAGCCACTTCTCTCCAGGAAAAACGTCAGGGACAGACTGATATTCTGCAAAAGGTACAGGGATTGGACTGCTGAGGACTGGGGTAAAGTAATTTTCTCTGATGAATCCCCTTTCTGATTGTTTGGGGCATCCGGAAAACACCTTGTCCGGAGAAGACAAAGTGAGCGCTACCATCAGTCCTGTGTCATGCCAACAGTAAAGCATCCTGAGACCATTCATGTGTGGGGTTGCTTCTCAGCCAAGGGAGTGGGCTCACTCACAATTTTGCCTAAGAACCCAGCCATGAATAAAGAATGGTACCAACACATCCTCCGAGAGCAACTTCTCCCAACCATCCAAGAACAGTTTGGTGACGACCAATGCCTTTTCCAGCATGATGGAGCACCTTGCCATAAGGCAAAAGTGATAACTAAGTGGCTCGGGGAACAAAACATTGAAATCCAGGAAACTCCCCAGACCTTAATCCCATTGAGAATTTGTGGTCGATCCTCGAGAGGCGGGTGGACAAACAAAAACCCACAAATTCTTACAAACTCCAAGCATTCATTATGCAAGAATGGGCTGCCATCAGTCAGGATGTGGCCCAGAAGTTAATTGACAGCATGCCAGGGCGGATTGCAGAGGTCTTGAAAAAGAAGGGTCAACACTGCAAATATTGACTCTCTGCATAAACTTAATGTAATTGTCAATAAAAGCCGTTGACACTTATGGAATGCTTGAAATTATACTTCAGTATACCATAGTAACATCTGACAAAATATCTCATAACACTGAAGCAGCGAACTTTGTGAAGAGCAATACTTGTGTCATTCTCAAAACTTTTGACCACAACTGTAAAGGGTTACTGAGGGTCCTTTGGGCATATCAGAAAGGTTGCCTTCTCTCACGTAAAATAAAGATTCTGAATATTATATAATTTTTGGCCATCTCAGAGAGATGTTCTATCGATTCCCGGGGTCATTTCATATTTTCATGTTTATCTGAGCTCTTGTCAATCACGCAGGCAGAACTACAACCGGTCTGACATAGCATTGTGATAAAGCCACTCTCACAACACTGGAAGTTAATAGGAAGATTACTTTTAGATTGCGAAAAACTTCTATCATACATGTCAGATTTCTGGCCAATGTCATAACCCAGGAGGTTGTCTTCTCTTGAATGAGCCATTGATTATATTTTTGCAATATTTCTACCTTGAAACATTTGTAATATAACAGAGGGACTACCACATTTCTCTTATGTCTGCCACTTCAGTCCAACATTCAAAATGCATGGTGCCGTTGCGAATGTCAGACCTCACTCTGCGAAACACACGATCTACAGGTTGAATATGGCGAGATTGTAGACTCCTAAATTGATAGCTGTAAAACCACCTAAACAAACTGCACTAACTAGCTACTTCACATGCTGATATTGACTTTGGTATTATTGTGTGTAGCTACGTTTGCTAGCTACTTATCTAGCTAGCTAGCTAGCCAGCCCATAGAGAGCATTGCGGGTTTTGTAGTCGACTTGAGTGAGCTGCAACAGATTTCCACAACAATTTTCACGTTGCAACCAACCTTATTATAACGACAAAATTAAACATTTGTTCACAACCCATCATTTTTATGCGAGTAAAGTCAAACTGTATAAAAAGAAAATCAAGACGGCTATGATGGAAAAAATAAGTTTCGGTACAATTTTATAAATGACGACAGATCATTTGTTCGACCATTTATTTGTTCGACATGGTGGGATCTTTTTGTGTCTGTAAAATTAATTATGCGAGAAATGGCGGTGGAAACGCCTTTATGTGCAAATATTGATATAATAACCATCATATCGAAGTAAACTTGGGAGTCACGCGATGATATGGTGTGTGGTCCTCCCAATATGACTCAGGAAAGCATGCAGTTTATTAGGCTACAGATAAATAAAGTATGATGAACTTCACAGGGTGGTGAAAGTGCACAGTGCCGTTGATGCCCCTTTACAATAAATATTGAGGGTCTGGTGACATGATGATCGATGCTTGACTGCCGTTTGACTAATACAAATATTCCCACTCTTGTCCGTAATAATCTCATCATCTAGACTAGTCCACCCGCACAGCATCTGTGAGCTGTTGGCTTTAGCGCACGTGGAAATGCGAATATTTTCTTTATGTGGATTTTTGAATATTCGCATGAAAATCTGTCGTCAATTGGATGGAAACCTAGCTACATATGAGTGTTATTTCACATTGTAAATTATAGGAATGAGTGGTTTTGGGTGGATTTTTCCTTTAACTAAACCTAAGAATTATCGGCCCCTTGGGCTAAAGGAAAAAACAAGACATTCCACATTTCTTTTCTCCCAAGTTGCAGGTAAATCTTAGACTTAGTTTGTGTGTGTGTGTCTGCATAGACGTTGCATATCCGCACAATGTCTATACGTATGTATGTGCATATGCATGCATGTGTGTGTGCTCGTATGCATATGCATGTGTGCGCCTGTATGAAGCTATGGGTGTGTGTGTGTGGAGCCACACCGTGTAGGATGAACACGCCCCTAGACACTGATCTTGGCTCAGTTTAGCATTTTCCCCACTAATGGTTAAGGTTAGGATTAGGGGAGGGGAAGCTGATCCTAGATCTGTACACAGGGGAAACTTCACCTCGAAGCCATACGTACACACACACCTGTACGAGGTGATCCTCCGCAGCTTGGCGACTGGCACGTCGTAGCCGCACTCCTCCAGCACCTCCTGCCTGGCGATCTCCTCCAGCGACAGGTCAGCCTTGTCCACCAGGCCTGCGCATAGTTCGTAGGTCATCCCCACTGAGCCTGGGGGCTGGGACGTCTCCCCGCCCCCCACCGTAGCAGCAGTCTCGCCTCTGGGGGTCTCCGGGGCTGCAGCCGCAGCCCACTCTTTCTCCTCCGCCGCCTGCTCGGCCGATTCAGGTGCCTTGGGCTGGGTCCTCTCCCACTCGCACATGTACACGGCTGCAGAAGGAGAGCGGGAGGGAGGGTGGAGAGAGTGAGAGGGGTAGAGCTAGATAGCAACAGATATTACAGTTTAGTGACATCGACTTGAGGCCTATATACCTTTTTCTCAGTGATGTATCGTTCCATTCACTTCTCGACAATTGAGACTGTGCTAATGGTGCAGTTTATTTCAAAATCAAAGTCTACGTTTTAATTCTTCAAATAAGCAACAATTGTGAAATAATAAGTGTCTGACAAACTTTGTTTCTGTGAACTGCATGTTTAGTAAAATCATACCCCTATAAAATCATGAAAAGCATAACCCCAAAAAACCTCACTGGTGGAAAACACAGTAATAAGAGACAGTAATAATATATATATTTTTTCTTTAAATTTGTATTGCTTGACATCTGACTGCATCGTTAGGAGCTAGCAACATAAGCATTTCGCTGCACTGCCATAACAACTGCTAAACTGTGTACGCAACCAATAAACTTTGATTTGATCTTCCAGTTTGATTTCACACAGACACAAACACACCTTGTGTCTGCACTCAATGAAAAAAACCGACATTGGATGCATTTGTTTTTTTCCACCTCACCTCCAAAAACAATGCTGCCTTGTGTAATAATGTGCAAAAGGCCCCTGTTACTATGCCAGGCAGGGAACATCCTTTGTTTGCCGCTAAATGGCTGGGGACAGTGCGACACCGCAGTGCACTCCACAGAATGGAAGGAAGGCCTCGCATTGAAAGTCTGTGTCCCAAATGGCACCCTATTCCCTGTATTGTGCACTACTTAGGACTCTGGTCAAAAGTAGCGCGCTATGATGGTAATAGGGTGATATTTGGGACGCAACCGGTTACTTTTTTCCCCTTGCTTGAGGAACAATGTGTCAAAAAGGGTCAGCCATTGTTTGGATGCCATTGTGCGGCGACAAAATCTCTCGAGCTTTTTGATCAAAGGCTGATTTGTTTCAATAAAGTGTACAGTGAGGGGAAAAAAGTATTTGATCCCCTGCGGATTTTGTACGTTTACCCACTGACAAAGAAATGATCAGTCTATAATTTTAAAGGAAGGTTTATTTGAACAGTGAGAGACAGAATAACAACAACAAAATCCAGAAAAACGCATGTCAAAAATTTTATAAATTGATTTGCATTTTAATGAGGGAAATAAATATTTGACCCCTCTGCAAAACATGTACAGTGAGGGAAAAAGTATTTGATCCCCTGCTGATTTTGTTCGTTTGACCACTGACAAAGACATGATCAGTCTATAATTTTAATGGTAGGTTTATTTGAACAGTGAGAGACAGAATAACAACAACAAAATCCAGAAAAACGCATGTCAAAAATGTTATAAATTGATTTGCATTTTAATGAGGGAAATAAGTATTTGACCCCTCTGAAAAACATGACTTAGTGCTTGGTGGCAAAACCCTTGTTGGCAATCACAGAGGTCAGACGTTTCTTGAAGTTGGCCACCAGGTTTGCACACATCTCAGGAGGGACTTTCTCCCACTCCTCTTTGCAGATCTTCTCCAAGTCATTAAGGTTTCGAGGCTGACGTTTGGCAACTCGAACCTTCAGCTCCCTCCACAGATTTTCTATGGGATTAAGGTCTGGAGACTGGCTAGGCCACTCCAGGACCTTAATGTGCTTCTTCTTGAGCCACTCCTTTGTTGCCTTGGCCGTGTGTTTTGGGTCATTGTCATGCTGGAATACCCATCCACGACCCATTTTCAATGCCCTGGCTGAGGGAAGGAGGTTCTCACCCAAGATTTGACGGTACATGGCCCCGTCCATCATCCCTTTGATGCGGTGAAGTTGTCCTGTCCCCTTAGCAGAAAAACACCCCCAAAGCATAATGTTTCCACCTCCATGTTTGACGATGGGGATGGTGTTCTTGGGGTAATAGGCAGCATTCCTCCTCCTCCAAACACGGCGAGTTTGGTTGATGCCAAAGAGCTCCATTTTGGTCTCATCTGACCACAACACTTTCACCCAGTTCTCCTCTGAATCATTCAGATGTTCATTGGCATACTTCAGACGGGCCTGTATATGTGCTTTCTTGAGCAGGGGGACCTTGCGGGCGCTGCAGGATTTCAGTCCTTCACGGCGTAGTGTGTTACCAATTGTTTTCTTGGTGTCTATGGTCCCAGCTGCCTTGAGATCATTGACAAGATCCTCCCTTGTAGTTCTGGGCTGATTCTTCACCGTTTTCATGATCATTGCAACTCCACGAGGTGAGATTTTGCATGGAGCCCCAGGCCGAGGGAGATTGACAGTTATTTTGTGTTTCATTTGCGAATAATCGCACCAATTGTTGTCACCTTCTCACCAAGCTGCTTAGCGATGGTCTTGTAGCCCATTCCAGCCTTGTGTAGGTCTACAATCTTGTCCCTGACATCATTGGAGAGCTCTTTGGTCTTGGCCATGGTGGAGAGTTTGGAATCTGATTGATTGATTGCTTCTGTGGACAGGTGTATTTTATACAGGTAACAAACTGAGATTAGGAGCACTCCCTTTAAGAGTGTGCTCCTAATCTCAGCTTGTTACCTGTATAAAAGACACCTGGGAGCCAGAAATCTTTCTGATTGAGAGGGGGTCAAATACTTATTTCCCTCATTAAAATGCAAATCAATTTATAACATTTTTTACATGCGTTTTTCTGGATTTTTTTGTTGTTATTCTGTCTCTCACTGTTCAAATAAACCTACCATTAAAATTATAGACCGATCATTTCTTTGTCAGTGTGCAAACATACAAAATCAGCAGGGGATCAAATACTTTTTTCCCCTCACTGTATGTGTGTGTCACCCTATCTCGGAAGTCGGAAGTTTACATACACCTTAGCCAAATGCATAAAAAAAAGAAAATCACAATTCCTGACATTTAATCCTAGTAAAAATTCCCTGTTTTAGGTCAGTTAGGATCACCACTTTATTTTAAGAATGTGAAATGTCAGAATAATAGTAGAGAGTGATTTATTTCAGCTTGTATTTCTTTCATCACATTCCCAGTGTGTCAGAAGTTTACATGCACTCAATTAATATTTGGTAGCATTGCCTTTAAATTGTTTAACTTGGGTCAAATGTTTCGGGTAGCCTTCCAAAAGCTTCCCACAATAAGTTGGGTGAATTTTGGCCCATTCCTCCTGACAGAGCTGCTGTAACTGAGTCAGGTTTGTAGGCCTCCTTGCCTGCATACGCTTTTTCAGTTCTGCCAACACATTTTCTATAGGATTGAGGTCAGGGCTTTGTGATGGCCACTCCAATACCTTGACTTTGTTGTCCTTAAGCCATTTTGCCACAACTTTGGAAGTATGCTTGGGGTCATTGTCCATTTGGAAGACCCATTTGCGACCAAGCTTTAACTTTCTGACTGATGTCTTGAGATGTTGCTTCAATATATCCACATATATACCAACTGATGCTGCCACCACCACCATGCTTCACTGTAGGGATGGTATTGGGCAGGTGATGAGCGGTGCCTGGTTTCCTCCAGACGTAACGCTTGGCATTCAGGCCAAAGAGTTCAGTCATGGTTTGTATGAAAAATGTATGCACTCACTAACTGTAAGTCGCTCTGGATAAGAGCGTCTGCTAAATGACTAAAATGTAAAATATAATGTTTCATCAGACCAGAGAATCATGTTTCTCATGGTCTGATAGTCAATTAGGTGCCTTTTAGCAAACTCCAAGCGGGCTGTTATGTGCCTTTTACTGAGGAGTGGCTTTCGTCTGGCCACTCTACCATAAAGGCCTGATTGGTGGAGTGCTGCAGAGATGGTTGTCCTTCTGGAAGGTTCTCCCATCTCCACAGAGGAACTCTGGAGCACTGTCAGAGTGACCATCGGGTTCTTTTTTGTTACCCTTCCCCAGATCTGTGCCCCGACACAATCCTGTCTCGGAGCTCTACGGACAATTCCATCAACCTCATGGCTTGGTTTTTGCTCTGACATGCACTGTCAACTATGGGACCTCATATAGACGTGTACCTTTCCAAATCAGGTCCAATCAATTGAATTTACCACAGGTCCAATCAATGTCTCCATAACATGGGACAGCAGCATTGGCTGTGACTGTATGTCCGTTTGGTGTGTTCGTTAGTATGAGGTGTGTGTGATAGCTTGTGTGTGTGAGTGAGTGTGCATCGCCTGGTAGACAGCTAGTGATGGCTGTTCAACAGTCTCATGGCCTGTTTTTTAGTCTCTTTATCTTGGCTTTGATGCACCTGTACTGTCTCGGTCTGTCGGATGGTAGCTGAGTGAACAGTCCGTGGCTTGGGTGACGGAGGTCCTTGATGATCTTCTTGGCCTTCCTTTGACACCGGGTGCTGTAGATGTCCTGGAGGGCAGGCAGTGTGGCCCCGGTGACACGTTGGGCTTCCGCACCACCCTCTTTAGAGCCATGCGGATGAGGGCGGAGCAGTTGCCGTACCAGGCTGCGATGCAGCCCGACAGAATGCTCTCAATGGTGCATCTGTAGAAGTTTGTGAGGATCTTTGGGGTGATCTTTGGTTGGCATCTCTCTAAGGTAAGAGCGCCTTGCCTCACAAATAGTGTAGCATGCCTCCACGTGTGTGTGTGTGTGTGTGTGTGTGTGTGTGTGTGTGTGTGTGTGTGTGTGTGTGTGTGTGAGAGAGAGAGCACTGCTCTGCTTATGATACATCAAATGGAAGACGGACGAGATCTGCATCTGCACCTCACCCCTTTGTAACCTGCGCCAAAACGATTACTGATGGCACCTCCCCATGGCTTTACCAACCTTCCCTAGACTCAGTTAAGCGGGTGAGATATGGGCCCCATTCCATTTTGGTCCCTATCCCCTACCCATTGACCCAAACTCTTCAGGGTTTACATATCTAAGAGGAGTGGTACATGTAAGCACCCAATCCTTCTACATAGGCTGTGGAGCATTCCCCATATTATCACAAGCAGCTGAAAATAATATATTATTAAGCGCCTGTTTTCCCCCTGATCTGTCCACACCAGAGTTGGGTTAAATTCCATTACAATTCCATTTAAATTCACAAAGAAATGTACTTCCTGAATTGAAATGGAATCGACCCCAACCCTGGTGAACACCAAAGGGGTGGCGGGAGCTGGAGGTAGGCGTTAGCTGCTGGAATGGAACAGGGCCACATGCCACGGGATGACTAATGGATTTTAAAGCCTCGATGGGGCGGTGCACCAGCCGGGCGGAGAGAGTCCGTCAGCATTTTTCTCAGTAATAGACAAGCCTCGACAATGCCAGACAGATCCCAGACCACGTGGCAGGGGACATATTGTTGCACTTGACACACTCAAGTGGGAGTTCAGCATAATACACAGGTGTTGGCTAAGAAGCTCGGAATGTGACAATAGCAGGGTTTCCCCACAGGGATAAAGCAAGGTTGTGGTGGGTTCGAATCAGACCCACGCCCTACTAACACACTTTCTACGCCTTACTTTCCTGCCCTTTCCTGTCCCTCTTCACTGTCTAATACCTATTTTAAAAAATGTGAATTTCCAGTCCTTAGAAGAAAAAAGAACGCTATCCTTGTGGATAAAACATGATTTGATTGGTCGAGCAAAAAGGAAGTTGGGGGTATTACCTGGGCGGAACTGCTTGACCAAGACGAAGCAGTGCGAGGTGGTGTTGAAGATCAGAACCGAAACACTGGAAAGAAAAGGGAGCAGAGAAAAATAGTTTATTCAGTTTGATTCATTCATTATTTTTCGGGGGATGAGTAAAAGTGAGAATCACAGAGGTTTATTGATTCAAAATCATATTGGTTAATAAACGAAATAAACTATATTACATGACATCATCATATACAGCGGGACAACTTCCTGCTTACAGAAATCAACAACAACCGAATACATATCTGCCCAGACTGCCCCCATCGCTTCTTCCCAATGTAGCCATGCGATGGCACAAATTGGGAAGTATATTCGCTACTTAGAATTACGTTGTTCTAGTCTGTAAGCAGGTAAGCACCCTGCTATGTTGATGATACTTTTGAGCGTTAAACCCTTTACACTCGTACCCATATACGGGTTGAAAATGGCGCCTAAATTGGAACGTAGTGGCTTCAGAGCTCGGTCTCTACGCTTCACAGCGCTGTATGGGTTTTGACTGACAGCCGTTCTGAACTTGAGAACCACGCACAACAAGAAGTTGCCCCAATTCCTCGCGGTAATTTGGCAACTTTAGCACATTTTTTGTAGTCTGAATCAGGGAAATTATGTAAATTAAGAGGACTCTTAATTTTGAAAGATGAGATGTTGAGGCGCATGTCATACAAGCAAGCCAAACACCCGTGAGTCCAAATGTGCACTTCACATTTTCATATCATAAAACTCATATACAGTGTCAACGTTTATGATCACTATGTTTGATGTACAGTTACAAGATGAAATGTTGTCATACCCTGGGTTGTTCTGAACAGAATGAGCATGTTTGTCTACTGTGAAGAAAAGTCACCGCGGCACATGCATCTGAATGCACACATTACTCCTTTCTATGCGCATCAAAATTACAATTTGTTTCTCTAAATTTCCTTGTGAAAGCCTCACACTGTAAGATCGTATTTTATAACTTAGCTAGTCATGTTGGCAGTAGAACAAGCTTTTAAATCATGCCCACCTGACCCAGATTGCGATTTATAATGGACAGTTTTTTGATTGCGTAAACAACAAACAGTAACTGTGTGATGGCAGGGACGCAGGTTTGTGTTCCAAACAAAACAACTACAAGTGTGCTTGCTTAGAGTTCCTCAACGGCACAGCTAGGAGAGCTAAAAAAAAAAAAAAAAAAACGTACCTTCTAGTTGAAGACTTCTTTGAGTCATAAAATTGCATTCAAATTGCTTAGGAACTGTGCACACTTTAGAGAGGTTTGTGGCCACTTGGAGACACCAGTTAGTCCTCTCACTCAAACCCTTTTTGGGCTTATGTTGCACCTACCCAACATTTTCCAGAAATAGTCTTATGATGTTATTGAAAGTATCCAGAATATTTTCAGATTTCATTCTCAACAAATGCAGTGAAAAGTACAGTAAAATGCACATAAAATCAACAGTGCAATGTTTGGATTCAGTCTTGTGTCAGGTGAACTGTTGTGTACTCAACTTTGGTCTAATAATTTCCCATCATCTCCAAACTGTTCCCTTTCAATCGCTACCATGGTTATGCATATGCTTTTCATATTTCAGTACGAAACATTTCAATTTAGCCCTATCCATACCGGCCAATTATCACGAGTGTAAAGGCTTAACTGCACAAAATGAAAACTGATTTTAAACCAAAATTGCATTACATTTAAAAAATCCATACATTTTGGCAGTGTAAAATGTCCATGGATAGTCCACAATTCCAAACTAGTTAGTGTGTGTGCATATGTGTGATTGAGTGAGTGTGTGTGTGTCTTCGTGTCAGTGCAGGATTAACACATGGGCCAGTATCCACAAAGCGTCTCAGAGTAGGAGTGGTGATCTAGGATCTGTCCATATAATCTTATTCATTATTATTTAAAAGGCAAAACTGATCCTAGATCACCACTCTTGCTCTGAGACGCTTTGTGGATAAGGGCACAAGTCTTTTGTCCCTTTCTCTCTCTTTTGGCTTCCGAACCCAGTGACCAACACCTTAGTGAGGAGAGAACAAATACCTACTGCTTAAAGAGATAGTTTAAGGCAGGGCTGCACAACCCTGCCTTAGGCACTGCATCGCAGTGCTAGCTGTGCCACTAGAGATCCTGGTTCGAATCCAGGCTTTGTCGTAGCCGGCCGCGACCGGGAGACCCATGCGACGGCGCACAATTGGCCCAGCGTCGTCCAGGGTAGGGGAGGGAATGGCCGGCAGGGATGTAGCTCAGTTGGTAGAGCATGGCGTTTGCAACGCCACGGTTGTGGGTTCGAATCCCACGGGGGGCAGTATAAAAAAAATAATGAATGCACTCACTAACTGTAAGTCGCTCTGGATAAGAGTGTCTGCTAAATGACTAAAATGTAAATGTCTGTAGGTTCAGTCCAACCCTAATTTAGCATTTCTGATTCAGCTAGTTAAGGTCTTGTTGAGCATGGGCCAGTACAGAATCAGGTGTGTTAAATTAGGGTTGGACTGAAAACCCACAGGACGGTAGATCTCCAGGAAGAGGGTTGGGCAGCCCTGGTTTAAGGGAAAGGAACACTGCCGCTACCTAGCTCTCCAACCAAGGTGCATGAACTGAGGAGCAAACTGAAGAAGAGAGGAGATTCCGCAACTCTTGGAGGACAGTGGAAGTTGGTAAGAAATCTTTATTGTTAAAAGTCAAATCAATGCGTTTCAGCTCACCCTGATGAAGGCCAAGAGCCGAAATCATGTTGGTTTTACTTTTAACAAGAATTATTTAGCTTATCACCTTCCACTGTCCTCCAAGTTGGTGAAGCTCCTCTCTACTAAAGGGATAGTTCACCAGAATGTAATATTGGTTTCAATTGGTACCCTGTAAGCATTCTATGAACAACGGTTTCCAAAACCATAATTTGCCATTTGTGGCAGAAAGTCAATATCTCCTAAAGTAGCATTTTCCACTCTTCATTAATGTTCCCTCAAATTTTTTCATGCACTGAGCAAATTTCAGGTCTGCTGAGTGCAAACTTGACCATTGTGAAAATTCTGTGCAACTTCCAGCGCGCGTATACTGTGAACACGGAGGCTGTATCCCCTTTAATTTACAGTTTTAACAGTGGCCATGTAGGCTACTGTGGCTATTTGATCATAATCTACGCCTATCAGAGTGGCCTACCATCAAAAACGATGGAGAAAATACATCCCAGAACATTTTAACATGGAAATAGCTGTTCTATCATTCAGCCTACAGTAGCAGCCAATGTGTGGTGTTCAATGTAGGCCTACATCCCATGAGACTTTTGAAAAAAAAAAAACATGCAAGGCTTGACAGTTACCTGGTTTATCCACTTGTCATTCAGACAAGGAGGTGACTGAAAATGCTGTTGTGTTTGATGCAAGAAACCACTTTACAAAATAAAATGCATTACTATTCTCATACTATTATCTATTATATATATATTACAGAGAATCAGACAAATTATGCTACCCTATGCCAATTGGCTACTTAGCTTATTCGAGCCTGTCTCAAAATACAACACTGCACCTTTAAAACAAAAAAAAAAGCTCTTTACCTGACTCGCTTTTCAAAGATGTCTAGAAATGTACATGTTTTGTGCTCTTGTAGGAAGCAATCACTCCCCTATTGCTGACGACAAATTATCTATAACTGGGCTAATAACTCACTAACTAGCAAAGGATATGAACAAATATGCACACGTGGCTACATGCAGCTCTTGCTTTGATCTAAAAACAAGCGCATCTACTCATGACATTTCATGCTGTAAACACAATTCAGTTAAAAGTAAAATGGCACAGATCCATATATGGCAATGGTCTATTTGCATATAGGCCTACTGCAGCTCTGATTGGTTATGCTGCACTGGTCTGTGTAGTCAGTCTTGAGTGTCAATGCAATAGAATCCTACTCCGATGCGTTCTGCCTACAACAAAATCTCTTGCATAGTTCGTTTTGTTTCGGTATGCTGCATTGAAAGTGGCTAATGTTGCGTTGATTCGATCACATTTGCCACAGTAAAGGGAAACGTTGATAGTGTTAACAGGGAAAACTCTAGAACAGTGGTCACCAACCTTTTCTGAGTCAAGATCACAGAGTCAAAATGCAAGCCGAGATCTACCGCTCAGATATGTTTGTAACATGACGTAAACAGTAAGCCTATGCAACATTAACCAATTAAAAACAGTACTGTAGCAATGAGGGTTGTGCAGTAAGCTATAGGTCCAATACATTATCACCGCATATTAGCTTTGCTTGAATTGCCCTGCCAATGCATTGTTGTTCGGGCCATTTGAGGTAGGCTATATGATCACACCGGTAATAGATCAGTTGTTGTATTACTTGTGAGGCACAGCTGAGTGAGCATACATTTAAATAATTTGCTTTTTATTTTTATTTTACTGGGCTGATGGTGCCTGCATCTGATGGTCAGTCTCAGCGGAGGAAGAGAGCAGCAGAATGAGGGTCCGCCTCTCAACATCACTCCGCTCTCCCTTTCCTCCGCTGACACTGACCAAAAAAGGACACCATCTTCCAGCTGATGGCGAAACTCAAGTCGCACCGCATTATTTCTGCCTCATGCAAATTCAGGTTGTTACTCCTATGAGAAAAGTGAAATATTCCTTGATATTAAAAAAGACCCAAGCCACGAATAATAACAACGCAAGCCCATAGATACACTTTCCTACTCATTCATTACTGCTGCAGTGCATGTTGTAGCGCTGAGTGTAAATAGGAAGAACGTGCATTTTATGGTTTATGAAAGTGTTGAATACAAAGTGTCGACAGTGCTGAGGAAGAATTTAAACATGAACTCTCATAAAAACAGCAGCTCTTTGCTGTATTAGTTGACAGTCTCTCTAGTCATGGTTTCAAACGTATCAACTTTGCTGTAGCTTTCTTTTATGCCTGCTACATTACTGCAGACACAGTAATCTGAGCCATCCGATTGGCCAATGGTAGGCCTATAGTGCACTTGATTTGCTCTCTGGGCCCGCCGGCAAGGCAGAGTTTGTACCTTCAGACACATTAAATGGTTCAAAATGGCAACAGTACGCCTACCCGGCGCTCAGGGCAGCTGAATCCCTTGGAGATCGAAATGACCACTGCTCTAGAAAGTTGAGTGAAGTTCAATCTAGTGCTTCTCTCTGTGGGCTGATATTTCTGCACAGCAGACCCGGGGGAGCTGCACGGCAGTCTCGGGGCTACTGCACGCGCGCAGCTTAGAGGGAACATTGCTCTTCATGTCCAAATCATCTTATGCAATCATCAACTTCATTGAGCTAAGGAAACCAATGAAATTTTGTAATTTGAGTAAACTATCCCTTTAAAGCCTCTTTGAATAATGGGATTGTAACACAGAGGGGTCAATGACCTTAGAGTCACTACACATGAGCAGAGCACAGACAAGATGAGGAATATAGGCTAACAACGCTCTTCATTACTAGCAAAATATTTGATTGATTACAATGTTAGCCAGGCTAACTTAAGAGCATGAAAACTAATGATACACACTAACTCATATATTTTCCTTTCTGGGGGACACGTAGGTCATTTTTAAAGCCTCTCCCACAGGCCACTGCACAATCCCATTTCAATCCCTCCTAAATTAAACCCAGCCTCGCACAAAAAAAACACACAGGACCGCAATGATCACGTGAGCTAGCTAATCTGGCCTAACCATTAGCGCTGCTAGCCACTTAGCCCTGAACGTACTGTAGCATGTAGCTAGCTAGCTAGCCTGTCATCGGCAAGTCACACAAAGGAGATAGCATGCTAATCTGTTATTTTATACTTCTTTATTTCAACTGTTAGATAATTTTTCACTATGAAGCTTACCGGTAGTTCCCCAAAAACAGCTGATTGAGCCAATCACGTGTGTTTGATTACAAAGAAGCACAACATGCAAAACGGGAGCATCGTGAGGTGATCTGGTGCAGGGCAACTTAAGTATTCAGGTGAAATTCACTACTAAGATCCATGCCGTCTAATATTTGTTTTGTGCGTTCAGCAAACTGAGTAGCATTTTCAGATACTTGCATAACTTTATGAATTGGGTTGTCTGTCCTAGTTAGTATTTACCTAGCATCCGCTATGGGAATTACTTTGTAGTTGTTAGCATTTTGTTAGCATTCTGCTAACTGAAATAGCCCCCCTTGTGTGCACCGCCGGTAATACCGGTACACAAACCGGTGCGCCTGACACCTACTACCATACCCCGCTCAAAAGGCAGTTAAATATTTTGTCTGGCCCATTCACCCTCTGAATAGCACACATACAATCGATGTCTCAATAAGCATCCTCCTTTAACCTGTCTCCTCACCTTCATCTACACTGATTGAAGTGGATTTAACAGGTGACATCAATAAGGGATCATAGCTTTCACCTGGTCAGTCTATGTCATGGAAAGAGCAGTTTTGTATACTCAGTGTACACTCACTCACACACACACACACACACACACACACACACACACACACCAGGGTTTCAGTTAGGAAAATGCGACCGGCAGCATTTTAATATACCAGACATTTTTTAAATTTGCCGGACCCATATGCATTGGTGGACGCCGATTATGGCGTCCACCCACGGTGCTCAGAATGACAGAAATCACATTTTGATTATTGTAATTCATCTTAACAGAACATGCAACTCGAGGATGCAACCGTGTGCATCCTTCTTACCGAATACCGATGCGCTCTTTGAAGACGTTAGAATAACTGTCCTCATTTATATTTCCTCAGCCAACAAGAAGAGCAACAAACATCAAAATCACTAGCCTATGTCAATCTACTATCCCCCATAGTAGAAAAGTTTACCTATTCTTTTGGTCAGCTTGTCGTTCTGTTCGAGAAAGAAATAGCCTATTCCAAACAGACTCTGGGACAGTTGTGCGACGATAGATCACAAATTCATACAACCAGTACATCAAAATAACTTTAAAAAGCAGTAGGCTACACGCTAATGTTCGTTCCATAATGCAATTAGCGGGAAAACACCAGTCAAAAGTGCACTGCACATGCGAGCGGTTTCTTGTTAAAGAGATGAAAATATCCGTTAGAAATGTTGATGGGAGATCTAAAGATGCAACTAGCATGGGTTGCTAATATGACTAGGATTGTGCCTTTGGCTACTGGACAATGAAAGAAAACCAATAGAACACGAGATAAATATGTTACTTGTTTCAATGGCATATGGAAGTCTTTAGAAAACGGATTTTGGCTCAGCTACTTCGAAGCAATGTAAGACATGGCTCATAATATGAAGTAAAACGTTAAGGTTTCACACAATTAAGTATGTTTTCAAAATGTGTACTTCCTCAGCTCACATTGCAAAGTGGTGTGTGACGCACTGAAGCCTGCCTACCGTTGCCTAAGCACTTGAATGGCGAATGGGAAGCGCGCTTCAATTACAAGTTGAGGAATAAAAATAGTAGCTCTTTAATCGTGGTGTCAAAACTGTTTTTAACAAGTGATTGCATTTAGAATTGTTGCGCAATGATTGGGCTTATAAATGCACGTTTCACTCCAGCAGCAACAGGAGCTGTAGCAGCAGCTCTCGCGTTGTCTTACAGATTTTCCGCTCAAACTAGGCTCTGTTTCTGTATGCTGTGTGATAAATAAGAATCAAAACGACTAATGAAAATACATATGCACTAACTTAATTCCACTAAATTATGCAAATTAACCTATAGACCGATAAGTATGACCGGTCAAATGTATTTACGTCGACTGGTGTTTTCCATCAATTAATAAAAAACATAATTTAGCAATGGGATTTTTTTCTTCTCCTCAACAATTGGCCGGTGGCAATTTTATTTATCGGCTTTTCATTTAATTTTTTTATCGGCCAAAAGCCAGCTAAAGGAAACCCTGACACATACACACACACACAAACATTATAAAAGGAGCCTGGGTGGGAAAAGTGCTTTATCATGATTGATTTTGGCCTCAGGGCACTGATTAAGAAAGGCTATGTTCCGTTTTAGGGCCCTCTAACCCTTCCTTCCTTCCTGCCTCCTTTCCATCATCCCTGCTCAGGAAGAGGAAGTCACTTCCTCCAGTAGGAGGACGGGAGACTGAGGCGATCAATTCCATTTAAATTCAGTCAATTTAGGAAGTAAACTGAAAAGCTGCAGGTTTTTTATTTCCAATGTGGATTTAGGATTTGTCTGGAATCAAGTGTATATATAAAACATTTTTTACAAACGTTTCATCAAAGTTACCCCAGGCTCTCAGTCCAGTGACAGCGAAAGGAGGAGGGGGCATAGGGGCAGTGTACAGTATAGCTAGACCAGATCTGGGCTGAAGCAGGACAAACCAGCCCACTGCTTTTACCCCACGGCAGGTCCGGGCTTGTCGACTGTTCAACGCCGCTTCCCCCCAAAACCTGTGCTAATGGTTAAACCGTGGGACGGCTAAACTGGCACTCTGGACATTTCACGCACCGTTAGGCTTGTGGCCTTCTCCGTGGGGCTTCCGGCTAGCCAGCAGGGAATGGTTTAGGGCCTAGTATCATACATATGGGTGGGGGATGAGGACAGAGCGCAATCCTCTATGTAGCGATGCTTTAGCTGGCTCAGTTGGAAGGCGCATGGTTGCTTAGAACAGCAGTGGCGGGTTTGAATCCCACATGACCCACATATCCTACTGTATACCTGTTCATTGGAAGTCCCTTCAGATAAAATGCAAAATCCTCTCCTAAACTACCAAAAGAACCAAAAAATAATAATAATTACTCAAAGAAAATCCCTTTCAATTAATGAGATGGGAATGGACGCCCACTCCGAACTAAAGTTTAAGAGGGTTCTCTCCCTTTCCAAGTCACACCCTTACCACTATTCCCCCCACCCCTTCACCCTTCAGATCGACACCAACTCTCCCCTCACCTTCCCAGGGCCCGTGGTGAGGACTAGTGCAGCAAAGGATTGCAGCGGGGCCTGCTGTAGTGGCAGTAATGACCTGAACAGATGCTACTTCTAATGGCTTTACCTTTCACCTCCCCCACTCCCCCATTTAAAAACACCCACACACACACGCACGCAAAACCCCCCACAAACACACACTTAAAAAAACACTCTCCGCAATAAACACGTGCTGTTACACAAACACTCCAATAAACACATATGGGCTAACATAATACTGAGTTATGTAGATAAATATAAACACACGGTCGCTACAATCAACACAAAGAAAACAGGCAACACAACCCAAATAGACAAACACGCTCACACATTCACACAAACAAAACAAGCATTTAAGACTAGCATTTAAGCCAAAGCAACATATTCTGTTTCTTTAAAGACACCAATCACAAATATATGTTAGCCATACACTAAAATAAAAACAGAAACTAACAAACTATAGTGATGGGGGGAAATCGATAGTTATATATCACAATATTATATAGATAAATTGACTCCAAGTATCGACAAAAATATATAATTTATATACATACAGTGGGGAGAACAAGTATTTGATACACTGCCGATTTTGCAGGTTTTCCTACTTACAAAGCATGTAGAGGTCTGTAATTTTTATCATCATAGGTACACTTCAACTGTGAGAGACGGAATCTAAAACAAAAATCCAGAAAATCACATTGTATGATTTTTAAGTAATTCATTTGCATTTTATTGCATGACATAAGTATTTGATACATCAGAAAAGCAGAACTTAATATTTGGTACAGAAACCTTTGTTTGCAATTACAGAGATCATACATTTCCTGTAGGTCTTGACCAGGTTTGCACACACTGCAGCAGGGATTTTGGCCCACTCCTCCATACAGACCTTCTCCAGATCCTTCAGGTTTCGGGGCTGTCGCTGGGCAATACGGACTTTCAGCTGGGTTCAGGTCTGGAGACTGGCTAGGCCACTCCAGGACCTTGAGATGCTTCTTACGGAGCCACTCCTTAGTTGCCCTGGCTGTGTGTTTCGGGTCGTTGTCATGCTGGAAGACCCAGCCACGACCCATCTTCAATGCTCTTACTGAGGGAAGGAGGTTGTTGGCCAAGATCTCGCGATACATGGCCCCATCCATCCTCCCCTCAATACGGTGCAGTCGTCCTGTCGCCTTTGCAGAAAAGCATCCCCAAAGAAAGATGTTTCCACCTCCATGCTTCACGGTTGGGATGGTGTTCTTGGGGTTGTACTCATCCTTCTTCCTTCAAACATGGCGAGTGGAGTTTAGACCAAAAAGCTCAATTTTTGTCTCATCAGACCACATGACCTTCTCCCATTCCTTCTCTGGATCATCCAGATGGTCATTGGCAAACTTCAGACGGGCCTGGACATGCGCTGGCTTGAGCAGGGGGACCTTGCGTGCGCTGCAGGATTTTAATCCATGACGGCGTAGTGTGTTACTAATGGTTTTCCTTGAGACTGTGGTCCCAGCTCTCTTCAGGTCATTGACCAGGTCCTGCCGTGTAGTTCTGGGCTGATCCCTCACCTTCCTCATGATCATTGATGCCCCAAGAGGTGAGATCTTGCATGGAGCCCCAGACCGAGGGTGATTGACCATCATCTTGAACTTCTTCCATTTTCTAATAATTGCGCCAACAGTTGTTGCCTTCTCACCAAGCTGCTTGCCTATTGTCCTGTAGCCCATCCCAGCCTTGGCAGGTCTACAATTTTATCCCTGATGTCCTTACACAGCTCTCTGGTCTTGGCCATTGTGGAGAGGTTGGAGTCTGTTTGATTGAGTGTGTGGACAGGTGTCTTTTATACAGGTAACGAGTTCAAACAGGTGCAGTTAATACAGGTAATGAGTGGAGAACAGGAGGACTTCTTAAAGAAAAACTAACAGGTCTGTGAGAGCCGGAATTCTTACTGGTTGGTAGGTGATCATATACTTAGGTCATGCAATAAAATGCAAATTAATTACTTAAAAATCATACAATGTGATTTTATGGATTTTTGTTTTAGATTCCGTCTCTCACAGTTGAAGTGTACCGATGATAAAAATTACAGACCTCTACATGCTTTGTAAGTAGGAAAACCTGCAAAATCGGCAGTGTATCAAATACAGTGGGGAAATAAAGTATTTAGTCAGCCACCAATTGTGCAAGTTCTCCCACTTAAAAAGATGAGAAATGACAAAATTAGAAAAGAAAATCCAGAAAATCACATTGTAGGATTTTTTATGAATTTATTTGCAAATTATGGTGGAAAATAAGTATTTGGTCAATAACAAAAGTTTCTCAATACTTTGTTATATACCCTTTGTTGGCAATGACACAGGTCAAACGTTTTCTGTAAGTCTTCACAAGGTTTTCACACACTGTTGCTGGTATTTTGGCCCATTCCTCCATGCAGATCTCCTCTAGAGCAGTGATGTTTTGGGGCTGTCGCTGGGCATCACAGACTTTCAACTCCCTCCAAAGATTTTCTATGGGGTTGAGATCTGGAGACTGGCTAGGCCACTCCAGGACCTTGAAATGCTTCTTACGAAGCCACTCCTTCGTTGCCCGGGCGGTGTGTTTGGGATCATTGTCATGCTGAAAGACCCAGCCACGTTTCATCTTCAATGCCCTTGCTGATGGAAGGAGGTTTTCACTCAAAATCTCACGATACATGGCCCCATTCATTCTTTCCTTTACACGGATCAGTCGTCCTGGTCCCTTTGCAGAAAAACAGCCCCAAAGCATGATGTTTACACCCCCATGCTTCACAGTAGGTATGGTGTTCTTTGGATGCAACTCAGCATTCTTTGTCTTCCAAACACGACAAGTTGAGTTTTTACCAAAAAGTTATATTTTGGTTTCATCTGACCATATGACATTCTCCCAATCCTCTTCTGGATCATCCAAATGCACTCTAGCAAACTTCAGACGGGCCTGGACATGTACTGGCTTAAGCAGGGGGACACGTCTGGCACTGCAGGATTTGAGTCCCTGGCAGCGTAGTGTGTTACTGATGGTAGGCTTTGTTACTTTGATCCCAGCTCTCTGCAGGTCATTCACTAGGTCCCCCCGTGTGGTTCTGGGATTTTTGTATGTCTTCCATTTCCTAATAATTGCTCCCACAGTTGATTTCTTCAAACCAAGCTGCTTACCTATTGCAGATTCAGTCTTCCCAGCCTGGTGCAGGTCTACAATTTTGTTTCTGGTGTCCTTTGACAGCTCTTTGGTCTTGGCCATAGTGGAGTTTGGAGTGTGACTGTTTGAGGTTGTGGACAGTTGTCTTGTATACTGATAACAAGTTCAAACAGGTGCCATTAATACAGGTAACGAGTGGAGGACAGAGGAGCCTCTTAAAGAAGAAGTTACAGGTCTGTGAGAGCCAGAAATCTTGCTAGTTTGTAGGTGACCAAATACTTACTTTCCACCATAATTTGCAAATAAATTCATTAAAAATGCTACAATGTGATTTTCTGGAGAAAAAAAATCTCAATTTGTCTGTCATAGTTGACGTGTACCTATGATGAAAATGACAGGCCTCTCTCATCTTTTTAAGTGGGAGACAATTGGTGGCTGACTAAATACTATTTTTCCCCACTGTACTTGTTCTCCCCACTGTATATTATTTTGCTAGGTAGTGTTAAAGTCGATTTATGGTCATTCCAGTATGAAAAACGTACGCACTCACTAACTGTAAGTCGCTCTGGATAAGAGCGTCTGCTAAATGACTAAAATGAAATGTAATTCCGGGGTCTGCATTGGCCGTACAGCATTTACTGCGATGCGGCCTCTGCACAAGTCAGGGCTTCGCGGAGCAGAGCTGTTGAGAAGGAAGTTGTCAAGGAAGTGAGTTTGTGTTTATGCAGGACGTACCGCCCCCACCTACTGTTAACCAATCATGTCAATGTGGACCTATACGGAGCTCTCTGCATTGTTGCACAATTTTTGCTGCGCGTCAGTACAGAGCTTGATTTGGTTTCCGCAAGCCTCCAGAGGCTCCGCAATGTCGTCACACCCTCTGTACGGAGCCTCCGGACCGCATCCCATATCAAGCATAAATCGGCTTTCAGCTAGTGCTAGTCGGCTGTGGAGCTGAGCCAAAACGCCAGTATTTTTCATCCTATAGCTTGTTGTCCAACTTTTTAAATAGTGAGCCAACTTGTTTTCAGCACTTTATTTCCATGACTGATCAAAACTAATTTTCTCTTGTCTCGATATATAGTGAGCAATATGTTTGGAACATCAAAATCGCTATCAAATCGCAATACATATATAAAATCGGGACATTCGTGAGAATCGCAATCGTATCCACACCTAAGTATTGTGATATCATATCCTGAGGTCCCTGGCAATTCCCAGCCCTAATAAACTATCAAATACCCTTTTTACATTATTGTGTCGACCCGAACTGCACTGGCATAGAGCTTTTATTTTTTTACATTGTCCTTTCTAGCATGGTTCCAGCAACTATGGTGGATAAGTAGGCCTAACCAGGCCAGCACAGCAGTACAATTCAGCTTTGCTCAGCTCAGTGCAAAAATAGTTAAAGATACTGATTGCTCAATATACAGTACACCCATGCAGATAGACATATATTCAAAATCTAAACATATATATCCAGTGTAGGCTATTTGGGGTTTATGAAAGTATGAGACCCACCACCATCAGCCTCCTATTTTACCATCCTACCATTTCCTTCTCTCTTTACTACCTTTCTTTCGATTCCATCCCCTCTCCTCATAAATTTGGTCCCTTTCCCTGACCTTTTTTCACAGAGAGGAGCATTGGAAGCGCTTCTGAAGAACAAAGCTAGCTGGGACCCTGAAACAATCTCCACTTTTACATCTACATTGGAACCCACCCAGGTCTTGCCTCGCCTCCACTTTCAACAAGAATTTCCATACCTTTTTTTTTTTTTTACACTGATTAAAAGGTGCAGGCCAATATTTTTCTCTAATGAGAAACGTCTGTTTACCCTTTAACAAAAGGACCATTATGCAAACCAACTCCTAGAGGTTAACCCCACGGTCCCGTCATCGTCCACTCTGGAAACGTCTGCAGAGGCACTTGGACTGAAGGCACCTCTGAGATAGACTTGTCTCTCTGGGCAGATTCGAATGCGCCAGGGGGGCTTTTTCACTGGAAAGTAGGCCTGCATTTTTCAGTTTACTGCCCTTTTCTCCATCGCACCATCCTTTCCCAGTAAAATGAATGATCTCTCAGGGGTTGGTGGGGGGAGAAGCAGGAATGAGGGCTCAAATGGCCCATGAAGTACCCCAAGGGCACAATGCTACTGCTCTCTGAATAGCAGGTGGGAGCCTGGCGATGTGCTTTGACACCAAGGAGCAATATTTCCCTTCCACTGGCCTCGTCGCTGGTCAGGATTTTATAGTCATTGTTTAACAGTGTAATATGTCCACAATTAAGACCACTTTGTTTCACACGGAATATTACTGTATTTTGGCAACTGAGAAGTGATTGCTTCCTGAAAGGTCAACGACAGACAAGAAGGGAGTCGTGATTTGTCTGACACCGGGGCCCTCAAAGGTGATACTTATTTGGTGAATTAAAGCTTCTTTGGTGGGAGAGTCTAGCTTCTACCTTCCTCTGTACTGGTAATGTGGAGCACACATACTTTTTACCCTACAATGTGCTGTCCATTATCCACTTATTCAGACCGATAAGACTTAAATGAAGCAAAGAGCCCCTTTCAGATATGCATAAGTGACTGACAGCACATGATCAAATCTGTGGTAATGGGACTGGAACGACTTTACTCTGCTATATAAAGTGGTTACAATAGTGTCAACACACCTCAGTTTTTTTAATCTCCACAAGAAATACCTAGAGCTTATATATTGACTGAAGGGAGAAATTGTCTGGATGTTGGCTTTTTCCCAAGCTCATTGAAATGGCATTAATATTGTATTTTTGAGGTTACTAGGTAACATGTCAAAGTGAAGGGTATGGGAAGGCATTGGGAAAAGTGACAGAGGGGAGCCATGTGGGATTTTTAAAAAGTCTTTACTTCTTGACCACTGACCTTTAGGGACTCCTCCTCTCAGCTGACAGCGAGGACGAAGAGGTGGTGGAACAACTGAAGAGTGTGTGTGTGTGGTGTGAGTGTATGTGTCAAGCTCTGGCACAGACTTTTCTCTTACCAACAATGAAACTGGTCAATGGCAGATAGAAGCTCACCTGTCATGAGTTCGCATGAAGTCCCACGATTTCTTTGTCCCATTCTGTGAACGACACAAAAACAGAAAACAACGAATGACATCCACATTCTGAAACCATTGTGATAGGACTAGCTGTCCTACACATCGTGGGCTCAGATGGATATCAAATCATCCGTGAACGCATATTAAAGCCTCTTTTGTAAAGCCAGGTGTAGACAGGGAAAAGGAGCTAAACGCATTCAAACAATGGCTTCACACAAGACATCGGCCTCCTCTTCGGTGCGTCAAACATAGCTACCACAAACCACATCAATAAACACACTAGCCTACTCCCACAGAAAACATCATCTTGGCGGACCAACAGAAAGCAGCATAGCACCTGCACCAAAAACATGCCTATTTACAAAGTCCTTTGGGCTATTGATGAGTAAACTTTGGCGATTGGCTATGCCAAGACTAATCCGGATTTATTTCCTCTCTCGCTGTCAGTTTCTGGCTTGGACAGAGTGTTAAAGCTTGTTAATCACTAAAGAAAAATGTCAATCTAGCTACGGTAAATACAGGAAGCCGAGACACCAACATGTACTGCTAACTATATCGTGGTCATATTAACTTATCATTCTTCCTCCCTCAGGTTTAAAAAAAATCAAAATGGGCCTTAGGTGGTGGGCGTGGCAATGGGTACGGTTGGCCCATCAGCACAGCTGAATCTTGGCGGTGTAGAGAATGTTTTACATTTTTAAGCCAATTTCCATGGAGCTGAGATACATTTTTGCAGTTTTAAAGCTGATTTCCTGCGATTCTATACTAAACAAAAATATAAACGCAACATGCAACAATTTCAAAGATTTTGTTGAGTTAGTCATATAAGGAATCAGTCAATTTAAATAAATTCATTAGGCTGTCCCCAACAAGGTGCACCTGTGTAATGATCATGTTTAATCAGCTTCTTGATATGCCACACCTTTTAGGTGGATGGATTATCTTGACAAAGGATAAAATGCTCACTAACAGGGATGTAAACAAATGTGTGCACAACATTTGAGAGAAATAAGCTTTTTGTGCGTATGGAACATTTCTGGGATCTTTTATTTCAGCTCATGAAACACGGGACCAGCACTTTACATGTTATTTACACTATATTTTTGATCAGTGTACATATTCTGCCATTGAGCTGAGAGAAAATCTTGCAGTTTTAAAACTAATATCCTGCAATTCTATGCATTTTGCCATGGCTAATGCTCTGTTATTTTGCTCAAACATAATAACATAATAAATACTGTTAAATTAATAATTTTGGGAATTTTTAATTCTCCCTGTCTAGCTTTTATTTTGGTGATTGTTAGTTCGCAAAGATCATATTATTTAATATAATCTTCGCGAACTAACAATCACTAAAATAAAAGCTAGACAAGGAGAATTTGAAATTCCAAAAATATATAGGACATTATCTTTTCTACATACTTTATTATCTGTTTTCAGTCGTTTTAAATTTACACTGAAAGTGTTTTTGTATCCTGAAAATGTATATACAGTGGGGAAAAAAAGTATTTAGTCAGCCACCAATTGTGCAAGTTCTCCCACTTAAAAAGATGAGAGAGGCCTGTAATTTTCATCATAGGTACACGTCAACTATGACAGACAAAATGAAAAAAAAATATCCAGAAAATCACATTGTAGGATTTTTAATGAATTTATTTGCAAATTATGGTGGAAAATAAGTATTTGGTCAATGACAAAAGTTTCTCAATACTTTGTTATACACCCTTTGTTGGCAATGACACAGGTCAAACGTTTTCTGTAAGTCTTCACACACTGTTGCTGGTATTTTGGCCCATTCCTCCATGCAGATCTCCTCTAGAGCAGTGATGTTTTGGGGCTGTCGCTGGGCATCACAGACTTTCAACTCCCTCCAAAGATTTTCTATGGGGTTGAGATCTGGAGACTGGCTAGGCCACTCCAGGACCTTGAAATGCTTCTTACGAAGCCACTCCTTAGTTGCCCGGGCGGTGTGTTTGGGATCGTTGTCATGCTGAAAGACCCAGCCACGTTTCATCTTCAATACCCTTGCTGATGGAAGGAGGTTTTCACTCAAAATCTCACGATACATGGCCCCATTCATTCTTTCCTTTACACGGATCAGTCGTCCTGGTCCCTTTGCAGAAAAACAGCCCCAAAGCATGATGTTTCCACCCCCATGCTTTACAGTAGGTATGGTGTTCTTTGGATGCAACTCAGCATTCTTTGTCCTCCAAACACGACGAGTTGAGTTTTTACCAAAAAGTTATATTTTGGTTTCATCTGACATTCTCCCAATCCTCTTCTGGATCATCCAAATGCACTCTAGCAAACTTCATACGGGCCTGGACATGTACTGGCTTAAGCAGGGGGACACTTCTGGCACTGCAGGATCTGAGTCCCTGGCGGCGTAGTGTGTTACTGATGGTAGGCTTTGTTACTTTGGTCCCAGCTCTCTGCAGGTCATTCACTAGGTCCCCCCATGTGGTTCTGGGATTTTTGCTCACTGTTCTTGTGATCATTTTGACCCCACGGGGTGAGATCTTGCGTGGAGCCCCAGATCGAGGGAGATTATCAGTGGTCTTGTATGTCTTCCATTTCCTAATAATTGCTCCCACTGTTGATTTCTTCATACCAAGCTGCTTACCTATTGCAGATTCAGTCTTCCCAGCCTGGTGCAGGTCTACAATTTTGTTTCTGGTGTCCTTTGACAGCTCTTTGGTCTTGGCCATAGTGGAGTTTGGAGTGTGACTGTTTGAGGTTGTGGACAGGTGTCTTTTATACTGATAACTAGTTCAAACAGGTGCCATTAATACAGGAAACGAGTGGAGGACAGAGGAGCATCTTAAAGAAGAAGTTACAGGTCTGTGAGAGCCAGAAATCTTGCTTGTTTGTAGGTGATCAAATACTTATTTTCCACCATAATTTGCAAATCAATTCATTAAAAATCCTACAATGTGATTTTCTGGAATTTTTTTTCTCATTTTGTCTGTCATAGTTGACGTGTACCTATGATGAAAATTACAGGCCTCTCTCATCTTTTTAAGTGGAATAACTTGCACAATTGGTGGCTGACTAAATACTTTTTTTCCCCACTGTATTTTTTTACACTCCTTGGATTTAAGAGGCCCGAAAAAAGACTTAAGTGGCCCGCCTAAGGATTTCAATAGCAGAAAAATCTCTGCCTCTCTCTCCGCTACAGTTATGTAAACCTCTATGACACACACACACTCCCTTCCTTAGGTAAATCTCTGGCATGTTTGATTACTTTGATGCCTGGGGATAGGAATTGAGCAGAGCAGAGCGCACAGCAGCACAAGAGAGGGCATGCAGGAGAACACTACTATAATACTAGGCGGAAGGCATGAGGCCTGTATGTACATAAATGCTATTGTATATCAACACACACCTAAAAACATACTGCAAAACATTGTCACCTAGCACCGGCTCACAATGAACTGTAGACTACTATGTGAGTCGGCCAACAAAGGGGGCTTACTAGTGGGGTGAGTAGGGCAATTAAAACCCTGGCGGCGGGAGAGCTGTGTGCCTTACATTTTACATTTACATTTTAGTCATTTAGCAGACGCTCTTATCCAGAGCGACTTACAGTTAGTGAAAATATATATATATTTTTATATATTTTTTTTTTTTTTTTAATATACAGTGGGGGAAAAAAGTATTTAGTCAGCCACCAATTGTGCAAGTTCTCCCACTTAAAAAGACGAGAGAGGCCTGTAATTTTCATCATAGGTACACGCTCCCAACTATGACAGACAAAATGAGGAAAAAAATCCAGAAAATCACATTGTAGGATTTTTAATGAATTTATTTGCAAATTATGGTGGAAAATAAGTGTTTGGTCAACAACAAAAAGTTTCTCAATACTTTGTTATATACCCTTTGTTGGCAATGACACAGGTCAAAGGTTTTCTGTAAGTCTTCACAAGGTTTTCACACACTGTTGCTGGTATTTTGGCCCATTCCTCCATGCAGATCTCCTCTAGAGCAGTGATGTTTTGGGGCTGTCGCTGGGCAACACGGACTCTTCAACTCCCTCCGAAAGATTTTCTATGGGGTTGAGATCTGGAGACTGCTAGGCCACTCCAGGACCTTGAAATGCTTTACTGTCACTCCCCGCTTTGCCCGTGCGGTGTGTTTGGGATCATTGTCATGCTGAAAGACCCAGCCACGTTTCATCTTCAATGCCCTTGCTGATGGAAGGAGGTTTTCACTCAAAATCTCACGATACATACTCGCCCTATTCATCCTTTCCTTTACACGGATCAGTCAGCCTGGTCCCTTTGCAGAAAAACAGCTCCAAAGCATGATGTTTCCACCCCCATGCTTCACAGTAGGTATGGTGTTCTTTGGATGCAACTCAGCATTCTTTGTCCTCCAAACACGACAAGTTGAATTTTTACCAAAAAGTTCTATTTTGGTTTCATCTGACCATATGACATTCTCCCAATCCTCTTCTGGATCATCCAAATGCACTCTAGCAAACTTCAGACGGGCCTGGACATGTACTGGCTTAAGCAAGGGGATACGCTCGCCACTGCAGGATTTGAGTCCCTGGCGGCGTAGTGGTGTTACTGATGGTAGGCTTTGTTACTTTGGTCCCAGCTCTCTGCAGGTCATTCACTAGGTCCCCCTGTGGTTCTGGGATTTTTGCTCACCGTTCTTGTGATCATTTTGACCCACGGGGTGAGATCTTGCGTGGAGCCCCAGATCGGAGGGAGATTATCAGTGGTCTTGTATGTCTTCCATTTCCTAATAATTGCTCCCACAGTTGATTTCTTCAAACCAAGCTGCTTACCTATTGCAGATTCAGTCTTCCCAGCCTGGTGCAAGTCTACAATTTTGTTTCTGGTGTCCTTTGACAGCTATTTAGTCTTGGCCATAGTGGAGTTTGGAGTGTGACTGTTTGAGGTTGTGGACAGGTGTCTTTTATACTGATAACGAGTTCAAACAGGTGCCATTAATACAGGTAACGAGTGGAGGACAGAGGAACCTCTTAAAGAAGAACTTACAGGTCTGTGAGAGCCAGAAATCTTGCTTGTTTGTAGGTGACCAAATACTTATTTTCCACCATAATTTGCAAATAAATTCATAAAAAATCCTACAATGTGATTTTCTGGAATTTTTTTCCTCATTTTGTCTGTCATAGTTGACGTGTACCTATGATGAAAATTACAGGCCTCTCTCATCTTTTTAAGTGGGAGAACTTGCACAATTGGTAGCTGACTAAATACTTTTTTTCCCCACTGTATATACTGGCCCCCCATGGGAATCGAACCCACAACCCTGGCGTTGCAAACACCATGCTCTATCAACTGAGCTACATCCCTGCCGGCCATTCCCTCCCCTACCCTGGACGACGCTGGGCCAATTGTGCGCCGCCCATGAGTCTCCCGGTCGCGGCCGGCTGCGACAGAGCCTGGATTCGAACCAGGATCTCTAGTGGCACAGTTAGCACTGCGATGCAGTGCCTTAGACCACTGCGCCACTCAGGAGTGCCTTCACACCTGCAGACTGACAAAATGTCTGTCTGTGCATGTAATGTTTTGTCTCAATAGAAAAATGTATGACATACTGGCTCAGAAGTTTGCGTCATGTTAAATTTCGAAAATCTAAAATACTAATAGCAAGACATTTTAACATTGTGATGCTAGTTAAACTCCGCTGTGGAAGAATGGTACACTGGATAAATAGGGGTTGGGTTGCACGATAAGCATTTTGCCTATATTTGGGCTTAGCGGATGTCCATCCTGCCACACCCATCTCAGACTGGACAGGCCCCAACAGAGAGGAGTAGGGTTGGAGGGAGGAAGAAACCCCTGTCAGCTCAGATGACAAGAGTTTACTAGAACAATTGAAGTAACTGCCAAAGATGCCTCATGTGGGTGTATGCTGGCACTGGATTCAGAACCACCCCGGTATTTTAAGGCCTTTGCAGTGCCAGCACAGGGCAAACTTAAAGGCCACATTCCAGCCCTACATTGACTCAGATGACAGGCCATCATGGACTTACCCAGCATCCAAGGGCTCCATGCTACTAGTCCTGCTGACAGAGGTTATGGCGCTATGGCAACCTACTGGAGACTGCTCTTCCTAAGCAAGGTTGTTGTTTTATCTATACGATTCTGTTAGCTATTGATAATCTACCCACACTCTTCTGCTATACAGGGAACATGGCTACTCAACTCTTCTGTTTGCAAAAAATTAGGGTATTTTTTGAAGAAACTTTGGTGATGTTAATTTCATCACAGGTTGTAAAAAATATATCCACAAACATTTGGATTTTGACCGGACGTGGCCTTTAATGCAAGTCGGGTAACTGACCATACAATCAGATGGTTGGTTGGACGGATGGTCGATCCAGGCTGGTTTGGTCATTAGGTGATGATTACAGAAGTTAATTCTCGAGACAGACAGTTGACAAGCTATCGGCTCACTGAGCCAAACAACGAAGCTTTGCAATTTCAGAAACGTATCCCCACGTTATGGTCAAACAACTTCGGCATGACCTAACAAGTCCTTGGTCGTCAACATAAGAGGCTTGATCTGTTAATAAGAAGCTTGCGTAATGGCAAATGTGCATCATTAACTGCGGGCTCTAGCGTAAAATGAGAGTGCGGAAAGTGAGTTTGCATACTGCTCCAGCAACCGAAGCGTGGCAAGAGAGGCCATCTGGGTCATGTTTGCTTTAGGGCCCCTTCCGTCATCCCTGATAATGAGAATTTTGGCTCCAAAATGTGGCGGGAATTGCAGTTCGTGCCAGCAAGAAGCACGTCCAAGGGTTATTACCCCAGAGAGCAAACAAATGGCTGAAGACAAACAAAAAATTGTCTGGCCATCACAACCTTGTGGCGCATTCACAAACCGAGAGCGTGTTAAGGTGCACTAGTGCCTCGCAATGTGCGCTCAATGAGTTCTTCAACATCAGCCCTCTCCTTTCTGAAAAGAAAGTCCTAATCAATTTCATGAGGGAAATTAGAAAGCACATTATAGGCCTCTTAGATTATACCTGATCAACAGCTCAGTCGGGGGATGATTTTAGTCAAAGAGAGGACTATGATTTTCCCTCAGATGGCCCATATTCAATGTTTAAAAAAAGATAATACATTATATAAAGCTCTCTTACAGAGCATAATTGAGGTTACCTGACCAACAGTGAGAATAAACACCTCAGTATCATACAATGGACAAGTAAAGCAAACACAAAAGCCAAGCAGTTGAGTCTTTGGAAATGTATAAATCGGTATAGCAGACTCTGTAAGAAAGCCAGGCTATGGGGTGTGTGCCCACCTCAAAGGGATCAACACATATTTGTGTAGGAGTGGAAATCTATCTTCTCCTGTATGAGACTGGAAAGGTGGAAAGGTTCAAAAGGCACCGTTTCACTACAAGCATGTGCTTGAGTGCATAGTTGTGGAGGTGGGCATGTTTAGATCTGTGGGCCTGTTTGGAAGTGAGAAACTGGGAAATGAAATGGTGACTGGCCCACACAATGACCTGCTCAAAGGTCATGGTACAAAGCATGATCCATCAAAGCACACTTTTCCAGCTTCTCTACCCGATAGAACTGAGAAAATTCTTGCATACGCGTGTCCAAACCAATTACAAAGAAGGGGAAGAATCAGGTTTCTGGAGCATCAATGTCAGACTTAGCTTTTACTGTAAATGACAGTAAATACCCCAGCCCAAATTCAAGGGGAAATGAGAGTGGAGTCCCGTGGCGAAGGGGCTGCAAGTTCAAGCAGAACAGACATGCCAAATGCATGAAAAGCAATGACAAGCAATGAAAGTGAAAGCGGGGTAAATCCACCGCCTCTTTACATGTGCCCTGACATGCTTATGGGAAACGCAGGTATCGACACGAGTTCCCGATTCAGTGGAGGCATGTAATTACTGACACAAAATCCTGCAGTGTCAACCAACAGTGCGAGTGTCTGACACGCTTGCTGCAGTTCCTCCCTGGGGCCAAGCCAACTGCACCCTTCTAACTTTCCCTTGGCGAGAGCAACCTACTGTGGAGGAGGGAGCCAATGATAGAGCACCTGTCACCATTAAGGTTTAATACGCTTTGTGCTTGGGGGCTTTGCAAACATAGTAGGTGGGTGATCACGCAACATTTTAGTATAACTTCTTTGTAGTATACATTTGATTATTAACTTTTAGTAGCCTCCAGGAAAGGAATGAGTCAATTCAAGCGATAGAGGGCTGCCAAAGTGGAGGAAACACTAAGTGAAGATGTTTTCTTACAAGGCATTATGCTTGAGAAATTCATCAACCATTGATGATGGGTACCACTGCAATAACAATGCCCCACTGATGCATCTTCAAAAGACTCAACAATCATCTAAAATGTGGGAATTAGGCTTGTTCTGTATTTCCACAGGGACTTTTAAAATTGTCGTTTATGGCAAGGATGTGCAGGAAGCCCTAGAGCAAATTGTAGAAGTGGGTTTTCTAAGCGACCCTCAGCAAAAGCTATCAAGGCACAGCCAAGCCAATCATCCCTGACCGTGCACACTTCCAGGTGTGTTTGGAGCGCCACGTGCTGTTCCAACTCCTCTCCTCTCCTTCAGTGCCTCTCTGAGGGTTTTCTTTGGGGATGAGGGGACAGCTGGCAAAACGAGAGGGGTGCGAGAGTGGCACTGTGGGAAGGGTCTTGGCTCAACTGCATGGGGCAACCAGTGGAGGTTGTACAGTGCTGGGAGGCAGGGGGAGGGTATCCGGGTATCAAAGAATGAGCCATGGTGACACAATGAGCTCTTTTGAGAGGCGCACTGGGCCTCTAGGAAGATCAAAGGCGACAGAGTCGAGACCTGTGTCAGCTCCAAGACAAATAGGCCAGGTCCATTGGGTGCCTCACACACACACACACGACAGCCATGTGTTCGATTCAGTGTAGAAATGTGATACTCTGACTGTCTATTAATAAAATTGCTTACCTTTGAAATATGTAAGCAGCATAAAAGCCATGTGCCTGTGTCTATACTGCAGCCAGAGTAACCCACCCTACTACAGATTCTAAATGTGCAGTATCGAGGACAACAAAATATAGCTAGGCCTACAGTAAAACTATCATTGTATTCAGCAACAAAAAAAGAATACAGAGCAGGCATCGTTTTCAGACTCCCTCTTCACCTGCATCAACTCCACGTTCCCTCTTTTTATGACCGGTCTCAAGGGGAGGAACTGATATTCCCCTCGAGGGCCACCCTGTTTGGGGCCCGCCTGCATGTCTCCCCCCTCCTCTGGTACCCTGTCACTACTCCCAGATGGTGGCAGTCCCTCATTACCAGGGGCCACTTGCTGGGGCAATGTGAATAGCCCTTGGGGACCACGAGAATCACCGGTGACACAGATTGCAATACAGATCACAGGGAAGAGGGGAGCGCAGGGAAGCTGCAGCAACCTTGAAGTTAATGTGGTCCCCCTGACTCAGGGCGCAATAAAGACAGATCCTCGTGTGAATGGGTATTGAAAGGGGGGCTTGTCTTTTAGGTGCTTAAAGTCTAATTACCATCGTTCCCCTAGTTTATAGAGCTTCGACCTCGGCAGCTGCTGAAAATTTCAATTGCCGTCACGCTGCCGGGTACAATGGCAGCCTTTAATTCGCACCATGTGCCATTCAATTTCCCAGGATTTAGGCCCAGCTCCTTGCCGTGCTCCCTGCGAGTGACAGTGGGTGTGTCATGTGTTGAAGCGCTTCTGACACCATTCATGTGTATTCTCATAGTGTGCGTCAAGTTTCACACTGGCAAAGAAGAGTGGCATGGTTCCTCCAAACTTAATTGGGGATTCAAGCAAGATGACACTGCAGGCCCTTGTGGCACTCAACCACAAGTAGCCCAACATGGGCAACAGCCTCAGTAACCATCCACATAAAAACTCCCTGCGTCTTATAAAAGTCCAGCAAAATTAGAAATGATGACCTGAAAAAGAGGTTGTCACTTTGTTGAGTGACGACCTGAAAAAGAAAAACGAATATATGACCACATATACTCCCCTCGGGACTCATTTGGACAGTGAAGCCAAAACATTTAATTTAGCTCTATACTCCAGCATTTTGTATTAGAGATCAAATGTTTTATATGAAGCGACAGTACAGAATGTCACCTTTTATTTAATACATATCTGTTTTACTGTTTAGAAACAAAAGCACTTTATGTATCTAGTCCCCCCATTTGAAGGAATCATAAGTATTTGGACAAATTCCCTTAGTGTATTAAATTTAGTCAAACGTTTAGTATTTGGTCCAATATTCCTAGCACGCAATGCCTTCATCAAGCTTGTGACTCTACAAACTTGGATGCATTTGCAGTTTGTTTTAGTTGTGTTTCAGATTACGTTGTGCCAAATAGAAATTAATGGTAAATAATGTATTATATAATATGAGTCTCTTTTATTGTAAATAAGAATAAAATATGTTTCTGGACACTTGTACATTAATGTGGATGATACCACGATTACAGATAATCATGAATGCATCGTGAATAATAATGAGTGAGAAAGTTTGACGCATAAATATCATACCCCCAACATTTTTTTGCATGTTTTGGGAGCATTATCTTTGCGGATCTGTAACTTTCTCATCATTATTCAAAATTCATTCATGATTATCTGTAATCATGGTAGAAGTGTTCAGAAACTAATTCTATTTGTATTTACAATAAAGGTGACTATTATTTACCATTAATTTAACATAATCCAAAACACAACCAAAATAAACTACAAATGCATCCAACAAGTTTGTAGTCACTAGCTTAATGTAGTCATTGATGCATATAATATATAATATAATATATATAATAATTGCATGCTATGAATATGGGACCAAATACCAAACTTTTGACTAAATGTAATACTCTATAAGTGAATTTGTCCAAATACTTATGACACCTTCAAATAAGGATACATAAAGTTAATAAACAGTAAAACAGATATGTATGAAAATACCCTCAAATAAAAGGTGACATTCTGTACGGTCGCCTCATAAAACATTTGATCTCAAATCCAAAATGCTAGAGTATAGAGCCAAATGAAATGTTCTAGCTTTACTGTCCAAATAAACACGTAGGGGAGTGTACATTTAAGGCTACGCTATATGGAATAACCAAAGATTAGGCTACCCAAGTAAACATTCTAATAGGTTCTGGAAATACAGCCTACTGAGAATATAAACTCCGTAGTTTGCCCGAAATCCTTCCGTGTGCATTGCAATATTGTGAATTTTGCGATAATGATAATACACATTATAAACTGGGTGGTTCTAGGCCTGAATGCTGATTGGCTGAAAGCCCGTGGTATATTAGACCGTATACCGGGTATGACAAAACATTTCGTTTTACTGTTCTAATTACGTTGGTAACCAGTTTATAATAGCAATAAGGCACCTCAGGGGGTTTGTTGTATATTGGCCATATACCACACCTCCTCGTGCCTTATTGCTTAAATATGTTGCTTTGGTCAGCCCCTTTAGTTCTGATGGCACACAGGGCATAACATAATAGGGACAATTATATTAAAAGAATTCAGATTTCCATGGTTAATTGGAACACAATTAACAATTAAGCACAGTAGCACCACCTGACAAGAGACGAGAGGGGGTTTCTCAAATAGTCCATGGAGACAATCGGCTGCTTTGTGACGAAGAACTAAGGAGGCGACAAAACAAGCCATAAACACTTAGATTTGTCATTAGCTTCCATTTTTGTGAGGGAGAGAGGGGGAAGAGGGAAGGGAGTAAGACCGAATAAGTGTTTGTGTGTGTGTGTGTGTGTGTGTTAGTTCCAGGGGGAGGCATAGAGGGAAGGATGCAGATGCACTGTAGAGAGAGAGGGAAGCCTGGGTAGAGATGCCAGCTCCTTTCAATTGAAAGGGGTTCCCTCCCCCCCTCGCGCTCCAGAAGACAGAGCTAGGATGAAAGAAACGAGAAAACAGAGGGAGCCTTCCAACCTCTTTTGTCTTCCATCTGCTATCTTTTGCAACAGTAGGCCTAGCTCCCCAAAATTACCCCCCTGGTCATTCTCTGTGCCCTCCTCCAGCCTCTTGGGAGGACCTGAGGATAAGGCTACCCCAGGAGAGTTCAACCCCCCCTCCCCTCCCCCACACACACCCCCACAAGAGCTCAAGACTCAGTACCCCACCTCTCCCCCAGCCACTACACCACTGCTGGGCCTACCTTCAAACCTTCAATTACTCACCCAACAGGGTCCTCAATTACACAGCTGCTTGATGGGGACAGTCAAAACAAAAGCTTATCTCCTTTCCCACTGGAACAATGTGATGCATTATAAAACAGGTTCTGAGAAATCTGCAATCTGATTGGCTGAAATTGGGTTCTAAGCCTTTGACAAATCCCTGTTATCTGCACTGCCTGAAGTAGCCTAATCACTCGCTGAATTAGTATCTTACGTCAAAGTATCAATACGCCAACTCCAAGCCTTGACCAAAACAAAAAACATGGCGGACAACTTCTTTAGCCTCAGATCTGTAACCAGTAGTAACCACAAACTTCAACAAAGGTTATCTTAAAAGTAGAAGACTAATCTAACATTCCCCCCCCCCACCAGATTTGAGTTCTCAGCAGTAAAAAAAATTAAAATAAAATAAAATAAAAAACTCAGCTAGCGAAATAATTTGCGCCGCAAGCGTAGCTAGCTGTACTCGGAGCTTACAGGTATGCAGCTGGTTAGCTAGCTATGATTACACCACGGTCATGTATTGACAATAAATACGGTAGTCATCTAACTGGCGAAGTTAGTTTTCAGAAAATTATGGGATCATTTTTATAAGCGCATTAACACAATCCAGACTGTGCGTTGCCAGGGAATTAACTCACATCTCAGCGGTTGAAGCCACTCGGCCTTCGGCCTCGTGTCCTCTCACACCGCTGAAGTGTGCGGTAATTCCCTGACAATGCACAGTCTGTCATGTGTTAATGCTTACTTAATGGGGTCTAATAACTGTGCTTTTGCACGTAGCCCTTCGCGGTCCCATTCTGTTCACTCAAACATATTTGGTTTACCAGAATGGGAGTTAAGCATAAAACTGTTTTGTGTTCTCTAGCGTGTCAACCTTCTATCGGAGAGGGTTGAGGCAGCGGTTTACCTCTATTTACGACCATGCAAGTGATTTATTGATCTTCTCGGTAGGGCTGGGCGATACGGGCAAAATATCATATCACAACATTTTTGACAGAATTACGTATTTTACGTTTTTGAATAATAAAAGTTCTACATTTGCTTTATGAGTTGTGCATGACCCTAGGGTGGCAACACATAAATGATACGTTTTTTTTCAATGGGACTTTCTTCATTCTGATTGTTTTATACTGTTCAATCAAACTTCAACCAAACGTTGATCTCATTTGCGATCATTTCCACACGGTCACGTAGGGCTGGACAATATGGGCAAAACATCTAGAACTTATTTTTAACCAAATATTGCAATTGACTTGCCATTTAGATCAAAACACTTGGGTGACCTGTCAGAATCATGGAAATACAATGATTATTATAATTCTATAGTTAGAATGTAATAGTGGACACTTTAAATATTGTTGTTTGACATGACAACTGACATGACAACTAGTGAAAAAGCCAGGGAGGCTTTCATAGAATTAATAGGATCTCTACGGAGGGGTTATTGTGACAGGGTAGGAACCAAAGTGTTGGTCGGTATTTCCCAGGGGAGTGGGACCCTATAGTCTTTGGCTACATTATAAATGTTTTCTCTTACTTCATGTAGCTAACATATTCATGCTTTACCTTCTCATTTCTGATTTAGAAGATACTGTTGTACAAAAAAATGCTGATTTAAGCCTACACCAGCACTGGTTTCAGGCTGTATTAGCTAGCTACGTTTGCACTGACTCAGTACATTTATTAGCTAGCTAGCAATTAAACATTAGCGGCTTACACAATTTATTTTAGCCACAACTTAATAAGAAAAGACAAACTTGCTGTTTGCAGACAGTAAGATAAATCTAAGTGTTAATATAGCTTGTGGATTTATATTAAGAAGCAAAGTGGAAAGCAGCATCGTTGACATCAACATATTGTTGCATCTGCTGCATTGACCATGCAGAGTGAAGAGTGAACGGTCTGCAAATTATCTTGTGGTCGAGCAACAACAACTGCGCTGCGCTCATTCAGTGACGGGGCCGGGGTTTGGTGAGAAGAGAGCGAGAGAGACACAACTCAAGTAGCGGAGTAAACTATAAAAACGGAGTGGCGTATCACATTTAAGAAACCAAACATTGAAACACCGTTATAGAAGGTACAGTAAAAACACAGACCGGTCCGTGCATCCAAACCGGTATATAGTAAAATACGGCATACAGCCCAGCCCTACTTCTCAGTGGCCTGAGCAGCATTGTTTATTGGAACAATCCACAGTCTTGCAGGGAAGTGCTACACAGGTCGAAACAATGCCCCCGAATGGCGGGCGCAGGAGGAAAAATGGCCCGTCGACAGAACCACGTCTCCGTCGTACAGTGGGAAAATGTTCCTGCACTGCAGCCTCGTCACCCCTGCAGATGGGTCCTACGGCAGGCGGAGAGAGCTGGCCTGTGTGTTTGTGTGTGTGCGCGCGTGTGTAAATGGGTGTTACTGTGAGAATACGTGTGTGTATGTTTGTGTGTGTGTGTGTGTGTGCGTGTGAGAGCGAGCAAGTGTACGGTAGGCATCGCCTTTTTGAAGTGCAACAGTGCTTCACAATAAGAAAACAACATGTAAAGTGTTGGTCCCATGTTTCATGTGCTGAAATAAACAATACCAGAAATGTACCATACGCACAAAAAGCTTATTTCTCTAAAATGTTGTGCACAGATTTGTTGACATCCCTGTTAGTGAGCATTTCTCCTTTGCCAAGATAGTCCATCCACCTGACAGGCGTGGCATATCAATAAGCTGACTAAACAGCATGATCATTACACAGGTGCACCTTGTGCTGGGGACAATAAAAGGCCACTAAAATGTGCAGTTGTGTCACAACACAATGCCACAGATATCTCAAGTTGAGGGAGCGTGCAATTGGCATACTGACTGCAGGAATGTCCCCCAGAGCTGTTGCCAGAAAATGGAATGTGAATTTCTCTACCATAAGCCACCTCCGTCGTTTTAGAGAATTAGGCAGTACGTCCAACTGGCCTCACAGCTGCAGACCACATGTAACCACGCCAGCCCAGGACTTCCACATCTGGCTTCTTTACCTGCGGGATCATCTGAGACCAGCCACCCGGACAGCTGATGAAACTTAGGAGTATTTCTGTCTGTAATAAAGCCCATTTGTGGGAAAAACTCATTCTGATTGGCTGGGCCTGGATCCCAAGTGGGTGGGCCTATGCCCTCCCAGGCCCACCCATGGCTGCGCACGCTGCCCAGTCATGTAAAATCCATAGATTAGGGAGGGCCACATTTATTTATTTCAATTGACAGATTGTTGAAATTGTTGCATGTTGCATTTATATTTTTATATGTACAGTACCAGTCAAAAGTTTGAACACACCTACTCATTCCAGGGTTTGTCTTTATTTGTACCATTTTCTACATTGTAGAATAATAGTGAAGACATCAAAACTATGAAATAACACATATGGAATCATGTAGTTTTTGGTTACTACATTATTCCATGTGTGTTATTTCATAGTTTTGAATCTTCACTATTATTCTACAATGTAGAAAATAGTAAAAATAAAGAAAATCCCTGGAATGAGTAGGTGTGTCTAAACTGTTGACTGGTACTATATATATATATATATATGGGATTCGCCTCTCTTCCACTCCCATTTCGTAGAGGTTTGGGGTAAGTACCTTGCGAAACATGTGAGGTGGCGAAACATGTGAGGTGGCAGGCTTTGTGACGGACGCACTCACTCACACACGCGCACACAAACTATTTCTCAATTTACTTTCCTTGAATCCTCTCTCCTCTTTCCTAACAGCTAGGAGAGGGCCTTCAAAGTATCAGGGCCCCAAGGGGACCAACGCACGCAGGCACATACACACACATTGACACCACGCCGGGGTCAGAGGTCAACCCTACGGACCACCAGTCTATCAGAGAAGAACCCTCCTGGGCAAACTTAACGAGGCCCACTGCCAGCCACGAAGCAGCCTGGTAGTAGCACCCCAGGACTGCACTGGGGCTACTCTCACCCCCTTTCCTCCACCAACCTCTCCAGTCTCCACATTGTCTTAAAGGCCTGGGTAACAATTAAGTACCTTACTGCAATAGATTTCCATTAAAATGAGCAAAAAGTGGGGAGGGGAAAACTGAAGGTTTGGAACTCTTTGTTATTGGTCTATTAACCAATTTACCGCATGGTGATGTCACCTTGGAAAGCCAAAAGTCTGGCCCATGCAAACCTACTGATTAGAAGGTCCTGTGTAGATTGTATTTTCAACCAGCAACTATCAGAAAATAACACTGATCAAATGTTTTCACACTTCTACAGTGTTAGTTTCATCTGCTGTGAATTTTGACTGCACTGGGCCTTTAACCATAAGCTACCTCTAGTGAGCTCATTGGCAGACGGACGGTGTGGGAAAGAAAGGGTTTCATGGGAAGCGCCACCTTATCTCGCTCATTGAGCCCCGATGCATTCATCACCTCCCGCCTGCCACATCTGCCTCCCCTCCCCGCAAATCCCATTTCCTGGGCTCCTATTGAGTGTGTTCAGTGGTGAGGGTCGCCACACGTTTTCCCATGGCCTTCTCACCCCTATGTCTACCACCCCAGCCCTCCCCAGATGAAAAAACACACACTTCCCCCGCTCACCATTGTCAGTGCCTCAACTGTTGTGCTTCCCCATACACCGATGGATGCACACTGCGGTCCGCTCACCGGCCTTGCCTTTATCCAGCCCCCCACCCTATTTTCCACACACAATCTTTTGACATCCTAAACTCCAACACACACACACACACTATCTTGAGAGCCTAAACCCCTTTGATAACCCCACTCCACAACACTCCCCCTAGAACCCCACTGCTGGAGCAGTAGCTGTGGCAGCCTAGTCGCTGGGATATGACGGCTCACGAGACATAGGTAGTGTCTCGCAGCTCCGAACGACCTAACCCAATGCCCGAGCCTCACAGAGAGCTGAGGCTGAGCTGAGGCCTGGGTTTCATTATTCCACTGGTGGCCTTATTAATGGAGTCTTAATCCGGCAGGCCCAACAGTGCCGGCGACTGATAAGGCTACTCGGGCGCACTGCGTGTGTGAGAGAGTGAGGGGGAGCAGGGAAAAGTCAAAGAAATAGGGAGAGGGTGTCACCATGAATATGTTTAGAATTCAGGATGGCACAAAAGCAGCTCAAATTTAGAACCGAACTGAATCAAAAACAGATCTTGACTCTTCTTTCACCCTGCTACTGTAGGCTATTCTAACTGAGCATTTAGGACGATTTTTGTTGGGAAACATTGATCCAAGATTGCTGCATTCTTCCTCTAAAAAATATATGTCATACAAAAAGACACAGAATTCTTAAACTGGGTCAGAATCTAGACAGTTTTACTATATCATCAATGTAGCACTTTCCATTTCACGTTGTCCATTCTGTAGACCTAGGCTAAGTTTTGTACCCCATCACATTGATATAAACATAGATAGCCTACCCTTTCAACATTTCTATCCAAGAGTTTTGGCACAACACTTCTAAAAGAAGTCTCAAGGACCGAGTCAGTGAGTGCTAAGGCCTACATGCTTTCCACATGTTTCTCAACTGCCTAAATGGCACCCAGAAATAGCAGGAGCGGATGTTGGTTTACTCTAACAAGTCATCTTGGATTCCAGCATCTGTTCGGCTTGGTAACGCTTCCTCACTGCGACATTCAGCAAAAATCTTAGAGCCCGGAATTAGATCATGGAAAGCGCCTGATGATGATGATGATGATAACTGATGAGACATGCAAGGAGGCCGAGGACCTATCCAGGTGGGCTCCTGAAGAGAGAGGGTGCCTACAGGTGGTGAGGAGCGTGGGCAGGAAGGCTGGGTGGGGGAGGCTTCTCAGTGGCAGTGCCAGCAAAGAGTGGGTGGCAGAGCGCTGTGACTCAGTGCTGCGGCTGTGGCCATTGAGACTTAAAGACTCATTGGAAGGAAGGAAGCTGGAGAGAAATTGACAAAGGCCCACTTGAAGCCTTGGTGCCGACTGCCAACAAAATGAGTAAAACACCATAGGCCTACATGACCACTCTAGGTAAGCCTCCCTCCCGGCGTCACACCAAGGCCGCATAGCCATCACACTTGCAGCAGTGTGAAGCGCACCGCATCCATGCACACGCTCAGATATTTTTTGCCAATATGGGTGATTCCCCACGAAACCAAGACAAAAAAAATATGATCAATAGAATGGTCCTTTGGAGGAAGGATTGTTGACATATGTATCTTAAAGTATAATTGATCAAATAAATATTGAAGTTGGAATATTTGTGACATTTTGGCCTTACCCAGGCCTCCTTTAAGACTCATGTTTCATCTGTAGGTGCAATAAAGCAAAAACAATTGTCATATGAAGCTTCACTGCTTGCTCTGTAATATGAGTAGTAGGGCTATTTTGTGAAACTTCACAGCACAGTTGAAAAATACATGGCAAATAGAAATCAAAACTGGATGATGTTCAGAGATAGATGGGAGGGTGGGACTAAAAACAAACTATTGTAAAATATACTGTGTCTGTAAAATTAATATAGTTTGTATAAGCTGGAAGTAGAAGCCTAAGTGTTGTTGTCCATTAGTTTACTCCAATTTGGTGAGAGGTGGTAGGGTTAGGAGAAAATAAAAGGAAAATATATTTAAAAATATATATATATATATAGGTGCTATTAAAGCAAGCCTTAAAAAGGGATTTTTTAAATAATTACAGTTGTCTGGACAAATTATAAGATCCCCTAGTTAGGTTTATAATAATTCATAATTCACTTACATGTAAATATGAAACAAAATACATTTCTCAGAATGCATCAAACACTACAGAATGGAAGGGATCAACCTAATATCATGACAAAAATACAAAAAACTACTATATTTTAGTTAGTTATAATCAAGCTAATATTTGAAATGGCATCTGTATTCTTTGCAGTAGTCTAATTAGTGGCAGATATTTTAGATAAAAGATTTGACAAAGGAATGAAACTTTCATGCTTTAGGTAGCAGTTGAATTGCTTTGAATTCAGTTCCACTTCCTTTAATTCAAATTCTGCTTCCTGTGGGGGGTGTCCAATTCAAACTCCAATTTCAATTCATGAGTGGAATTGAATGAAATTAAAACATTCTGAATTGACCCCAACCATGTTCTACGGGCATATCAACGTTTCAGAGTGGGATCTCTGTTAGTATTAAAGTTATGACCCATTTTAAAACAGTGAAATTGGCAAACTACTAATGCCATGATGATCTGGACGAGACTGCCGAATCGAGGCAAAGGTACGAATTTTTGGATTCTCTGGATAGCACTGCTGGGTGATTTAAAAATTCATAGTAAATCGATCAATAATATAATACTCTTAGCATACATATATATATATATAAATTGAATCTCTAAATTAGCTAATGTTAAGGGCCTCCCGAGTGGTGCAGCGGTCTAAGGCACTGCATCGCAGTGCTAGAGGCGTTACTACAGACCTGGGTTCATTCCCGGGTGGTGCCACAACCGGCCGTGGCCAGGAGTCCCATAGGACGGCGCACAATTGGCCCAGCGTCGTCCGGGTAAGGGGAGGGTTTGGCCGGGGGGGCTTTACTTGACTCATCCCGCTCTAGCGACTCCTTGTGGTGTGCCGGGTGCCTGCAGGCTGACCTGGGTCACCAGTTGAATGGTGTTTCCTCCGACACATTGGTGCGGCTGGCTTCCGGGTAAAGCTGGCGGGTGTTAAGGAGCGACGCTGGGCCAATTGTGCGCCGTCCTATGGGACTCCTGGCCACGGCCGGTTGTGGCACCACCCGGGAATGAACCCGGGTCTGTAGTAACGCCTCTAGCACTGCGATGCAGTGCCTTAGACCGCTGCACCACTCGTTTGGGAGTTGCAGCAATGAGACAAGATCGAAAAAGGGAGGTACATTTGTTAGCTAAATTTAGTAATGAATAAATTGGCTACATTTCTTTAAATTGACAATTCTGTGAACTGTCTTGTGCAAGTTTTAAATTGACACTAACTGTTAGCAAAGGTGTCAGCTAGAGATGACGTGCAGGAGCTTGCAGGGATTTGTAGTCTTACATGATGGCTACTTTGATGCTAATTAGCATTTTCGAATCTAAGAGTAAAGAATGTAGAGCCGAATATATTAAGAGCATCAAAGTAGCCTTGTCCGAGATAAATTTACATGGTTATCAAAACGTCACGCCAGGGTAAGCCTACACGAAACACAGCCCTTATTTTAAATGTTTCTAAAATTCCCTATGGGAAAAATAAATGGTGGGAAAACTATTGGAACCATTTCCATGTTTGACCGCTAGGTTTTATGGGTATTATGACACCTCCACTGTGGGGCTCTATGGGACAGATCCAAAAATGTGTGGTCTAAGTGTATGAAATAGATTTAAAATGGTCGCCCTCTGCTGGTAATTTACAGGATGAGCAATGATACAAGTAAAAGGAGGGCTGCGATTGGTTAACTACTATGCCAAAAAACAGTCGTTTTTTGTAGTTTTTGTCATGATATTAGGTTGATCCCTTCCATTCTGTAGTGTTTGATGCATTCTGAGAAATGTATTTTGTTTCATATTTACATGTAAGTGAATTATGAATTATTATAAACCTAACTAAGGGATCTTAGAATATGTCCAGACAACTGTAATTCTTTTTTTTTTAAATCCCTTTAAGGCTTGCTTTAAAAGCCCCAACAGTCTGAACAGCTCTGAGATTGTCAGGAAGGGAGTTCCAAAGGCGTGGTGCGTGTGAAGAAAAGGCACGGTCCTCCATTGTTTGGAGCCGGGTCCTGGGTGCATGAAGCAGTTTGGCGTGGCTTGACCGTAGGGTGTATAAAAAATTAAAACGAAATACTACTCATATGACACAAATGTTTTGCTTTGTAGCACCTTCAGATGAAACATTATGGAGTCTTACAGGCCCAGTGAAGTCAAAATTCAATTTTTCATATTTCATATTGTACAACAGCTGATGAAACACAAAGTGTGAACACATTTGATCAGTGTTATTTCCTGATAGTTGCTGGTTGAAAATACAAAACATCACATGGGCGGGAGTTTCGGCTTTCAATGGTGACAACACCATGCGGTAAATTGGTTAATAGACCAATAACAAAGGAAGTTCCAAACCTCTCTGCCAATAACCACTAGTTTTCAGTTTGCCCCTCCCCACTCAGACCACTCCCAGACAGTCCTACAAAAATTATTGCTTGAGAAAGATTTTTTTCAAAAAAGCAATTTTTGCCCATTTTAATACAACTATTACAGTAGTTAGGTTTCCATCCAATTGGCGACAGATGTTCATGGAAATATTCTAAAATCCACATAAAGAAAATATGCACATTTCCCCACCAGTGGTGTGTTTCCACCAAACTGATTTGTTCAGTGCATGATGACGTAGTGCACACAAAATGTACTTTTTCATTTAAGTTTTCATGTACTGAAAAAAAATCTGAAGTTCAATGGCCTATTGATTAACGAGACACACTATTTATCTTATTATTTTGTGTTATAATTTGCCATTTACCTTTAATTTGTTTTACATTGTTGTGTCAATTGGCCACTAGGCTTTAAATAGGAGATAAGTGCAATGGTCAGGTCACTGAGGAAGATGTCAGCTTGACGTCGAAAAGTCAGTCACCTGTTCGCATCCTGTACAATTGATTAAAGTGAGCAAAAATAAATCTGCCTTTTTTTTGTTGAGTGATCCAACTCCTTTTTACTTTAAAATGAGTCCTTTTGGACGTTTTTCTTGTAAGCCATTCTCGTGTTTCCATCGCATTTTCAACTCTACCGATAGTTTTGTCACAAACACTTGTGTTAAATAGCAAATGTGCCTACTTTGGTCTTGGCAGATGCGCTCTAGCCAACAGCTCGCAGATACAGTGCAGGTAGGCTAGTATGGGATTATTATAGATAAGATCGAGAATATTTTTATTTGTCAAAACGGCAGTCAAGTATCAAATCATAATATCTCCAGAATAAGACCCTCAATATTTATTAGGAAGGAGCATCATGCTCATCACCCTTCACTTTCCACACCCTGTGAAGTTCATCATAACTTTTTTCATCTGTATCCTAATAAACCACATCGTAGTAGGAGGACACAACACCATATCGTCATCATCATCGTGTGACTCCAAGTTTACTTCGATATGATGATGATTATATCAATATTTGCGCATAAAGCAGTTTTCACCGCCATTTGTAACATAATTTATTTCACCAACACAATAAGATATCCCACCATGTCGAACAAACATTATCTGTCAACATTCATAAAATTGTACCGAAACTTCCTGTTTCCATTACAGCTGTCATGATTATTATATATTTTTTTATACGGTATGACTTTACTCGCATAAAAACTGTGAATGGAAATGTTGTTCGTAAGGTACTTAATTCTTACCCAGAAATAATGTGATATTAATATAAAAACAGCTACATTGGGCCTTTAAAGGAGGCCTGGGTAACGCCAAAATTTCATCAATATGTAGGGCTGGGCGATATGGCCAAAATATCTTATCACTGTATTTTTTTTATGACAGTATTTTATGTTTTTGAATAATACAATTTCAACTTTTTCTTTATGAGTAGTGCGTGACCCTAGGGTGGCAACAGATACATTCTAAGTGATTTCAATGGGTCTTTCTCTAATCTGATTGTTTTATACTATTCAATTCAACTTCAACCAAAAAAAATGTCTGCTGTTGTACTCATTTGAGATCATTTTCACACTGCCATGTAGGGCTGCACAATATGGGCAAACAATCTATGCCTTATTTTTAAACAAATGTTGCAATTGCGATTTGACTTGCGCTTTAGAGCAAAACACTTAGGTAACTGTTGTAATCATGGAAATATAATTATTGTTCTAATTCTATAGTTGCCAGAGAGGAGTTATTGTGACAGTAGGAACCAAAGTGTTGATGAGTGTTTCCTAGGGGAGCCTATAATCTTTGGCTACATTGAATGTTGTTTTCTCTTAGCTACTTCATGTAGCCAACATATTCTTGCTTCGCATATTCCTCTTTGATTTAGAAGATACTGTTGCACAAACATGCTGATTTAGGTCTATACCGTCACTGGTATTATCAGGCTGTATAGCTAATTACATTTGCACTGACTCAGTACATGTATTAGCTAGCTAGCGATTAGCATTAGCGGCTAGTAATTAGCAGCTAACCGGATTTAGGCCCAACTTGCTAAGAAAATACAAACTAGCTGTTTGCAGATGTAAGAAACACAAAACTAATAGTGTAATTATAGAACGCTAGTTGATTAATATTAATAAACAAAATGAAAACAGCATCGTTGTGCTGCATTGACCATGCAGTCTGAATGCAAGTGTCTCGTGGTCGAGGAACAACAAATGCACTCCTTGAGTACAGGGAGCGGGGCTAGGTCTGTGTGGAAAGCGGCATGGAGAGAGAGAGCGGATAGAGATGACTCAAGTAGTGAAGTAAACTATAAAAATGGACGTTACACACGGCTTATTACATTGAACAAACCAAACATTCAAATAGCCCTATAGAAGGTAAAACCCAAACCGGTCCGTGCATCAATACCGGTAAATCATAAAATACGGTATACCGCCCAGCCCTATAAAAATGACAATTTTGATTCATTATTGTTCAATTAGGCGTTCAGATGGCAAATATATTCAGGGGTCAGAAATCTGCATTTTCAAAACACAGACCATCAAATAAATCTGTGTTTTAAACCATTTCACCTGTGTTTTATATTGAAAGAATTTTTTTTTATTTTTTACTTCAATAGAGTGGTCAGGGGGGTGCAACTATAGTTTTCCTTCACACAAAAAATACATTAGTGCAACACATTAGGGCAGAAAATAGCTTCATTTTCATCAGATGTCAAATTAAGTGCAACGCTATTTGGCTAGCCACTTAAGTAAGCATCTCTTTGTCCAAATAGCAGATTGCACCCACTCATAAACTACTAAATAATATGCCATGGCCATGACCCCTGACCTGGCCCCAACTCTCACCCTTGACCCCATAGCCAAAGGGAACATTTGTTTAGTGGGAACAATTTGGCACTCCAGCGTCAGTCAAGCTCCAGAACACGTGAATTAATGGAGGGGACGAGGACCAGGGTTCTGCCTCCAAAATGTGAGTGGCTCTGTGCCACCTTGTTGAATTACAGGGCCTTCAGAAAGTATTCATACCCTTTGACTTATTCCACATTTTGTTGTGTTACAGCCTGAATTTTTTTTACCCATCTACACACAATACCCCATAATGACAAAGTCAAAACATGTTTTTAGAAATGTTTGCACATTTATTGAAAATGAAATACAGAAATGTATTTTACGTAAGTGTTCAGGGGTTTGCTATGACACTCCAAATTGAGCTCAGGTGCATCCAATTTCCTTTGAACATCCTTGCGATATCACTACAACTTGATTGGAGTCCACCTGTGTCCAATTCAGTTGTTTGGACATGATTCAGAAATAAACACCTGTCCACATCACCAACAAACTATCATGGTCCAAACACACCAAGACAGTCGTGAAGAGGGCACGACAAAGCCTATTCCCCCTCAGGAGACTGAAAAGGTTCTACAGCTGCACCATAAAGAGCATCCTGACTGGTTGCGTCACTGCCTGGTATGGCAACTGCTCTGCCTCTGACCGCAAGGCACTACAGAGGTTAGTGCATTTGGCCCAGTACATCACTGGGGCCAAGCTTCCTGCCATCCAGGACCTCTACACCAGGCGGTGTCAGAGGACAATAGCCTCGCTACTGTTATTTTACTGCTGCTCTTTAATTATTTATTTTTTTAAAGTTATTTTTTACTGAACACTTATTTTTCTTAAAACTGCATTGTTGGTTAAGGGCTTGTAAGTAAGCATTTCACTGTAAGGTCTACACCTGTTGTATTCGGCGCATGTGACAAATATCATTTGATTTGATTTGATATATAAGGTCCCACTGTTAATGGTGCGTATCAGAGCAGAAACTATACCATTAAGTCCAAGGAACTGTCCGTAGATCTCCAAGATAGAATTGTGATGAGGCATACAGTATCACTGGGGAATGGTATAAAACTATTTATAGAGTGTGTTTCCAAGAGCACAGTGGTCTCCATCATTGGGAAATGAAAACAATATGGAACTACCCAGACTCTGCCTAGAGATGGCTGTCCGACCAAACTGAGCAACCGGGCAAGAAGGACATTGGTCAGGGAGGTGACCAAGAACCCAATGACCACTGACAGAACTCATTGGCTGAGATGGGAGAACCTGCCAGAAGGTCAACAGTCTCTATAGCACTTCACCAATCTGGGCTTTATGGGAGAGTGGCCAGACGGAAGCCAGACCTGAGGAAAAGGCACATGACAGCACACCTGGAGTTTGCAAAAAGGCACGTGAAAGACTCAGAGAGCATAAGGCAAAACATTCTGTGGTCTGATGAGTAGGCTTGGGTGATATACCGTTCATACCGTATACTGGGGTATTTCGAAATACCGATGGTATGATTTTCAATACCGTAAAAAAATATATCATTATTTTTTTTTTGGGGGGGGGGGGGCTGCGTGCTATGCCACTGCTTATAACTATACGTTACGTATAACTATAAGATATCTAAGATGTGTCAAATAAATAATATCCAGCTCAGGGCTCCAGCTATGTATTTGGTTAGCTAACTTGTTAGCTAAGTTGCTAAATGTCAAGATCAAGCTTTTTGGTTACAGCAGAGGCATTAAATCCCCTCCTGGATCAAGATCCCTGTTGTCTAAATTGTTTTGTGCATAAAAAATAATAATATAAAACATATTTAATAGCACCCCTTGTGTGCACATTAGGTAATACCATATACCCCGGTATGGCACAGAAACGGTATGACGGTATGAAAATCTAGATACCGTCCAACCCTGATGAGACAAATTTTACTCTTTGGCCTGAATGCAAAGCACTATGTCTGGAGAAAACCAGGCACAGCTCACCACCTGTCTAACACCATCCCTACCGTAAAGCATGGTGGTGGCAGCATTATGCTTTGGGGATGCTTTTCAGTGGCAGGGACTGGGAGACAGGTAAGGATAGAGGGAACAATGAATGGAGCCAAAATACAGTCAAATCCTTCATGAGAACCTGCTTCAGAGTGCAAACGACCAATTTACGTTCCAACAGGAGAATGAGTACGGTTACATGCACACACTAATTTGATTATTGTGAAGTCAGATTAATATAACAGTTCAATTAAAACATTTAGATGCTTTGCAAGAAGGATTTCCCTAATAATCCTGTTTACATGGACACATCTGAAATCGGGCTACCTGATAGCACTCTGATAAATGCAGAAAATCGTCAATCGAAATAAATGTTCTACCACAGCGACCATGTTATTTTTGGGAAGCATATTTGATTGCCGATTGTGAAAACTATTTCTAAGAGGCATAGATTCAGTTGTTCTGAACTCTCACGTCACTCGCACTAAAGAGGGAGGCTTGCTCAGCTGGTGCTAGCAAATGCGCAGATCAAATACACCGCTGGAACGCCGATTAAGGTGTTTCCATGTCCTAATAATTTGAAAGACTGCTAAAAACCAAGTGTTTTAATCGGCGGTAGCTTACTTCGATTTTGATCTTACACCGATTAAGATAAGCAGACTAAGGTGTTTACATGATTATTGCATAATCTGCCTACTACCATGATCTGTTTAATATCGAATTATTACTGTGCATTGAAACGTAATCAATGAACCCAAGCATACTGCCAAAGCAACGCTGGAATGGCTTCAGAACAAAAATGTGGACGTCCTTGAGTGGACCAGCCTAAGCCCGGACATAAATCCCATTGAAAATCTGTGGAAAGACTTGAAGATTGCTGTTCACTGCTGCTCCCCACCTAACTTAACAGAGCTTGAGAAAATCTGCAAGGAAGAATGGGAGAAAATCCCCAAATCCAGATGTGCAAAGCTGATACAGACATACCCAAGACGACTCAAAGCTGTAAGCGCCGCCAAACGTGCTTCTACAAAGTACTGACTCAGGGGCGTGAATATTTATGTAAATTAGATCTTTCTAACACAAAATGTGTAATAAGTCAAGGGGTATGAATACTTTCTGAAGGCACTGTAGTTGTCTGATGCCAATGTGTGTCATTTCAAAAGTACTGTAAAATCGCCATTCTAAATAGTTATCATATGTTCACACACACATTACAATAGAACAAAATAGGCATGTCATTTATCAGTAAAAATTGTATATTTACACTACAAAAATTTAAAAAATGACTCCTTCAAGACGATGGATGGTGCATTGACTTTTTTTTAAGCTGACAATTTCAGAATGTAACAGGCAGTTACTACAACTTCAGATAACACTTAAAACAAGTCTTAATATAAGCAATACATTTCAGCAGTTTCAAAAGCATTGCTCTGTTAAGATTTTTACTGTATGAGCATATCACTTGAAGAGACTATTCTGTTTAATGTACATCTGGCTGCTCAGATGGGGGTGACTCTCGAGCAAGTCTCGCCCCGCGACCTCCGGAGGTGGCGTAAGAGACTAAACATTTGCGAGTTTACATTACAGTAAAAGGTCTAGCCGAGGGTATTTTCTCGAAATCTCTAGTGAATCTCTCGAAGTGAGAATACACTATGTGCACTTGGCTAATTTATTTGGGGCTAATTCACCACCTGAGTAAGTGGAAACTCAAAACACATTAGTTAGATAGCTAACTAAACATAATACCCCACTGCTGGTAGCCATGTTTTAATCTAACAGTAAATTCAATGTTCTAAACAAACGTTGCAGTTGCAGCCTAGGCTCATTTCCATGAAAAAATACCCATGTGCACTAACATGTGAAGTTTATAGGAGCACATCACATTTGGTGAAAGCTGAGTCTATGTTTTTAGGAAATTAGTGGCCAGTTCACGAAAATGGTTAGCTCCTACAGACAGTGAGTCACATGGCCGTGGCTTGCTATATAAAGCAAGCAGACAGGCATTGTTACTGTTCGATTGAACGTTAGAATGGGCAAAACGAGTGACCTAAGTGACTGAGCGTGGTATGATCGCCAGTGCCAGTCGCGCCGGTTCCAGTATCTCAGAAATGGCCGGCCTCCTGGGCTTTTCACACATCAAGAATGGTGCGACAAATAAAAAACATCCAGTCAGCGGCAGTCCAACAGTGGTGTGCAGAACGGCATCTCAGAACACACAACTTGTCGGTCCTTGTCGCGGATGAATCCCGGTTCCTGTTGCGTCATGCTGATGGCAGTAAGGATTTGGCGTAAGCAGCACAAATCCGTGGCCCCATCCTGCCTGGTGTCAACGGTACAGGCTGGTGGCGGTGATGTAATGGTGTGGGGAATGTTTTCCTGGCACACGTTTAGCCTCCTTGATACCAATTCAGCAACGTTTGAACGCCACACCATGTAGAATCCATGCCCTGAAGAATTCAGGCTGTTCTGGAGGCAAAGGGGGGTGTCCGACCCGGTACTAGATGGGTGTACCTAATAAACTGGCCACTGAGTGTATATAAATGTTTCAACCATTTTCCATTCTAAAAATTAGCAATAAACAAAAGGCTTTGATTTCTGGTCAAATGGATGAAAAATGAGTTTTAGAAAACATCTAGCAGAAATACTTCAAGTAAAGACCCTGCCAACTAATCTGAATATTCATATTTAGTTTTGCAGAAATGTTTTGCTTTGTGTAAGTTTAAGAAATATTGCCTAGTGTCTTGTCATTCTGTTACCAAAAACCCACATATCTTTAAGATACTGTTTTCTAAGTTTACAGAAGTAACAAGTTAGACCTACCAACTAGTTATAGGCCTAGTGTTTTTACTGATAACAATTTGGTTTGGGTCACCAGCTACTGTCCTCCCTTCCACTGGCACACTTATGTTCAGCTCATAACAGTTTTCTTTTGCTTTCTGTTGTGTGGTGGCAAAAGTTCTCTCCCATGAGCACCTTCTCTTTACATTTACTGTAACCAGCCCCCTCACCCACTAAGCATCGACCGACACGGGACACCCATGGATGTTGAAAAGTAGGCCTAGATTAAATGTGGTCAGTCCAAATTTTAACCAATCATGGACATCTCTTTCACAAGTTAGGACAGTACAGCTGAGTACAGTAAAGAAAAGTAGAGTATAGGTCTGTACAATACAGTACTCTAGAGTTTAGTACAGTAGAGCACACTAGAGTACAGTGTTATTGAATGTATTGTACTGAAATACTGTACTTTACGGGACTATACTCTACTGTACTGTACTCTACAGTGCTGTACTGTGATGTCCAAACTTGTGAAACATAGACGTCCATGATTGGTACAGATTTGGTCCGGTCCAACAAAATGTGGTATTGTTTGGGGGCGGAGCTCATTAGAATAATAGTCAGTGTGTAGAATAATACCCAAACATGCAAAGGAATATATTACATTTTTCTACCTTTGTGTACCTATTCAGGATACATAACCATGAAGAGAATGACATTCATAATTATGCATTTCTGTATAGTACAGATCAGGGACCCATGATGTCATTCTGTTACCAGGTGTTGATCCACTTCATTTACTGTAGTTTAATAACCAAAATAGATTTTTTCAAACTCAAGGAGATTTTACCATTATTCTATTACCAAACTTTACATCTGCACTGTTCAAGTAAATGTGTTTTTGTAAAATGTTCAATGGAAATTGTTGAAAGTAGTCCTTGTGCATAGAGTTGTATGGTTTGTTTAAATTTGCAATCAATGGTTTTTGTTTGGCATACTTTTAAAAAGTGAAAAATCTGTCTCATAATCATTCTGTTACGGTGGAATTGCCCGTAGGCTACTACCCAATGAGGCCTGCACTCTCTCAAATCCAAGTTTATTTGTTACGTAGACAGATTTAAATGGACATTTTTGTAGGGGTTGATACATTTTTCGTAAGGGAAAATCAAGTCTTTTAAAACCTCGAATATACTACAAGTTTTACATTTCCTGCATAAGAGCCTACATCTGTAATGTGTTTTGAGTTGCCACTTCCTCAGGTGGTGAATCAGCACCAATTGAATTAGGCCTTTATATAATATTAGTGCACATAAAGATAAACGCAAATTCATCTGTTGAACAAAAAAATATCAGCAAATTCTGGAGCCCAATTTTGACAATAATAAATAAATAAAATGTAAGCCTAATTGTCAACCCAAAACTCATGACAAATCACTGGATTAAGTTGCATAAGAAAATATTTTGAATCATGGGTTCCTGCTTGAACATATTAGATGTAGGCTAACAACATTTATTGAATACCATTTAGTCTATTACACTTCTTAATAAAGCATTGCGAATGACTTTATAATGTTTTTATATGATAATGACTCATATTTATTATATCGTGTGACGCTGTGAAAAATAAAAGTTTAGTGTGCCACCAAATCATGGCCTGGTGCCACCAAATGAAGAAGTTCGTGGCCACCAGAGGAAAATATTAGTCTGGAGCCCTGCCCTAACCGTTACATCAAGAGGTCCGAAACACCCAACACCCTAACAGTTACAACAAGAGGTCCGAAACCCCTTGATGAGATTGCTACACGCTAGGTGTTGTATAGGGTCACTACGATATTTTCTTAAAGTATCAAGTCTCTGCTATAAAAAAAATAAAAAAATAAAAAAGGGAAGAGAACCAGGCATTCCATACCAATAGGGCTCAGCAGTGGTCATTACAGTAAAGTCTACACCTGTTGTATTCGGCTCATGTGACAAATAACATTTGATTTGCTTGATTTGAGACCTAAAGAGTAACAATGGGCCAGAGAAGCAGCACACTTCCACACTCACCCTCAATGAGAGGAAGCATTACAGCATGGTGAAAAATGCAAGGACCACAAGCCCAGATGGGGGAGAACAATTGGGACAGAAACATCTACAGGTGCCCTCCAGCCAAAACAAAGTGCGTAATGCCCTTCATGAAATCCATAGCAGGAGAAATGTTGTTATCTGACTTCATCCGCCGGTGGATTACCGACTTCCTGACTAACAGGACACAGCACGTTAAGATGGGACTCCCTAACTCTCAGCACTGGGGTGCCGCAGGATTGCATGCTCTCCCCCCTCCTCTACTCACTCTACACCAATGACTGTCTGTACCCCAAACTACTCAAGTTTGCTGATGACACCACCCTGGTTGGTCTCATCTCCAGTGGCGAGGAGTTCAAGTGCCATGGAGAGATTGACCGCCTGGTGCAGTCACAATAACCTGGAACTCGACAGTCAGTGGAGATGGTGGTTGACTACAGGAAATGGCCCCCATCATCTCGTCACCTCGAGATTGATGGCTCAGCCATCAGCACAGCCAAGTCATTCAAATTCACGGGGACCATTATCTCCCACAAACTCATGTGGGAGGACAACTTCACAGTGGTGACCAAGAAGGCTCGACAGAGCCTCAAACTCTAATCTGACAATTCTGGTTTGGTTCTACACGTCCATCATTGAGTCCATTCTCACCTTTTCTAGGTTGTAAACTGTCATGGTAAAAACATATAGATTCAATGGTTGTAAAGATGGGGAGAGGTCTGTCCGTAATAAAGAGATGCTCTGCTTTTTTGACACCACATTCCACAAAGCATGTCCTGCAGGCTGTAGTTTTATCTTATCTTTATTATAGTCCAGTCATATGGTCAAGTGCTGCAAAGAAAGACCTACTTAAGCTGCAGCTGGCCCAGAACAGAGCGGCACATCTTGCTCTTCATTGTAATCAGTGGGCTAATATTAGCACTATGCATGCCAGTCTCTTTTGCCTAAGAGTTGAGGAAAGACCTCACTGGATCAGTTCTTGTTATTATAAGAAACATTAATGTGGTGGAAATTACAAATTGTTTGCATAATCAACTTACACACAGCACCAGACATGACACCAGGGATCTTTTCACAGTCCCTAGGTCCAGAACAAATTCAAGGAAACGTACAGTATTATACAGAGCCATGAGTGCATGGAACTCCCTTCCATCTCATGTAGAGCAAGTGAACAGCAAACCTGGTTTCAGAAAACAAATAAAGCAACATCACAGCACAACGCCTCTCCCTACTGTGACCTACTTGTTGTGTGTATGTACTGACATGTTTAACTGATAGACGCACACTACACGTAATGTTTTTAAATGCATGTAAATTGTAAAGTATTTTGTCTAATGTATTTTTCATTATGAGTCGGACCCCAGTAAGACTAGCTGTCGCCATTAGCATCGGCTAATGGGAATACTAATAAATACAATAAAAATGTATCTATCACCGTCTGGTATGGGTCTGCCCGCTGCAAGGGCAAACTGCAGAGCATCCTCCGGTCTGCGGAGGTCACCGGCTGTCACCTACCCTCCATCAGCACGTCTCCAGGACAAGGAAGTGTGCGGGTAAGATCATCGATGACCCTGCCCACCCCGGACACCACATATTTCAAAGACCCCGCTCTGGCAGACAGTTTAGGTCAATATGACCAAAACCGCCCACCACCTGAACAGTTTCTTCCCCCATGCTGTGGCCCTCATCAACCGGCCATCGGGCTCATAGGGATTGAAGGAGAATTCCGCCACTTTATAACCAGTTATTATGCTGTTAGTATACACTCACCGGCCAGTTTATTAGGTAGACCACTCCGTTCACGAAAATGGATCACATTGCCGTGGCTTGTTATATGAAGCAGGTAGACAGGCATTCAGTTACTGTTCGATTGAACGTTAGAATGGGCAAAACAAGTGACCTAGGCGCGCTGGATCCAGTATCTCAGAAACGGACGCCCTCCTGGGCTTTTCATGCATGACAGTGTCTAGGGTTTAGAGAGAACGATGCGACAAACAAAAAACATCCAGCCAGCGACAGTCCTGTGGGCAAAAACACCTTGTTGATGAGAGGTTGTGGAATTTCTTTCCTTCTTAATGCGTTTGAGCCAATCAGTTGTGTTGTGACATGGTAGAGGTGGTATACAGAAGATAGCCCTAATTGGTAAAAGACTAAGTCCATATAATGGCAAGAACAGCTCAAATAAGCAAAGAGAAATGACAGGCTATCATTACTTTAAGACATGAAGGTCAGTCAATATGGAACATTTCAAGAACTTTGAAAGTTTCTTCAAGTGCAGTCTTAAAAACCATCAAGCACTATGATGAAACTGGCTCTCATGAGGACCACCACAGCAATGGAAGACCCAGAGTTACCTCTGCTGCAGAGGATAAGTTAATTAGCGTTAACTGCACCTCAGATTGCAGCCCAAAATAAATGCACAGAGTTCAAGTAACAGACATCTTAACATCAACTGTTCAGAGGAGACTGCGTGAATCAGGCCTTCATGGTCGAATTGCTGCAAAGAAACGACTACTAAAGGACACCAATGATAAGAAGAGACTTGCTTGAGCCAAGAAACACAAGCAATGGACATTAGACCGGTGGAAATCTGTCGTTTGGTCTGAGGAGTCCAAATTTAAGATTTTTTGGTTCCAACCGCCGTGTCTTTGTGAGACGGAGAGTAGGTGAACGGATGATCTCTGCATGTGTGGTTCCCACTGTGAAGCATGGAGGAGGAGGTGTGATGGTGCTTTGCTGGTGACACTGTCAGTGATTTATTTAGAATTCAAGGCACACTTAGCCAGTATGGCTACCACAGCATTCTGCAGCAATACTCCATCCCATCTGGATTGCGCTTAGTGGGACTATCATTTGTTTTTCAACAGGACAATGACACAACACACCTCCAGGCCGTGTAAGGGCTATTTGACCAAGAAGGAGAGTGATGGAGTGCTGCATCAGATGACCTGGCCTCCACAATCCCACGACCTCAAACAAATTGAGATGGCCTGTGATGAGTCGGACCGCAGAGTGAAGGAAAAGCAGCCAACAAGTGCTCAGAATGTGGGAACTCCTTCAAGACTGTTGGAAAAGCATTCCAGGTGAAGCTGGTTGAGAGAATGCCAAGAGTGTGCAAAGCTGTCAAAGCAAAAGGTGGCTACTTTGAAGAATCTCAAATATAAAATATATTTTGATTTTTTTAACACTTGTTTGGTTACAACATGATTCATATGTGTCATTTCATAGTTTTGATGTCTTCACTATTATTCTACAACATAGAAAATAGTAAAAATAAAGAAAAACCCTTGAATGAGTAGGTATGTCCAAACTTTTGACTGGTACTGTAGTTGTGGAAACTAATGGAGAACAAGAAAAAAGATGGTATAGGAGCAAGCGTTGCGTGAGTATTGTGTGTGCCAAACAGTTACTGTTATTTCACAATATTTTTTTTGACCATTGGAACAGTGTAAACAACACTAAATAAATAAGTGTACCAGAGAGTATCTTCTAACAAAGATTTGTTTAAATATACAGTTGAAGTCGGAAGTTTACATACACCTTAGCCAAATACATTTAAACTCAGTTTTTCACAATTCCTGACAGGGAATAGCTCAGTTGGTAGAGCATGGCATTTGCAACGCCATGGTTGTGGGTTCAATTCCCACGGGGGGCCAGTATGAAAAATGTATGCACTCTAACTGTAAGTCGCTCTGGATAAGAGCGTCTGCTAAATGACTAAAATGAAAATTTAATCCTAGTAAAAATTCCCTGTCTTAGGTCAGTTAGGATCACCACTTTATTTTAAGAATGTGAAATGTCCGAATAATAGTAGAGAGAATGATTTATTTCAGCTTTTATTTCTTTCATCACATTCCCAGTGGGTCAGAAGTTTACATACACTCAATTAGTATTTGGTAACATGCCTTTCAATTGTTTAACTTGGGTCAAACGTTTCGGGGAGCCTTCCACAAGCTTGCGAAAGTATTCACCCACCTTGGCATTTTTCCTATTTTGTTGTCTTACAACCTGGAATTAAAATTGATTTTTTGGGGGTTTGTATCATTTGATTTACACAACATGTCTACCACTTTGAAGATGAAAAATATTATTTAAGTCATACCACAGATTCTCAAATTGGATTGAGGTCTGGGCTTTGACTAGGCCATTCAAATGTTTCCCCTTAAACCACTTGAGTGTTGCTTTAGCAGTATGCTTAGGGTCATTGTCCTGCTGGAAGGTGAACCTCCATCCCAGTCTCAAATCTCTGGAAGTGGCGTCTCCTGAGTGGCGCAGTGGTCTAAGGCACTGCATCGCAGTGCTAGCTGTGCCACTAGAGATCCTGGTTCGAATCCAGGCTCTGTCGCAGCCGGCCGCGACCGGGAGACTCATGGGCGGCGCACAATTGGCCTAGCGTTGTCCAGGGTAGGGGAGGGAATGGCCGGCAGGGATGTACCTCAGTTGATAGAGCATGGCGTTTGCAACGCCAGGGTTGTGGGTTCGATTCCCACGGGGGACCAGTATGATTTTTTTTTTTATACAAAAAATATATATGTATTCACTAACTGTAAGTCGCTCTGGATAAGAGCGTCTGCTAAATGACTAAAATGTAAAATGGAAGACAAACACGTTTCCCTCAAGGATTTCCCTGTATTTAGCGCCATCCATCATTCCTTCAATTCTGACCAGTTTCCCAGTCCCTGCCGATGAAAAACATCCCCAGAGCATGATGATGCCACCACCATGCTTCACTGTGGGAATGGTGTTCTCAGGGTGATGAGTTGTAGTGGGTTTGCGCCAGACATAGCGTTTTCCTTGATGGCCAAAAGGCTCAATTTTAGTCTCATCTGACCAGTGTACCTTCTTCCATATGTTTGGGGAGTCTCCCACATGACTTTTGGCGAACACCAAACGTGTTTGCTTATTTTTTTCTTTAAGCAATGGCTTTTTCTGGCCACTCTTACATAAAGCCCAACTCTGTGGAGTGTACGGCTTAAAGTGGTCCTATGGACAGATACTCCAATCTTCGCTGTGGAGCTTTGCAGCTCCTTCAGGGTTATCTTTGGTCTCTTTGTTGCCTCTCTGATTAATGCCCTCCTTGCCTGGTCCGTGAGTTTTGGTGGGCGGCCCTCTCTTTGCAGGTTTGTTTTGGTGCCATATTCTTTCCATTTTATTATAATGGATTTAATGGGGCTCCGTGGGATGTTCAAAGTTTCTGATATTTTTTTATAACCCAACCCTGATCTGTACTTCTCCACAACTTTGTCCCTGACATGTTTGGACATCTCCTTGGTCTTCATGGTGCTGCAGACTCTGGGGCCTTTCAGAACAGGTGTATATATACACTGAGATCATGTGACATTTAGATTGCACACAAGTGGACTTTATTTAACTAATTATGTGACTTCTGGAGGTAATTGGTTGCACCAGATCTTATTTAGGGGCTTCATAGCAAAGGGGGTGAATGCATATGCACGCACCACTTTTCCGTTATTTATTTTTTAAACAAGTTTTTTTTCTTCATTTCACTTCACCAATTTGGACTATTTTGTGTATGTTCATTACATGAAATCCAAATAAAAATCCATTAAAATGACAGGTTGTAATGCAACAAAATAGGAAAAACGGCATGGGGGATGAATACTTTTGCAAGGCACTGTAGCCTCGTTATCGTATTGTGTTACTTTTTATTTTAAGGTTGTTCACCTGTTGTACTCGGCGCATGTGACAAATACAATTTGATTTGATTTGGAAAGGGCACAAAGGCTGGTGGGAGTGGTTTTGCCAAATAGAATCATGGGAGTTTGAACATTGAACAACAGAAAAATATTGTAGTAAGCTGACTATAAATATCGTTCTATAGCAGTGGTCACCAACCGGTCGATCGCGATAGAAGTGAAGTGTTCCCATTTTGAACCATTTCATGTGTCTGAAGGTACAAACTCTGCCTTCCTGGCGGGCCCAGAGAGCAAACCAAGTGCACTATAGGCCTACTGCTGGGCAATCGGATGGCTCAGATTACCATGTCTGCAGTAACGTAGCAGGCATAAAAGAAAGCTACAGCAAAGTTGATACTGCGAGATTTCAAAACCATCACTAGAGAGAGATTGTCAACAAACACAGCAAAGAGCTGCTGTTTTTAGGAGTGAGTTCATGTTTAAGTTCTTACTCAATGTCAACACTTTATTCAACACTTTTATATGCAATTAAAATGCGTGTTCTTCCTACTTCCACTCGCGCTACAACCAACACAGCTGTAATGAATGAGTAGGCTTGCGCAATTATTAGCGGCTTGGATCTTTTTGAATATCGAGAAATATTTAACTTTCTCTGTTCATATGAGTAACAACATGAATTTGTGCATGAGGCAAGAATAATGCAATGCGACTCGAGTTTTAACATCAGCTGGAAGACTGTTTCACTTTTTGGTCAGAGTCAGCAGAGGAAAGGGAGAGCGGAAGGATGTTGAGGCGGACCCCAGTCTCCTCCTGCTCTCTCCCTTCGCTGAGACTGACCATCAGATGTAGGCACCATCAGCCTAGTAATATATTTAAATGTATGCTCACTCAGCTGTGCCTCACAAGTAAAACAACTGATCTATTACCGGTGTGATCATATAGCCTACCTCAAATGTTGAAATATAATTGTAAAAAATAGTCCGAAGCAAGCAAAGTCAATATGCAGTGATAATGTATTGGGCCTATAGCCTACTGCACAAACCTCATTGATACAGTGCTGTTTTTAAAAGGTTAATGTTGCATATAGGCATACGTTTTTTAAGTAATGTAAAAAAAAAATCTGAGCGATAGATCTCGGCTTGCATTTTGACTCAGAAAGTGATCTCGACTCAAGAAAGGTTGGTGACCACTGTTCTATAGGTTTTTTAGCGTCTATTTAAAATATTAACAGTTGTTATTATAAATGGAGAACCTGATCAAAATATAGCAGGGAGTTCCAATATGATCAGAAAACTACAGATGGGTTATATAGATTGCTGAAAATGATCATCCATAATTTATTGTATTAGTCATTTACATTATTTAGCAGACGCTGTTATCCACAGCGACTTACAGTAGTGAATGCATACATTTTCGTACTGGTCCCCCTTGAGAATCGAACCCACAACCCTGGTGTAACAAGCGCCATGCTCTACCAACTGAGCCACACGGGATCATCTCAGGGACCTACTTGAAATATCACAGAGAAGGAATTTACGGTTTTGCTCATCACTAAACAGTCAATAGGAATTAAATAATACAATTACACAAACTGTGTAGGACATCACTAAATATTTCATAATATCAACCAAAATGTTAAAGGTGTGCGGAATTGTCCTTTAAGTGACACTGCATTGGGCCAATTACTGCACCATCAATTACCTCAAATACAAAATCTGCACTATACTGTATTCAGTGTTTCCCCTATATTCAGCATATACTGTTCTGATATTGTAATTCAGTATGATGTCTATATTTTGTTTGTATATTGTCTATTGCATGCTGGCAGCACCTACTCACTAAGGCAAATTCTGGGTATGTGTAAATGTACTTGGCAAATAAAGGCGATTCTGATCCCAGGAAAGGTTGAGTGAATGTGATGAAATCTTGCTCACCCCAAAGGGAATCACTGCCAAAGAAATCACAGCAGAAAAATGTAGCATTCCTAGAAAGAAGGTCAAAGTAGAGGCTATAGGCCAGACTCTGTAAGCCTACATGTCATTGACCTGAGTTTAGCTTTCAATTCAGAGTGGAAACTGCCTAGTCCAAGAATGGCAACCATTGCTAAATCTGGTTCCAATAGTGTTATTATAAGTAACTAAATATGCATAATTGCCTGTGACCAAAACTATAGCCTAATCAATGAACATAGTCAACCACAAAGATAGTCATCTTGAACATCACATGGTCATTAGTTTAAGTGTAGCCAATCCATCTTCCAAACAGAGGTAGCTAGCTACCCAAATAGAGCACAATTACTAGTGGAATCAATATACCCTAACATGCATTTTAATACCTGAGGGAATTTAGCTAACTACAGTAGCTACATAGGTAGCTGCTCTTTAGATTACATATTTAGGGAGATGAACATTTGAACATGATTTGTGTGCCATAAAATACTGGTGGGTTCCATTCATAAAAGTGGACTTGTGGGTTTCCTGGTTATATCCAAGTCAAATAGGTTTGCACGCTCAACATAGCACCCAAATTCTGCAACAACATCCGACCTCAGTCCCACAACAAACTAGCTAGTTGACTAGCCAGGCTAGCAATCTCTCCTTTTGACACATCTCAAGGTCTGACACCGCATGACTTGGCTAACTAGCACGAGAGCTACTGTACCACTCAACGTACAACAACCAACACTACCACCACCACCGGTGAAATGTAGATATTGTTGGGGTCAGGTTGTCAATTTCCAGCAAGCTAGTCAGCTAGCTAGTTAGCTAGCTAGCCTAATGTAAAGCATGTGCTCGACATGAGACAGTAACTGATATGTTAGCTAGCTACTTGCTTGAATATTTACATTTTATACAATTGATAACAGTAAATATTTGGTGGCAGTGGTGATGCACAGTTAATAAAGACGTTAAGTCGATAAGTACGGTCATTGAAATATGGTGTACCGTCTTTTTATGAAGGTTACGCCGTTGATGCTGCACAATAAGGCAATGGTTAAATGAATGGGGGTTGGGCTACTAGCAATAAAAATACATGGAGTCCGCAATTCAAGCTGGATGATATAACGCGAGTGTGCTATTTGGACTCACCTGGCTATAGTGCACCCTGAATGGTTTTAGATAATTGGAGCTGGTGCACGGAACGACCTGGATATCATTTATCTGCTCCATAGTTCAGACTGCTAGCTGCCCACCGGTGTTTCTCACCACAACAGATAGCACAAACCGCAGGTCGTAGTGGAGAATGAGACAAATGTCTACGGATGCCTAGTAAGGTCACAACACACTTTTCTTATTTTATAAAAAATAATAATCTAAAGTCGCATGACAGGTTAATGAATACTCATTGGATGATGATTGATGAATATTGCATAAACCAAAGTAATCAAAAAAAAATATATATATATAATAATTTTCATGACAAATGAAGGACAAGCGAGTGGGATTAAAACTATATGCAGTGCTTCATAGAGTAAAATAGAAATTAAACTCATTAGCACAGCTGTGCCTCTGCCTATTGTCGGCTGGTGTCCCTTTCCCGCCGATAGAAGTTGTTCGCGCACTTTGCATGCAGAATGTTTGCGGCGCGAGACTGGCAGGTGCAAGTGTCCTCAACGCGTGCAGCTATGCCGCACCTTTCCCGCCGTGACCGAAGGATTATAGATTAATTTCACCTGACTCACCTCCACCTCGGCTTAATGTCTGAAATCATCTCATAGGAATGTATAGAGAACTTCGAAAGCTGTTCAATTTAAGTCACGGGCAGCACACCTGGCTGCCACTGCTTGATTGCACAGCGTGTAACCTCTTGGCTGAGGCAGCTAACAATGGTCTTTGGCATGGTCTAAAGTGCAGGAGGCTTTGTTTCACCATAGAGACATGTTGCCCAGGGGAATTTTTATTCAATTGCTAAAGTAGCCTAACAAGTAATAGCAAACAAATCAGACTGATGCACAAATCTGTCCCATCCAAGCAGAATTAAAGATAGTCGGCTTAATGGAGGGGCTTACTGGGCCCAGGCCAGTGGGGGGCCCAAGAGGCAGTAAAGAAAGTATATGGTTAAGGAAATATATAATGTATATATTATATATGTAGTATATATTGTATATTTTTTCACAGCAACCACCAACCACAGGAACAGTGTAGACAGCCTTCTGCTGACGCTCTGCTAATGGTCAGATGGGGGGAGGAGAGGAGGTAGGGGGCTCATGTGGGTAACTTTGGGCCCTGCCTTGATTGGGTAACTGATTAATACAACATAAAATAAAAACTGCATAATAAATACATGTGACTGGTCAATTGTGTGAGTCAGGGGCTGGGCCCAAGCCCTTAGGGGGCCCAATAGGTATTTTATTTATTTATTATTATTAATAAAAAATGTTTTATCTAACCACAGGAGTCTGCTCTCAATGTTCAAAATAAACCAGAGAGCATAATTTAGCCACAGAGGATCAACAGTTTATAAAAAGGACTGTGGATTAAGTTTTATCACAAGCACATACCGTTATCTGCCAAAACATAAAGTGTCTTAAAGGGTGTTTCGCCACCATGAGCTGCCAGAACAGCTTCAATGCACTTTGGAATAGATTCAACAAGTGGACCTAAACCATGCCAGGAAAATGCACCCCATACCATAATACATACTTTGTAACCCTTGTGTTCTCAAGTGTTTCCTTTATTTTGGCAGTTACGGGTACGACTACAGTCGGGAAGGCCTCAGTTTTGGTAGAATGTGCACCAAATATAGGCTACAGCTTGTTGCGTTGTGGCCATAGGCATATAATCCATAGAAGGGTTTTGTAACCTCTTACCCTGGCAATTTGACTGAAAAACAAATTGGTACACTAGCAATGGATGCCAGTCCTGACTTGAATGGGAACTGCCATCTATGGATTATATTTCTATGGTTGGTTGCTGCTGTCGGTTTGCCTTTTGCAGATTTCAAAATATAATTGTGGGAAAAACGCACAGTTTGGAAAGCAAATGCCTAATGCTGAAAATAGAAGATGAATCTGTCTGTAGAAACATCTCCCTATTTGTGGCTAAATGCAGCACTGTTTTTCAAAGTAGCTGATCTTGAGATAGGCTATTTCCATAACGAGCAAATCGGCCATCTCCGTGAGTAGCCTATGGCTTCATCTTCATCCTTAGGTGAGTCAATGTGCCACTGGACATTTTATTTAGTAGTCTACTGTAGCCTGAAGCATTGAAGTTCCCCAAGAACACAGTGGCCTCCATCATTCTTAAATGGAAGAAGTTTGGAACCACCAAGACGCTTCCTAGAGCTGGCCGCCTGGCCAAACTGAGCAATCGGGGGAGAAGGGTCTTGGTCAGGGAGGTTACCAAGAACCCTATGGTCACTCTGACAGACCTCCAGAGTTCCTCTGTGGAGATGGGAGAACCTTTCAGAAGGACAACCATCTCTGCAGCACTCCACCAATAAGGTCTTTGTGGTAGAGCGGCCAGACGGAAGCCACTCCTCAGTAAAAGGCATATGAAAGCCCGCTTGGAGTTTGCCAAAAGGCACCTAAAGACTCTCAGACAATGAGAAACAAGATTCTCTGGTCTGATGAAACCAAGATTGAACTCTTTGGCCTGAATGCCAAGCATCACGTCTGGAGGAAACCTGGCACGATCCCTACGGTGAAGCATGGTGGTGGCTGCATCATGCTGTGGGGATGTTTTCATCGGCAGGGACTGGGAGACTAGGCAGGATCGAGGGAAAGATGAACGGAGCAAAGTACAGAGAGATCCTTGATGAAAACCTGCTCCAGAGTGCTCAGGACCTCAGACTGGGGCAAAGGTTCACCTTGCAACAGGACAATGACCCTAAGCACACAGCCAAGACAACGCAGGAGTGGCTTCGGGACAAGTCTCTGAATGTCCTTGAGTGGACCAGCCAGAGCACGGACTTGAACTCGATCGAACATCTCTGGAGAGACTTGAAAATAGCTGTGCTGCGACGCTCCCCATCCAACCTGGCAGAGCTTGAGAGGATCTGCAGAGAAGAATGGTCAAAACTCCTCAAATACAAGTGTGCCAAGCTTGTAGCATCATACCCAAGAAGACTCTAGGCTGTAATCGCTGCCAAAGGTGCTTCAACAAAGTACTGAGTAAAGTGTATGAATACTTATGTAAATGTGATATTTCAGTTGTCATTTTTTAAATAAACTTGCTTGTTTCTAAAAAAAACTGTTTTTGCTTTGTCATTATAGGGTATTGTGTGTAGATTGTTGAGGGGGGAAAAAACAATTGAATCCATTTTAGAATAAGTCTGTAATGTAACAAAAAGTCAAGGGGTCTGAATACTTTCCGAATGCACTTTTCGAATTGCCTCCTAATATTGTAAAATCTGTGTGTCGCTTCATTGGGCTATTGTTTTAATTCAAGACCAGATTGATCTCAGTTTGTCAGTGTCAGAGTAGCCACTAATTTCGGTAATTTGTGTGATATTAAAAAAGATTCAGCTAATGTCTTCTGTCATGTAAATGAAGTAGATTAGCATGAAATGCGTTTTTAAAAGGCTCGGGGCTCCTATAAAAAAAAAACAAAGGTGCACGGATGTGTTTCCAGTAAATCATGGTGTGCCGGGAAGTGGGAGGGGGGCTATAAAAAAAAAAACACCCCGGGACCTATGAATTCTTAATCTGGCCCTGGGGTAGCCTAGCGGTTAAGAGCATTGGGCCAGTAATTGAAAGGTCACTGGGTTGAATCCCAGAGCCGATTAGATGAAAAATCTGTAGATGTGCCCTTGAACAAGGCACTTAACTTTAGTTGCTCTGGATAAGTGCATCTACTAAATGACTAAAATGTACAATTGTGTAGCCTATATAAACCCTGGATTGCTGATGCTATGTATTGGCTATTGAGAAGCTTTGAAGCCACCGGTCGGCCGTATTGGCACTCCCCAGTAGGAATGGAATTTTACAGTATTTCAGTTAAATGTTTCAAGGACAAAATCACATGTATTTAAGTAATTTTTTGTTGTAGTGGGGGCAGTAACATTAGTAATCTAAAAAAAAGATACTTGAAGAAAATGTTTGAATATACAGTAGGCTATCTTTTACGTTTTATTTTTGTGTTTAGCCCATATAATATAATTTAAAAGTATGCATTAAGGTGGCTGTAATAAAATAAATGTGGCAAAAACTAATGTAGACATTAATAAATGCATTTCTATAGCTTCCAAAATATATATTTTTTACACTGGTAAGGGAGTGCCAAGATGGAGGCACAGTGGCTTCAACACAGCGCCCCCTAATAGTCATCTAGTGTATAGACAAATCATTGGCAGGGTATAGGCCCTTACTTACTACCATAGACTGTATAGCCTACAACCAGTCTACTGTTTTATTTTGTGGTTGTCTACTGAGTAGGCCTACTGTAGTTTCAATACTGTTTGTCATTACTTTAGCCTATTGATCATATGGATCCGTCAGTGAAAATCCAAATTTTAAAAGTTCCAACACAGAAAAACTGCTTTTTAACATACTTAATTGCCATTTTTGGAAGGAAAACTATTTCACTCATATTGTAATTAATTATAGGTCATATTCATAGAAATCTGTAAACACTGGACAGTTACTTTAATAGTAATACACAATGGTTGCATTTGTGTGATTGTTATTTTGGTGCTGGCCATAATGAGCTTATATGACTAAACTGTAGTTAATTAGGCCTATTATCATTATGCCAATGCAGCCAATAGTCTATAATGCAGACACAAAAAATTATAAATCCTATAGTATACCTTATTGTAAAGTGTAGGCTAGATCAGAATGTGCCTAATGCCTCTGCCTGACTAAAAAACACAATTCCGATATTAGCGACATTTACAGCACCACACAGGCACACTGGTAGGCCAATCCTACATGAGTCACACTATCCTGCAGCACTTTTGAATCACGCAGCCAAAATAAAGTCTCTCCATTTCCAGCTGATCTGAGCAAGGGATTTGCAGCCGGGCAGTCTGAGACATCTCTGACTTCAAAAAGACAGAAAGAAAATAACTATACTGTCTGAGGCCACTAAAGAGATTTTTTCTGCGTGAAACCGTCCATGCGATAGATGAAGATGTTATCCCAAATGCTGTTAATTAAAATGGGGGAATATGTCCACATTTGTCGCCACACTTGTTCTCTCCACTTCAAGGCCCAATAGCATCAACTGTGCTCTCTTGTGCCGTCTCTCTCTCTCTCTCTCTCTCTCTCTCTCTCTCTCTCTCTCTCTCTCTCTCTCTCTCTCTCTCTCTCTCTCTCTCTCTCTCTCTCAAAATAAAATAAAATAACAGAATATAGTTATCTGATGCTTGTGTTACCGTTCAAATAACATATTTCTGTGATGTTCATGTCAAAGCCAAATGGGTCTGAGAGGAAGGAAGCCATTAAGTTGTGTGTTTTATCTGACTTTAGGGGTAAGCTGGGGTGTTTAATGGTGACCTCCAGCTTCTTATCTGGCCATGCGCCTCAGCTTATAATATATTCAAACCAGCTGAAGAAGCTTACTGACTTTCCCTGTCTTTCTATTACTCTTACTCTGTCTCTCTCTCTCTCTCTCTCTGTCTCTCTCTCCCTCTGTCTCTCTGTTGGTCTTTTTCTTCTTAAGTATGTCCTTCGATCTACACAAAGGTCAAAGGTGAAAAACATCTCTCATTGTTAAACTACATTTTTTTGTGTGTTCAGTCTCGGCATTTGAAACTTTGCAGTATTACGATGCACTCTAATAGGTGCCTAAATTAATTTGACTGTCGCTGCGTGCTTAGGTACTCTGTGGACCACCTCTCAGAGGGAGAGACAGAAATAGGCGGTAAATGGCCCAGTTTATCTTTGGGAAAATTAAAGCTAAAAATGCCTGGTATGCTGAAGGGCACTTAGTTTGTCTGTTCTCCTTTTGTACTTATCCAACCTAAAATATTTTAGAAATACCACCTGGAAAAGTTAATTTTTTTGGAAATCCCTACAGTGGGAAGTCAAACATTGTAAGTTATACCGTGATGTAAACGATCACTGTTATTAACATCATCTGAATCAATGGTCTAAATCTCCCTGGTGTTTGATTGAGATGTACATATTTTCCGATTTAAGATTCAGAAGTAGAGCAACAAGCTAAATTGCTCTGTGAGGATGCTGCTGTTAAGGGACTGTTTGACTCCCAGGTCAAGGTCACACACAGAGAGCATGTAATTGCCCCCTGATCCCTACAGCATTGTGAGAAACCGGATATCCCCTCCTCTCCTGAAGCAGGTGTAGGGCAGACTCCGGCCTTTTCTCATTTGGGGAAAAGTCTGTCCTCCACCCTCTCTCCACCGTCCTCTCTCCTCCATGTCCCGGAAACTGATAAGTGGCCGAGGAGATTTCAATTCGTTAGTAAGCAAACGGAACAGTGTCCTCCCCTCCTTGATAGCCACCTTTCATCGAGGCTAGTAATGTGTACCCTACCTGAGTCCTTTGGGGAAGAGTTTTGAAATCTGCCACACTCCCTTTGAATCAGCTTATGTTTTGTCAGAGGAGAAAAGCATGCACACATTTAAAAACAATATGCTAATGATCGTTTTATCTATAAAATGTTGTGCACAACTAACTTAATTGTTTTTTTTATCAGTTTACACATTTATTTTGGGTACCACCGCTGTAAATGTAATTTGCCTGATGACGCTCGAGTGGAGAAGGAGAGCCTCATTTCATACAAGCACATTTCTGTCCACGTTAATATGATTGAAATGCTATATGCCAATCCCTCAGCTATCATTACAACAGGCAATATCTGCTCTCCTCCATTCAGAATCATTAGAAGCAGCAGACAAAGCGATCCAATTTCTCCTTTGCTATTTTTATTATCCATGGAACCCTTGGCCCAGGCAATTTGTCAATCGAACGAAATAACACCAATTTCCCTCAAATCTACTGACCACTTAATCTCATTATACTCAGACAGTATTTGACTAAATCTAGACAATGTATCTTAATCGCTCCCAAATGCATTGAAGATCATAGATAAATTCAGCTCCATTTCAAGTTATAAAATTAATCTTAACAAATCAGCCCTACTGCCTCTCAAGACCCCGATGGAGGACTCCATCTCTACTTATGGAATCCCAGTTGTTTCACATTTTAAATATTTGGGAGTAGGGTTAGGGGTGGAGGCCCCCATAATACAAAGTAATGCCCACTTGTTCATTTTTCATAACATGCTAAATTGCTTACACTCTGTAACATGAGCATTACTTTGTATTATGCATTTATTTCTGAGTGGCAGCCCAAAGGTACAACAGAAAAAGATATATGGAAAATAATAAATAAAAATGTGATATGAATTGAATATATGAATTTTAAGATAGTACCTGTAACAACACCATGCCGAGAGAAAACAGTGATGTTTCGAAAACACTTCTACTGGCTAGGTTTGAATATGGCATGAGATCTATCTTTATGGACTAACTCAGTGTTCCCCAACTGGCGGCCCGCGGGCTGAATTTAGCCCACGGGTGGTTTTTATTTTCCCCCAAAAGTTTTCGGACCAAAGAAAACCCCAGGAAATCAGCTCCAAGTGATTTAGATTTTGGTAATCTGTTCCCAAGTATTCACAGGCGTAATAGAGAGACACGTGATCGTATACAAGTGTAAGCAAGGTTTGAAATGATTTTGTCTTAGTCAAATATTATGTATGTTTGGGCTTCTTGCGGTCAATTTGCAGTCTACAAATGATTTGTAATTATGTTCTGGCCTTCCGACATCTGCGCAACAAAAAATTGGCCGAGGCTGAATCTAGTTGATGATTCCTGGACTAACTGATCTATTTTACTGTAGTAAGATGCAGTGTTGGTTCACTCAGAGATGGCAAGGTTGTAGTATTGTGCAGTGGTGTAAAGTACTTAAGTAAAATTACTTTAAAGTACTACTTTAGTCGTTTGTTGGGGTATCTGTACTGTACTATTTATATTTTTGAGATCTTTTACTTTTTACTTCACTACTTTTCTATTAAGGTATCTTTACTTTTACTCAAGAATGACAATTGGGTACTTTTTCCACCACTGATATTGCGTAGTAAACGGGCGGTATTAATGATAATGTCTTCCACAATGAATGACATACGCAAAAGTTGCGTGCCCTTAGCTCAACTCTGACTCGAGCCACAAATGTTCTGGTAATACAGTTTTAATGAAAATGACATGGTGTAAATTTGAACAATTACAAACTATTCTAAAAACTCTCTATCATACGTGATCTTAATTTAGCCTTAATTTCCAGGGCTGACACCATATAGCGTGGCCAGCTCGGTGTTCACGCTAACAATAATACCAATCAGCGCAATCACAACAGTGTTAAGAGGGCCCGTCCCGAACGTGTTGAGTAACGAGGCAGGAGAGGTGGCCAGCCCAACCTTGGGACGCGGATGGATGATGTCACCTGTCCGAACCAGGGGCGCTCCCTCCCTCTCAAACATTCCGTTCAGCCCCAATCTCGGCTAGGCCGGTTTCCTCTCCTCTAGTGGAGCCTGGGACTCCCACCCTCCATACGGGGACAGGATGTAACACTTTTGCTGGCTGATTTACATCTAAATAAACACAGGCAGACCAAACAATGTGCAGACTGAAAGGGAACGCACGCCTTTCTCCTCTGCCTGGGCCATTTGATATTGGCATATCGGGCCCAGCTGGGAAGGCTGATAAGCGGAGTGGGAGGGGAATCGCTGGCCCAAAAGGACAGCATTGTCCTGGAGCCATGCTGGGACAAAGTAGTGTGCCACAAGGAGGAGGTCCCCACAAGAAAGGAGGTCCCTTCAAGTTCAAGGAGCATTCGCATAAGGATGGAGGGTAGAAGTGGCAAGCGGGCCAGCAATCTGAGATGTTTTCCAGTTTGAGTCACAGGTCCGGCGGGAAGAATCTGGTGGATATCGTAGATGCCGTCTCCTGCCGTTGTGACCTTGAGCAAAACTGCTCCAGGGGTGCGGCAACGTGGCACTTCTCTGAAAAGGAATATGGGGCAATGCAAATAGTCCGGGTAGCCATGATTAGCTGTTCAGGAGTCTTATGGCTTGGGGGTAGAAGCTGTTAAGAAACCTTTTGGAAAAGAAAAGGAGAGCCGCACACTCTAGGAGCTCAGATGGAATAATTTAATAACCTAATAACCAACGTTTCGACAGACAAGCTGTCTTCATCAGGGTATAATGACAAACACTGCGGGTCACTAGTTTATATAGTGTCAAAGGACACACACAAGTGTCTGTAATCATGGCCAGGTGTGGCCTGATAGCATTAGTTAATTCACAGATAAACAGAACATACAAAAAACATGAATAGATAGCATACGATCATAGATACAACTTGGCTACATAGGCCCACAAACATTTACAATGAATAGCAAAATCACAAGAATCACAAGAATGGCTTCAAATCAAAGTCTACGTTGAGACCGAAGGGAGCAAGGGTCTTTAAATTAAAGATCCAGGCAGCCTCTCGTTTTAACAATAAGTTGTTGAGGTCACCCCCTCTCCTAGGGAGAGTGACATGTTCAATGCCGATATAACGTAGGGACGAAATTGAGTGGTTCACTTCCAAAAAGTGGGCAGTGACTGGGTATGTCGAGTTTTTGCACCTAATGGTGCTACGATGCTCCGAGATTCGTACTTTTAAATCGTGCTTTGTTTTACCCACATAATTTTTACCACAAGAACAAGTTATAAGATAAATAACTTCCTTAGTGGAGCATGTAATAAAACATTGATTGGGATCTGTTTCCCTGTTTGGGACACCTATCAGGCCACACCTGGCCATGATTACAGACACCTGTGTGTGTCCTTTGACACTATATAAACTAGTGACCCGCAGTGTTTGTCATTATACCCTGATGAAGACAGCTTGTCTGTCGAAATGTTGGTTATTAGGTTATTAAATTATTGCATCTGAGCTCCTAGAGTGTGCGGCTCTCCTTTTCTTTTTCAAGTGTTCTACTCCGTTAGCCAGCACCTCGCCTAAATAGGTGTGCGTTTCTTTCGCCTCTATATTAAGAAGCCTTTTGGACCAAGACTTGGTGCTCCGGTATCGCTTGCCGTACGGTAGCAGAGAGAACAGTCTATGACTAGGGTGGCTGGAGTCTTTGACAATTTTTAGGGCCTTCCTCTGACACCGCCTTGTATAGAGGTCCTGGATGGCAGGAAGCTTGGCATCAGTGATGTACTGGGCCGTACGCACTACCCTCTGTAGTGCCTTGCGGTCGGAGGCCGAGCAGTTGCCATACCAGGCGGTGATGCAACCAGTCAGGATGCTTTCTATGGTGCAGCTGTATAACTTTTTGAGGATCTGAGGACCCATGCCAAATCTTTTCAGTCTCCTGAGGGGGAATAGGCTTTGTCGTGCCCTCTTTACGACTGTCTTGGTGTGTTTGGACCAGATCTTCAGACGAGGGCAGGAGGAGAGAATTATTCACTGCCTGACGCAGTCCCCTGAGCTGGCCTTTGAATATGCCTTGCACAATAGTTTTGAGGATGTTGCATAGTTTCGCAATCGAAACACATAAAAATATATGCATTGACTAGGGAATATGCCTGTCTTACGCTAGCATTTTTCTGTTATAAAGAATGTGCTTAATGTTTGTGTACATTTATTTACAAAACCAAATGCAATTATTTCTTTACATGTACAATTTAATAATTTTTGACAATACATTTCTCCAGAGTGACAGTCAGTGCAGTATAGCCTTTATTAAGAGGGCTGAATGAGCAAAGAGCATAGAGAGAAGCAGTCTACTTCATGTGTAGTGTAAATGCGTGTGAGAGAGGGTGTGTGTTCTATGTTATAGTCATATGGTATGTGTTTCCGTGTGTTGAGATATTTGCTATTTCAGGGTAGCAGTTGATTGACGCACGCAGACATACTCATGATACCTGGAGTGACCCTGAGCTTGGCATTCATTGGTGGGTGTGAGTGATTGAGATTTATAAACTGGGTGGTTCGAGCCCTGAATGCTGATTGGCTTAAAGCCGTGGTATATCAGACCGTATACCACGGGTATGACAAAACATACATTTGTACTGCTCTAATTACATTAATAACCAGTTTATAACAGCAGTAAGGCACCCCGGGTGTTTGTGGTATATGGCCAATACACCACGGCTAAGCGCTGTATCCAGGCACTCTGCGTTGCGTCACGCATAAGAACAGACCTTAGCCGTGGTATATTGGCCATATATCACACCCCCTCGTGCCTTAATGCTTAAGTATAGCGCTGGAGCTGAGCAAAGTGAATAACTCCTGAAAGTAACAGGGTGGTAACCTTGCTTTCACCTATCCAATTACTTACTTACAGTGCTTACTTCTATGCGGAGCATACTTTGCAGAGCCATACTCTTTACTGCTCCTGGAAGGCATATTTAGTAGTAGTAACTAGTGGTTCTACAACATTTCATTACATGGTTAGAGTGGACTCATTTACCATGCAATGCACTCATCTTTAAAGGGCCCCGTTTGGACAGTCCCCACAGGGGCCCAGCGCCTTATCTTCTCGCTGGTTCGACCCTGGGACACCCCTCAATGTGCTAATCCAGTCCCCCCAGCGAGCATCCTGGTTTGAAACCCTTTTCAGGGCCCTTTCCGTCACCCCAAATTAGGGCCTGCGGCCACCAGACGCAAGCCAGGTCCCGACAGGCTTAGACAGCATGCCAGACATGGAGCCAGCCCACGTCCCATAGACTCACACCCTATTCCTTTCTCTTCTATCCTGTTTTTCTCCCTTTGTTCTTTCTCTCGTTATAAATCGCCAAGCGTAGTTGGTAGCGTAGTTTATCAGTAAGAGGTCAACAGGGGGATTTGAGCTGGACCCTGGATGAGAGAGCCAGGGCCCCTGGGAATGCACTCAGCGGAGGTGCCTGCTGCGCCTCTTGTTAAGAGGCCCGGGGTGTGGGGCTGGACAGTCCGAATCGCTTCAACATGCAGTCTGGACGCTCAGTCGCCACTCGCCGCCGCAGGCACAGGAGATGCTCCCAAATCCCAAATCCACTACCGGTCAAAAGTTTTAGAATACCTACTCATTCAAGGGTTTTTCTTTATTTGTACTATTTTCTACATTGTAGAATAATAGTGAAGACATCAAAACTATGAAATAACACATATGGAATCATGTAATAACCAAAAAAGTGTTAAACATATTTTATATTTGAGATTCTTCAAATAGCCACCCTTTGCCTTGATGACAGCTTTGCACACTCTTGGCAATCTATTTTGATTTGTTTAACACTTTTTTGGTTACTACATGAAACCCTTGAATGAGTAGGTGTTCTAAAACTTTTGACCGATAGTCATCAGTTGCGATAACACATAATCGAAACCCCATGTTCACCTTCTGTGGTGTGTGGTGTGTAGGGTATTTGAAGAAAGACTGGACTGAAATCATATCTGACTATTTTTGTGTGTGCATTATAGCCATGTAAATGGAATTTCCAAACTGTTTAAAAGTAATGCAACTGTGATCATGTAAAAGCAATGAATGTTTGAAGGCAGTTGTACCATCGTCCAAATCCCAAATTGACACCTGACTAGATGCTTCTATGTGATATAGGATATAAAAAATGATGTAATATATTGTACGTTTGATGGCACTCTAGAGCAGCCATGTTCATTTTGAGTGGAAGTGGTCAGTGGCAGAATAGATTGTGTGGTTATACCAAGCAGGCTGCCGCCACCTCTCACTTCAAACATGCCTTTCCCTCCCTCTTCTTGTCCATTTCCAGGTATGGCCAAAATAAAGGGAACCCGATCCGTGTGTGTAACTCGTGTTTCGTGAATAGAGGCCCCCAAAGAGCCAGCCCCCATCCCCACTCCCCTACTTTCCACTAGAGGCCTTTGTAATGGAAAACCTCCACTGTTATTTCGACCCTCATATTTTTAGGCAAGGCTATTATTGTTCTCCCTATAGCCTACGCCAGGATGTGTTAGTTGGAATTCTTGTTTTGTCGTCTTTATTATGCTGGAGAATGGCCGCCCCACCCACAACCCTTTTGGCCCCCCTGGGTTCTGGGGGGGGGGGAGAGGAGCAAAGACCCTACGAAGGCAGATGGAGGGCTGGTTTGTGGGGATTACTGGGCCCTAAGGCTGACGGGACCAATGAACCTTGATCTCTCTATCAATTTACTGGGGGACAGCTGCCCACATCCAGTCCCCCCTGCGGAGAGAGAGGGGCTATTTGAACTGCCCCCACCCCCCTAACCCACCCCAGTCCTATTGTCTTTACCCTGAGCTGGTTAAGGAATGTTAGGTAGTACCACACATATTCCACCTCTCTAGGGTTGGAGGTCTTCATTTGTGTGTGTGTGTGTGTGTGTGTGTGTATGAGTGTGCACGCGTGACTATGTATCTCTATGTACCTGTGTGTGAGTGCGTATGCGTGACTGTGTGTGTGTGTGTGTGTGTGTGTACATACGTGTCTGTTCATCGTAATGGGAATCCATGTCGCCCCTCATCGTTATGGGAACGCATGCCTGCTTGAAAAGTCAAATTGAGAACTCTCTCTGTAACGTCACGTAACTCAATCCCTGGACTGGGCGCACAGTGGGGGCGTGGATTGTGGGTGTGGGGGGGGTTGTGGAAAAAGTGACGGATGGGAAAGTGAAGTGTGACACGCGTAACCAACTGAGCAAATGAGATGGCTCCATGGATGAATGTCCCCTACAACTCCAATTCAAGAGGCCACACAGCCACACGCACGAACGCATGCACGCACACACACACACACACACACACACCACCCAAACCCCAGACCCTAGTGCATCTCTGAGATCCACTGGGTGAATGGGCACTTGGAGCTCCTAAAGTTCTTTGTGTTGGAACTGCAAGCTGATTTGGCAAGTGATGGGACTGAGGAAGTGTGTGTGTGTGTGTGTGTGTGTGTGTGTGTGTGTGTGTGTGTGTGTGTGTGTGTGTGTGTGTGTGTGTGTGCATGTGTGGTGGGTGGGGGTTGAGGTGTAATGACATAGGGGCCTAGCTGCAGCTGGAGTCTTTAACCCTAGCTGTAGAATAATAATTAGCGCTTTTGTCTTGTCACCACAGCAGTATGTTAATAACACACCCGGCTACGGTTGCCTGATCAGCGTGTGTGTGTGTGTGTGTGTGCATGTGTGTGTGTGGGCGTGTGTGTGTGTGTGTGTGTGTGCATGCAGGCGCGTGTGAGAGATAGGGAGAACGAGAGTTCATGCTTATTACATTGGGGATTGGGTGGAAGTCAATGTATTGCCCCATCTACAGTATATTATAAACTGGGTGGTTCGAGCCCTGAATGTTGATTGGCTGATAGCCGTGGTATATCAGACCGTATACCATGGGTATGACAAAACATTTATTTTTACTGCTCTAATTACGTTGATAACCAGTTTATAATAGCAGTAAGGCACCTTGGGGGTTTGTGGTATATGGTCAATATACCACGGCTCCGCGTTGCGTCGTGCCTAAGAACAGCCCTTAGCCGTGTATAATTGGATAAGAGCGTCTGCTAAATGACTTAAATGTAAATGTATATTGGCCATATACCACACCACCTCGTGCCTTATTCCTTAAGTATATAATCTATGGCACACACACACACACACACACACACACACACACACACACACACACACACACACACACACACACACACACACACACACACACACACACACAGCCTCCTCTTTTTTGTCTACCCTCTCAACAGTATATGAGATGACACTAAAAATATGAAAAGAAAATGGGACCATGAGCAGCTGGTGGGCCTTCGCACTGACTCTGTGTCGCAGGAGACAAGAGTTTGATTGTACTGAGACACTTCTTCAGTAAGAGGGAGAGAGGAGGAGAGAAAGAGAAGAAGAGGATGGATCATTTCTCTAAAGTTCATGAACAGTCAAAATCATGATTGGACGATATTTGGACCATATTTGAAATTTGACGATATTTGAAGGAAACCAGATCAAATTTTGGAAGATTACCCGTAGCTGTTCTGATGAGACATCCATACATCCATAAGCCAATTACAGTGTTTCAAAAATATTGTGGGCTATTATATCCCTGTTTTGTGGTTGGTTGCTCATTTTGGGTGTGTAGACTAAAATGCTAGATTTTTGTATTCATATTATACAGTACTTATTGTGTGTTAGACTACTTAGACTACTCCCGTATGCGAACGCTTTATTAGCGTTTTCGTCATCGAGAAAAAACAGCAACCACCTTCTCAATTATTTTATTGCCCTGTGAAATTATACAAGTAAACAATTATGTATGCAATTATATATTTTTTCATGTCTGAAGCAGATGCGTCTTGCCTATGGGACGCACCTTTCGTTGGGAACAAATCAAACATTACAGCTCAATCCCCTTGAGTAATTGCAGTCCTCATCACTCATCACACACACCGACACACACACACACACACACACACACACACACACACACACACACACAATACGAGGACTGCAGACCGCAGGCGCAATTAAATCCTTTTGCTGCTAAAGTGGAGAGGCTATGAATGCCATTCAAGTGTGATTATCTCTAATGGGAACCCAATTCAAAAACATACTATTTCCTACCAAAACAGAGTCCCCCTGCCTCCACATTGTGCTACCAACTCCACCTCTTCTCAAATCAAATCAAATCAAATCAAATTTGATTGGCCACATGCGCCGAATACAACAGGTGTAGACATTGCAGTGAAATGCTTACTTACAGCCCTTAACCAACAATGCATTTATTTTTTAATAAAAAAGTAAAATAAAACAACAACAAAAAAGTGTTGAGAAAAAAAGAGCAGAAGTAAAATAAAATAACAGTAGGGAGGCTATATATACAGGGGGGTACCGGTGCAGAGTCAATGTGCGGGGGCACCAGCTAGTTGAGGTAGTTGAGGTAATATGTACATGTGGTAGAGTTAAAGTGACTATGCATAAATAATTAACAGAGTAGCAGCAGCGTAAAAGGATGGGGTGGGGGTGGGGGTGGGGGTGGGAGGGCAGTGCAAATAGTCCGGGTAGCCATGATTAGCTGTTCAGGAGTCTTATGGCTTGGGGGTAGAAGCTGTTGAGAAGTCTTTTGGACCTAGACTTGGCACTCCGGTACCGCTTGCCGTGCGGTAGCATAGAGAACAGTCTATGACTAGGGTGGCTGGAGTCTTTGACAATTTTGAGGGCCTTCCTCTGACACCGCCTGGTATAGAGGTCCTGGATGGCAGGAAGCTTGGCCCCAGTGATGTACTGGGCCGTACGCACTACCCTCTGTAGTGCCTTGCGGTCGGAGGCTGAGCAGTTGCCATACCAGGCGGTGATGCAACCAGTCAGGATGCTCTCGATGGTGCAGCTGTATAATTTTCTGAGGATCTGAGAACCCATGCCAAATCTTTTCAGTCTCCTGAGGGGGAATAGGCTTTGTCGTGCCCTCTTCACGACTGTCTTGGTGGGTTTGGACCATGATGTGGACACCAAGGAACTTGAAGCTCTCAACCTGTTCCACTACAGCCCCGTCGATGAGAATGGGGGCGTGCTCAGTCCTCTTTTTTTCCCTGTAGTCCACAATCCTCACCTTTGTCTTGGTCACGTTGAGGGAGAGGTTGTTATCCTGGCACCACACAGCCAGGTCTCTGACCTCCTCCCTATAGGCTGTCTCATCGTTGTCGGTGATCAGGCCTACCACTGTTGTGTCGTCGGCAAACGTAATGATGGTGTTGGAGTCGTGCCTGGCCATGCAGTCATGGGTGAACAGGGAGTACAGGAGGGGACTGAGCACGCACCCCTGAGGGGCCCCCGTGTTGAGGATCAGTGTGGCAGATGTGTTGTTACCTACCCTTACCACCTGGGGGCAGCCCGTCAGGAAGTCCAGGATCCAGTTGCAGAGGGAGGTGTTTAGTCCCAGGATCCTTAGCTTAGTGATGAGCTTTGAGGGCACTATGGTGTTGAATGCTGAGCTGTAGTCAATGAATAGCATTCTCACGTAGGTGTTCCTCTTGTCCAGGTGGGAAAGGGCAGTGTGGAGTGCAATAGAGATTGCATCATCTGTGGATCTGTTGGGGCGGTATGCAAATTAAAGTGGGTCTAGGGTTTCTGGGATAATGGTGTTGATGTGAGCCATGACCAGCCTTTCAAAGCACTTCATGGCTACATACGTCAGTGCTACGGGTCGGTAGTCATTTAGGCAGGTTATCTTAGTGTCCTTGGGCACGGGGACTATCGTGGTCTGCTTGAAACATGTTGGTATTATAGACTCAGTCAGGGACATGTTGAAAATGTCAGTGAAGACACTTGCCAGTTGGTCAGCACTCCCTCTTATTCCAGGCTGGCTTGGTGTCACTACAACGCAAGTTCTAGGCCTGTGTGTTTCCACAGAACTGTGTGAGACTCTGTAATCCCAGTGACATCACTTCCATGTTCCCAAAACATAGGGTGAGAGTGATTTCATGTCGTGGTGGGGACTAACATCTATGTTACAGTTTTTTTTCAATCGCTTTTGTGCTATCTTCACAAGTATGTGGTGAATTTTCAAAACTCTTTGTACAAAACTACAAACTGGTAACACTTGTAACGCAGCAAGTCTTATATTCAAAACACTTAACTGTGCCTTAAATTTGTTTGGAGAAATCTTTCTCCACACAACCATTGATCCAAAATATACATTTACTGTGAAATACCATGAGAATAATGATTTAAACACTAATACACAACATAATCATACACCATTTATTTATTTTAGAATCTAGACTAATCCAATAGCAAATAAATGCAAGATAAATGTTTCAAAATTGCCCTTTTAATGTAATATGCTAAAGTACTGTAAATTACAGTACATTGCACTGTTTTTTACATTAGGTAATACACTTTCTACCTGTATTGTAAACATGTATTGTATTTTACAGTATTGTATTGTAGTGGTCCTGTGTGGCTCAGTTAGTAAGAGCATGGCACTAGAAATACCAGAGTTGTGGGTTCTATTCCCACTGGGTTCACATACGAAAATGTGTGGACTCATTATTGTAACTTAATAATAATAATGTAACACATGTGGCTTATGGTATTGCAGCACTGCATTGGCCCATCAAAAAGACCCCAGCAACTTCATTTTGGATGCATGTTTACTGTATAGGGGATGCATTTGTTACAGTACATCTTGTCAATATCAGTTTTTTTTTACTTACTGTGGAGTAAAATCATAATAGTACATTACAGTATGTATCATACTTCATATGTTTATACTTTACAAACATACATTGTCATGTAGTTTTCAAAATCTGTAGGAGACGAACCAATTCAAAATCCATAGGTTTACCAAACGTTTAAGTGATTATCAATTATGAGCAGTCGGATTAAGTCATAGTAAAATGTATTTTAACAAATGAAAAGACAATCATATCAAAAGTAATGTGAGCATTGCATTGTGAAAAGCAATTACTTTATATGAACATGTATTGCAATGTGTGTCTAGATGAAACACTGATTATGTTTGGTGAAAAAAGTGACTGTATGATTTTGTGTGTTGTACTTAGTCAATTGAAAATGTGCTTAGAGTGCCTTCTTGATGATCTGTTCTGAGTTTTGTACTAAGCGTTGTGAAAATGTACCACCTACTTGTGAAAATTGCTCCAAGGCTATAAAAAAAAACTGTAATCTCTCTCTCCCTCTCCCTCTCCCTCTCGCTCTCGCTTGCTAACTCTCTCTCTCTCTCTCTCTCTCTCTCTCTCTCTCTCTCTCTCTCTCTCTCTCTCTCTCTCTATCGCTCTCTCTCTCTCTCTCGCGCTCTCTCTCTCTCTCTCTCTCTCTCTCTCTCACACACACACACACATGCACACGCATGCACACACACACACAAATACACACGCGCATACATTCATACTGACACATCAAGCTACTGCACACATACACACGTAGGCCCATTGTTTTCTCTCACGCCATCGGCCATTAGTAACAGTCTACAGAGTTGAAACCCAGGCTTTAGCTAATAAAATAATACCACACTATGAAACAAAGCTTTAGAAAGCATTTCTCTTTGACTAAGCCGAAGAAGAGAGAGCTAAATTGATGCATTGTACTTAACAGTAATGCTTGGTTGTGAGGCAATTGTTTCTTTGATATTCTTGAGCTGGCCATTTTACATGTTTTTGTTAGTACTGCTTAGTTTTACATGTTTTCAAGGCAGATATTGGCCTCCATTTTGACAAAGTAATTCAAACTTATTTGTCACGCCCTGGCTCTGGGAACTCTTATATGTTGAGCCAGGGTGTGGAGTTGTTATGTTTAGTTTTCTATGGGTTTTGTTCTAGATCGTTTATTTCTATGTTGGCCAGAGTGGTTCCCAATCAGAGACAGCTGTAGCTCGTTGTCTCTGATTGGGGACCATACTTAGGCAGCCTTTTGGCATTTTAGTTTTGTGGGATCTTGTTCCGTATGGTTTGTTGTATTACCTAGGACTTCACGTATCGTTTTGTTGTTTTTGTTCGTGTTGTGTACACTTAATTAAAGTATGTACGCCTATCACGCTGCGCCTTGGTCCGCTTCTCATAACGATCGTGACAGAAGATCCCACCATAAAAGGACCAAGCAGCGTGCCAAACAGGAGAAGTTGGCGATGTCCCAGGTGGGCGAATGGTGGTCTTGGGAGGACATATTCGCGGGCAGAGGGCCATGGGCAAAAATAAATGCCCAGGCAGGAGAGGAGAAACGGCGCCAACCGTGCCGACGACGGACACACGAGAGGCAACCCCAAGTAATTTTTTTTGGGGGGCACACGGCGTGGACGACGGGGCTGCTGGAGGCAGCTACAGGGTGCATCGGCGATCTAGGAGAGGAGGCCACCAGGTTTGGGGGGCTGGAAGGGTGGTTGGCGGAGCCTAGAGGTAGAGCAGAGCCAACTCCCCGTACTCAGGCTAGGCAGCGTGAGACTGGGCAGGTTCCGTGGTATGCGGAGCTACGTACTGTGCCGCGAGTGTTCCGGCACAGTCCTGTACGTCCTGTGCTAGCACCACGCACGTGTCGTGCTAAGGTGGGCATGCAGCCAGGACGGAGTGTGCCGGCTCAATGCTCGAGGCCTCCAGTACCCCTCCTCGGTCCCGGATATCCTGCGCCAGTGCCACGTGCTGTAGCGCCAGTACGAGTGCACAGCCCTGTACGTCCTGTGCTGATGCCTCACACACAGTGTGTGGAAATAGGCATTCAGCCAGGACGGGTTGTGTCAGCTCTCCGCTCCAGACCTCCAGTCCGTCTCCACAGTCCAGTCCGGCCTGTTCCTAATCCCCACACCAAGCCTGTGGTGCGCGTCGCCAGCCCGGTCCGGCCTGTTCCTGCTCCCTGCACCAAGGCTGTGGTGCGCGTCGCCAGCCCGGTCCGGCCTGTTCCTGTCCCTCGCACCAAGCCTGTGGTGCGCGTTGCCAGCCCTGTCCGGCCTGTTCCTGTCCCCCGCACCAAGCCTGTGGTGCGCGTCGCCAGTCCGGCCCGGCCTGTTCCTGCTCCTCGCACCAAGCCTGTGGTGCGCGTCGTCAGCCCGGTCCGGCCCGTTCCTGCTCCCCGCACCAAGCCAGTGGTGCGCGTCGTCAGCCCGGTCCGGCCCGTTCATGCTCCCGCGCACCAAGCCAGTGGTGCGCGTCGTCAGCCCGGTCCGGCCCGTTCCTGCTCCCGCACCAAGCCAGTGGTGCGCGTCGTCAGCCCGGTCCGGCCCGTTCCTGCTCCCCGCACCAAGCCAGTGGTGCGCGTCGTCAGCCCGGTCCGGCCCGTTCCTGCTCCCCGCGCACAGCCAGTGGTGCGCGTCGCCACCCGGTCCGGCCCGTTCCTGCTCCCCGCACCAAGCCAGTGGTGCGGCGTCGTCAGTCCGGCACGGTCCGTGCCTGTTCCACCGGTGCCTGGTCCGGCACCGGTCAGCTGCTCCACTCCGGAGCCAGAGCAATCCGCTCCACCGGTGTCCAGTCCAGCTCCGGCCAGCGGGGCCAGACCAGACCAGGGGCGCTACGGGGGGGTAGAAGGAGAGTGGTGGTCACGCCTGGAGCCGGATCCGCCTCCGAGGCGGAATGCCCACCCGGCCCCTCCCCTGTTGTGTTTGGTTGGCGCGGTCGCAGTCCGCGCCTTTGGGGGGGGTACTGTCACGCCCTGGCTCTGGGGACTCTTATATGTTGAGCCAGGGTGTGGAGTTGTTATGTTTAGTTTTCTATGGGTTTTGTTCTAGATCGTTTATTTCTATGTTGGCCAGGGTGGTTCCCAATCAGAGACAGCTGTAGCTCGTTGTCTCTGATTGGGGACCATACTTAGGCAGCCTTTTGGCATTTTAGTTTTGTGGGATCTTGTTCCGTATGGTTTGTTGTATTACCTAGGACTTCACGTATCGTTTTGTTGTTTTTGTTCGTGTTGTGTACACTTAATTAAAGTATGTACGCCTATCACGCTGCGCCTTGGTCCGCTTCTCATAACGATCATGACATTATTTGAAGTGATTCTGTGAGTTTTTTTCACGCTCTCAAAATATCACTCAATGTGGTACAGTATATTGTTGAATACTGAAACCTAATAACAACCTACTATGAACTCAGTGATTATTTTGGTTTCCAATAAGTAGGCATCATCAAATATAAAGTATTGCTGATTGTGACTGCTATGAAGAAGACACTGCACCTTTTGCTTATTGAATCAAGACAATACATTGCCACTGTGCTAAAAGTCTAACGTTGTCAAGAGGGACACTGGGCAATAAAAACCTAATGTTCCACATCTCTGTTTGATAGATGAGCATTGGAAGCAATGTTTGAATGTGTCAGGCACAAATGTGTTTAACGGTGGTTCAGCAGTAATGACATCAGCGCGCCATCTGACTATTCCTGTAAAGGGGTAATCTGGGATTCAAAACAACAACAAAGCGGCACCCCACCACTGTTTTGGTAAACAGCTGAGGGATGGGCCTGGAGAAAATGTAATGTAACCATTGAAATGTATATGCTATGGATGCAAGGACTAAACACCAATGAGATCAAAATCATAGTTGTAACTATATTTTGAAGCTATACAATATTTGTTTACAATTACATTGTTCACAAACAATGAAGGAAAACAAGCTTATATTTTGGGCTACAAAACGTTAAGAACACCTGCCTAATATTGCTGGCCCATGTTGACTCCAATGCTTCCCACAGTTATGTAATGTTGGCTGGATGTCCTTTGCGTGGACCATTCTTGAAACACACGTGAAACTATTGAGCGTGGAAAACCCAGCAGTGTTGCAGTTCTAGACACAAACCGGTGCACCTGGCACCTACTACCATACCCTGTTCAAAGGCACTTAAATCACCATCTGAATGGCACACGCACAAATTGGATTAAAAATCCTTCTTTAACCTGTCTCCTCCCCTTCATCTACACTGATTGAAGTGGATTTAACGAGTGACATCTATAAGGGATAATAGCTTTCACATGGATTCACCTGGTCAGTCTATGTCATGAAAATAACAGGTGTTCTTAATGTTTTGTACACTTAATGTACATTTTTAATGATGACGTAAGCTGTTAGCGGTTGGCCAATTGTGGCCAGTTTATTGGCTTGGAGGTCAAAAAGTGTTGGGCCAGTTGACCCTCACCTTTGACCCTCACATCAGACTGGCACTGTGTGTGAGCAGCTGCTTGAGTCAAGGCAAATATGACCCTATGAACAAACAGTGCCAGCACTTGGCACTAACACTACTCAAAAGTATAAACCAGAATCAAGCGTAACATCCTCAAAAACACAATTTTGGAGGTTCAACCAAGCCCACCCTGAAAAAAAAAAAAGTTTACTTACCTTTTGGGACTGTAAATCAGGGTGAAGGTATCCTTTTAAAATTCATTCTTGTTACAAAATCAATTAAAGAGAGAATTCATCCACTTTTTTATGACTTTTTGTTTCCTCAGCCTGAAAGCAGTCTATGGACAAGGATAAGGAAGGATCAGGAAACATATACTGTAAGATTTTGTAATTTGGGTCAACTATCCCTTTAAGAGGGGTATATGTATATATTTTGACATGACAACATAGAAATGTATTCAGAATGGTCCACCACCCAAAAGGACATCCAGCCAACTTGACACAACTGTGGGAAGCATTGGAGTCAACATGGGCCTGCATCCCTGTGGAACGTTCCTGGCATTTACTGCAAACTAGACCAGAAATCTGTTTGATTCTGTGCCCTTCCATTTCCATTTCATGAGGTCCGCTGCCAGAGTAGAATGTGATTATTCTCAGTCCAGCAGCAGTGACACAGCACAACCTCAGCACCAATTCATATGGTCATTTGTATTGCGCGACATCAAGACCCAAGGACCAAGAAACAGAGCGCTTGCACAGGATATATGGTCTGAAAATGACGTTGGGCCTTATGTTTCTTTTGGGAAACAGGATTACACAGATTGACAGTCATACCAAAGACTAAACAAATGGGAACCAATGCCTCTCTGCTTGATACTTAGCATTAAGGAGATTGATTGGGGGTAAGTGACAGACTAGCGTCCTGTCCAGGGGGTGTACTTGTACATCAAGCTGCCTCACGCTACAGAAACAAGAGATAGGCTCCTGCCCTGTGGGCCATTCTGGCTTGGACAAGGCTATACTTGCTGCTTACTTTACAGATCAACTTGACCAAAAGAGTTGTATAGCAGTTTTAAAAAGCTGTTGTTTAGACATCTTTTCACACTGTAAAAAATCTACAGACTTTATTCACCCTGGTCTTTTATTAATTATTGGTGTATTTCATCCGTATTGGTTTGTGTGAATATTTTCCTGAAAGTCAGCATCTTTACTTGAGTTGTGGTTTCAAGAACCCCTTACCAGTTCAACATTAATTTGTTTGATGGGATATCTTTTACAGATGGTTTGGGGGAGATCATTAACAAGCCCTGTGGTTACAGTAAGAGTCTGTTTAATCAGTATGTGTGTGTTTGTGTGTGTGTGTGTATGTGTTTGTGTGCATGTGTGTGTGCGTGCCTATTACACCTAGGAAACAGGGGAGTTTAACAAAAACATGCCTTTCTTTATTCTGGTTGTGGTATTATCATGTGCTGTGGGTTGATTAGCTTAGGAATGCTGGTCAGGCATGGACTGGCTCTTTGACCTCCCATTGACTCCTGTAGGCGCAGGCACTGTAACACATGCACACACACACACACACATACACACACACATACACACACACACACACACATACACACACACACACACACACACACACACACACACATACACACACACACATACACACACACACACACATACACACACACACACACACACATAAACACAAACACACACACACAGTGGTGTAAAGTACTTAAGTACTTTACTACTTTACTAACTTCTATACTTTTAATAGAATATGTACTTTTTACTGCCATACATTTTCCCTGACACCAGAAAGTATTTGTTACATCTAATTCACGGACCTATCAATATAACATGTTGTTATCCCTCGAGGTTCTGTTCACCTGAGTTAGAATACCACATGATAAGCTGTAGACCATATTACTTACCAAGAGAGTTTTCGTCTATATTTTACATAGCTCTCTACTTACCACCACAAACCGATGCTGGCACTAAGACTTTAGTCCCCTCCTGTCCTCCCTGTTCACCCACAACCTCGCATGTCTCCAACACCATCATTAAGTTTGCCGACGACACGACGGTGGTAGGCCTGATCACCGATGATGATGAGACAGCCTATCGGGAGGAGGTCAGAGACCTGGCAGAATGGTACCAGGACAACCTCTCCCTCAATGTGGGCAAGACAAAGGAGCTTATCATAGACTACAGGAAACACAGGGCTGAGCACACCCCCATTTACTTAACCCGGAAGCCAGCCGCACCAATGTGTCGGAGGAAACACTGTTCAACTGGTGACCGGGGTCAATTGTGCGGTGTTCTATGGGACTCCCAGCAGCGGCCGGTTGTGGCACAGCCCGGGAATAAACCCGGGTCTGTAGTAACGCCTCTACCACTGCAATTCAGTGCCTTAGACCGCTGCGCCACTCGGGAGGCCCCATTGAGAGCATCTTGACTGGCTGCATCACCGTTTGGTATGACAACTGCTTCGCATCTGACTGTAAGGCGCTACAGAGTAGTGTGTGTGGCCCAGTACATCACTGGGGTTGAGCTCCCTGCCATCCAGGACCTCTATACCAGGCGGTGTCAGAGAAAGGCTTTAAAAATTCTCCAGCCACCCAAGTCATAGACTGTTCTCTCTCCTACCACATGGCATGCGATACCGGAGCACCAAGTCTGGGACCAAAAGACTCCTGAACAGCTTCTACCCCCAAACCATAAGACTGCTGAACAGTTAATCAAATGGCTACCCTGACTATTTGTATTGACCCCATTTTTATTTGCACTGACTCTCTTGCACTGGCTCTGTGGGTTAGAGGCAGAGGCTTGAAATTTAGAGCGGTAGAAAGTGGCTTTAGCAGCAGAAACGGAGGAAGAGAATGTAAAGAGGAGGAGTGGAAAGATGACAGGTCCGCAGGGAGTCTAGTTTTCTTCCATTTCCGCTCGGCTGCCCGGAGCCCTGTTCTGTGAGCTCGCAATGAATCGTCAAGCCACGGAGCAGGAGGGGAGGACCGAGCCGGCCGGGAGGATATGGGACATAGAGAGTCAAAAGATTCAGAGAGGGAGGAGAGGAGGGTTGCGGAGGCAGAATCAGGATATTGGAGGGAGAAGGATTTAGCAGAGGGAAGAGATGATAGGATGGAAGAGGAGAGAGTAGCGGGAGAGAGAGAGCGAAGGTTGCGACGGCACATTACCATCTGAGTAGGGGCAGAGTGAGTAGTGTTGGAGGAGAGCGAGAGAGAAAAGGATACGAAGTAATGGTCGGAGACTTGGAGGGGAGTTGCAGTGAGATTAGTAGAAGAACAGCATCTAGTAAAGATGAGGTCAAGCGTATTGCCTGCCTTGTGAGTAGGGGGGGACGGTGTGAGGGTGAGGTCAAAAGAGGAAAGGAGTGGAAAGAAGGAGGCAGAGAGAAATGAGTCAAAGACAGACGTAGGGAGGTTAAAGTCACCCAGAACTGTGAGGGGTGAGCCATCCTCAGGAAAGGAACTTATCAAGGCGTCAAGCTCATTGATGAACTCTCCAAGGGAACCTGGAGGGCGATAAATGACAAGGATGTTAAACTTGAATGGGCTAGTGACTGTGACAGCATGGAATTCAAATGAGGAGATAGACAGATGGGTCAGGGGGAAAAGAGAGAATGTCCACTTGGGAGAGATGAGGATTCCTGTGCCACCGCCGCGATGACCAGATGCTCTCGGGGTATGCGAGAACACATGATCAGACGAGGAAAGAGCAGTAGGAATTATTTAATTAATCTCTCCTTATTTGTCTTTCAAGAATCTACATGGATTTGTATCTTCTTGAACCAAGTTCTATTTTAGCGCTTGGCTACGCAGATGCTCGTTCGCGTGAGCGGTGTGGATGAAATGACTGAATTACATGCATGTGTACATTTATTTTGCAAAGCTCACGCACACAACATGGCATGTGACGTTTGCACGTTAGGTTTGAAATGCTTTCTAAATATAGTAACAAGCTAATTATAAACTGCTTACTATAATTACTTAATATAATATTTCACCTTTCTTATAATTGTAAAATAAATCTGATCATACTTAGTGACAGTACAAAATGGACACCATTTCATATAACTGATCCTCAACATGGGGGCCCCTCAGGGGTGCCTGCTCAGTCCCATCCTGTACTCTCTGTTCACCCATGACTGCATGGCCAGGCACAACTCCAACACCATCATTAAGTTTGCCGATGACACAACAGTGGTAGGCCTGATCACCGACAACGATGAGACAGCCTATAGGGAGGAGGTCTGAGCACGCCCCCATTCTGATCGACGGGGCTGTAGTGGAACAGGTTGAGGGCTTCAAGTTCCTTGGTGTCCACATCACCAACGAACTATCATGGTCCAAACACACCAAGACAGTCGTGAAGAGGGCACGACAAAACCTATTCCCCCTCAGGAGACTGAAAAGATTTGGCATGGGTCCTCAGATCCTCAAAAAGTTATACAGCTGCACCATCGAGAGCATCCTGACTGGTTGCATCACCGCCTGGTATGGCAACTGCTCGGCCTCCGACCGCAAGGCACTACAGAGGGTAGTGTGTACGGCCCAGTACATCACTGGGGCCAAGCTTCCTGCCATACAGGACCTCTATACCAGGCGGTGTCAGAGGAAGGCCCTAAAAATTGTCAACGACTCAAGCCACCCTAGTCATAGACTGTTCTCTCTGCTACCGCACGGCAAGCGGTACCAGAGCGCCAAGTCTAGGTCCAAAAGGCTTCTTAACAGCTTCTACCCCCAAGCCATAAGACTCCTGAACAGCTAATCATGGCTACCCGGACTATTTGCACTAACCCCCACCCCACCCATCCCCCTCTTTTACGCTGCTGCTAATCTGTTTACTATTTATGGGTAGTAACTTTAACTCTACCCACATGTACATATGACCTCAATTACCTCGACTAGCCGGTGCCCCCGCACATTGACTCTGTACCGGTACCCCCCTGTATATAGCCTCCCTACTGTTATTTTATTTTACTACTGCTCTTTAGCTATTTGCTTTTATTTTCTATTTTTCTCTAATTTTACATTTTTCTTTAAAAAAACTGCATTGTTGGTTAAGGGCTTGTAAGTAAGCATTTCACTGTAATGTCAACACCTGCTGTATTCGGCGCATGTGGCAAATACATTTTGATTTGATTTGATATAACTTCAGCTTTAAGCACAAGTTGATTTTGTCCCTCTGTGACCAAGAGAAAGTGGTCTTGTTTAAATTCTACTAAATTATTTTGTATTTTTGAGAACATCACAGCGAGATGAGACGGAGTTTGCTGCAATCACTGGAGTCTCCCGTTCTATATGCCATATTGTAAGCGGAGCAAAAAGGTTCACAGACAGGGGAGTTTGATCCTTTGTCTGGATAGGCCAGAAAATGTGACATGTCACTCCCTATGCAATACTGCATCTCAGATGAGAGCGGAGAATGTGAAGCGGGACAACCAGAGCTGTCGCGTAGTGCACAACAATTGATGTTGCGCTGTTCACAGAGTGCTCTGTACACAAAAATGTTGGTCGGAACCGGTCCAGAACTGTTCAAAGTTCCCTAAATAGGGGACTAACGTTTAAGACGTTTTAAGAGGTTTAGACTTTTACTCAAGTAGTATTCTACTGGGTTACTTTTACTTGAGTCATTTTCCATCAAATATGACAATTGAGTTATTTTCCACTACTGGTGTGTTGGCGTGCAAGAACCAGCCCTGCTTCGTTCCCAGGCCAATGCTACAGATATAGCGAACTAAAACAACACAAAAGCAAGAGGCCATACAGAGTGTAGCTGACATGATAGGCCCTACTACAGAGTAGTACTTACTTCAGGTATCCAATCCTCTCAGAACAACAGTACCAGTCAAAAGTTTGGACAAACCTACTCATTCAAGGGTTTTTCTTTATATTAAAACATGTTTACATTGTAGAATAATAGTGAAGACATCAAAACTATGAAATAACACATATGGAATCATCGTTTTCATGTCTTCACTATTATTCTACAATGTAAATAAATGTAAAAATAAAGAAAAACCCTTGAATGAGTAGGTGTGTCCAAACTGGTAGTGTACTCAGGGACATAGGTGCTCAGGGACTAGGTGTTGATTTGAGATTAGGGGGTTATTAAAGGAGGAAGCTTGGACCTTGGCCATTTTTGGCCAAGTAACAGTTTCTGTGATTGCCAGCCTTTTTTAAATACCTCTCCATTGTAGACTCCATTTCCCCTGGCCTCCCTCTCCTTTGAGAGAACTGCCTGGCTTACCCCTCTTTTAGTTTGCTACTGTATCTGACAGTATTGGCAGGGCCCGACTCGTACGACACCGTGAGTACAGTAGGAGCAAGATAAAGTGGGCACTGTTTAAATAAAGTGGTGGGTGCTGTAAAGTGGACCCGGAGGAAGGGCCGCATTGTAGCCCCAGCACAATGGACTAATTCATCAGGACCGGGGAGCACAATAACATTGACCCTCTAGTGGGCGGGTGGCACAGGAAAAAGAGCTTTGAGAAAACCCCTGTCAGTACACGCATACACACACAATAAGCACGAGCATACACAAATTCAAACTTTCTCTCTCACACACACATGCAAACACAGTTCGCAAGGGAGTTACCCGAAACATTTGCTTTATTTACGGTAATCCGTTGCTTTCTTAAGCGCCCCACAGGGAAACACTCAATAACTCAATAGAACCACCCATCACTCTGTGCCAGAAGTCCCAAGGCCTTGTCAGTAACACTGTCATTTAACTTGATTGTTCTGCCCCCAGCCGGCGTCTCTCATTGGGGTGTTGTCATGCAAGATATCAAGGTATTTTTAGTCAGTGGGAAGTGTTAGTGGGTATGGACCCACTTGTTTTGTGTTTGCTGTGTGTGTGTGTGTGTGTGTGTGTGTGTGTGTGTGTGTGTGTGTGTGTGTGTGTGTGTGTTGCAGTAGTATGTGAATATGCTGAGGTATTTCAATGACATCATAGAGTTCATTATTTGTCAGAGGTCACCTACGTCACACCGGCAAAAGCAAGTATATGATACCAACTACTAACTACCCCTCACAAGCCAGTTCTTGAAGCATGTCTATCTGGGATCAAAATCATGCTTTAATTTGAGGGTATTTCCATCCATATAGGGTGAACTGCACTTTTGTACATAGTCTCCCCATTTTCTCGGCATGCAATGACTATTATTATTTGTGACCCGTTTCAAGAAGCTAGGCGTATGTCGCACGTCACTACTTCACAGGAGCAGCATTTTAACTTAAATAATGTTTTTTTTTATCAAAATGCATTTTGGGGCAGAAATGCCTTTTGGAAAATGTGAATTTTCATGTGCCTTAATAACAAACTTGTATGCCATCTGTAAATACAAATACAATTGTTAAATTACGAGCATAGTTGGTTTAGCCAAGGAAAAAGACATGAACCTTCCCGAGATGAGTTCGGATTGGTCTGCCGTTTAGCACGCTTCTGTCTATAACATGAGCTGCTCAGTACAGTGGGGGAAAAAAGTATTTAGTCAGCCACCAATTGTGCAAGTTCTCCCACTTAAAAAGATGAGAGAGGCCTGTAATTTTCATCATAGGTACACGTCAACTATGACAGACAAATTGAGGAAAAAAAATCCAGGAAATCACATTGTAGGATTTTTAATGAATTTATTTGCAAATTATGGTGGAAAATAAGTATTTGGTCACCTACAAACAAGCAAGATTTCTGGCTCTCACAGACCTGTAACTTCTTCTTTAAGAAGCTCCTCTGTCCTCCACTCGTTACCTGTATTAATGGCACCTGTTTGAACTTGTTATCAGTATAAAAGACACCTGTCCACAACCTCAAACAGTCACACTCCAAACTCCACTATGGCCAAGACCAAAGAGCTGTCAAAGGACACAAGAAACAAAATTGTAGACCTGCACCAGGCTGGGAAGACTGAATCTGCAATAGGTAAGCAGCTTGGTTTGAAGAAATCAACTGTGGGAGCAATTATTAGGAAATGGAAGACATACAAGACCACTGATAATCTCCCTCGATCTGGGGCTCCATGCAAGATCTCACCCCGTGGGGTCAAAATGATCACAAGAACGGTGAGCAAAAATCCCAGAACCACACGGGGGGACCTAGTGAATGACCTGCAGAGAGCTGGGACCAAAGTAACAAAGCCTACCATCAGTAACACACTACGCCGCCAGGGACTCAAATCCTGCAGTGCCAGACGTGTCCCCCTGCTTAAGCCAGTACATGTCCAGGCCCGTCTGAAGTTTGCTAGAGTGCATTTGGATGATCCAGAAGAGGATTGGGAGAATGTCATATGGTCAGATGAAACCAAAATATAACTTTTTGGTAAAAACTCAACTCGTCGTGTTTGGAGGACAAAGAATGCTGAGTTGCATCCAAAGAACACCATACCTACTGTGAAGCATGGGGGTGGAAACATCATGCTTTGGGGCTGTTTTTCTGCAAAGGGACCAGGATGACTGATCCGTGTAAAGGAAAGAATGAATGGGGCCATGTATCGTGAGATTTTGAGTGAAAACCTCCTTCCATCAGCAAGGGCATTGAAGATGAAACGTGGCTGGGTCTTTCAGCATGACAATGATCCCAAACACACCGCCCGGGCAACGAAGGAGTGGCTTCGTAAGAAGCATTTCAAGGTCCTGGAGTGGCCTAGCCAGTCTCCAGATCTCAACCCCATAGAAAATCTTTGGAGGGGAGTTGAAAGTCCGTGTTGCCCAGCGACAGCCCCAAAACATCACTGCTCTAGAGGAGATCTGCATGGAGGAATGGGCCAAAATACCAGCAACAGTGTGTGAAAACCTTGTGAAGACTTACAGAAAACGTTTGACCTGTGTCATTGCCAACAAAGGGTATATAACAAAGTATTGAGAAACTTTTGTTATTGACCAAATACTTATTTTCCACCATAATTTGCAAATAAATTCATTAAAAATCCTACAATGTGATTTTCTGGAATTTCTTTTCTCATTTTGTCTGTCATAGTTGATGTGTACCTATGATGAAAATTACAGGCCTCTCTCATCTTTTTAAGTGGGAGAACTTGCACAATTGGTGGCTGACTAAATACTTTTTTTCCCCACTGTATGTGTAAATAATCCTTGCTACCGCAGCTTTTTTGAAAGATATCATGGAGAACTGCAAAAGTGTTGCTACTGCTCTCAACATTGCTGCCCTGAATTTAAAACAGGCACTAGGGACAAAGATCAGTGGGAAAAAGTTCTGATGGACTACTTTCTGGAGGACGATCGTGCCATGCTGACTCTCACTGACTTGATGAGGAAATGCCTGATTTAGGTAAAAACATTTTAATTGAACCAGACATTGTAGAGTCTTCTCATGACAGTGATGGGGAAGAAACGGCTATCCACAGTGTTGTTGTCACGAAAGAAGTTGACCGAGTTTTGAAATCAGTGGAATGCCCGGTGGAAGCGGACTATGATTGCAAATGCGGAGGGAGTCGAAAAGAAAACACAGAAGGCTGTTGTATAAAACACCTGTCTCCGGATTACATCTTCAAACTAAGGGCAACCATGGCATCCATGACAGAGAGGGAGAAGCGTTCATCCATGTACTGTATACGGGCAAGAGTCTAGCTACATTTTCAGATATTATACATTTCAAATTTTGTTAGAAAGTTGGTTTCATTGCAAGTTAAAGTGTACTGTTAGCTAGCTTGCTAACGTTAGCTGACTGGCTCGCTAGCTAGCGTTACGTATATGATCTGTGTAGTAATATTATTTGTACAGTGGGGAAAAAAAGTATTTAGTCAGCCACCAATTGTGCAAGTTCTCCCACTTAATAAGATGAGAGAGGCCTGTAATTTTCATCATAGGTACACGTCAACTATGACAGACAAAATTAGAAAAGAAAATCCAGAAAATCACATTGTAGGATTTTTAATGAATTTATTGGCATATGATGGTGGAAAATAAGTATTTGGTCAATAACAAAAGTTTCTCAATACTTTGTTATATACCCTTTGTTGGCAATGACACAGGTCAAACGTTTTCTGTAAGTCTTCACAAGGTTTTCACACACTGTTGCTGGTATTTTGGCCCATTCCTCCATGCAGATCTCCTCTAGAGCAGTGATGTTTTGGGGCTGTCGCTGGGCAACAAAGACTTTCAACTCCCTCCAAATATTTTCTATGGGGTTGAGATCTGGAGACTGGCTAGGCCACTCCAGGACCTTGAAATGCTTCTTACGAAGCCACTCCTTCGTTGCCCGGGCGGTGTGTTTGGGATCATTGTCATGCTGAAAGACCCAGCCACGTTTCATCTTCAATGCCCTTGCTGATGGAAGGAGGGTTTCACTCAAAATCTCACGATACATGGCCCCATTCATTCTTTCCTTTACACGGATCAGTCGTCCTGGTCCCTTTGCAGAAAAACAGCCCCAAAGCATGATGTTTCCAACCCCATGCTTCACAGTAGGTATGGTGTTCTTTGGATGCAACTCAGCATTCTTTGTCCTCCAAACATGACGAGTTGAGTTTTTACCAAAAAGTTATATTTTGGTTTCATCTGACCATATGACATTCTCCCAATCCTCTTCTGGATCATCCAAATGCACTTCAGACGGGCCTGGACATGTACTGGCTTAAGCAGGGGGACACGTCTCGCACTGCAGGATTTGAGTCCCTGGCGGCGTAGTGTGTTACTGATGGTTGGCTTTGTTACTTTGGTCCCAGCTCTCAGCAGGTCATTCACTAGGTCCCCCCGTGTGGTTCTGGGATTTTTGCTCACCGTTCTTGTGATCATTTTGACCCCACGGGGTGAGATCTTGCATGGAGCCCCAGATCGAGGGAGATTATCAGTGGTCTTGTATGTCTTCCATTTCCTAATAATTGCTCCCACAGTTGATTTCTTCAAACCAAGCTGCTTACCTGTTGCAGTTTCAGTCTTCCCAGCCTGGTGCAGGTCTACAATTTTGTTTTTGGTGTCCTTTGACAGCTCTTTGGTCTTGGCCATTGTGAAGTTTGGAGTGTGACTGTTTGAGGTTGTGGACAGGTGTCTTTTATACTGATAACAAGTTCAAACAGGTGCCATTAATACAGGTAACGAGTGGAGGACAGAGGAGCCTCTTAAAGAAGAAGTTACAGGTCTGTGAGAGCCAGAAATCTTGCTTTTTTGTAGGTGACCAAATACTTATTTTCCACCATAATTTGCAAATAAATTCATTAAAAATCCTACAATGGGATTTTCTGGATTTTTTTTCCTCAATTTGTCTGTCATAGTTGACGTGTACCTATGATGAAAATTACAGGCCTCTCTCATCTTTTTAAGTGGGAGAACTTGCACAATTGGTGGCTGACTAAATACTTTTTTGCCCCACTGTATCTCAAAAACCATTTGCATTGCTAGTTACAGCCTAACGTTTCTAGCTAGCTAACGTTGAACCCAGTTGGTTAGCTTTAGCTACCTGCAGATTCATGCATGGTGGCTAGCTATGACAATCAGTTTGTATTGCTAGTAGTATGGGTTGGGATTATGGTTAATTGTTTAGCGCACCTTAAACCTGAATCCTTAAAGAGATGGGTGGGGCTAAGGCTTAAGGGGGTGTGAGCAATGGTGAATGGGTGTAGACAAAGAAGAGCTCTCCAGTAGGTGTACCAAAACATTCAAGGGCCATTTTCTCAAAAGTGGGGTGACAAGTTTATCAACTTTCAAAGCAGAATTACTTTCCCATTGTACCTCAACTGCAGTGTATGATATACCATTTTCTAACTCTGAGTCTCTACTTTTATCCAATGTAAAAAAACACAATTTAATTTGTTGCTACATAAGACACGAATCGAGGTGGTGGGTCACATTTACCATTCATTTCTATTGGGCACAAAATAATCTGAAACACAACCAAAACCAACAGCAAATGCATCCTTGATGTAATCATTGTGTGCTAGGAATATGGGATCAAATAATACACTTTTGACTATTTTAATTCACATATAAGGGAATTTGTCCCAATACTTTTGGTCCCTTAAAATGGGGGGAGTATGCACAAAAAGTGCTGTAATTTCTAAACGGTTCACCCGATATGGATGAAAATACCCTCAAACTAAAGCTGTCAGTCTGCACTTTAACCTCATAATCATTGTATCCTTTCTGTGATGCGTGATTTGAAGGAGTCAGGCGCAGGAGGGTAAATCACAGTATACAGAGTTTATTCCATAATACAAAGTTAACCAGTCCAGTGCGCAAAACAGGCGCACTGGAACAAACAGGCACACGGGGAAAATACCCCGGCAATACAAAATACACTCACAATAAACAATCACCCACAATGACAAGGGGGCAGAGGGAACACTTATACACGTACTAATAAGGGGATATTAACCAGGTGTGTGTAATAGACAAGACAAAACAAATGGAATGATGAGATATGGAGCAGCAGTGGCTAGAAGTCCGGTGACGACGAACGCCGAAGCCTGCCCGAACAAGGAGAGGAGGCAGCTTCGGAGGAAGTCGTGACACTTTCAAAGTGCTGAAGTACAGACCCAGACCCAAAACAACAAAACATTTGTCACAGTCCCAATACTTTTGGAGCTCACTGTATTTGGACAGTGATGCACATAAAAAAACCACTTGGCTCTATACTCCAGCATTTTGGATTTCAGATCAAATGTTTCATATGAGGTGAAAGTACAGAATGTCACATTTGATTATTTTCACATATCTGATTTACCGTTTAGAAATCAAAAGCACTTTATATATCACTTATAGTGTATTAAAGTAGTCGAAAGTTTAATATTTGGTCCCATATTCCTTGCACACAATTACTACATCAAGCTTGTGACTTGGTGGATGCATTTACACCTTGTTTTGACTGTGCTTCTGATTATGTTTTGTCCAATAGGAAGTGAATTGTGAATAATGTCTTGCAATGTGTGTCCCTCAGTTTTAAGCCCCTCATAGTGTATGCTTGCACACTCGCACGCACGCACACACACACACACACACACACACACACACACACACACACACACACACACACACACACACACACACACACACACACACACACACACACACACACACACACACACACACACACACGCACACGCACACAAAGGACAGGAAAATACCTGTCGGATCTTTTTAGATTCCCATAAAAAGTCTAGAGGTAGGGGAAAGGGGTTGTTTTGGAATTCCGCAGTAAGCTGGAGCCCTCTGCAATATAGTGACCATTCTGATGGTCTGAATCAGTCTATTTCCCTCCTGAGTTCGAGGTTCTTCCAGGGACCCGCTGGAGGATGACGGGGTGGAAAGTCGGGTGTGACCCCTGACCTGGGACACTCCAGTGTGGGAGGTTCCCCCATCCTCCCCGTCCGCGTCTTAGTCTCCGGCCATTTAACTCCTGGTGACCCCCGGGCACTGTCGACGTCAATCAAGCCAAAAGGCCCTGTGGGCCCTGGTCAACAACAACAAAAAAGTAGTGATGAAGACAGATTTTTGGGCAGGACAGGGGGACATCGAGGCGAGCTTTCAAACCTTGGGAAAGGTCAGGGTCCATATTTATCAATCGTCTCAGAGTAGGAGTGCTGATCTAGGATCATAATGAATACGATTATTGTAGACAGGGGGGACCTTATCCTAAATCAGCCCTCCTCCTCTGATACGCTTGATAGATATGGACCCTGGTTAGGTTATAAGGCAGTTTTATCGTATCAATTGATTCTGCACTGAAACGGATGTCCTTGTGGGCCGATTGCGATTCAAGATTCACAACGGACTCTTGGTCAGAATGCTACTAACTCTAATTCACATATAAGCGACGGTACTTAATTGTCCCACGCCAGAACAATATAAATGCACCATAAGATAAATTACATATGATATTTTTCTGTACTCAAATACCTATTTTCTGTATGTCAATGCTGGGTGAATGTCTTTAAGCGTCAGTCATTTATTGTAACTTACTGTTATAGTTAAATGTTGGAGACAGTGGCCAGGTAAACAAAACCAAAACATGGTTTGTTGTCTTACCCTGTCCATATACAGCTTACAGGGTAAGGAAACCAATTTGTCATTTTGTAATTTGGGTGAGCTATATGACTTTAACCCCCTACAGTCGATGTCCACGCCCCGCGGAATTCAAATTAGCATAATAAAAACATTCCCATATAAATGTGTCAGTTTAAGCACTTCCGCATCAGCGGTGAAAGTTGACAGATCTAGAGCGGTGTTTGTCAGACCATGAGACATCCCGAAAATCGGTCTTCTCACAAAATCGTCTGTAGCGTATGTAAAGATGAGACTCTCACGAACATGATGGTGTTCTCCGTTTTGCTCTACGACCCCTTACAAGCGTCTTGGGACTCGTCTGACGTCGGTACAGCCGACCTGACAACTTCTGTCTGTAGTATCCGAACAGTTTTGCTTCACACTAAAAGGTGAGACTCTCACGAACACGTACATGTCAGTTGTTTTACTCTAGGCCTCACAAGATTCACAAGACTCGTCTGAAGGTCCCCTGGTACCATTTGAAAACATTTATGGAAGTATTTATGGAGACCGTTTAGTGCAAACAATAAGGGGTTGAATTCATGTAACAAAAAAAGTACAAATGTTTCCTGATCTCTCAGATATAGGACAGACACTTCAGAACAAACTTTATTTTGATTTGTTTTTGGGGATTTGTTCCATGTAGTGAATCTGTTATTCAATGCATTTGTATGGGCTAATAGCAGTATGGCCAAATAAAAGGTTTCATCAAATCGTTTCAAATATTTTGGGGGGGATACTTCAAGGGGTCTTAAAATTCAAAATCAAATAGCAAAATTATCCTTGGTATCTTAAAACAATTCCATATAGCTTAGTCGAACCCTCCATTATTTTTGTTTTGTTCCATCATCTTTGAAATGCAAGAGAAAGGCCAGTTTAGGCTAAATTTAGATTTTGGCCACTAGATTGGCCACTAGATGGCAGCAGTACTGCAATACTGGACTATTTTGTATAAAGTCTACCCAAATGTGCCGAATTGGTCAATTGATACATTTTCAAGTACATAACTATAGAGAACATACAAAAATGATATGGTAATACAAAATGTAAGTTTACACACTTTCAGGAATGTCATACATGATGGAGCATTAGCTTATACACTAACTTTCACACATTTAGATGGCAGGGCGGGGTGGGTGTGGAGCCAGAGACAGCAGGGTTTCAAACTGTAGAACCCAGTTCATACATTTGAATATAAAAATAGGATTTTATGCTACATTTTATCTCTGGGACCCCTAGGATGACAAATCTAGAGCAAGATTACTGAATGTAAGTACATTATTTACCGTCAGAGGTGAATGTATCAAACCAGTTGCCGTGATAAGTTTTTTGTTGTTGTGCACTCTCCTCAAATAATAGCATGGCATTTATTCACTGTAATAGCTACTGTAAATTGGACAGTGCAGTTAGTTTAACAAGAATTTAAGCTTTTTGTCCATATAAGACATGTCTATGTCCTGGAAAGGTTGCTGTTACTTACAACAGTCATGCTAATCACATTAGCACACGTTAGCTCAACCGTCCCGTATATGGGACACCGATCCCGTAGAGGTTAATCCTGGTCCTGGGGACCCAAAGGGGTGCACATTTTTATTTTGCCTTAAAATGACACACCTTCAAATCATCAAAGCTTGATGATGAGTTCATATTTTGAATCAGCTGTGTACTGCTAGGGCAAAAACTAAAATGTGTACCCCCTTGGGTCCCCAGGACCAGGATAAAGAAACACTGTATTGATCCATTAATTACTGCAGTGGGCTAAATCAGTGTCACACAGAGTGATTCTTGGTAGTCTTAAACAAATCTACTTTGAAAACAAAAGTATACACCTCACACACATGGTTATCTGCTTAAAAAAAGAAGACAGCTGTACAATGTCAGATTTAGAGTTGAAATGTATTCCATTTTGAGTTTGCATCCCAATATTACACTTTATATACATCACAGAAGACTGAAATATAACAAAACTGCTTGACATAGAAACACAGGATTTTCGTCAGTAAAAAAAAGATGTATTAATTATGAACTTATGAAAAATATATATAACATTCCACCCATGAGGTGAAAGAGGGCTCTTTTGGTTATTGACTGCAGGAAAGGGCTACAAGCTTTAAACAGAGAGTTGGTTGAAGTCCCTGAATGCTGGTCCAGGGTCAGGTGTTTTTTCTTTGGTCAGTGTCAATTTACAGCTCAAGCTTTCTGACACAGTCAGTCTGTCTCTTTGTTTGTATTTGTTGTCAAACACTGTCGCCTGCTGGCCAAAAAGAGAAGAACACATGAGAGCCCATCATGTCAGTGGATGAGCATCCTCTCCTTTAAAAAAAAAGGGGTTTAGCAGACGCTCCAATTAGGGTTAAGTGCCTTGCTCAAGGGCACATTGACAGATTTTTCACCTAGTCGGCTCAGGAATTAGAACCAGCAACCTTTCGGTTACTGGCACAACGCTCTTAACCACTAAGCTACCTGTCACCCCTCCTTGTCTGTTTGGTTGCTGCCTCACTCAGACGCATGAACACAGATGAAATCAAAAGTACAACTGTGTATTTTTTGTCGGACAATCATCTCCGTTTTCATTCATATAACCAACGGATGATTTCCGTTGAAAAAGCATTGGCTCCATCAGAAATTCTCGGACATAAAATCATAATGTGTCCACGACTTTACCCTTTTTTCTGCAACTATCTGAAAGAACTGAACATGTGAAGGTCAATTCCCAGTAGGCATCCACAGTATTACTTTCACTTTTCCTACATTTTCAGATCTAGCAGAAGAGATGAGGAGAGAGAGGCACTTAAAGCTGCAGTCTGCTATTCGAAAAACAACAAACCGGTCAAAGTGAATCATTCAAACTAGAACAAGTTATATGTTTGCAACAAAATTAATGGAAAGGCAGATTTTATTGTATGTTTGGCTGGTAAATAACAATCCTCTTTGTCCACCCGTCCTAAGTCTATTTGCTAGTTAATATCTTGTGAAGTATTTTTTTAATGATAATTCAATAGAACAATTAGTAGTTTGTACACTGAGACGATTCATTTCAATCTTTTGGAATGTGGTTAATGTAGGGTTCATATGTATTGTATTCTATCAAAATCAAAACAATATAAAAACACTTGGATAAGTTCAACATGTTTGTGTGCCTGATACGGTTGGTTCGAGCCCAGGTAGGGATGGACAGAATCTACTCTGTTACATTAAGAAAGATGTGGTGATAACCCACTGGGCAAAAACTGGTTGAATCAATGTTGTTTCCACATCATTTAAACCAAAAATATCAATGTGATGACATTAAATAAACATGGAAAACTGATTGGATTTGCAAAAAGTAATCAATGTAAGGGCATTTCGTATTTTTTTCACCCAATGTTTTACCTAAATCCAATGACATAGTGACATTTTCTGTTGATTTCACGTTAGTTGAAAACTCAACCAAATGTAAATCAAAACTAGACGTTGAACTGATGTCTGTGCCCAGTGGGAATTAACTGGTGTACCCTTGGCCAAGGAGCTTCACACAGCTATGCACAATACAATTCAACAAGCTAGGAACATACAACCAATAAGAAACACAGGCTATTCTGGTAACACTTTATTTGACACCTAGTTTCTGGTAACACTTTATTTGACATCTAGCGTCATAACATCTAATGACACAGTCATAACTATGTCAAAATATGTCATAACACTGTCATGACACCTTAATTTAGAACAGCTGTGACATATACTCAGTGGCTAGTTTATTAGGTACACCCATCTAGTACTGGGGTGGACGCCCATTTGCTTCCAGAACAGCCTGAATTCTTCGGGGCATGGACACGTTGCTCAATTGGTATCAAGGGACCTATAGTGTGCCAGGAAAACATTCCCCACACCATTAAACTGCCGCCACCAGCCTGTACCGTTGACACCAGAAAGGATGGGGCCATGGACACATGCTGCTTACGCCAAATCCTAACTCTGCCTGCAACAGGAATCTGGATTCGTCGGACCAGGCGAATTGTCCAGTGTTGGTGATTGCGTGTCCACTGGAGCCGCTTCTTCTTGTTTTTAGCTAACAGGAGTGGATGTCAGGCATGTATTTTGTTATAAAAATTTTTTGCTTTAGTTTAGTTAATTTAGCAGACATCACTTGCGTATTCAGTCAACACATATATTTTAAGAATATAATGGAATATAACAGACCATTTTTGTTTCTCTTAGAATAAAAACCTTACAGTGCAACAGTAATAAGCTACGGTCCAGTTACAGGTTCTTCTGACAAAGTAGTGCGCGTGGGACAGACAAAGAGCAATTCTTACACTATTGTTCTAAATTCAATCACTCTCTTCTTCTTCATCCTCATCATTCAGTTCATTCAAATTCAATTGTAATACATTTTGTCACTCCCGTTCAACAACTCCAAATCGCTTTTGCATGTGCTCCAAAGGGATAACTTGAAATAACATGATATAGGTTAATTAAATAATCGAAAGGAAACATGGAACAGCATAGGAAGCAGGAACAGCATAGGGCTGAGTGACCCACTCATTCCTGGCTTTCGTTCAAAATAAGTTATATTATAAAGCAGGGTTAAAGACACATTCTTTCTGATTATTTTTAGCATGCAGTCTCTCCCCTCGCTACAGCTAATTTCGTTTGAATTATTATGTGGATTATAATAACTTAATATATGTGTAGGGGTTGAAGCATTTTTCATCGAATACATTGCAAGTTTGCCCTTTTTTGGCCATTAGGCTACACTTTACAATAGGACTCAACTCTATCGGTAGTCTAAAGTGTGGCACAAACTGGGAGATTTTTCACACCTAGCCGAGCTATTAGACTATCCTTTTGTAAATTAATGGAGGTGTGAATGTTTCAGTCAGTCTCTCTCCTATCGCACTAGATTTCTGCATGAGGCAAAAAAAACAGCTGGCGGGTGGTTCCGGAGTTGAGAGAGAACTTGGGTAAATACAATGGCGCAATTACACTTGACATGTGGACTGACGATTTTCGAAAAATAGGATACTTGTGCCTTACAGTCCATTACATAAACTAAGAGTGGATGTTATCCACCACCGAGTGGGACAGTGCAGCTCAAAAATGCAGATAACATAAGGCCAGCTATTGTGAAAGAATACTTGTGGATCTTGTTGATTTCCTCTATCGCTTCAAGAGGTCTACTGTCCACCTAGTAATTGTGTGGTTCCAAAGGATAAAGTGTCACCTTCAGATGGATATGTGGTTTCAGAGAGAAGCCAGCTGAGAGCCTGCGACCAGGCACGGTGGAGGACATCCTTTTCCTGCACAGCAATTTGAAGAAATCCAGTGATGAATGGACTGTTTTTCAAGTTGTTGTTTTAGTATATTTATTTGTTGTCTAATATTAGAAGGCCCTTTAAAGCGATTTGAGTTGTCAATGTGCCGCATTACATTGTGAAAAAATAATAATATATATTCTTAATTCATGGCATGGTTTCTTTTTAGCCAAATGTTGAATAGACAAGCAGACAAATTAATTAATGCAGGAAAAGAGGAATAATAGCCTGCTATCTGTAGTCCTAAAAATAATTAGGCTAAATAAATTGATATTATTTTGTTGGGTAACAGATCGGCTCTCGGAACTCATTAAGAGGTGGCTTCTATCTTCAATATAATCATTCATTCAGATGGTTAACCCCATAGGTCTTAGGCCTGCAGTAAATTAGATTACCATTTTTCATTAGGTTATAATAAGCCATGCCTTCTGGGAATGTTATGAAGTCCAAAGGTTATGGGTGGAGTTAGAAATTTGGCTGTCAGAAGTATTACAATGGAAATGAATTTTTTATCCATCTGTCTGCATATTTCAAGACATGGCATATAAGGGTGTAGTGAGATACCCTATGGGTTGGACAATACTTTTCTCGTCAATCATCTTGAAAAAACATATACTTAAAAATTTAAAATCAAACAATGTCAGCGTTTAAATGCTTTATTATCCAAATGTTGAAAGTGCGTCTGCGCGACGGAGAGAAACAAAATGGTGCAATTTGAGGCCATGTGACGGAGAGTGATGCGGGGGCTGGAGATGGGGGTGTGAGCAGGTGGGTCTGGGCAGGTGTGATGTAGTTGTTGTTTGTATGTGTATGTTTTGTATTGTCTATAAAGATAAAATAAAATCTTACAAATTAAATTAAATAAGGAAAAATGACAAGCTTGCAACACGCATCTGATTATTCATTATGAATAGGATTTATTTGATTTATTCCGTTTACATTCTTCATTGTAACCACAATGTCACAAATAATTGAACACACACAACATGAGCAGATTAACTTGGTCAAAACATTTCTTTATTAAAGACTATCAGAAAGAATGTTGGTACTTATTTATTATGATCCAAAGCCACGAATGAGTGAGTCACTCAGCTTTATGCTGACAAATATAGCTTTATGCTGTGAAATAACCAACTAAATAGGCCAAGCCTAAACAAATCTATTAAATTGCCTAAATAAACTAGTACATTTCATAAATAAATGAAGTAAATCAGGTCTTGAAAATATGGGCAACCTTTTTCCCATCCCTGTCCTCGCTGGACTCTCTTTCATTCCGTTTCTTCTTCACATCAGCAAAGAAGGACTTTATATAGAGGGGCTATCACTCTCTCACACTGTGGTAAATAAAGCCAGTTCGTTATTGGCTTTGAAGGTTTGAAGGTCCCCAAGCTCGAGAGTTCCTCTGTGGAGATGGGAAAACCTTCCAGAAGGACAACCATCTCTGCAGCACTCCACCAATCAGGCCGTTATGGTAGAGTGGCCAGACGGAAGCCACTCCTCAGTAAAAGGCACATGACAGCCCGCTTGGAGTTTGCCAAAAGACACCTAAAGGACTCAGACCATGAGAAACAACATTCTCTGGTCTGATGAAACCAAGATTGAACTCTTTGGCCTGAATGCCAAGTGTCACGTCTGGAGGAAACTTGGCACCATCTCTACGATGAAGCATGGTGGTGGCAGAATCATGATGTGGGGATGGTTTCCAGCGGCAGGGACTGGGAGACAAGTCAGGATCGAGGGAAAGATGAATGGGGCATGATGTCTCATAACAAAGGGTGTGAATACTTATGTAAATAAGCTATTTATATTGTATTATTTTGCAAAAAAATCTAAAAACCTGTTTTGGCTTTCTCATTATGGGGTATTGTGTGTATATTGATGAGGGGAAAAAATTATTAAATCAATTTTAGAATAAGGCTGTAACATAACAAAATGTGGAAAAAGTCAAGGGGTCTGAATACATTCCGAATGCCCCATATATTATGTACACATGCATACAGTGCATTTGGAAAGTATTCAGACCCCTTGACTTTTCCCACATTTCGTTACGTTACAGCCTTATTCTAAAATGATTTAAATTGTTTTTTCCCCCCTCATCAATCTACACACAATACTCCATAATGACGAAGCAAAAACTGGTTTTTAGATTTTTTTTCAAATGCATTAATAATTAAAAACTGAAATATCACATTTACATAAGTATTCAGACCCTTTACTCAGTACTTTGTTGAAGCACCTTTGGCAGCGATTACATCCTCAAGTCTTCTTGGGTATGGCGCTACAAGCTTGGCACACCAGTATTTGGGGAGTTTCTCCCATTCTTCTCTGCAGATACTCTCAAGCTCTGTCAGGTTGGATGTGGAACATTGCTGCACAGCTATTTTCAGGTCTCCAGAGATGTTAGATCGGGTTCAAGTTCGGTTTCTGGCTGGGCCACTTAAGGACATTCAGTACTTGTCCCGAAGCCACTTCTGTGTTGTCGGCTGTGTGCTTAGGGTCGTTGTCCTGTTGGAAGGTGAACCTTCGCCCCAGTCTGAGGTCCTGAGCGCTCTGGAGCAGGTTTTCATCAAGGATCTCTCTGTGCCTTCTGTGCCTTTTATTGAGGAGTGGCTTCCGTCTGGCCACTCTACCATAAAGGCCTGATTGGTGGAGTGCTGCAGAGATGGTTGTCCTTATGGAAGGTTGTCCAATCTCCACAGAGGAACTCTGGAGCTCTCTCAGTGACCATCGGGTTCTTGGTCACCTCCCTGACCATGGCCCTTCTCCCCGATTAGTCCGTATGGCTGGGCAGCCAGCTCTAGGAAGAGTCTTGGTGGTTCCAAACTTCTTCCATTTAAGAATGATGGAGGCCACTGTGTTCTTGGGGAACTTCAATGCTGCAGAAATTTTTTGGTACCCTTCCCCAGATCTGTGCCTCAACACAATCTGTGCCTCAAGGACAATTCCTTCGACCTCATGGCTTGGTTTTTGCTCTGACATGCACTGTCAACTGTGGGACCTTATATAGACAGGTGTGTGCCTTTCCAAATCATGTCCAATCAAGGATGACCAATGGAAACAAGATGCACCTGAGCTCAATTTCGATTCTCATAGCAAAGGGTCTGAATACTTATGTAAATAAGGTTTTTCTAAAAACCAATTATTGCTTTGTCATTATTGGGTATTGTGTAGATTGATGAGAAAAAATGATAATTTAATCAATTTTAGAATAAGGCTGTAACGTAACAAAATGTGGAAAAAGTCAAGGGGTCTGAACACTTTCCGAATGCGCTGTATATATAAACATATATATCCTTTCAAGTATACAACTTATCTTGTCGCATCTTCCAAGCTTTGGAGATAACACAACAACAAAGGACTTAACTCTAAATCATATTATTTATTTAAGTGTGTTTTTTCCCTGCCAAGAAGTTTCCTTTTGTTTGAAAGTTTCCTCCCTCAAGGTCTTCACCTCCACCCCTGGATGCAGCAGATGCATTACTTTCTCTGAAAAGCATTAGTAAAGAACAGAAATCAGAATAGAGCATGCTACAATGCAGTGACACTGCTAAAGAAAGCGGAACATTTTAATTTCATACCAAACATATTATTTACATTTTAGTCATTTAGCAGACGCTCTTATCCAGAACAGTTAGTGAGTGCATACATTTTCATACTACATTTTCATACATTTTCATACTACATTTTCATACATTTTCATACTACATATTATGTAGGGTGTCCAATCAAAAACACATCTTATGACCAATGGGTAGAATTGTGTAGAAAACCAATGGTCCAAACCTCTTGTCTCTATCATAATCCGTTCAAAAGTTATTCGAGTTCTTGCTTTTTGCGACCTGCGGAAACAACTTTGAAGACGACGACCACAAAATGTAAAATCCTATAAAGTTGTTACGGAAACCTGCACCGCCAGTGGCGACCCGTCTGCTTGCCCCCCCTGTTTTGTTGCCAGTTTTGCATGTTATTTTGGCATTAACACGTATCACATATCAGTTTGTAAACAATGTACAAAAATAAATAATTGAGTTAATAAAGCCACATACAAACATGGTGTCTTTTTTGCTTTCTTGAGTAAGGTAGCTCCAAAATGCAGGTGTTTCAGCCTAGCTCAGAGATTTCTGTGGTGGTGGGGCAGCCAGCGGGAAATACGGAGCGTAGGGGTTGGTAATGTTCTCTAGTTGTGCCGTGATTGGCTCAGTGTTATGTCACTCACTGCAAAATCTACGAGGAGCGTTCGAAGATTCAAGCCCCTTGGGTGCTGCCATTGAGTTACATTAGAAGTGCCCATCCAAGAAGGCTCAAGGTCATTGGTCACAGATAAAATGACGTAAAATCATGTTATATCTACAGTAGCTTTGATTGGACTGATCATGTCAACATCATACTTTCAAAATCTTAGCTAGCAAGCTAGACAAGCAGTCATCATCATGAAGTCGACAATCTACTGGCAAATCCTTTTCATTCCTTGTCATGTGAAGAGAAATTATAGATAAAACGTATCGGTGCTCATCGGCCATTGGACATAAACATTACACAACAAGTTGGAAATCGCAAATTCAACAATGAGTAGTTTGGAAGGAATCAGTGGCTAACTGCAAGCGTTGCAAAGCAATCACTAGCCTGCTATTCAGTGGAGTGGGTGTGTGGTCCAAGTCTGGGTTTAAGGGTCTCTTTTCCAAGCTTAAAAGGATAAACATTCACATGCAACACCATGGGCCAGAAAAGGTTGAAGATATTGGCCATGCTGTCAGTCCAGCATTACTTCTGCCTCGTTTAAAAAAACAGGAAACTCGGAACTGTGAAATCTCAGACTTCAGTGAGTTCAAGACAACTGGGAACTAGCTCCGACTGGGAAAATACGTTTTGAACGGTCATCCAACTCGGAATTCCAATTTTTTTTCAGAATTCCCAGTTGTCTTGAAAGCACCATAAATCCAGAGAATGCCAGACTTTGATGACAAAGTTTCATGACAAATATTGCCCACAACAAGGTGAGTCCAAATATTTATTGTATGCTGCCGCATAAATGATGTAATATGCCAGGGAGATATATACTCTATACTGTAGCTAAGAAAGTTATACTAAGTGTATATTGTGTAGTAAGCTGTTAGTAGCCCATGTGCCCTACCATAATAGTTTGGTCCCTTTCCCCCTCATAACGTAGCCTACTTTTCTGACTTTGTGGTGCACATGTAGACTATAGCCTGTTTTAGAGAAATGTAATCATCAAATATTGTAAGGGCTTTCATTGTCTGCTTATATGCCCCCTTTAACTATCCTACGGTTCTGACTTGGTGTACAGGGAGAATACTGTAAGAACGGCCCATGTTCTGAATTCTGTCGCTGTACATTTTAAAAGGTGCTGAACAAATAGTTATATTGAATATGTCCATCCTAGCTCGTTCATTAATGTCTTAATCGAAATTATGGATTGCCTCTTATCCGCTCATCATCCCCTTATGCCATTGTTTGTACATCTCAATTGTCAGTAGAAACCACATTTATTTAAGCAAGTCAGCCATATCAGCTACGTTTAAAAAAAAAGGCAGTAAATGAGGCTGAATTAACTGTTTTGCTGACAGACAAGGCTCCGCTGATAGCCAGGTGTAGCAGTGGTAAGGATACACTCAATGGTGCTGAAAAGAAAGCTCTGCTGTTGGGACAGCTTTATGTAGGCCCTAACAGTTTGTGGGCACCGTTTGTCACCGTTATAGTGCAATTCATGTATTGTTTAGTGTTGTGTTGTGTTGTGGCTTTGCTGGCATGCGTATACATTTTTTGGGGGGGAGTTTTCCCCACCAAGATTTACATGCTAAAATCGCCTCTGTGCACCGCTATGTCAATAGAGTTCGGTGCTTATTATCGGATGTATTAGGTTACGAAATCCGACTTTTTGGATATAATGTTAATGATATGTTAGAGAAAGAATAATCATGTTGGTCTTAGTAAAATGTATTTTATACCCTGATGAAGACAGCTTGGCTGTCGAAACATTGGTATTAAATTATTGCATCTGAGCTCCTAGTGTGCACTCTCCTTTTCTTTAAAAAAAAAACGTTTTTTATAACATAAGGAAGTGACATTTCATCACCAAAGCGCGTTTTCATCCACTCTGGGCAGAGTGAGTTGACACCCTATATTATGGCAATAGCAAACACTTTCACACATACATTACATACATTATTTCTCAAATACATTACAATACCGTTTTCACAATGTTTTCATAACATAGCTAAAGCTAGCTCTCAACTATTCATGTAGCTAGCTAGTTAGCCACCATCTAGTTAGTTTGTTTTTAGCTAACATTAGCTACCCTATAACTAAAGATGGTAGTGTACAAAACTAAATACACCCATGAGGGTGTTGAGGCAACAACAGTAGCTACATCTGATTTACTCTATAACATTACATACAGTGCTAATTGTATAAACAAATTATAGAAGAGGCCTGTGTATTAAATGTAACAAAAACCCACGGACAGCTAGCAACTACCAGGTAGCTATGGTAGGCTAGCTACCTAGCATTAGCGGATAGTAAGTGACGCATTTCATAAAAAGTAACCTTCTAAAATACATATCATTACCGTCATTCATATGTACTCATAGAAATATTGTTAATACAAGCCATCGTTTGTAAAAAATAAAACCATAATGCCAAAATGTTTATAACAAAAATACATTTAATCCAAGTCGCCATCTTGTCTCACTGACTTGTATCAAAGATTATGGATATACTGACAAGATACATGTTTGTCCAACAATGGGAGTCATTGCCCACAAAGTGACACAGTGGGCTGTCTAGCTCCCGCCTATCCTTTCTTTGGATTGGTGGATACATCTCATTATTGTAATCCTTTTTAACATTTTCTCTGAGGGTTGTTGACCTCAAACGCCTGTATTCAATGGAGAGAGATGCTATGCTACTAGCCTCATGCCATGAATATGCAAAGTGTTTTTTCTCAAAGTTGCCAGGATGTCACGTGTCCTACTTATATCAGTACAATCGTAACAACTTAAGCATTATGAAACTTCTATTAGATCGAATAAACCTCACTCGGGTTCTTGGTCACCTCCCTGACCAAGACCCTTCTCCCCCGATTGCTCAGTTTGGCCGGGCGGCCAGCTCAAGGAACAGTCTTGGTGGTTCCAGACTTCTTCCATTTAAGAATGATGGGGGCCACTGTGTTCTTGGGGGCCTTCAATGCTGCAGACATTTTTTGGTATCCTTCCCCAGATCTGTGCTTCGACACAATCCTGTCTCGGAGCTCTACAGACAATTCCTTCAACCTCATGGCTTGGTTTTTGCTCTGACATGCACTGCCAACTGTGTGACCTTATATAGACAGGTGTGTGCCTTTCCCAATCATGCCCAATCAATTGAATTTACCACAGGTGGACTCCAATCAAGTTGTAGAAACATCTCAAGGATGATCAATGGAAACAGGATGGACCTGAGCTCAATTTGGAGTCTCATAGCAAAGGGTCTGAATACTTATGTAAATAAGGTATTTATGTTTTTTATTTTTAATACATTTGCTAAAATTTCTAAAAACCAGTTTTAACTTTGTCATTATGGCGTATTGTGTGTAGATTGCTGAGATTGCTGAAAAAAATGATTTAATCCATTTTAAAATAAGACTGTAACGTAACAAAATGTGGAAAAAGTAAAGGGGTCTGAATATTTACCAAAAGCACTGTACCTTGCTCTGGTATGCAGAACATAAAGGAAAGAGAATGAAGGAATGAGAATAGTGGTATCTCTAGCACACAAAGCCAATGTCTTAACCATTAGACCAAGAGGAAGTCCTTGTAGTCAGCACTGAGGGAGATATTTGGGCTTACGTGCGTGATTCCTACACACGCATTCACTAGCATAACTGCACAGTTGGAACACTGATTGTGTATTCAGTGCTCAGTTGAAGGTTATTGAATGTTAATAACTATTTTCCTGTTGCTCTATCAGAATACAGATACATCTATATACACTGAACAAAAATATAAATGCAACATGTAAAGTGTTGGTCCCATGTTTCATGAGCTGAAATAAAAGATCCCAGACATTTTCCATATGCACATAAAGCGTATTTCTCTCAAATTTTGTGCACAAATTTGTTTACATCCCTGTTAGTGAGCATTTCTCCTTTGCCAAGATAATCCATCCATCTGCCAGGTGTGGCATATCAACAAGCTGATTAAACGGCACGATCATTACACAGGTGCACCTTGTGCTGGGGACAATAAAAATCCATTCTAAAATGTGCAGTTTTGTCACAATTGGCATGCTGACTGCAGGAATGTCCACCAGAGCTGTTGCCAGATATTTTAATGTTCATTTATCTACCATAAGCCGCCTCCAATGTTGTTTTAGAGAATTTGGCAGGACGTCCAACCGGCCTCACAACTGCAGACCACGTGTTACCACACCAGCCCAGGACCTCCACATCTGGCTTCTTTACCTGCGGGATCGTCTGAGACCAGCCACCCGGACAGCTGATGAAACTGTGGATTTGCACAACCAGAAACTGTCTCAGGGAAGCTCATCTGAGTGCTCGTCATCCTCACCAGAGTCTTGACCTGACTGCAGTTCGGCGTCGTAACCGACTTCAGTGGGCAAATGCTCACCTTCAATGGCCACTGGCACGCTGAAGAACTGTGCGCTTCACGGATGAATCCCAGTTTCAACTGTACCGGGCGTTGTGTTGGCAAACGGTTTGCTTATGTCAATGTTGTGAACAGAGTGCCCCATAGTGGTGGTGGGGTTATGGTATAGGTAGGCATAAGCTACGGAAATTGAACACAATTGCATTTTATCGATGGCAATTTTAATGCACAGAGATACCGTGACGAGATCCTGAGGCCCAGTGTCGTGTCATTCATCAGCCGCCAGCACCTCATGTTTCAGCATGATAATGCACGGCCCCATGTCGCAAGGATCTGTATACAATTCCGGAAGAAGAAAATGTCCCAGTTCTTCCATGGCCTGCATACTCACCAGACATGTCACCCATTGAGCCTGTTTGGGATGCTCTGGATCAACGTGTACGACAGCTTGTTCCAGTTCCCGCCAATATCCAGCAACTTCGCAGAGCCATTGAAGAGGAGTCAGACAACATTCCACAGGCCATAATCAACAGCCTGATCAACTCTATGCAATGGAGATGTGTCGCGCTGCATGAGGCAAATGGTGGTCACACCAGATACTGACTGGTTTTCTGATCCACGCCCATACCTTTTTTTTTTTTTTAAGTATCTGTGACCAACAGATGCATATCTGTATTCCCAGTCATGTGAAATCCATAGATTGGAGCCTAATGTATTTATTTGAATTGACTGATTTCGTTATAACTGTAACTCTGTAAAATCTTTGAAATTGTTGCATGTTACATTTATATTTTTGTTCAATGTATTTTAGAACGCCTTTTGTTGGTTGAGGAGTTCATGGAACGTAAGGACTGATTTAACAGAAATGTGTCTAATTAACCATTAAATAGTGGTGGCTTGTTGACTTCCCAGCCAAACTGCCAGGTCTATTGACTGTTACACTATTTCCTGTGTTCCCTATAGTCATAAATAGCATATGAATAGTGAAATAACTCTTTACCGTGACATGTCTGCAATGTCACAACATACCACATGATGTCAGTGTTTTCAAATGAATACATTTACTACAGGCTTAGTTTTTGGAACTTCCATGACTCAGACTATACCATGGTATAAGTGAATGTACCATAGTAGTACCATGGTATGAATGAAAGTACCATAGTAGTACCATGGTACATTTATGTAAGGGGAATACATTTCAACTCTATATCTGACATGGTACAGGTGTCTTCTTTTTTGTAAGCCCATAACCATGTGTGTAAGGTGTATCCTTTTGTTTCAAAGTAGATTTGTTTAAGACTACCAAGAAACACTGTGTGACACTGATTTAGCCCACTGCAGTAAAAGGTTATGCTCAAATCAGTTTTGTTTTTCAAATTCGTTTTGGAATACTGACTGTCCAAACAGCAAGTTAGAAGTGACCAAATCAGATTTGTTTGTGTTCAGACAGCAGTCACATGGCTACTCTAGCTGTCATAGTAACGAGGGGTGTGTGCACAGTGGTGTTTGACATTAGAGAAGCTTCCATTAAATTAAACCCTCTGAGTTCTATTAGATAGATAGTTCTGAATCCATGATGTCGAGGTTGAAAAGCCAAATAAACATATGTTTTCTCAACAACAGGTTATGGTCAATAAAATAAAAGGCTGCACTGAACTCGAACAGTGCAGCTCCCACAATCTTCTTATTATCAATTTATTTCAACCAATCATCAGTAATTTGTGTCAGTGCAGTACATGTTGAGTGCCCTTCTCTATAAGCATGCTGAAAGGCTGTAGTCAATTTGAAATATCCTTGGAATGTTCTCCTAACATTCACTAAAATGTTGTTCACAACATCTGTAGGTGTCACGCCCTGGCTCTAGGGACTCTTTTATGTTGAGCCAGGGTGTGTAGAGTCTATGTTTTGTGTTCATTGTTTCAGTTTCTAGTTCATGTGTTTCTATGTTGGCCGGGGTGGTTCTCAATCAGAGGCAACGAGAATCAGCTGTTGCTTGTTGTCTCTGATTGGGCACCATACTTAGGCAGCCTGTTTGGCACAGTGTATTGTGAGATCTTGTTCCGTGTATGGTTTGTGTTTGTTAACAAGGACTTCACGTATCGTTTTGTTGTTTTTGTTCATGTGGTGAATATAATAAAGTATGTTCGCATTCCACGCTGCGCATTGGTCTACTCCTTTCGACGATCGTGACAGAAGATCCCACCATAACAGGACCAAGCAGCGTGTCCAGGAGCAGACAGCCTGGACTTGGGAGGAGATTTTGGACGGGAAAGGGTCCTGGACTTGGGAGGAGATCCAGGCCGGTATGGATCGCCGTCCGTGGGAGGAGACGGTGGAGGCGCGCCGTAGAGAGGAGCAGCGGCGCCAACCGGGCCGACGTCGGACACGCAAGAGGCAACCCCAATAAATTTTGGGGATTAGGAGAGGAGGCCACCGGGTTTGGGGGGCCGGAAGGGAGGTTGGCGGAGCCTAGAGGTAGAGCAGAGCCAACTCCCCATACTCAGGCTAGGCAGCGTGAGACTGGGCAGGTTCCGAGATATGCGGAGCTGCGTACTGTGCCGCGAGTGGTCCGGCAGAGTCCGGTACGTCCTGTGCGAGCACCACGCACGTGTCGTACTAAGGTGGGCATGCAGCCAGGACGGAGTGTGCCGGCTCAACGCTCGTGGCCTCCAGTACCCCTCCTCGGTCCCGGATATCCTGCGCCAGTGTCACGTGCTGTTGTGCCAGTACGTGTACACAGCCCTGTACGTCCTGTGCTGATGCCTCACACAGAGTGTGTTAAGATAGGCATTCAGCCAGGACGGGTTGTGTCAGCTCTTCGCTCCAGACCTCCAGTCCGTCTCCACAGCCCAGTCCGGCCTGTTCCTGCCCCTTGCACCAAGCCAATGGTGCGCGTCGCCAGCCTGGTCCGGCCTGTTCCTACCCCTCGCAACAAGCCAATGGTGCGCGTCGCCAGCCCGGCCCGGCCTGTTCCTGCTCCCCGCACCAAGCCAATGGTGCTCGTTGCCAGCCCGGCCCGGCCTGTTCCTGCCCCTCGCACCAAGCCTATGGTGCGCGTCGCCAGCCCGGTCCGGCCTGTTCCTGCTCCCCGCACCAAGCCTATGGTGCGCGTCGCCAGCCCGGCCCGGACCGTTCCTGCTCCCCGCACCAAGTCAGTGGTGCGCGTCGTCAGCCCGGCCCGGCCCGTTCCTGCTCCCCGCACCAAGCCAGTGGTGCGCTTCGTCAGCCCGGCCCGGCCCGTTCCTGCTCCCCGCACCAAGCCTGTGGTGCGCATCGTCAGCCCGGTCCGGCCCGTTCCTGCTCCCCGCACCAAGCCAGGGGTGCGCTCCGTCAGCCCGGCCCGGCCCGTTCCTGCTCCCCGCACCAAGCCTGTGGTGCGCATCGTCAGCCCAGTCCGGCCCGTTCCTGATCCCCGCACCAAGCCAGGGGTGCGCGTCGTCAGCCCGGTCCGGCCCATTCCTGCTCCCCGCACCAAGCCAGGGGTGCGCGTCGTCAGCCCGGTCCGGCCCATTCCTGCTCCCCGCACCAAGCCTGTGGTGCGCGTCGTCAGTCCGGCACAGCCCGTGCCCGTTTCACCAGTGCCTGGTCAGGTACCGGTCAGCTGCTCCACACCGGAGCCTAAGCAATCCGCTCCACCGATGTCAAGTCCAGCTCCAGCCAGCGGGGCCAGACCAGACCAGGGGCACTACGGGGGGGTTATTAGAGGGTGGTGGTCACGCCCGGAGCCGGATCCGCCTCCGAGGAGGAATGCCCACCCGGCCCTCCCCTGTTCGGTTTATGTTGGCGCGGTCGCAGTCCGCGCCTTTGGGGGGGTACTGTCACGCCCTGGCTCTAGGGACTCTTTTATGTTGAGCCAGGGTGTGGAGTCTATGTTTTCTGTTCATTGTTTCAGTTTCTAGTTCATGTGTTTCTATGTTGGCCGGGGTGGTTCTCAATCAGAGGCAACGAGAATCAGCTGTTGCTTGTTGTCTCTGATTGGGAACCATACTTAGGCAGCCTGTTTGGCACAGTGTATTGTGGGATCTTGTTCCGTGTATGGTTTGTGTTTGTTACCAAGGACTTCACGTATCGTTTTGTTGTTTTTGTTCGTGTGGTGAATATAATAAAGTATGTTCGCATTCCACGCTGCGCATTGGTCTACTCCTTTCGACGATCGTGACAGTAGGTTGCCAGGGAATGTAATAACACAATGTTCCTGTAATGTTCTCAGAAAATACGGCCACAACAAAATGTGGGTGCAATAGGAAACATTACAGGAACATTCTGCTAATCAAAACACCCATAACAACAAGCAGGGAATATTCCTATAATGGTCTCATGAAGTTATAGTGTGACGTTATGACATGATGTTCCAAAAACATTCCCTGAAAATCAGCAATTATGTCTGGATTCAATTAAATTAGTTCTGAGAAAATATTACAGGAACATATTGCTAATTGTAATGAAGTTATTACTACTAACACCTATAACAACAAACAAGAAAACATTCCTGTGAGACTCTTATAAAGTTTTTCTGTAATGTTATGACATGATGTTCCAATTATGTTCTAAAAACATACTTCAACGATAATGGAAGTAGTTCTGAAAAACATTCTGCAATGTTCTGCTGATATTGATGTGTAGTGTAACATTATTATATGAAGTTGCCAAACTTTTAAACAAATTGTATTTCAATCTTCTTACATCATATTTTATTAGGGTATTGTCCAAACATAGTTATAGCTTTTTTAGAGAAAGGTCATGAAGTAGATTTGAACCTGCGATCTGCCATCTTCCAGCACTGTAGGCTACTAAAGCCTTGTTCTGCAGGCCGTAGCCTTTTCCTGCAGTCAAATGACCTAGTGGCCTCGTGTGGAATGTTCTTAATGTTTTTCATAATTAATAAACATCCTTTATTTTACTGCCGAAAATCCGGTGTGTCTATGTCAAACAGTTTTGTTATTTTTCAGTTTTCTGTGATGTGTATGAAGTGTAATATTGGGATGCAAACTCAAAATTCCCTTACAAAAATGTACCATGGTAGTACAATGAAAAAAATACCATGGTATTTTCCTGCCATGGTAGTGACCAAAAAAACATGATAGTACCATGGTCGTTTTTTCATTGCACTAACATGGCAGGAAAATACCATGGTATTTGCACCAGTACCATGGTATTTTCCTGCCATGGTAGTGACCAAAAAAACATGATATATTTTCATTGTATTAGCTACCATGGTACAAAAATGAACCATGGTGCTACAATGGAAAAAATACCATGGTTTTGTACTAGCAGCATGTAGTGAAACGTGAAAGCATGGTACTTGTTTACAATGTATTATGATGGTCTGTGCCTCACCGTTTTTCGGGTAAAGTGACCAAAAATGTAGTAATTTATGGTACTCACATAATGCAACATTGACCACTAGCTCTGCAATGGCCAAGCGTAGGCCTAGTACCCCCTTAAACCCCTTTAGCTCATAGTGAAAAACCACAACACACATGGTCTAGTAGTGTAGTGTACCCTCTTAAACCTTGGGACCTGGATAGGGTATGGTGAGAAGAATGAAGGGAGTCTGAAACCTTGAAGATTTTAAATGGTTAAGTTTATCTGGTGCTTCTCTCTTCAATACAGTTTTCAGTTGGCTCTCTTATACAATTCTAAATAGCCAACATACTAAAAAACTATTTGTAAAAAGGTATTAATTATCATTTTATCTCAGAGATACATTTTCATCATGTAATTCTCAACATATCCCTAAAAACAGCAAGTTACAATGTTTCACTTTGTTACACTTACAGATCTGTAAGAATGTCCGTAGGTCTACAACAGGCTAGCTTGACTTGAGCTAACTTTAGCTGACGTTAGCTTCTTTGCTATCAGACTTTTAAAAATTAATTAAACTATCAAAATATAAAACAATTACAACAATTATATCATTACACTCCGCGTTAACTTGGTGTTTCATATCCTATGCGTTATAACAAGCTCACCGTTATAATACTTTTAAAAATATTTTGTTTATCTTGTGATTCTCTCTTCAGTTTTCAGTTGGCTCTCTCATTCAATTGACTACTAGGCAGGCTCTTGTGAGAGCCACAGTAGAGTGAGCTCGCATGAAGAAAACACTAGAGTGAGGGGCTTCCTCTGCGGGCCGAAACAAGCACAACACCCCTTGACTATAAATTATTACAAAATGCCAAAGATTAGGCTACCATATATATCACATTCTCCCACATTTCAGGTTGGCAACACAGGGAACCCAAACATGAGCAGAAAACGGTACTATTAATACAAAAAGTTTCACCCCTTTTCCACAGCAACTATTTCCCTTTTTCTTTGATGTTACAGACAAACTAGGACCATCAAGTAGCCTGCCTCTGACTTTATCAGAAACTTGCCCATACTGGTATATAAATTCATCAATATAATACCAACCAACCTCTTTTGACCTTATACTGCCAGTGTACTATGGTAACGCACAATTAATAAAGATGGTACCATATATTTTTTTATACCATTTATCATAATTGTGCATTACCATGGTAGAACGTATAACACAGTTTAAATCCATGTTATTTCCATGATCCACATCTATACCATGGTATAAATGAGGCAATACCATGGTATTATTTAGGTGCATGGCTGTATCATCATACTTCAAAGCTAAAACCATGGTACATTTCCATGTTTCAGACCTATGCCACGGTATAAATGATGCAATACCATGGTAATATACTTAGTTACAATGGTAGTACCATCATACTTCAAGGCTAAAACCATGGTACATTTCCATGACTCAGACTATACCATGGTATAAGTGAATGTACCATAGTAGTACCATGGTATGAATGAAAGTACCATAGTAGTACCATGGTACATTTATGTAAGGGGAATACATTTCAACTCTATATCTGACATGGTACAGGTGTCTTCTTTTTTGTAAGCCCATAACCATGTGTGTAAGGTGTATCCTTTTGTTTCAAAGTAGATTTGTTTAAGACTACCAAGAAACACTGTGTGACACTGATTTAGCCCACTGCAGTAAAAGGTTATGCTCAAATCAATTTTGTTTTTCAAATTCGTTTTGGAATACTGACTGTCCAAACAGCAAGTTAGAAGTGACCAAATCAGATTTGTTTGTGTTCAGACAGCAGTCACATGGCTACTCTAGCTGTCATAGTAACGAGGGGTGTGTGCACAGTGGTGTTTGACATTAGAGAGGCTTCCATTAAATTAAACCCTCTGAGTTCTATTAGATAGATAGTTCTGAATCCATGATGTCGAGGTTGAAAAGCCAAATAAACATATGTTTTCTCAACAACAGGTTATGGTCAATAAAATAAAAGGCTGCACTGAACTCGAACAGTACAGCTCCCACAATCTTCTTATTATCAATTTATTTCAACCAATCATCAGTAATTTGTGTCAGTGCAGTACATGTTGAGTGCCCTTCTCTATAAGCATGCTGAAAGGCTGTAGTCAATTTGTTTACAGAGAAATAGCATTGTATTTGGTAAAACAATTTTTTCCAACAGTTTGCTAAGAGCTGGCAACAAGCTGATAGGTCTGCTATTAGAACCAGTAAAGGCTGCTTTACCACTTTTGGGTAGCGGAATGACTTTGACTTCCCTCCAGGCCTGAGGACAAACACCTTCCTCTAGACTCAGATTAAAGATATGACAGATAGGAGTGGCCATAGAGTCAGCTACCATCCTCAGTAGCTTTCCATCTATGTTGTCAATGCCAGGAGGTTTGTCATTGATCGATAACCAAAACAAAAAAATCCACTTCTCCCACACTAAATTCAAATTTACAATGCTTTCTTTCAATTCCTCATCAATCCATGGAGCCTTGACAGTTCTAACAGTCAGTTTCTTAACTGGTGCATACTTATCAATAATTGGAAGAAGCAATTTCATAAATTCATCAAGTGCAGCGTCTGGATGCTCCTTATTAATCACAGAAAAATATTTTTGTGTGATCTCTTAAATACTATTTTAGGCCCAGCTTTTGGAACTTTGGCTTCCCTGGGTATAGCCACTATGATCACTGCATCCAATGGGTACGGATACAGCTTTAGAACAAAGTACTACAGTATTAGTAAAAATGTGATCAATACATGTGGATGATTTTGATCCTGTAGTGCTTGTAAACACCCTGGTAGGTTGATTAATAACCTGAACCAGATTACAGGCACTGCTTACAGTGAAATGTTCCTCTTGAGCGGACAGCTTGATGAAAACCAGTCAATATTCAGGTCCCCAAGAAAGTCGACCTCTGTTTACATTACATACACTATCAAGCATTTCACACATATTATTTAGATACGGACTGTTAGCACTTGTTGGCCCATAGCAACACCCCAAAACAATAGGCTATAGATGAGGCAGGTGAAACTGCAACCACAGCACTTCAATAACACTTGACATGAGATCTTCTCTATTACAGGGATATGGCTTTGAATATACAGTTGAAGTCGGAAGTTTACATACACTTAGGTTGGAGTCATTAAAACTTGTTTTTCAACCACTCCACACATTTCTTGTTAACAAACTATAGTTTTGGCAAGTCGGTTAGGACATATACTTTGTGCATGACACAAGTAATTTTTCCAACAATTGTTTACAGACAGATTATTTCACTTATTATTCACTGTATCACAATTCCAGCGGGTCAGAAGTTTACATACACTAAGTTGACTGTGCCTTTAAACAGCTTGGAAAATTCCAGAAAATGATGTCATGGCTTTAGAAGCGTCTGATAGGCTAATTGACATCATTTGAGTCAATTGGAGGTGTACCTGTGGATGTATTTCAAGGCCTACCTTCAAACGCAGTGCCTCTTTGCTTGACATCATGGGAAAATCAAAAGAAATCAGCCAAAACCTCAGAAAATGTTTTGTAGACCTCCACAAGTCTGGTTCATCCTTGGGAGCAATTTCCAAACGCCTGAAGGTACCACATTCATCTGTACAAACAATAGTACGCAAGTATAAACACCATGGGCCCACGCAGCCGTCATACCGCTGTCACGCCCTGGCTCTGGGACTCTGTTATGTTGAGCCAGGGTGTGTTGTTTCTATGTGTTTTGTTTCTAGGTTCTTTATCTAGTTATTTGTTTCTATGTTGGCCGGTGTGGTTCTCAATCAGAGGCAACGTGAATCAGCTGTTGCTTGTTGTCTCTGATTGGGAACCATACTTAGGCAGCCTGTTTGGCCACAGTGTTTGTGGGATCTTGTTCCGTGTATGGTTAGTGTTTGTAACCAAGGACGTCACGTTATCGTTTTGTTGTTTTGTTCTCTAATAAATAAGTATGTTCACTCATCACGCTGCGCATTGGTCCACTTCCTCCAGCGATCGTGACAGAAGATCCCACCATAACTGGACCAAGCAGCGTGTCCAGGAGCCAACGCCAGAGAGGACTCTAATGAATATCAACCTCGACTGGGTCAAGCAGCGTGAGGAGGAGAGAGGCTGGACTTGGGAGCAGAGGAGCGAGAGTCTGGCGAGAGCCATGGAGGCCTGGCCCACGGGGAGGAGAGACGCCCAGAAAGTTTTTAGGGGGGGCTCACGCCGTGGACGATGGGGCAGCAGGAGGCCGGGATAGAGTGGTTCAGCGGGTTGGCAAAGGAGGCCGCCAGGTTAAGGGAGTCACTGGTCACCAGGGGTAAGGAGAATGTAGAGGCACGACGAGAGGTACTGGGGTGTGTTGCCAGTCCGGTCCGGCCCGTTCCTGATCCCCGCGTAGGGCCAGTGGTGTGTGTCCCCAGTACGGTCCGGCTTGTTCCTGTCCCTCGCACCGAGCCTGTGGTGCGCGTCGCCAGCCCGGTCCGGCATGTTCCTGCCCCTCGCACCAAGCCTGTGGTGCGCATCGTCAGCCCGGTCCGGCCCGTTCCTGCTCCCCGCACCAAGCCTGTGGTGCGCATCGTCAGCCCGGTCCGGCCCGTTCCTGCTCCCCGCACCAAGCCTGTGGTGCGCTTCGTCAGCCCGGTCCGGCCCGTTCTTGCTCCCCGCACCAAGCCTGTGGTGCGCCCGTCCAGCCCGGTTCGGCCCGTCCCTGCTCCCCGCACCAAGCCTGTGGTGCGCTTCTTCAGCCCGGTTCGGCCCGTCCCTGCTCCCCGCACCAAGCCTGTGGTGCGCGTCGTCAGCCCGGTCCGGCCCGTTCCTGCTCCCCGCACCAAGCCTGTGGTGCGCGTCGTCAGTCCGGCACAGCCCGTGCCTGGGTCACCGGTGCCTGGTCAGGTACCGGTCAGCTGCTCCACATCGGAGCCTAAGCAATCCGCTCCACCGATGTCCAGTCCAGCTCCAGCCAGCGGGGCCAGACCGGACCAGGGGAGCTACGGAGGGTGGTGGTCAAGCCCGGAGCCGGAACCGCCTCCGAGGAGGAATGCCCACCAGGCCCTTCCCTGTTCGGTTTATGTTTGGGGGGGGGGGTACTGTCACGCCCTGGCTCTGGGACTCTGTTATGTTGAGCCAGGGTGTGTTGTTTCTATGTGTTTTGTTTCTAGGTTCTTTATCTAGTTATTTGTTTCTATGTTGGCCGGTGTGGTTCTCAATCAGAGGCAACGTGAATCAGCTGTTGCTTGTTGTCTCTGATTGGGAACCATACTTAGGCATCCTGTTTGGCCACAGTGTTTGTGGGATCTTGTTCCGTGTATGGTTAGTGTTTGTAACCAAGGACGTCACGTTATCGTTTTGTTGTTTTGTTCTCTAATAAATAAGTATGTTCACTCATCACGCTGCGCATTGGTCCACTTCCTCCAGCGATCGTGACAACCGCTCAGGAAGGAGACGCGTTCTGTCTCCTAGAGATGAACGTACTTTGGTGCGAAAAGTGCAAATCAGTCCCAGAACAACAGCAAAGGACCTTGTGAAGATGCTGGAGGAAACAGGTACAAAAGTATCTATATCCACAGTAAAACGAGTCCTATATCGACATAACCTGAAAGGCCGCTCAGCATGGAAGAAGCCACTGCTCCAAAACCGGCTTTAAAAAAAGCCTGACTACGGTTTGCAACTGCACATGGGGACAAAGGTCGTACTTTTTGGAGAAATGTCCTCTGGTCTGATGAAACAAAAATAGAACTGTTTGGCCATAATGATCATTGTTATGTTTGGAGGAAAAAGGGGGTGCTTGCAAGCCGAAGAACACCATCCCAACCGTGAAGCACGGGTGTGGCAGCATCATGCTGTGGGGGTGCTTTGCTGCAGGAGGGACTGGTGCACTTCACAAAATAGATGGCATCATGAGGAAGGAAAATTATGTGGATATATTGAAGCAACATCTCAAGACATCTGTCAGGAAGTTAAAGCTTGGTCGCAAATGGGTCTTCCAAATGGACAATGACCCCAAGCATACTTCCAAAGTTGTGGCAAAATGGCTTAAGGACAACAAAGTCAAGGTATTGGAGTGGCCATCACAAAGCCCTGACCTCAATCCTATAGAAAATGTGTGGGCAGAACTGAAAAAGCGTTTGCGAGCAAGGAGGCCTACAAACTTCACTCAGTTACACCAGCTCTGTCAGGAGGAATGGGCCAAAATTCACGCAACTTATTGTGGGAAGCTTGTGGAAGGCTACCCGAAACGTTTGACCCAAGTTAAACAATTTAAAGGCAATTCTACCAAATACTAATTGAGTGTATGTAAACTTCTGACCCACCGGGAATGTGATGAAAGAAATAAAAGCTGAAATAAATAATTCTCTCTACTATTATTCTGACATTTCACGTTCTTAAAATAAAGTGGTGATCCGAACTGACAGGGTATTTTTACTAGGATTAAATGTCAGGAAATGTATTTGGCTAAGGTGTATGTAAACTTCCGACTTCAACTGTATATTGCAACACCTTCCCCATAAGCATTCCTGTCTCTCTATAGATGTTATATCCTTGTATTGCTGCTGCTGTATCATGAAAGGAATTATCTAAGTGAGTTTCAGAAATGGCTAATACAGTGTAAATGTTATCTGATTAACCTTATTTGTAATGCTACATACTGTCACACCCTGATCTAGGGAGCACTCAAAAGGCGAGAGACCAGTGGCCGAGCAAGGGAGGGTGTTACGGGCGTACTCTACCCACACGAGCTGCTGGCTCCAGGTGGTGGGATTGGTGGAAACAAGGCATCGACGAGTTGTCTCGAGGTCCTGATTGGCTCGCTCCGACTGGCCGTTAGACTGGGGTTGGAACCCGGAGGACAGGCTGGCCGACGACCCAATGAGCGTGCAGAACGCCTTCCAGAACTGGGATGAGAACTGAGGACCCCGGTCAGAGACCATGTCCACCGGAAGTCCATGGATCCGGAAGACGTGCTGCACCATTAGCTGGTCCGTCACCTTGGCTGAGGGTAGCTTGGGGAGAGGAACGAAATGGCCGGCTCTGGAAAACGGTCCACCACGGTAAGGATAACCATGTTGCCATCAGACGGGGGAGACCAGTTACGAAGTCCAGGGATATATGTGACCAGGGACGGTGAGGGACAGGAAGTGGTTGAAGGAGGCCAGCCGGAGCTTGCCGAGGAGTCTTATTCTGGGCACACACGTGCAGGCGGCGACGAACGCGGAGACCAGTAGCCCAGTCGATCAGAGGATTGTGCCTCCGGAGCCAGGAAAACCCCAAAACCACGGGTGCATGAGGGGATTCAGTGGGCAGGAACTGCATAGACTCACTGTGATTACCCGACACTTGTGTGGGGATTCCCAGCTCCAACACCTGGGTAGTGTCCATAAAGCTCTTGTCGGCCCCAGAGTCAATGAGCACCTGGAGAGATTTGGACCGGTCACCCCACAACAGGGTAGCATGGAGAGGGGTACGAGAAATGGAAGATGGGAAACTCCCCGTACGGCTCACCAGCGTACTAGTACCTACTTGATGAGCCTGGTTCTTTAATGGGCAGGTAGATAAAAAATGGCCCGTAGCTCCACAATACAGACAGCTCTGGGTGTTTAGTCTGCGTAAGCACTCAGCAGGAGACAATCCAGCCCTGCCTAGTTGCATGGGCTCCGGAGGAGAGGTGCTGGGTCCCCGCTATGAACATCCTGGACCCAGCCCTCATCGCTGAGTTCCATCACCGGCACCCTGGTCAACCAGGTATCCGCCCAGGTAGGACGCTAGGTGGCGTCCCTAGAGAGGGGGGGGGGTTCTGTCACTCCCTGATCTGTTTCACCTGTCTTTGTGCTTGTCTCCACCCCCCTCCAGGTGCCACCCATCTTCCCCATCATCCCCTGTGTATTTATACCTGTGTTCTCTGTTTGTCTGTTGCCAGTTTGTCTCGTCAAGCCTAACAGCGTTTTTCCCATACTCCTGTTTTGCTCTAGCCACTGTTTTCCAGTTTTTACCGGTTTTTACCATTCTGCCTGTCCTGACCCTGAGCCTGCCTGCCGTTCTGTACCTTGTGACACTGTTCTGGATTACTGACTTCTGCCTGCCCCGACCCTGAGCCTGCCTGCTGTTTCTGTGGGTACTGTCACACCCTGATCTGTTTCACCTGTCTTTGTGCTTGTCTCCACTGGAGGGGGGTGGAGACAAGCACAAAGACAAGTGAAACAGATCAGGGTGTGACACATACAGTATATTAATATGGGTTATTTTCAGCCCTTTCCTGGGGAGCTTATCAGAGATAGATATAATACGGAAAATAACAAACAAAGCAAGGTAAAAATAAAAATAAATTCAGCAGTCCGTTAATCAGTTGGTGTGTAAGTGTGTGTGTGCTGCGGGGTTGAAGCTACGAACCCATAGGCTTGGCTTTCTCATCGCTTCCAGGCTTTTGGGAGGGATGGTGGACAATGAACCTGTCATAGCGGATGTAAGTAATGTCCCCACGTGCTCTGGCAGCTTTCATGGCCCGGATAAGTTATTTTCTCTTCTGGCGCACAGCTTCAGGATACTCCTCGTTGAGGAAGATATATGTTCCTCTCAAGTTCTTGGCTCTTTCAAGAACAGCTACCTTGTCCTTGAACCTCAGGAACTTGACCACTATTGGCCTGGTGGGTTTTCCAATCCTGTGGGCGCGCTCCACCTCAATCTTCCTGTGGTCCATCTTCATCTTCTCCGATATCATTTCCCTCACTTTGTCCTCAGACTCCGTCCAGGTCTCATGTGAAGATTCTGCAATTCAGTTCACAACAATGTTGTTTCGCCTGTGATTGTCTCTCGAGATAATCTGATTTCTCCGTCATTGTTATCATAGACTCACATACAGAACTGATGTCCTCTCTCAGTGATTTACAGATTGCTGTCATCTTGCCATTTTCCTGTTTAACCTCTACGGGATCGGTGTCCCGTATACGGGACGGTTGAACTAAAGTGCGCTAATGTGATTAGCATGACTGTTGTAAGTAAAAGCAAACTTTCCAGGACATAGACATGTCTTATATGAGCAGAAAGCTTACATTCTTGTTAATCTAACTGCACTGTCCAATTTACAGTAGCTATTACAGTGAAAAAATACCATGTTATTGTTTGAGGAGAGTGCACAACAACAACAAACTTATCACGGCAACTGGTTTAATACATTCACCTCTTAAGGTAAATAATGTACTGACATTGAGTAATCTTGCTCTGATTTGTCATCCTAAGGGTCCCAGAGATAAAATGTAGCATCGTTTTGTTTGATAAAATCAATTTTTATATTCAAATGTATGAACTGGGTTCTACTGTTTGAACCCCTGCTGTCTCTGGCTCCACACCCACCCCGTCCGGCCAACTAAACTCAGCAAAAAAAGAAATGTCCTCTCACTGTCAACTGCATTTATTTTCAGCAAACTTCACGTGTAAATATTTGTATGAACATAACAAGATTCAACAACTGAGACATAAACTGAACAAGTTCCACAGACATGTGACTAACAGAAATTGAATAATGTGTCCCTGAACAAAGGGGATGTCAAAATCAAAAGTACTGCAGTGCATCTCCTCCTCATGGACTGCACCAGATTTGCCAGTTCTTGCTGTGAGATGTTACCCCACTCTTCCACCAAGGCACCTGCAAGTTCCCGGACATTTCTGGGGGGAATGGCCCTAGCCCTCACCCTCCGATCCAACAGGTCCCAGACGTGCTCAATGGGATTGAGATCCGGGCTCTTCGCTGGCCATTGCAGAACACTGACATTCCTGTCATGCAGGAAATCACGCACAGAACGAGCAGTATGGCTGGTGGCATTGTCATGCTGGAGGGTCATGTCAGGATGAGCCTGCAGGAAGGGTACCACATGAGGTAGGATGATGTCTTCCCTGTGACGCACAGCGTTAAGATTGCTTGCAATGACAACAAGCTCAGTCCGATGATGCTGTGACACACCGCCCCAGACCATGACGGATCCTCCACCTCCAAATTGATCCCGTTCCAGAATACAGGCCTCGGTGTAACGCTCATTCCTTCGACGATAAACGCGAATCCGACCATCACCCCTGGTGAGACAAAACTGCGACTCGTCAGTGAAGAGCACTTTTTGCCAGTCCTGTCTGGTCCAGCGATGATGGGTTTGTGCCCATAGGCGACGTTGTTGCCCCTGATGTCTGGTGAGGACCTGCCTTACAACAGGCCTACAAGCCCTCAGTCCAGCCTCTCTCAGCCTATTGTGGACAGTCTGAGCACTGATGGAGGGATTGTGCTTTCCTGGTGTAACTCGGGCAGTTGTTGTTGCCATCCTGTACCTGTCCCGCAGGTGTGATGTTCGGATGTACCGATCCTGTGCAGGTGTTGTTACACGTGGTCTGCCACTGCGAGGATGATCAGCTGTCCGTCCGGTCTCCCTGTAGCGCTGTCTTAGGCGTCTCACAGTACAGACATTGCAATTTATTGCCCTGGCCACATCTGCAGTCCTCATGCCTCTTTGCAGCATGCCTAAGGCATGTTCACGCAGATGAGCAGGGACCCTGGGCATCTTTCTTTTGGTGTTTTTCAGAGTCAGTAGAAAGGCCTCTTTAGTGTCCTAAGTGTTCATAACTGTGACCTTAATTGCCTACCGTCTGTAAGCTGTTAGTGTCTTAACGACCGTTCCACAGGTGCGTGTTCATTAATTGTTTATGGTTCATTGAACAAGCATGGGAAACAGTGTTTAAACCCTTTACAATCAAGATCTGTGAAGTTATTTGGATTTTTACGAATTATCTTTGAAAGACAGGGTCCTGAAAAAGGGAGTTTAGATGTGTGCAAGTTAGTGTATAAGCTGATGATCCATCATGTATGACATTCCTGGGAGTGTGTAAACGTACATTTTGTATTACCATATCATTTGTGTATGTTCTCTATAGTTATGTACTTGAAAATGTATCAATTGACCAATACGGCAGATTTGGGCAGATTTGATACAAAATAGTCCAGTATTGCAATGCTTCACTAGATCAATCTGAAACTTTGCACACACACTGCTGCCATCTAGTGGCCAATATCTAAAATTGTGGCCATTCTCTTGTATTTCAAAGATGATGTAACAATTATTTTTTGAAAACGCATGTTTTTTTGTTTTGTATTACCTTTTACCAGATCTAATGTGTTACATTCTCCTACATTAATTTCACATTTCCACAAACTTCAATGTCTTTCCTTTCAAATGGTATCAATAATATGCATATCCTTGTTTCAGGTCCTGAGCTACAGGCAGTTAGTTTTGGGTATGTCATTTTAGGCAAAAATTGAAAAAAAGGGTCAGATCCTTAATAGGTTAAACTCATCAAGCTGACCCTGGGAGAACTGCAAACTGCTCTTCAGGTCCTGGACCTCTCTGGTCATGTTGTCTATAATTGTATTAGTTGACTCCACCAGTATTTGGACACAACACTTGAAGCGCTTGTTGTTGTAACAACTGCTTGGAGAACTCTTTTTGTTTGTTTAAAATATCCTTCACCTGTGATAGATAGACACCACAGTCCTCAACGGTACTCCCACCAGCTTTGGTCTTTGTCATGGCAGCAACGTAGGTTACGCTGTTACTCCTCGCAGTTCCAGACAGGGCAGTTTACCGGGAAGATGGAAACATCAAAAAACTGCAGGGATCTAGACAGCCACAAGCCCGGGACAATCCGTGGTCCCAGCCACAGGGGCTAACCAAGTCGCGAGCTGTGTTCAAGCCCTAAAGGAAATGCTGTTAGCTTGATAGGCAGCTAACAGTGGCAGCTAGGCTAGCTGCTACCCCAAGCAGCTCATCAGACCCTTGGTCGGCAGGATCCCTGGACAGATAGCAGCGGTCCCAGGAATTGATGCCAACCGTGTCGCGGGATCCAAACTCAAAAGTTAGCTAGCTAGTAACCAAACTTATTTAACACTTTTTCAGAGACTTTAAAAACTTTCCAAAACAACAAACCAAGCTCTCCCTTGTTCTGTGTTCAACGGGAAGTGACGTCAGAGTACGATCTAACTATACAAAGTGTTCTCTTATTTAAGAACTAGAACAATACACCATGCATACAGGGTAGGCTAAATGGGATTTGATATGGTTGATGCTGCAGAGAGTAGACAGAAGGCAACAGGTAGGTAAGGTGGACTCGTTTTGCTAGTTCAAAATAGGGCAGTCCAGTATGGCATAACCAAATACCTGCAATGCTGGTTCGCAAATGACGACTAGGTAACCTTAAATACATAACGTTGTCACGACGTACTGACGATGAAATGACAATGTAAGCAACTTACGTTGTACCAACCAAAATTGGTATTTTACTTTGATGTTGTAGATTCGTAACTACAGTGGGGAGAACAAGTATTTGATACACTGCCAAGTTTTCCTACTTACAAAGCATGTAGAGGTCTGTAATTTTTATCATAGGTACACTTCAACTGTGAGAGACATAATCTAAAACAAAAATCCAGAAAATCACATTGTATGATTTTTAAGTAATTAATTTGCATTTTATTGCATGACATAAGTATTTGATCACCTACCAACCAGTAAGAATTCTGGCTCTCACAGACCTGTTCGTTTTTCTTTAAGAAGCCCTCCTGTTCTCCACTCATTACCTGTATTAACTGCACCTGTTTGAACTTGTTACCTGTATAAAAGACACCTGTCCACACACTCAATCAAACAGACTCCAACCTCTCCACAATGGCCAAGACCAGAGAGCTGTGTAAGGACATCAAGGATAAAATTGTAGACCTGCACAAGGCTGGGATGGGCTACAGGACAATAGGCAAGCAGCTTGGTGAGAAGGCAACAACTGTTGGCGCAATTATTAGAAAATGGAAGAAGTTCAAGATGACGGTCAATCACCCTCGGTCTGGGGCTCCATGCAAGATCTCACCTAGTGGGGCATCAATGATCATGAGGAAGGTGAGGGATCAGCCCAGAAATACACGGCAGGACCTGGTCAATGACCTGAAGAGAGCTGGGACCACAGTCTCAAAGAAAACCATTAGTAACACACTATGCCGTCATGGATTAAAATCCTGCAGCGCACGCAAGGTCCCCCTGCTCAAGCCAGCGCATGTCCAGGCCCGTCTGAAGTTTGCCAATGACCATCTGGATGATCCAGAGGAGGAATGGGAGAAGGTAATGTGGTCTGATGAGACAAAAATATAGCTTTTTGGTCTAAACTCCACTCGTTGTGTTTGGAGGAAGAAGAAGGATGAGTACAACCCCAAGAACACCATCCCAACCGTGAAGCATGGAGGTGGAAACATCATTATTTGGGGATGCTTTTCTGCAAAGGGGACAGGTCGACTGCACCGTATTGAGGGGAGGATGGATGGGGCCATGTATCGCAAGATCTTGGCCAACAACCTCCTTCCCTCAGTAAGAGCATTGAAGATGAGTCGTGGCTGGGTCTTCCAGCATGACAACGACCCAAAACACACAGCCAGGGCAACTAAGGAGTGGCTCCGTAAGAAGCATCTCAAGGTCCTGGAGTGGCCTAGCCAGTCTCCAGACCTGAACCCAATAGAAAATCTTTGGAGGGAGCTGAAAGTCTGTATTGCCCAGCGACAGCCCCGAAACCTGAAGGATCTGGAGAAGGTCTGTATGGAAGAGTGGGCCAAAACCCCTGCTGCAGTGTGTGCAAACCTGGTCAAGACCTACAGGAAACGTATGATCTCTGTAATTGCAAACAAAGGTTTCTGTACCAAATATTAAGTTCTGCTTTTCTGATGTATCAAATACTTATGTCATGCAATAAAATGCAAATTAATTACTTAAAAATCATACAATGTGATTTTCTGGATTTTTGTTTTAGATTCCGTCTCTCACAGTTGAAGTGTACCTATGATGATAAAAATGACAGACCTCTACATGCTTTGTAAGTAGGAAAACCTGCAAAATCGGCAGTGTATCAAATACTTGTTCTCCCCACTGTATCTTACTTACGTAACTAGTACGAAACCAGTATGAAAACTTTGTGTTGTGTTATGTTGTGACAACATAACATTGTTTTGTGGGTAGTCACCTACAAAATGATTGGCACCCTTTTCTTTTATACTAATACAATTGCTCAGAGAAAAATGTTTTGTTTAAGTAATAAATAAGACATCACTAAAAGATAGGTATCGATTATTTGCACCCTTAAAGATTCGTATAAATACAAATGCCTTACAAATGCTTACAGCAAATGCTTTATGATAGCATAATCTCCCGTAGCAACCGTGCAATTCCAAACACAAAAACCGGGCAAATAAAAAAAAATACAAAACACAGCGGAATATAAAGTGGCCAGCGGCAAGTAAGAGGATGACTCTTACACGTCAAAATTGTAGGAGAAGGCCCTCCCGCAGTTGAGAGGCTTACAGTATTATAATATAGATAAACCATACTATAACATTGGATGCTAGGTAAATGTTAACATTTCATGTACACATTCAAATCTCATTAAAATCATGTTTCCAGACACAAATCTCATTCCATCATTGCAGCACTACACTCAACAGCAATGTTCCCTAATTTTTTTTCCAGCACTGAGCAAATTGCAGGTCTGCTGAGCGCAAACTTGAAAGTTGGGAAAATCCTGTACAACCTCCGGTACACGTTTATTGTGAACAGTGAGGCTGTACCCGCTTTAAGTTATAGTTTTAACAGTAGCCAAGTAGGCTACTGTGGCTATTTGATCATAATGTAGGCCTACCAGAGTGGCCTACCATCAAAAACAATGGAGGAAATGCATCCCCATAACATTTTAACATGGATATAGCTGTTCTACCATTCAGCTTACAGTAGCAGCCAATGTGTGGTGTTCAATGTAGGCCTACATTCCATGAGACGTTTGAAAAAAACATGCAGGGCTTGACATTAACCTGTTTGTCCCCTTGTCTTTCAGACAAGGAGGTGACTGAAAATGTTGTGCTTGATGCAAGAAACCACTTTACAAAATAAAATGCATTATTATTCCCATACCATTATTACAGAGAATCAGACAAATTATGCTACGCTCTGCCTATTGGCTACTTAGCTTGTTCAAGACGTCTCAAAATACAACACTGCCCCTTTAAGACATAGAAAAAGCTCTTTACCTGACTCGCTTTTCAAAGATGGCTCGAAATCCTCACATTTTGTGTTCTTGTAGGAAGTAACCACTCCGCTACTGTTGACCAAAAATTGTCTATAACTGGGCTAATAACTCACTAACTAGCAAATAATATGAGCATGCAGCTCTCAATTTGATCTCAAAACAAGCGCATCTGCTCTCGACTGCTCATACTGTAGTCTAAACACAGTCCAGTTCAAAGTGAATGGCAAAGATCCATATATGGCAATGACTATTTGCATATAGGCCTACTGCAGCTCTGATTGATTATGGCGCAATGGTCTGTGTAGAGTCCGGGCCTGAGTCATGCCTGTCAATTCAATAGAATCCTACTCCAATGCGCTCTGCCAACAAGAAAATATTTGGAACAATTAGTTTTGCATACTACTGTATGTCTTGCATAGTTATTTTTGTTACGGTATGTTACATTGTAAGTGGCTAATATTGCATCGATTCGATCACAATTCCCACAGTAGAGCGAAACGTTGATAGTGTTATCTAAAGGGGAAAACTAGAAAGTTCAGTGAAGTTCAATCTAGTGCTTCTCTGCATAGGCTTATATTTATTCTGCTGGGCAGTCCTAGGGGAGCTGTGTGCAGCTTAGAGGGAACATTGCTCAACAGGCCATTCGAGGAGGAAGGAAAGGATGAAGAAATCAACTTAATGACTTGGTTTGAAGATACTTAGTGGTGATAGTCCCGTGTAGCTCAGTTGGTAGAGCATGGCGTTTGCAACACCAGGGATGTGGGTTCGTTTCCCACGGGGGACCAGTATGAAAAAAAATAAAAAATGTATGCACTCACTAACTGTAAGTCGCTCTGGATAAGAGCATCTGCTAAAATGTAAAATGTGATCTGGCCACACATTTTGAACATTGTCACAACTTCCTCCGAGGCTGCCTCCCCTCCTTGTTCGGGCAGGCTTCGGCGTTCGTGGTCACCGGCCTACTAGCCACTGCCGCTCCATATCTCATCATTCCATTTGTCTTGTCTTGTCAATTACACACACCTAGTTCATATCCCCTCATTAGTACGTGTATAAGTGTTCCCTCTGCCCCCTTCTCCTTGTGGGTGATTGTTTCGTGTGAGATGAGTCTAGCTCGGTGGAACTACCCGTACTTTGTATTGCCGGGGTTATTTTCCCCGTGTGCCTGTATTGTATTCCAGTGCGCCTGTATTACTCACTGTGCTGTTGACGCTATCCAGCGTAACTGTGTACTACGGAATAAACTCTGTTCTGTGATTTACCCTCCTGCGCCTTCCCCCCGAATACCTTGATTTGGCGCACGCGTTCTCTAAAACGCAGGCTACCAAGTTACCACCTCATCGGGCGGGGGATTGCGCGATAAACCTCCGGGTAGACTCTGTACCTCCCAGGAGTCATGTGTACCCCCTGTCGCAGGCTGAAACGGAGGCTATGGAAACATAAATCACCGAGTCCCTGCACCAGGGGTATATACGTCCCTCCACTTCACCCACCTCCTCGAGTTTCTTCTTTGTGAAGAAGAAAGATGGCGGTCTGCGCCCTTGCATTGATTATCGACCACTGAACAGGGAGACGATAAGATTGAGTTATCCTCTCCCCCTCATTTCTTCAGTGATCGAGTCAATGCATGGGGCGCGCTTCTTAACCAAATTAGATCTCAGGAGTGCGTACAACCTGGTGCGTGTCCGAGAGGGGGATGAGTGGAAGACAGCATTCAGCACAACCACGGGGCATTATGAATACCTGGTGATGCCCTACGGTTTGATGAATGCGCCATCCGTCTTCCAGTCCTTTGTGAACGAGGTGTTTCGGGACATGCTTGGTCGCGGGGTAGTGGTCTACATCGATGACATTCTGGTGTATTCCGCTACGCGCGCCGAGAATTTGTCCCTGGTTTGCAAAGTGCTGGCCCGACTGTTGGAAAATGACCCTTATGCCAAGGCAGAGAAGTGTATGTTTTTCCAGCAGTCCGTCTCCTTCCTCGGATACCGCATTACCACCTCAGGTGTGGAGATGGAGGGAGATCGCATTTCAGCCGTGCGTAATTGGCTGACTCCAACCACGGTTAAGGAGGTGCAGAGCTTCCAACTACTATCGGAGGTTTATCCGGGGCTTCGGCAAGGTCGCAGCTCCAATTACATCTCTGTTGAAGGGTGGGCCATCCCGGCTCCGCTGGTCTGCTGAGGCTGACCTGGCCTTCAGTAAACTGCGGGGTCTGTTCACCTCAGCCCTGGTACTGGCCACCCCGATCCATCACTACAGTTCATAGTGGAGGTGGATGTGTCCGAAGTAAGGATAGGCGCTGTTCTATCTCAACGCTTGGGCACGCCACCCAAGCTCTGTCCCTGTGCCTTCTTCTCTAAGAAGCTCAGCCCGGCAGAGCAGAACTACGACGTTGGTGATCGGGAGCTGTTGGCTGTTGTCCGAGCTTTGACCGTGTGGAGGCATTGGCTCGAAGGGGCGAAACACCCTTTCCTCGTCTGGACGGACCACCGTAACCTGTACATCCGGGCAGCGAGGAGGCTGAATCCTCGCCAGGCCAGGTGGGCCCTATTCTTCACCCGGTTTGATTTTATGCTGTCATACATTCCGGGTACGAAGAACGTGAAGGCAGACGCACTGTCCCGGCTGTATGACACAGATGAGAGGCCCAGAGACAACACCCCCATACTACCGGCCTCCTGCATTGTGACGCCGGTAGTATGGGCGATGGACGCGGATATAGAGCAGGCATTACGCACTGATCCATCTCCACCTCAGTGTCCAGCTGGGCTACAGTACGTGCCTGCGCTTATCCGTGATCTTCTGATCTACTGGGCACACATGTCACCCTCCTCTGGTCACCCAGGTATCAGTCGTACAGTGCGCTGCCTGACCGAAAAGTGCTGGTGGCCTACCTTGGCTAAGGCCGTGAGGGTGTATGTCTCCTCCTGCTCGGTGTGCACCCAGAGTAAGGCACCTAGGCACCTCCCAGCGGGTAAGTTACAACCTTTACCAGTTCCACAACGACCATGGTCTCACCTGACTGTTGATTTCCTGACTGATCTTCCCCTCTCCCAAGGTAACACCACCATCCTGGTCATTGTGGACCGCTTTTCCAAGACCTGCTGCCTTCTTCCTCTGCCCGGTCTCCCCAAGGCCCTGCAAACTACGGAGGCCCTGTTTACCCATGTCTTCCGGCACTACGGGGTACCAGAGGATATAGTGTCTGACCGAGGTCCCCAGTTCACATTCAAGGTCTGGAAGGCGTTCATGGAACGTCTGGGGGTCTCGGTCAGCCAGACCTCTGGTTTTCACCCAGAGTCTAATGGGAAGGTGGAACGGGTAAATCAGGATGTGGGTAGGTTCCTGCGGTCCTACTGTCAGGACCGGCCGGGGGAGTGGTCGGTATTCTTGCCATGGGCAGAATATGCCCAGAACTCTCTCCGCCACTCCTCTACTAACCTAACGCCATTCCAATGTGTTTTAGGTTACCAACCGGTTCTGGCACCATGGCACCAGAGCCAGACCAAGGCTCCTGCGGTGGATGACTGGTTTTGGCGCGCGGAGGAGACGTGGGACGCTGCCCACATTCACCTCCAACGTGCCGTACATCGTCAGAAGGCCAACGCTGACCGCCACCGCAGTGAGGCCCCAGTCTTTGTACCGGGGGATCGGATCTGGCTCTCGACCCGGAATCTGCCCCTCTGCCTGCCCTGCCGGAAGCTGAGCCCGCGGTTTGTGGGGCTGTTCAAAGTTCTGAGGAGAATCAACGAGGTCACCTATAGGTTATTACTTCCTCCTGATTACCCCGTTTCATGTGTCTCTCCTCAGGCCGGTGGTGGCTGGTCCGCTCCAGGAGTCTGAGGTGCGGGATGTCCCTCCACCTCTTCTGGACATTGAGGGGGCCCCGGCGTACTCTGTCCGTTCATCCTGGATTCGAGGCGTCGGGTGGGGTGCCTTCAGTACCTCGTGGAGTGGGAGGGGTACGGTCCGGAGGAACGGTGCTGGGTCCCGGTGAGGGATATCCTCGATCCCTCCCTGTTGCGTGATTTCCTCTTTCGCCATCCAGCTCGCCCTGCTCCGCGTCCTCCAGGCCGTCCCCGAGGCCGGGGTCGGCGGGCTGCTGGAGCTGCGCGTCAAGGGGGGGTACTGTCACGACTTCCTCCGAGGCTGCCTCCCCTCCTTGTTCGGGCAGGCTTCTGCGTTCGTTGTCACCGGCCTACTGGCCACTGCCGCTCCATATCTCATCATTCCATTTGTCTTGTCAATTACACACACCTGGTTCATAATATGTGTATAAGTGTTCCCTCTGCCCCCTTGTCCTTGTGGGTGATTGTTTCGTGTGAGATGAGTGTAGCTCGGTGGAGCTACCCGTACTTTGTATTGCCAGGGTTATTTTCCCTGTGTGCCTGTATTGTGAGATTGTGTCTCTCTCTGGCGGGAGGTAAGCTTGGCTTAAACCATGTATTTAGATTGTAGTTAGGTATTGTAGGTAGTTTATCTAGGTAGTTATCGTAGGTTATTGTAGGTAATTATTGTAGGTAAGTATTGTATTCGGCTGAGCCCGGTGAAGCACGACGCTAGCTAACCCACTACCTGGACTAGCTAGCGGGTAGCTACTGGTAACTATTAGCAACTGTGGATAGTTGTTTACAATGTTATTTCACGCTTAAGAGTACCTGTAATTATGCCAGCTAGCTGCCTACCATTCAGCTGTTTTTCTAACATCATTATCTGAAGCATTAACGTTAGGTAGTTAGTAGCTACTGTACTCGAAATGTAGCTAGCTTGTTGCTACCTGGATAGCTAACTAAACAATAGCTGGAACGACCTAGCGAACAGACGCGAACTGGCTGAATCGATTCAGTGGCTAGCTTTGCACTTAACTGGCTAACAGTAGCTACTAAGGGTAAGCTATAACCTACATTTGTGTTTTGTTTTTACATACTGGTAACCAGAGTCGTTCAAGGGAATTCAGGACATGGGTGACTAGTTAACGTTAGCTTGGCTCTCTCGTTGGCAGAGAGCAATGGCTGGCTAGTATGCTAACTATTCTAGCTAACTAACTGGCTGAATAAGTTGACGACGGACTCACTCAAACTGTCAAAACTAACCCAAAACTTTACACAACGTTAGACACGGACACTAATGATCTGCTTGGCGTGTTAACACACTGGTGGTTTGTTGTAACCAAGTATTGGTGCTAAACCGTGTTATTGGAGGCTGGCATGCTACTTGGCTATGGCGTCATAGGATTCGGTGCCCTGGACGGTTTTCACGGAAGAATACTGTACCAAGTTAGCTAGCTGAATAAACTAAGTTAGTCTATTCCTAGAAACATTGAACCACTGTAGTTTACAACAATTATAATTTCTAAAGTGGAAGTTGGGAGAGAAACATAAGTGAGGGAGGCCCCGCTCTCTCGCTTTCCCAGATGTTTAGTTCATTTCATTCCGATCTCCTTTGCATTACTGTAGCCATTTTCTGTAACCTGTCAACTATGCGTCTGTCTATCCCTGTTCCCTCCTCTCCGCACAGGCTATACAAACGCCTCACACCGCGTGTCTGCTGCCACTCTAACCTGGTGGTCCCTGCACGCACGACCCACGTGGAGTTCCAGGTCTCCGGCAGCCTCTGGAACTGCCGTTCTGCGGCCAACAAGGCAGAGTTCATCTCAGCCTATGCTACCCTCCAGTCCCTCGACTTCTTGGCGCTGACGGAGACATGGATTACCACAGAAAACACTGCTACTCCTACTGCTCTCTCCTCGTCTGACCATGTGTTCTCGCATACCCCGAGAGCATCTGGTCAGCGGGGTGGTGGCACAGGAATCCTCATCTCTCCCAAGTGGACATTCTCTCTTTCTCCCCTGACCCATCTGTCTATCTCCTCATTTGAATTCCATGCTGTCACAGTCACTAGCCCATTCAAGCTTAATATCCTTATCATTTATCGCCCTCCAGGTTCCCTTGGAGAGTTCATCAATGAGCTTGATGCCTTGATAAGTTCCTTTCCTGAGGATGGCTCACCCCTCACAGTTCTGGGTGACTTTAACCTCCCTACATCTACCTTTGACTCATTTCTCTCTGCCTCCTTCTTTCCACTCCTCTCCTCGTTTCACCTCACCCTCTCACCGCCCCCCTACTCACAAGGCAGGCAATACGCGTGACCTCATCTTTACTAGATGCTGTTCTTCTACTAATCTCACTGCAACTCCCCTCCAAGTCTCCGACCACTACTTTGTATTCTTTTCTCTCTCGCTCTCCTCCAACACTACTCACTCTGCCCCTACTCAGATGGTAATGCGCCGTCGCAACCTTCGCTCTCTCTCTCCCGCTACTCTCTCCTCTTCCTTCCTATCATCTCTTCCCTCTGCTCAATCCTTCTCCCTCCAATCTCCTGATTCTGCCTCCTCAACCCTCCTCTCCTCCCTTTCTGCATCCTTTGACTCTCTATGTCCCCTATCCTCCCGGCCAGCTCGGTCCTCCCCTCCTGCTCGGTGGCTTGAGCTCACAGAACAGGGCTCCGAGCAGCGGAGCGGAAATGGAGGAAAACTAGACTCCCTGCGGACCTGGCATCTTTTTACTCCCTCCTCTCTACATTTTCTTCCTCTGTTTCTGCTGCTAAAGCCACTTTCTACCACTCTAAATTCCAAGCATCTGCCTCTAACCCTAGGAAGCTCTTTGCCACCTTCTCCTCCCTGCTGAATCCTCCCCCGCCCACCCTCCTCCCTCTCTGTGGATGACTTCGTCAACCATTTTGAAAAGAAGGTTGACGACATCCGATCCTCGTTTGTTAAGTCAATTGACACCGCTGGTCCTGCTCACACTGCCCTACCTTATGCTTTGACTTCTTTCTACCCTCTCTCTCCAGATGAAATCTTGCGACTTGTGACGGCCGGCCGTCCAACAACCTACCCGCTTGACCCTATCCCCTCCTCTCTTCTCCAGACCATTTCCGGAGACCTTCTCCCTTACCTCACCTCGCTCATCAACTCATCCTTGACTGCTGGCTACGTCCCTTCCGTCTTCAAGAGAGCAAGAGTTGCACCCCTTCTCAAAAAACCTACACTCAATCCCTCCAATGTCAACAACTGCAGACCAGTATCCCTTCTTTCTTTTCTCTCCAAAACTCTTGAGCGTGCCGTCTTTAGCCAACTCTCTTGCTATCTCTCTCAGAATTACCTTCTTGTTCCAAACCAGTCAGGTTTCAAGACTGGTCATTCAACTGAGATTGCTCTTCTCTGTGTCACAGAGGCTCTCCGCACTGCTAAAGCTAACTCTCTCTCCTCTGCTCTCGTCCTTCTAGACCTATCTGCTGCCTTTGATACTGTGAACCATCAGATCCTCCTCTCCCCCCTCTCCGAGTTGGGCATCTCCGGCGCGACTCACTCTTGGATTGCGTCCTACCTGACAGGTCGCTCCTACCAGGTGGCGTGGCGAGAATCTGTCTCCGCACCACGTGCTCTCACCACTGGTGTCCCCCAGGGCTCAGTTCTAGGCCCTCTCCTATTCTCTCTATACACCAAGTCACTTGGCTCTGTCATATCCTCACATGGCCTCTCCTATCATTGCTACGCAGACAACACACAATTAATCTGATAACCAGGTGGCGATTCGCATCTCTGCATGTCTGGCAGACATATCAGGGTGGATGACGGATCACCACCTCAAGCTGAACCTCGGCAAGACGGAGCTGCTCTTCCTCCCGGGGAAGGACTGCCCGTTCCATGATCTCGCCATCACGGTTGACAATTCCATTGTGTCCTCCTCCCAGAGTGCAAAGAGCCTTGGCGTGACCCTGGACAACACCCTGTCGTTCTCCGCCAACATCAAGGCGGTGACCCGATCCTGTAGGTTCATACTCTACAACATTCGCAGAGTACGACCCTGCCTTCCACAGGAAGCGGCACAGGTCCTAATCCAGGCACTTGTCATCTCCCGTCTGGATTACTGCAACTCGCTGTTGGCTGGGCGCCCTGCCTGTGCCATTAAACCCCTACAACTCATCCAGAACGCCGCAGCCCGTCTGGTGTTCAACCTTCCCAAGTTCTCTCATGTCACCCCGCTCCTCCGCACACTCCACTGGCTTCCAGTTGAAGCTCGCATCTGCTACAAGACCATGGTGCTTGCCTACAGAGCTGTGAGGGGAACGGCACCTCCGTACCTTCAGGCTCTGATCAGTCCCTACACCCAAACGAGGGCATTGCGTGCATCCACCTCTGGCCTGCTGGACCCCCTACCTCTGCGGAAGCACAGTTCCCGCTCAGCCCAGTCAAAACTGTTCGCTGCTCTGGCACCCCAATGGTGGAACAAGCTCCCTCACGACGCCAGGACAGCGGAGTCACTCACCACCTTCCGGAGACACTTGAAACCCCACCTCTTTAAGGAATACCTGGGATAGGATAAAGGTAATCCTTCTACCCCCCTTACCCCACCCCAAAGAGAAAAAATAAATAATAATAATAATTTAAAAAAACATATTGTAAAGTGGTTCCGGACCCAAAATCGAACATTGTGGAATGCCACATGTGATATCTATTTTTTCTCTGTGTTATGTTCACCAAGGATGACAAAAAACTCTTGACAGGTTAAATAGGTCCTAAACCAATTTAGAAATGCCAACCCACCTCTCCAGTCTGTCTAGAAGGGCATCATGGTCAACAGAAGTTACATCCAAGAGAACAGACAGGACAGAGAGCTATTTGGCATCTGTTTTAATTTTGCTTAAGAATGGAAAGTTGGAGATTGGCCGAAATTGTTAAGAGCTGAAGAATCTAGATTACTTTTCTTCAGAAGGGGTTTCACCAGTTTTCGTGCAGTGAGGAATGTGCCTGTGAACAGGGAGTGATTAACAATAGCTTGCACTTCTTCAGATATGCAATTAAAAACTGTTTTGAAGAAGGTGGTGGGGATAGGATTAAGAAGGCTTATGTTGTGATATCACTTTCCTGAGCATGTCTGTGTCAACTAGGGAAAATAACTCCATAGTGCCTTTGCGTGGTAGGCTAGGGCACACACAGTATCTTCAGACTTCTCATCAGGCCTTGCTTGACTGATAAGATAGCCTAATGTTTGCTCATCTCTGAAATATGCTGCAAACTCATCACATTTAGATGTGGAGAAAAGTTCACATAGGTTTGCGGGGGTAAGATTTATCAGGCCATCAATGGTCGAGAAGAGCACTCTCAAATTATTCTGATTATTAGTGATCAAGTTAGAAAGATGAGCCCGTCTGGCATTTCTAATTGCCTTGTTATATATGCAAAGTTGCTCTTTCAGAATATCATAAAGGACCTGTAACTTTGACTTTCTCTACTTCTGCTCTGCCTTTCTGCAATTTCTCTTTAATTGATTTGTTTCCTCACTCAGCCAAGGGGCCCTCCGTTTGGATGTGGCCTTTTTCAACCTTGCTGGAGCTATGGCATCAATGGTTGCCCTTAATTTGCTATTAAAGTTATCAACTAAATCATCACAAGAGGAAGGTAGAGTAGGTGATGGAGTATTGTTCATACACTCAATACAATCTGTAGCAACTTCAGAGGTAAGATAGTGTTTCTTAATAATGCGTTCAGTATTACCCTGTGCTATGGGCAACAAGGTAGTAAAAAAAGACACAGTAGTGATCAGATAATGCAACATCAACAATAGAGGATATGTCAATAGAAAGCCCCTTGGTAATAACCAGGTCCAGAGTATGGCCTCGGTTATGGGTGGGAGTAGTAGCATGTTGGATAAAGTCCATAGAGCTCAAAAGATTTTATCATAGTTCTCAAGGACAATAGACAATAGTTCAAAGAAATCAGTAAAGAAAGTGGGGCAGTGCTTTGGTAGCCTATACAGGGTTATAGCCAGCACTGGTGGCTGATATTTAAACAGTATATAAATTATGCTCAAAAGACCCAAAGTCACCAAATGAAATGTCCTTACAGCATTAGTAAAAATAGAGGCTGTCCCCCTACCCTTTTTCCCTTTTCTGATAGAGCATGAAAAGCTGTAGTCCGTGGGGGAGGCTCCAATAAGAGCGGCACTACAGTCGAAAAAAAGCAATGTTTCAGTGAGAAACATGCAACCAACTTTGCGCTCAGTAATGAGGTCATTCACAACAAAGGTTTTACTAGTGATTGCTCTAACATTTAAAAGCGCCATATTCAATGAGTTTGGGCCAGTCTGCCCCTGGGGCATCTGCCTCGAGGTAACCAATGGAATAACAACCAAATTATTAATGTTACAAAAACGTTTCATGATGTTACGTTCCCCAGTTTCTATGTTGTGGTTTGTGTATTTACATGTAGGTATTTCAGGAAATGGGTTCCTGAAATTCCCCAACAAGCAGCTGATTGGTTTAAAAACATTGATGATTGGAGAGCTGACACCGCGCCCTCGTCAGGACGCAGCTGTCTCCAATTTAACAACTCCTCCTGAAGCTATATAAGCCCCAGTTGCTCAGAAAAGGCAGGAGAAAAGGGGAACTAATTGCTGAGAGTTACAGCATGTTGGTTATATGCTAAGAGTTGGTATGTACTGTGTTGTTGTTGCTCTGAGAACCAATTATAATGTTTTGTGTTAGTTTGTGGCTCAGAGTTTCTATAATGTCCTGAGTTAGTTTTTTCTCAGGTTTTTGTTGTGAACCAGTTTATGCTATTTTTGTTTAATTTGTTCCCAAGGGGGGAAGGGGAAGGCACCTAGGGAGTGCTTAGGCAAGAGGCCCGCGGGCATACATTACCCGTAGAAGTTGACTGTCTATGCACACTAGGAAAGACCTGGGCGGACCATCCCTTGTATTTTGGTTAGTGCACCAGGTGGTGCTAGTTCAGTAAGTAGTGGGTAGGCAGGTAAGGTAGGAGAGGGGGCTTTGATATTTACTTTCTTTGCTTTGGTTCCGTCCAGCCCCTTTTCCCCAAACTTACCGTGCGAAGGAATAAATTCCCTGTTAACGGTATTCTCTGCCTTTTGTCATCCTTACTCACACCTACAGTCCCATACCTCTTTCACACCACGGAGAGTTGAGTTGTAGCAGGGCGTTGCGTTCCCTCTTCCGAGAGGTGTGTGTAACACATGACAATCTCCAATCTATCAGAATGGTAGGATATGACAGTTTGTATGAACTCACTAGAAGGCGGAGTTAAAGGAACATAAATTAGGTTACTCATAACCATAGCACTATTTCTATGGGAGTTGATATGCTTTCCAAGTCCTCTGTTGCTTATTCTGACAGGGAGGACTGGAGCACTACCAGACCCTGTCCGTCAGTCTCTAAAACAGTTCAATGTTGCTGGAAATAATTCTGGAACCCCTGTGGTTAGGGTGAATCCCGTCTCTTTTAAAAGGTGCTGGTTGCTCCCACAGCAAATCAAAGTTGCCACAAAATGAGACATTCCTGTACTCGTTTAGGGCAATGAGTTGGCTGAAACATTCTGAATCCCTTCGATAGCACCGGAGGGGGCCAGAAATAATGATTATCTTCCCTGTGCTAGCGAGGGTGTTAAAATTTTTTAGTCCTCCCTCAGTTCCTCAGATTGCCTAAAGCGAAGGTCGTTAAAACCTACATGAGTGACGATGGTGTCAATATTGGAGTAGTTGGCCAGAACCGTGGGCAGGAGGGAGTTGATGTCATGGACATGGCCTCCTGGGTGACAGTGGACCTTTGTCGGTCGTAAGCAGGCAAAATTCTCTCACCATCGAGCTGCCCACAATGATGGTGGTCGTGATGGAATCCAATGGGGAATGAAGAAGGGGAGCGGAATGGGACTGCCTCGGGCAGGGGGGATGGAGGCTTCGAGCCAGGCTAGCCTGACTCTTCACACTAGCAACAGCGGATGGCATCGGAAACCCAAGGAAGGTGGAAGATGGCCCGAGACCCTTCTGTCTTGAGTCAGCGATCTGCTGAACTGTGGTGGCCGTGGGGGAGGGTGCCGCTGCCGGCTGGTGGTATACTCCCAGGATCCGTGCTGACTCTCGGAGCTGGTAGGTCGGTCTCAAGCGGGCCAAAGTTGTTTGATTGCTGGATCGGATCTTCCCGGATAGATTGAAGGGTGGCCAGACTGCCTCCCCGATCTCCTACGCCTTGCGAGTGTCCAGTCTCCCATGGGCCGCGGAGTTAAGCTTAACATCTGTCCGTTGGATTGGGACAGATCAACGCCACCCGACTCATCGACAACTTTGCTATAGGAGGCATTTATAACTGAGATTCAGTTTGCCTGGGCTACAGCAAGGTCGGTGTACTTAGAAATCACGTTATCCTTTTCTAGCAGCCGAGCGAGCAGGTAGAGGATGTCTTCCCTAAGCTGCTTGATGGTGGTGCATTTAGGGCAGACAAATCCCATTTTTCAGTTACTCCTTATCTTCATCTTGTGACTGTGTGGAAATCATCTCACAACTAAAGCATTTGTGCCCAGCCGTGGATAAAAACACCGGTTGGCGAGCACTGCTAGCGTTAGCCTGCTCCGTTTTAATGACGGCTGCTACTTAACAGGAATCCGGATCACAAACTTGTGGTCCCAGCCGTAAAGGCTAATCGTGTCACGGAATCCGTAGCAATAAGAACTTTAGTTATGATTAAAAACCATTTCATGAAAACGATTTCATAAAAACAGCAAACCGAGTGTAGACAGTACACTGTTCTGTTGTGCACTCTGATGATGTTGATGCGTGATTTCTACAGGCTCAGAAAAGTTGGCTCGTCTCGTCTGATAATTTATTTCAGGTTTAAAGCTAATTTCCTGCAACGCTACACATTTTGCCATGACCTATGTATGCCATGTTAATGATATCTGAGTGAGAGTGACTAACAAAATCAATTGGGGCCCCCTGGAGGTCAGGGCCCCTGGGCACGTGCCCAGCGTGCCATTTAAGAATGATGGAGGCCACTGTGTTCTAGAAGGCCTTCAATGCTGCAGAATTTTTTTGGTATCCTTCCCCAGATCTGTGCCTTGACACAATCCTGTATCGGCACTCTACTGACAATTCCTTTGACCTAATGGCTTGGTTTTTGCTCTGACACGCATTGTCAACTGTGGGACCTTACATAGACCTTACATAGACCTAGCCAGTCTCCAGATCTCAACCCCATAGGAAATCTTTGGAGGGAGTTGAAAGTCTGTGTTGCCCAGCGACAGCCCCAAAACATCACTGCTCTAGAGGGGATCTGCATGGAGGAATGGGCCAAAATACCAGCAAGAGTGTGTGAATACCTTGTGAAGACTTACAGAAAACGTTTGACCTGTGTCATTGCCAACAAAGGGTATATAACAAAGTATTGAGAAACTTTTGTTATTGACCAAATACTTATTTTCCACCATAATTTGCAAATAAATTCATTAAAAATCCTACAATGTGATTTTCTGAATAATTTTTCTCATTTTGTCTGTCATAGTTGACGTGTACCTATGATGAAAATTACAGGCCTCTCTCATCTTTTAAGTGGGAGAACTTGCACAATTGGTGGCTGACTAAATACTTTTTTTCCCCACTGTTTGATGTTTTTAAGTTTATTACGATCCCCATATGCTGTTGAACATGCAGCAGCTACTCGCCCTGGGGTCAACATAAAACATAAAATACATGACAGAGTTCAGAACAGTTGCAGACAAGAACAACATAAGATAATATTTTATTCAATAAAAATATGAATGATATATTGTCAAGAAACCAAAAAGAAAATGTACACACTATTCATATATACATATTCATGTACTTATATACAGCATAGTTAAATTAGATCTTTAGAAAGAGGAGAGGCGCTGTGATACAAGATGTTTGTTATCTGTTTTTGAAAGCACTTTTTGCCTGAGCAATGTCTGGTGGCAGAGCATTACACGATGACATGGCTCTATACATTACTGAGCATTAAATCCGTTTTTGGTTTGGGTACCGTGAAGAAACCCATAGTCTTTAATGAGTCCGACGCAAAGGATATACTGCTTCTCCGAGACCAGTCCCAAATCCCCGTCATTCGAGTGAAGAAAAGACGGAAACACAGGGGGCGGAGATCGGGATGCCTTGTGAGAATTCGTCGGCTAGTGGGTAACCCGCCTCTACCATCTGTTCTATTGGCTAATGTGCAATCACTGGAAAATAAACTGGATGATCTCTGCTCGAGACTATCCTACCAACGGGACATTAAGAACTGTAATATCTTATGTTTTACAGAGTCGTGGCTGAATGATGACACAGATAATATTCAGTCGGCTGGGTTTTCCGTGAATCGGCAGGACAGAACAGCTACGTCTGGTAAGACGAGGGGTGGGGGTGTGTGTCTATTTGTCAATAACAGCTGGTGCTCGATGTCTAATATTAAGGAGGTCTCAAGGTATTTCTCACCTGAGGTAGAGTACCTCATAATAAACTGTAGACCACACTATCAACCAATAGAGTTTTCATCTATATTTTTCGTAGCCGTCTATTTACCACCGCAAACCGATGCTGGCACTAAGACTGCACTCAACAAGCTGTACAAGGCCATAAGCAAACAAGAAAATGCTCATCCTGAAGTGGCGCTCCTAGTGGCTGGGGACTTTAATGCAGGCAAACTTAAATCAGTTTTTACCAAATTTCTACTCGCATGTCACATGTGCAGCCAGAGGAAAAAAAAACTCTAGAGCACCTTTACTCCACACACAGAGACGCATGCAAAGCTCAACCTCCATCTGGCAAATCTGACCATAATTATATCCTCCTGATTCCTGCTTACAAGCAAAAACCAAAGTAGGAAGTACCAGTGAATCACTCAATATGGAAGTGGTCAGATGACGAGGATGCTACGCTACAGGACTGTTTTGCTAGCACAGACTGGAATATGTTCCGGGATTCATCCAATGGCATTGAGGAGTATACCACCTCAGTCACCGGCTATATCAATAAGTGCATCGACGACATCGTCCCCACAGTGACCGTACGTACATATCCCAACCAGAAGCCATGGATTACAGGCAACATCCGCACCGAGCTAAAGGCTAGAGCTGCCGCTTTCAAGGAGCGGGACACTAATCCGGACGCTTATAAGAAATCCCACTATGCCCTCAGACAAACCATCAAACAGGCAAAGCGTCAATATAGGACTAAGATTGAATCCTACTACACCGGCTCTGACGCTCGTCGGATGTGGCAGGGCTTGCAAACTATTACGGACTACAAAGGGAAACCCAGCCTTGAGCTGCCCAGTGACGCAAGCCTATCAGACGAGCTAAATGCCTTTTATGCTCACTTCGAGGCAAGCAACATGGAAGTATGCATGAGAGCACAAGCTGTTCCGGACTACTGTGTGATCACACTCTCTGTATGCCGATGTGAGCGAGACCTTTAAACAGGTCAACATTCACAAGGCCGCGGGGCCAGACAGATTACCAGGACATTTACTCAGAGCATGCGCGGACAAACTGGCAAGTGTCTTCACTGACATTTTCAACCTCTCCCTGACCGAGTCATACCCACATGTTTCAAGCAGACCACCATAATCCCTGTGCCCAAGAAAGCGAAGGTAACCTATCTAAATGACTACCACCCCGTAGCACTCACGTCGGTAGCCATGAAGTGCTTTGAAAGGCTGGTCATGGCTCACATCAACACCATCATCCCGGAAACCCTAGACCCACTCCAATTCGCATACATCAGCGTTCAACACCAGAGTGCCCACGAAGCTCATCACTAAGCTAAGGACCCTGGGACTAAACACATCCCTCTGCAACTGGATCCTGTACTTCCTGACGGGCCACCCCCAGGTGGTAAGGGTAGGCAACAACACATCTGCCATGCTGACCCTCAACACGGGGGCCCCTCAGGGGTGCGTGCTTAGTCCCCTGCTGTACTCCCCGTTCACCCCCGACTGCGTGGTCAAGTACGACTCCAACACCATCATTAAGTTTGCTGACGACACAACAGTGGTAGGCCTGATCACCGACAACGATGAGACAGACTATAGGGAGGAGGTCAGAGACCTGGCAGTGTGGTGCCAGGACAACAACCTCTCCCTCAATGTGAGCAAGACAAAGGAGATGATCGTGGACTACAGGAAAAGGAGGGCCAAACACGCCCCCATTCACATCGACGGGGCTGTAGTGGAGCAGGTAGAGTTTCAAGTTCCTTGCATGTCACAGTAAGGTCTATACCTGTTGTATTCGGCACATGTGACAAAAACAATTTGATTTGATTTGATTTAGTGGCGTGTCAGCTGTCATGCATGTTCAGTAATAGAGTCTCCCTCTTTTATGTACTGTACATGTACTATGTCTTCACATTTCCAGGGGTTGGTGACATTAACATTTCATAGTAATTTAACCTGAAAGCCATTGGTAGATTATATTATCAATAAAGTGTTTTGTTTTGTCCTTTGAAAAAACAACTTTGACTGGAATAGAAACAACCATCTAACTGAAACCTACAGACTACCTTCAGAGAGTGAAAGTAAACTATAACGGCCCTAGAAGAAATAATAATTGAATGACATTGTACACACAGAGAGATATAGGCCATTATCTATGTCCTATAAAATCTCACCCATATCTCCCAGACACAGCAAACTGCTGACAGAAAATTCCAGATAGGACTCATAAACTTAAACTTAAGATAAGCCGTTGCCACGAGTAGCAGGATGAAGTGCAGATATGCGCAATGCAAGACATTGCATTCACACAGAGTATATGCACATGTGCACGGGTGCACATAACATTTACATTTACATTTTAGTCATTTAGCAGACGCTCTTATCCAGAGCGACTTACAGGAGCAATTAGGGTTAAGTGCCTTGCTCAAGGGCACATTAACGTCATTTAGCAGACGCTCTTAGCCAGAGCGACTCACAAATTGGTGCGTTCACCCTATAGCCAGTGGGATAACCACTTTACAATTTGGGGGGGTTAGAAGGATTACTTTATCCTATCCCAGGTATTCCTTAAAGAGGTGGGGTTTCAAATGTCTCCGGAAGGTGGTGAGTGACTCCGCTGTCCTGGCGTCGTGAGGGAGCTTGTTCCACCATTGGGGTGCCAGAGCAGCGAACAGTTTTGACTGGGCTGAGCGGGAGCTATGCTTCCGCAGAGGAAGGGAGCCAGCAGGCCAGAGGTGGATGAACGCAATGCCCTCGTTTGGGTGTAGGGACTGATCAGAGCCTGAAGGTACAGAGGTGCCGTTCCCCTCACTGCTCCATAGGCAAGCACCATGGTCTTGTAGCGGATGCGAGCTTCAACTGGAAGCCAGTGGAGTGTGCGGAGGAGGGGGGTGACGTGAGAGAACTTGGGAAGGTTGAACACCAGACGGGCTGCGGCATTCTGGATGAGTTGTAGGGGTTTAATGGCACAGGCAGGGAGGCCAGCCAACAGCGAGTTGCAGTAGTCCAGACGGGAGATGACAAGTGCCTGGATTAGGACCTGTGCCGCTTCCTGTGTAAGGCAGGGTCGTACTCTCCGAATGTTGTAGAGCATGAACCTGCAGGAGCGGGTCACCGCCTTGATGTTGGCGGAGAACGACAGGGTGTTGTCCAGGGTCACGCCTAGGCTCTTCGCACTCTGGGAGGAGGACACAGCGGAGTTGTCAACCGTGATGGCGAGATCATGGAACGGGCAGTCCTTCCCCGGGAGGAAGAGCAGCTCCGTCTTGCCAGGGTTCAGCTTGAGGTGGTGATCCGTCATCCATACTGATATGTCTGCCAGACATGCAGAGATGCGATTCGCCACCTGGTTATCAGAAGGGGGAAAGGAGAAGATTAGTTGTGTATCGTCAGCGTAGCAATGATATGAAAGGCCATGTGAGGATATGACAGAGCCAAGTGACTTGGTGTATAGGGAGAAAAGGAGAGGGCCTAGAACTGAGCCCTGGGGACACCAGTGGTGAGAGCACGTGGTGCGGAGACAGCTTCTCGCCACGCCACTTGGTAGGAGCGACCGGTCAGGTAGGACGCAATCCAGGAGTGAGCCGCGCCGGAGATGCCCAGCTCGGAGAGGGTGGAGAGGAGGATCTGATGGTTCACAGTATCAAAGGCAGCAGACAGGTCTAGAAGGACAAGAGCAGAGGAGAGAGAGTTAGCTTTAGCAGTGCGGAGAGTCTCCGTGACACAGAGAAGAGCAGTCTCAGTTGAATGACCAGTCCTGAAACCTGATTGGTTTGGATCAAGAAGGTCATTCTGAGAGAGATAGCAAGAGAGTTGGCTAAAGACGGCACGCTCAATAGTTTTGGAAAGAAAAGAAAGAAGGGATACTGGTCTGTAGTTGTTGACATCAGTGGGGGTCGAGTGTTGGTTTTTTGAGAAGGGGAGCAACTCTCGCTCTCTTGAAGACGGAAGGGACATGGCCAGCGGTCAAGGATGAGTTGATCAGCGAGGTGAGGTAGGGGAGAAGGTCACCGGAGATGGTCTGGAGAAGGGAGGAGGGGATGGGGTCAAGCGGGCAGGTTGTTGGGCGGCCTGCAGTCACAAGTCGCAGGATTTTATCTGGAGAGAGAGGGGAGAAAGAAGTCAAAGCATAGGGTAGGGCAGTGTGAGCAGGACCAGCAGTGTCATTAGACTTAACAAACGAGGATCGGATGTCGTCAACCTTCTTTTTCAAAGTGGTTGACGAAGTCATCCACAGAGAGAGAGGAGGGGGGAGGAGGATTCAGGAGGGAGGAAAATGTGGCAAAGAGCTTCCTAGGGTTAGAGGCAGATGCTTGGAATTTAGAGTGGTAGAAGGTGGCCTTAGCAGCAGAAACAGATGAAGAAAATGTAGAGAGGAGGGAGTGAAAAGATGCCAGGTCGGCAGGGAGTTTAGTTTTCTTCCATTTCCCGCTCCGCTGCCCGGAGCTCTGTTCTGTGAGCTCGCAATGAGTCATCAAGCCACGGAGCTGGAGGGGAGGACCGAGCCGGCCGGGAGGATAGGGGACACAGAGAGTCAAAGGATGCAGAAAGGGAGGAGAGGAGGGTTGAGGAGGCAGAATCAGGAGATTGGAGGGAGAAGGATTGAGCAGAGGGAAGAGATGATAGGATGGAAGAGGAGAGAGTAGTGGGAGAGAGAGAGCGAAGGTTGCGGCGGCGCATTACCATCTGTGTAGGGGCAGAGTGAGTAGTGTGGGAGGAGAGCGAGAGAGAAAAGGAAACAAAGTAGTGGTCGGAGACATGGAGGGGAGTTGCAGTGAGATTAGTAGAGGAGCAGCATCTAGTGAAGATGAGGTCAAGCGTATTGCCTGCCTTGTGAGTAGGGGGGACGGTGAGAGGGTGAGGTCAAAAGAGGAGAGGAGTGGAAAGAAGGAGGCAGAGAGAAATGAGTCAAATGTGGACATAGGGAGGTTGAAATCCCCCAAAACTGTGAGGGGTGAGCCATCCTCAGGGAAGGAACTTATCAAGGCGTCAAGCTCATTGATGAACTCTCCAAGGGAACCTGGAGGGCGATAGATGACAAGGATATTAAGCTTAAATGGGCTAGTGACTGTGACAGCATGGAATTCAAATGAGGAGATAGACAGATGGGTTAGGGGAAAAATTGAGAATGTCCACTTGGGAGAGATGAGGATTCCTGTACCACCACCCCTCTGACCAGATGCTCTCGGGGTATGCGAGAACACATGGTTAGACGAGGAGAGAGCAGTAGGAGTAGCAGTGTTTTCAGTGGTGATCCATGTTTCCGTCAGCGCCAGGAAGTCGAGGGACTGGAGGTTGGCATAGGCTGGGATGAAGTCAGCTTTGTTGGCAGCAGAACGGCAGTTCCAGAGGCTGCCTGCGACCTGGAACTCCACGTGGGTGGTGCGTGCAGGGACCACCAGGTTAGAGAGGCAGCAGCCACGCGGTGTGGTGCGTTTGTGTAGCCTGTGCAGAGAGGAGAGAACAGGGATAGGCAGAGGCATAGTTGACAGGCTGTAGCAAATGGCTACAAAAATGCAGAGGAGATCGGAATGAAATGAGCTAAGCATCTGGGAGCAGAGAGAGCAGGGCCTCCCTCACCAAAAACTTCTACCTCAGAAACTAAAATTGTTTCACTGAACCACCCGAACAAAAACTCTCCCAACTTCCACCTTTAGAAATCAGAATTGTTGTGAACCACAGCGGTTCAATGTTTAAAGGAATAGACTCAACCCACTTTATTCAACTATGACACCATAGCTAACTAGCAAGCTAGCATCCAATAACAATAACACACCGTATAGCACCAACACTTGGTCACAACAAACCACCAATAGTGTGATAACACACTAAACAGATCATTCGTGTCTGTGTCAAGTTCCTTTCATGACGCAGCAATGATTAGACGTTGGCTAGCTAGGACAAGTATATTGTATTTAGCTACTACCGTACAGTTAGCTGGTCGTGTTGGGTAGCTAGCAATGGCCACTGTGTTGACTTTGTTTGAAGAACGGCTAGCTAGCTAGCTTCGTGCTACACCCGGCACACAATGGCTATTGTGTTGACTCTGACTCTGTTCGAAAAAACGGCTAGGTAGCTCGCTTCGTGCTACAGCCGGCACTGCCAAGACACAGTAACTACCCACAACAACCCACGATGCCTAGCTATGACGCCGTAGCTAACTTGCAAGCTAGCATCCATTAACACACAATTTAGCATCAATACTTGGTTACAACAAACTGCCAAGAGTGTGTTAGCACACTAAACAGATAATTCAAGTCCGTGTCTAGTTCCTTTCATAACGCATAACGCAGCAAAAATTAAACGTTGGCTAGGACTACATTAACATTGGAAACAGCTCTCCAGCGTTGCTAATCGATACCAGTAGCTACCCGCTAGCTAGCTAGCCTCGTGCTTCGATACTAACCTACAATTACCTACGGAAACCTACAATAACAACAATACTAACCTATAATAAATACAATACCTAACTACAGCTAACTACCTACCTACGATCTAATACATGGTTAAGCTTTACTCAACACCATATGAGAAGCTTACCTCCTGCTTACCTCCAGCTAGAGAAAAACACGACCTCTCCCGACAATAATGCTGCAATGTGATAGCAGCAGGCCTCAGCAGGCTACCATATTTGCTTGTTCACTTTGAAAGAGTGGATCCCAATGTAAGGCATCAATATGTGAAATCTGTACAAGGGTGTGAATAATTCCACCAGGAACTGTGTGTTTCTCCTTGGTGCTGTTCTGCACTTAAATTGTCCCATTGATTGCAGACATTTATGGTAAAACAACAACTTAGTGATAACATAATTATGGTTTCCTTAACAGCAATATGTTTCTACTAAACCTGGCCATATTCAATAAGAAATATCTTGTTTCTTCCAGGTTATCCACCTCGAATATCTCGAGAGTCATCTTGGGGAAAAAATGGGTGGCACAGAGACCAAGTCTCTTTGTTGTCACACGTGCAACCAGCCCATTGAAAAGTGGGAGGAATTGTCATGCGACAAAAAAAGACTCAAAAACGAAGCCAAAGAAAGCCAAAGGACCAGTGGGTGTTAAGGGACAAAATGAGGCTATACTGTGTGCAGAGTGTCGCACTAAACAGTTGGACAGGAAAGATCCAGTGAGAGGAAAGGACGAGCTGGAGCAAGAGCTGAGAGAAGCACTGGAGGCGGCCAGAGAGCTGTGTGTGGCAGACAGACGGATGGAGGAGGAAAGGTGGCAGAGCTCGGAGAACACCAGAGAGGTGTTCCATGAGGAAGGAGGGAGCAACCCTGGAGACGAGGCTGGGAGAGAGTCCACCCCTTGCCCTGCTGATGAGACTGATGCTCCACACCAACAGGCACTCTGTAAGGCCTTTAAACATCTCCTGTCTCAAGATTGGCTCCCCGCAGCCGATGCTCTGTCTCAGGCTCAGGACCGGATAATCGATAAACTGAGCCAAACGGCAGCAGGGGAGGCAGGGGGTCCTGTTGGCATGCCTGACCTGAAGCCCATTGTGCATGCTGTTAGTTACACAGTGGGGACGAAGACCACAAGACAGTGCCTCTTCACTGAAGCTCTGACTGACACCTGGTACAGCTTACTGAAGGTCAAGACCTTGAGTGACCTTGTCTGCTTCTCTCCCACCCTGCTCGCCTGGAGAAGGCAGGGACTCTGAATGATCTCAGATGACAGCAATGCCAAACTGAAATTCCTGGAGCTGCTTCTCCACAACCTCGACAAGCTCAGAGAGAGAGAGGCAGATGACACTTGGGTGGAGCTTCTCCACAACCTCGACAAGCTCAGAGAGAGAGAGGCAGATGACACTTGGGTGGAGGTACAGAGGGAATGTCTGAGATGTTTTCTGGATGAGATGGGTCTGGATCTCTCTGTTGCTTCCCCCCTGCTGGCGTTGACAGGCTGAGGACACTGGAGTGGTCAGCAGGCTCTAGGTATGTTATACACCCTGTCACTGATACAGCCTGATCCCTGCCACACAGTGGAGCTGCTGGAGCTTTTGCAGAGACACCACGTTCTTCCAACCTGGACCAACCCACAGGGGCTCTCAGTAATGGACATGATCCAACAAGAATCTGAACTCAAAGAGCTTCACCGGAAACTTGAGAAGCAGCTAGATTCAAGGGAGGAAGACCAACTCAAGTTCTTGGAACAAAGCACTGCCTCTCTGGACAAGACCAGTAAGGTAGAGGTGCTTGTGAATACAATGTATCAAAAAGTAAATGGTGAAAACTTCACCAACCCATAGACGTGGCTTGAACGAAGCATTGTTGGTAGCCTGCTCCTGGTCCTTTTATGTAAGAGCTTGGAATATGCTGGCCCTGTCAGCCTCTGGGTCATGTCTGGCATGTTATGCTACCTCATGGTGGATGTTGTGTCCACTAGGAAGGACTGGAGCCAAAGAGAGGACCATACAGAGCAAAATAACGTGTTAAAGCTACTTACAGATCTTTACAGAGCCTTTTCCTGTTCCAAAGGCAGGTCTCCTACATACCATGAGATGCTCACCCTGTGTGAGTTAATTACATCCCCAGAAAGAAAAAGGCCTTGGAGATATGTGACAGCGGTGCAAGACAACTCTTGCATAGCTTCCATGTTGACAGCGCTCCAAGTAATGCAAGGCAAAGTAGTAGGAGTTCTGATGGACTCACCGTCCCACAGACTAGAGGAATGGGAAGAATTCTACAAGAATCTGAACATCAAATCCTTCTACACCGATACAGTGACAACACAAATCTTTCCCATAGACAAGATGGAGGGCTTCATCAATAACTTCCTGCATCTACAGCTGTGGGTGGAGAAAATGGAGGAGAGGGGATCAGTGTTTAAGCCTCAGAGCCTTGTTCTTGGGGGACATCTCCCAGAAAACACCATTGAGTTTGGGCACTTAGGAGTAGACAACAATCATATTCAGAACACTTTAACAACTTGTGAAAGCAGCTAGTACGAGTATGAAGCATCAGACCGAGATGATCAGCATTCTTCTGTTTGCTCTAAACACTCTTTCAGACACCAAAGGCACAGACAGCAGGAAATACACACCCAAAGACAAGCTAGCAGCAATCTGTAAGCAGTTTTCTACCAGACAATCTCCAAGAAAGATTATAATCTTGTGAGGCTTCTGGAAATTGTCTTGAGATGCATTCATTGCCACCGACAAGATGTGGAGAAAGAGAGGGAGACACCTTTCGACCATACGCTTGAGATGCTATGTTTTGAACATCTGTTGTCATCAGCAGCAAGAACCTGTCAAATGGAACTATTTCAACATTCCCTCAAAGTGCTCTCTACCCTGGTGAGATTGAAACTCTGGGATGGAGTCGGAGTTCTGGATATCTTCCGTCTACTGGTTAAACAGCTGGGGAAAACTGGAAACTTCAGAGTAAAGATCACAACTGCCACTGAATGTCAGAAGCAGTTGAAACAGCAGACAATCGATAGCTCTCCTCTCACTCTCTCCTCCACACTCAAAGTTTTACACTTAATGGAGGTTAACTTGGTGCCGTTAAGTTTCAAAGATGCAGAGGGATCCTCCGTTGCAGAGCAGCTGGTGTCAAATGAAGATGGCCCAAGCCTGTTTGCTCAGCTGAAGGCCAGTCTGCAGATGGACAGGGAAACGAGCTTGGATGATATCCTCAGGGAGCTGCAGAAAGCAAGTGACTTTGAGGGGATTGAGAAGATTTGTGAAACAATAAAATACATTGTGGGTCATGTGGCTAAAGAAATAAGAAATCAGAGTGAAAGAGACACTCCTGTAACAGGAGAATCTAAGGACCCAGACCATCTGAAATGTATACTATTGCATCTGTGTCAATCGGTTAAATCTGTGAGTCCCATAACTCCTCGTCTAACACAGATGGTCCGCTGGTGCCTGCTGGTTCTGTCTGACTCTGGTCGTCTACTGCAGCTGGGTACTGGGGAGGGGAAGTCCTGTGTGGTGGCCATGTTTGCAGCTTACAAAGCCAAATGGGCTGAAAACAAGGTAGACATCCTGTCCAGCTCTCCTGTCCTTGCCAAGAGGGACTCAGGTGAGTGGCGCCGATTTTACAAGGATCTCCAAATTACGGTGGACTGCAACACTGATAAAAACAATGATGAAGCTCGTAAAAGGGGGGCGGCACGTAGCTTAGTGGTTAAGAGCGTTGTACCAGTAAACGAAAGGTCGCTGGTTCTAATCCCCGAGCCGACTAGGTGAAAAATCTGTCGATGTGCCCTTGAGCAAGGCACTTAACCCTACTTGCTCCTGTAAGTCGCTCTGGATAAGAGCGTCTGCTAAATGACTAAAATGTAATGTAAAAATGTAATAAAAGCTATGAGGCTCAGGTGGTGTATGGGACAGTGGAGAGCTTTGCTGCAGACTGCCTCAGACAGGACTTTGAGAAGAAGGACATGAGACCTGACAGACAATTCCAGTGCATTATTGTGGACGAGGTGGATTCTCTGCTGTTGGACTATGGCGTGCAGACCAGCTATCTTTCCAGTGACATGCCAGCCATGGAACACCTCAACATAATCCTAGCCACCATATGGAGCATGGTCTGCAAGTACAGATTCATCACTAACTCAGACACCTCAACCATCCAAGGTCCTTCTCTGCGTTTCTACAAAGTATTGTATGACAACACTGACCTCGACGACGCCCTGCTCCAGGAGCTATTAAAGAAGACAGAGACAGTTCTTCTTCCTGGCTTCTGTGACTCACCAGATAGCATGACTGATAAATGTGAGGATTTTACACAAGATTCAATGATTAAGTTCTTCTCTGTGGCTTCGGACTTCTTGTCTGGCACGTTGTCATATTACACACAAGACAGTGATGGCCAACTGAAACTCTGTGAAGGAAGCAATGTGGATAAGCTGTCTTTCCTACTCCTTGACAAGGGACATTGCAGCGCTCTGTACGACGATGTTGACAGACTGTGGAGCAGGCAGTGAGGAATAATCTTCACTTTACCACTCCATCCCAAAACGCTGAATCTAATACAAGTCACGGAGGAACAATTGTATCACCAAAAAATGCCATCCTCCAGCGTGGAATGAAGGATGTTATTGAGAAAGTGAAGGTTGAAAGTTCCATTCATTGAATTCTGGACCAAAGAATCTATGGAACCTAACACTACAGGAAACAGATGCATAGATACCAGAACACACATCCCAGGCTTTTTGAAAGATCTTGTGAATCAGAAGCTAGGGCTGTGGGTACGAAATGCCTTTCAGGCTCTTCAGATGCAGGAGAAGGAGAAATACATTGTTAGCCCAGACGGCATCTGCCCAGTGGACTCTGAGCATACCGGTGTGGTGGAGCGCAACAAGAAATGGGGAGACGGTTTGCAGCAGTTCCTTGAAATGAAACACTGGACCAAGCTGAGCAGCATGACAGTCATCACCAATTTCCTGTCCAATGTTTCCTTCTTCAAGAAGTACAAGGGCAAGATCTTTGGAACCACTGGAACTCTCGGGAACCAGTGTGAGATTAATTCACTGAGTATGATGGCCTCTCAACAGTCAAGATCCCCTCGTTCTTGAACACCAAGCTGTTTGAGGAGGAGGGTGAAATGTTGGGCGACGATGATCAGTGGACAGAAAATATATGCGTTGTGGTATTGCAGCAGACGCAAAGGACTCGATACAGGGGCGGGAGAGCTGCGTTAGTCATCTGTGAGACAATTAAACAGGCCCAGAACATCCATACAGCTCTGGACAAGAGGCAACAGCAACGGCCCAGTGAGATCAGGACCCTGAAGATCTACACAGATGACAGCGAAGACAACACCAACATCACAGGGCAAGAACTCCAACCCGGTGATGTCATAGTAGCCACCAATCTGGCAGGGCGTGGCACAGACCAAGATGTCTAAGAAGGTGCTGAGCGCTGGGGGCTTGTTTGTGGTGTTGACCTTCCTTCCCGGCAATGACCTTGTTGAGCAGCAGGCGTTCGGACGCACTGCCCGTCAGGGAAAGCCTGGGTCCGCTCAACTGCTGGCCTGCTCCACCCACCTCCCCAGCCGAGTGTACGACCGGCTGCAGACGTGGTCCCACGCCCTCTACAGCTGCAGGATGCCAGGCGGGCGTGGGACCACGTGTCAGCAGAGAGAGTGTCACAGGTTCTGAAGAATGACATCCCTAGAATCCTACAGAGAGAGGAGCTTTTCTCAGAATACTGCAGGATTCTACAAGAGGAAGTTTACAGTAAAACCAAAGAGAAAGCTGAGCAGAAGGTGGAAGTGGACATATTGAATGAGTACTGGGGCCTCTGGTACCTGCGGAAGTCTGAGGAGATCCGAAAAAATAACCCAGAGCAACTGAAGGAGGAATTGAGGACAGACATGAAGAAAACCTACGAGCATCTTTAAAAAAAAACACTCAATGCTCCAGTATATATCACTACATCAAATTTGGTAACAAATTGCTCTTCAAGAAGGACTACATACATAGTAAGGAGCTCTACACCAAAGCAATTGAGTTGACTGGGCAGCCATTGCTTACTACTACCGTGCTTATGTTAAACACAAAACAGATAACCGACTTTGGCAAACTGAAGGTGTCATAGAGGACTTGAAAAAGGCTTGTGAGTCAGTGGATATTTTCATCAGCCAGTGTCAGACCATCCTCTGCCTGCTGTCTGACAGGGGAAGCGACGAGTCACAGCCAGACATCAGTGTGGGGTTGGAGTTACCTGGTGCCAACAGGCAAACAGAAAAGAGAGAGAAGGGGGCTGAGGAGGCTAAGGAAGAGCAGAAACAAGAGAAAGTAGGAACCACCAGGCACACTCGAGGGGCTGTCAACTCTTTGCAGGAGCAGATGATAGCCAAGGTGCAGATGTGGTTATTTTTCCAACAGAACATTGAGGCGGTGATCAGAGACAACAGCAAGAAGATGGAGCAGTACACTCTCTTCTCTCTGATGAAGAGCCCCAGCCCAGTGGACCAAAGAGAGATGTTCCGGCTCCACCAGATGGGCCTGGAGAGGGTGTTCGCACCAGGGATACGGTGCGCTTCTGCTGGCAGGGCCTGGTGATGATATCCCTGGGCATGGTGGAGCTCTTTGGAGGTCTGATCCTTGGTGATGTGGAGATGGGCATAGTTGCTTCACTGGGGTTAGGAGCCAGTGAGAACAGCCTGGGAGTCCTGGGGAAGCAGGGCCTCCGCGACATCATGACTGGAATCAGGGTCATGAAGACGGGAGAGTTGAACTGGAATACCTGGATGAGAGACTGCATCTTTCATCAACAACTTTGTGGTTTTCGAGGCGGTCCAGAATCAAGTCCGAAAAGTACTCCAGCTTCCAGAGGAGAGACAGGTTGGGATGTTTGAGAACTTGCAAGTGTCCTGAAATCTATGATGAATAAGAATCTGGAGGTTTCCCTGAGACGCACAGTTGACAATGTCTCCGAACTAATCGGTGAATATGGACTGAGAAAGGAAGAGCAGATAGACTTGAAGGAGATCTGTGACTCTGTGATAAAGTCCATCCAGGAAAAGTCACTCTGCTTCATGGAGAGGAGTATTGAAAGTGAGCCCCTGAGCAATCTCATAAGAGACATGGTGAGACACTATGAGCCGATGGAGGATAACAGAGTCACTAGCTGTTACAGTGTTCTACCGGAGTACAAGGCATACCTGATAGACGTATTCATGGAGCTGGTTACAAGGGCTCTGGAGAGCCAGATCACAGGGAGGAAACAGCCAAAGATGGGGTCAGTGGGTCACAGGGTGGTTGAAAAGCTGCAGGAGGAAGAAGGAATGGGCATCACTGCGATCATGAAGCAGGAGTATGAAGCGCCATTCCAGCGCAATGCTCCCGAAGCACTCATGGCCACCGCTGAAAACTTCATCAAGGACCTCTGCCGTCTCCTCACGGATCACAGACTGGCCCAGGGGACCCGGAGAGGTAGGAGAGCACCCTCCGAAGAGCAGCTGAGATACTTCCGCGGGAATCTGGTCAAGCTTGCGGCCGGTGAGCTGTCCAAGGCACTGTGGGAGATGCTGCTGCAGTTTCTAGGCCGCCAGCAGGTGGATCTGTTCTCCAGCAGATTTAGGAGAGGCATGGAGGAGGCCTCACGCAGCTTCACTAAAACCAGGAGGAGCAGAGCAGGACAGAAGACACCGACCAATGCCCGGAGAGCACCTATGCAGAGGCAGAGTACCATCAATGTCATGAAGCGGCTGGAGGACTCTGCTGAGTAAATCCAGTATACCACACGCTTACACTCACGCACGCATGCACACAGGAATAGGCAAATGTTCATTTATGTTCTTAGCAGGTGATCCTACAGCCAGGTTATGTCAGAGGACTGGATGTACTTCTTCAGACCTGTTGTTCAGATCCTGTTGTTCAGACCCCCCCCCCAACACACCACCTACCACCCACTTATATCTCTCACTCTCTCTCCTGCTCTCTCTCTCTCTTTAACTTTTACTATTTAGTATACATATAAATAAAGTATTAGGGCTCTATTCCATCTGTATTGCTGAAGCATTAAAGATTGCACTATAGAAATATAAAGGTAATTTCCGATTGAGACGACATATACAGCGTTTACCATGAATGCAGTCTCTGCTAACGCCAGAACATTGCTTTTAAATTTAAATCACACTGTAAATCAGCGATACAGATTGAATAGAGCCCTTAGTAGTTCAAACGCATACATTGTCTCTTTTTATTTTAATTTAATTTTTTAGGGGGTAGATCAGCTTTAATATTGCAGATGGATTGTGGCATCCATCAATGTAATTATCTGCATCATTTCCAATCCCCCATATATATTTTTTTCATATATTTTCCCCTAACCCTACCACCCCTCCCCTAATTGGAGTAAACTAATGGACAACAACACTTAGGCTTCTACTTCCAGTTTATATATACTATATAGATTTTACAGACACAGTATATTTTACAATAGTTATCTTTTGTTTGTTTTTAGTCCCATCCTTCAGCTACCCTCAACCACTCCCATCTATCTCTGAAGACCATCAATTTTTACATTTCTATTTGCCATATATTTTCAACTGTGCTGTTTCACAAAAGTTCTGAAACTTTATACATTTTACAGACACAGTATGTTTAATATTAGTTATCTTGTTATTTTTATTCCACCCATCAGCTCCACTCAAACCCTCCCATCTATGAAAAGTATGGAAAAGTATGAAAAATGTATGCACTCACTAACTGTAAGTCGCTCTGGATAAGAGCGTCTGCTAAATGACTAAAATGTAAATGTAAATCTATCTCTGAACACCATCCAGTTTTGATTTCTATTTGCCATATATTTTTCAACTGTGCTGTGATGTTTCACAAAAGTTCTGAACCTTTCTATTCTCATAGTTTCTAAAGATTGTAAATTACATACATTGTCTCTTGTTTTCATGAATTTTTGCATTACATATTACCAGAGATAACACTGTAGCGAACTTAACCCAACACCTAGCAACTTAGTCAAGAGCTTCTGACCTCTTGGCATAACGGTTAAGATGTTGGCTTCACAGTCGCTGGACCCAGGTTTGAGTCCCGGTCGGGGACACGCTGTCCTGAAGGAAGGGAGTATTGTAGCAACCTTAACATAACACCTAGCGACCTCATCAAGAGGTTCGGACCTTTTGGCGTAATGGTTAATGTGTTGGCTTGACAATAGCATCCCCTCAAACTCACAACAATAGTTAAAAAACGTATGGGTAATGTTAGATGGTTTATCTCAGGATTAGGCAACCCTGTTCCTTGAGTGCCGCAGGTACTGCAGGATTTTGTTCCAACTAGGCACCACACCTGACCAACTGAGCTAATTGATCAGATCAGTGATCGCCTAAATTCAACACACCTGGTCTTCCAGGTCGGTTAAATCAAGAACATGAAGTGCCTGCGGCACTCCAGTGCCAGAGTTGCCTACCCCTGTTTATACACTGATCTTTCCGTGACATAGACTGACCAGGTAAATCCAGGTGAAAGCTATGATCCCTTATTGATGTCACCTGTTAAATCCACTTAAATCGGTGTAGATGAAGGAGGAGACAGGTTAAAGAAGGATTTTTAAGCCTTGAGACAATTGAGACATGGATTGTGTATGTGTGCCATTCAGAGGGTGAATGGGCAAGACAAAAGTTTTAAGCGCCTTTGAACGGGGTATGGTAGTAAGTGACAGGCGCACCGGTTTGAGTGTGTCAAGAACTGCAACATTGCTGGGTTTTTCACACTCAACAGTTTCCTGTGTGTATCAAGAATGGTCCACCACCCAAAGGATATCCATCCAACTTGACACAACTGTGGGAAGCATTGGAGTCAACATGGGCCAGCATCCCCGTGAAACGCTTTCGACACCCTGTAGAGTCCATGCCCCAATGAATTGAGGCTGTTCTGAGGGCAAAAGGGGGGTGCAACTCAATATGTTTTATGAGTACATTATTAGGAAGGTGTTCCTAATGTTTGTACACTCAGTGTATATTTCCATATTAATCTCCATTGCAGTAATGAAGATAAAAACTGCCACTGTTATTTTTCACTACACCAACCTTTTCTCAAGTCAAATAGGGTTGGGCAATATCAACCTTTGTCCTATTGTGATTATGTACTCATAAAACATTATGATATATGATGGTATCGCCCCCTATTGCGGAGGTTCGGAATATCAATATAAATAATTTATACACTGTAAATTGACCGCAAGAAGCCCAAACAGATATAGTATTTGCCAAAACATCATCATTTCATTGAGATACGATCACGTATGCTCTCTATTGGGAATACTTTGGAACAGATCTCCTAAATCTAAATTATTTTGAGCTTATTTCCGGTTGATGTTACAGTCTTTAATGTCCAACAACGAAAATGATATCAATAATAAAAAATAATTTCCTCAGAAAACTTAGGGGGCCAAATAAAATCGCCCATGGGCCGAATTTGGGGAAGCCTGGGCTTAACCATCGTCTGTCACGTCACAATGTCATCACCATCGATTGATGATACTATCGTAATATCGCCCAACCCTAGAGTGAAGATCACTTTCTGAGTCAAAATGCAAGCGGAGATCTACTGCTCAGATTTTCAACATTACTTTAAAAATGTAAGCATATACAACATTAAACTATTAAAAACTGTTCTGTAGCAATGAAGTTTGTGCAGTAGGCTATAGGCCAAACACATTATAATATTGGCCCTGCCAATGTTGTTATTCTCAGACTATATGTGTTTTTTAAAGTTTTTTTAATTACCCCTTTTTTCTTCCCAATTTCAATCTTGTCTCATCACTGCAACTCCCCAACGTGCTCAGGAGGCAAAGGTCTAGTCATGCGTCCTCCGAAACATGACCCACTAAACCACACTTCTTAACACCCACCCACTTAACCCAGAAGCCAGCCACACCAATGTGTCGGAGGAAACACTGTTCAACTGAAGTCAGCCTGCAGGCGCCCGGCCCGCCACAAGGAGTCACTAGAGCATGATGAGCCAAGTAAAGTCCCCCCGGCCAAACCCTCCCCTAACCCGGACGACACTGAGCCAATTGTGCGCCGCCCTATGGGACTCCCGATCACTGCAGGTTGTGATACAGCCCGGGATCAAACCCGGGCTTTTCTTTTTGTGAGCTCAATGCACAGTTTCTGTAGATGAAAGAGAGTGATCCGGCTCTATGTCTTTTACTGGTTTGTGACTCACTGACACCGCCCCCGGTTAGAGGGGAATAAAGCAGCCCAAGAGCAGCCCATCTGCCACAAGACCATGGTGCTTGCCTATGGAGCTGTGAGGGGAACGGCACCTCCGTACCTTCAGGCTCTGATCAGTCCCTACACCCAAACGAGGGCAATGCGTTCATCCACTTCTGGCCCCCCTACCTCTGCGCAAGCACAGTTCCCGCTCAGCCCAGTCAAAACTGTTCGCTGCTCTGGCACCCCAATGGTGGAACAAGCTCCCTCACGACGCCAGGACAGCGGAGTCACTCACCACCTTCCGGAGACACTTGAAACCCCACCTCTTTAAGGAATACCTGGGATAGGATAAAAGTAATCCTTCTACCCTCCCCCTCAGACTCATCCTCTAGCTTCAAAACAGAAACCAAACTCTAGTGGTATGGTACTTGAGTGGTTACTCCTTTCCTTTCAACACCCCCACTCCTTTCCACACGCCCACTACTTTCCTTTCGACACACCCACTCCTTTCCACACACCAATCAATCAATCAATCAATCAATCAATCAATCAATCACATTTTATTTATAAAGCCCTTTTTACATCAGCAGATGTCACAAAGTGCTATACAGAAACCCAGCCTTAAACCTAGGAAGAAACCTACAGAGGAACCAGGCTCGGGCTTCATTACGCACCTGACACAGAGCGTCACCCACCAGATTGGAGTCTTCCACACTAAAACCATTCAACTCATGGAACTCTCATACCCCAAACAGCCACTCATCCTCGGACACCCCTGGCTTTGTTGTCACGACCCTGCCATCTCGTGGCGACAAGGTGAACTATTGTCCTGGTCTTCTACCTGCTTCACCAGTTGTCTCAGCCTACCCTGCAGAGCCACCACCATTGAGGACTCTGCCTCTGCAGTGCCACCCACCATACCATCTGAATAAGCCCAGTACAGCAATGTCTTCAGCAAAATCAAGGCCTCCACTCTGCAACCACATCGCCCAGGGGACTGTGCTATTGACTTACTCCCTTGAGTGTCCCCACCGAAGGGTCGTGTTTACCCCCCATCTATCCCGGGAAATGAGGCAATGGAAAACTACATTGATGAAGCACTCAAAAGGTTTCATTCGTCCTTCTTCTTCCCCGACTGCGTCCAGCTTCTTCTTCATTGAAATAAAGGACGGTGGTCTCCGTCCATGTATTGATTACCGTTCCCTGAATGACGTCACGGTAAAGAACTGTTTCCCTCTTCCTCTGATCCCAGCGACCCTTGAACAAGTGGGCCGCGCCAACATCTATACAAAACTCAACCTGCGAAGTGCATATAATCTTGTCCGTATACATGAAGGCGACGAATGGAAGATGGCCTTTATCACCGCACGAGGGCACTACGAATACCTGGTCATGCCCTACGGCCTTACTAATGTCCCTGCCATCTTCCAATCCTTTATGAACGAGGTTTTCCAGGATATGATCAACCGCTTTCTCATCGTCTACATTGATGACATCCTGATTTACACCCACTCCCTGAAGGAACACACACAGCATGTACAAAATGTTCTTCAACGGCTCCTTGACCATAACCTTTATGTGAAGACTGAAAAGAGCACCTTCCACGTAAGCTCGGTAAACTTCCTCGGTTTCGTACTGACACCTGGAGGGGTCAGCATGGATGAGAACAAAGTCACCGCCGTAATAAAGGGGAATATATATATAAAAAATAAAAATAAACATGGGGGATTGGAAGTGATGCAGACAATTACATTGATAGAAGATACAATCTATCTGCAATATTAAGCTGATCCATTCCCCCCGAAAAAAAATAAAAATAATAAGGATAAAAAAGAAAAGCAACAAAAAAATAAAATAAAAAAGGAAATACAATCTATAAATAATAAAAAAAAAATAAAAAAAAATATTATAATAAGTCAGCGCCGTCAGTAACTGGCCCAAACACACCACCGTTAAGGAACTCCAATGTTTCATTGGGTTCTCCAATAAAGCTAGCTAGCTAGCGGGTAGCTACTGGTAACTATTAGCAACTGTGGATAGTTGTTTCCAATGTTATTTCACGCTTAAGAGTACCTGTGATTATGCCAGCTAGCTACCTACCATTCAGCTGTTTTTCTAACATCATTATCTGAAGCATTAACGTTAGGTAGTTAGTAGCTACTGTACTCGAAATGTAGTTAGCTTGTTGCTACCTGGATAGCTAACTAAACAATAGCTGGAACGACCTAGCTGTAATATTTGGTGACGCTTTATCTCCGTTGGGACAGACGCGAACTGGCTGAATCGATTCAGTGGCTAGCTTTGCACTAAACTGGCTAACAGTAGCTACTAAGGGTAAGTTATGACCTACATTTTATTTTTGTTTTGTTTTTACATACTGGTAACCAGAGTCGTTCAAGGGAATTCGGGACATGGGTGACTAGTTAACGTTAGCTTGGCTCTCCCTGTGTGTTTCGTGCCGTGGGAGGAGGGGTTTGTTCGTTGGCAGAGAGCAATGGCTAGCTAGTATGCTAACTATTCTAGCTAACTAACTGGCTGAATAAGTTGTTGACGTACTCACTCAAATTGTCAAAACTAACCCAAAACTTTACACAACGTTAGACACGGACACGAATGATCTGTTTGGCGTGGTGGTTTGTTGCAACTGAGTACTGGTGCTAAACCGTGATATTGGAGGTTGGCATGCTAGTTGGCTATGGCATCATAGGATTCGGTGCCCTGGACGGTTTTCACGGAAGAATACAGTACCAAGTTAGCTAGCTGAATAAACTAAGTTAGAGTCTATTCCTAGAAAACATTGAACCGCTGTAGTTTACAACAATTATAATTTCTAAAGTGGAAGTTGGGATAAGTTGAATGCAAGTGGAGTTATATTTGAGTTTCAGTGAAACGTAAGTGAGGGAGGACCCGCTCTCTCGCTTTCCCAGATGTTTAGTTTATTTCATTCCGATCTTCTTTGCATTATTGTAGCCTTTTTCTGTAGCCTGTCAACTATGTGTCTGTCTATCCATGTTCTCTCCTCTCTGCACAGGCCATACAAACGCTTCACACCGCGTGGCTGCTGCCACTCTAATCTGGTGGTCCCTGCGTGCATGACCCACGTGGAGTTCCAGGTCTCCGGCAGCCTTTGGAACTGCCGTTCTGCGGCCAACAAGGCAGAGTTCATCTCAGCCTATGCTACCCTCCAGTCCCTCGACTTCTTGGCGCTGACGGAAACATGGATTACCACAGAAAACACTGCTACTCCTACTGCTCTTTCCTCATCTGACAATGTGTTCTCGCATACCCCGAGAGCTTCTGGTCAGCGCGGCGGTGGCACAGGAATCCTCATCTCTCCCAAGTGGACATTCTCTCTTTTTCCCCTGACCCATCTGTCTATCTCCTCATTTGAATTCCATGCTGTCACAGTCACTAGCCCATTCAAGCTTAACATCCTTGTCATTGATCGCCCTCCAGGTTCCCTTGGAGAGTTTATCAATGAGCTTGACGCCTTGATAAGTTCCTTTCCTGAGCATGGCTCACCCCTCACAGTGTCTGCCTTTGACTCATTTCTCTCTGCCTCCTTCTTTCCACTCCTTTCCTCTTTTGACCTCACCCTCTCACAGTACCCCCCTACTCACAAGGCAGGCAATACGCTTGACCTCATCTTTACTAGATGCTGTTCTTCTACTAATCTCACTGCAACTCCCCTCCAAGTCTCCGACCACTACTTTGTATCCTTTTCTCTCTCGCTCTCTTCCAACACTACTCACTCTGCCCCTACTCAGATGGTAATGTGCCGTCGCAACCTTCGCTCTCTCTCTCCTGCTACTCTCTCCTCTTCCATCCTATCATCTCTTCCCTCTGCTAAATCCTTCTCCCTCCGATCTCCTGATTCTGCCTCCTCTCCTCCCTTTCTGCATCTTTTGACTCTCTATGTCCACTATCCTCCTGGCCGGCTTGGTCCTCCCCTCCTGCTCCGTGGCTTGACGACTCATTGCGAGCTCACAGAAGAGGGCTCCGGGCAGCCGAGCGGAAATGGAGGAAAACTTGACTCCTTGCGGACCTGTCATCTTTTCACTCCCTCCTCTCTACATTCTCTTCCTCTGTTTCCGCTGATAAAGACACTTTCTACCACTCTAAATGTCAAGCCTCTGCCTCTAACCCTAGGAAGCTCTTTGCCACCTTCTCCCCCTGCTGAATCCTCCTCCCCCTCCCTCCTCCCTCTCTGTGGATGACTTCGTCAACCATTTTGAAAAGAAGGTTGACGACATCCGATCCTCATTTATTAAGTCAAATGACACCGCTGGTCCTGCTCACACTGCCCTACCCTATGCTTTGAATTATTTCTCTCCTCTCTCTCCAGATGAAATCTTGTGACTTGTGATGGCCGGCCGCCCAACAACCTGCCCGCTTGACCCCTTCCCCTCCTCTCTTCTCCAGACCATTTCCGGAGACCTTCTCCCTTAACTCACCTCGCTCATCAACTCATCCTTGACCGCTGGCCATGTCCCTTCCGTCTTCAAGAGAGCGAGAGTTTCACCCCTCCTCAAAAAACCTACACTCGATCCCTCCAATGTCAACAACTACAGACCAGTATCCCTTCTTTCTTTTCTCTCCAAAACTCTTGAGCGTGCCATCTCTAGCCAACTCTCCTGCTATCTCTCTCAGAATGACCTTCTTGATCCAAACCAGTCAGGTTTCAAGACTGGTCATTCAACTGAGACTGCTCTTCTCTGTGTCATGGAGGCTCTCCGCACTGCTAAAGCTAACTCTCTCTCCTCTGCTCTTATCCTTGTAGACCTATCCGCTGCCTTTGATACTGTGAACCATCAGATCCTCCTCTCCACCCTCTCCGAGTTGGGCATCTCCGGTGCTGCTTACTCTTGGATTGCGTCCTACTTGACAGGTCGCTCCTACCAGGTGGCGTGGCGAGAATCTGTCTCCGCACCACGTGCTCTCACCACTGTTGTCCCCCAGGGCTCAGTTCTAGGCCCTCTCCTATTCTCCCTATACACCAAGTCACTTGGCTCTGTCATATCCTCACATGGTCTCTCCTATCATTGCTACGCAGATGACACAGAATTAATTTTCTCCTTTCCCCCTGATAACCAGGTGGTGAATCGGATCTCCGCATGTCTGGCAGACATATCATTGTGGATGTCGGATCACCATCTCAAGCTGAACCTCGGCAAGATGGAGCTGCTCTTCCTCCGGGGAAGGACTGCCCGCTCCATGATCTCGCCACAACGGTTGACAACTCCATTGTGTCCTCCTCCCAGAGTGCAAAGAACATTGGCATGACCCTGGACAACACCCTGTCGTTCTCCGCTAACATCAAAGCGGTGACCCGATCCTGCAGGTTCATGCTCTACAACATTCACAGAGTACGACCCTACCTTACACAGAAAGCGTCACAGGTCCTAATCCAGGCACTTGTCATCTCCCGTCTGGATTACTGCAACTCGCTGTTGGCTGGGCTCCCTGCCTGTGCCATTAAACCCCTACAACTTATCCAGAACGCTGCAGCCCGTCTGGTGTTCAACCTTTCCAAGTTCTCTCATGTCACCCCGCTCCTCCACACACTCCACTGGCTTCCAGTTGAGGCTCGCATCTACTACAAGACCATGGTGCTTGCCTACGGAGCTGTGAGGGGAACGGCACCTCCTTACCTTCAGGCTCTGATCAGACCCTACACCCAAACGTGGTTACTACGTTCATCCACCTCTGGCCTGCTAGCACCCCTACCTCTACGGAAGCACAGTTCCCGCTCAGCCCAGTCAAAGCTATTCGCTGCTCTGGCACCCCAATGTTGGAACAAGCTCCCCCACGACGCCAGGACAGTGGAGTCACTGACCACCGTCCGCAGACACTTGAAACCCTACCTCTTTAAGGAATACCTGGAATAGTATAAAGTAATCCTTCTTCCCCCAACCCCCATAAAAATAAAAGGTGGTTGTCCCACTGGCTATCATAAGTTGAACGCAACAATTTGTATGTCGCTCTGGATAAGAGCGTCTGCTAAATGATGTAAATGTACTATCGCCGGTTCATTCGGGACTTCAGTTCTACTGCCGCTCCCCTCACTGCCCTTACCAGTCAAAAGACCGGACCCTTCAATGGACTGATACCGCCCTGACTGCTTTCAACACCTTGAAACGCTTCTTCACCTCAGCTCCTGTCCTTTGCCAACCTAATCCGACCCCTCCTTTCACCCTGGATGTGGATGCCTCCGAAGTAGCAACCATACTCTCTCAGTGGGTGGGAACACCTCCAAAATCACATCCCTATGCTGCCTTCTCCAGGAAGTTATCCTCTGCTGAGAGGAATTACAATGTGGGAAACCGAGAACTCCTCGCCATCAAGCTGGCCCTCGAGGAGTGGAGCCACTGGTTGAGGGTGCACAACATCCCTTTCTCATCCTAACAGATCATTGTAATCTGGAATATATCAGAGGGGCCAAGAGGTTAAACTCCAGACAAGCCCGCTGGGCTCTGTTCTTCACACACTTCCATTTTCATGTTACTTAAACTACCGTTCAAAAGTCTGGGGTCACTTAGAAATGTCCTTGTTTTCGAAAGAAAAGCAAAAATAAATTGTACATTTAAATAACATCAAATTGATCAGAAATACAGTGTAGACATTGTTAATGTTGTAAATGGCTATTGTAGCTGGAAACGGCAGATTTTTTAAATGGAATATCTACATAGGCGTACTGAGGCCCATTATCAGCAACCATCAGTCCTGTGTTCCAATGGCATGTTGTTTGCTAAGTTTATCATTTTAAAAGGCTAATTGATCATTAGAAAACCCTTTTGCAATTATGTTAGCACAGCTGAAAACTGTTGTGATGATTTAAAGAAGCAATAAAAACGGGCCTTCTTGAGACTAGTTTAGAATCTGGTGCATCAGCAATTGTGGGTTCGATTACAGGCTCAAAATGGCCAGAAACAAATAACTTTCTTCTGAAACTCATCAGTTTATTCTTGTTCTGAGAAATGAAGGCTATTCCATGTGAGAAATTGCCAAGAAACTGAAGATCTCGTACAACGCTGTGTACTACTCCCATCACAGAACAACGCAAACTGGCTCTAACCAGACTAGAAAGAGGAGTGGGAGGCCCCGGTGCACAACTGAGCAAGAGGACAAATACATTAGAGTGTCTAATTTGAGAAACAGACGCCTCACAGGTCCTCAACTGGCAGCTTCATTAAATAGTACCCGCAAAACACCAACAGTGAAGTGGCGACTCCGGGATGCTGACCTTCTACGCAGAGTTGCAAAGAAAAAGCCATATTTCAGACTGCCCATCTTTATTTTTTATTTCAATTTCTTTCTTTTTTTTGTATGCTTCTATATGCCAAATCTTTCTAACTGTGCTCTTTCACAAAAGCTCACAATATATAACCTATGTACTTATTATGGACACAGCATGTCTTACACTAGTTGTCTTGTTGTTATTAGTTGTTGTTATTAGTCCCATCCTTCAGCTCCATTCAACACCTCCCATCTATCTCTCAACAACATCCATATTGGATTTCTATTTGCCATATATTTTTCAACTGTGATGTTCTACAAAAGTTCTGAACCTTTCTATTCTCATTGTTTCTACAGTTTGTGAATTGAAAATAAACATTTTTGCTAAAAGTATTATTATATTATTGATCGATTGACTATGACTTTTCAGATCACCCAGTAGTTTCTATCTGCAGGGTCAGTTCCATGCAAATATTGCAATCCTTCAGCCATTCCTGGACCTGTGTCCAGAAACAAGCTACAAATGGACAGTACCAAAACAAATGATCTAATGATTCTGTCTCTTCACAGCCAAATCTGCAGAGCTGGGAAGATTGTATCCCCCGTACAAATAACATTCTATTGGTAGCAATAGAAATTGAACAATTCTAAGTTTTAAATCCGGCGTAGTTTTGCGTATAAGTTCATAAACACTATGCCATGGAATTGGTACGTCAAAAATCTCTTCCCAACTATTTTGCAATCTATATGGGACGGCTGTCAATCTTTTGGTCCTTAAATGAAACTGGTAAACTTTTTTACTTATCGCAATTTTCTTTAACCAATTATGTTCTTTAATGCAAGGCCGACAGACAAGTTCCTTACTTTTTCCTCCTTCCACTTTCCTCTTCCATTTTTGCGGTAATGCTGCAATTATTTTGTTGTAATTTTGGGTAGAGCAGACATTTCCATATGTTTTTGTTAGCTGCATGTGCGACATAACTCCACCATTCCTACCGATAATATCATTTACGAAGATTATACCTTTTTTAAACATTTTCTCAAAAAATAACGTTTTTTTTTATCAATTAGTATATTTGAGTTTAACCACAATATTTGTTGCAATATCTGTTCTGTCATTTCTGGAGGATTAAATTGAAATTGCAACCAACTTTCTATGGCTTGTTTTAGAAATAGTGATATTTGGGAGATGATTTCCTTTTCAAATACCTGAAAGTGAGACTGCCCATCTTAATCTTTTCTTTTTATTGGCCAATCCTTTGGTCCTTAAATAAAACTGGTATACTTTTTTATTAATCAAACTGCATTGCTGGTTAAGGGCTTGTAAGTAAGCATTTCACTGTAAGGTCTACACTTGGTGTATTGGGCGCATGTGACAAATAACATTTGATTTGATTTGATCTCTCTATTATGCGTGGGAACACTTTGGAACAGATTTCCAAAATGAAAATCACGTGTGGCTGATTCGCTGGTGTTTTTACAGTCTTTTATGTCCAACAATAAAACATACAGTATATACAAATTTTTGTGGGGGGTCAGAACTTGGTGGGACAAATAAAATCACCCGCGGGCCAAATTTGGACCGCAGGCTGCCAGTTGGGGAACCCTACAAGAGGTGAACCTTTTTAGGTTTTCTGAGGAACCTTAAATGGGATGGGTCTTTGAAGAATCATGCAAAAATCAAGAGTTTCAAATAACCATTATTGGTTCCACAAAAAACCTTTTATGGTTATTTGTGGAACTCATATGGTTCTTAAAATTTGGGTGGTTCTCGTTTTTGGGTGTGTTAACACTGTAAGGCAGGGGTGTCAAACTCATTCCATGGAGGGTCTAGTGTCTGCAGGTTCTTTATTTAAATTTTTATTAAGACTTGAGGAGTTCGTTGCTAATTAGTGACCTTAATTCATCAATTAAGTACAAGGGAGAAGCGAAAACCAGCAGACACTCGGCCTCGGTGGAATGAGTTTGACACATGCTGTTGAACCTTATTTGCACATTTCCCAGAGTGCCTTTCGAGTGAATTTTAGAGATACCAGTACCACCCATGACTGTGTTTGCTAGTGACATACATGGTTGTTGCATTCATTCATTTTCAGTTCTGTGCCCTTCACCAAGCGAGATCCTGAGTAAATATGTTATCATTAAAATTGTATTATTTAATACAATACATACACTACCGTTCAAAAGTTTGGGGTCACTTAGAAATGTCCTTGTTTTCGAAAGAAAAGCAATTTTTTGGTCCATTAAAATAACATCAAATTGAGCAGAAATACAGTGTAGACATTGTTAATGTTGTAAATGGCAGCTTCATTAAATAGTACACGCAAAACACCAGTCTTAACGTCAACAGTGAAGAGGCAACTCTGGGATGCTGACCTTCTAGGCAGAGTTGCAAAAAAAAAGCCATACCTATTTTCTTTTTATTGGCCAGTCTGAGATATGGCTTTTTCTTTGCAACTCTGCCTAGAAGGTCAGCATCCCGGAGTCACCTCTTCACTGTTGACATTGAGACTGGTGTTTTGCGGGTACTATTTAATGAAGCTGCCAGTTGAGGACCTGTGAGGCGTCTGTTTCTCAAACTAGACACTCTAATGTATTTGTCCTCTTGCTCAGTTGTGCACCGGGGCCTCCCACTCCTCTTTCTATTCTGGTTAGAGCCAGTTTGCGCTGTTCTGTGAAGGGAGTAGTACATAGCGTTGTACGAGATCTTCAGTTTCTTGGCAATTTCTCGCATGGAATAGCCTTCATTTCTCAGAACAAGAATAGACTGACGAGTTTCAGAAGAAAGTTATTTGTTTCTGGCCATTTTGACCCTATAATCGAACCCACAATTGCTGATACTCAACTAGTCTCAAGAAGGCCAGATTTATTGCTTCTTTAATCAGCACAACAGTTTTCAGCTGTGCTAACATAATTGCAAAATGGTTTTCTAATGATCAAATAGCCTTTTAAAATGATAAACTTGGATTAGCAAACACAACGTGCCATTGGAACACAGGACTGATGGTTGCTCATAATGGGCCTTTTTACACCTATGTAGATATTCCATTTAAAATCAATAGTTTCCAGCTACAATAGCCATTTACAACATTAACAATGTCTACACTGTATTTCTGATCAATTTGATGTTATTTTAATGGACAAAAAAATTGCTTTCTTTCGAAAACAAGGACATTTCTAACTGACCCCAAAGTTTTGAACATATATATATATATATATATATACAGTGGGGAGAACAAGTATTTGATACACTGCCGATTTTGCAGGTTTTCCTACTTACAAAGCATGTAGAGGTCTGTAATTTTTATCATAGGTACACTTCAACTGTGAGAGACGGAATCTAAAACAAAAATCCAGAAAATCACATTGTATGATTTTTAAGTAATTTATTTGCAGCTTACCGATCACTGCACCTGTACACAGCCCATCTGTAATTAGCCCACCCAACTACCTCATCCCCATATTGTTATTTACATTGTTAGTTATTTTGCTCATTTGCACCCCAGTATCTCTATTTGCACATCATCTTCTGCACATCTATCACTCCAGTGTTAATACTAAATTGTAATTATTTTGCACTTTGGCCTATTTATTGCCTTACCTCCATAACTTACTACATTTGCACACACTGTATATAGATTTTCTATTGTGTCATTGACTGTACGTTTTTGTTTTGTTTATTCCTGTCACGCCCTGACTCTGGGGACTCTTATTTGTTGAGTCAGGGTGTGATTTTCTATGTGGTGTAGATCTATGTTTATAGTCTAGTATGTCTAGATCTATGTTGGCCGGTGTGGTTCCCAATCAGAGGCAGCTGTCGCTCGTTGTCTCTGATTGGGGACCATACTTAGGCAGCCTATTGGCACTAGTGGGTTGTGGGATCTTGTTCTGTATAAGGTTTGTTGTGTGTTACCTTAGGACTTCACGTGTCGTTAGTTTATTGTTTTGTTGTTGTGTTTATTCATAAAATAAACATGTATACATATCACGCTGCGCCTTGGTCTGACCCGTCTATGAACGAACGTGACAGAAGATCCCACCAAACAAGGACCAAGCAGCGTGCCCAGAAGGAGCAAACGCCTGAGATTCAACGGGAGGTAACTTTAGTAGATGTCCTCCTCGGTTAGGGGAGAATTACTGAGGAGGAGGCCGTCCGTTATCGGGAGGCGATGAAGGTTGATGCCCAGGTAGGAGAGGAGAAACGGCGCCAACCGTGCCGACGACAGAGACCCGAGAGGCAACCCCAAGAAATGTTTTTGGGGGGGCACACGGGGTGGATGACGAGGCAGCAGGAGGCCGTGGAAGGGCGAATCTGCAGGTTAGGAGAGGAGGCCACCATGTTACGGGGGCTATTGGTTCAGAGGGAGCAGGAGTTATTCGGTCAGAGGGAGGCGCTACAGGAGGCTAAAAGGGAGAAGGAAAGTGTAGAGGCACGGCGAGAGGAGCTGGTTAGGCAGCAGAAGGAGCGGGGGTTAATAAAGGAACCCAGTCCCGCTCCTCGCACCAAGCAAGTGGTGCGTGTCGCCAGTCCGGTCCGGCCCGTTCCTGCTCCCCGCACTAAGCCAGTGGTGCGCGTCGCCAGCCCGGCCCGGCCCGTTCCTGCTCCTCGCACCAAGGCAGTGGTGCGCGTCGCCAGCCCGGCCCGGCCCGTTCCTGCTCCTCGCACCAAGCCAGTGGTGTGCGTCGCCAGCCCGGTCCGGCCCGTTCCTGCTCCTCGCACCAAGCCAGTGGTGCGCATCGCCAGTCCGGCCCGGCCTGTTCCTGCTCCTCGCACCAAGCCAGTGGTGTGCGTCGCCAGTCCGGCCCGGCCTGTTCCTGCTCCTCGCACCAAGCCAGTGGTGCGCGTCGCCGGCCCGGCCTGTTCCTGCTCCTCGCACCAAGCCAGTGGTGAGCGTCGCCAGCCCGGCCCGGCCTGTTCCTGCTCCTCGCACCAAGTCAGTGGTGCGCGTCGCCAGCCCGGCCCGGCCTGTTCCTGCTCCTCGCACCAAACCTGTGGTGCGCGTCGCCAGCCCGGCCCGGCCTGTTCCTGCTCCTCGCACCAGACCAGTGGTGCGTTTGTCCAGTCCGGCACGGCCCGTGCCCGTTCCACCAGTGCCTGGTCCGGCACCGGTCAGCTGCTCCACTCCGGAGCCAGAGCAGTCCGCTCCACCGGGATCCAGTCCAGCTCCGGTCAGCGGCTCCACTCCGGAGCCAGAGCAGTCCACTCCACCGGGGTCTAGTCCAGCTCCGGTCAGTGGCTCCACTCCGGAGCCAGAGCAGTCCACTCCACCGGTGCCTGATCCAGCTCCGGTCAGCTGCTCCACTCCGGAGCCAGAGCAGTCCACTCCACCGGGGTCCAGTCCAGCTCCGGTCAGCGGCTCCACTCCGGAGCCAGAGCAGTCCACTCCACCGGGGTCCAGTCCAGCTCCGGTTGCATGGTCCCATGGTGTTTATACTTGCGTACTATTGTTTGTACAGATGAACGTGGTACCTTCAGGCGTTTGGAAATTGCTCCCAAGGATGAACCAGACTTGTGGAGGTGTACCATTTTTTTATGAGGTCTTGTCTTGTCTCAGACAATTACTTGTGTCATGCACAAAGTAGATGTCCTAACCGACTTGCCAAAACTATAGTTTTGATAGATTAATTATTAATGACTAATTATTACACCCTGAAACTGTGTGAAATGTGTTAGAATGTGTGAGTGTAGGACTAGTAAAGATTATGACATTGTGTTACTATTTAGCAATGTGAGTAAGAGTTAGGCCAGACAACAAAGGACAGGGAGAACTGTCTACCGGCAACTGATAACTGAGGAATATAGGGAGGAGAGAAACTGTTAGGCTTTTTAATGAGTATGAAATTTGGTGCAGGATAGTGTGAGGCAGCCGTGTGTGTGTGTGTGTGTGTGTGTGTGTGTGTGTGTGTGTGTGTGTGACCTAATGGTTAGGAGAGCAGTTTTAAAGTGGAAAACTACAGCCCGCCTACAGAGAGGAGGGATGTTTGTATGACGTATGAGTATAAAAGATGGACTCAATGAAAAAATCTCTGACTATGCAGACCGGGACACTGTCCCTTACTTAAATCCCAAAATACTTACAACCTTTTGGGAGACGCACAGAGACACTGAAATAGTTTGTTAAATAATTCACTTAACAAGTTTGTTAACAAGAAATTTGTGGATTGGTTGAAAAATGAGTTTTAATGACTCCAACTTAAATGTATGTAAACTTCCGACTTCAACTGTATATATATAAAGGTCTTACCGAGCATTTCCATAAGTCCACTCAAGTTTTTTCAACTGTCTTCTGACTGTGATTAGAGCGATGTTGATGTTGTGCGGTGATGCCAGCAGATTCCAGATGGCCTTTGCCAATCGCTCATCATCTTAATCCATCAGTGAGTCGATGGCTTGAAAAGTCTCACTGGAAATGGAATACAATGTCAAATTGCGCAGCAGACAGTAAAGACCAGCAGTATAATTATTTAAGCATTATTTTTTAGCATTATTAGGCCTACTGTACAGTATTGTAGCCTACTGTACTTGTTCATTTTCCTGGGCTTTCGCGTTCGGCGTAACACAGGCATCTGATGATAGTGTTTGCAAATAGCACTGTCCGTGACCGTAATCCAAAAGTCTAACAGTATTTTACCGACAAGCCTACCCGCGTGTGGTTAACTGTTTCATCACCGTTTAGCGCTGCTTTGAGACAAGCATGGGGACTGGTCTTGATAAATCAATCAGATTTTTATTTTCACTGAATCTCCGTTTGGGTATTGGTTAGCCTACAATTAGGGTGTGGAAATGTTAGGATTATTTTGCTCTTCACTCGCTGTCACTTAGTAGCCTAGCCCTACTCCTGACCAGTCACGTTGTACAGCGCCATATTTTCCTAACGGAAACCCTGAGGCCTACATAGGCTACTGTAAAATGCATTTATGTTTTTCTTGGAATAGAAATACCATAATATTAATCAAATTAATTAAGCTACATTTCAAAAAATCAATCCCATATAGTCTGTTTTAACAAAAAAAGGTTTTAAAGTCTCTAGTACAGCCAATATTAAAAACAGTCAAATGCATTTATGAATTAAATCGCTTTAACCGACATGTTGCGGTTTATTCACTGTTTAATTATTCAAGGCTCCCTTCGTTATTTCGTTTTATAACTAAAATGCTTGACTGTATTTAAAGACATGGATGACTTGCACTGTATGCTTTGCCAATAGGTAAGTTATGCTAAAAGAGCTACAGTAAACATGACTCTTAGGCCTACAGCTCCATGTCATTTCAATAACTTAGCTTCTCACAGATGCCCTCTGGTGGGCAAACTAGCACTAACTAGCATTAATGGCAACAATGGCTGAATGCTGCAGTACGACGCAACTTTTAAAGGAAGAATATATGTAAAGACAAGATTAAATCAAGAATAGTCTGATGGGTGACAATATTAGCCTATCGCTTGTGAATTATATATTATTACTTGTGAATGATACCCAGCGTAAGGCAAGAAACAATGCCTTTTTTTGGTGACTTTTTCGAATCATAGTCGTACACCTCATGTAGCTTAGCCCATTGGTCTATATGTTTTGAGAAGGTTTGTATCACAACTAAAGTGGCCAAATAACTTCTTAAAATGATGCACATTAATCCGCTTTACAAGGTGTGTAGCGCCTAACTGGCATATATAAGCAGCACATGAGTTTCAAGTTTGGGGAAGATAATTTTCACAATAAAAATGCAGCTTTATAATAAAAGCATTACATGCATAATCGCATTTGCGGTCACTTTTGATAATGGTGTTTTCCCGCTAATGGAACATTCACGCTTATAGCCTACTGCCGTGTCCACAAGCTGCGCTTATAATGTGAAGAAATAGCCTAATAGTTTATCAACATTTTAAGCTAAACGTTCTGATCTGTTGCGTCAGCGTTATTGCGTAAAAACAGTTTTTTTGATGCTAGTGGTTGTATTAATTTGGGATCTATCACATCCCACTACTTTCCCAGACTATGTTTGGAATATTTATTTCTCGCACAGAATAGGTCAACTTTTGTACTATGGGGGATAGTAGATTGACATAGGCTAGCGCTTTTGCTGATAGTTAGGCCTACTCATCTTGTTGGCTGACGAAAAGTAAATGTGGCCAATTCTTCCAATATCTTCAATATGCACCTCGGAATTGGATAAGGACGAGCGCAGTTGCGTCCCCTTTTGTGTCTGTCTTCAGTTGTAGTATGTGAGAAAGACCCAATCACGTGATGGAGAGCCATGTAAGTGAGAGGTGCTTTGGCGCACGCAGCACTCAGGGAGAAGGGAATTATCATTATTTTTTTCAGCCTAAGGGCACAACGGCCACTGGCCACAAAAGGCGTGGATTGTTTTATGGGGCATTACGGCCACACAAATGGGATGCCGCTGGGAAATACGAGGCATTATCAAGTGCTTGTCAAATTGTGAATGAGAGACTGATGAAGTGTGTACAGCCTGCGCAAAAAAACTAAGCAGAGCTCATGCCTTTCATGCGACTTTTTTCAAATCATCATTAGAGTCGCATCATGCAGCCTTACAATCTATTAAAAATCTAAACATATAGCCCAATGTTTATAGAACAACTCAAGTTACATTAATAACTCTAAATTAGTACCTATTTTTTTGTTAACCGCGCACTACCTCAAATCGTTTGGAGAAAATATAGTTTCTATTTCATTCAGCTTTGTTCAATTGTATTCTTCATACTATAAAAAATATATAAAATACTGCCATGGAATTCTAATCTTGTCTGCTAAATGAACTAGTGTAGCCCACACTCAGAGTATGCTATTCTGTTCTTCTGAAATAACTACAGTGGCTTGCGAAAGTACTCCCCCCCTTGGCATTTTTCCTATTTTGTTGCATTACAACCTGGAATTAAAATGTTTTTTTGGGGGGTTTGTATCATTTGATTTACACAACATATCATTTGATTTACACAACTATCACTTTGAAGATGCAAAATAAGAAATAAGACAACAAAACAGAACTTGAGCGTACATAACTATTCACCCCCCCAAAGTCAATACTTTGTAGAGTCACCTTTTGCAGCAATTACAGCTGCAAGTCTCTTGGGGTATGTCTCTATAAGCTTGGCACATCTAGCCACTGGGAGTTTTGCCCAAAACTGCTCCAGCTCCTTCAAGTTGGATGGTTCCACTGGTGTACAGCAATCTTTAAGTCATACCACAGATTATCAATTGGATTGAGGTCTGGGCTTTGACTAGGCCATTCCAAGACATTTAAATGTTTCCCCTTAAACCACTCGAGTGTTGCTTTAGCAGTATGCTTAGGGTCATTGTCCTGCTGGAAGAATTTCCCTGTATTTAGCGCCATCCATCATTCCTTCAATTCTGACCAGTTTCCCAGTCCCTGCCGATGAAAAACATCCCCACAGCATGATGCTGCCACCACCATGCTTCACTGTGGGGATGGTGTTCTTGGGGTGATGAGAGGTGGTGGGTTTGCGCCAGACATAGCGTTTTCCTTGATGGCCAAAAAGCTCAAATATTTAGTCTCATCTGACCAGAGTACCTTCTTCCATATGTTAGGGGAGTCTCCCACATGCCTTTTTTGGCGAACACCAAACGTGTTTGCTTATTTATTTCTTTAAGCAATGGCTTTTTTCTGGCCACTCTTCCGTAAAGCCAAACTCTGGAGTATACAGCTTAAAGTGGTCCTATGGACAGATACTCCAATCTCCGCTGTGGAGCTTTGCAGCTCCTTCAGGGTTATCTTTGGTCTCTTTTTTGCCTCTCTGATTAATGCCCTCCTTGCCTGGTCCATGAGTTTTGGTGGGCGGCCCTCTCTTGGCAAGTTTGTTGTGGTGCCATATTCTTTCCATTTTTAAAATAATGGATTTAATGGTGCTCAGTGAGATGTTAAACGTTTCGGATATTTGTTTTATAACCCAACCCTGATCTGTACTTCTCCACAACTTTGTCCCTGACCTGTTTGGAGAGCTCCTTGGTCTTCATGGTGCCGCTTGCTTGGTGGTGCCCCTTGCTTTGCTTAGTGGTGTTGCAGACTCTGGAGCCTTTCAGAACAGGTGTATATATACTGAGATCATGTGACACTTAGATTGCACACAGGTGGACTTTATTTAACTAATTATGTGACTTCTGAAGGTAATTGGTTGCACCAGATCTTATTTAGGGGCTTCATAGCAAAGTGGGTGAATACATATGCATGCACCACTTTTCCGTTATTTATTTTTTAGAATCTTTTGAAACAAGTTATTTTTTTCATTTCACTTCACCAATTTGGACTCTGTGTATATCCATTACATGAAATCCAAATAAAAATCAATTGACATTACAGGTTGTAATGTAACAAAATAGGAAAAACGCCAAGGGGGATGAATACTTTTGCAAGGCACTGTACATTTTCTTCATATCATGTTTCTTTAGACCTGTCTAAAATAAATAATGGATTTATTGTGAAGCTGTAGGCTATATTACATGGTCTGCATCAGTGGCTTGTAGGCTATGTGTGGAAGCCAGGAGATGCTAAATGTGGTTATGTTGATTAACAGTCAATTACCGTGAGACCGGCAGTTATTTTGTGACTGCCACAGCTCTACGTGTAACCACACCAGCCCAGCACCTCCACATCCGGCTTCTTCACCTGCGGGATCGTCTGACACCAGCCACTCGGACAGCTGATGAAACTGTGGGTTGGCACAACCAAAGGATTTCTGCACAAACTGTCAGAAACCGTCTCAGGGAAGCTGATCTGCGTGCTCATCGTCCTGACCAGGGACTTGACCTGACTGCAGTTCGGTGTCGTAACCGACTTCAGTGGGCAAATGCTCACCTTCGATGGCCACTGGTATACTGGAGAAGTGTGCCCTTCACAGATGAATTCTGGTTTCAACTGTACCAGACAGATGGCGTCATGTGGGCAAGTGGTTTGCTGATGTCAACGAGTGCCCCATGGTGGCGGTGGGTTTATGGTATAGGCAGGCATAAGCTACGGACAATGAACACAATTGCATTTTATTTATGGCAATTTGAATGCACAGAGATCCTGAGGCTCATTGTCGTGCTATTCATCCGCCGCCATCATCTCATGTTTCAGCATGATAATGCACCACCCCATGTCGCAAGGATCTGTACACAATTCCTGGAAGCTGAAATGTCACAGTTCTTCCATGGCCTGCATACTCACCAGACATGTCACCCATTGAGCTTGTTCGGTATGCTCTGGATCGACGTGTACAACAGCGTGTTCCAGTTCCCGCCAATATCCAGCAACTTCACACAGCCATTGAAGAGGATTGGGACAACATTCCACAGGCCACAATCAACAGCCTGATCAACTATATGTGAAGGAGATGTGTCGTACTGCATGAGGCAAATGGTGGTCACACCAGATACTGACTGGTTTTATGATCCACGCCCCTACCTTTTTTTAAAGGTATCTGTGACTAATAGATACATATCTGTATTCCCAGTCATGTGAAATCCATAGATTAGGGCCTAATGAATTAATTTCAATTGACTGATTTCCTTGTATGAACGGTAGCTCAGTAAAATCTTAGAAATTGTTGTATGTTGCGTTTTATATTGTTGTTCAGTGTATTTGATAAATACATTTCCCCAATATATTTAAATATATTTATATTTGATTGAAATCCGTATGGGCAGCTAACGTTGGTTATTTAAGCCTGCTAGCTAGCTTAGCCACAGGGTGCGAATTACGAGGGAGCCGGGGTGGGGGGATGCTACTATGATTACGAATAGTCCTGAATGAATTGTGAATAATAATGAGTGCGAAAGTTACAGACACACAAATATCATACCCCAAAGACATGCTAACCTCTCACCATAACAATAACAGGTGAATTTAGCATTTTTGGGGGGTATGATATTTACAGTGAGGGAAAAAAGTATTTGATCCCCTGCTGATTTTGTACATTTGCCCACTGACAAAGAAATGATCAGTCTATACTTTTAATGGTAGGTTTATTTGAACAGTGAGAGACAGAATAACAACAACAAAATCCAGGAAAACTAAAATGTTATAAATTGATTTGCATTTTAATGAGGGAAATAAGTATTTGACCCCCTCTCAATCAGAAAGATTTCTGGCTCCCAGGTGTCTTTTATACAGGTAACGAGCTGAGATTAGGAGCACACTCTTAAAGGGAGTGCTCCTAATCTCAGCTTGTTACCTGTATAAAAGACACCTGTCCACAGAAGCAATCAATCAATCAGATTCCAAACTCTCCACCATGGCCAAGACCAAAGAGCTCTCCAAGGATGTCAGGGACAAGATGTAGACCTACACAAGGCTGGAAAGGGCTACAAGACCATCGCCAAGCAGCTTGGTGAGAAGGTGACAACAGTTGGTGCGATTATTCGCAAATGGAAGAAACACAAAATAACTGTCAGTCTCCCTCGGCCTGGGGCTCCATGCAAGATCTCACCTTGTGGAGTTGCAATGATCATGAGAACAGTGAGAAATCAGCCCAGAACTACACGGGAGGATCTTGTCAATGATCTCAAGGCAGCTGGGACCATAGTCACCAAGAAAACAATTGGTAACACACTACGCAGTGAAGGACTGAAATCCGGCAGCGCCCGCAAGGTCCCCCTGCTCAAGAAAGCACATATACATGCCCTTCTGAAGTTTGCCAATGAACATCTGAATGATTCAGAGGAGAACTGGGTGAAAGTGTTGTGGTCAGATGAGACCAAAATCGAGCTCTTTGGCATCAACTCAACTCGCCGTGTTTGGAGGAGGAGGAATGCTGCCTATGACCCCAAGAACACCATCCCCACCGTCAAACATGGAGATGGAAACATTATGCTTTGGGGGTGTTTTTCTGCTAAGGGGACAGGACAACTTCACCACATCAAAGGAACGATGGACGGGGCCATGTACCGTCAAATCTTGGGTGAGAACCTCTTTCCCTCACCCAGGGCATTGAAAATGGGTCGTGGATGGGTATTCCAGCATGACAATGACCCAAAACACACGGCCAAGGCAACAAAGGAGTGGCAAAAGAAGAAGCACATTAAGGTCCTGGAGTGGCCTAGCCAGTCTCCAGACCTTAATCCCATAGAAAATCTGTGGAGGGAGCTGAAGGTTCGAGTAGCCAAATGTCAGCCTCGAAACCTTAATGACTTGGAGAAGATCTGCAAAGAGGAGTGGAACAAAATCCCTCCTGAGATGTGTACAAACCTGGTGGCCAACTACAAGAAATGTCTGACCTCTGTGATTGCCAACAGGGATTTTGCCACCAAGTACTAAGTCGTGTTTTGCAGAGGGGTCAAATACTTATTTCCCTCATTAAAATGCAAATCAATTTATAGCATTTTTGACATGCGTTTTTCTGGATTTTTTTGTTGTTATTCTGTCTCTCACTGTTCAAATAAACCTACCTTTAAAATTATAAACTGATCATGTCTTTGTCAGTGGGCCAACGTACAAAATCAGAAGGGGATCAAATACTTTTTCCCCTCACTGTATGCCTCTAACTTTCTCAGTCATCATTATTCACGATTCATTCAGGCTTATCCGGTAGCATTGACATTCATGTAGACGTGTTTAGAAACATATACTATTCTTATTTACAAAAAACATTTTTTTACATTAATTTATCTTGGGCCCAAAATAATCAGAAAAACTACCAAAACAAACAGCAAATGCATCCAACAGGTCACAAGCTTGATGTAATCATTGTGTGCTAGGAATATGGGACCAAATACTAAACTTTTGACTACATTACAGTTTTTCTCCATTGGTTTGGCTCATTTCTTGAAACAGAAATTACATTCTCAAAACTACATGGACAAACCTCCAAACCACTTGGCAATTGTTCACAACAGAATTGAATTTCTCATTCATTTCATCAAATTGCAAATGTCTAAGTACATGTCTCAATGTCTCAGTACATCTTTGCAAATGATTAAGTACAGGTAGCCTACATTTAGCACAATTTCCAAGTGAATAGATCTTGTTGATCTAAACTGATTGTTGATTCTCAGTCTAATGGTTGTTCACTCCAAAACGTGTCAGCGTCATTTCATTGTATAAGTCATCACATGCACAATAGTCTGTTCAATTGTCAAAATTAGTCAAGAACATAATACCATGAATACCATATATGAATCCCTTGGAACATTTGATAAATTTATTACAGCAATTGACAGTCAGGTGAAACTAGAACTTGACTAACGAAGGAGGAGTTTCACACATCTCAGATGACCAATCAAACAGTATGTTTAGTTACCTGACAGGTGCTGTCCATGACTGTGAATGCTGCCAAACATGTATGAAAGAGCTTGACCATGCAGGACCAGTACAATTTCTGAACATGGAGGCACCTGGCCAAGTAAATGAACAAGGGCAACTGCCTGCTCGAGGAAAGAGGAAGAAGAAGAAGAGGAGGAGGAGGAGTAAGGGTGCGTGGTGGTGGAATAGGGGGAAGAGGCCGAGGAGCACGAAGACACCATGCTGTCCCGGATGAAATTCGGGCCACAATTATAGACCATGTCATCAACCATGGCCTCACAATGGCGGAGGCAGGTCGCCGAGTGCAGCCTAATGTGCCTCGCTCAACAGTCTCCTCCATCATCCAAACCTTTCGCAGGGAAAACAGGTATGTAGTCAGTCAATGATGGAATTATATGTTGTATAGGACAGGACACTGTGCATAGAGCAAGAAATATATTTATTTACATATTTACCTATTCATTTAGTGTGTGTGTGATAGGCCTACAGTAATATCTTACCTCAATGGGATGTTATGATACTAAAAATGACAAGAAAAACATTGGAGAAAATAAACTATGGAATAGTTTATTTTCTACAGTATTGATGATACAGTTTACAGTAGTATTCCAGTCACTGTGCAGTGATGCATTAGAATTGTGGTAAAGTTACTGTAAGTAAAACAACAATACAATTACATAGGTAACTCATTCTGTAAGGAATACATAAGGTATACATTACGAATGGAGTGTTGTCCTTTGACTTCTATATCTAGGATTGGACGACAACCTTGCACAGGTGGCAGAGGAAAACTTCTCAATGAACAACAAGAACAAGAGATCTGTAACATGGTGATGGCAAATAATGCCATCACATTGAGACAGATCCGCGCTGCAATCCTACAAGACAATGCCATATTCCAAAATGTCAACTCTATAAGCATCTCCACAATAGGCCGGATATTGAAGAAGCATCAGATGACAATGAAGCAAATTTACAGGGTACCATTTGAGAGGAACCCTGATAGAGTGAAAGAGCTGCGGTACCAGTATGTACATGTAAGTCAGTTACTGGTTGTCCATCATTATAACATTTTTACAATTAAGCAGTGGTTCCCAAACTTTTTTGGCTTCAGTACCCACTTTACCTGATTTGTGTATCCAGGTAATCCAGGTATGGAAGTATTTGATTTATCTGACTTCAACATTTCGCCAAAACTGCAGCTTACTGTATGTATGATGCAATTATCATTATAATCCTTATTTTGAAGAATATAACATACAATAAGAAAAGGGGGTCAAAGAGCTGCAATTAGTGCCTCCCATGTAAATCTATCTAATACTGTGGGTTTTACTGTAACATTTCAGTAAGTCTAGTCATTGATGATTTCCCCCCTCCCCTTTCTGTCAAATACCCCCTGTAGTACCCTCTGCATAGGGGTACATGTACCCCAGGTTTGGAACCACTGGAGTAGTGGCCAGTAGTATATTGAACTTGTGGAGAACATAGAACATTCCTATGTAATTGTCTGTAACTGTAGTGTATGACTCTTCTGTATGACTGATTTGATGTTTTCTTTTTTACGCTATTGTAGAGAATAATGGCATTGGAAGGAAACAAAACGAGACCCATCACATCCTCGTGTTTGTGGATGAAGCTGGCTTCAACCTGGCCAAGGGCCGAAGACGTGGCCATATTATTGGCCACCGGGCCATGGTGGATGTCCCAGGCCAGCGAGGGGGCACATAACTATGTGTGCTGCCATATCGGAGAATGGTGTGGCCACTCACATCCCCAGTCTTGGCCCATACAATACACAGAAGCTCCTCATCTTCTTGGACCGCCTTCATGTTGATTTGATCCCTGGAAAATGAGAGCGGTCTCGTGGGGCCTTCACCTACCACAATATGTCATTGTATGGGACAATGTGAATTTCCACCGTGGCCCGCTCATCAGGGCCTGGTTCACTACTCATCCAAGGATGGTCATGGTGTTCCTACCACCTTACTCTCCTTTCCTCAATCCTATTGAGGAGTATTTCTCCTTGCGAGGTGGAGAGTGTATGAGCATCGGGCTCAAGATCAGAGGTCCCTGCTCCATGCAATGGGCGCTGCGTGTGAGGATATTACAGGAGATCAGTGTAGGGGATGGTTGCGACATGCACGCACGCCGTTTCTTCCTCGTTGCATCGTAAGGGAGAATATACGCTGTGATGTGGACGAGAATCTGTGGCCAGACAGACAGCAGCGTGTGGATGGCCAGGAGGGTGAGGACAGCGACCAGTGAAGAACTGTTAGTTGTGAAACTCCAGCTTTATTTACAGCACTGTAGGCTGCATATAATTTTCATTGTTTTTGTTTGTGTGTTTATATTACAGTATATTATGCTGTATACATTTTCTTTTTACTCTGATGTATGGAAGTTACTTTGTATGTGTGAATGATAATGGTTACAATTTCCTTGGCAGTATGAGTGCAATGTGTGATGTCAAACCTTGGAGGCTACTCTTACCCTAAAATCCTATTTATTTTTTTTCAGTTTTATACACAATTGTATTCTGTTAGCTAGACAAAAAACAGTACAGTAACCATTGTCAATGAAGGACTGGGCTAAGACTGAAAGGTGGACATGAGGGATATTTCAATGGTCCTCTGCCATAGTGACAAAACATCTAAACATTTTGACTTGCAGTGCTTACACAATGCCAAAGGGACGAAGCATTTTGGGGGCACTGACTGTTTAAATGAGAAGGAAATTTAGTTTTGACACATGCGTGAACTGTTTTGGGAGAGGTATGAGCTTTTGCAGGTGAACCATGGTGTTGTGCCGAACCATCCACGTTATTTTGGCTAAAGCACCAAGAGTGTTGAGAACGTCCGGTCTGTTTCAAGAAATGAGCAAAGCAATTGAGAAGGATCTTTGCCATTTTCGTGGCACTGACTCCTTATATGGGAAAGGAATTTAGTTTTGAAGCATGAGTGAACAGTTTTAGGAGAGATATGAGCTTTGCTCAAGTGAGCTATAGTGTTGTGCTGAACTGTAAGACTGTTTTGCCAAATGATCTTAGAGTTTTGAGAAGGTAATTTCTGTTTCAAGAAATGAGCCAAACCAATGGAGAAAAACTGTAATACACATAAGTGATTCAAAACTTAGAATTGTTCAATTTAAATTATTATACAAAATTCTTGCTACCAATAGAATGTTATGTATATGGGGGGTACAATCTTCCCAGCTCTGCAGATTCTGCTGCGAAGAGACAGAATCATTAGATCATTTGTTTTGGTACTGTCCATTTGTAGCTTGTTTTTGGTCACAGGTCCAGGAATGGCTAAAGGATTGCAATATTTACTTGGAGTTAACCCTGCAGATAGCACTATGTGATCTGTGATCTGAAAAGTAATAGTCAATCGATCAATAATATAATAACACTTTTAGCCAAAAAAAATATTTTCAATTTACAATCTGTAGAAACAATGAGAAAGAAGGGTACAGAACTTTTGTAAAACATCACAGTACAGTTGAAAAATATATGGCAAATAGAAATCCAATATGGATGGTTAAGAGATAGATGGGAGGTGTTGAAGGATAGGACTAATAAAAATTAACAACAACAAGATAACTAATGTAAAACATACTGTGTCCATAATAGGTATATAGGTTATAGGTTGAGAGCTTTTGTGAAAGAGCACAGTTAGAAAGATATGGCATATAGAAGCAAACCGGATGGACATCATGAAAATGATCGGAGAGGTTGAGGGTAGAGGACGTTCAGGAGTAAAAACAAACAAAATAGAATTATTGTAAAATTGACTGTGTCAATAAAATGTATATACACTGCTCAAAAAAATAAAGGGAACACATAAACAACAAAATGTAACTGCAAGTCAATCACACTTCTGTGAAATCAAACTGTCCACTTAGGAAGCAACACTGATTGACAATACATTTCACATGCTGTTGTGCAAAACAGGTGGAAATTATAGGCAATTAGCAAGACACCCCCAATAAAGGACTGGTTTTGCAGGTGGTGACCACAGACCACTTCTCAGTTCCTATGCTTCCTGGCTGATGTTTTGGTCACTTTTGAATGCTGGCGGTGCTTTCACTCTAGTGGTAGCATGAGACGGAGTCTACAACCCACACAAGTGGCTCAGGTAGTGCAGCTCATCCAGGATGGCACATCAATGCGAGCTGTGGCAAGAAGGTTTGCTGTGTCTGTCAGCGTAGTGTCCAGAGCATGGAGGCGCTACCAGGAGACAGGCCAGTACATCAGGAGACGTGGAGGAGTGTCTGCTCAAACGGTCAGAAACAGACTCCATGAGGGTGGGATGAGGGCCCGACGTCCACAGGTGGGGGTTGTGCTTACAGCCCAACACCGTGCAGGACGTTTGGCATTTGCCAGAGAACACCAAGATTGGCAAATTCGCCACCGGCGCCCTGTGCTCTTCACAGATGAAAGCAGGTTCACACTGAGCACATGTGACAGACGTGACAGAGTCTGGAGATGCCGTGGAGAACGTTCTGCTGCCTGCAACATCCTCCAGCATGACCGGTTTGGCGGTGGGTCAGTCATGGTGTGGGGTGGCATTTCTTTGGGGGGCTGCACAGCCCTCAATGTGCTCGCCAGTGGTAGCCTGACTGCCATTAGGTACCGAGATGAGATCCTCAGACCCCTTGTGAGACCATATGCTGGTGCGGTTGGCCCTGGGTTCCTCCTAATGCAAGACAATGCTAGACCTCATGTGGCTGGAGTGTGTCAGCAGTTCCTGCAAGAGGAAGGCATTGATGCTATGGACTGGCCCGCCCGTTCCCCAGACCTGAATCCAATTGAGCACATCTGGGACATCATGTCTCGCTCCATCCACCAATGCCACGTTGCACCACAGACTGTCCAGGAGTTGGCGGATGCTTTAGTCCAGGTCTGGGAGGAGATCCCTCAGGAGACCATCCGCCACCTCATCAGGAGCATGCCCAGGCATTGTAGGGAGGTCATACAGGCACGTGGAGGCCACACACACTACTGAGCCTCATTTTGACTTGTTTTAAGGACATTACATCAAAGTTGGATCAGCCTGTAGTGTGGTTGTCCACTTTAATTTTGAGGGTGACTCCAAATCCAGACCTCCATGGGTTGATACATTTGATTTCCATTGATACTTTTTGTGTGATTTTGTTGTCAGCACATTCAACTGTGTAAAGAAAAAAGTATTTAATAAGATTATTTCATTCATTCAGATCTAGGATGTGTTATTTTAGTGTTCCCTTTATTTTTTTGAGCAGTGTAGTATGGATAAGCTGGCCTAAGCATTGTAGTTCACTAGTTTACTCCAATTAGGGAAGGGGTGGTGGGGTTGGAAAGTAATAAAGGGAAATATAAGGACATGTATATGTATTTATATGTATGTATGTACAGTGGGGAGAACAAGTATTTGATACACTGCCGATTTTGCAGGTTTTCCTACTTACAAAGCATGTAGAGGTCTGTAATTTTTATCATAGGTACACTTCAACTATGAGAGACGGAATCTAAAACAAAAATCCAAAAAATCACATTGTATGATTTTTAAGTAATTCATTTGCATTTTATTGCATGACATAAGTATTTGATCACCTACCAACCAGTAAGAATTCCGGCTCTCACAGACCTGTTAGTTTTTCTTTAAGAAGCCCTCCTGTTCTCCACTCATTACCTGTATTAACTGCACCTGTTTGAACTCGTTACCTGTATAAAAGACACCTGTCCACACACTCAATCAAACAGACTCCAACCTCTCCACAATGGCCAAGACCAGAGAGCTGTGTAAGGACATCTGGGATAAAATTGTAGACCTGCACAAGGCTGGGATGGGCTTCAGGACAATATTCAAGCAGCTTGGTGAGAAGGCAACAACTGTTGGCGCAATTATTAGAAAACGGAAGAAGTTCAAGATGACGGTCAATCACCCTCGGTCTGGGGCTCCATGCAAGATCTCACCTCGTGGGGCATCAATGATCATGAGGAAGGTGAGGGATCAGCCCAGAACTACACGGCAGGACCTGGTCAATGACCTGAAGAGAGCCTTCAGGACAGAGCAAATAGACGGAGAGGCCTTCCTGCTTCTCACCCAAGCAGACATAGTCAAGATCCTGTCAATCAAACTAGGCCCCGCCCTCAAGATATACAACGCCATACTCATGCTGAAGAACGCTGATGAGGAGTGAGACGCACCCTCACGCTTCACTTCCTCCCATACCCGACCGCTGTATCTCAATAGTCTAGAGAAGTTTCATCTCCTTTCCTTGCCTCCTTACCTTATCCCCTTTGATCTTGTGGTCCTCTGTAGCTCAATTGGTAGAGCATGGCGCTTGTAACGCCAAGGTAGTGGGTTCGATCCCCGGGACCACCCATACGTAAAAATGTATGCACACATGACTGTAAGTCGCTTTAGATAAAAGCGTCTGCTAAATGGCATATTATTATTATTATTATTATAGCTGGGACCACAGTCTCAAAGAAAACCATTAGTAACACACTACGCCGTCATGGATTAAAATCCTGCAGCGCACGCAAGGTCGCCCTGCTCAAGCCAGCGCATGTCCAGGCCCGTCTGAAGTTTGCCAATGACCATCTGGATGATCCAGAGGAGGAATGGGAGAAGGTCATGTGGTCTGATGAGACAAAAATATAGCTTTTTGGTCTAAACTCCACTTGCCGTGTTTGGAGGAAGAAGAAGGATGAGTACAACCCCAAGAACACCATCCCAACCGTGAAGCATGGAGGTGGAAACATCATTCTTTGGGGATGCTTTTCTGCAAAGGGGACAGGACGACTGCACCGTATTGAGGGGAGGATGGATGGGGCCATGTATCGCGAGATCTTGGCCAACAACCTCCTTCCCTCAGTAAGATGGGTCGTGGCTGGGTCTTCCAGCATGACAACAACCCGAAACACACAGGCAAGGCAACTAAGGAGTGGTTCCGTAAGAAGCATCTCAAGGTCCTGGAGTGGCCTAGCCAGTCTCCAGACCTGAACCCAATAGAAAATCTTTGGATGGAGCTGAAAGTCCGTATTGCCCAGCGACAGCCCCGAAACCTGAAGGATCTGGAGAAGGTCTGTATGGAGGAGTGGGCCAAAATCCCTGCAGCAGTGTGTGCAAACCTGGTCAAGACCTACAGGAAACGTATGATCTCTGTAATTGCAAACAAAGGTTTCTGTACCAAATATTAAGTTCTGCTTTTCTGATGTATCAAATACTTATGTCATGCAATAAAATGCAAATTAATTACTTAAAAATCATACAATGTGATTTTCTGGATTTTTGTTTTAGATTCCGTCTCTCACAGTTGAAGTGTACCTATGATAAAAATTACAGACCTCTACATGCTTTGTAAGTAGGAAAACCTGCAAAATCGGCAGTGTATAAAATACTTGTTCTCCTCACTGTATGTATATGTGTTTGTGTGTGTGTGTGTGTGTGTGTGTGTGTGTGTGTGTGTGTGTATATATATATATATGTGAGAATAAAAACATATGGGGGGATTGGAAGTGATGCAGACAATTACATTGATGGAAGTTACAATCTATCTGCAATATTAAAGCTGATCTACCCCCTAAAGAAAATAATAATATATAATATACACAATATTTCTGTCCCCTAAAATGGAGGGATTATGTACAAAAAGTATTATTATTTCTAAACGGTTCACCCGATATGGATGAAAATACCCTCAAATTAAAGCTGACAATCTGCACTTTAACCTCATTGGCATTGTATCATTTCAAATTCAAAGTGCTGTCACTGTCCTAATACTGTTGGAGCTCACTGTATGTACAAAATACATTTTGTAATGCAGTAGCTGTAAGCTTGGTGTTGATAGAAACTGTCTGAGTCATGCAGTGCTAACGTAACATTAGCAGGCTCGTAGGGCTAACGATAGCAGGCTAGTAGGGCTAAGGTTAGCAGGCTAGTTGGCTAGCAACCTTGCAAACTGATTTATAACAATACATTAATAAAGTATGTGCTTGTAATTTGGCTGAAAATGTAGTGCAAGCTATTCGGTTTAATTTGAAGTTATACATTTGAAGTTATTTCTTTTGGAGTTTACATTATAGGGAATAGGCTGGCTTGCCGGGTCCTCTATATTACATCACACCCTGGAAAGATATTTTCCGACATGACTTCGGCATTCTTCAGAATTGTGATCGGTTTTATGTACTGTAATATCTTGAAAAATATAAAAGTGAAGTGTAACTTTGCATTGGGACTTTTGATGCGTATACTAATGCAAATCCAAATGTTACGTTTATGCTACCTACCCTTTAAAAGTTTTGAAATCTCACAGTATCAACTTTGCTGTATGCTCGAGGAGAGAAGCATTCAGCTGCAGATTATGTTTTGCAGGTCAGCATTGTCCTTATAGTCTCTCCCTATGAGGGCTGAGGCCGCCTGGTCAGCAAATCTCAAAGTGCATGCGTGTGCATCTCAGATAGTATTTTTGCATCTGAAATCGAGACGTGTTCCAAGGCATCAGTGTCAAAGATAGTACAGTATGAAGATTCCTATAAACTGCTTCTCCAATAGAAATCCCAGATCACACTTGTATGCGATGTCATGGCGACGTTGGCTAGCTAAGCTCATGCGCAGAAACAGTCATCGGGTCTAACGTTCGTCTCGCTGAACTGCGCATGTGCAGACCATCAAATCAAAGGCACTCCTTCTATATAAAGTTGTTTTGACTAAAGTTAAAACGTGTCAGTTTGTCACTAACGAGGTTGGAGTAATAACATGTTCAGCTACTTAAGACATTGGCTCGAATCTACGTTGTGCCTTTAGATTTCGAGAAAATGAACAACTAAGGAAGAATTTTTCAATTCTCCCATTAACTTCCCAAACCCCGGTCTGGTCTGTCAAGTCTGCTTAGTAGAAGTATCATGATGTTGGGCCTCTGGGTTTAAAAACTCTGTGTCAGTGTTCCGTGCACATACTAGTAGGCACACTAGCTCTGGTCCAAGGCGTTATGTTAGTGCATTAGTATAGCAGTGGTCGAAGTTAGGAGAGTTAGCTATCTAGCTATGTGTCAAGATGAATTTCATTTTGAAATTGGTACTTTTAGACACATGAAATGGTTCTACATGGGAACACTTCACATACCTGGCGTGCAGAGTAGCTGTATCAAGCACCTACCGCCAACAGCGCGAGACAAATAAAAACATATTTGGCTTTCGACTAGGAATACCTTGGAGATCGACGTGTCGATCAAGATCGGCCGGTTGGTGACCACTACACTACACCAATGACACTGAAAAGTTATTTTAGCTGCTATGACATTCTAATTATTTATTTAGACCAATGTATTCATTAGTCAAGGGCAGCTCCCTAACTCTGGAAGGTATATCAGATGTTATTATTTTAAGGTTTTGAGTTACTCCCCGTCATGGATTTCAAAACATTGGAAGAGTGTAGACTGAGTACAATTACATATCTACCATAATTCTTAAACCAATCTAATACTTTTAAATAATTGAGGGAGAGTAGATGAGTGCACACACACAGGGAGGGGAATTGGGCTATTCTTGGGAGATTTTCAATTGGGCAAAATGTCTGTCCTCTCCTCGACTCCTCCATCCTCCTCTCCAGTTGTCAGTGGTTGAGGAGAGTGTCAATTCGTTAGTAGGCGAAAGGAGGAGTATGCTCCCCTCCTTGATTACCTACTTCAGCAGAGGATGCACAAGAGTATCCTACCGAGACCTAGCACAGAAGTGTTTTCAAATCCACCACACCCCCTTTGAATCAGCTGTTGTTTTCTCGAAGCAGAAAAGCATGCACACATAAAACAATTATATGCTACTTGTCCTTTTATCTATACAATGTCTTGCACAACTAGCAGCATTTGTTTTTATCACTTTACACATTTATTTTGGGATTCCACCCCTGTGAATGCCATTTGCCTGATAACATGCGAGTGAAGGAGAATCAATTCATACAAGCGCAATTGTTTCCATGTTCCCTCTCCTTGCTGCCACTTCTCGATTACCTTTGACCTTTTTCAAAAGGAGACAGAGAGGACGGAGGAGAGAGGCGATAGGAGTCTAGAAAAATTAATTGAGATTCTCCCCGTGTGATCTATTGAAATTTCCCTACAGCACAACAGTAGATGGCAGTGTTACTCCTGCAAAACATCAACCTAATATGTGTTTTATCAGCAATGAAATGAGGGTGGGAGAGTCGGTGGTGTTTGAAGAGATGGGTTTTCAGACTGTGTCAGAAGATGGGCAGTAACAATATCAAATACTCCATATAGGTGGAAGTGTGTGTGGAGTTGTGTAAGAAAAAACTGCATAAAATATTACTGAGACTTGTTTGGGAGAATCTCTAGCCCCAAGCCAACACATTGAGTGAATAGAATTAAAATGCATTTAATTGGTCTGTGCATAGACCTTGAAGTCAGATACAGATCTTCCATATGGTGTTTTAATGTGTTCCATAGACATGAAGTATTGTGCATGAGCAGATCATTGTGAAAAGTCATGTTGCTGAAATTAAGCTGTCTGTAAAGTAGAAGTCAACTTTATTCATGTCCAAGGTAAAGGAGTAGGCTGGCCTACGCTTAAGATACTGCTTTTACCTAGGCTTTAGCTCCTCTTACAGTAAACATTTTTAAATCATGTGAAAGTTTCATGTTATCACATGTTGCTTTACATGTCACATGTTATCACATTAACTTCACATAAGATCACATATGATCACATGAAATTCATGTGGTTTTCCATAAGGGTCAACTGGCTAACCAGTGGTGGATTATAAAATGTTGTTCTCATTTTGTATCATGTTACTGTGCGAATCCCATGTTCTTACTGCACGTAAGGAGGACGGACAACAGATGGGACAGCACATCAAAGGGATGGTAGCCAAGCCAAAACCTCTTGTCTGGCAGCCATTTCATAAGCACTCTATCTGTCAAACGCAATAAAACAAGAGAGAAGATGATACAATTGACTGCGTTTAACAGCTCAACTCCCAACCCCAACTCAATACCAAATATCCCAAACCCCCTAAAACCTCGGACCATGTCACCCCATTAAATGGCTTTTAGCAGGACCCGAGAAGAAAAGGGATACTTTAGTTTTGTTAGTTACGATGTCCTTTCCCAAAGAATTGTGTGGAACCTACTACTGTTTTAGGAATCCTGTAATTGTCTAAGAGTTTCCAAGAATTACCTTGTTTGTGTGAACCTGTGAAACCATGTGAGCTTATTGTTGACCCTGTACTGTACTGTACTTAAGGTATCATGGTTTTTATCACGACAGAATTTACAGACAACTAAATTCAGATTTTAAGTTGTTTAATGGTTTAATGGAGGTGGTTTATGTTGTAGCTTTGGACAAGACCTATTTGGCTTCGAGTTAGAGGTTCTATTTAACCATCTGGACAAGATGTTCAAGCACACACACATACATTTGTTTTATCACTGGATCGTTGAGTGCACAGAGGAACTTTGTTTGAAGAGAGTTGCAAAGACTAAGGGCTCGATTCAATGTTGCAGCGTGGTTGACATTTAAAGGTCATTTCAGATTGAGCTGACATATGCAGCGTTTACCGTAAAAAAGCAGATGTATTTTATATATATTTGAGAAGAGTGACATGTGAGATGTGGACCTCAGTGTGCTTTCTGCTTTTCTTTGAGGTTTCATCTCGGGTGACCACTTAAACCTCTCCCCCTTCATTCCAGTCTCTAGATTGATAAATAATGGCATAATCAGATAACGATGAAAATAGTTCACCAGAGACAAACCAACAAGGATATGGCTCTTTGAGGAAAACATTTGAGTTATTAGCACATACTGAGAATAGAACGCACATAAAGGTGTCAATTCTCTGAGAATCTCGCCAAAAAACTGCTAATTGACAAGCCAGCCACGACCCATATTGGTGGAGAGAAAGAAGAAAATAGGAAAAAAAATAAAATAAAAAATATCAATTCAAAAGTGACTTATGGATTCAGGCAGGCGGTTGGTGGGGTTGCATCGGCCTTGCTTTTTTGTGCGTGTTCTTTTGGGGAAGGTTTTAATTGGTTTTCAGAAGGAGAGCGCTACTCCCACGTCACATCGTGTACTGGCAGAGAATGCGGTGCACAGCGCACTGGCGATAAATAACCTCTTACAACCATACAACAACCAAAATACACAAAGATCTTCCAGGGACCAGACCCCGCCATACATCACTAGACTACTTATTTTGCTCCCGCTCTCTCGCCCTCTTCAAATCTCCTTCCCTTTTATTTCTCACTCTCTCTATTTGTTTCTCTCCTTACTCGTTCTCTCATTTTTTCACTACCTCTTCAACTCCCATTTCCTTGTTCTTTCTCTCCCTCTCCATCTCTGTCCTTCTCCTGCCCTAATGTCTCCTCTTACGCTCTCCTCTGCAAACTCTCTTTAATACATCATATTCTTTTCTTTTTCCCCTTACTTACTCTCATCCTCTTTACCTTATTCTCATTTTCCTTGATGAACTGCAATATTTAGCCCTCCTCCTCTCTCTACCCCTAATTTCAGTACCTGATATCTTCTCTCCTTTTTTTACTTTTCCTTTTCCCTCTCCCTTATTTCTCATCTCAATCTGAACATTTACCCCCATCTGTCAGAGTCGTAAGTTGCAACATGTCCTAATGGACCGGATTGCTTGGTGACTATATTGTTATAGTTTTCTGTTGTGCTTGACTTAGAAGCTACAGGTGAGGGGGAGAACCTTGAGGCAATCTTATGGTTTCACTGTGTACTCTTAGAAGTAATGGAGCCTCAAATAACCTTTTGTGGTTCAAAGTATTGTCACTTTTTGACCTGAAAAGGTTCCTTGAGGATCCCCTCTGAAAATGTTATTAGAGGAACCCTTGTATAAAGGTTCAAAAAGGAACCTTTTTGTGATGGGAGAGGTTCAATTTAGATATACAGTGGGGAAAAAAAGTATTTAGTCAGTCACCAATTGTGCAAGTTCTCCCACTTAAAAAGATGAGAGAGGCCTGTAATTTTCATCATAGGTACACGTCAACTATGACAGACAAAATGAGAAAAAAAATCCAGAAAATCACATTGTAGGATTTTTAATGAATTTATTTGCAAATTATGGTGGAAAATAAGTATTTGGTCAATAACAAAAGTTTCTCAATACTTTGTTATATACCCTTTGTTGGCAATGACACAGGTCAAACGTTCACAAGTCTTCACAAGGTTTTCACACACTGTTGCTGGTATTTTGGCCCATTCATCCATGCAGATCTCCTCTAGAGCAGTGATGTTTTGGGGCTGTCGCTGGGTAACACAGACTTTCAACTCCCTCCAAAGATTTTCTATGGGGTTGAGATCTGGAGACTGGCTAGGCCACTCCAGGACCTTGAAATGCTTCTTACGAAGCCACTCCTTCGTTGCCCGGGCGGTGTGTTTGGGATCATTGTCATGCTGAAAGACCCAGCCACGTTTCATCTTCAATACCCTTGCTGATGGAAGGAGGTTTTCACTCAAAATCTCACGATACATGGCCCCATTCATTCTTTCCTTTACACGGATCAGTCGTCCTGGTCCCTTTGCAGAAAAACAGCCCCAAAGCATGATGTTTCCACCCCCATGCTTCACAGTAGGTAGGGTGTTCTTTGGATGCAACTCAGCATTCTTTGTCCTCCAAACATGACGAGTTGAGTTTTTACCAAAAAGTTCTATTTTGGTTTCATCTGACCATATGACATTCTCCCAATCCTCTTCTGGATCATCCAAATGCACTCTAGCAAACTTCAGACGGGCCTGGACATGTACTGGCTTAAGCAGGGGGACACGTCTGGCACTGCAGGATTTGAGTCCCTGGCGGCGTAATGTGTGTTACTGATGGTAGGCTTTGTTACTTTGGTCCCAGCTCTCTGCAGGTCATTCACTAGGTCCCCCCATGTGGTTCTGGGATTTTTGCTCACCGTTCTTGTGATCATTTTGACCCCACGGGGTGAGATCTTGCGTGGAGCCCCAGATCGAGGGAGATTATCAGTGGTCTTGTATGTCTTCCATTTCCTAATAATTGCTCCCACAGTTGATTTCTTCAAACCAAGCTGCTTACCTATTGCAGATTCAGTCTTCCCAGCCTGGTGCAGGTCTACCATTTTGTTTCTGGTGTCCTTTGACAGCTCTTTGGTCTTGGCCATAGTGGAGTTTGGAGTGTTACTGTTTGAGGTTGTGGACAGGTATCTTTTATACTGAAAACAAGTTCAAACAGGTGCCATTAATACAGGTAACGAGTGGAGAACAGAGGAGCCTCTTAAAGAAGAAGTTACAGGTCTGTGAGAGCCAGAAACCTTGCTTGTTTGTAGGTGACCAAATACTTATTTTCCACCATAATTTGCAAATAAATTCATAAAAGATCCTACAATGTGATTTTCTGGAGAAAAAAAATCTCAATTTGTCGGTCATAGTTGACGTGTACCTATGATGAAAAGTACAGGCCTCTCTCATCTTTTTAAGTGGGAGAACTTGCACAATTGGTGGCTGACTAAATACTTTTTTCCCCACTGTATATTTTTTAAATATATACAGTACCAGTCAAAAGTTTGGACACGCCTACTCATTCAAGGGTTTTTCTTTATTTTTACTATTTTCTACATTGTAGAACAATAGTGAAGACGTCATGTATTAACCATAAAAATTGTCACCAGCAAAGCTCCCCCACACCTTCAACACCTCCTCCTCCATGCTTCACGGTGGGAACTACACACGTGGAGATCATCCATTCACCTACTCTGCGTCTCACAAAGACACTGCGGTTGGAACCAGAAATCTCAAATTTGGACTCATCAGACCAAAGGACAGATTTCAACGGTCTAATGTCCATTGCTCATGTTTCTTGGCCCAAGCAAGTCTCTTCTTATTATTGGTGTCCTTTAGTAGTGGTTTCTTTGCAGCAATTCGACCATGAAGGCCTGATTCACGCAGTCTCCTTTGAACAGTTGATGTTGAGATGTGTCTGTTACTTGAACTCTGTGAAGCATTTCTTTGGGCTGCAATCTGAGGTGCAGTTAACTCTAATTAACTTATCCTCTGCAACAGAGGTAACTCTGGGTCTTCCTTTCCTGTGGTGGTCCTCATGAGAGTCAGTTTCATCATAGCGCTTGATGGTTTTTGCGACTGCGCTTGAAGAAACTTTCAAAGTTCTTGAAATTTTCCGGATTGACTGACCTTCATGTCTTAAAGTAATGATGGACTGTCGTTTCTCTTTGCTTATTTGAGCTGTTCTTGCCATAATATGGACTTGGTCTTTTACCAAATAGGGCTATCTTCTGTATACCACCCCTACCTTGTCACAACACAACTGAATGGCTCAAACGCATTAAGACAAATTAACTTTTAACAAGGCACGCCTGTTAATTGAAATGCAATCCAGGTGACTACCTCATGAAGCTGGTTGAGAGAATGCCAAGACTGTGCAAAGCTGTCATCAAGGCAAAGGGTGGCTGCTTTGAAGAATCTCAAATATAAAATATATTTTGATTTGTTTAACACTTTTTTGGTTACTACATGATTCCATTTGTGTTATTTCATCATTTTGATGTCTTCACTATTATTCTACAATGTAGAAAATAGTAAAAATAAAGAAAAACCCTTGAATGAATAGGTGTGTCCAAACTTTTGACTGGTACTGTATATGTTGTAGCAGCGACAGCCTATCATAAGATTGGAGGCCTGTTTTATTGGAGGTGTGGCTTTCAGATAGTTATTTTTGGCCACAAGTGAGAATAAATGTCATTCCTGTTTATCATGTTAAGTTTGTACATGGCAAATGTCAATTTCCCTTGAAATATTTTAATACAATATTAATAATATTAAAGCTGCAATATGTAACTTTTTGGGCGACCAGACCAAATTCACATAGAAATGTAAGTTATAGATCTGTCATTCTCATTGAAGGCAAGTCTAAGAAGCAGTAGATATGTTCTATGTGCGCTGTTTCTATGCTACCCGTGCTTAAGTTTTGTTTTTGCATCTTTTACTTTCGGTTTTGTACAGCAGCTTCAAACAGCTGGAAATACAATATTTCTGGTTATTGAAAATACATTTCACAGCGGTTTAGATGGTACAATGATTCTCTACACTATACATTGCTTGTTTCGTCACATAAACTGAAATTAGGTGAACTATTAGAATTTTAGCAACCAGGAAATGGGGGAACGCATTCTGCATATTGCACCTTTAACAATGCTGATTATATATAGTAATAAAGTGGTAACTATTCAAACATTAGGATATGCATATGCTCTTGAGGAACTCATACACCTCTGTAACCCTTAATGAAGCTACAAAACTGTCAGTGTTCAACCTTAACATGTGATGACAATACAACACAACAGATTAACAGGAATGACATGTATTATCACGGGTGGCCAAAAATAACTATCTGAATGCCATGCCCCTGCTAAGCCATGCCTCCAGTCTGATCCAGCATCAACAACCCAACCTGACTCTTTTTAAAGAAAACAACCCAACAAAGTGACCCAATGCCTGCAACCCAATGTGGGTCATCCAAACAACCCAGCAGTTTTACATACGTCCTCCAGCGGGGTTCTTTTAATTACATTTTTTTTTACTTTTCCAGGTGAGAAGCGATATCCCAAGTATAAATACAGTAATGTACTTAGGGAGAAAAAAATAACGTTTTGAGCAAAAAAAAATCTTCAAGGAGTAGGGCATTTAAGGAGTTGGTCTGATGTGATGTCACCGGCCTCCCTCCTTACTTGAGGAACAATATAGGAGCAATAGAGAACAAAAGAGGAAAGGCCCACCCCCCACTTGTGCCATTTCATTTCATACCTGGACCACCTATTGAGATGTGCCTTTTGTTAAGTAAATCAGGTGTTAAATTAGGTGAAAAGGAGCCTGGAGTAGGACTTTAAGAATGTTGGCTAGGCTGAAGATACTTTAGCTAGCTAGCGACCTAAGCCAACACCTAATATGTATCATCATAAACAACCGTCATTACCATCACAATACACTTTTTGGAATTAAAACAGGAGGCTACAGATGCACAATTGAGAGCATCCTGTGGGGGGGTATCACCGCCTGGTATGGCAACTACACCGCCCACAACCGCAGGGCTCTCCAGAGGGTGGTGCGGTCTGCCGAACGCATTACCGGGGACAAACTACCCGCCCTCCAAGACACATACAACACCCGATGTCACAGGAAGGCCAAAAAGATCATAAATAAAATGTGATTTGATTTGATTTGATTTATATAATATAATTACAGCCAATATTGTATTATTCAACATTGCTATTAAAATAGTAATCATATAGGAATGGGTAATTATTTACAAATTGATAGCTATCCCATAAAGCCATCTCTGAAAGTCACATATTTTTAATATTCTTCTGAGTCTGGCAGCGCAACAAATCCAATGGCTAAATAAATTCTAATTGCTCTGCACGCGCCAGCAAAAAGGTTCCACCAGGAACCCTTTGCGACATTGAAACATTAAAGGTTCCTTCAAGAACTCTCAACTAACCAAAGGTGCAAATATGAACCCATTGACTGCAATGGTTCCTTGAAGAAGTCACCCTAAAATTGTAAGTGTGGTCAGCACACCGGATCTCTTGAGCAGTGAGATGGTGTGTGTGTGTGTGTATGTGTGGGTACACGTGTGTCAAATAATTTGCAGGAAATCTGGTCACAATATGGACACAGTAGATTAATACAATGTGTAGCCGTAACAAACCTTGCTCAGATAGTGAATGGATGACGAAAACCACTTGTCAGTGCAAGGTGTAACCAGGCCTATAAGTCTACAGTATATTCCCTAAATATGGAATGGGCCCCATAAGGCAGTACATATGTGCTGTTGAACAAGTATAGGGCTTTATCTGGACCATATGGGCTGCCGTGTGGCGCAGCGGTCTAAGGCACTGCATCTCAGCGCTTGAGGCGTCACTACAGACCCCCTGGTTCGATTCCAGGCTGTATCACAACCGGCCGTGATTGGGAGTCCCATAGGGCGCACAATTGACCCAGAGGCGTCCGGGTTTGGCCGGTGTAGGCCGTCATTGTAAATAAGAATTTGTTCTTAACTGACTTGCCTAGTTAAATGAAGGTACAAAAAAATCAGGGATGGATTGGGACCAGAAATTGGGCGGGAATCTCTAACACACCTGCCCATGTTTTCCTGAAGGCCCCCATTATTAGTCATATAATGATCAGTCAGCGCAAAAAAATGAATACATTGAAGGCCCACTGGGCTAAAGATGGCCCAGCCTATCTGGCATTTGCCTGAACTGCCCTATGACCAGTCCGTTTCTGATTTGGATCTATTGTTAAGGGGTAATGTAATTTACCATATTTATATATAAATATACACTGTACAAAAATATAAACGCAACATGTAAAGTGTTGGTCCCATGTTTCATGAGCTGAAATAAAAGATCCCAGAAATGTTCCATATGCACAAAAAGCTTATTTCTCTCAAATGTTGTGCACAAATTTGGAGCATTTCTCCTTTGCCAAGATAATCCATCCACCTGACAGGTGTGGCATATAAAGAAGCTGATTAAACAGCATGATCATTACATAGGTGCACCTTGTGCTGGGGACAATAAAAGGCCACTCTAAAATGTGCAGTTTTGTCACACAACACAATGCCACAGATGTCTCAAGTTTTGAGGGAGTGTTCAATTGGCATGCTGACTGCAGGAATGTCCACCAGAGCTGTTGCTAGAGAATTGAATGTTCATTTCTCTACCATAAGCCGCCTCCAATGTCGTTTTAGAGAATTTGGTAGTACGTCCAACCGGCCTCACAACCGCAGACCACGTGCATGGCATCATCTGGGCGAGCAGTTTGCTGATGTCAACATTGTGAACAGAGTGCCTCATGGTGGCGGTGGGGTTATGGTATGGGCAGGCATAAGCTACGGACAGTGAACACAATTTCATTTTATCTAAGGACATTTTAATGCACAGAAATACCGTAACGAGATCCTGAGGCCCATTGTGAGGCCCATTTTTTTTAAGGTATCTATGACCAACAGATGCATATCTGTATTCCCAGTCATCTGAAATCCACAGATTAGGGCTTAATGAATTCATTTTAATTGATTGATTTCCTCATATGAACTGCAACAGTAAAATCTTAGAAATTGTTGCATGTTGCGTTTACATTTTTGTTCAGTATGTATACGGTCAGGTCCAAAATTATTGGCACCTTTGATAAAGGTGAGCAAATTTGTATGCTAAAAAAATGAGAATATTATATTATTTTATACTAATACAATTGCTCAGATAAAGTAATAAAACAAATCTAAAAAAGATAGAGGTCAAAATTATTGGCACCCCTGTTTTCAATATTCCGGCACCCTCCCCTTGCGAGGATAACAACACTGAGCCTTTTTCTAAAATGTTTTATGAGATTGGAGAATACATTGGGAAGGATCTTAGGCCATTCCTCCATACAGACTTTTTCCAGATCCTTGAAATCCATCGCCAGTGCTTATGGACTGCTCTCTTCAATTTAAACAACAGGTTTTCAATTTGGTTCATTGCAAAATGTTGATTTTGTGGTCAATAATCATTTATTTGTGGATTTTGATTTGTGCTTAGGGTTATTGTCTTTCTGGAAGATCTACTTGAGGCCAAGTTTCAGCCTCCTGAAAGAGGCAACCAGGTTTTTGGCTAAAATGTCCTGGTACTTTGTAGAGTTCATGATCCCGTTGACCTTAACAAGGGCCCCAGGACCAGTGGAAGCAAAACAGCCGCATAAAATCAAAGATCCACCACCATATTTTACAATAGGTATGAGGTGCTTTTCTGCATATGCTTCTTTCTTACGACACCAAACCCACCACTGGTGTGATTGGCCAAAGAGCTCTATTTTCGTGTCATCTGACCATAGCACCGGTTCCAATCCAAGCCCAATGCCTGGCACAGTGCCGTTATTTTCACATGGGATGGTGCCGGTGTATTGAAAACAGGGGAGTCAATAACGTTGACCCCTATCTTTTTGAGTTTTAAACAAAATCTCTTTATCTGAGCAATTGTATTAGTATGAAATAATATATATATTTTTTTTTTTATTGAGCATAGCTCTGTATTTGTTCTTTCTTTTATACAGTCGATTTTGCTTGTCTTTATCAAGGGTGCCAATAATTTTGGACATGACTGTATGTCATTTAGCATATTTATAACTCGTTGTAAGCCCCAATGTAAATCCAACTCTCTCTTTCACACACACAAGTGTCCTTAGTACCCATTCCCATAATAACCACCATCTTTCTCTTTCTGTCTCCCTTTTCTGATAACTTTATCTCTGTCTCTGTCTCTCTCTCTCTCACACACACACACACACACACACACACACACACACACACAAACACACACACACACACACGTGTCCTTAATACCCGTCTCCATAACCATAACCACTTTCTCTCTCTCTCCCTTTTCTCCCCCCTCTCGCTATCACAAGTGCCCTCAGAGCGGAAACAGCTGGCAGAGAGAAAGGAGAAGTCCTAGGTCCCGGGGAGAGATGGATCCATCAAGAAGAGGAACACCAGAGATGCCCCCCATCTCGGAATTCAGCCCCCAACCGCAGCCCCCATGAATGGCACAACACCCCGTGCCCTGGTATGGGTAGAGCGGAGAAGCACAGAACAAGGAATCAAAACTGTGTGACCCCAGGGTGCAAGGTCAAGTCAAGGTCAATAGTTCAAGCTGACCTCTGGGGCACAAGAAGGGCAAGCATCATGTGGGACAGCTTTGTAGAAGTGAGAGAGGGAAGTTGTTTTTGCTATTGTGTCGACCTGGCACATGTGGGGGGTTCCAAGAAGTAGAATTGAAGTAGGGTGGGAGGAATTAGTTTGATGAACATAGCTGAGGCAGCTGACAATATAAATTGTAGCAAATGCAGGGGTAGCCCCAACAGTTTCTTGAACCAGGGCCCTGTTAACCCAACATCATAGCCGTTACGCCAAGAGATCTGAACCTCTTGATTAGGATGCTAGGTGTTGGTCGCTACAATATATTGCCCAGGAAGTGCACACATCTGGTTTCCCAGGTGTAACAATTAATTTATTACGATTAACTTATTACGAAGACTTATTCACTAATTTATATAATCATATTTCATTGCACCTCAATTAACCTTATTTCAAATCCATTGTAAATAGTTTTCCAACTCAGATCAAGGGGCAAGCGACGATCAAATGGGGAATTTAGGATTATCAATCTGAAAGTACTAACCTGACTATGCACTTAAAAACTCTGGATCGATCGACAACAGCCTATAGTTAAATGAAAAAGCTCATATACTGTACTTTTGTATTTTGGTGAACCATTACTCCTTTGACCCGGACAGCATTCACCCCTCCTTCCTTCATATAACTCCTAGGCATGACTTTTTGCCAGTCTCTGTTCCCTCACACACAAACCAAAGAGGGAAAGAACACATTATACTTTTTAATTTGATTTTCCAGGCAATCATCGTCATCCAGCCACAGCGTCAGCCATTTTGTTTCCATCATCCTCCAAAGGCAACATTTTGAGTCTGACATGATCAGGAACAGGTAAAAGGTGAGCACAAATTGCCTTTCAAACCTCACAAATCAAATCTGGGCAATGGCTTCTCTGGAGAAGATGGGCCTATACTGTAAGTGAAAGCTAAATCAAGTCTTCCCAGCACATTGGACCATGTACCTTTTCTGCCTGCGGTGCCCCTCTCTATGAGCCTAGGCAGAGTGTAATGACTTTACCACTGTAATAGGACAGTAGATTTAGACACACCTGGATGGAGCTGTCGTTCCAGGTTTTGAGCAATTACCGAAATTGGACAAGAAGCAAGAAGCGAGGAGCCGTTATTCTGAAATGATAATCGCAGCCAGGCGCACAACGGAGTAGCTCGTACAATGGGCATGATGCAAGATTGAGCTGTGTCAAGAGTTGTGGACTCGAGTCACATGTCTTGGACTTGAGTCTTACTCGAGTCACAAATTTGATGACTTGAGACTCGACTTGATAGAAAATAAAATAACTTGAGACTTGACTTGGACTTGGAGCCTCAAGACTTGAGACTGATGACTAGAAATTATCTGGCCAGGTTTTGTAACGTTTTGTCACTCATTTTGTGTCAAAGAGTCTCCGTGGATTACTCTCCACGCAGCCAGAGATAGTAGCCACAGCAATGCCCTTGCAATTTTTTTTGCTACAGATTGCCTGGTAAAACACACACTTGGCCCTCTGATTGGAACAGCAAACTGTCAATCAACACAGGTCAGGTGAGCTAGCAAACAGATTGCTGATTTGCTGTACAGCTATAAGATCGGATGCAGCAAACTTCAAATTGTAGGGAGAGAGGATTGCCATAATAAATCTATATGCGGCTCCAAACATAGTTTGGTAATCAAGAATATTAACTATTTACTGTGCAAACTCATCAGCAATGGGGCATCAAGCAACAATTAAGCCTACTAACATAGGCCTGCTGGTCTTTTGGTATGTCAAAATTGCTTGAAATATATAATTTACTTATGAAGCTTGCATTTGGAATTTGTCATTATTACTGTGGACATGGGACATAGGCGCAGTTCTCCACTTGCGCACTCCAAACTCCCGCCAGTGGAGAGTGCTTTGTTTTCTTGTTGAAATGTTTGCTGTTGCTTTCACACATTTAAATGCATGTGTGGTACATATATTGCATATAATCCTACAATAAATGCTAGAGTTTCATCATTCCATCCCCATCATGTTTGATAGATACATTTTTGTTTAGCCTACCATTTCTTACACTCTGAGTGGACGAGATGTTTATTGTGCACATGAACATTTGCAAGACTCATGATGTTGAAGTTCTGTTTATTTATGGTTTCCTTTGTTCATATTTCCTGCGTTATGTTGGAGTTCCGTTTGTCTGTTGGTGCTTTCAAGACAACTCGGCGGGTAAAACTAGGCCAAATCATGACTTTAGTGATCTTCAGGTCGGAAAGCCGGAGCTCTAGAAAGATGCCCAAGATCCCGACTTGGAATTCCAAAGTTGGATGACAATTCAAAAGATTTTCCCCAGTCGGAGCTAATTTGTTTTTCGAGTTCCTAGTTGTCTTGAAAGCTCGGAAGTCTGAGATTTCCAAGTTCCCAATTCCCAGTTCCCAGTTGGTTTGAACACAGCATGTGTCCTATGTCTCTGTTATTCTGGTTGTGCGTAAAAGGAGCACGCACACCTCAGTGCGCATATCGGCTACATGGTCAGTATGTTGAATAAGACAAAATTATTGTTCTATGTATGAATGGTGAGGAAATATCATTAATAATAATTATATCTGATTAAGACCAATATAACAATGGGTGTGGAAATTGCCTTTAACATTGTAGAACCAGTTTATTGGTTGTAATTGCCAAATTGGGTAATTGGATGGTCCTGGGAGGGGTTTACCAGTATACCTGTTTGAGCTCCTGTTAGACGGATTCGATTTGGTTTCTCAAGGGGAGGCTGTGCAGTCTTGCCCTCTACCTGTGTCCGTTCAGATAGGACAGGTTAAGCCTGATACGTAAGCTATTTATTTTGGGCCAAGTATTTTCTGTATGATATGTCGCTTTTACCATTGGATCACCAATACCTTTAAATAAATCTACACTCTGAGCGAGTCAACCTGCCTTGCCTTCTGCTGATTTCATGCCCTTATGACTGCTACAAGGTCCCTGTTTTACAATTTCATAATCAAAATGTGTTGTAAACAAAATAATGAAAAGGGTTGTCTGTTAGCCTCAATAAATATACTAAGCTTTGAACAAGTCATTGCATGTATAGATTTATTTTTTACTTGACTCAAGACTCGACCCAGTCTACTTGGGACTCAAATTGAGACTTGGATCTTGTGACTTGATACTTGCTCATGATTCGAATAATGGTGACATGGTCCCACCTCTGGGATGCGTAGTGGAAATGGCCTTCTGTAAGGTCTCTGAACACTATTGCTCTCTATTTACATTGATACAGCTGCAAATAGTTCAGATTTGTCAAGCATCATACTCTTTCTCTATCCTATATCTATCTCCCTCACCAACTCAATGATTTAGCGCCTCTCGCCAATAATCCACACGTGATTGGGTTACACATCATTTCCACCAAGCCCAGACAGACATGGTGCACTCACTGTACAACAATAAGGCCCCATCAACAAATATCAATGAGTATTGTTATTATGATACACCACATTAACCATTGTGCAGAGAGTTAGTATAATAGACTTCAATATGTTTACTAGATGATAAAGGGGGAGTGTCATGGCCACCAACAGGGAGATGGCTGTTTATCAGAGCGGGATGGTGGGTGAATTGGAGCATGGCGTCAAAGGACCTTGGGCCCAAAGAAGAGGGGAGAGTACAGTGTGTGTCATCTCCTCCACTAATGCTGTGGGCCCCCGGAGTGCAGCACCTGCCTGGCTATATTTACAGAGCAATTACGGAGCAAAAACACACAAGCGTGTGCACAACTGTAATGTAGGAGTGCTGGCCTCTAGCTTAAAGCAGGAATCCGCAGATCGTGGGTCACCCTATGCCACCTCACTTGTTGTGTAATGTTTTCACTTCGAACGAAAACAAGGGGGTTGAGCCCTGAGCCACCTTCGGCTGTCCTTCTGGGAAAGGTGTGTCTTTGCGTTAAATCCTGCCTACTCTAATTACTCTGCTGCCATGGCCACTGAGCTGGATAGGAAGTGAAAGTAACTTGCAAGCTAACGTTACAGCCGCCAGAAACAAACACAGAGCAGACGAAGCCAACAAGCTAGCTAACTTGTTTGCAGATAAACTGTCCTTGTAGCAGGGACAACAGAAACAAGCATCATTCTTGGTTCTTGGATCTGAATCAGCTCGCCCCCAAAAGAGAAAAAGAAGCGAGAAAAAGACTGCTCATGACCAATCAAGAAATCGGATAAACATTGGAATTAATTTTGAAAGGTGGAAGAGTGACACCAAAATGGCCATCGTTCTCATGGACTTGTAGGTAAGTGTTGGGTTGGGTTTTTAGCCTGCTAGTTACGTTAGCTGCTAACCTTAGTGCAGGGCTCTTCAACCCTGTTCCTGGAGAGCTACCCTCCTGTAGCTGATCAATCCAACCCCACTTGTAACTAACCTGATTCAGCTTATCAACCAGCTAATTATTAGAATCAGGTGCGCTAGATTAGGGTTGGAACAAAAACCTACAGTACAGTAGCTCTTAGTGTGGTCAATGGTCAAGCTAGCTAACATCATCTGTATTCGGACTGTTTTGTACTCAAAGGAATCTAAGGATAGCATAATTTAGCTACACTGCATAAACCCCACAACATGCCCAATGCCTTTATTTCAACTAGCTAATGTTAGCCAGGTAAAGCTAGATATGCAGATTGTTGACATGATAGTATGTTTGGTTTTTAGATTATAATGCTAGCTAGCTAGGTGGTCAACAGCATTTTCGGGCCAGGACCACCCCAGAAAATGCATCTAGCTATAAAATTCGGTAGAGTAACATCACACAAACATTTATTTCTCAGGGAGATACTGGTGGAGACAGTCTGATTTCGAAGGGACCCGAGGTTGTAGAAGTTGTGGTTGTAGAAAAATCAACACCAAAAGAGAGGTAAGAAATGCTATGGAATTTTTTGTTATGCTTTGTGATTCAATAACTATTTGGCTGGTAATCAACCAAAATAGTTAGCTACATAAAGCTATGTTTGCCTGTTCAACACATTGCCTATATAGCATTGGTTCGTACTGTGAACTGCCCAACTTGATTGACTGAATGAATATCCAACGTGGTCAGTCAAGTACACAATGGCACCTCTGCATGACATATTGGTAGACTATGGGCCATCAAGTAATAGGATGGAACATTAGCATGACACATGTTTAACTGGTTACAGCACAACACCACATCATATGTATGTAAAGGACACTTATTGTGACACTGACTTATTTGGTAGTAATGTCTTTCCACCCCCCCCATTTAATTGTGGTCAACAGAGCATCTATGGTGATTCACAATCCTGGATAGCATTGAAGAAGATGTGGTTGAATTCATAAACGGTGCGTACGTTCTCACTATAATGTACTCATATTCCATCAATATTATGTTATCAAATCAAAATCCACATTTATTTGGCATATGCACAGGATACAGTGGAGTGTATACGGGAGTATGTCATTGCATTGTACAGTAGACTATTGAAGTAACAATGTGTATGTCAATCTATAATGCCCAGGATAGCTTGGACCTGTTGGATGGAGGAAACAAAGTCAGCCATAGATGATGATGAACATCCTAACCATTCATCTACACTACATGTGTTCTATCAGCATTGTGTCAATGTGACATTCTACCTGCTACAACAGAAACCAACCAAATCAACTTTATTTCTCATTATTTCAATTCACAAGATAGAATGAATGCGCCATTGAGAATTGAACCTCTGTAGCAGGGCCGTAAGGATGCATTGCGGTCATACTGGCTCTGATTACCTCCAAGTAAGGAGTGAAAGGTATGAACCAGGAGCATCACATAACAGTTTCTGGCCTGGAGGTGTGGGACCTGGCAACAGGGTCATCATTCCATGTTGCTGTGTGTGGCGAGTACTGGCCTCCTTTCGTGATCCGTTGCGGCACCATGTAGGCTTTTTTCCTGGGAGCTGGTAGCTAGCTGCATATGTCCTGCCTTGTATGTGTATTTTATATAAGTGTTCAGTTGTCATTGTAATTGTCCCATAATTTTTACCTTGTAAAGTTTTTAAAACATGGATTTTTACATAAGAGAGATTTATGTGGTCCGTTTTTTTATCATGCAGCAAGTAGTCCAAGTCATCCATGGTTCTGTGACTCCGGCAGTGTTGATGCTGATGGGAGACATCACTGAAATGTATAAAAATCACGTAGAGCTGTATTCTTGGCTACAGGATCATAAGCAATTTCCGGTCTGGACTCCCTGCAAAGAACATACTGCAAGGGTCAAACATCCGCTATTCAGTGTAGACCCCCACACATAAGAGGCCCTGCCCCTACATAAAAAAGAGCCAGCGCTCATTTTTTATAAGTTGAACTGAAGATTTGTTTTTAAGTGCATTAGACAAACCATTAACAGCTATCACAGTTCGGCTACATACCGTAGCCTACTATTCAACAAGCTAGGCCAAGAGATTTCTACATGTAACTGCCATGTAAATGCATAGTTATAGGGTCACAGGAAGCATATTTTTCCCAGCATTGCAGTGGCCTACTGCATCTCTAAACATTGATTGCAAAAGGCTTTCAGAATTAAATACCTCTGGGAGTTTAATATTTTCCTTTGATATCCTCAAGGACACAAATTCAGAGTGCTGTGCATATTACAATTTTGGTAATTGCACAAGTAGGCTAAGGTTAATATAATAATTGTCATTTATCAGATACTTTTATCCAAAGCAACTTTCAGTTTATGTATAGGCTCTTCTGTAGACCAGACCTCTGACCCTTGCGGGATATTGTGTTGCAAGCAACTATGCTCCTACCAACTGAGCACAGAAGCAAAAACATTAAGCCCTCTCTACACCTATTCAATAACATGAATTCAATATAATTGATTTGATTGTAAATGGCAAATATTTGAAAATAAACTATGTCACAGTCACACTTAGCCTACATAATAAATACAGACAGGACGACCGTATCACGAAGTAGCTCTCACTAGAGCGATTGCTAAGTCCAACTCAATCATGGATAGACAGAGAGAGAACGCCAGCGGGTGTGGTTAGTGACTTTACAGTCTACGAAGAGATTTTCCATGCAGGTAGGGTTATTAGGTGAAGTCAACAGAGAGAAAAAGTGGCCTTAATAAGTAATACATATTAGGAACTTTGTCATTCCTCCTCCTTAGATCTCACCCCTCACCTAGTCAGGTCTCAACTCTGCACTAGTCAAGTCTCACCCCTCCTCCTCAATAAAATAATAAAAAATATAAATCCTCCTCAATCCTGTGTTGCTTTAGCAGTATGCTTAGGGTCATATGCTTTTTTCTGGCCACTCTTCCGTAAAGCCCAGCTGTGTGGAGTGTACGGCTTAAAGTGGTCCTATGGACAGATACTCCAGTCTCCACTGTGGCGCTTTGCAGCTCCTTCAGGGTTATCTTTGGTCTCTTTGTTGCCTCTCTGATTAATGCCCTCCTTGCCTGGTCCGTGAGTTTTGGTGGGCGGCCCTCTCTTGGCAGGTTTATTGTGGTGCCATATTCTTTCCATTTTTTATAATGGATTTAATGGGGCTCCGTGGGATGTTCAAAGTTTCTGATATTTTTGTATAACCCAACCCTGATCTATACTTCTCCACAACTTTGTCCCTGACCTGTTTGGAGAGCTCCTTGGTCTTCATGGTGCCGCTTGCTTGGTGGTGCCCCTTGCTTAGTGGTGTTGCAGACTCTGGGGCCTTTCAGAACAAGTGTATATATACTAAGATCATGTGACAGATCATGTGACACTTAGATTGCACACAGGTGGACTTTATTTAACTAATTATGTGACTTCTGAAGGTAATTGGTTGCACCAGATCTTATTTAGGGGCTTTATAGCAAAGGGGGTGAATACATATGCACACACCACTTTTCCGTTATTTATTTTTTAGAATTTTCTGAAACAAGTTATTTTTTTCATTTCACTTCACCAATTTGGACTATTTTGTGTATGTCCATTACATGAAATCCAAATAAAAATCAATTTATATTACAGGTTGTAATGCAAGAAAATAGGAAAAACACCAAGGGGGATGAATACTTTTGCAAGGCAAACCCTCCCCTAATCAAGAATCAAATATAATTAGCTAGCTAACTTCCTATTAGCTAGCTATCTTGATGTATTCATCATTGTAATCACAATGTAAAGGCAAGCTCCAAATGCATTTGTAGGTAACATCCATGGAAGGGGTTGAAAGGACAGCCCCTGCAAACAAAAATGAGTCGTTAAGACGTCCCCAGAACGTCACACAATGGTAGTCTAAAGTGGTCAGGACGTTGTGTCACATGTCCTGGAGGTTTTGTCTAGTTTCCGGATTGTCCAGGAGATGTCTTCAAGGATGTTCTTGGGGCAATGTATCTTGGTCCCCTGGAGGTTTTGTCTAGTTCCTAGTTTGTCCCAGGTGTAATATTCCATATGTTTAATATGAATAATAAAGTAATGTCCAGACACAGATCCAGTTGACGGTTGTTTATCTAGAAGCGTTGCATGGCTCACACAATCACGTTCAGTGGTTGACTGACTACCATAAACTGTAGTACTATGGATCCACCATGTGGTGTCATATTAGGTTAGTGTTGTCGTAAACAATTATCAGTCATAATGTACTGTCGTGCCTAAACATTACACCGGGGATGTCCCTGAGGAAGTTTTCAGGACATTCTTGGAATGTTGAGTAATGATTCCCAGGAGGTTTTGTCTAGTTCCCGGTTTGTCCCAAGGGATGTCACCAAGGATGTTTTTAGGATGCTCTTGGGATGTTGTGTCATGGTCCCGTGGAGGTTTTTGTCTAGTTATCGGCTTGTTCCAGGGACGTCACCTGATAGTTGCAAAGAAACGATCCCCCCCCAAAAAAAACGTTCTTCCCAGGGCACTTGCATCCTAGTTTCTTTACACATTATCCCATGTTACTGTTGCCAACCCCATCAAGACCCTGATTGGTGAGCCACTGATCCATTCACAGCTCTTTGTCTGTTGGCAATGTTAGCAACACCCACACACAGATAGTGCTTTTAACATAGTGTTTTCAACTTATACTGAACAAAAATGTTAACGCAACATGTAAAGTGTTGGTCCCATGTTTCATTGGCTAAAATACAAGATCCCAGAAATGCTCCATGTTTACATCCCTGTTTGTGAGCATTTCTCCTTTGCCAAGATAGTCCATCCACCTGACAGGTGTGGCATATCAAGAAGCTGATTAAACAGCATGATCATTACACAGGTGCACCTTGTGCTGGGGATAATAAAAGGCCACCCTAAAATGTGCAGTTTTGCCAAACAACACAATGCCACAGATGTCTCAAGTTTTGAGGGAGCGCACAATTGGCATGCGTACTGCATGAATGCCCACCAGAGCTGTTGCCAGATAATTTAATGTTCATTTCTCTACCATAAGCCGTCGTTTTAGATAATTTGGCAGTACGTCCAACTGGCCTCACAACTGCAGACCACGTGTAACCACGCCAGCCCAACACCTCCACATCCGGCTTCTTCACCTGCAGGATGGTCTGAGATGAGCCACGAGGACAGCTGATGAAACTGTGGGTTTGCACAACCAAATAATTATTTGGGGAAACTGTCTCAGGGAAGGTCATCTACGTGCTCGTCTTGAACTGACTGCAGTTCGGCGTCGTAACCGACCTCAGTGGGCAAATGCTCACCTTCGATGACCACTGGAGAAGTGTGCTCTTCACTATTTTACCTGAACAGCCTACCACTTACCTCAAACCCCATACCATTTAATTACTTTACTTATAATGGTTTGGGACACCTGGGACCATCACTTGACATCCTGACGACTGGTAAAACAAATGTTCGATTCCCACGGGGGTATGAAAAATAAATAAAAATAAAAATAATGTATGCACATGTAACTGTAAGTCGCTCTGGATAAGAGCGTCTGCTAAATGACTAAAATGTAAATGTAAATGTCTTCAGAACGTCTTAAAAGCGTCCTTACATGGTCCTCAATGACGTCCTGCTTACTTACAGTGAACTAGAGTCCCAGTGGTTCTCAGTGGGGGTCACGAGTGTGAAACTGCTTGCTAAGGTTATGGTTAGGGTTAGAGCTAGGGTTAGTAGATAGTTAGTTGAAATGTTACTAATAGTCTGTAGATAGTCTGTACTAGAACATCTACAAATGGACTACCCAAATAAAGTGTTATCAAAAAATAAGGTAGCACTTAATAATAACTCCATGTAATAAAGAATTTATAATGAATAAGTAAATCGTTAATTAATCATTTATTAATCATTACTCACACATTTGTTAATGTAAGTAAGCTAGTTCACACATTTATAAAACACTTTTAAAGTATGTATAATGATTCAAAATATCCTTCATAAGATGTTTAATATAGGTCCTTATAAACCATTTACTAATCATTAGTAAAGTATTTTTGCGTGGCCTCATGTAAAGTGAGGGCTATTTATACTTTTATTAATGTTTTGAGTGACCAGTGTAATTTCTAACGGAAAGCTGGACATGCCATTGGTAGACATTCCAGCAGTAACTGATGCTCCTTAAGGTCTCAAAATGGTAAAAGAATAAGCACAAAACAGGATGTTTAAGGAAATAATATCAAACATGTAAGCGCATTCATCTTAAGATAGCTAGGTGAAACAACCACACACAGTCAAATATACAAGATACAAACATTCGATTCCAGCTAAACAGTGCCTTCAGAAAGTATTCAGACCCCTTGACTTTTTCCACATTTTGTTACGTTACAGCCTTATTCTAAAATTGATTAAATAGCTGTTTTTCTTTATCAATCTTCACACAATACCCCATAATGACAAAGCAAAAACAGGTTTTTAGACATTTTAGCTAGTTTATTAAAAATAAAGCATGATGCTGCCACCACCATGCTTCACCGTAGGGATGGTTCCAGGATTCCTCCAAACGTGACGCTTGGCATTCAGGCCATAGAATTCAATCTTGGTTTCATCAGACCAGAGAATCTTGTTTCTCATGGTCTGAGAGTCTTTAGGTGCCTTTTGGCAAACTCTAAGCGGGCTGTCATGTGCCTTTTTACTGAGGAGTGGCTTCCGTCTGGCCACTCTACCATAAAGGCCTGATTGGTGGAGTGCTGCAGAGATGGTTGTCCTTCTGGAAGGTTCTCCCATCTCCACAGAGGAACTCTAGAGCTCTGTCAGAGTGACCATCAGGTTCTTGGTCACCTCCCTGACCAAGGCCCTTTTCCCCCGATTGCTCAGTTTGTCTGGGTGGCCAGCTCTAGGAAGAGTCTTGGTGGTTCCAAAAGAATGATGGAGGCCACTGTGTTCTTGGGGACATTCAATACTGCAGAAATGTTTTGGTACCCTTCCCCAGATCTGTGCTTCGACACAATCCTGTCTTGGAGCTCTACCGACAATTCCTTAGACCTCATGGCTTAGGAATCATGTCCAATCAATTTAATTTACCACATGTGGACTCCAATCAAGTTGTAGAAACATCTCAAGGATGATCAATGGAAACAGGATCCACCTGAGCTCAATTTCTAGTCGTATAGAAAAGGGTCTGAATACTTATAAGGTATTTCTGTTTTAAATTTTTAATCAATTTGCAAAAAAAACAGTTTTCGCTTTGTCATTATGGGGTATTGTGTATAGACTGCTGAGGATTATTATTATTTTTCATCCAATTTAGAATAAGGCTCTAACGTAACAATGTGGAAAAAGTCAAGGGGTCTGCATACTTTCCGAAGGCCCTGTATAGCGTTTTGCAAAAACACACATTTTCATACACATCTAAAATCTATTAAAACATTTGAGAACAGTAATATTTGACACACACATACAGGTACCCATAAGCAACCATATTTTATGAAAAAACAAATGTGTAAAATGTTGTATATTTATATTTTTTGTTTCCTTACCGCTTCAGCAGTCTATGGACTGCTCTAAGGAGTGACTGCAATCCAAGAAACGCTAATGTTAGCATCTTCAGAAGAAAAACATTACTTTACATAGTATGTCTGAAGTTGTGTCACACTTTTACAACAGTCTGACTCTTTTGTAATAAAATGTTCAATATATTTTCTTAAACATTCTCTATATTGTGTGCTTTTTGTTTAACCATTCATACAGTATGTTCTAGGGCAGTGATTCCCAACCTTTTTCGGTTACTGTACCACCAACTGAATTTTGCGCTGCCTGGAGTACCCCTGAAGTACCCCCTCATGTGAATTTTACCAGTAAACCTATGATCTCATGACTTCTAAAGTACCCCCTGTGGATAGGCCAAGTACCCCCAGGGGTACTAGTACCCTTGAGACCTTAATCTCTGTTGGTTTAAGCTCTTAAATCGCTATATCTACTAAGCTAACATATGGAATTGTTTTAAGATGGTCATAAAATGTATCATTTAGCCATTTGATTTCTAATTTTAGGACCCCTGTAGGTATATAAAAAAATGTTTGCTGAAAGAGCTTGTGTTTTTAATTTACTATGCTTAATACATCAAGATAGCTAGCTAATAGGAAGTTAGCTAGCTGATGATATTTGATTAACTTAGCTGTACAGTAAATTTATCTAGATAGCTAGCAGCTCATACACAGTGACCTACTGTAGGTAGATGGCTAGCTAGCTAATAATAAAATGTTTTTTTGTGGGGGTTTTCAAATTAATTTTCTTAGATGCATGAATAGGTTTTCCCACTGCCTCCATTTTTTGAGCTCCACAGAGAAACTAAACAATCTACTCTAAGAATGTATTCTGTCCAATTGTGTGAATAAAAGAGTGCAAGGGTAAGGGGTGAGATGAAGAACTGAGTCTTGACTAGAGCAGGGGTGATAACTGACCAATGCAGGGGTGAGTGATGAGGAGGGGTGACGCTTGACTAGTGCAAGGTTGATACTTGTCTAGGGGAGGGGTTGGGGGTTAAAGAAGGAGGAGAGGTGATGATTGAGGGAAGATGGATGAAACAGGAGCAGATCTTGTAAATAATGGTGGTGAAAGCGAGGAAGATTGGACTATGGTCAAAAAAAAAGGGAAACGGAGCAAAGTACTATTGGGAAACAAAAAACGTTCTGTGAATGTCCCCTCTGTGAATGTCCCCTATGAGTACAGTTTTTTGAGGAGGAATCCATTTGAAATATCCAGACTGGTGGATAGAGTGTTGGGTAAAGTAAATTCAGTAAGGATTACGAGAAGTGGCCTTGTTTTGATTTTGTGTACCTCTGAGGAACAGAAGGAGCTGGTGTTGCGTCACACCCGATTCGAGAAGGTTGCCGTATCGTGCGTGGCTCTTTGGAGCAAGGCACCCCTTAAGGGGGTAATATCTGGCGTTTTGTGGGAAGTCGATGTGATGAAAATTAAAAATATCCCTGGAGTGATTGATGCACGTCAAATGAATCAAGTAGTTAATGGAGAGAAAGTGAAGAGTCTATCTGTTATTTTGTTTTTTGAAGCAGAGTCCCTCCCTCCCTCCCCAGTTGAAGTTGGAGTATATGAATTACTGTGTAAGAGCGTTAATGTCCCAAGATTGCTGAAGTGTGATCGCTGAAGTGCCTTTGGACATGTGGAAAGTGTCTGTAGAAGAAAGAAGCCAAGGTGTGAAAGTTGTGGAGAAATCATATTGAGTGTAGTTTGAGTTTTGATCGTGTGAAACGTTGCAATTGTGGTGGGAACTATGTTGCTTCATCATTAAAATGCCCGATGAGGGTGAAGGAAAATGAGGTGGCTAAAGTCAGGGCCAACCAGAACATATCATATGCAGCGGCTGTCAAGAGGGTTGCGGGAATGAATGGTCCAGAAGGGCCTATGGTGGAGGATAGGCATTCACGGCATGAGGCACGTGTTGCCTCTCTTCAGCCGGACCCAGATATTGTACAGGTTAAGAAGGTGGACTTTACTCTTTATGGCTATGTTGATCTGTCAAAGTAGAAAAAAAGTATAGAAAGATGGACATCATTGTGGATGAGGCAGAGCGGTTTCTGGGATTGGAGGACTTCTCGTCAAAGGAGTTACATGAAAGGCTGTCACGAGCCGTACTACCCTCTCAAGCCCCAGAGCCTGAGTGGGGAGATATGGAACTTTGAAGGACAGAAGAAGTCTGTTTTGCTTACTTTAGTGTTTAAAAAAAAAACTATTTTAGTTGTGAAGAGTAAATTAGTTATCCCAATCAAGTAGGGTTTACTTTTTACTTTGAATCCATTAGTGGGCAGCAATACAATTTTGGGGATGTAGTCTGCCCTGAAACCCCACTGAAGAAGAAGAAGAGTTGATATTTGGCTAGGGGAGGGGTGAGCGTTGAGGAGGAGGAATGACGGAGTTCCTAATATGTATTACGTACCTAGTGGCTATATCAGTTCTATCAGAGTAAGTTTGGACCCATTCTGTTCAATCTCCTCTGCTATCTTGTCGTGCCAGTTTGACGGAAAGGTCGAAACATGTTGGTTGCTGAACGAAGGACAGAAACTGCATGTCAATGTTCCTGATGAATGTTGTTTTTGTAACTGACCATTGGAACTTTTCTGACAGTCTGTGCGCTAGAATCTGCATGAGAGGTAGGTGACAACACGAAAACGTGTAAAATTTTAATACAGCGGTAAAATTGTAATAAAGCGGTATTACTGATGCCACACTGCTATTTGAGGTCGGGCTAAAGCTATCTATTGAATCCTTGATAACGGGTTCAAATTCCAGATGGACTTGTTACATTTGAGCGTCATGTATTTGTTATTTTATTTCAATAAACCACAATGCTAGTTTATTGTTGTGTACATAACTAATTTATTAAGGCAACGGATATCAATTTTTCTGTCCATCTGCTGAAATTATGTGCATATTTGTTATTATATTTTTCAATGAAGGGCCACCCAGCACTTTTCAATCAAGTAGGGCAGCACCCCACCACTTTTGATTTGGTTTAATAAACATTATTGTTGCAAAAGCGTTAAAAGGGGTTACAAAGTAATCATTTTCACACTAATTTAACTCATAATTTGTCACCTCGGGCACAATTAATCTATGCTTCACATCGGAGTGCTGCAGGTTCTGTGCGTGTCTTGACCAATCAGATTCACGGAAATCAAAGGTTGCGCGGCACGGCACTACGCAATAAAGAATGCAAAACTCGCTCTTCACTTTCCAACGGTATTTATTTAGCAAACATGATAACGCATCACTTCCGACAGACACAAGCCAAAACTGTTAACAGAAATGTTGCAGCAGCCTACATCAAAATATTACCAATCTGACATGGTGTATGCCATAAAAAACGGAATGTCCAGTCTCAGCATTGGCCTACAATCGCAGTTGAATACAGCATACTCTGCCAAGGTAAACGAACCGGTAACATTATGTATTTATAGGCCATTTATTTTTGTCAGGAGACAAATGTGCGCAAATTTGGTTTATATTCAAACTTCGGCTGGCTAAACTACCTAGACATTTTCAATCCAAAATTAGTAACTGGAAAATCAATCAACACAATAGTAATGACATGAATAGACTGTGTGAGTAATTTTTTATATACAGATGCATTGGCGGACTAAACTGTGGAAACTAGCTCCATCGATTCGCCCAAGGTCGAAAAATAAATAATTATATATATTATGAAATGCCCACCTTGTACCTATGTTTGTCCTTTTGTATTTGCGTTACTTTCTTTGTTTGCTGAAATTCATACTTTTTCTATAAATATTAAAATACAGCCACCGACTGTTTGATCATTGCTTTTGCTCAAAGATGGCAACTCAGCGCAAATGGCATGTGCCAATTGAATCTCAACAAGGAAACAGTAGGTTTTATTTGATTAATGTTTAGTATGGATTTCAGCAAATACAAAAGGACAAACATAGGTACAAGGTGGGCGTTTAATAATGTACATTTTTGAAGTATTGACGGAATCTATGTAGTCGGAGTTAGATTCCACAAAGCCTGGTCTCGGATCCACGCCGTTGGTGAAGTTAATCAGAAGAGAGGAGTTTATGCTGCTACAGATGCATACCCCCCCCCCTTTTCCCTTCAGACCAGCCTCAGTGTGTCGGGGCATGGACTCAACAAGGTGTCGAAAACGTTCCACAGGGATGCTGGCCCATGTTGACTGACTCCAATGCGTGAAAATTCCCAGCAGTGTTGCAGTTCTTGACACAAACCGGTACGCCTGGCACTTATTACCATACCCTGTTCAAAGATACTTTTGTCTTGCCCATTCACCCTCTGAATGGCACACATACACAAACCATATTTCAATTGTCTCAAGGCTTAAAAATCATTCTTTAACCTGTCTCCTCCCCTTAATCTACACTGATTTGAAGTGGATTTAACAAGTTACATCAATAAGGGATCATAGCTTTCACCTGGATTCACCTAGTCAGTCTGTGATGGAATATTTTGTATACTCAGTGTATACAAGCCATAAGACTCCTGAACAGCTAATCAAATGGCTACCTGAACTATTTGCATTGCCACCCCCCCACCCCCTCTTTTATGCTGCTGCTACTCTCTGTTTACTATCTATGCATAGTCACTTTAACTATACCTACATGTACATATTACCTCAGTTACCTCGACTGACCGGTGCCCCCGCACATTGACACTGTACCGGTACCCCCTGTATATAGCCTCAATTTTTTTTTACTTAACACTTATTTTTCATAAACTGCATTGTTGGTTAAGGGCTTGTAAGTAAGCATTCCACTGTAAGGTCTACACCTGTTGTATTCGGCACATGTGACAAATACAATTTGATTTGATTTGAAAGACACAGGTCCCATCATAGCCCATATAAAACAATTTTACAACTGATTAATCCCTATGTCATACCGTACAGGGTCCAGAGCCTGAAATAGCCTATGCATTTATGTGACAAAGGTTTGCGTCATTTTATTACATGATTATTAATGTTTAATATTTATTATTTCAGTGAAAATATTAGGCTAAGATCATATGTAACATATTATCCGCACAAAATAAGATGAATAGGCCCAATTATGGGGGACGTAGAGATACCTCCCTTTTAAACCATTTGTTACAGGAGTAGCTTTAAAGTTTTATTTTCTTTCATATGTGACCGACCAGCTCGATTCGGTCTTATGTAGGAAAATTTGAAATTGTGTTTTTTTTACATTGGATAAAAGTAGACACTCAGAGCTAGAAAATGGCATATCATACACTAGAGTTGAGGAACAATGGGAATGCAATTCTGCTTTGAAAGTTGATAAACTTGTAACCTCACTTTTGAGAAAATGGCCTTTGAATGTTTTGGTACACCCACTGGAGAACTCTTCTTCTACACCCATTCAGCATCGTTCACACCATCTTAAGCTATAGCCCCGCCCGTAAATTTAGAGTGTTGTCAGATTGTCGGTTCGTAAATTCAGACTGTTTCGCTCTCGGGGCGTTCAGAGCGCACACTGGGCGCTCTGGCCAAGGAGTAGTGTTGATCCGAGCGTTCTGTCATAACAGCGGCAGTCAAGTACCCAAGCTAACGTTGGCTAGCTTGTTAGCTACTTCCAGACACAAATGAGAGAACAGCTCACTCTGACCATGTTATTTGCTCTAGCAGAGTTGGTTAGGCTGTTTTTATGTTATCCAGAGTGTTGGTGACTGCAACTGTGCTGCTGGCAACAATTTAATTATGCTTTTTTGCCAACATTTACTGACACCGGCCATATTCAACGGGTGTTGAGCGTTCGTAAGTTATTCTGCCTTCTGGCACACTCAGACGAGAGTGCCCTGAAATCAGAGTAGATAGCCAGAGCGAATTTACCAGCTACGTCTATCAACAGTTGTCGCATTGACATCATGAACATTCTATTGAAATGGTTACTTGCATAGTGGAGTCTTTTGTTAAGACATGTAGCTAGCTAGCTAAACAATGAACCATAATCCCAACTCATGATGTTACTACCCTACAGTTGAGGAACAATGGGAAAGTAATTCTGCTTTGAAAGTTCATAAACTTGTAACCCCACTTTTGAGAGAATGGCCCTTGAATGTTTTGTTAAACCTACTGGAGAGCTCTTTGTCTATACCCATTCAGCATCGTTCACACCCTCTTAAGCCTTAGCCCCACCCATCTCTTTAAGGATTCACATGTGAGGCCATGTGCTAAACAGAGTGAGTACGGTAGTGTACTAAACAACCAAAGATTTCAAGACTAAAGGCTGGTTTATACTACAGCTATCGACATATCTGTAGACAGTTGTCGCAGTGACATCATGAACATTCTATTGTCGTCCGACATCAAACTTGTCATTGTCGTTATGAAAAAGTATGAACACGACAGGCTGCATGACATCAGCAGCCTGTTGATCCAAAATAGCATAAGTGGTGTATTTTAACACCAATAAACCCATCCGTTTAAATATGAATTTAGTATATGTCAATCTAGCAAACCAGGCAACTAAAATAAACGTTGTAAACAATTTTTTGGTTCATTTCTAGCTTGTTAGCTAACGTTAAGTTAGCTGGCTAGCCAGCTCAAATACTGATCATAGCTGACAGCGCCTTAACTTTAGCCAGTTTTTTGTCATTATTACAAGAAAATAAACTCACAACAAGATCCTTATTTACAAGTTAATGGCAAGCTATTTACAGAAAATAGCTTACGGTTGTGAGTGTGACGAAATAAAAGCAGCTCATTCTACCGGAGAATTTTAGAACTTGGACACTGTCTCTTTGGCCTAACGTAATTAGAAACGTATAATAACTGAAAATGAGAATAGCCCACTATTACCCGTATACATGGATGAACGCTTCTCCCTCTCTGTCACGGATACCATGGTTGCCCTTAGTTTGAAGATGTAATCCGGAGACATGTTTTATACAACCGCCTTCTGTGTTCTCTTTTCGACTCTCTCCGCATATTTGCAATCAAACACCAGAATTTTCTCCATCTCCTTAGCTATCATACTTCACTTCCACCGGGCATTCCACTGATTTCAAAACTCGTTCAACTTCTTCCGTGACAACAACACTGTTGAGCTCTGTTAATTCCCCATCACTGTTATTAGAAGACTCTACAATTAAAATGTTTATACCTAAGTCAGGGATTTCCTCATCGTCTGATATATTTTCAGAGTCAGAGTCGACATGGCACGATCATCCTCCAGGAAGTGGAGAGCATTAGCAACACTCTTGCAGTTCTTTGTGATATCTTTAAAAAAAATCAGCGTTAGAAAGGATTACCTACACATACTGAGCAGCTCATGTTATAGACAGAAGAAGCTACATGGCAGACCAGTCCGAACTCATCTCTCGGCATGTCTAGCCCATCCATTATCTCAGCCAATCATGGCTAGCGGGAAGGTTCCTGCCTTTTTCCGTGGCTAAACCAACTAGGCTCGTAATTTATCAATTTTATTCATATTTACAGATGGCATACAAGTTTGTTATTAAGGCACACGAAAGTTCACATGTTCCAGAAGGCATTTCTGCCAAAAAACATATTTCGATAAAAAATACATGTTTATGTTCAAATGCCTCTCCTGTGAAGTAGTGACGTGCAACATACGCATATGCCGACAGGATGTCAGTACAGTAATAGAGGTGTGTTGGATTCACAGTGTCAGTGGTCATAACCACACAGCCACACACTTTTCACTCTCAAATTGTCAATCATTGTTTTGAGAATAGCCCACTTTCCTTTTGTCACGCTCTGGCTCCGGGACTTTGTATGTTGAGCCAGGGTGTGTTCGTTTCGTGGTGTTCTGTTTGGTTGGGTTGTTCTATGTGGTTGTATTTCTTTGTTTGAATGAGTGATTCCCAATCAGAGGTAACAAGTGTCAGCTGTTGGCTCGTTGTCTCTGATTGGGAGCCATATTTATACTGTCTGTTTTCACCTTGGGGTTGTGGGTTTTTGTTCCGTGTTCAGTCAGTGTTACTGTGGACTTCACGATCGTGTTTTGTTTTGTACTTGTGCTTTAACTAATTAAAGTCATGTTCGTTTCACACGCTGCGCCTTGGTCTACTCCTTCTCGTCAAGACGATCGTGACACCTTTAGCACAGGTTTAATGGACAAACATCAGTGGACTCAACCAAATTGAGTATGTAGGTAGGGTTTTGAATTTATTCAGGCCAATTAATATTTTCATTCATCCAGTAGCCTACAATTTTTTTTCATAATAATTACTTTCATCCAAATGTAAAATGTCAGTTTGGCTATAGCCTATTATTACACTGTCACCACCAGATAGTCGATTGCCTTGATATGATTTATTCGTCACCACTTACACCAGGGGTTCCCAAGGTTTTTTAGCCCGTGACTCCATTTTGATATTAAAACAAAAAATTAAACCCCAACATGTTAAAAGTTATGTAATCACCAACCAATTTTTACTTTTTTAATTGGAGCTATTTTTATTATTTTTTATTTTATTTCACCTTTATTTAACCAGGTAAGCCTGTTGAGAACAAGTTCTCATTTACAACTGCGACCTGGCTAAGATAAAGCAAAGGAGTGCGATAAAAACAACAACAACACAGAGTTACAAATGGAATTAACAAAACGTACAGTCAATAACACAATAGAAAATCTATATACAGTGTGTGCAAATGTAGTAAGTTATGGAGGTAAGGCAATAAATAGGCCATAGTGCAAAATAATTACAATTTAGTATTAACACTGGAGTGATAGATGTGCAGAAGATGATGTGCAAATAGAGATACTGGGGTGCAAATGAGCAAAATAAATAACAATGTAAATAACAATATGGGGATGAGGTAGTTGTGTGGGCTAATTACAGGTCTGTGTACAGGTGCAGTGATCGGTAAGCTGCTCTGACAACTGATGCTTAAAGTTAGTGAGGGAGATAAGTGTCTCCAGCTTCAGAGATTTTTGCAGTTCGTTCCAGTCATTTGCAGCAGAGAACTGGAAGGAATGGCGGCCAAAGGAGGTGTTGGCTTTGGGGATGACCAGTGAGATATACCTGCTGGAACGCATACTACGGGTGGGTGTTGCTATGGTGACCAATGATCTAAGATAAGGCAGGGATTTGCCTAGAAGTGATTTATAGATGACCTGGAGCCAGTGGGTTTGGCGACGAATATGTAGTGAGGGCCAGCCAACGAGAGCGTACAGGTCACAATGGTGGGTAGTATTTGGGGCTTTGGTGACAAAACGGATGGCACTGTGATAAACTACATCCAATTTGCTGAGTAGAGTGTTGGAAGTTATTTTGTAAATGACATCGCCGAAGTCAAGGATCGGTAGGATAGTCAGTTTTACGAGTGCATGTTTAGCAGCATGAGTGAAGGAGGCTTTGTTGCGAAATAGGAAGCCGATTCTAGATTTAACTTTGGATTGGATATGCTTAATGTGAGTCTGGAAGGAGAGTTTACGGTCTAACCAGACACCTAGGTACTTGTAGTTGTCCACATATTCTAAGTCAGACCCGCCGAGAGTAGTGATTCCCATTACGGACGCAGGCAATGAGGCAGTGATCGCTGAGATCCTGGTTGAAGACAGTGGAGGTGTATTTAGAGGGTAAATTAGTCAGTATGATATCTATGAGGGTGCCCATGTTTACGGATTTAGGGTTGTACCTGGTAGGTTCCTTGATAATTTGTGTGAGATTGAGGGCATCTAGTTTAGATTGTAGGACAGCCGGGGTGTTAAGCATATCCCAGTTAAGGTCACCAAGCAGTACGAACTCTGAGGATAGATGGGGGGCAAGCAATTCACATATGGTGTCCAGGGCACAACTGGGGGCTGAGGGGGGTCTGTAGCAAGCAGCAACAGTGAGAGACTTATTTCTGGAAAGGTGGATTTTTAGAAGTAGAAGCTCAAACTGTTTGGGCACAAACCTGGATAGTATGATAGAGCTCTGCAGGCTATCTCTACAGTAGATTGCAACTCCGCCCCCTTTGTCAGTTCTATCTAGACGGAAAATGTTGTAGTTCGGAATGGAAATTTCTGAATTTTTGGTGGCCTTCCTAAGCCAAGATTCAGACATTGCTAGAACATCAGGGTTGGCAGAGTGTGCTAACGCAGTGAATAACTCAAACTTGGGGAGGAGACTTCTGATGTTAACATGCAAGAAACCAAGGCTTTTATGGTTACAGAAGTCAACAAATGATAGCGCCTGGGGGGTAGGAGTGATACTGGGGGCTACAGGGCCTGGGTTAACCTCTACATCACCAGAGGAACAGAGGAGGAATAGAATAAGGATACGGCTAAAGGCTTTAAGAACTGGTCTTCTAGTGCATTGGGTACAGAGAAAGGGTGCAGATTTCCGGGCGTTGTAGAATAGATTCAGGGCATTATGTACAGACAAGGATATGGAAGGATATGAGTACAGTGGAGGTACACCTAAGCATTGGGTAACTATGAAAGAGATAGCATCACTGGAGGTACGATTGAGCCGGTCTCCGCGTGTATGGGGGGTGGGACAAAGGAGTTCTCTGAGGCTGGTTGAGCTGAACTTGGGGCTCTACAGTGAAATTGTATAATAAGAACTAACCCAAACAGCAATAGGCTAGGCATAGTGACATGGGAGAGAGGCATAACGCAATCACAGGTGTTATTTGAGAGGGCTAAGACAACAACTGGTAATATTGACGAAAGTTTGGGCAGAGGCTAAACAGATAAACAGGATGGGGTACTGTGTAAAGGAACAGTCCAGCAGGCATTAGCTGTGTAGCTGAGTGATCATAAGGTCCAGTGAACAGCACTAAGTAAGTCCGGGAGCAGATCGTAGGCTGCTAAAGCACAGGCGAGCAGGAGGCTGTTGATTGCGCGTGCTAGCGGGCCGAGGGTAGCAGATGGATCTTTGTGGTCGTCGCAACGGGAAGCCTGTTGAAACCACATCAGACGATTACGTCGGCAGACCAGACGTGATGGATCGGTGGGGCTCCGTGTCGACACTAGGAGGTCCCGTCCGGTTGACAGAGAGGTAGATAGCCGGGAGATGGGCCTGGCTCGAGGCTAGCTCAAGGCTAACTGGTACGCCAGGAAGTGGATATTAGCCAACAACAACAGCCATTCGGTTGCAGCTAGCCAGTTGCGATGGTCCGGTGTTAAGGTCCAGTGATTCAGTGATTCCGGCAGAAAATCCGATATGCTCTGGGTCGATAGCACGCTGTGCAGACTGGCCAATAATTGTCCAGGCTAGAGCTGGCTGGTAGGTAGTGCAGGCCACGGACAGTGGTGAAGACCGCTAACGGTGGCTAATAGCAAGTAGCTAGTTTGCTGGCTAGCTGGCTAGTTTCAGCCATAGGTTCTTGATAGAAATAATAGAATCCGTTCCACATTGGGTGAGGCGGGTTGCAGGAAGGTATATTTAGTTAAAGGATGGAAAGTGAGATAGAGAAATATATACGAATAAAAGACAAAAAAAACAGGCTATTTACACCAGGACACGACACAATACATGACCGCACTACTACGCCAAATAGTTTTAGACTGATTTGTAATAATATTTAAATCTGAAGGAAGTATGGTTTGAAATGAATCACAAAGGCATTGGGAAGTTCAGGAAAACATCAGGCAATAATTGTGTATGATCTTCTGTGTAGAAAAGAACATCATCATTGATGATTTTCTTTTTCCACTAGTCTGATTTACTGGCTGGTCCTGTCCACTCTGTTCTGAGGAAAACAGACGACACATACTGTATTTGCTCCTAAGAGTTTTATCTTTCAGTGATGGGGTCATAATATTTTGTAGCTTAAAAGTTAAAAAGTTAGAGCCACATTTCTAGGAAGAAAACAGAAACCGCTCTGTTTATTACAACCGCTACAGGAGGTTACTCACGTAACCCCGGTTCTATGAACCAAGTGCACATTTCTTTCCAGAGTTTCTCTCGCGACCCCATTTTCAAATCAGGTGACCCCACATGCAACACATAGTTTGGGAAACGCTGACTTACACTGTAGTTTGCCTTGCTATGCAATCCTATGTACTTATTTGACAGTATGCCGTTTTCAGAGAAAGCTCACTCAGATAAAACCTCAATAGTGGTGCGTCCATTGGTACGCTCTCTCAAAATGTTGCATCCAAGATGAAGCCTATACTGCAATAGGATGTGTGTGTAATCACCCCACTCCAATGTTGCACAAGGTTTGAAACCATGTAAACAAAAATATGTTATATGTAAACAAAAATATGTTATATCTTTCAGTGTATGAAATGTGTCTTGGACAGGGAATGTGCTCTTTATTCTAAGAGGATTGGGGTAATTTGAGATGAGAACTGGCTTGAATTGATTCCCCATCAACACTAAGTCAATATTTTCAATAGCCGTTTTGTTTCTCCCATTGATCTTTTATCATCAGTCATGTTCTGTTCTTTCAATGGCAAACCTAGTGAAACCTAATGGCAAACTTTCTCATCTTTGACATGTCATTGAGAATCAGCCAAGCCTATTTGGGGATCTTGGAAAACAGTCGAAATTCATAGGATTTATTGGTCTTATGTCATTTAGTTCGTAAATTAGACAAATGCCTTTGCTCTAGAAGGCATGTTGGACTATATGTGGGGGTGTCCTGTTTTTGTAAAAATACCCCCAAGGTCAAGTCTCCAACCATTACTTTTCAGTCTCTTTGAGTCAGCAAATGCCTGGTAAAAAAAAGGACGAGGTTTTGGCAGTGGTGGAAAAAGTACCCAATTGTCATTCTTGAGTGAAAGTAAAGATACCTTAAAAGGGCAGTGGTCCAAAGTACCCTGAGGGAAATGAAGTACTGTACATTTTTCGACTTCCTCAAAGAATCTCAGGGATAAGAGTGGAGTAGTCCTTTTCACCACTCCCCTGTAGTTTTACACACTGTAAAACTCAATGAGGCTGATGAGAGCCTCAGAAGCATGGATTCAATGTAAAGAATGCTCTGGCAAGTAACTATTGGCTCACCTCTTTCATTTCTAGGTACAGTTAGATGATTGTAATTTGATGGATGGATGTGCAACAAATGCAAACGTATAGTTGATTCGTAAAGAGGAGATTGAACCCTGGTCTCCGGTGGGAAGGCACATGTGCTTATTGCCAGCTCTGCTGTGACATTTGACGTTTTTATCTATCTATCCCCCCATGTCAATTTGGCTCGGAGTTGCTGGGTCTGTGCTAGCCTGCTGAGCTAAAACCTAGGCATTTGCTGGGAAAGCCAACACAAACGTTTGGGTTTCATAATTGTGCTATAATGTGTAGGAGCACAAGGCTGCGGTTTCTTGTATCTGTTGAATTGGCCAAGTAGTGGCATGATGGTATAAGGGGATGTTGGATGAGTGGGGGTGTTATACCATCAGGCATGTGGGATGAGGTGCCTGTTTTATGGTTGAATAGCCAGTGTGCACGAGTCTGTCCGTTAGGAATCCTCTGCCTTGCGCTTTAGAATGGGCTAATATGCAGCAAAGCTCTCCAAATAGGGAAATAAAGTGTGTTGGTTGGTTGGTCTTCTACAGATGGTGCTGGCCCGATATCTTATCCATACTCAGTAGGTTTAGTAGGTGGGAGTTGCTCTCTCACGCTTCATTGCCAGCTGTTTTCAGGACTGAGTAGTGGGGAGGCCGCTTTCAAGGCAAGGTCACTGCTTCAAACGAAACACCAAAACTCCCCCTTCATGTGCTCTCGCCCTGAAATAATAATTAAGGATGCAGAATGCTCTAGTAATTGTGCTTTCTGTTTAAGAATACTTGAAATTGGCTAAAAACACCAAGGTCAGTAATATCCCATCGAAACTTCAGTCGACTTGAATTAATAAAATAAAAAATTAATATTTGTATGACCGTATGAGATTTCTATATGTTTGTCCTCTGTTGCCTGTGTTTTGCAAGGGCCAAGTTCAAGTGTATGATTTGGATAATCTAGACCTGAGAAATCTAGACCAAAAGTTGTGGGGAACTGTGCTCAAAATATGTTCACTGCAATCTGAGAATTTCCAAAAGACAATAATAAGCCTGGGACTACATTAGAGCTGGGTAATATGGACAATAATCCATATCGCGATACATTTCCTGAATTGATGCGATAACGATAAATAGAATGATAAGTTTAACATTTAATGTGCACCAGTTTTTTTGTAATATACTTTAAACTACTACTACTAGTTCGATAGTTGTAGCCATCAATTGTCCCATTAACAATCACCCATATAAGCAAACATATTTCATTTCAAACTTCACATTTCTCTAGTATAGGCTACTTATCGTAATGAACAATATCAGCAAAATGCCTGGGACAAGTGACCATATGGTTGGTGTTGAACATTTTCGGTTTATCGTCCCAGCACTAGACTACATGTGGATTTATTCAAGACCAATGTATTATTCTAGACAGAGTACAATTTTCAATGTTGAAATAGCACAGCTAGACAATACACGGGCTCGTCTGTACTCAAGCTGGGACGGACAAGACTAAATGAAAAACAACTGTTGAACACCCTGAGACCGAGGGCAGCGAGCATACCCTGTTTGGTGGAAATTGGTGACCTGTGAGTCCTACTGCTCAGCAACAGTGGCATGAATCAGTGCATAAATGGACCAACACGACCACGTCTCCTCCTTGTCGCTAATCTCTTGTTCAATTTGTAGAGGATGTGGACTTACCGTGGAAGGCTTCCCACTGGGTAGAGTGCAAAAGCCCCTAACTGAAAGCATTCGTTTCACATTAATGGGGGTGGCATAATGGTTGAAGTATTTAATGTTGGAATAAGGAGAAATTGCTGGCAAAAAAAACCCAAAGGGGATAAAAGGCCACCACTTTACTAAAGAAAAGTTTAGAAATAAATACCTTGGGTCATACTTTTCCCATCAAGGCACTTCTGAAGAAAAACAAAGGGATAAACTTTTAGATTAAAAAGCCTTTATTTTCTTGCCATTTCATTAAACATGACAAACAAATGCCAATGCTTTTCGACATGGTGTCAGCCTTCATCAGGGCTTAAATGTTTTTATGCCCTGAAATGTTATAAACCGTATCAATCCACAATTGACTAGGACAAGAATATTCCGTGCCACCCAGCCAAATTGGAGTTGATGACAATACAAAGACCGTCAATAGCCTACACAACTTGAGATAACCGCATGCAGTATTAAGACATGGAACGTGTTGATTTGGCTCACCTCTTTCATTTCTTTCATTGAGTGGTCAAGCCCTCATTACACCTACAACTTATTCATTCTTCAGAACCCAGCCCTTTCGCACCACCGCCAGCTATTGCACCCATGATTCCTGCTGTGAAAATTGCTACAATATTTCGGACACACCCCTGGACCTACAGTATAGCGCTACCACCAGCGCTAAGATTTACCATTGCGTTAGGTTAGTTAAAATAAAGCCCTAGGAGTCCTATCTTGTTGTGAATAAGTGATTTGTTTTACATCACAGATAATTAAAGTAGCTAGCTAACCAGCTAATAGAGTTATTGACATTTGTTTACAGCCATGCTCTACCGATCCTACCCTCTTTCGCTAGCTGCCATAACTGGCTCATGCTTCCAAAATGTGATTGGATGGCTTCAGCTATGTTTACATGTTGGGCATTGGGATGTATACACGTTCCTAGCCTGTTGAAGTAGCAGTGAAAGTGTGCCATATAGCCTTTGCTAAGGGGAAACACTCAACAATGATTTACATTTAAGAATGATTAACCTCTCCTTGGAACTGTGTTCCCCAGCAACACATGGGTCATAAAAGGCTACAGACGCCTGCTACCTGAGCTCGCCTGAAACGTGTGTGTGTATACACCAATGTGTGTACGTCTTCTGTCACAGTACCTACATTTCTGACACACTATTTACACAACAGGCTGGTAGCAGCACAAGGTCAGCCTTACAGCATCACCCTTGTAGCAGTTTAGGGGTTACATGTTTTGCTCAAGGCCACAATGGCACTAGGGGATGGCACCAGCCCTGGGTATAGTATATTTCAACTACATAATCTAGCTGCGCTTGATTGAGCTTGCCTGGTTTGCCACTGTAAGGTGGTGGTAGTCAATCTTAGCTGAGACCTGAACACTTACATTAGCTCCACAAACAAATGCCTTGCCTTTATCTCAGCATGCTAACACAATATTGTGGTGTGCAGGAGACCAGTAAGACCAGCAACTATCTGGTTCACTCCCACCAGATTTTTCTACTAAATATGTTTTTGTAAAACTGGGGCCCCCTACCGGCCACGCTTAGTAGCTAGGGACGACCCTGTATGTATCTGTCTTATCTTTTTTCTATCTGTCCACTCATTGGGGTTAAGGTACGTGAATCTTCAAGTTCACTGCAGTTGGTTTATTTTGGCTGGCTTCCAATAAAAACTGCACTCACAGCACTGGACTGTCAATGTGACTTCTGCACCAAGCCAGTCCTGCCGTGTCACAATCAATCAATACACGAGAAGACCCAGTATTAATCAATTGCACATTTGACCGTTTTAGCACTCGTTTCATACTTTAAAAGCACTGTTCCCTACAACTCTAACCATGTCTATCAACTCGGTGTATGTGTTTGTGCATGTGCGTCTGTATGCAGGGTTGGGTAGGTTACTTTCTAAATGTAATCTGTTTACAGTTACTGTCCAAAATTGTAAATCAGTAACGCAACTTTTAGATTACACAAACTCAGTAATGTAATGTAATTACTTTAATTTACTTTCCCCTTGAGAGGCATTAGAAGACGACAAAAATAAATATTACCAATTGAACAACAGCTACTTCAGGATAAATCAATGTTAGAGTTTTACATAGCTGGCCATAAATGGATGTTGCATTTTACTTTAAAGGATGGTTATGTACGCTTCTTCTAACCCATCTCTTTCTACTACAGACAATATGATTAGGCTATATCTTTACATTAAAAACCAAAGTATTTTGCAGTCATTCCGATTAATTTATTACCCCTTGATCTTCAAGAATAGGACTTGGAAATATAGATTAGCCAACTTGTTTTACCTGAGCATAACCCCAAAACTATGGAATTATTAGCCTACTCTGTTGGTTATGATTTTGTTGTCATGGAGGACTGATTGGGCTCATTGCTTTGAGAAATGCTGCTCTCATAGAATTGCGTACTTTGAGCACTACTGAAAAATACTATTTGCATGTGAAAAATTTATGCCGTATGCTGCATTTGCTATAGGCCTATTGTTTACGTTGTTGTTGTTGACACTTTATCTAATTTGCAGCTGTTTAAGTCTATCAAAAGGGTGTGAGTTTGAGAATGTGTCCGTTAGGCCTATGGACATTTATTTTGGAATCCGCACGAATAAGATTGAGCAATAAAAGCCCCACTCGTGATCTTCTTAAATTAAACTTGTTTTTGACAGTATGGAGCACAATACCACAGAGGAGTTGGGAGGAACTCCCTCAATCTTTCATTCCAATGGCTGGGATCTGCACTATGCAGCTGTTAGGCATTTTTCACTGGCTGTCCATTGATCACAAAAACTATTCTTGATAGGCAGCTTATACTTCTTCAATTCAAGCATTATTGGGTTAAAATACACATATAGCCTACATTTGTGAACAGCCATCCACAACAACTAAAATCTGTAAGGTGCAAATAGTTAAATTACAGTGAAGCAGTGTGATTCACACCAATGCACTATGTAGATATCAACACTAGTGATATCCGTATTGCCCGTAGGCTACACCACTTCTGTCGTCCTTACCTCCAAGCGTTTATTCAAGTTGGATAATCTTTGGATGCTGACAGCAGTCGCACCATTGGAAGACACAGCTTGGGCTGTAGCCTAAAAAAGCCTATTCCTGTGTCATCATAGTGGTCTCTGACTTGTGGCCTCCACCATGCTTCACCGTAGGGATGGTGCCAGGTTTCCTCCAGACGTGATGCTTGGCATTCAGGCCAAAGAGTTCAATCTTGGTTTCATCAGACCAGAGAATCTTGTTTCTCATGGTCTGAGAGTCTTTCGGTGCCTTATGGGAAACTCCAAGCGGGCTGTCAAATGCCTTTCACTGAGGAGTGGCTTGCATCTGGCCACTCTACCATAAAGGCCTGATTGGTGGAGTGCTGCAGAAATAGTTGTCCTTCTGGAAGGTTCTCCCATCTCCACAGAGGAACTCAAGAGCTCTGTCAGAGTGACCATCGGGTTCTTGGTCACCTCCCTGACCAAGGCCTTTCTCCCCCGATTGCTCAGTTTGGCTGGGCGGCCAGCACTAGGAAGAGTCTTGGTGGTTCCAAACTTCTTCCATTTAAGAATGATGGAGGCCACTGTGTTGTTGGGGACCTTCAATGCTGTAGAAATGTTTTGGTACCGTTCCCCAGATCTGTGCCTCATCACAATCCTGTCTCGGAGCTCTATGGACAATTCCTTCCAACTCATGGCTTGTTTTTTGCTCTGACATGCACTGTCAACTGTGGGACATATTACAGACAGGTGTGTGCCTTTCCAAATCATGTCCAATCAATTGAATTCCAGTCAAGTTGTAGAAACCTCTCAAGGATGATCAATGGAAACAGGATGCACCTGAGCTCAATTTCGAGTCTCATAGCAAAGGGTCTGAATACTTAATTAAATAAGGTATTTCTGTTTTTTATTTTGTATATATTAGCAAAAATGTGTAACCTGTTTTCGCTTTGTCATTATGGGGTATTGTGTGTAGATTGATGGTTATTTTAGAATAAGGCTGTAACGTAACAAAATGTAGAAAAAGTAAAGGGGTCTGAATACTTTCCAAATGCACTGTATCTGCTTTTATCAGTATAAATGTCCATGTATCATTGTTCTGTCAATGGAACAAAGTAAAAATCAAACTTGATGTATGCTTCTTGATTAATTCATAATTTGAAATAATCCATAATGTTAGCAGTTGAAATTAAACAACACCACCGACAGTTTTGAGCAACAGTTATGACAAGTAACAACATACAGATAGTAACAGTCTCATTTCTGAGCAGTTATTCAACTAACTGTCACTGATGTTGTGCTGAATTTCTTGCATGTTGTATTCTGAATACTGGAAGGTTGTTGATAACGTAGGCACTGATTGCTGTCAACGCCAACCCAGGTGTACCTGAAAGACAAATGCTTGCACCAACGCATCAGTTATAATAGCCTAACATTCAGGAAAGTTCTCAAAGGAAAACCTGCGTCATATAGACACAATGCTGTGTTTTCCAGATGTCTTTTTTTTTTTAACGGGTGTATGTGTGAAGCTAACACGATTCATATCAAAAGTGCACATGACTGTGTTCTTTCATTTCCCTCACACAGACCTAGAGGCTCTCAACCCAGCATGACAGAGATATTGTCCTGTTAAATGATAGAAAATCGGCTGGTTAGGCTTCCTCTTGAATTTTAGTACTACAGGATAGGGTTGAGAAGGAAGTGAAGATTACCAGGGCCCATATTTAAGAAGTTAAACAGGGGGGACCTGATCCTTGATCAGCACTCCTACTCCAAGACGCTTTATGAATATGGGCCCAGAACATAAACTGGTACTGGTTTTATTCGGTGACGATATTAACGCACCCTTTATGGCAATGGTTCGGAGTTCTCCCAACTTTGCAAAGCACTCTCTGGAGGCTGGCTCCCATTTTGCACCATCTCCCCTGGTTGAAAGAAAGTAAAATCCAACATAAGAGTCTAGATCAGATAATATAACAATAACATCCATAGTTATGGACTTGCAAACAGAAGTTATCATACTGCCAATAACATTAGGGTAGAGCAAGGCAAATAGCTAGCTAAAGTTAGCTAGCTTAGTGTCTTTTGAGAAGGTCTGTTATTTATGCACTACTAGCTAGCTAGTTTGCTAGCTCCTTAGCTAACTGCTAGCTAGGAGTCCAATTAATGTTCAACATAGGAAGAACTCATTTGATATCAAATTATGTAGTTACATTTACCATGTGTATGTGACGTGAACCTCCATGAAGGCGACCAATGGCGACACTCGATCTGTCCCATTTTCTTGACTACCAGCGGAGCTAACTGGTAAATCAAGCTTTTGGCGAACCCCAGTCGGGAGGAGAGCGAAAACATCTCCCCCGAGAAAAGCCTTCAATGCAGTTATTTGCTGTTCTTTCAATTAAGTTATGCCCTCCAGTTCTGATATAACTGCTGCTATAGCAGAATCAACATCAACCTCCTCAAGATAAGCCAATGTTATGATTTTCAACTTCAGCACCCAGTACAGGTGCTCTCGTCATCAACTAAACCACCCCCACAGGTTAACAGAGGATGCTGATTGGTCCGGCCATACGGTGGACGGAAGGGAGGGGTTCAAACGGTTTGAATATGGTCGTGGCCAGGCTGTATCCGTGTAGCGAAACAGAATGCAAGATCAGAATGGTTTGTACAAGGCTAGGTAAAATATCCCTGGACTGTCCATATTTGAAATGTGTAACTAAATCAAGTGAATGGGGGGGATTGAGTTATTTATGCCAGAAGGGTGTGGGCTGGAATTAAACCCACGCTGGTACAATCGAACCCACACCGGTACAATCGAACCCACGCCGGTACAATCGAACCCACGCCGGTACAATCGAACCCACGCCGGTACAATATGCGCACTGAAGGCAGTGGCCCTAACTGCTAGACCACCCCAAGCCACATTTTAACTCAACTTTGACAGTTGATTCGTAACCTTAGGTTCGTTAGAAACCTTAAGATGTCCTCTTTTTAAATAATATATTTTGTGCTCCATTCCGTAGGCTACCTCACTATTCTCAATTTCATTGTGTCTTTACATCTAATATTATAGGCATATGTGTGCACTTAGTTTTGATAGGCTATAGTTTACGTGTAGCCTACTGCACAGCTGTATTTCGGATACGCTTGACACTTGTATATTGTAGCCTAGTGGAGAGCAATATATATATTGTGTTTAGCTATATAAAACAACGGTTGTTGATGTGTATTGCTGCATTTCAGAATTTTATTTTAACATAGGCCTAGCATTTGAACGAGCAAGAGAGAGGATGATTTTGATAGCAAGCCGTGATCAATGACTCGACTGCTCTCGCATGGAGAGAAAGAACTGCTCATTTTAAAGCAGCAGGAAAATTCTCTGCAACAAACGAGTGATCAAGTTAAGATCTGACATCTGTATCAGTTTATTACTTTGCATACTACCTTCTAATTCTTTACATTTTTTATTTGACTTTGTATTATTGATATTGATTATTGTACTGCAATATTGAGAGAGCTTGCACACAACATTTTGCTGCACCTTTTATACATGCTGTAAACTGTATGTGACAAATCAAATTTGATTAGATTTTTTTTTTATTCTGCATTTTGTGTCACAGTCAGTTGACGCACACATTCAAGGGATCGGCCTGAGCAAGGCGCTGCGAAGATTCACTGATCTACAAATCACCTTGCATCTCAAATTACTACTCGTGTGATCAAGATTAGCGAATCTGTGCAGCGCCTTTCTCTAACGGGCTGTATTTTGAGTATTTTACTAGGACAGACATTTTTTTCTATGACGTTGACTATCGTAGAAAGCCCAATCGATTGGCCAGTGGGGGGGATGTCAGCTTCTCTGGTGTGTAATTGAGTTCCTGTGTCTTCCTTTTACCTGGGGCGGTTGCTAAGGGACCCTCAATGAGTGACTCTGGCATGGGTGGCACTTTGATTCCAGGGCCTGCATTCATAAAGTGTCTCAGAGAAGGAGTGCAGATCAACGATCAGTTTAAACTTTTGGATCATAATGAACAAGATCACATGGACCGGGGGGACCTAATCCTTGGTCAGCACTCCTACTCTGAGATGCTTTATGAATACAGGCCCAGAATGACAGAGAACCATACAGTTCCACTTCCACTTCCTCTAAGAGCACAAGGACAGATGCAGAGCCTTAGTCTGACGCCATTAAAAGGTAATTTACAACCTTCACGAGTGCAGTCTCAGTGCTATGATGGGGTATAAAACCAGACTGAAGTGTTTCGTATACATTATTTCTCTTCAGGAAGGCAGTGAGACAGCTTTTTTTTTTTTTTTTGAGGAATGGGAGATTCGATATAGGCCGATTTTTTTAAATTTTTTTAAAAACATTTTCCGGGTCAAGGTTTGGCTTTTTCAAGAGAGGCTTTATTACTGCCACTTTTAGTGAGTTTGGTGCACATCCGGTGGATAGCGAGACATTTATTATGTTCAACATAGGAGGGCCAAGCACAGGAAGTAGCTCTTTTAGTAGTTTAGTTGGAATAGTGTCCAGTATGCAGCTTGACGGTTTAGAGGCCATTACTATTTTCAAGAGTCAAGAGATACAGGATTAAAAAACTTGAGTGTCTCCATTGTTCCTAGGACCTGGCAGTTCTGTGCAGACTCAGGACAACTAAGCTTTGGAGAAAAATGCAGATTCAAAGAGGAGTCCGTAATTTGCTTTCTAATGATCATGATCTTTTCATCAAAGAAGTTCATGAATTTATCACTGCTGAAGTGAAAGCTATCCTCTCTTGTTGAATGCTGCTTTTTAGTTACCTTTGCGACAGTATCAAAAATACATTTTTGGATTGTTCTTATTCTCCTCAATTAGGTTGGAAAAATAGGATGATCGAGCAGCAGTGAGGGCTCTTCGATATTGCACGGTACTGTCTTTCCAAGCTAGGCGGAAGACTACCAGTTTGGTGGAGCGGCATTTCCGTTCCAATTTTCTGGAAGCTTGCTTCAGGGCTCTGGTATTTTCTGTATAACAGGGTGCAAATTTCTTGTGACAAAAGTTTTTTTGTTTTTAGGGGTGCGACTGCATCTAGGGTATTATGCAAGGCTAAATTTAGATCCTCAGTTAGGTGGTTAACCGATTTTTGCACTTCGACATCCTTGGGTAGGTGGAGGGAGTCTGGAAGGGCATCTAGGAAGCTTTGGGTTGTCCGAGAATTTATAGCACAGCTTTTGATGATTCTCGGTTGGGGTCTGAGCAGATTATTTGTTGCGATTGCAAACGTAATAAGATGGTGGTCCGATAGTCTAGGATTATGAGGAAAAACATTTAGATCCACAATATTTATTCCACGGGACAAAACTAGATCCAGGGTATGACTGTGGCAATGAGTAGGTCCGGAGACATGTTGGACAAAACCCACTGAGTCGATGATGGCGCCGAAAGCCTTTTGCAGTAGGTCTGTGGACTTTTCCATGTGATTATTAAAGTCACCAAAAATTTGAATATTATCTGCCATGACTACAAGGTCCGATAGGAATTCATGACTAGAAGCTCAAAAGATGAAAATGCAGTTTTTGTTGTTGTTTTTTTACATTTAAATTTGCTGTCATTAATGTTAGCGATACCTCCGCCTTTGCGGAATGCGCGGGGGATATGGTCACTAGTGTAACCAGGAGGAGAGGCCTCATTTAACACAGTAAATTCATCAGGCTTAAGCCATGTTTCAGTCAGGCCAATCACATCAAGATTATGATCAGTGACTAGTTCATTGAGTATGACTGCCTTTGAAGTGTGGGATCTAACATTAAGTAGCCCTATTTTGAGATGTGAGATATCACAATCTCTTTCAATAATGGCAGGAATGGAGGAAGTCTTTATTCCAGTGAGATTACTAAAGCGAACCTCAACCTAGATTGAGGCACAGACACGGTCTCAATGGGGATAGCTGAGCTGACTACACTGACTGTGCTAGTGGCAGACTCCACTAAGCTGGCAGGCTGGTTAACAGCCTGCTGCCTGCACCCTATCTCATTGTGGAGCTAGAGGAGTTAGAGCCCTGTCTATGTTGATAGATAAGATGAGAGCACCCCTCCAGCTAGGATGGAGTCCGTCACTCATCAGCAGGCCAGGCTTGGTCCTGTTTGTGTGTGTCCCATAAAGAGGGCCAATTATCTACAAATTCAATCTTTTGTGAGGGGCTGAAAACAGTTTTCAACCAGCGATTGAGTTGTGAGACTCTGCTGTAGAGCTCATCAATCCCCTTAACTGGGAGGGGGTCAGAGACAATTACTTGATGTCGACACATCTTTCTAGCTGATTTACACACTGAAATCACCAGGCGGTGTCAGAGGAAGGCCCTCAAAATTGTCAAAGACTCCAGCCACCCTAGTCATAGACTTTTCTCTCTGCTACCGCACGGCAAGCGGTACCGGAGTGCCAAGTCTAGGTCCAAAAGACTTCTCAACAGCTTCTACCCCCAAGCCAAATGACTCCTGAACAACTAATCATGGCTACCCGGACTATTTGCACTGCCCCCCCACCCCATCCTTTTTACGCTGCTGCTACTCTGTTAATTATTTATGCATAGTCACTTTAACTTTACCCACATGTACATATTACTTCAACTACCTCAACTAGCCGGTGCCCCCGCACATTGACTCTGCACCGGTACCCCCCTGTATATATAGCCTCCCTAATGTTATTTTATTTTACTTCTGCTCTTTTTTTCTCAACACTTTTTTAGTTGTTGTTTTATTTTTACTTTTTTTGTTAAAAATAAATGCACTGTTGATTTGATTTGAAACTATGTTGCGCTTGGTGACCTCTGACTGTTTCATCCTAACATCATTGGTGCCGACGTGGATAACGTCTTTGTTTGACACAATCCTTTTCTCTCTTTCCCTACAGTTGGAATCCCCTGATATCGGAGACCCTGCAATTGTGTCCTTTTTTGATGTCGTCAGAGATCCATACATGGATGGATTGCTACTCCTCTTATGGATTTAGCGTCTCTTATCGATTCTGGAAAAAGTCCATGTCTGGTGATACAACCCCTGAAACCGTGTCCCATGCTGGTGATGCATTAGAGCCAGACCCACTTGTAGGCATCCTATAGTTGAGGCTCTTGCTAATAATCTCATAGACCTCTGCTAAAGCCTGCTTTGAGAGCTCCTACAGTTGCCAGCAACAGTGACCATAAGCACACGTCTAGGATCAGCTTTTCCTCCCCCAATCATAATCTCAATCATTAATGAAGGAAAAATTCACAACTGACCTTAAATCAGCTTCAAGAGACACTGTCATCCTCCTACTCCTCCAGGACTCCTGCGTTGGTGTCTCTCATTGATGTCACAATATAGAAGACTCCCTGGCCTGACTTCAGAGCTCCCGCAGTCGCCAATGGCTGCGTCTCCACTCCCAGAGCGCGATTCTGCGCCCCTTCTGCAGCTGCAGGAAGTGGACCCCAGCCGGGTGGGCCGCGGTGGCCGCATCCTCTCGCCCATCTTCAGCGCCCCATCCCCGCCGCTGCCCATGGAGGCCCACCCCATCTGCATCCCCTCCCCGTACACTGACATCGGGCACGACTTCAACCCCTTGTCCTTCTACAGCCCCACTCTGCTGAGCTACGGTGGGCCCGCCCTCCCTGACTGCCCGTCCGCTCGCCAGTCCCTCAGTCCCTCCTTCTTCTGGCCCCCCCATGCTCACGTGGGGCCTTCATTGGCTCTGCACCATCGGCCCCAGTCCCGCCCCCAGCAAGGCCAGCCAACCCGAGTGCCCTGGGTGGAGCTGTCGCCCCGGGACCACGCCCTATCTGAGAGCAGGTAGGAAGGAAACTGAGTTTAGGTAGGAAGGACACTGGGTTTCTTCACTCCTTGGAGGCTTTTGCTCCAGCTCAGCACTAACAAACCTGATTCTACTTATAAACTGGGCAAAAGCCCCCACACAATGCAGACCACCAACTGCTGCATTTCATTAGAACATGCAGAGCCTATTCTTTGCAGGTGTGAAGGGACTAGATAGGTGTGAGCCATTGCTCCATCTTGTTTCCGCTACAGAACAAGAATGAGATTCTATTCATATTGTTTCCGCCATATTGCTTTAACCTATCCAGTCCTATTAGATCTGTGATGGTGAGTGATTAAGGTCAGAAGGGAGGGGGGCACTTTGAAAGCCTTATTATAAAGTTTTACCCTTGTTTTGTATGGTTTTCAAAACATTATCATCAGTCATGTTGTCACTGTTGTCTGTATTCTCTCTGTGTGATGGACAGCAAGCCTCTGAGGAAGCGCTCGCAGGAGGGCGAGGAGACGGTCATCTCGCCGGAAGGGAAGGCTGAACTGCACTTCTGTGCCGTGTGTCACGACTACGCATCGGGCTACCACTACGGCGTGTGGTCCTGCGAGGGCTGCAAGGCTTTCTTCAAGAGGAGCATCCAAGGTAGTAAGGGCTCAGTGTTCCAGATCATGCACATACAGTGCCTTCAGAAAGTATTCATACCCCTTGACCCCACATTTTGTTATGTTACAGCCTGAATTCCAAATGGATTAAATATATTTTTTACACACAATACCCCATAATGACAAAGTGAAAACATGTTTTTAGAATTTTTGCAAATTTATAGAAAATGAAGTACAGAAATATCTCATTTACATAAGTATTCATACTCCTTTCCTATAACAGCTCAGGTGCATCCAATTTCCTTTGATCATCCTTGAGATGTCACTACAGCTTGATTGGAGTCCACCTGTGATTGTTTAGACATGATTTAGAAAGAAACACACCTGTATGGAAAAAAAAATGTATGCACTCACTAACTGTAAGTCGCTCTTGATAAGAGTGTCTGCTAAATGACAAAAATTTACAATGTCTATATAAGGTCCCAAATTTGACAGTGCAAGTCAGAGTAGAAACTATACCATGAAGTCCAAAGAACTGTCCTTAGATCTCCGAGATATAATTGTGATGAGGCATATATCTGTGGAAGGGTATAAAACAATTTCTCAAGTGTTGAACGTTTCCAAGAGCACAGTTGTCTCCATTATTGGGAAATTGAAAAAATATGGAACTACCCAGACTCTGCCTAGAGCTGGCCGTCCGACCAAACTGAGCAACCAGGCAATAATGACCTTGGTCAGGGAGGTGACCAAGAACCTAATGACCACTCTGGCAGAACTACAGATTTCCTTGGCTGAGATGGGAGACCCTGCCAGAAGGACAACAGGCTCTACAGCACTTCACCAGTCTGGGCTTTATGGGAGTGGCCACTTCTGAGAAAAAGGCACATGACAGCACGCCTGGAGTTTGCAAAATGACATGTGAAAGACTGAGATCATAAGGCAAAAGATGATGTGGTCTGACGAGACAAAAAATGAACTCTTTGGCTTGAATGAAAAGCGCTATGTCTGGAGAAAACCAGGCACAGCTCATCACCCCTCTAACACCATCCCTGCTGTGAAGCATGGTGGTGGCAGAATCATGCTATGGGGATGCTTTTCAGTGGCAGGGACTGGGAGACTGGTAAGGATAGACAGAACAATGAATGGAGCCAAATAAAGGGAAAACCTTGATGAGAACCTGCTTCAGAGTGCAAACGACCTTAGACTGGGGCAAAGATTTACGTTCCAGCAGAACAATGACCCCAAGCATACAGCCAAAGCAATGCTGGAATGGCTTCAGAACAAGAATGTGAAAGTCCTTGAGTGGCCCAGCCAAAGCCCAGACTTGAATCCTATTGAAAATCTGTGGAAAGACTTAACGATTGCTTTTCAGCGCCGCTCCCCATCTAACTTAACAGAGCTTGAGAAAATCTGCAAGGAAAAATGGGAGAAAATCCCCAAATCCAGATGTACAAAGCTGATACAGACATACCCAAGACGACTCAAAGCTGTAATCGCCGCCAAAGGTGCTTCTACAAAGTATTGACTCAGGGGTGTGAATACTTATGTAAATGAGATACTTCTGTATTTCATTTTAAAAGAAATTGCTACAAAATGTAAAAACATGTTTTCACTTTGTCATTATGGGGTATTATGTGTAAATGGGTGAGAATTTTATTTAATGAATTTTGAATTCGGGTTGTAACACAACAAAATGTGGAGTAAGTCAAGGGGTATGAATACTTTCTGAAGGCACTGTAGGGGGGAATTCTGACTCGAGTTAAACGTGTGTAAATGGAACGCAATTCCCTTTTTATGCACTTTTCTTTCAACCTGTATTCTGACCTTGAACTTATACATATCACATTTTCCACAGTGACATTTATGAAACGCTTGCCTTATAACCTTGCAGGGATGCAAATTGGAGACCCAAGCTATACGTTTCTGTAGCCATGAGCAAATGACAGTATAGCGCCAAACCTACCAAGTTGATTTATGATTTCTATAATGTTTTGTTTGTATCCCCAGACTTTTCACTGTATTTTTTAAAACAATTTGTATCGTGTTAAATATCAGCCATGATCAGTAGCCTTTCTTTCCTCTGTCTCGTTCGTGTGGTTGTTCCTGAGGATCGCTAGCAATTGTGGATCATGTTAGGCTAACGTATTACAAGTTGTGCAATAATTTGGGACATGTAGCCTATTTGAATCATTATGGAACGCAGACCATACGTGGCAGTTTAAACCTGGAGCCTGGTGCACTGTTCACGATGACTGGACCGTTGTCATCACAGTTCCATGATTAGTGAGGATTATTAGAGTAGATTTATAGGAGTACTGTTGTAAAATGTTCTCACCTTCCTATATTTCATGAATTGAACAATTGAATATGGCAACTTTCAGGATTAATCAAACCACTGTATTTTTGATTCACCAATATATTTTGTGCGTAAAGGTTTCCCCCAAAAATGTTATTCATAAATACTTTCCTAACACTAAATAATATAAAAGATCAGAGTAGTTTTTAAAATACCAATTGGTGCTGAAAAGCAGATGAATATTTGTGTATTTCGATGGCTTTCTTTCCACTTCTGGATTTATTGTCTCTTATTGATTCTGAAAAAAATCCACGTCCATGTCTGGAGACACAACCCCTGAAATATTCTGAACCGTTCTGTTCATATATTCTAGTGCAGGGGTAGGCAACCCTGTTCCTGGAGTTCTGTAGGTGCAGTGCATTCGGAAAGTATTCAGACCCCTTCCCCTTTTCCATATTTCGTTACGTTACAGCCTTATTCTAAAATTGATTAAATAAAACATTTTTCTTATCAATCTTCACACAATGCCCCATAATGATTAAGTATTCCGACCCTTTGCTATGAGACTCGAAATTGAGCTCAGGTACATCCTGTTTCCATTGATCATCCTTGAGATGTTTCTACAACTTGATTGGAGTCCACTTGTGGTAAATACAATTGATTGGACATGATTTGGAAAGGCACACACCTGTCTATATAAGGTCCCACAGTTGACCGTGCATGTCAGAGCAAAAACCAAGCCATGAGGTTGAAGGAATTGTCCGTAGAGCTCCGAGACAGGTGTCATGACTTGCCCTCATGGGTTGAGGATCAAACATGCTGGCTAGGCAAAGGTTTGAACACCCCCTTTCCTGGGGGCCAGTTTTATGACCGGTCGGAAATACCGTGCAGACTTTCTCTTCCTTGCCATGAAGTATTGGGAGAAAGGACCCCTTTGTTAACAAAGGAAGTCTTCCCGCCAAGACTCCAACATCCAAAAGTGGATAATGAAACAATATTCCTACTTAAAAGAATGTGGGAAATGGTTGGTGGGGACTTATAGAACAATCATGTCAAATGCGTTACTATGTTGTGATGTCATTAAAGACGGTGGAACAACATAACTATCTCTGGGGGGCTACACTTCCCAGTTATCAATTTGTTGTATAAAACAAATGATTTAGTATAATAATAGTTTTGTGAAGATAACAATGGGATTTTAGATGAGATTGTTTTCCATATAGATTTTTTCTCATCAGTGGCCACGCCCAGATGAGCACAAACATGATGGAATGCCCCTTTTACCCCGAGTGCATAAAAATACTTGTGACGAAATTCACCTCCGACCAGCAGACGTGAAGCGTGAGCTAAATGTTGCAAATGGTTGAATTTCTACCAGACCAGCAAGCCCCACGGCTTAAAATGGTTGAAACTCTACAGACCAGCAGACGTGAAGCGTGAGCTAAATGTTGTAAAATGGTTGAATTTCTACAAGACCAGAAAGCGTGAGATGAGCTGATTTAATGAGCCATTCGCAGTTTCACTGTACCGGCCGTGTGTACTTAGACTTGCATGGCTTAATCTTTGAGACAAGCATATGCTACTGGCAGGATCAACCAGGTACCATCCACAAGTTTGAAATGGAGAAATGCTGAAACTCTCAACCTCTACACGAGGTGAAGAAGAAGACAATGCACTAGACCTTATCATTTCAGTCTGCAGCTGGCATGTATAGTCGTCTAGAGAACTTGCACTAAAGACACGAGTTGGAAAGGACAATCCCTCTCCGACAACCGCGGGTACATCTGAAGTATCCATTCTAACCACGACTATGACCATAAACTCTACCAAGGACATTGAGATCTATGGTGGGCAAACCAGAGTCCTACATCATCAACTCAACTATCGAGGACAGCAACACGTAAATACAGTTGAAGTCGGAAGTTTACATACACCTTAGCCAAATACATCTAAACTCAGTTTTTCACAATTCCTGACATTTAATCCTAATAAAAATTCCCTGTCTTAGGTCAGTTAGGATCACCACTTTTATTTTAAGATTGTGAAATGTCAGAATAATAGTAGAGATAATTATTTATTTCAGCTTTTATTTATTTCATCACATTCCCATTGGGTCAGAAGTTTACATACACTCAATTAGTATTTGGTAGCATTGCCTTTAAATTGTTTAACTTGGGTCAAATGTTTCGTGTAGCCTTCCACAAGCTTCCCACAATAAGTTGGGTGAATTCTGGCCCATTCCTCATGACAGAGCTAGTTTAACTGAGTCATGTTTGTAGGCCTCCTTGCTCGAACACGCTTTTTCAGTTCTGCCCAGAAATGTTCTATAGGATTGAGGTCAGGGCTTTGTGATGGCCACTCCAATACCTTGACTTTGTTGTCCTTAAGCCATTTTGCCACAACTTTGGAAGTATGCTTGGGGTCATTGTCCATTTGGAAGACCCATTTGCGACCAAGCTTTAACTTCCTGACTGATGTCTTGAGATGTTGCTTCAATATATCCACATAATTTTCCTTCTTCATGATGCCATCTATTTTGTGAAGTGCACCAGTCCCTCCTGTAGCAAAGCACCCCCACAGCATGATGCTGCCACCCCCGTGCTTCATGGTTGGGATGGTGTTCTTCGGCTTGCAAGCCTACCCCCTTTTTCCTCCAAACATAACGATGGTCATTATGGCCAAACAGTTCTATTTTTGTTTAATCAGACCAGAGGACAATTCTCCAAAAAGTACGAACTTTGTCCCCATGTGCAGTTGCAAACCGTAGTCTGGCTTTTTTATTTGTGGTTTTGGAGCAGTGGCTTCTTCCTTGCTGAGCAGCCTTTCAGGTTATGTCGATGTAGGACTTGTTTTACTGTGGATATAGATACTTTTGTACCTGTTTCCTCCAGCATCTTCACAAGGTCCTTTGCTGTTGTTCTGGGATTGATTTGTACTTTTCGCACCAAAGTACGTTAATCTCTAGGAGACAGAACGCGTCTCCTTCCTGAGCGGTATGACGGCTACGTGGTCCCATGGTGTTTATACTTGTGTACTATTGTTTGTACAGATGAACACGGTACCTTCAGGCGTTTGGAAATTGCTCCGAAGGATGAACCTGACTTGTGGAGGTCTACCATTTTATTTATGAGGTCTTGGCTGATTTATTTTGATTTTCCCATGATGTCAAGCAAAGAGGCACTGAGTTTGAAGGTAGGCCTTGAAATACATCCACAGGTACACCTCCAATTGACTCAAATGATGTCAATTAGCCTATCAGAAGCTTCTAAAGCCATGACATAATTTTCTGGAATTTTCCAAGCTGTTTAAAAGGCACAGTCAACTTAGTGTATGTAAACTTCTGACCCACTGGAATTGTGATACAGTGAATTATAAGTGAAATAATCTGTCTGTAAACAATTCTTGGAAAAATTACTTGTGTCATGCACAAAGTAGATGTCCTAACCGACTTGCCAAAACTATAGTTTGTTAACAAGAAATGTGTGGAGTGGTTGAAAAACTAGTTTTAATGACTCCAACCTAAGTGTATGTAAACTTCCGACTTCAACTGTACATGTTGCATTTCTAATCCGAATGAGCGATTATTAGGGTGCATAAGTATTATGATTACTGTGAGCGTAGTTTCCAAAGTAACTACGATAGTTTAAATTAATGAATAGGACACACCCACAACCACAACTCTGCAGCATTAGTTAAGTGTCAACATGCATTAACTAGTCAAAGTCTTGATCGGAGACTCTGAGTAGAGTTAGATGTATGACTGCTTGGCTGGAACAAAAACCTGCACCCACAGTGGTCCTCACAGGGTAAGATTGCCCCCACCTACTCGAGATGAAGAGGGGGAAAGAGGGAACAAGTGAGGTTCTTCAATAGATCATTTCACATCAGAAATACCTGCCGCTTTTACAACTTATTTACCACTAATCATATAAGGTCATCAGTGAAAGCCATCACAGATAGCTTGTGTTGTCAATCCTGTTGGACATCTTTCTTCTGCTATCTTTGGGCCGGATTTACCAAGGCCAGGATTCAATCCGATCGCACTTTGTTGACAATGTGTCCTTTTAAAGGTAATGTTAAAGTGTTCGCAGAGACCGCATTCACTGTAAATGCTGCATGTTGGAAATGACCATTAAATGGCACGTTAGCAACAAAACGTGATCGGATTGAATCCCAGCCTAAGCATTTATCACCACAATATGCTGAAAAGGGAATAAATATTGAGGATAGAACAAAAGGGTAAGGCTACGTCATTGAGACTTATTAACACTGATGAAATTGTATATGCAATTGTCAGTTTTTGTCAGTCAAAGTTCTCAACTGGGACGAGCTGCATACATGAGAAGACTGACAATTTGTGCAATTTTGTCGGACAATAATTTCCATTGTACATCTTCCGGCAATTGGGAATTTTCAAATACAATATGACTGTGGCCTAAAACAAAGGTGTGTAAAAAGAATAAAGCATCAAGGTAAATGTAAATGAACACAGTTTTATGCTTTACATTTTTTATCCCTTTGTCCCTTCGGTGGAAACACTTATTAAATCTAGCCCTTTCTCTCTCAGTCAAGGACTATTCAATGTACTCTAGTACTGTAGTGTTTCTCAACTCCGGTCTTGGAGTACCCCCAAGGGTTGCTCATTTTTGTTCTATCCCAGCACTAGTGTGCCTGATTTAACCATTCAAGGTCTTGATGATCAGTTGACAACTAGTTAAATCAGGCGTGCTAGTGCTGGGCTAGAACACAATTGTGCACTGACTATGGGTTCCCTCAGGAATGTATTGGGACATGCTGCTCTATTTGTCCTCTCGTAATTGGGTCCAGATCCCTTTCTCAGGGGCCAAAGGTGAGAGCACATTGTTCACCCTCTGGGAATAGAGCTACTGGTTCCGGCTGTGGTGTGTGTGTGTGTGTGTGTGTGTGTGCATGAATCTCACATCTTAAAGGGATTAAAAGGAGACAAGCCAAAAAATGGTCTGCCGAGGTCCTCCCTCTGATCAAGATTGTAACTAAGATGATTGTGGGAAGAAAACAGCGTGTTTGGCTCATCCTTCGATTGGAACTTGGAACTGTCATTGCCACTGCCCTTTCAATCTGGTTTCACATCAAGGAATGTTCCTGGAACTATTCCAAAGATTGCAGATAACAAGCAGCAATAACAACCTTAATACCACAGCATTGTTGAACACTTGTTTCTAATTGGCTAGAAGGACATTCTAGAATGGACATTAAAACCAGTTAACGAGACAGTTGTTCTCATCGACGGGGCTGTAGTGGAACAGGTTGAGAGCTTCAAGTTCCTTGGTGTCCACATCACCAATGAACTATCATGGTCCAAACACACCAAGACAGTCGTGAAGAGGGCACGACAAAGCCTATTCCCCCTCAGGAGACTAAAAAGATTTGGCATGGGTCCTCAGATCCTCAAAAAATTCTGCAGCTGCACCATCGAGAGCATCCTGACTGGTTGCATCACCGCCTGGTATGGCAACTGCTTGGCCTCCGACCGCAAGGCACTACAGATGGTAGTGCGTACGGCCCAGTACATCACTGGGGCAAAGCTTCCTGCCATCCAGGACCTCTATACCAGGCGGTGTCAGAGGAAGGCCCTCAAAATTGTCAAAGACTCCAGCCACCCTAGTCATAGACTGTTCTCTCTGCTACCGCACGGCAAGCGGTACCGGAGTGCCAAGTCTAGGTCCAAAAGACTTCTCAACAGCTTCTACCCCCAAGCCATAAGACTCCTGAACAGCTAATCATGGCTACCCAGACTATTTTCACTGCCCCCCCACCCCATCCTTTTTACGCTGCTGCTACTCTGTTAAGTATTTATGCATAGTCACTTTAACTCTACCCACATGTACATATTACCTCAACTACCTCAACTAGCCGGTGCCCCCGCACATTGACTCTGCAACGGTACCCCCCTGTATATATAGCCTCCCTACTGTCACTTTATTTTACTTCTGCTCTTTTTTTCTCAACACTTTTTTTGTTGTTGTTTTATTCTTACTTTTTTTGTTTAAAATAAATGCACTGTTGGTTAAGGGCTGTAAGTAAGCATTTCACTGTAATGTCTGCACCTGTTATATTCGGCGCATGTGACCAATAAAATTTGATTTGATTTGGAAAAGATATCGGGACACCTTGCAATCATGACACAATGTGCGCCTAGACATGCAGACTGTACTTGCTACATAGTTACAGAAAGCTAAACCAACAACTACAAATGCTTCAGGTACACTTGATATTTATGTTTCCTGTTAAAGTAGAGCAGGGATGGGCAACTGTAGGGGTCTCAACTTACTGTTGCAAGTTAGAATAGTAGAATACACGAGGTGTAATATCGAAATTTGGTTATGCATCAGCAGTTTTTCTCTTGATATGTCAGTCACTGATACTCAATTAGCCCGTGTCAACTAACATTTTTTAGATTGGAAAGTTTGTCTAGCGGCCAGCTATCTAAATTTAGTAATCATGGTGGAATTACCGGCCGGGGGGTCCCCATTGATTTTCTTAGTCAGTCTCACTCAGATATCATATTAAAACCTACAAACATTTCTCTCCGCCCTATGGAAAAATGTGTAGAATTGCAGGAAACTCCAAAAATGTTCTCTATGCCCCATGGCAAAATGTGTAGAATTGCACGAAATTTACTTGAGTAAAATGTTAAATTTTTCTCTCCACTGTCAAGAGGTGGGCTGTTAAAATGTTTGTTTTTTTTCGCAGTGGGGGGGTTCACATGTTGGTACGCAGACCTGCGAGCAACTGCCGTTCCTCATGATGAGTTCACATTTTTTGCGACCCCCACGCCCATCAAAGCTGCCCATCCCTGAAGTAGAGGAACTTTCTCTCTCTCTCTCTCTGACCTTTTACATTTGTTTTCTTGTATTTAGCTGCCAATGTACACATGGAATAAAACATAAAAATGTTTGTCTTCCTCTTATCTCTTCTCTCCTATCTACCCTTTGTAAACCTCACTCCATCTCTCTCTCTCTCAGGTCACAATGACTACATCTGCCCGGCGACCAACCAGTGCACTATCGATAAGAACCGCCGCAAGAGCTGCCAGGCGTGCCGCCTCCGCAAGTGCTACGAAGTGGGCATGACAAAGTGTGGTACGTGTCTCTCGCTTTCCCCCTCTCCCTTCATCCTCCTCGTCTTCTATCTCCTTCACACCATCCTCACCCTAATCTTGCCAGTGGTGGTTGTCACAAAGCGTCTCAGATCAAGTCCACCCTAACATACAATCGTATTCATTATGACCCACGACAAAAATTACGTTAAATACATACATACAGCTTCTGTATAGTCCAGTGTGTGGCCAATGTTTGTGTCCAGTGCCTTAGAAATGATTTATTTTTGATATGTGAATATTCCCCATTGGCTAGACTTTGCTCACACAATGAGCAGAGGCACTGGGGTTAGGATTTAGAGACATACTCACCCACATGTTTGCAAGTGGACAAGAAATATAGTTTGCTAAACTTTGCTATTTGCTTTCTCTCCTTTGTGAGCCTTGTGCATCAGGTGGTTGTCTAGGATGTTTTGCTCCATTCAATGTAATGATCTATTTTTACAAAGCTAAATTAAGGTTCAGTTGCTATAGTGACACAGGTCGGTACAGTTGTCATTTCATTGTTCGTTGATCACACATTTCCTTGTCAAGATGAACATTTAGATTTTAAATCCAAACTTTTGGACAAGATAGCCAAGTACAAGGCAAGATGACTGAAGTCCAAAAGGAGAGGGTGGCCGTCCTTTCGCTTGCTTTCGCCGTGGTGTGTTATAGCGACCACCTGCTGGGTGCCGGTGAACTGTGGCTGTTTGTGCCGATTCAACATGTAGAATCGTAAAATCGCCGCTATTCTTGTCAGAGGCACTTGCCCATTCATCGGTCTGGTGGTATTCCGTCTTACTATCTGTGAGATATATGCAACTGGCCCATGACTTACCATGCAAATGTTGTTTGACAGGCAGCTGGTCAAAGGGGAGTAATTGCTGGGAATTGTGGAGGTGAAATCGATGGGGTGTAAGTGAGGGCTTGATATAGCGATCTCAACCCCTTATTTTAGGTATATCAAGGTACTCTGGTCACCTCCTGTTTCCCTCAGGCATGCGTCGCGACCGCAGCAGCTACCGGGGTCATCAACCGAGGCGCGTGGGTCGCTTCTCCCGGGGCGCGGCTAGTGGGCCCAAGCGGGCCCTAGCTGAGAGGGGCGAGCCAATCAAGGAACTCCTCCCCCCAGCATTAACCCCGGAGCAGCTGATTGGCCGGATAATGGAGGCGGAGCCACCGGAGATCTACCTCCAGAGGGACATGAGGAGGCCCCTGACGGAGGCCAACGTCATGATGTCACTCACCAACCTGGCCGACAAGGAGCTGGTCCACATGATCAGCTGGGCCAAGAAGATCCCAGGTTGGTGTTGATTGATTTATTGTCAATTTTTTTTATTCACGATTTAAAAACATAATACTTTCCTCGCATCATATGTTCTATTTTATTTCATTCTTTGTGCACACGTTGAGTACAGCAGAAAAACTGTATAAAACATTGACACAATGAACATGAGGCCGAAAAGTCTTAGGTTTACTTGTAAAGCCTGTGTGTATCCTCTGTCAATGGGTGTGACAAAAACAGAGTGAGATAGCATTAGGTACAGCATACTGTTGAGTAACTTGAATCAATATCAATTGAATACATTTGATATCTTACATTTTACTGGCATAACATAGTGTAATATTGTTCTAATTTCCTAAAGAAACTGCCCCTAAGAGTCCATGTTTTCAACAGCAGTCTCCTTTATTATCGACAGTGACAGTCAGGTAGTCAGAATGTAGAAGGGAGACAGATTAGGAGACAAAGGGGCTGAAACAGGATTTGTACCCATGTCTCCCGGGGTATATGTGGTTTGGGGGGCTAACCACTAGGCCAGACTCAGAGAGCAAACATTAATTATGTATGTCAATCTCTCCTGGCACAAAGTGGAGGAGAGATTGGCTTCATCACTACTTGTATTTGTGAGAGGTATTGACATGTTGAAAGCACCGAGCTGTCCATTCAAACAACTAGCACACAGCTCAGACACACATGCATACCCCACAAGACATGCCACCAGAGGTCTCTTCAAAGTCCCCAAGTCCAGAACAGACTATGGGAGGCGCACAGTACTACATAGAGCCATGACTACATTGAACTTTATTCCACATCAGGTAACTGATGCAAGCAGTAGAATCAGATAAATAAATTAAAATATTAAAATTCACCTTATGTAACAGCGGGGAATGTGAAGCAACACAAACAGGCACAGACACATGCATACACACATGATAACATACGCACCATACACACACGTACACATGGATATTGTGTTGTAGATATGTGTTAGTGGAGTAGGGGCCTGAGGGCACACACTTGTAATGTTTTTAAAATTGTATAACTGCCTTAATTTTGCCGGACCCCAGGAAGAGTATTAATAAATACAAATACTGAGCAATGAGCATCGATGTACTATAGTCTACACTCCTCAGTGATGCTCTCCTCAGTGATGCTGCAAAAAGTACAGGGTAGTTTGGGATGTCTAGTTTTCTCTGTGCTAGAGAGAAACATTGCCCCTGCTTTATTCAGTAGAACCCCATTTGCTGCTAGGGTTGAAATAAAGTAAAAGGTAGTATTCAAATGGCCATGTACACATTTGACACAACGGTTGTGATATAGTGGAGAGACTTTCTGCATTCAAGTAATTGGTTGTGCACAATGGTTGTGTAAACATTTTCGTGCTGGCAAACACTGCAATGTATCACAATCATTGTGTCAAATGTGTTATATGTCAGTTGTACGACCTGAGTGTGTACAGGGCCATAATCCACTCACTGTTTGCTGTTCGTAAATATGACTTTTTTAAGTATCATTATTACATTGCGAACAACAAACTATGTTTACCATGAGCAGTATGCGGGAACATTGCCTTTAAATTTCAATCGTGCTGTAGCGCAGCTCTTCAGCACTATGGATTGAATCTAGCCCTAGATCAGCACTCTGAGACACTTCATGAATACGGACCCCGTTATGTCTTTACAGGGTTTGTGGACCTGAGCCTGTTCGACCAGGTGCACCTGTTGGAGTGCTGCTGGTTGGAGGTGCTGATGCTGGGGCTCATGTGGAGATCAGTGGACCACCCCGGTAGGCTCATCTTTTCCCCTGACCTCAGCCTGAGCAGGTGACCACCCTCTCTCTACTCCTGGATCAAGTATCTGTATGATTTCTAAAATATTTTCATAGTGGATCCAAATGAAGTATTCAAATGAAGTGTATGTCTGTCTGTGTGTGTGTGTGTGTGTTTTCAGGGACGAGGGGAGCTGTGTGCAGGGTTTCGTGGATATCTTTGACATGCTTCTAGCTGCCACCTCCAGGTTCAGAGAGCTCAAGCTGCAGAGGGAGGAGTATGTCTGCCTCAAGGCCATGATCCTCCTCAACTCTAGTACGTGTGTGTTAACGTTTGTGTGCATCTGTCTGTTTCGCCTTCTGTCTGTACTTCTGTCTTTCTGTCTGTCTGTACTGCATCTTTATAATTATTTTTTACTTCATATTTTATATATTTATAGCATGCATATCAAGATTAAGTTTTCAGCACAAGTCTGTTGCTATGTTGGACCATTTCTTCAGTGTAATCCTATATGTTTGGGAGTCTAGGGAGGGTTGGCAAGGGCAACCAGAGGAATAACTCACTCTGACAAGGCCTAATGAGAACACTGTGTACCTTTTTGAGTCGCTGTCTCTGTCCACTCACATCATAGTTACTGTTTAACTCTTAAAGATGTAACAGTCAGAACCTGTTTCAAGGTCAGTGGATCACGAAAAATAACAACATTTGATTTAACTTAACTGTAACCAAAGTAATCGCATTTAATAATGCTACATGTTGGAAATTATTTATGAAGTGTAGCAAAGGTAGTTTGGTGAAATGTGCTTGCACACTAAGTCACCTTGTCTGATACCTGAAGATTTGTGCTAGCTCCCAGAGATAAAGACTTGGCTTTAGCTCAGAGGGCTAATGTGGCTTTGAGTCATGGAGACAACTACAATTACGTTTTTTCTTTATTTTCTCAACTGTGTGTGTGTTTTGTGGTTGCAGACATGTGCCTGAGCTCCTCGGAGGGGAGCGAAGAGCTGCAGAGTCGCTCGAAGCTCCTGCGCTTGCTGGATGCCGTAACAGACGCACTGGTGTGGGCCATCGCAAAGACGGGCCTCAGCTTTCAGCAGCAGTCTGCGCGCCTCGCCCACCTGCTGATGCTGCTGTCACACATCCGCCACGTCAGGTACAGCAGCCACAATACGGTCTCCACTGTCACACTCGCAAGTTACCACTCCGTCACAATAGTCACCACCATCGTACTCGCAAGTTATCGCTCAGGCATAATACAGTCGCCACCATCGCACTCGCAAGTTATCGCTCAGGCATAATACAGTCACCACCATCACTCTTGGCAGTTACAATACAGTCACCTCCGTCACACTTTGTAGTTACCGCTCGGGCATAATACGATCAAAACTATCACACTTGCCAGTTATCATGTTGCCACTACGGTATAGTAAAATGTTCAATACGGTCACCACCGTCAAGATTGAGCCACCATATTGTCATTACCATCACGACTGAACCATAAAACAGTCACTACTGTTTGCTGCTACCACAAGTGATCTTTTAATAAAGCTTGCGTTATACAGAAAAAGCTTTTCGACCAACATGGTCTTTACAAGGTAAACTGAATCTGATGAAGACCATTGGCTCTACTCAATCAGATCCGCTTTAGCTGACATCCGCATAGCGGTTGTTTTGGCGGTGTCAGAAGTGGAACTATGTAGATTAGTGAAAATCCACTTTGTCTGAGGATGACAGAGAATTAGTGTAGCCCATAATATCCAATGGATCTAGCCAAGGTCACCACTCGGAATACTATAAGATGCACGCGTCTAGGTTTACCATTACGCAATTGTGGTCCTCTGTAGCTCAGCTGGTAGAGCACGGCGCTTGTAACGCCAAGGTAGTGGGTTCGATCCCCGGGACCACCCATACACAAACATTTATGCACGCACGACTGTAAGTCGCTTTGGATAAAAGCGTCTGCTAAATGGCATATTATTATTATTATTATTATTATTATTATTATTATTATTATTATTATTAAGAGGCTAAGGGACAAGGTGCTAATATCTTGCAATCAATGGCGTAGCATTAAATGATTGAGTTAACCTTTGCTCAGAGCTGCACAGTTAGAGGCCAAGCATATATGCTATGTGTATTGTAAATAACATTTACCATTAGACAATTCACCAAATAATAATTCAACGAATATTACTCATGAATGTGAGGACTACAGTTCTTATCAATTAAAACTAATCAGATGTATTACAGTAATGCAATAAGAATACAATTATCAAATGGTACAAATCAGAAATCTTCACGATATAAGTCTTCACATCATAGAAAATTCACCACTATGACATTCAAACGTACATATGGAGATCGATTTACTAATGACTTCATGATCAAAGTTTAAACCTAGCTTTTATTCTTCCAAGAGCACCACTTTGCACGGCCCAAAACATTAAAACAAAATGCATAAAACTTCACAGGCATTCTCTAATCTAATCACCACACTTCAAAACTGTATGATAAGAGCGTCCCCCCGTGTCGCTCCTCTTTGAACTATCCGCCTTCCGACGAACAGAATAACAGTTACAATAAAACATATCAAAATTCATAGCTCTTTATGAACTCTGGAAACAATCAAACATGACAATTTAATTAAAACAGTAACATTCATTTAGTCAATTCAGCCATCCAAACAATGTCAAAACGAATCATCATGCTGGGCCTCGGCCCCAGCAAGTCGCTAGATGCATCTTCATCACTGGCCTTCATCATCATTCACATTTGTTCACTCTCTCTATTTTTCTATTACAACTGCGTTATAGCTGTCAAATGCACAAGCGGCTCCTGGCTATACCTAAAGCGGATATTGCCATTGGCTGCACGGAGTCGCGTTAAGAGAAATCCCATGAAGCCTTGTTTACAAGTTTGAACACTGGAATGTGAGATGTAATCTACACCTCGATTAGGCTGATTGAAATTTTACATTTGAGCGTCATTATTTCTATCATTGCCTTCAGAAAGTATTCACACCCCTTGACTTTTTCCACATATTGTTGTGTTACTGCCTGAATATAAAATTCATTAAATTGAGATGTTGTGACACAGGCCTATACACAATACCCCATATTGTCGAAATGGAATTATGTTTTTAGAAATGTTTACAAATTCATTAAAAATGAAAAGCTGAAATGTCTTAAGTAAACTATTCAACCCCTTTGTTATAGCAAGCCTAAATACGTTTAGGAGTAAAAATTTGCTTAACAAGTCACAAATTGCATGGACTAAATAATAGTAGTAGTGTTTAACATGATTTTTGAATGACTACCTAACCTAAGTACCCCACACATACAATTATCTCTAAGGTCCCTCAGTCGACCAGGGAGGTTTTCCAATGCCTCACAAAGAAGGGTAGATGGGTAAAAAAATACCTATTGGTAGATGGGTAAAAAAATAAAAAAGCAGACATTGAATATCCCTTTGAGCGTGGTGAAGTTATTAATTACACTTTGGATGCTGTATCAATACACCCAGTCATGACAAAGACACAGGTGTCCTTCCTAACTCAGTTGCCGGAGAGGAAGAAACCATGAGGCCAATGGTGACTTTGAAAGTTAGAGTTTAATGGCTGTGATAGGAGAAAACTGAGGATGGATCAACAACATTGTAGTTACTCCACAATACTAACCTAAATGACAGAGTGAAAAGGAAGCATGTACAGAATACAAATATTCCAAAACATGCATCCTGTTTGCAATAAGGCACTAAAGCAAAACTTCAAAACATTTTGCAAAGAAATGAACTTTATGTCCTGAATACAAATGTTTGGGGCAAATCCAACACAATACATCACTGAGTACCACTCTTCATATTTTCAAGCATGGTGGTGGCTGCATCATGTTACCAATGCAAATAGTCCAGGTAGCCATTTGATTAGCTGTTCAGGAGTCTTATGGCTTGGGGGTAGAAGCTGTTAAGAAGCCTTTTGGACCTAGACTTGGCGCTCCGGTACTGCTTGCCGTGCGGTAGCAGAGAGAACAGTCTATGAGTAGGGTGGCTGGAGTCTTTGACAATTTTTAGAGCCTTCCTCTGACACCACCTGGTATAGAGGTCCTGGATGGCAGGAAGCTTGGCCTCAGTGATGTACTGGGCCGTACGCACTACTCTCTGTAGTGCCTTGTGGTCGGAGGCCGAGCAGTTGCCATACCAGGCAGTGATACAACCAGTCAGGATGCTCTCGATGGTGCAGCTGTATAACTTTTTGAGGATCTGGGGAACCATGCCAAATCTTTTCAGTCTCCTGAGGGGGAATAGGCTTTGCCATGCCCTCTTCACGACTGTCTTGGTGTGTTTGGACCATGAGTTTGTTGGTGATGTGGACACCAAGGAACTTGAAGCTCTCAACCTGCTCCACTACAGAATGGGGATGTGCTCGGTCCTTCTTTTCCTGTAGTCCAAAATCATCTCCTTTGTCTTGAGCACGTTCAGGGAGAAGTTGTTATTCTGGCACCACACGGCCAGGTCTCTGACCTCCTCCCTATAGGCTGTCTTGTCAGTGATCAGGCCTACCACTGTTGTGTCGTCGGCAAACTAAATGATGGCGTTGGAGTCGTGCCTGGCCATGCATTCATGGGTGAACCGGGAGTACAGGCCCTGAGGGGCCCCCGTATTGAGGATCAGCGTGGCAGATGTTATGGGTACGCTTGTAATCGGCAAGGGCTAGGGAGTATTTTAGGATAAAAAGAAACAGAATAGAGTTAAGTACAGGCAAAATCCTAGAGGAAAACGTGGTTGTCTACTTTCCAACAAACACTGGGAGACAAATTCACCTTTCAGCAGGACAAAAACCTAAAAAATAAGGCCAAATATGCACTGGAGTTGCTTACCAAGATGACATTGAATGTTTCTGAGTGGCCTAGTTACAGTTTTGACTTAAATTGGCTCGACAGTCTATTGCAAGACTTAAATGGCTGTCTAGCAATAATCAACAACCAACTTGATAGAGCTTGAATAATTTTTTAAATAATAATGTGCAAATATTATACAATCCAGGTGTGCAATGCTCTTAGAGACTTACCCAGAAAGACTCACAGCTGTGATTCTAACATGTACTGACTCAGGGGTATGAATACTTATGTAAATTAGATTTCATTTTCAACAAATTTGCTAAATTGTCTAACGTTTTGTCTTCGTCATTATGGGGTATTGTGTGTAGATGGGTGAGAGAATTCTGGCTGTAACACAACAAAATGTGGAATAAGTCAAGGAGTATGAATACTTCCTGAAGGCACTGTAGGCTACACATTCTCGTTCTGAACTTCTAACGCGAGTGGGACGGGTGTGGCTTGGTGACAATGATCAACAAGAGCAGCTGCTCACCGATTTGACAGCTCTAACGCAGTTCCACCAAGACACCGCTAAAACATTAGCATGCAGGTGTCGGCTATCGCCGGTTAATGCTTTCTAGGCCCATTTCTGTGTATTTTATTTTCTGCTGTATCACGAAAAGCAGTGAGCATACATGACCTCTGTCTTTGCTCATTGTGCAGTAACAAGGGCATGGACCACCTGCACTGCATGAAGATGAAGAACATTGTGCCCCTGTACGACCTGCTCCTGGAGATGCTGGACGCCCACATCATGCACAGCCCTCAGCTGCCCCAACAAGCCACCTCAGGGGGCCACTGTCCAGAGGTGAGCCCCCTGCAGCCCACCACCCCAGCAGCTGCCCCACCCAGACATGGACCCCCAGCAGCGGAGGCGAGCCCCAAGAACAGGAGCCATTGGACTGCAGGGACCCCGGTAGAAAGACAGGTTTGCACACTCCTGTCTCATTTCATTCCATCTCCTGTCATTTTGCCCTTGAGCAAGGCACTTAATCCCTCAAACAACTTCAAAGGTGCTGCGCCGTGGCTTACCCTGGCTTCAAATCTGTGTGTGTGTGTGTGTGTGTGTGTGTGTGTGTGTGTGTGTTTTTTCAAGGGGTTGGGTGAAAATAAAAATAAAATCCTTAATTTCAGTGATATCAAAAAGACAATGGACAATAAACTATTCTTATTTTATGACGCTAACCTGCTATTATCCCCTCCCTTTCTCTGTCCTTTCCTCTTTGTCTCTTTATTAGTGGTGATAAGGGATCTCTAGCACACATGGAGGAGCAAAAAGGACAATGGAGAGTATGATGTGAAGCGGAACTCTGTGACTGGGACACTTCTTGGAAAAGCTTTTAAAACCACTCTGAAATAGAGGAACTGGGAACGAGTATAAGGGTGTTTCAGATGGTGCCTGGAAGGGGCTGCATCCCAATGCTTTCAAATGACATATTCTCCTTTCAGGCATTAGCACTGTTCTGATTGGTTTCTTGGAGGTCGCAAACGTAAACAATGTAACTATTTAAATGTCCCTGCAAAAGCTGTCTTTTGGTTTATGATCAGGTTTGAATGTAGCCTGGCTGATGCGACTCACGTGACCACACAGCGAGGAAAAGTTGTGACTCACTGGTCTGGAAAGGAGGCAGTTAATGCAATAGTCGCTCAGAATTTGAGCGGACTCATCGATTCGTTTTATGAAATGTCACCCCCCCTCCCAGGGGGGTTGAGACATCTCGTTGTTTGGATTTGAAAATCCAACAGTGGTAATGGAAGGGGGTGGCACTCGTGGGCTGTGGGTGTTTGAGTGAGAAAGACACGGAGGAGAACCAACCAGTAAAAGCACAGCCCCCTTCAAGTTTGGTATCAGCCAGACTAGTTTGAAAGTAGAATCTAAGGGAAAGTCTGAATTTAAACATCAGTGGATGAGTGGCAATGGAGGAAAAGAGATGAGGAGAGGAAGGCAGTTAGGAGTAGCCTACTGGGACACAGAAAAGCCCAAGACTTTGCTAAGTGCTTGGTTGTTATGTGAAAAGGCACTTTCAACAGTCATCATGGACTCTCACCTCTTATTTTGTCTGTACTGTCTGAGGGCGGCAGGTAGCCTAGCGGTTAGATCGTTGGGCCAATAACCTGATTACCTGAGCCGACAAGGTGCAAAATCGGCCGATGTGCTCTTGAGCAAGGCACTTAAACCTAATTTGTTCCAGGGGCGCCATACTACTATGGCTGACCCTGTAACACAACCTATTTCGCCACACCTATCTGGTGTGAGAAGTGTTTTTTTTTTTTTACTGTATAAATAAAAGATCAATATACATTATCTCACAAAAGTGAGTACACCCCTCACATTTTTGTAAATATTTGAGTATATCTTTTCATGTGACAACACTGAAGAAATGACACTTTGATACAATGTAAAGTAGTGAGTGTACAGCTTGTATAACAGTGTAAAACAGTATGAAAAATGTATGCACTCACTAACTGTGAGTCACTCTGGATAAGAGCGTCTGCTAAATGACTAAAATGTCAAATGTAAAATGTAAAAATGTAAATTTGCTGTCCCCTCAAAATAACTCAACACACAGCGATTAATGTCTAAACCGCTGGCAACAAAAGTGAGTACACCCCTAAGTGAAAATGTTCAAATTGGGCCCAATTAGCCATTTTCCCTCCCCGGTGTCATGTGACTCATTAGTGTTACAAGGTCTCAGGTGTGAATGGGGAGCAGGTGTGTTAAATTTGGTGTCATCGCTCTCACACTCCCTCATTGGTCACTGGAAGTTCAACATGGCACCTCATGGCAAAGAACTCTCTGAGGATCTGAAAAAAAGAATTGTTGCTCTACATGAAGATGGCCTGGGCTATAAGAAGATTGCCAAGATCCTGAAACTGCGCTGCGGCACGATGGCCAAGACCATACAGCGGTTTAACAGGACAGGTTCCACTCAGAACTCGCCATGGTCGACCAAAGATGTTGAGTGCACGTGCTCAGCGTCATATCCAGAGGTTGTCTTTGGGAAATAGACGTATGAGTGCTGCCAGCATTGCTGCAGAGGTTGAAGGGGTGGGGGGTCAGCCTGTCAGTGCTCAGACCATACGCAGCACACTGCATCAAATTGGTCTGCATGGCAGTCGTCCCAGAAGGAAGCCTCTTCTAAAGATGATGCACAAGAAAGCCCGCAAACAGTTTGCTGAAGAAAAGCAGACTAAGGACATGGATTACTGGAACCATGTCCTGTGGTCTGATGAGACCAAGATAAACTTATTTGGTTCAGATGGTGTCAAGCGTGTGTGGCGGCAACCAGGTGAGGAGTACAAAGACAAGTGTGTCTTGCCTACAGTCAAGCATGGTGGTGGGAGTGTCATGGTCTGGGGCTGCATGAGTGCTGCCGGCACTGGGGAGCTACAGTTCATTGAGGGAACCATGAATGCCAACATTTACTGTGACATACTGAAGCAGAGCATGATCCCCTCCCTTCGGAGACTGGGCCGCAGGGCAGTATTCCAACATGATAACGACCCCAAACACACCTCCAAGACGACCACTGCCTTGCTAAAGAAGCTGAGGGTAAAGGTGATGGACTGGCCAAGCATGTCTCCAGACCTAAACCCTATTGAGCATCTAAGGGGCATCCTCAAACGGAAGGTGGAGGAGTGCAAGGTCTCTAACATCCACCAGCTCCGTGATGTCGTCATGGAGGAGTGGAAGAGGACTCCAGTGGCAACCTGTGAAGCTCTGGTGAACTCCATGCCCAAGAGGGTTAAGGCAGTGCTGGTAAATGATGGTGGCCACACAAAATATTGACACTTTGGGCCCAATTTGGACATTTTCACATAGGGGTGTACTCACTTTTGTTGCCAGCGGTTTAGACATTAATGGCTGTGTGTTGAGTTATTTTGAGGGGACAGCAAATTTACACTGTTATACAATGGGGGAAAAAAGTATTTAGTCAGCCACCAATTGTGCAAGTTCTCCCACTTAAAAAGATGAGAGAGGCCTGTAATTTTCATCATAGGTACACGTCAACTATGACAGACAAATTGAGAGAAAAAAATTCCAGAAAATCACATTGTAGGATTTTTTATGAATTTATTTGCAAATTATGGTGGAAAATAAGTATTTGGTCACCTACAAACAAGCAAGATTTCTGGCTCTCACAGACCTGTAACTTCTTCTTTAAGAGGCTCCTCTGTCCTCCACTCGTTACCTGTATTAATGGCACCTGTTTGAACTTGTTATCAGTATAAAAGACACCTGTCCACAACCTCAAACAGTCACACGCCAAACTCCACTATGGCCAAGACCAAAGAGCTGTCAAAGGACACCAGAAACAAAATTGTAGACCTGCACCAGGCTGGGAAGACTGAATCTGCAATAGGTAAGCAGCTTGGTTTGAAGAAATCAACTGTGGGAGCAATTATTAGGAAATGGAAGATAATCTCCCTCGATCTGGGGCTCCACTCAAGATCTCACCCCATGGGGTCAAAATGATCAAAAGAACGGTGAGCAAAAATCCCAGAACCACACGGGGGGACCTAGTGAATGACCTGCAGAGAGCTGGGACCAAAGTAACAAAGCCTACCATCAGTAACACACTACGCCGCCAGGGACTCAAATCCTGCAGTGCAGACGTGTCCCCCTGCTTAAGCCAGTCTGAAGGCCCGTCTGAAGTTTGCTAGAGTGCATTTGGATGATCCAGAAGAGGATTGGGAGAATGTCATATGGTCAGATGAAACCAAAATAGAACTTTTTGGTAAAAACTCAACTCGTCGTGTTTGGAGGACAAAGAATGCTGAGTTGCATCCAAAGAACACCATACCTACTGTGAAGCATGGGGGTGGAAACATCATGCTTTGGGGCTGTTTTTCTGCAAAGGGACCAGGACGACTGATCCGTGTTAAGGAAAGAATGAATGGGGCCATGTATCGTGAGATTTTGAGTGAAAACCTCCTTCCATCAGCAAGGGCATTGAAGATGAAACGTGGCTGGGTCTTTCAGCATGACAATGATCCCAAACACACCGCCCGGGCAACGAAGGAGTGGCTTTGTAAGAAACATTTCAAGGTCCTGGAGTGGCCTAGCCAGTCTCCAGATCTCAACCCCATAGAAAATCTTTGGAGGGAGTTGAAAGTCCGTGTTGCCCAGCGACAGCCCCAAAACATCACTGCTCTAGAGGAGATCTGCATGGAGGAATGGGCCAAAATACCAGCAACAGTGTGTGAAAACCTTGTGAAGACTTACAGAAAACGTTTGACCTGTGTCATTGCCAACAAAGGGTATATAACAAAGTATTGAGAAACTTTTGTTATTGACCAAATACTTATTTTCCACCATAATTTGCAAATAAATAAATAAAAAATCCTACAATGTGATTTTCTGGATTTTTTTTCTCATTTTGTCTGTCATAGTTGACGTGTACCTATGATGAAAATTACAGGCCTCTCTCATCTTTTTAAGTGGGAGAACTTGCACAATTGGTGGCTGACTAAATACTTTTTTCCCCCACTGTACAAGCTGTGCACTCACTACTTTACATTGTAGCAAAGTGTAATTTCTTCAGTGTTGTCACATGAAAAGATATACTCAAATATTTACAAAAACTGTGAGGGGTGTACTCACTTTTGTGAGATACTGTATATATATATAAATAAATAAAATAAATGTAGCTTTGAGTGTCAATCAAAAGATAAATGGCCATTTGCACTGGTTCATATTTTTTAACTGTCATGGAAGAAAGAAAAACAAATATATATATATATATATATATATATATATATATATATATATATATATATATATATATATATATATATATACTTCACCTCAAGTGAAGCTTTTTGTTCCACCATCTGTATAGCTTCAAACTTTGCATACAGTACGCAAATCAGGCAATATATTTCAAATCAAATCCAATGTGCCGAATACAACAGTGAAATGCTTACTTACAAGCCCTTAACCAACAATGCAGTTTTAAAAGAAAAAAAATGTTAGGTAAAAAATAGATAAGTATAAACTAAAAATAGGAAATAATTAAAGAGCAGCAGTAAAATAAAATAACTGTAGGGAGGCTATATACAGGGGGTACCGGTACAGAGTCAATGTGCGGGGGCACCGGTTAGTCGAGGTGATTGAGGTAATATGTATATGTGGGTAGAGTTAAAGTGACTATGCATAGATAATAAACAGAGTAGCAGCAGCGTAAAAGAGGGGGTGGGGGCAATGCAAATAGTACGGCTAGCCATGATTAGCTGTTCAGGAGTCTTATGGCTTGGGGTAGAAGCTGTTAAGAAGCCTTTTGGACCTAGACTTGGTGCTCCGGTACCGCTTGCCGTGCGGTAGCAGAGAGAACAGTCTATGGCTAGGGTGGCTGGAGTCAATTTATAGGGTCTTCCTCTGACACCGCCTGTTATAAAGGTCCTTAATGGCAGGAAGCTTGGCCCCAGTGATGTACTGAGCCGTACGCACTAGCCTCTGTAGTGCCTTGCGGTTGGAGGCCGAGCAGTTGCCATACCAGGCGGTGATGCAACCAGTCAGGATGCTCTCGATGGTGCAGCTGTATAACTTTTTGAGGATCTGAGGACCCATGTCAAATCTTTTCAGTCTCCTGAGGGGGAATAGGCTTTGTCGTGCCCTCTTCACGACTATCTTGGTGTATTTGGACCATGATAGTTTGTTGGTGATGTGGACACCAAGGAACTTGAAGCTCTCAACCTGTTCCACTACACCCCCGTCAATGAGAATGGGGGCGTGCTCAGTCCTCTTTTTTTTCCCTGTAGTCCACAATAATCTCCTTTGTCTTGTGCACGTTGATGGAGAGGTTGTTATCCTGGCATCATACAGCCAGGTCTCTGACCTCCTCCCTATAGGCTGTCTCATCATTGTCGGTAATCAGGCCTACCACTGTTGTGTCGCTGGCAAACTTAATGATGGTGTTGGAGTCGTGCCTGGCCATGCAGTCATGGGTGAACAGGGAGTATAGGAGGGGACTGAGCACGCACCCCTGAGGGGCCCCCGTATTGTGGATCAGCGTGGCAGATGTTATGGGTACGCTTGTAATCTGCAAGGGCTAGGGAGTATTTTAGGATAAAAAGAAACAGAATAGAGTTAAGTACAGGCAAAATCCTAGAGGAAAATTTGGTTGTCTGCTTTCCAACAAATACTGGGAGACAAATTCACCTTTCAGCAGGACAAAAACCAAAAGAATAAGGCCAAATCTACACTGGAGTTGCTTACCAAGAAGACAGTGAATGTTCCTGAGTGGCCTAGTTACAGTTCTGACTTAAATTGACTTGAAAATCTATGGCAAGACTTGAAAATGGCTGTCTAGTGAACAGGGAGTACAGGAGGGGATTGATCACGCACCCCTGAGGGGCCCCCGTGTTGAGGATCAGCGTGGCAGATGTGTTGTTACCTACCCTTACCACCTGGGGGCGGCCCGTCAGGAAGTCCAGGATCCAGTTGCAGAGGGAGGTATTTAGTCCCAGGGTCCTTAGCTTAGTGATGAGCTTTGAGGGCACTATGGTGTTGAACGCTGAGCTGTAGTCAATGAATAGCATTCTCACATAGGTGTTCCTTTTGTCCAGATGTGAAAGGGCAGTGTGGAGCGCAATAGGGATTGCATCATCTGTGGATCTGTTGGGGAGGTATGCAAATTAGAGTGGGTCTAGGGTTTCTGGGATAATGGTGTTGATGTGAGCCATGACCAGCCTTTCAAAGCACTTCATGGCTACAGACGTGAAAAGGTGGACGTGAAACATCACGCTACTGTCATTCCACTCTAGAACACATTCCCTTAAAGGTGGACTCCGGAATAATAATATCATCATACACAGTGGGATAAAGTCCTGTTTGAATCAACGACAACAAAATCTAAATGACACTATTTTGTCTCTTCAAATAAAAATGCTAATTTAGATGGAAGATTTTAATTCCTTCGCAAAAACTGCCTATGGGTCCAATCCTATCTTCAGCAATGGGAGTGTGACTCAAACATTCATGCAAATGAATTTGTGACTTACTTAAATGTCCGTTTTACATGCGCATGTCTCTAGCTAAAATTCAGCCCTTCATGCGTGGGCAATGCGATCGAATTCTGACCACAATGTTGCTTCTGTGTTTTATTTCCCCGGGAAGAAAGCATGGTGAAATGAAGAGATACAATAAGTGTAATATTGTAATGATAAGACTCACGCCTTTCAAAGAGCACAGTGCAAAGCTGTTATGTTTATGTACCACTTTATTTATAAGGCTGGCCCAATAAGGCCCAATGCATAGTGTAAGTTCGATTCCCGGTTAAAAAACAGTGCCATCTTGACAGTTTTGAGGGGAGGGTCTTAGGAGTGCAAAACCGAAGTAGAATAGAAACAGTGCAGTATTTGTGTGTCTTTTGTTTTAGATCAGTTGTACTTTGTGTAGTTGCTACTGGGGACCAAGAAAGTATTTGATTGTGCCTTCTACATAGCCGACCAGCTTGTCTTAAATGCATACATCAGCTGTCCTGACTGTTTATAATATATTTTATGTCTTTGCATTATGTTGGACTTATTATGACGGGTTCAAGTAAGGTGTTGCCTATAACCCACCTGCTAACTGGACCTTTCCATCCATTCATCAGCTTTGTTTTGCTAATTTGCCCTCAAACCTGCCATATTTAGGCCAGAATTCAACCCGAGGCATGTTAGCGCTGTCGACAATGCAGCTTTTAAAGGCAATATTCCCAAGTTCACGGTCACGTAAACACTCTACAACATGCATTTGATTGAATCCAGGCCTTAGAATGAAATTAATGTGAGGTCTTAAAGACACACTCTGTATCATGTATTTCCCTTGTCCTTTGTTGTAACACAACAAACTACATGTATACATACACAATAGGGTCTCAATCAAAATAACTCAATATTAGGAAGGTGTTCCTAATGTTGGGTATACTCCGTGTATATAGAGCCTGTCTGCATTCCTGATATCTGTAACCATTAGTTTATCTGTGTAATATTGACATGAGCTCAGAACCACTTGTTTTGCAAACACGGTCCTGTTTTATCTCTTGCTGTGCTGATCAATGGACAGTTCATTACCTCTGCCAAATGAATATGTAGCTTAAAGTTATGTTTGTATTTGTATTTCATTTTGCAATAAAGATGGTGACGCTACAATAATGCACATTTAAATTAGGCCTACAGTGAGGGAAAAAAGTATTTGATCCCCTGCTGATTTTGTACGTTTGCCCACTGACAAAGAAATGATCAGTCTATAATTTTAATGGTAGGTTTATTTGAACAGTGAGAGACAGAATAACAACAAAAAAATCCAGAAAAACGCATGTCAAAAATGTTATAAATTGATTTGCATTTTAATGAGGGAAATAAGTATTTGACCCCCTCTCAATCAGAAAGATTTCTGGCTCCCAGGTGTCTTTTATACAGGTAACGAGCTGAGATTAGGAGCACACTCTTAAAGGGAGTGCTCCTAATCTCAGTTTGTTACCTGTATAAAAGACACCTGTCCACAGAAGCAATCAATCAGATTCCAAACTCTCCACCATGGCCAAGATCAAAGAGCTCTCCAAGGATGTCAGGGACAAGATTGTAGACCTACACAAGGCTGGAATGGGCTACAAGACCATCGCCAAGCAGGTTGGTGAGAAGGTGACAACAGTTGGTGCGATTATTCGCAAATGGAAGAAACACAAAATAATTGTCAATCTCCCTCGGCCTGGGGCTCCATGCATGATCTCACCTCATGGAGTTGCAATGATCTTGAGAACGGTGAGGAATCAGCCCAGAACTACACGGGAGGATCTTGTCAATGATCTCAAGGCAGCTGGGACCATAGTCCCAAGAAAACAATTGGTAACACACTACACCGTGAAGGACTGAAATCCTGCAGCGCCCGCAAGGTCCCCCTGCTCAAGAAAGCACATATACAGGCCCGTCTGAAGTTTGCCAATTAACATCTGAATGATTTAGAGGAGAACTGGGTGAAAGTGTTGTGGTCAGATGAGACCAAAATCGAGCTCTTTGGCATCAACTCAACTCGCCGTGTTTGGAGGAGGAGGAATGCTGCCTATGACCCCAAGAACACCATCCCCACCATCCCCACTGTCAAACATGGAGGTGGAAACATTATGCTTTGGGGGTGTTTTTCTGCTAAGGGGACAGGACAACTTCACCGCATCAAAGGGACGGTGGACAGGGCCATGTACCATCAAATCTTGGGTGAGAACCTCCTTCCCTCAGCCAGTGCATTGAAAATGGGTCGTGGATGGATATTCCAGCATGACAATGACCCAAAACACACGGCCAAGGCAACAAAGGAGTGGCTAAAGAAGAAGCACATTAAGGTCCTGGAGTGGCCTAGCTAGTCTCCAGAGCTTAATCCCATAGAAAATCTGTGGAGGGAGCTGAAGGTTCGAGTTGACAAACGTCAGCTTCAAAACCTTAATGAGTTAGAGAAGATCTGCAAAGAGGAGTGGAACAAAATCCCTCCTGAGATGTGTGCAAACCTGGTGGCCAACTACAAGAAACGTCTGACCTCTGTGATTGCCAACAAGGGTTTTGCCACCAAGTACTAAGTCATGTTTTGCAGAGGGGTCAAATACTTATTTCCCTCATTACAATGCAAATCAATTTATAACATTTTTGACATGCGTTTTTCTGGATTTTGTTGTTGTTATTCTGTCTCTCACTGTTCAGATAAACCTACCATTAAAATTATAGACTGATCATGTCTTTGTCAGTGGGCAAACGTACAAAATCAGCAGGGGATCAAATACTTTTTCCCCCTCACTGTATATCCAAAAATACATACAGCCTAATTATATATTTTTTTGGCTTCAGATGAACGCCTACTTCTCACATATAAGGTAGTTTTTTTGTTTTTGATTTATTTCAAACATTGGTAATGGAATGAAAGCCTTTTCAAAGCCTTAATAATAAACTATGTCGCTGTCTGCTTTTGCCAAGCTTATAGTAATGGAAAAGCAGAGTGATAGCTTTATTTCCTGTGCCAATTTTGCCAATTTCCTTTCAGTAGCGCTGTATTACCTACCTAGGCTAGATTCTCTCTGGTAGAGGAAGCATCTTATTTACTTTTGATGAGCAGACAGCCATAGCTGCAACCCACACTTTTCATTTGAAATAGCTCATTTTGGGGATGATTTCTAGCCTGAATAACAAAGTACAGTAGGACCTCATGAGATATGAACACTTCGGGAATGGAGGTCGTTTGGAATACTGACACGTTCTTTACTTTGAAATGGACTTAAAAACGCATCAAACCTTTGTAGAAAATATTAATTGCTTATTAACATGTATTTTCTAACCATTTAGCTATACTGTAAATGGCTGTGTTTTCAGCACATAAAAGCAACATTTACGTTTCTGTAATCTACAGACTCCGGCACATGAGCAAGATTTACGCTTTCTTTGCAATTAATAATACATATCCGGTTCCATATTGCCAGTTTAATCGGTCAGTCGGTAACTGAGGTTCTACTGTAGGCTGAGGTTCTACTCTTTAACATGGCATCCAAAATAGTATGTGGATGCTCATTTCTATCTCTGGGTCCATTTAGTCTGTCATTTAGGGTTAACTAAGGCCTAGATTCAATCAGTTCAGAGTTAACCCGCGATAACCAACAACTGCATTGCATATCATTTATTTTGTTTGGGCGGTGTCAGAGGTGTAACTGTGTTGGAGCTGTCAAATCCACAAGCGGCTCCCGGCGTTATACCTTTTGCTGACATTGCCATTGGATGCTTCGAGTTGCATTGGTAGAAATCCCATGCAGCCGTGATACAAGTCCAAACACTGGAATGAATGTGTGATGTAATCTACACCTCGAATTAGGCTGATATAATTCCTTATTTTGTTTAATGATTTTCAATTTGAGTGTCATTTCTACATAGCCTACATTTTCTCGTTCTGAACTTCTAACGTGGGTGGGATTTAAGGATGGGTTTGGTTTCGTGACAATGACCACAGCTCCACAGATTTGACAGCTCCAATGCAGTTACATCTCCGACCTCGCCCAAACAAAAGCAATAATATGCTATACAGTTGTCTTTTATCGTGGGTTAATGCAGATCTGATTGAATCTAGGCCATAGCTTATATCAACTGTTTAATACCATAAGGCAACAAACACCATTGATCTTTGTCAACACCAACAGTAGACTCCTCTCAAGGCAAGGAAATTATTTGCGTTATTAACTCTGTTTTTTAATTCAACAAGTCCTTTCACTTTCCCGATGACTAAGCCATTTGTAGCCCAGGTGTGCATTCTGCTTTGAACGATCTCTGAAAACGCTGTACATTGCCAGCAGGATAAGGATACACAGCCTTTTTCATCTGTAATGTGAGTGCTTTAAATGTCAAGGTTTCCCAATGTGAATTTTCATGTGGATTTTCTCCTACCGTCACACAGGGATATGTTTCTTTGGAGAATAAAAATTCAATTATGAACTTTTGGTGCCAGTGGCTTCCTTTCTCAGTGTCCATGTGCTCAAGGAATACCACACTCAAAACACTATTTAGTATTTTGTTAAATTGTGCGTGTCAGTGTTTTGCATGTGACAAATGAACAAAATACTAAAATATAGTTTTTGAGTATAGTGTATTCCTTTAAACAGCCTCCATTATATCCTGTTATTGTTCTTTTTCTTTAGTATGTAGCACCAGGGAATCAGTAGCCACTGTGTATTGTTCTAAAGTTAGTCATCCTTAGCATCAAGCTAGACAATTACCATCTTCCACAGTCTCTCCACAGAATATGCCCTTGGAGTTTTTGTTCAGTAAGACAAACAATGTTTATTGCCAGAGAAAAGGGGCATACATATACAGTTCGTTGTTTGAGAGCCTAAATAAGCATTAGTGTTAGCACATACTGTTCTCTTTAGGGCTTAAGTGTCCTACACAACAGTGCACTATGCAGCCATGGAAATGTATTTCCGCACCAATGATTACTGAATTATTACTTTTTAAAGAGGAGATGTCTACTTTTAGAAATTGAAATGGAAACTGCTATTATTATTTGCCATTATTTTATACTGGTGGATTTCTGCACCAATTTATAACAGTGTTACTACTGGTATCTACCCTACAGTGTGCCAGTGTCTCATTACTGTGAAAAAAATACTCCTCCGCTCTTCAAATTCTCCCCCTTACAAAAATATTCAGTCTGACGGATGTGCTCTTGATTGGATACACAGTCTCGATGTGTGGAAAAGTAAAGTGCCTCCATATTTCAAGAGACCGCAGTATAGGAGAGGACAATAACAAAGATGTAGAGTTGAACAACATGTCATCCATAAATTAAAAAAAACATAATCTGCTGTCAAAATGGTGCCCATTCAGGTTTTCAACCTCCGCTTTGGCTACCTCAATATACACTTGCTGGTGCACAATGATATTATATGATGTAACTGCTACGACTGCTTGTGTAGGTTCAGAGGTGAAGAACATCAAAATTATATTATTTAGAAATAATACAGTGCACATAATTCATACACACTGACCCACAGCTCCAGACTAACATTTTCCCCTGGTGGCACTGGTGCCCCTAACTGCTTCAGCTGATGGCACCAGCCCATGATCTGGTGATACACACTCCCCCCAAAATGTGCAGGGTCACACAATAAAATACATTTCAGTCATCATTTTATAAAGTCATTCATAATGCTTTATTAAGAAGTGCAATAGACTACTGAAATGGTATTCAATAAACAAGTTGTTACTTCTAACATGTCCAAGCAGGATTGCATGATTGAAAATATTTTGATACGCAACCTAATCCAGTGAGTTGACAATTCGGCTATTTTTGTTATATTTTATTGTCAAAATAGGGCTCCAGAATTTCCAGAATTTTTTTGTTAAATAGAGATGAATTTGGCTTAATCATTATGTGCACTAAAATTATATATAGGCCTAATTCAATTGGTGCTATTTTACCACCTGAGGAAGTGGAAACGCCAAAACATGTTAGCTAGATCGCTAACTCGAAATATAACACCTACTGCTAGTAGCCATGTATTAATCTAACAGTAAATGTAATGTCCTAAAAAAAACTCTGCAATGAGGTTTACTGTACTTGCGATGGCCGATGCAAAACTTCTCTCTCTCCGTATTTCAAAGCCATATCAGATATCTTGATTTAAAAAACAGTGTGCTTTGAGCTCAATAATGATCGTTGAGAAATAAAAAAAATATACCTACAGAAAGATGAGACTAGTTACTTCCAAAGTTTTGTTTGTGAAATGTTATACAATCACGAGGGGGGAGAAAGAGTGAGAGACTCACTCATTACAGCAGCCGGTCCCAGCGAAACAGGCAGGCACAGCGGCAGGGCAGACACTTTTATTACAGGAATCATGAGGATAATGCACTTTACTCTTTAACAAATTCATTGGTTTTATCCGCCCCAAAAAATAGAACGCTTTGATTGAGGCGACCAGGTAGAATGTGCAGCTCGCACCAGTGCGACCAATTAAACATTTCACTCGCACAGCCAAGTCAAAGGGTCGCAAAATTTGAATAATAGACGCTTACAGAAGGCATTTTTGAATGAGATAAAGCTATGTTGTGGAATGGATAGGTCCAACAACAGACTGCTACTTCAATACATGGCTTGAAGGGCAAATCATTAGGATATAAATCTTTACAACCAGAACACAACATAACCCCATAAAAAACAAGTCTCCTTTGAAATACAGTACTTGCTAGTGACATTAGGGGCAAGAGTTCCAAATGGGTGGATCACATCAACTGTTTGATAGAAACTGAACTTCGGTATGGCTTTTTTTAAGGGAATAAATTAATAATAAAATCAAATCTATAAATATAGATATTTAAAAGAAAATGTTGGGACCGTAACAATATCCTCTCTCCAGCTCTTAAGCAGAGAGTATTGATGGGTTAGTTTTGGAAGCAGGCCACATGTCAGTGTGTGTGTGTGTGTTTGTATCAGGTGGGTGGTGGGCCATTGGTGTAGCGCAGCATGGGGTAGAAAGAGCGGGCAAAGTTGTTGGACAGTGTGCAGCTGTGGTCGTTCTCAGCCAGGGGCACCAGGCAGGCCAGCACAAGGACCAGGAGGAGGAGGAGGTGTAGGGGGAAGGCAGCCCGCAGCACGCGGTAGAAGAAGGAGCGAGGTGGGGTTGGGTCCCTCTTCTCCCCCCTGGAGGTCCAAGACAAGGGACGAAGAATGGTACTTAGGCAAATCATCAGTCAAAACATACAGGCATCCTCCACAGACCTCCTCCATAGACTTCCATAGACCATAACAACTGCTCCGGGGTGAAGTTTTCCCCAGGTACATATCTAGGATCAGTTTCCCCTTAACCAATCTTAACCATAACTATTAGTATGGGAAATGCAAATCTGACCCAAGATCAGTGTCTAGGGTCAACTTCAGCCTCCACCATAAAAAGTATTGAGAGACCACTAGTGGGGCTAAACTGATTTAACAATTTTATATCATTACATCAAGGCAGGAATTAATTCAAAGGCACGTTGCAGCACTGCCCATAACGCTTGAGCCGACATCCATTAATTGGATTTCTGAACATCGGGGGAAAGAGCCTTTTAAAGGCACATTGTCGGTAGTGCAGTGTGCAGCTCTGCAGTGCGCCTTCGATTAGATACCGGCCCAAGTGTCAATTTCAATGTTTCATATTTTCTGTTATATACTGTATATTCTATTTTCACTGCGTGATTATCCATTGTAATAAAGCATTTTTAACTGAAGTGATTTTAAGAAGTTTAAACTCTCTGGTCCGTACCTTCTGCCAGCTGAGGTTGGTGTGGTACTGGTACCCTCCTCTTGACTGGCATTAGACGGGGACTGGCTGCCCTCCGCCCGCCCTCTGGCCTTATTTTCAACTGCAGCTCGAGCCACAGCCGGACCCGCAGATAGAGTCCCACAGTCCTGCAGCAAGGGCAGTAAACATGTCAGGTGGTTCATTTGAATGGTTAGAAAATTAAATAAAAGTCTCACACTCCTGGCTCCGATGCAATACAGTTCATAAATACCAACGTTTCGACAGCTAAGCTGCCTTAATCAGGGTTTCATTGGGCTCATTTGGATGGAGAATGGTGCCAGCTACACGGTCGTGTTCATTAGGCACCAAATGTAAGAAAGCAGACTGAAACTGGGGACTACCTGGATTTGTCTATTAGGAAACACTCATTTTCGTTTTCCGTTGCAAAATTCCCCTTAAATCTATTTCCATTGTGTGCCCTAATGAACATGACTCTGGAACGTGGGTTTTGTGGTATGTAATGTAAAACTTGAAGTAGTGTCAAATTTGTTTTAAGACATCTTTGCAGTGTAAACCGAAAATGTGCATTTCTTACTGGACAAGTCCACGTAGACTCCCCGTTTCAGTCTGTTTTCTTATGTTTCTTCTAAATGTGTTTTCAGTTCTGTCTGGTTAACAATGTTCTTTGTGCATTTCTAGAACATTGTCAATATGTTGTTTCTCAATACGTTCCTGGGGCACCAGAAGGGGCATAGTTTTGTTCTAGCCAAGCACTAACACACCCGGTCCAACAAATCAATGGCTTGGTGATTGTTGGGCTAGAACAAAAATGTGCACCACCTTGTGGAGGTCCCTGGTGATTGCGATTGAGAAATCCTCTCGGTCTAATGCTTCGGACACATTGGAGCGCATTGTTGGGGTCAATTCAATTTCAAGTCATTCAAATCAGGAACGTAAACCGACAAAGAAGGCTAATTGGAATCATGATTTCAGTTTACTTCCTGAGCTGTCTATATTGGAATGGAATCAACCACAAACCCTAGCAAAGTTTGTGGGGCAGGTTTAAGGTCAATTCGATTGAAGTTAGTCAATTGAGGAAGTAAACAAAGTCCAATTCAATCATTGAAAAAAAATATTTTATTTAAATGTTCTCAATAAACCAAAAAGGAGAAGCTATTTATTTAAGAAGTGTTTTCAATTTTACATTCAAATCACTTGGTGTGGGGTCTCCTTACCAGGCGCTCCTGCACGACGCTGAGGTCGTGGGCCACCTGGCGGAGCAGCGTCCGCAGTTTGTTGGCCGTCACGTGGAGCTTCTCCCGAGCCTCTACGCTCTCCTCCCCCCCCCCCTCCTCCGCTGGCTGCAGCTGACTCCACAGCCCCTGGAGCGAGCTCACCTGGCTCTGTCTCGCCCGCAACTCCTTCTGCAGGCCCTGGAAAAGAGGGCACACACACACACACAGATGCAGACAGAAGACAGACAGACAAACAGAGAGAGCGATACAGACACACACACACACGACACACACATCAGTCGAAGGGGAGCTTCTGAACCCGTGGAAAAGTATAAATGTAAAAAAAATCTAATTGGCCATACCAATGATAAGGGAATGTGCTACATTTACACTGAGTATACCAAACATTAATATTGAGTTGCAACCCCACACCCTTTTTTCCCCTCAGAACAGCCTCAATTCATTGGGGCATGGACTCTACAAGGTGTTGAAAGCGTTCCACAGGGATGCTGGCCCATGTTGACTCCAATGCTTCCCACAGTTGTGTCAAGTTGGCTGAATGTCCTTTGGGTGGTGGACCATTCTTGATACACATGGGAAACTGTTGAGCGTGAAAAACCCAGCAGCATTGCAGTTCTTGACACAAATCGGTACGCCTGGCACCTACTACCATATCCCGTTCAAAGGCACTGAAATGTTTTGTCTTGCCCATTCACCCTCTGAATGGCACACATACACAATCCAGGTTTCAAATGTGTCAAGGCTTAAAAATCCTTCTTTAACCTGTCTCGTCCCCTTCATATACCCTGATTGCAGTGGATTTAACAAGTGACATTAATAAGGGATCCTAGCTTTCAACTGGTTTAGTCATTTAGCAGATGCTCTTATTCAGAGTGACTTACAGGAGTAATTAGGGTTAAGTGCCTTGCTCAAGGCATATCAACAGAGCCTTGGCGGCTCGGGGATTCAAACCAGAAACTTTGCAGTTACTGGTCCAATGCTCTAACCACTAGGCTACCTGCCGCCCAAGCCTCCCACCTGCTCAGTCTACTTAGCCTACTCAGTGTATATTGCACTGTCCGTCAGAACTTTCCATTTCCCCCTTCGCTCTCCCAAGTCATGTGTACTCCCTCCCTTTTTCACCCTCTCTCTCCATAATTTCTCCCTCATTAAGTTCCCCTTACTCTCTCACCCAAACCATCATCATCCCCTCTTTCTCTCCTCTACCACCCCACACCCCCTTTCTCTTCCATCTCCCTCCTCCCCCCTTATCCATCCTCCATGTTCTCCCTCCCTCTCCCACTTTCCCTCTCCCTCCCTCTCCCCTTTCCCCTGTCCCTTCCTCTCCCCCTTCCCCTTTCCCTCTCCCCCTTCCCCTTCCCCTCTCCCTCCCTCTTTCCCTCTCCCTCTTCCCCTCTCCCTCCCTCTCCCCCTTCCCTCTTCCCCTTCCCCTCTCCCTCCTTCTCTTCCCCTCTCCCCCTTCCCCTCTCCCTCCCTCTCCCTCTTCCCTCTCCCTCCCTCTCCCCTCCCTCCCTCTCCCTTCCCCTCTCCCCTTCTCCTCTCCCCTTCCCCTCTCCCTCCTTCTCTTCCCCTCTCCCCTTTCCCCTACCCCTCTCCCTCTTCCCCTCTCCCCCTCCCTCTTCCCCTTCCCTTCTCCCCCTTCCCCTCTCCCCCTCCCTCTTCCCCTTCCCTTCTCCCTTCCCTCTCCCTCTCCCCTTCCCCTCTCCCCCTTCCCCTCTCCCTCTCCCCTTCCCTTCTCCCCCTTCCCCTTCCCCCCTCTCCCTCTCTCCCCCTTCCCTCCCTCTCCCCTTCCCCTCTCCCTCTTCCCCTCTCCCTCTCCCTCTCCCCCTTCCCCTCTCCCTCTCCCTTCCCCTCTCCCTCTCCCTCTCCCTCTCCCCCCTTCCCCTCTCCCTCTCTCCCCCTTCCCCTCCCTCTCCCCCTTCCCTCTCCCTCTCCCTCTCCCCTTCCCCCTTCCCTCTCCCTCTCCCTCTCCCCCTAACCCCTCCCCCTCCCCCCCTTCCCCTTCCCCTTCCCCTTCCCCTTCCCCCCCCCTTCCCCTCCCTTTCTCTCACAGTGAGTGTGTTGCGGTGTTCCCACAGCGTGCCTGTCGATGTGTCCGGGTGGTGGATGTCGACGGTGTAACGCCTGCTCTCAGCGTGGGCCAGCCACAGCAGCAGGGAGTGCAGCGTCTCGTGGAACTCCTGTCGTGGGTCAGAGGAGAAAGGGCAAAGGTCAGGGACCTCAGGTCAGTGCATAGTAAGTAAGCCTTGGACAACTAATCCTGTCCGAGCCAGAACCGCCCATAGGGGCATGAGCCTATCTCTTGATTCTGTATTGTGAGGCAGCTTGATGTACAAGTACACCCCATGGACAGGATGCTAGGTCAGCGCATTGGACGTCATAATAATGTCATTTTCTGCAGAGCCACTCAAGAGACGTCAGATTACCTTACAACCAGGTAAGGATCTATTTGTCTGGTCGCTAAAAAGACATCCCAAAAATATCATTTTCCAATCAGCATACAACCCAACCATGACATCAAAGAAGACGTCAGAATGACTTACTTCATTGCTACCAGTTTTACCAGCTGGGCAGGTAAAAAAAAATGGTTGGACATTTTTCTTCTGGCCCAGCACAAGCATGCCTGATGAAGGGCAAGGATTGTTGAATCAGGTGTGCTTTTGCTGGGCTAGAACAAATATGCGCAACCTTGAGGCGGTATACCCCCAGGAACCGAAATTGAGAAACACTGTGCTCCCAGTTTGCAAAACCGGTTGAATTACATATTTTCTAGGCAAAACTGGTTGACAAGATGTCATTTCAAACAGTTTTTCCCACTGTCCTGTAACTGTACAGTAACTGACCTGACAGCGCATGACAGTGGTACGCAGACTGTCCTGCCACTCCTCCAGACCAGTGCAGGCCAGCATCCAGCCCTGGTTCATACTAGCCAGGCCCTCCCCTAGCTCCCGGGCCTCCGGACCATCACACCCCCGCAACTCGCGACCGCCCATGTTAAGCGACAGCATGACGGCCTTGTAGTGAGCAAAGACCTTCTGCATCTCCTAGAGTAAGAGAGTGAGAGTGCGTGTGAGAGAGCAAGGTATAGTGTAGAGAATCATTGTACCATCTAAACCAAAAATATTGTATTTTCAGCTTTGAAGCTGGTGTACAAAATCAAAAGTATTATAGTTAATTTCCTTACCTTGAATGGAAAAGACAAGCAATGTATGGTGTCCATATTCGAAAAGCTTCAGTCTCAGCAGTCCTAAAATGGACACCGTAGTACAGTATAATATTCAGCAGGCTTACCTTGAGTTGTTTGACCCTAGCCTCCATGTCTTGGATGCTGGTGGGGGTCTCGGGAACCTGCACTCTCTCCAGCTCCGGCATTACCTGCCCCAGCCAGGAAGTGATGTCATGCAGGTCAGAGGTCAGCTGGCAAGGCTCCCGCGGGCCAGACAGCAGGTCGCTCCTGGCCTGAGCCTGCAGCAGCTCCCAGCGCTCGATCACCCCTGAAAACACACGGGCATGCACACACACATTTGTAACATACATTTATTAGATTTTCGCAAATATTGTATGACGGCAGGTAAAAATGTTCACGTTTCCTCCCCCAATGTGTGTGTGTGCGTGTGCGCGCGGTACCTGATTGTTTGTCAGCGGTCGTCAGGCCAGTGAGGCCCTGTTCCTCGGGCTGCTCCTCATCATCCAGGATCAGGGAGACCCTCTTGACACTTTTGATGCTACCACTGCACTCTGACATCAGACGCACCTGCAACACAGACACACATTGTTACAGCATATAACACACACACCGACGCGCACGCATGCACACAACGGCGAGACGGCCTACAGAGAGGAGGTAGGCACTCTGATGGTGTGGTGCCAGATAAACAACCTCTCCCTCAATGTCAGCAAAACAAAGGAGCTGATTGTGGACTTTTGGAGGAACCAGGCTGGGCACGCCCCCATCCTCATCAACGGGGCCGCCGTGGAGACAGTCAAAAACGTCAAGTTCCTTGATGTACACATCTCCGAGGAGCTGAAATGGTCAAACCATGGTGAAGAAGGCACAACAGTGACTCTTCAACCTCAGGAGGCTGAAGAAATGATGTCTGTACCCGAGTGTCCTTGTTCGACAGGAGCAACATCAAGAGCATACTGTCGGGCTGCATCACAGCCTGGTATGGCAACTCCACCGCTGCTGACCGCAAGGCACTACAGAGGGTGGTATGCTCAGCAGAACGCACCAGTGGGTGCACACTGCCTCCCCCCCTCAACGGACAATTACCCTGCCCACACCCCAATGGACATTTATATTTATCATTGTCACAGTTCTAAACATGTATTATTGATATTACATTTTTTATTGTTTCATTCACACCTGCACTGTTGGAGCTCAGAGCTTAAGAATTTCACTACAATTTCACTGTGCATGTGACTAAATAAAAACATAGAATTGAATCTATTCACACACACAAACACTCCGTGTAGCCAGAGGAGGGCAGCAGAACAGATTTAGAAAGGAGTAAGGGGAAGTTGCGCCTTAATGCTAATCTTGGGTCAGTTTTGCATTTTCCCCACTAATAGGCATAGTTAGGATTGGGGAGGAGAAGCTGATCCTAGATCTGTAGGAGAAACTTCAGCCCGGAGCGACTTACGTAGCCTTGTTTGAAGGGAGTGCTGGTGTGTGTAGGTGAGGGGTCCAGGCCGTCGGGAGAGTCCAGGTGGAGGTACTTTCTGTCCAGGTCGCCTGGCGAGCGCCAGCTTGGAGATTCGGGTATGGCCATGGATCTGAGTGGAACTGAGAGGACCGCACACACAAACACACACACACAGGCATGCATGCACATGCACAGACACATGCATACGCAGGCACACAAACACACACACGCATGCGCACACACACACACACCACGTTAGAGCCTGAGTTTACATTGAAAACACAATAATGACCACATTTTCCCTGCAGGTCATTCTACTCCCACTGGGCACAGACGTCATTTCAACGACTAGTTTTGATTTATGTTTGGTTGAGTTGTCAATCAATGTGAATTCTGCGTGAAATCAACAAAAAATGTCACCAAATGCCACCGTCATTGGATTTAGGTTTAAAGTTGAGTTTAAAAAATACTTTTTGCCAATCCAATCAGTTTCCCATGTTGATTCAACATTATAAACATTGATTGTTTGACGTTGAAATGATGTGGAAACAACGTTGATTCAACCAGTTTTTGCCCAGTGGGCTTGCTCTGGTTACAAAGGAGCTTTTCTGCCACCCAAATAATAATGCCATACAAGTATAAATTAAGCAGTGAAAGAAACCCAAAAGCATATTATGTGTGTGCATCTTTATTCCCATGCAGTATTTCAGGTGGTAGACAGTAGCAAAGGGAGGTTATGGCACAGCAGTGGGGTGAACTAGTGTAGTTGGATATGGCAACCCAAACGGGAGTGGTTTCACTGTATCTGGCAACCCTAAGTGGATTTTACACTTAAAGCCTATTGCAGACAAGTCTCTTACTGAGGCGTAAGTAAAGGTAAGTAGCCTTGCCCGAGCCAGAACGGCCCATGGGGCAGGAACCTATCTTCTGTTTCTGTAGCGTGAGGTAGCTTGATGTACAAGTACATCCCCTGATTTAACCAATCACATGTTTTTATTGGCATACTAACTGTGATTGGTCCCTTGAAATGTATAAAAGACTCATTCTGTTTTACTTCTGTAAAAACCCTGACGAAGTCCAAAAGCCATAACGCATTGCTTCTACTTTTAGCAAAAAATATGCTTTTTTATTTAATTCCATTGTCCTCCAAGTGTTGCTGAATCACCTCTCTACTTCAAATACATCCCCTGGACAGGGCCTTACACCCAATCTATCTCCTTAAGGCCAGGCACCACACCCTAATAGGGATTTTTTCCCCTCTTAATCAGATCACAATCACCTTTTATCAGTTGAATAAAATACTTTTTTGTATGACTATTTTCTGAAATATATTATTACAATATGCAAATTAGGCGATATCTTATTAAATAGCGCATATTTGCATACCACGCAAATACATCTTTCTGGACACTGGATTAAGTCAGCCTAAATATTTTTGTTTCATTTTGTTAAAACACTCCAGGACCGGACTTGTCCAGAGCAGATTGTGGATAAATACTTTTTGAATCTTTCTATCTGTAAAATACTAAAGACATTTAAAGGCATTTTTCCAAATAAAATGTTATCTAGAATAAACCATTTACAGCATATCAACAATTCCCTCTGGGCAAGTCTGGAGAATGTATCTAAGGACAACCACACACAATTTGGTGAATGCAGATGCTTCTGAAACTGTGAAAAATGAATTGGTGTGTGGGAAGAGTCTGAGTTTCGGGGAATGGAAGTTGAAGACAAATACACTGAATTAAGACTACCAAACGCCAAAAGCCTATTTAGACCCAATCACCATCTCTTCAAAGTAAGTTACTAAATGTAGTCCAGTTTGTAACATTTTCTATGAAATGGACTTTGAAATGTGCAATTCAATATAAACAAGACAAATACCATAATGTGTGTGTTATTAGTTTAAGCACACTGTGTTTGTCTATTGTTGTGACTTAGATGAAGATCAGATCAAATTTTATGACCAGTTTATGCAGAAATCCAGGTAATTCCAAAGGGTTCACATACTTTTTCTTGCCACTGTATGTAAAAAAAAATTACGCTGAGCTAAGATGTAGCCTAGTTAAATTGTTAGTGAGCTTTAGTGCTTTTGTGAGCGGTGATCACACTTTAGTGTGAGGACTGCTTTAAGTCAGTGTACTTTAGCAGTTTTGCGTGAGGTTTGCGTGAGGTTATGTGGGGTTGCGTGAGGCATGCCCCAAGCCTGGCAGTGCCCGCTTGTATATAGCCACCCACTGGCATCGGCATGAAAGAGGAAGACCATAGTGGTGCCTACCAGAGGGACCAGCTCCCAGTGAGAGAGCCGTGGCTTTGACAAAGGCCTCTGGACTCTCTGTAACCTCCACCTCTGGAGAAGAGTAGAAGAGGGCCAAGTTGAGAGTGTGTGTGTGTGTGTGTGTGTGTGTGTGTGTGTGTGTGTGTGTGTGCGTGTGTGCATGCGTGACTGTCACTGTGGCTGTGTGTACATTAATATACTGTATCCATAAATACCACAGCATTGTTGAATACTAATTTCTGATTGTAAGACAGACACACACACACACTTCGTTGTCGTCAGAGAGGAAATATTAACACTGTATTTTACCTGACAGGGCACTGTAGTAGGTCCCCTCTTCCTTCTCAACCTCCTCCTCCTCCTCATCCTCGTGGGACGAAGATCCTCCTACGTCTCCCGTGTGGTCCCACTCCAGAGGGATGGAGTCACACACGCTCACGGGTGTCTCCCGGCCTGAACACTCCAGGGGAGGTGCCAACAGGTGGGTTGGTGTGGCAGGGGCGCTCCCCTGACTCTGGCTCCGCCCCAGCCAGGGACGGCCAATCAGCTCGCAGCTCCCTTCCAGGGGCTTGTCCCCGCCGAACAGCTCTGGTTCCTCCTTCAACACCTGGAGAAGAGAGGAGGAGAGGACAGGAGAGGAGATTGTCTCAGGTGCTAGTGGAAGCAGATCACCCTGCCATACACTTCCTGGCAGTAGGAGTACAACTCTTGTGTCTGTGTCTCTCTCTCTTTTTGTTTGTGTGTTTCTCTCTTTTTTGTGTGCGTGCCTGTACATCTGTGTGTGTGTGTTCACACATACTAACCGGTGGCTGCGTGAGGCGCTGGTGAAAGCGGACCACCCTGCCAAAAACCTCCTGACAGTAGGAGTGTAGCTCCTCTAGCTCGTCTTCGATGAGCGCGGCGTCCAGCGGGGAGCTCCTCTGGATCAGGCCCTCACCGAACACAATCAGGCCGTCGATGCGCTCCGTGTTCAGGGTGATCTCCCTCTGGAAGCCCTGGAGGGGAGAGGGTCAGTTTGGTATTTTCCCCACTAATAGTTATGGATGGGATTGGGGGAGGGAAAGCTGATCCTAGATCTGTACCTAGGGCCGGGAAACTTCACCCCGGAGCTAGAAAGGAGAGGGGAGTGTGAGAGTGTTTGGTTGACTGTGTGTATGAGTGACTGTGTCAAAGCTTGCCATGGATGTGTGTGTGACGTGTGTGCTGTCCTGCATCTGTGAATCTGAGTTCACATGTGCGAGCTTGTGTGCAAGACAGTGACTGTGAATGCACATTCCTCCATGTGTGTGTGTGCACTAGTGAATATGCGTTCCTGCACTTGTGCTTGTGTATCCCTCTGCCTACCCCACCTTCCCCCAATCCCACCCATTCCCCCTGCCCCCCTTACGTTGAGCTGCTTCATCTTGTGCTGCGTGTCCGTCTCAGAAAAGTGCTCCACGTTGGTGAGCTGCAGGTCCATCTCCGTCAGCCACACCAGCAGGCTCTCCCTGGTCCCCTCAAACTCCTCTCTCTGACCCGTAAAATGCTGCAGGGGGAAAGGGGAAAAGAGACAGTGAGTTTTTGTCTGTAGGAAAATAGTGCTCAATAGTGCGTGAACCTAGAGTCACATGGGGGGTGGAAAACAGTCACAGCTCTGGCTCTTGATGTAAAAAAACTTCATTTTTTAAAGAGTTAAGAATCATTGACGTTAAAAATAGGAAAAGCAATAAGTCGATGATATCTTAAGCTCGGACAGGTAGTAAGTCCGATGCATAAGCTAACTAAAGTAACAATGGCAATAGCAGTGTGCATATTTGTATTTTCTTCTTTTTTTTTTTTTATCCCAGCATTCCTTCCTTCTCACCTTTAGCCTGCGTAAGATGGCCGCCGTCCTCCTGTGCAGTGCATCCCAGCGGCGGTTGCCCTCGTGGACCATAACCTTGATGCGGCTGGCGCCGTCAGTGCGGTTCTCCCGGGCCAGCCGGCGGTACTGGTTGTTGACCAGCTCCAGCTGGGTCAGACGCTCCTGCACCTGCCTCTGGAAGCCCTGTGTAGGGTGGGGAGGGGAGGAGGGATTGAGGGAGGGAGGGAGATAATGAGGGAGGAAAAAAGGAAGGATGGAGGGAAGGAGGAGGGAGAGAGGGGGGTGAATAACATTGATTGATGAATATTGGGGAAAGGATATGATTCAACCAACCATTCAGTAACCGAGCCATTGGTTAGTTAATAGAATACAAATGAAAATCTCAGACAGTGTCTGTGTCACACTGACACCCTATTCCCTGCATATTACACTACTTTTGATCAGAGCATTGGGTAAAAGTAGTGCACTATGTAGGGAATAGGGTGCCATTTGGGAGGCAGAAGTGAACTTCACTGTCAGTTCCTATAGGATCCTGACCCCCAAAACTGACCTCAAACTTCTTGAGCTCCTCCTTGGCGACTGTGTACAGAACGTTGTCAGAGTTGGGGTTGGCTGCCGTGCATTCGGCCACCTTGAGCCAGTCCTCAAAGCGCGAGTAGTCATCCAGGAACTTACACCACAGCCTCCAAGTCTCCTCAATCCTATCATAGGGAAACATCAGTGTAGGGTAAAGTTGCCCCTAGATGCTAATCTTGGGTCAGTTTTGCATTTCCCCCACTAATGGGTAAAGGAAAGATTCACCCATTTTGAATGTTATATTGTTTGTGTGCATCTCTGAGCGATGTTCTATCAATTCCCTGGGTGATTTGAGGTTTTCATGTGTATCTGAGCTATTGCCGTTCGAGCTGGCAGAAATGTGTCAGGTATGACTAGCATTGCGATAAAGCCACTCTCACTACACTGGAAGTGTATACTGGCTAATGACATAACACGGGAGGTTGTCTTCTCTCGAATGAGCAATTGATTATATTTTTGCGATATTCCTACTTTGAGAAATGTGTAATTTAATAGAGGGTCCACCACATTACTGTCACGCTCTGGCTCCAGGACTCTGTATGTTGAGCCAGGGTGTGTTCGTTTATGTGTTCTGTTTCTAGGTTGGGTGTTCTAGGTTGTCATTTTCTGTGTTTGCCTGAGTGACTCCCAATCAGAGGCAACGAGTGTCAGCTGTTCGCTGGTTGTCTCTGATTGGGAGCCATATTTAATCTGTATGTTTTCCTTTGGGTGTTGTGGGTTTTTGTTCCGTTTCGGTATGTTTAACCGTTGGACTTCACGAGTCGTGTTTTGTTTTGTTCGTTACTTTAATTAAAATAAAGTCATGTTTGTATCACACGCTGCGCCTTGGTCCGCTTCCTGTAACGACGATCGTGACAGAAAAACCCACCAAGACCAGACCAAGCAGCGTGGCCAGGAGTCATCACTAGCAGATCTCCGTGGCAGCCTCGACTGGGTCAAGCCGAGTGAGGAGCAGAAAGGATGGACTTGGGAACAGTTGAGGAGGAACTTCGACTGGGTCAAGCCCATTGAGGAGCTGAAAGGCGGAGAGTGGAAGCAGAGGAGCGAGAGTTGGGCGAGAATTATAGAGGCCTGGCCCACGGGGAGGAGAGACCCCCAGAAAATTTTTAGGGGGGGGCTCACGACGTCGGGGCAGCAGGAGGCCGCGATAGAGCGGCCCAGCGGGTTGCCAGGGGAGGCCGCCAGGTTACGGGGGCCACTGGTCGAAGAGGGGATGGAAGGTGGAGAGGCACGGCGAGAGGTACTGGGGTGTGTTACCAGTCCGGTCCGGCCCGTTCCAGATCCCGATGTAGGGCAAGTGGTGTGTGTCCCCAGTACGGTCCGGTCCATTCCTGCTCTCCGCACCAAGCCTACGGTGTGCGTCGCCAGCCCAGCCCGGCCGATCCCTGCTCCACGCACCAAGCCCACGGTGTGCGTCGCCAGCCCGGTCCGGCCTGTTCCTGCCACTCGCACCAAACCTACGGTGCGCGTCGCCAGCCCGACCCGGCCGGTTCCTGCTACTCGCACCAAGCCAGGGGTGCGAGTCGTCAGCCTGGTCCGGCCCATTCCTGCTACTCGCACCAAGCCAGGGATGCGAGTCGTCAGCCTGGTGAGGCCCGTTCCGGCTCCACGCACCAAGCCAGGGGTGCGTATCGTCAGCCCGGTCCGGTCCGTTACTGCTCCACGCACCAGGCCAGGGGTGCGCATCGTCAGCCAGTTCCGGTCCGTTCCTGCCTCACGCGCCAAGCCAGGGGTGCGCGTCGTCAGTCCGGTGCCTGATCAGGTACCGGTCAGCTGCTCCACAACGGAGCTTAAGCAATCCGCTCCGTCGATGTCCAGTCCAGATCCAGCCAGCGGGGTCAGACCGGACCAGGGGCGCTACGGGGGGATTATGGAAGGGTGGTGGTCAAGCCCGGAGCCGGAGCCGCCTCCGAGAAGGAATGCCCACCCAGCCCTCCCCTGTTTGGGTTTTGTTGAGGTGCGGTCGCAGTCCGCGCCTTTAGGGGGGGGTACTGTCACGCTCTGGCTCCAGGACTCTGTATGTTGAGCCAGGGTGTGTTCGTTTATGTGTTCTGTTTCTAGGTTGGGTGTTCTAGGTTGTCATTTTCTGTGTTTGCCTGAGTGACTCCCAATCAGAGGCAACGAGTGTCAGCTGTTCGCTGGTTGTCTCTGATTGGGAGCCATATTTAATCTGTATGTTTTCCTTTGGGTGTTGTGGGTTTTTGTTCCGTTTCAGTATGTTTAACCGTTGGACTTCACGAGTCGTGTTTTGTTTTGTTCGTTACTTTAATTAAAATAAAGTCATGTTTGTATCACACGCTGCGCCTTGGTCCGCTTCCTGTAACGACGATCGTGACAATTCCTCCTATTTGTCTGCCTCTTCATTTACATTTACGTCATTTAGCAGACGCTCTTATCCAGAGCGACTTACAGTTAGTGAATACATATTTTTTTATACTGGCCCCCCGTGGGAATCGAACCCACAACCCTGGCGTTGCAAACGCCATGCTCTATCAGCTGAGCTACATCCCTGCCGGCCATTCCCTCCCCTACCCTGGACGACACTGGGCCAATTGTGCGCCGCCCATGAGTCTCCCGGTCGCGGCCGGCTGCGACAGAGCCTGGATTCGAACCAGGATCTCTAGTGGCACAGTTAGCACTGCGATGCAGTGCCTTAGACCACTGCGCCACTCAGGAGACAGTCCAGGGAGCACTGCATGATGCCGCTGCGAGGCACATCGATCTGCAGGTTGAACATGGTGAGATTGTAGACTCCTAAATTGATAGTGCAGTTTGTTTAAGCGATTTTATAGCTAACTAGCTACTTCACATGCTGATATTGACTTTAGTATTATTGTGTGTAGCTACGTTTGCTAGCTAGCCAGACAGAGCTGCCACAAATTTTCACAAATTTCCACAACAATTTTCACGTTGCTACCAACCTTATTATAATGACTAAATGAAATATATTGTTCTCACATATTAGTGTTATTTAACACTTTAAATTATAGGACTTAGTGGTTTTGGGTGGATATTTCCTTTAAGGTTAGGGTTAGGGGAGGGGATGCTGATCCTAATCCAAATGAAACTTCACTCTGGAGTGCAAAACATCCCCATCCATCACCATCCATCACCATCCATCACCATCCAAATGAACCCACAAACTTAATTCATCACTTTTGGTAACACTTTGTATAATGCATTATAAATACATTATATCTTTTGGTGGGGATTGATTGATTGTGTGTGTGTCTTACCTGAGCCTCCTCTCCAGGGACGTGGCACAGATGGCCCTCCAGCGCTGGTCTAGGCTGCGGGTGGTCTGCTGGATGGAGTCGTTCTCGCCGTCGCCGCCACCACACGCGTCCTGGTCGTGCAGCAGGATGTCGCACAGCGTCAAGACGGACACCACGCCCTCCGTGTGCTGCTCAATGTCCCTCTGCAGCTCCTGTGGACAGAAACATGGACAACCTTAGCGTAATGTGGACAGACAGACGGACAACGTTGGACAAAAATTGTGGACAAGGCTATTGACAAGGCTATGCATTGGATGGTGGTTTGTTCAATGGGGTAATATGTTTGTATCTATCGCCCTCTATTCACATAACTAAAATAAAATGAAATCAATGCAGATATGGTTATTTTAGCAGACAAAATCCAAAGGGAATTACAGTCTATATCTGAGTAATATATGGTTTTTTCCGTGGGGAAATCTGGGATGTGCATATTACACCTTTGTGTAACCCACCTTTTTCAATCTGTATTTATTTAGGTAAGTCGGTTCATAATAATCGCTATGATAATCTGGGTTGTGTTCACTGGAAAACGATTCAAAGCGTTAAACAGGTACTCCCTCCCTGTTCATTTGGTGCCTAATGAACAGGACCCTGGCACCCACCTGCTCCGGGGTGAAGTTTCCCCTAGGTACAGATCTAAACTCATTTTCCCCTCCTTCAACCCTAACCTTAACTATTAGTGGGGAAAATGCTAAACTGACCCAAGATCAGCGTCTAGGGGCAACTTCACCCTACTCCCACCCACCTGCTGTTGGGCGAGCCGTCTCTGGATCTCCTCATGGTGACACACGTTGTAGGTGACGGGCCTGGCCAGCTGGGCCTCGATGCGGGACAGCCATGATCGCAGGTTGCTCATGTTCTTGTCCAGCTGCTGCACCGTAACCAGGGTCTCCTTCAGCTTCCTCACCCTGCACCCACACCCACACCCACACCCACACACACCCGTCCACACACACACACACACACAGGGAAGAGAGTCAGAGCAATGCTACATATCTGATAACTAACTACACCCAACATGTCTACTTTCGATTGTTTGATTGAGTCTTTCTGGAGTGCCAGGTGGACAGGGTTTGTACTTTTGGAACCATTCCATTGTTTTATTGTGCCAGGCAAGCTCTATCAAGCGCACCTAAAGTATTTGAAAGAAAACAAATACTATTTGAACCCATTTAGATTGGATATTATCAACACACAGAGACACACACACAGAGACACACATACGCATACACACACTACACTAAGAAGTTGAATTAACAAGCATTCTAAACTAAGATAAATTGAGCCCTTTAATCAAGAATACAACCAGTATTCAACCTCAGCTACCATTTAAGTTCATGAAGTGTTTATTCTTCACAAGTGCCCACTATTTAGTTTAGTTTATTAGGATCCTCATTAGCTACTGCACATGCAGCAGCTACTCATCCTGGGGTCCACATAAAACGTACAAATACATGACAAAGTACAGAACAGTAATAGACAAGAACAACAGAAGATATTACATTACTTAAAAAAAAAAAAAAAAAAAAGAGTTATATATAGGAAAGACACCAAGAGACAACAAAATACTATTTACACACACTATTCATACACTGCCCTCAGAACAGCCTCAATTCGTCGGGGCATTGACTCTACAAGGTGTCGAAAGCATTCCACAAGGTAACTGGCCCATGTCAACTCCAATGCTTCCCACAGTTGTGTCAAGTTGGCTGGATTGCCTTTGGGTGGTGGACCATTCTTGATTCACACGGGAAACTGTTGAGCGTGAAAAAAAGGCAACTGCCCTGAGGGATACCACTGTGTACATATCTGATGTTAGAGAAGTACATATCTGATGTTAGAGAAGCTTCCATTGAACTCTCTGAGTTCTATAGAATAAGTAACTCTCCAACCATGTGATGGAAGGTGATTTAAAGCCATAACAAGCAAGTTTTTTCAATAACAAATGATGATCAATTTACATCAAAGGCTGCACTGAAATCTAACAATACAGCTCCAACTATCATCTTATTATCTAAACTAAGACTTTTTGTGGTTGGAATTGCAGTATGTAGCGATTTAGACGTGAGCTGGCAACTTTTGACAGACTGGTTTCATCTGGACAAGCAAAAAGCAGTTACTTAGCAAAGGGATACCAAGTGTTCTATGGAGAAAAAAATGATAGTTCCAATATTTGCATAATCAATGTGATTGGAGGATAGCTGTGAGGGTGAGCGAATCAGGATCAAATCCTCCATTCTCATCGAGATCATTAATGACAGAATGTTCATATTTGAAGATGGCAGAAAGGCCAGTCTCTTTGGCACATGACATGGAGTACAGGGAGTGGATTAGCTAAAAAGACTGGTACCCAGGCTACTATTACCCTGCACCCCCCACTTTTTTTCCCAGGTGTCCCCTGGCTCTTCAAAGGTCACCATGGCAACTGGGCAACACAGAACACAGAACATAGAAAATGTTGCCATGACTACATTTGGTTACAAAAATCTGCTCTTTAGAGAAAAAGAAGCCTAAGTGTGTGCAGGTTGGATCCTTCTGCTAACCCCCTGGTAGCACTCCATACTGTCTTCTACATGAGGGAAGAGGGAGAGTTTTCTCTATAGTGAAAGTGTGTGTGTGTGTGTGTGTGTTTGTGTGTGTGTGTGTGTGTCTGTGTCTGTGTGTGTGTGTGTGTGTGTGTGTGTGTGTGTGTGTGTGTGTGTGTGTGTGTGTGTGTGTGTGTGTGTGTGTGTGTGTGTGGTGTAGGCCAACCGAACAGCAGGTAGGTACATGACTGTGTGTGTCTGTCTCTCTCTGTCTGTGTGTGTGGACGTGTTTAACTATTCTTGTGGGGACCAGAAGTCCCCACAAGAATAGTAAACAAACAAACATTTGACCAACTGGGGACATTTTGTTAGTCCCCATGAGGTCAAATGCTATTTCTAGGGGGTTTAGGGTTAAGGTTAGAATTAGTGATAGGGTTAGAATTACGTAAAGGGTTAGGGTTAGGAGCTAGGGTTAGTTTTAGGGTTAGAGTTAGGAGCTAGGGTTAGGTTTAGGGTTAGGGTTAGGGTTAGGTTTTTGGGTTAAGGTCAGGTTTAGGGTTAGGGGTTAGGGAAAATATAATTTTGAATGGGACTGAATTGTGTGTCCCCACAAGGTTAGCTGTACAAGACTGTGTGTGTGTGTGCGTGCATGTGTGCCTGCATGTGTGTATGTGCATGCATGTGTGTAAGTGTTTGTGTGTAAGTGTTTGTGTGTATGTGTATCATGTGTGCCACTTATCTTTGCTTTAAGAGAAAGGCAATACTCAGTATCTCATAAATTAACTAACAAAAAAGTTAAATCTATAATGTTGCTTTCTCATTCCATATATAGCAGCTAATACTCCTAAATACTACATAAATGCTACATATATACTAAATCAGGGCTCCAGATTTGTTTTTGTTTTTTGCAGCATCACACAATAGAATATATTTTGTAATCATTTTATAAAGTCATTCACAATGCTTTATTAAGAAGTGCAATAGACTACTGAGATGGTATTCAATAAATAAGTTCAAGCAGGAATGCATGATTAAAAATATTTTGATATGCAACCTAATCCAGTGATACTCATGAATTTTGCGTTGACAATTAGGCTATTTTTGTTATATTTTACTGGTAAAATAGGGATCCAGAATTTTCAGATTTCTTTGTTCAATAGAGATACATGCCTTCATCTTTATGTGCACTAATATTATTTATACAACGGGTGGGTCTAATTCTGAAAGCTGATTGGTTAAAACCACATTCCAGCCGGTGTCTATTCCACAAGTTACCACCGGCTAAATCTATGACGTTAAAATGCCTATTTACTCTGTTCCATCTGACTGCGCAATCCACTCTCATCAACCCAGCCAGGCATTTTATAAACTTGATCTCCACTATAAAAAGCATCTAGACATTATCTCACATTTCTTTTAGACTAACATATTAGTTTTCAACAGCGGAGATTTGTATAAACCTTGCTGTCTGTCTCTCCGACATTTGGAACATTGTTTTAATATTCAAATTCGATCTCCAGCTGTCCCATAGTAATGAACGTGTCGGGATGAGACAGACAGGCAGGCAGCTTTTCTCAGCCAGTCGAAATCATGAATCACCATAATTTTTATGGATATTTACAAAAAACTATCAATAGAAAACAGGTAAAAAGAAACGAAGTGCAGCTAGTTTGCTGTCTTTCCAGCTTCAGTTTGAAGTGATTGTGTTAGCTGTGTTGTTTGCTAGCTCCTCTGAACAACAGTGTCCTGACGAGAGAGCAAATGTTCTATGCCAGGCGAAATCGCGCCTCATTAGTTCATTGTTATGGATGTATCCAAATAGATGTCACTAGAATGCAGCTACATTTCTGTTATTCTAGCTGCACTGTTTGACGTGACTGTATGTTAGCGGTAGTTGGCTAGCTAGCAAGCAAGGGATAAGAATGTTACCAGCCAGTATGGCAATGGAACATATAGAACGAACGAAAGACTGAACGACTGGGTCACGTCTCTGGCAACTGAACCGATAGAATGAACGACCAGCCAGCTTGGGTAGCAACCCTAGATTTGTGTCGGGACGATATCTTGTGGAAGGATTAAATAGTATGAATAAATTCATCAAAATAATGTTTGTAATGAAGATATGTCAATCATATTTGAATATGTTGGTAACCTGTTGTATAAAAGTGATAATGCCCTTGAAGCCGGTGTTTGGAGGATATATTGGCATGGTTTGCCGGCCCTCGACGAACAACACCCGTGCCAATACAGTTGAAGTCGGAAGTTTACATACACCTTAGCCAAATACATTTAAACTCAGTTTTTCCACATTTCCTGACATTTAATCCTAGTAAGAATTCCCTGTCTTAGGTCAGTTAGGATCACCACTTTATTTTAAGAATGTGAAATGTCAGAATAATAGTAGAGAGAATTATTTATTTCAGCTTTTATTTCTTTCGTCACATTCCCAGTGGGTCAGAAGTTTACATACACTCAATTAGTATTTGGTAGCATTGCATTTAAATTGTTTAACTTGGGTCAAATTTTTCGGGTAGCCTTCCACAAGCTTCCCACAATAAGTTGGGTGAATGTTGGCCCATTCCTCCTGACAGAGCTGGTGTAACTGAGTCAGGTTTGTAGGCCTCCTTGCTCGCACACGCTTTTTCAGTTCCTCCCACAAATGTTCTATAGGATTGAGGTCAGGGCTTTGTGATGGCCACTCCAATACCTTGACTTTGTTGTCCTTAATCCATTTTGCCACAACTTTGGAAGTATGCTTGGGGTCATTGTCCATTTGGAAGACCCATTTGCGACCAAGCTTTAACTTCCTGACTGATGTCTTGAGATGTTGCTTCAATATATCCACATAATTTTCCTTCTTCATGATGCCATCTATTTTGTGAAGTGCACCAGTCCCTCCTGCAGCAAAGCACACCCACAGCATGATGCTGCCACCCCATTGCTTCACGGTTGGGATTGTGTTCTTCGGCTTGCAAGCGTCCCCTTTTTCCTCCAAACATAACGAAGGCCAAACAGTTCTATTTTTGTTTCATCAGACCAGATTACATTTCTCCAAAAAGTACGATATTTGTCCCCATGTGCAGTTGCAAACCGTAGTATGGCTTTTTTTTTGGAGCAGTGGCTTCTTCCTTGCTGAGCGCCCTTTCAGGTTATGTCGATATAGGACTCGTTTTACTGTGGATATAGATACTTTTGTACCTGTTTCCTCCAGCATCTTCACAAGGTCCTTTGCTGTTGTTCTGGGATTGATTTGCACTTTTCGCACCAAAGTACGTTCATCTCTAGGAGACAGAACGCATCTCCTTCCTGAGCAGTATGATGGCTGCGTGGTCCCATGGTGTTTATACTTGTGTACTATTGTTTGTACAGATGAACGTGGTACCTTCAGGCATTTGGAAATTGCTCCCAAGGATGAACCAGACTTGTAGAGGTCTACAAAACATTTTCTGAGGTCTTGGCGGATTTCTTTTGATTTTCCCATGATGTCAAGCAAAGAGGCACTGAGTTTGAAGGCAGGCCTTGAAATACATTCACAGGTACACCTCCAATTGACTCAAATTATGTCAATTAGCCTATCAGAAGCTTCTAAAGCCATGACATCATTTTCTGGAATTTTCCAAGCTGTTTAAAGGCACAGTCAACTTAGTGTATGTAAACTTCTGACCCACTGAAATTGTGATACAGTGAATTATAAGTGAAATCATCTGTCTGTAAACAATTGTTGGAAAAATTACTTGTGTCGTGCACAAAGTAGATGTCCTAACCGACTTGCCAAAAGTATAGTTTGTTAAAAAGAAATTTGTGGAGTGGTTGAAAAACAAGTTTTAATGACTCCAACCTAACTTCCGACTTAAACTGTATATCCTCCAAACACCGGCTTCTCGGGCATTATCGCTTAAATATAGACCTAATTCACCACCTGAGTAACCATCTCAAAACACATTAGCTAGATAGCTAACTCAAAATATAACATCTACTGCTAATACTGCTAATGTTTTAATCTATAGTAAATGTAATGTCCTAAAAAAAACTTTGCTATGAGTGCACTTGCAATGGCCAATGCACAATTTCGCGCCCTCCGTATTTCAAAGACATACCAGATATATTGTTTGTAAAACAGTGTGCTTTGAGTGCAATAATGACCGTTGAGAAATAAAAGTATACCTACAGAAAGCTGAGACCCTCCTCTCTTTAATATGGACAACTAGTTGCTTCCAAAGTAGTTTTTGTCCTGCATTGCATTTCTAAATGTTATACAATCACGAGGGGCACACGAGGGGGAGAGAGAGCGTGAGCGCCTCGCTCATTACAGCAGCTGGCCTCAGCTAAACAGGCAGGCACAGCATCAGGGCAGACACTTTAATTACAGGAATCATGAGGATAATGCTTTATACTGTTTAACAAATTCATGGTTTTATCCACCCAAAAAATAGGAGGTTTTGATTGCGGTGACCAGAAGAATGTGCAGCTCGCACCAGTGCGACTAATATGTATTGTATTGCTTGTATGTATTGTATTGCAATTCAGCTTTAAACTGCCAATATACAGTATACATGTAACAAAACTAAACCAAACTAAACTTAACCAAGCACTAAACTAAACCAAACTGAGCCCAAATTAAACTAAACCTAACCAAACTAAAGTAAACCCATCTAAACTAAACCAAACTAAACTAATCAAAACTATACCAAACCAAACTAAACTAACCATGAGACCTAGCACTGACCGAGACCCACATTCCCTCTCGCACCTCTCGTAACATCTGACAGCCCAACAAAGAGTAGTGACACTGGGCCACACAAAAGACACTGAGCCCCAGGGCAAGCCTCCCTGCTGAGCCAGTGTATAGGAAGAGAAGGATGGATAGAGGGACAAAGAATGTGTGAAGAGGTATGGAGAGAGAGAGATTAAAATATAGAGAGTGAGGGAGAGCAAGGGAGAGGGAGAGAGAGAGAGAAAGGGAAAGGGAGAAAAAAGCAAGGCGAACAAAGTGACTGTCGCTACAGGGGGGGGTGTCCAAGTCGCTTGGAGACAAGGCTCTATAGAGGTTACAGTTATATAGTAACAATGGTCACCACACACGTCTCGCCTGACACCTTTAGAGAGATAGGAGTGACTTCCTGAACTTATAGTGGTCCGGGTACAAGATATATTAAGAACAGATGTAGGATCAGCTCACCCTCCCCAAACCCTAACCGTAATCATCAAAGTAAAAACACAACAACACGCAAACCTGACCATAGACCGGTAGCAAGAACAGCGCCATGCTACTCACATTTACATTTACGTCATTTAGCAGACGCTCTTACTCCAAGCTTAATCTTTAGCTTAGCAAACAATGCTCCCAGGGCCGTAGTCAGGGTCTGAGTTTTAGAGAGGTCTGGAGGTCAAGACATTTTAAGAAAGTTGAAGCTCATTTACTGCATTTCTATACAATTTAAAAACTCTAAAATGCTGTTTGGAGAACAGCAAAAACAAGCAAAAATGACCACAGCCAATATCACATTGGATGCTTTAGTTTAATTCACCTCAGTTGATCTACAAACACATAGCCTATTAGGAATAAATTAGCCGCTACACAAAACTATAATTTAACACTTACAGAGCGATCTGTTAGCAGAAAATTATTTTATTAACAAAAGGTAAACAAATAAGTTTGCTTTACAGAACAATTGTGTTTTGTAGTTTTACAGCTAATTTCCTGCAATTTTACTTATTTTGCCATGACTTATGACATGACTTATGACATGTTAATATGATATCTGAGTGAGTGACTAACAAAATCAATGGAGGGACCCCTGGAGGTCAGGGCCCCTGCGTGCCCAGTCGGTAATTCGGCAATAACTACAGGTTTACTGTAGATAGCAGGCTACACTAACTAGAGTAATTTACCAATGAAAAAAATGTCACTGAGTGATATATACCAAGAAGAAAACTGCATATGCCCAACCAAGTTTCGAAATTGCACCTTTTGTATTCTACTATTCTAACTTCCATCAGTAAGTTGAGACCCTGACAGAGGTCTCGGTGTCCTCATATGTAGCTACAGCACTGAATGCTCTTATTTAAAGGTTACAGAAGAGTACTGTATATACCAAGGCAACACTCTTCCCTAATATCAACTCACAAGCGCCTCCAAAGAGCCCCTTCCAACTAATTCATACCTGTTTCAACCTAGCAACGCTCAGCCTTTGTTTCCCATATAGGTGTCAAGTGTGGTGATGGCCAGCCCCCAAAGAGTCAAGGACCCACTATGGCACAAATTTTAAAGTAACTCACACTGTACCCTGTGGTTCACCAATGTTCCTTCAGCTTTGCAGCTGCTGTACAATCACTTCTGTATATTCATTATCATCTACTGTCTACATAGCCAGCCACCATGCGTAGCCACAGACAGATGGACAGACTTGGAATCAGAGGGGATTTAGATTGTATGGCCCCCTCAAAAGTCTAGGACTGTCCCATATGGCCTTACGTCTTCCTTCCGAGTCCCCCTTTTTCAGCCCCAGAGTGTAGGGGACCCAAGCAAGGTGGAGAGGGAGGAGGGGGTGGGGGTTCTGTCGCCCCGCATTAGCCGTGACGTGGTGGGGGCTAAACAATAGGAAACAGCACTATAGCCTGCTGGCGCTAACGATAGCCTGGACCCCCCGTCAGCATCTGTTATCCGGTTAGCATAAAAAGCTGACTAGCCGTAGTGCTAAACGATGCTGCCACTGTGAACAACACTCACAGCACTCCCTATGAATAATGTGCCATCCGTTGTGTCTGTCACCCAGACAAGCTGAGCGCCGTGGTATCGGAGCATCGGGTCTCAGACCAACAGGCTTAGAGACTATTTGCATGTTAAAGACTATCTGCAGCTAGAAACTATTTGCAACACTGACTCTCCACACATCCAAACCTTACACACAAGCACACACACACACACACACATAAGCACACACACTCACACACTGTCAACGCTGTTGCTCTATTTATACTATTTATTTAACTGCGCAACCTAGTCAGTATTCAATTTATATTTGTAAATACAGTCATACTTGACATAGCACATTCATAATCATACATATCAGTTATTACTTTACATACTACCTTCTTCTAATTACTTGATATTTTCTATTTTGTATTTGGCCTTTAATTATTTATATTGATTATTGTACTGCAATATTGAGGGAGCTACCACGCAAGCATTTCACTGCACCTTTTATAAATGCTGTAATCTGTGTACGTGACAAACACCATTTAATTAGATTTTTAAATCATCCTGAAGAGCACAAAGCAACCGACACCACACGGCCACGGTGGCACCTGACCTGGCAGACAGACGGGAGGTTGAGGTTGAATAAAAGAAAGGTTCACCCCCCTTGGATGCCAGCGTGTGGCATCCCATCAGTATATGGAATCATACTCTTTAAACAAGTTGAGACAAGGCAGGATATGAAGTCACCTGTTGTCTTGTTTCAGCTTCTGTACCAGTTCGATTGTGGTAGTAGTAGTAGTAGTACTAGTGGTAGTAGTATTGTAGTAGAAGCAGTAGTAGTAGGCCTAGTAATATAAGCAATAATTTGGTGGGTGCTTATATTTGTCCTAAATGTGTTTTTTGCATATCCCAACTCTCCCTGAGAGTGGGGTCACAGCCAGTGTGAGTCATTATCAACGGCAACCCTGGAGCGTTAGGTGCCTTTCTCAAGGGCACATAGACAGATTTTTCACCTTGTTGGCTAGGAGATTCAAACTAGTGACCTTTCCGTTACGGACCCAACACTCTAACCACTAGACTACCTGCCGCTAGTAGTAGTAGCCTGTGTGGGTATGAATCCTGGCTCTTCTCTCCCCTTCATTTCATACTGTCTCTGTCATTGGAAAACAATAAAAGAAAAACAACCTGTGCCCAGTTTTTAAATGTGCTAGCCTCACCTGGCCTCTATGTGGTGGAAAAGGTGCTGCCAGCGGTCCCTTGCGTCCCTCAGGGTGCCGTGGAGCTGGGCCTGCTTGGCCTGGTCGCTGGCCAGCATCAGCTGCTCCCCCAGCTGCTTCAGGTGGCTCTTGTTCTCACTGAACAGGTTGATCTCCTCCATACAGTCCTATAGAGAAGAAGAAGAATGTTATTTTCAGATCACAGAAATCTGTCTTTTGCTTTCAAGGAGAGGGAGCAGACTACCAAACCTGGGTCAAATACATGTTTCAAATAATGTACTTTCAAATACTTCCCAAGCTACATCAAGTGCATTTCAAATACGTATTTACAACAGATAGGGGGGTTGACGACCTAGCTAACAACTTCTTCTCATAGCCCATCCCCCGCTCTGTCGGCTACCCACTCACTCAGGTATCTCCAAATCAGTTTTTTTGTGCTTTCAAACAATTCAGGCAATTGTACAATTTAAAAAATGTGATGGCCAAACTGAAATCAACTGAAATCAACTCCATATGTGTGATGTGACTTAAAGGTGATTAGACCATAAAAAAAAAGACTGCCCCTATCGCTTCCATTGATTGTTAGCGTGCGGTGGCTAAAATGAGCCGTAGTTTATAGTGGCTAACCATAGAGATCCTATTAAATTATTATTATTATTATTCTAATTCTATGTGGCTAACATCAAGTTCTAAAATCCTGAACTTCTGCTTTAAGCTTTGATCAAGGGGTGCCCACAAGAGAAAGGGCTGCAAAACAAAGAGCACTTTCTCTTGCAACGTTTAATTTATTTATTTCTTCTCACACTACATCAAAAACATGAACACACCCTGTGTCCCAAATCATTATCTTGTGTACTAAATGACTAACATCGATGATGAGAAAGAAAAGGAGGCGTGATGTAGGCTAAATTCAATAGAGAGGACCATTGTTTACCGGAACAAAGGGGTTGGCCAAATCCTCATGTACCCATTCTGCCCTACATACAGTAAAGTTGTTTACTTTGTCTGTCCACGTTTCTGTCAGCAATTGTACACTTTGTAGGATTACCGCTCTAATTCTGGAACCAAGCACATGATATACAATATCACAAACGTGCATAACACAGGTCAGAAATGTGGGAGAGTGACACACTAACTTTCAATTGCGACTGGGTGTGATTCTCATGAGAGGAGTGGACTGTACCAAGATGAGGGAGGTCCAAGGGGACCCCTTTCCCCAGTCCAGTCACCTGACCTGAGGACACCTGGCAGACTCCCTCAGATGAACACCCACATTAGCTCTATCGTCTGGGCTACACTGTGTGTGTGAGCTGGGGCTCTAGTGGTTATGCAACCACCAGGGTTAAAGGGTTAATCTATCTAATCTATCTAACCAGACATGGGTCTGAATCTACAGAGGTTTTCACTGCACTGTTTACCATACCAATCAAGTTCATTCAGATCAATAGCCACCAAAGACCCAGCCAGACAGATGTAGGATCTTAATTTGAGCCAGTTTGCTACAGTGGGAAAATAATCCTGCAGCAATAGGATATGTGAATTATTATGTGGTTTATAATAAAAGGAAAACTCTGCCACTTTTAACATTTGAGGTGTTATTATGAAGTATTTAGTGATGTCCTACACAGTGTTAGTGTAATTTTATGATTTCATGTTGACTGTTTATTGATGAGCAAAACCGGAAATTGCATCTGTTAAGTTTTCAAGTAGGTTCACTGAGATGATTAATACAATAAATTATGGACAGTCATCTTCAGCAATCTATATAACCCGTCTGAGGTTTTCTTTTCATATTGGAACTCCCTGCTATGTGTTGCTCTGGTTGTCTTTGTCTAATAACATGTACATATTTTAAATAGATGCTCAAAAACCTATAGAATGATATTTATAGTCAGCTTACTCCAATATTAGGCTCAAACTTCCATGATTCCATTAGGCAAAACCACTCCTAGTTAGCATCCACATTCAAATACATTTTTAGTGTATTGCACTTGATTGGTTACAATAGTGGGCGGCAGGTAGCTTAGTGGTTAAGAGCGTTGTGCCAGTAACCGAAAGGTCGCTGGTTCTAATCCCCGAGCCGACTAGGTAAAAAATCTGTCGATGTGCCCTTGAGCAAGGCACGTAACCCTAATTTCTCCTGTAAGTCGCTCTGGATAAGAGCGTCTGCTAAATGACTAAAATGTAAATGTAATAGCTAGGTTTCCATCCAATTAGTGACAGATTTTCATGTGAATATTCAAAAACCTGCATTAAATATTTTTCCCACCAGAGATGTTTCCATCAAATTGATTTGTTGCAGATAAAAGGCTGTGCGTGATGACATAGTTCACATTAAAATACATTTTGCAGTAAATTCCCATGTACTGAATAAAAAATACAAGTTAAATGGGTGTCCATCGCATTTTCAACTCTACTGATGGTTTTCTCATAAAATGTTTTGCATTATATGGCGTGTGTGCCCACTCTGGTAATGGCAAGTGCGCTCTAGCCAACAGCGCTATCTGCGCGCTGTAAGGGTTGGTGTGAGGTGTGACCCAGGTGCGGTGCAGGATATACAGTAGGCAGTAGGCAGAGATGGTGAAACAAGGATCTTTACTGGTGGTCCCGAAGCCAGAATACAAAATAACGGACTTATCACGATAAAAGAAAGGCGGCGCAAATAAGTCTCCAAAAACTGGCTGACAGCCAAAATACGAAATACTACCTACGACTGAAACAAATAATGAAACAGGGAGAAAACTGAGCAAGGGAACACAGGGAAGTGAGGGCATAAATACACAGGTGAAGGTGAACAGGTAGACACAGGTGACACCAATAGGATACTGATTAGTCCAGACTGTGAGTGAGGAGGTGCCTAAGGTTGTCGGAGGATGACACCTAGTGGGTCGCTCCGGAACTGCGACCCCCTCCTGTAACAGGGTGCTGTTGGCTAGAGCGCTCGTATAGTCTACATGATGAGATTATATGGACAAAATATTATTTACATTTTTCAAACGGCAGCCAAGCATCGATTATCATGTCACCAGAATAAGACACTAGATATTTATTGGAAAGGAGCATCATGCTCATCCCCTTGCACTTCCACCACCCTGTGAAATTCATCATAATTTATTTCATCTGTAGCTTAATAAACTGCATGCTTTCCTGACGAGTCAAAGTGGGAGGACCACACAACATTTCATCGCGTGTCTCCAAGTTTACTTCGATATGATGGTTATTATATCAATATTTGCGCATAAAAGCGTTTCCACCGACATATATCGCATAATTAATTTTACAGACACAAAACAATCTCATCTTGTCTAGTGTATTTTGTTTAGTCGTCATTTGGAAAGTTAACCGAAAAATGTTCTGTTTCCATCAGGCCCGTCATTAAAAATGTTAAAAAATGTTGGATGGAAACCTGGTTATTGACATGAACATATATTCAGCATGACATTCATACAACCATTATAATATATTTACAGGCCAAAAGTAATGTGAAATGCACTCATAACTTTTGACATAAGCAATAGACAGTTTAGCTGACAACGTCACGAAAACGATGCGCATGCTCCAAAGGGGCAGAAGGCTGTGGGTTGTTGTTGTTCTGGATGGCCAGATAGCTAGCAACAATGACAAGAAACTGCCATGTGGTGAATCGTAAGTGGCTCGTTTCAGCTTGTTTGATCTTGTTCTTGATACCATGTCTTGTTTTGAGGTGTTTTGACTGATGTCACGTCTATTATAATATGTCTAAAATTTGCTAGCTAACCAACAACTGTAACGATGTATTTGAGAGACAAGTGCTCATTGTGCAACTTCATTTTTGTTTTCAATATACATTGGGAATTAAATATAGTTAACATGTTATCAACAATTTAAGCCAACCCCGTTTGTTTTGCCCCATAGTTGAGCACGCGTCGGTTTTGTTGCTAAACAACCAACACGTCTATATATTTAGACTAAGCTTCGTCTGGGCTTGATATAGCCAGCTAGCTAAGCTAACTGCAGACTAACTAGGTGGAGAATTGCATCATGAGAGATTAAATGCACCCTGGGAATCATATTATGCTGTAGATGAAGGCAATACAGAAGTTTCAAAATTACAAAATCAAGGAAATGTGCAGTATGACTAACAAAAACAATAAACGTCAACAAATTAATCAAATGTTATAGTAGTACATATATACTAACAGCATAATAACTGTTTATAAAATGGAGGAATTGTCCTTTAATTGAAATTTTTGTAGGGGTTGATACATTTTTCATAAGGGAAAATCAAGTCTGAAAGTGGAAATTACAAACTTCAGAAGCCTTTTTAAGCCTTAAATACACTATACGTTTTACATTCCTGCATTGCAGGGAAGTTCTCCTGCAACAGGGTGATCAAATTAAGATCCTACATCTTTATATAATTATATAGACCAAGCATGCTCTGCATGGTAAGGTAAACTGCATATCCATTCCAAACATGCTTTCTTTCAGTTTGAGAAGACAGTTATTTTTTACTTGAAAGAATGGATTGTGACCAGGATTGTAGTGGAGCATAAACGCCATCTATGTGCCTTTTTACATGGTAAAAAGCATTTTAACAAAACTAAATTGGCATTGTTAGCATTCGTTTTTTAGGTTGTCCCATTGCCGGTCAACTCAACCAGCATAAAAAATGTCCCCGAATAATTTACCACTACTTCGCAATTGTAAGTGACAATTTTATATGCAGTTTACATTTAGGACATCTGAGGATATGTCCTAAAATGTGCACCATACCAAAGTTTCCTGTTACCTCCTTCAGTTTCACCACACTTGAGGTTGTTTCCTCAAATTAATGTGCACAGTACCCCAGTTTTCTCTTACCTTCTTCAGTTTCTCCACCATCTCCTCGAGGCTGAGGTCTCCGCTGTCCGACACCTTGTTCTCCATCTGGGTCAGCCAGTCGCACAGCTCCTTGTTCTTGTCGTTGAAGATGGTCCAGGCGCTGAGTCGGTCGGCGATCTCCTGCCTGCGCAGGGATACCTGAGAAGAGAAGAGAAGTGGGGGTTGGGGGGGGTTATTGTAGTAGGTTTCTTGACAGGATGTCAAACCTAATTCCTGGAGGCCCCCAGTTTCTGCTGGATTTCGCGCTTTACAATTGAGTTCAAGGGAGGAACGGAAACCTTCATACAGTGCGATCCTCAAGGACTGGATTTTGCTTGATAGGGGAAGGGATTGACAATCAGATGCAGAAAAAATATTGTGATGGGGGTCTTGCCTCACCTGGTCCCAGATCTGTTTGTGCTTTTGCCTAATCATTTGCAAAAATAGCATGACAATGAGTGACACGGAGTTGACATGATAGCACAAACAGACTGGCACTCAAGCTAGGTCTTGCCACTCTAGTCTGGAACTATAGGACCGCCTCAATTTGAATGAATCCTTTTAGCCACTTTAATAACTTATCTGAATGTTAAGTTAAATAATACCTTCAGTAATGTTATTCCCATTGACAAAAAACAGACCTAGGGTCTAAAATGCTATATTTTGTCAAGTTAAACCCAGACCTTTACAGAAAATCCTGAGAAATTGGCCACATTTAACACAAAAATAGGCACTGTCAAGTAACTGTGAGTCAGGTGGAGTCTAAATTGAAAAGATAACACCATACAATGCAGGTCCATTGAATGTAGCCCAAAAATAATACCCTGAAGTGCCAGTGGACTTTGAAAATGCTTTTTTTTAACAAAGTGGATTGGTTTTGTATCACTGGACGAGCAAGGTTTTCAGCTGTACTCTATTAGTGAATATTAATGGGCAGAAAAACTACAGCTCCCATGCTATCGATGCCCGCTTTCAGTAAGGGGGCTACTTTAAGAGTGCTTTGACACTATGACACCTGGCTTGTGTAGTCCCTAAATTTCACTTAAAAGTTTGATCCATCCCTACTAATGCAAAATTGGACAGGCGATAAGACCTCCCTGCTGTCAATTCGATTCTGTGAACAATCTAGTTCTTCTGTAGCTTCCTCTGTAGCTCAATTGGTAGAGCATGTCGCTTGTAACGCCAGGGTAGTGGGTTCGATCCCCGGGACCACCCATACGTAAAAATGTATGCACACATGACTATAAGTCGCTTTGGATAAAAGCATCTACTAAATGGCTTATTATTATTATTATTATTATTATCATAGGTGGAACGGCACGGTACAAATCTCCTACAGTATGTACAGGTTATAGCCTCTTACATAGGCTGCTTTAACTGGAATAAGACTGTAATGCAAGTTTGTTCCACCAAAGTGGACCACTGACACATTTCATTGTACATTGAAAAGCAACAAGGAAAACATGAATTTCAGTGTACTTTGTGAATTGACTGAGTTGAAATGGAATTGAGCCCAACCCTTGTGTTTACCAGTTCACTACAAGGCAATTCAAATGCTAGAACCCTGGGGGACTCTCCATAATCAAGTAAAATGAGCGAGGCCCCTAGAGAGTCAAGCTTTTTACATGAAATGAATAGGGTCCATTTTCCTAATGACAGCTTAATGTGTAGATTATACTCCCATTGCTCCACAAAGGAGGGGATGTTGATTATTTTGAGGTCAAAGAGCTTAACTGGCAGACATGAGTTCATTTTGACGGCAATATTTCACTGTCTGTTGACAGTTACAGTTTTTTTTCACGAGCGTGGCTCTTTCTCTCACTTAACTTATCATTGAGGCTTAATATTCTTAATATTCCCTCAGGAGCGGTTTCGATTGTGACCAGTCGTTGCCATGTGAGGACTTGTGTTGCCACCCCAACAATAGGGGACAGGGGCTGTCCCCTGAAGCACAGGCAGGACACAGCCCTGGCTGGCCATCTGTCCCTCAGCCATTCCATTGACTGGCTCCACCTGCAACCTGTTAGCCTTGTGGGGACAGCGCCATGTGTTTTGGGGACACTGTCATGTGGGACACACTGTCATAATAAGGGCTCCATTGTTGTTCTATGAAGCATAGAAGCATGATATGCACATCCCCAACTTCAGAAAACCTGTAATGGGCAAAAATATACTGTAGATATACAGTACCAAAACTTCAGTACCAGTCAACAGTTTGGACACACCTACTCATTCAAGGGTTTTTCTTTATTTTTACTATTTTTTACATTATAGACGTTGAGATGTGTCTGTTACTTGAACTCTGTGAAGCATTTATTTGAGCTGAGGCTGGTAACTCTAATTAACTTATCCTCTGCAGCAGAGGTAACTCTGGGTCTTCCATTCCTGTGGCAGTCCTCATGAGAGCCAGTTTCATCATAGTGCTTGATGGTTTTTGCAACTGCACTTGAAGAAACTTTCAAAGTTCTTGACATTTTCCTTATTGACTGACCTTCATGTCTTAAAGTAATGATGGACTGTCGTTTCTCTTTGCTGATTTGAGCTGTTCTTGCCATAATATGGACTTGGTCTTTTACCAAATAGGGCTATCTTCTGTATACCCCCCCTACCTTGTCACAACACAACTGATTGGCTCAAACGCATTAAGAAAGAAAGAAATTCCACAAATTAACTTTTAACAAGGCACACCTGTTAATTGAAATGCATTCCAGGTGACTACCTCATGAAGCTGGTTGAGAGAATGCCAAGAGTGTGCAAAGCTGTCATTAAGGCAAAGGGTGGCTACTTTGAAGAATCTCAAATATAAAATATATTTTGATTTGTTTAACACTTTTTTGGTTACTACATGATTCCATGTGTTATTTCCTAGTTTTGATGTCTTCACTATTATTCTACAATGTAAAAATAAAGAAAAACCCTTGAATGAGTAGGTGTGTCCAAACTATTGACTGGTAGTGTACATATCAGCTAAATATTCACTCCAAAAACAATTTTTTTATTATTAGTGTAATTCAATCTCCCTCGTTTAGGATGTATTACATTTCAAACCCACATCATCTCTCATCTTATCATCTTAAATGTTTTACATTACTCAATTAATTGGTTGAATTAATTTTTTTATGATTTGGGCATGAAATGTGATACATGCTAAACGGGGAGATACGGAAATTGATCTCAAAATGCTAATGTTGCTTATTCTAGTGGCTTGTAAAACAAAACCAAAGTGCCCATAGACTGCTTTCAAGGTGAGGAAACAAATGTCTAAATATGTTAAATTAATGAACTATCAATTGAGCCTACATTATTCATAATAGCAATGCAACACTTTCTTTTAAGGAGAACTCATAGCTGCCGCCAGCTCTGTGTCCCCACAAGTGCACAATTTTTAACAGTTTCCCTAACAGGTTGCAAGTTGGGGCAGTCAGTGGAACCATGAGGGCCCCATTGTTTCTCCAACAACAAGGCCCGATGCACAACAACAAGTTAGTCATCAGAAAGAAAAACCGTTAACAGGCATTTATACAAAAACGCTGTGTTTGTTTTTGATTTAAAGGGAGATTTAACTGTAGCTTGGAATTCTGACCTCTGCTCAGCTAAAGAGCTAAACACCTCCATTCACCATTGTTAATTTAACTTACAGTTAGTAATGGACAAATTCAGTTACAAACTCCAACAGAAGCATTCAAATCTCCCACGTGCTGCGGTCACTTAGACTTACAATCAGTAATAGACAAATTCAGTTACAAAACCCAACAGAACAGCGTTCGAACTGCCCATGCGCTTTTATCAGGACCCAATTAGGTCTCAAAACAATGAAGCTAAATCCCCCCCCCCAAAAACAGTCAATCTTTCTCTCTCTTTCTCTCACTGACAAAGATGTACATCATTAGTAAAATATTATACCACTTGAGAGCACAAATACTACTGTCTCTTACAGAGGCATTCAGAGCCTCAAACTCTGAAACACAGTACATGCATAATAACCCCAACAGTTTCTATTGAGAAGATATTAAATGGGGGCACTGGAAATGTCAAACTGTTAAATCTTAAGCAGAAATAGAAACACATTAAATAAAAAAAATGTATAATCTTTTGGGGAAATGCAAGTATCTAATGCATTTTTGCTGGTCAGTAGTGGCATTCCATTCACCCACATGTCCGTTTTCCCCTCCATTCCATGCTGCTTCTATTCTCATGTTGCGCTGCCATGAATGAGTGAATGTGTGTGTGTTTTGTGTCTCCACTCGCTGGTCATCAGCCCCAGTAGCGGAGGAGCCTTTTGTGTGGCCAGAACATAGCTAGTGGCTACTATATTTTTATATCTCTCCCTTCCCTCCCTCCCGCTCACTCACTTTCACTCTCTCTTAAATAAAATCAGTCTTCCTCTCTCTCTCTAACACACAATTCTCTCTTTCTATCTCTTTCCCTACATCTCTCTCTCTCTCTCTCTCTCTCCATCCATGCCCCTCTCACCTTCAGACAGAGTTCCTCCCACTGGCAGTGCAGCTGCTCCACCTGTCCTTGTAGTAGGGTAGCGTCCCCGGCCAAGATGTACTGGGACAGGTCCGTCTTCATGGTGGACAACTCCTTCACTCCACCGGCCCACAACTCCAGAGAGGCCTCGTTCTCCTGCATAACACACACACAACACACACAACTGACCGGTCAGGCACCCCGGCGCTGTAGTAAGTGCATACTAGTCCAGTACGTGTGTGTTTCTCTCTCTCTGTCTCTGTATGTGTGACTCTCTCTCTTTCTCTCAAACCCGCAGGATTAAGGGAAGGGGGAGGGGAGCAGAGGGTAAACTGGGAGGGGAAAGGAGAGGAGGGAAGTGAAAGGGTAAGGGAGAGGAGGGGAAAGGGGGAAAGAGGGAGGAGTGTAGAAAACTCATAATAGTGGGACTCAGTGGGTGGGGGATAGTGGGAGCCCCCAAAACCTGTTGGTAACTCTGGCCCCTCTGTGAGTGCCTGAAAACCCCCTCAATCAATTCACTTTCCCCCCAGTCAAATTCAAACTCAAACAACTTTTACTGGCATGACAGGAGTGATACACAGTACAGCAATGATTTTCAATAGCTGCAGTGATGAAATTACAAACCCAAATAAGCAAATGTGTGTGCTAAGAAAGCCGAAGAAGGTGTATTAAAAACAATAAAAAAATACCATGATATCTCTCCTCTTATCTTAGTGTGCGTCCCAAATGGCGGTCTGCGTCCCAAATGGCGCCCTATTCCCTATATAATGCAGTACTTTTGACCAGAGCCTTATGGACCCTGGTCAAAAGTAGTACATTATAGGGTATAGTGTGCAATTTGGGACCTAACTAGGCATTTCTTTCCTGTTTTTTTCCCCTTATCATTTTGTTCTTTTTTTGTTTCCTTGCCTCATTATGTAAAGTATGTTGAGACCCATGGACAATGCACTTTAAATAAACCTGACTGCACCTGACTTAACTATCTTTGCCACTGTTATCCTCATTCTTCACAATAGAAGTACCTCTCCAATGAGACCTTGATCAACAGCCGCCCACACAATGAGATTAAAGGGTTAGTTCACTCAAAAACGATATTTTAGTATTTTGTTCATTAGTCCACTGTTAATGTAATCCCAAAACATTGTGAATGTCAGCAGTCAGGTTTCATATGATGCGAAACACATCATCATGAACCTTTTTGCTCTGTTCTGAAAGTGCTCTATCTTGAAAACTTGACTGCTGACATTCACAACGTTTTGGGATTACATTAACAGTGGACTAATGAACAAAAATATCGTTTTTGAGTGAACTAACCCTTTAATCTCATTGTGTCGGTGGCTGTTGATCAAGATTGTATTAACAGCAGACTAATGAGCAAAATACTAAATATATTTTTTATGAACTATGTATGCTTTTAAGTCAGGTCTGAGGTGCTGCTATTCCGCAGAATTGAAATAAAACAGTATTATATTGTATCTAGATGTGTGATTCTATAATTATCAATGCCATGGCAATTTTTATGTCAGTAAGCACATTTCCATACACAGTTTTTATGCGAGTAAAGTCATACCGTATAAAAACAATCACGACAGCTATGATGGAAACAGGACGTTTCGGTACAATTTTATTAATGCCGACAGATCATTTGCGATCATAGTGGGATCTTTTTGTATCGGTAAAATGTATTATGCAAGAAATGGCGGCGGAAAGAAATGGTGTGTGGTCCTCCCACTACATCTCAGAAACCATGCAGTTTATTAGGCTACAGATTGAATAACTTATGATGAACTTCACAGGGTGGTGAACGTGCACAGTGATGAGCTTGATGCTACTTTCCAATAAATATCGAGGGTCTTATTATGGAGAAATGATGATCGATGCTTGACTGCTGTTTGACAAATAAAAATATACATAATAGGCTAATCTCGTCATGTATAGCCTACCCGCACAACCTACCCGCACTGTATCTGTTGTTGGTTAGAGCGCATGTGCCAAGACCAGAGTAGGCACATACATTTGCTATTTAACGCAACAGTTTTTGTGACAAAACAATCGCTACTTGAAAAGTGACGTGAAAAATACATTTTTGTGTGCACTACCTCATCACGCGCTGATTTATATCTGCACCAAGTCCGTTTGGTGGAGACACACCACTGGTGGGAAAATGCACATATTTTCTTTATGCAGATTTTTGAGTATTACCATAAAAATCTGCTGCTAATTGGATGGAAACCTAGTTAGTGTTACTCACCTATTGACTCACCTCAAGTGTTACCTTCTTTCTAACAGCACAGAGAGGTTCAAATCCACCCACACAGAGAGATACTAATATACACAGCTCAATATTACAAAGTGGGATGCACACACACACACTTGCATGTAAACACACACAGACACACACTTGCATGTACAGTATATGCAACCCCCCCCCCCACACACACACACACACACACACACACACAGAGATCCAGATTGAGAAGGTAGTCACCTCTATGAGCTTCTCTTCACCCTGTAGCTCCTCCAGCCTCTCTGGCAGCGGCTGCTTCAGCCTGTCCCTGATCTCCTCCAGTTTGTGTGCGCTGTCAACTAGTCTGACCTGACAGTGGCCCCAATTCTACAAGATATAGAGAAGGTAAATGTAACATTCTCCAACAAGTGATATCTCATTAACAATATTAGTTTACAGTTCAGTTCAGAAAAAAAAAACCCATCAGATTAAATTGAATAACGTGATTTAGGAAAATTATATTATTCTATGGGCAAAAAAGGGTTCCCAGAAATAGAATGGCACACCTCTCCACATCCACGAGCAAAAGTTTAAAATAAATTTTTTGAATATACCACTAAGACACAAACATTACCCCACCTCTAATCAAAGATTTGGTCACACATTTGAGTGGGAGATTAACAAAGTGTCTAATTTTCCTGGTGTGTATTTCCCTTTCTTTAATGACAACTAGCTAGCTCATTTCAGACTCGTCCCATGTCTGACTTATTGTCTTAGCCTGATTTCACTGTTGTGCTTGGGGATTTCCTATTCACCGGGGCTGACATAAACTGTTTGACCTGGCGTCCCAAATGGCACCCTATTCCCTATTTAGTGCACTACTTTTGACCAGGGCCCATTGGTCAAAATTGATTAAATGTATGATATATTTTTTAACACATGCAAAGTGTAAACATGTTTTTAGAAATGTTTGCTAATTTGTGGAAAATTAAAATGTCACAGCAGTCCGTGACCGGGAGACCCATGAGGCGGCGCACAATTGGCCCAGTGTCGAGTTAGGGGAGGGTTTGGCCTGCAGGGATTTCCTTCTCCCATCACGCTCTAGTAACTCCTTGTGGCGGGCCGGGCGCCTGCAAGCTGACTTCGGTCGCCAGTTGTACGATGTTTCCTCTGACACATTGGTGCGGCTGTCTTCCGGGTTAAGTGAGCAGTGTGTCAAGAAGCAGTGCGGCTTGGCAGGGTCGTGTTTCAGGGGATGCATGGCTCACGACCTTCACCTCTCCCGAGTCCGTACGGGAGTTGCAGCGATGGGACAAGACTGTAACTACCAATTAGATATCATGAAATTGGGGAGAAAAAAGGGGTAAAAGTACAATTTTATAATAATTGTAACTAGGCCACTCAGGAACATTCAATGTTATCTTGGTAAGCAACTCCAGTGTATATTTGACCTTGTGTTTTAGGTTATTGTCCTGCTGAATGGTGGATTTGTCTTCCGGTGTCTGTTGGAAAGCAGACAGAACCAGGTTTTCCTCCAGGATTTTGTCTGTGCTTAGCTCTACTCCGTTTCTTTTTATCCTAATAAACTCCCTTGCTGATAAAAGTATACCCATTACATGATGTAGCCACCACCATACTTGAAAATATGAAGAGTGGTACTCAGTGATGTGCTGTGTTGGATTTTCCCCAAATATAACGCTTTGTATTTATCACATAAAGTTAAAAAAATTGCCACATTTTTTGCAGTCTTGTTGCAAACAGGATGCATGTTTTGGAATATTTGTATTCTGTACAGGCTTCCTTCTTTTCACTCTGTCTTTTAGGTTAGTATTGTGGAGTAACTACAATGTTGTTGATGGATCCTCAGTTTTCTCCTATCACAGCCATTAAACTCTGTAACTGCTTTAAAGTCACCATTGGCCTCATGGTGAAATCCCTGAGCAGTTTCCTTCCTCTCTGGCAACTGAGTTAGGAAGGACCCCTGTATCTTTGTAGGGACTGGGTGTATTGATAACCAATCCAAAGTGTAATTAATAACTTCACCATCCTCAAAGGTATATTCAATGGCTGCTTTTTTTTATTTTTACCCATCTACCAATAGATGGATTAGCTGACAACGTCACGAAAATGATGTGCTTGCTACCATGGTGCAGAAGTCAGCATGTTGTTGTGATTCTGGATGGCCAGATTGCTAGCAAGAAAGACAGGAAACTGCCATGTAGGGAATTGTGTCTCGTTTTAGCTAGTTTCATCTTGTTCTTGATACCATGTCTTGTTTTGAGGTGTTTTGACTGATTTAATGTCAATGCTAATGTGGCTAAAATTAGCTAGCTAGCTAACCAACAACTGCGATGATGTATTTGAGAGATAAGTGCGAATATATTTATATGTTCAATAAACATTGGAGACGAAATATGGCTTACATGTTGTCAACAATGAGTCATCATCATGCTGCATCAAATGTACATTATCCTAGGGGCGTTGGCAGACACAATGTAACTTAATTAAGTAACTTAATTTATGTCCCCCTAATTTCCCTGTATACCTCTGTTGATCCTACAGCTATTGTATGCAGTAATCATGAGCCTATGAACCAGAGTTACACTGTTAGCACTGAGGCGGTGTGCCCTAGTAGCAAGATCAGCTCCAATATAAATAACATGAGCAAGTCTACTTCTGATAAGCTTCCCAGTAAAGCATTAAAAACAATCAAGCAACCCAGAAACATTGTGATATTGTTGTATGGTGGTATTAAACATTTTGTATTGTAGCTATGTAGTGGTGTAATAATGTTGTATGATGTACTGTTTTATCTTTTATTTTATATGTAATGTAAGTGCTTTAATATGTTTGGACCCCAGGAAGGTAGCTGCTGCCCAGGGATCCCTAATAAATACAAATACAAACACTATAAACCAACCCTGTCTGTTTTGCCCCATAGTTGCGCATGCGTCGGTTTTGTTGCTAAACAACCATCCCGTCTATAAGTGCCCTTCTCTGTGAGGCATTGGAAAACCTCCCTGGTCTTTGTGGTTGAATCTGTGCTTGAAATGCACTGCTCAACTGAGGGACCTTACCGATAATTGTATGTGTGGGGTACAGAGATGAGGTAGTCCTTCATAAATCATGTTAAACATTATTATTGCACACAGAGTGAGTTCATGCAACTTATTAGGTGACATGTTAAGCAAGTTGTTACTCCTGAACTTATTTAGGCTTGCCATAACAAAGGGGTTGAATACTTATTGACTCAAGGCATTTCAGCTTTTCATTTTTAATAAAACATTTATTTCTAAATTAGTAAAAACATAATTCCACTTTGACATTATGGGGTATTGTTTTTAAGCCAGTGACACAAAATCTCAATTTAATGTGGAAAAAGTCAAGGTCTGTGAATACTTTCTGAAGGCACTGTATAGGGAATGAGGTGTCATTTTGGACACACTTGATTTTGCCTCAGTGCTTTCACGCAGATCCTATAGAATTGGTTAACACAACAAACCTGACCCCCCAGGGGGTCGTATACAACACTCACAGATGAGGTCATAATGGTTCCAACAGACAGCAACAAGTTTGAGTAGTCACTAGATGGCCACGCTAGAATGGTATCATCTGAACTTTTGAACGAATGCATGAGGTTTTTGGTTTGATTGTGGTTTTCAAGGGTTGGGATTAGGGTTAGGGTAAAGGTTTGGGTTTATGGTGGTTGAAATCGCGTTTGTGGTTATGAGGTGCGATACTTGTGCCCTTTCTAGCATGGCCAGATAGCAACGACTCAAAGCAAGCCCCTTTCGAGGCTCACAGCTGCCTCTGTGTCACAGCAACAACCAATCAGATTCAGCCGCCTGTGGGGTGTGGTTTCATTAATCCTTTATGACTGAGGTAAAGGAACCGCTCCTAAATTGACTTCAGGCTCAAATCTAGGATCAGCTCGCCATCTCCCAAATCCTAGCTACAGACTTTACTGTGAAACCTGCAAATCAGACTTTTCAACAGCATCTAGGGAAAATGTCATCCTAAACCGTAGTGACAACTTTAAGGGCCGGTTTCCCAGACACAGATTAGGCCTAGAACTGGACTGAAAAGTGCTTTTAATGAGAATCTCCTCTTCTTAGTCCAGAACTAGGCTTAATCTGTGTCTGGAAAATCAGCCCTAATTTTCTCTCTATGAAATGTTTAGTAAAATTAGATTGGAAATGTCGGTTTACTTCCTGAATTGACTGAATTGAAATGGATGGAATTGAGCTCAACCCAGATGGTGGTAGCAGTAGTGATGGACCATACTGTGCCCAATATTCTGTATTTCTCAGGGTTAGCTGGCAACTGTAAAGTTTACTTTGATGATGGTGGTAGTGGTAGTGATGGGCCATACAGTACCTACTGTGCTGTATCTCCCAGTGTTAGGCGGCAGCCAGGCTGAGATTTCGTGTCCGAAAATTATGGATTGAGCCAGTAGGATTCAGTAGGAGTCATCCGTTGGTGGAAGATGGACAACGGAGAAGATTGCCCGACATAAACTCACAAATTGTCAATTTTTTCAAGTAGGCAACTCGTCCGAAAAATATTTGACTTGAGTTGAAGTTCAGTTTTGACAGACATACACAGACAATTCATGAATGCATAATATACAATTTCATCCGTGTTTATGCATCTCTGTGTGGCCTTAACCGTAGCTGGCAGCTGGCCCCTTCATGGATCATGGTTAGATTAGGGTTAGATTAGGGTTATTCTTTGATCGCCTTGGCTGTTGGGGGGCTTTCACTGGGGCAGTGCACAGATACAGTACATGGAATGTGGGTCAACAGCAGCTAACAGACATTCAAATCACACACACACGCATGCACACACAGAAAGACACGCACGCACGCACACACACACACGGTTGGCAGTCTTTAAGTCTTAACACCCCAACCCCCCAGCTCCACTCATAAAGAAGGGGGCAGTGGTGCTTGTACTTGAGAACATGGGGTAAAAAGAGAGAGGGGGGTGGAGAGAGAGGTCAAGAGCAACTTCAGAGAAAAAAGTTCTGTGTATCCTCTAAGTTTTACTTGTCTTTTCTTCTCACACTGATTTTGAAGGTTTTACTTGCAATGACGGTGATATTTGTTTTGCTTATTTGCTTCGTTAAATGCACTGATTGCAAGTTGATCTGGATAAGAGCATCTGCTAAATGACTCAAAAGTAAAAAATGACTATAATGTAAAATTAGAGTTCACGTTCAAGTGCTTCCAAGAGATTGATTGGTTAATTGATTGACTGATATACCTGAACAACAGTTTCCAGCAGGATTCTCCTTTCCCCCAGCAGCTCCCTGGCGTGGTCCCAGGCCTCCTGCAAGGTCTGTAACTCTGTCTGTAGCTGGGCCTGTGTCTGTAGCTCTGCCGTGGAGGACAGCAGCCTGCCTGTCTCCAGTGTGTGTTTGTAGAAGCCGTTGTGTTGGGCGAGAGTCTCTTCAACGCGCTGAAGAGGGGAGACAAAGCGGTCTGAGTTACTGAATAGTTTCACCTATGCTGCGTTAGCATTTGTTAGCCTATTTAATAGAGGGGAATAGAAGGTGTTAGAAGCAACGTTTATTCTTGTTTGTACTTTTTATTTTATTGTTTGTTTGTTATTATTATATTTTTATGTTTTTGTTCTTCATACCAGTACTGTGTTTAGACAAAGTTTGGGGATGGGGTGGAGCCGCCAGAGGTTTGTTGGGGATGAGGGGTGGGAAGGGTGGGAGGTGTAATTGTCTGAAAAATATATATACACTACCGTTCAAAAGTTTGGGGTCACTTAGAAATGTCCTTGTTTTCCATGAAAACATACATGAAATGAGTTTGAATAGGAAATATAGCAACATGCATAGGAAATGTAGTCATTGACAAGGTTAGAAATAATGATTTTTAATATAAATAATAATTGTGTCCTTCAAACTTTGCTTTGTCAAAGAATCCTCCATTTGCAGCCTTGCAAACCTTTGGCATTCTAGTTGTCAATTTGTTGAGGTAATCTGAAGAGATTTCACCCCATGCTTCCTGAAGCACCTCCCACAAGTTGGATTGGCTTGATGGGCACTTCTTACGTACCATATGGTCAAGCTGCTCCCACAACAACTCAATAGGGTTGAGATCTGGTGACTGTGCTGGCCACTCCATTATAGACAGAATACCAGCTGACTGCTTCTTCCCTAAATAGGTCTTGCATAGTTTGGAGCTGTGCTTTGGGTCATTTCCTGTTGTAGGAGGAAATTGGCTCCAATCAAGCGCCGTCCACAGGGTATGGCATGGCGTTGCAAAATGGAGTGATAGCCTTCCTTCTTCAAGATCCCTTTTACCCTGTACAAATCTCTCACTTTACTACCACCAAAGCACCCCCAGACCATCACATTGCCTCCACCATGCTTGACAGATGGCATCAAGCACTCCTCCAGCATCTTTTCATTTGGTCTGCGTCTCACAAATGTTTTTCTTTGTGATCCGAACACCTCAAACTTCGATACGTCTGTCCAGAACACTTTTTTCCAATCTTCCTCTGTCCAGTGTCTCTTCCTCTGTCCAGTGTCTGTGTTCTTTTGCCCATCTTAATCTTTTCTTTTTATTGGCCAGTCTGAGATATGTCTTTTTCTTTGCAACTCTGCCTAGAAGGTCAGCATCCCGGAGTCGCCTCTTCACTGTTGATGTTGAGACTGGTGTTTTGCGGGTACTATTTAATGAAGCTGCAAGTTGAGGACCTGTGAGGTGTCTGTTTCTCAAACTAGACACTCTAACATATTTGTCCTCTTGCTCAGTTGTGCACCGGGACCTCCCACTCCTCTTTCTATTCTGGTTAGAGCCAGTTTGCGCTGTTCTGTGAAGGGAGTAGTACACAGATACGAGATCTTCTGTTTCTTGGCAATTTCTCGCATGGAATAGCCTTCATTTCTCAGAACAAGAATAGACTGACGAGTTTCAGAAGAAAGTTATTTGTTTCTGGCCATTTTGAGCCTGTAATCGAACCCACAATTGCTGATGCTCCAGATACTCAACTAGTCTCGAAGGCCAGTTTTATTGCTTCTTTAATCAGCACAACAGTTTTCACATAACATAATTGCAAAAGGGTTTTCTAATGATCAATTAGCCTTTTAAAATGATAAACTTGGATTAGCAAACACAACGTGCCATTGGAACACAGGACTGATGGTTGCTGATAATGGGCATCTGTACGCCTATGTAGATATTCCATAAAAAATCTGCCATTTCCAGCTACAATAACCATTTACAACATTAACAATGTGTACACTGTATTTCTGATCAATTTGATGTTATTTTTATGGACAAAAAAATTGCTTTTCTTTCGAATACAAGGACATTTCTAAGTGACCCCAAATATATATAACACTATGTTCAAAAGGATACTCAAAAACCTCTCTTTTCGTCTATCAAGGTGTGGAATTAAAATCAACAGCACCTAAAATGTGTTGTGCGTGGCGCAATCACTAGCTGCGGTATTCCAAAATCATATACATGTTTAGAAATAACAAACATTGCCCTAATAGCTCTGAATTAGCACCGTCTCTCCAAAAATGGAATGACCATCCATCACAGATAATTTACTTAATTATATTTATATGATGGTCTCACCCCCAAGTCCTCCAGGGAACATGGTAGCTGCTGCAGAGTGCAGAAGGCCAGAGCAGCAGAAGGAAGTAAGGCCTCCACATCTCTCAGCAGCGCCCCTAGCCTCCTCACACCCCGGGTGTAGAACCGCCACTGGCCAAGCCGTTCATGCACCAGGCTACTTCGCTGCTGTGCCGCACTCACTATCCCCTGCCATCGCTCTCTCATCTGGGCCAGCTTTAGGGTGAGGTCAAGCCTGCTTGGAGGAGAGGAGAGTAGAGGGGGGAGGAGAAGGAAGGGGGGAGGAAAAGATAGGAGGGCAGAGGAGAGGGGAAGGAGAGATAATCAACAATGGTTGATGGCAACAGTATTTTCGGGTCATTTGCACCATATAAGGATAACTAGTGAGTACATCACTGAAATACATTACCCCTAAGTGCCCCAGTGCTGCTCCCAGCTTGTGATGTGCGTAGGTTGGATACTGTGACAACAAAACATTTTGAATATCCGTGCAAATGGACCACTAAAGCAAGTAATGTATTGTATTGTAATGCTACAAAATGGATAACTCCCATTCCATTACATCATGGTAAAAAAATCAGATACAAGTCAGAAACAAATACATTTAAGTAGCTACGGTAGCATTGCAGAGTAAAATGCTAAGGTTTTCTCTGAAAGTAACTGCAAGGGTAGTTCCTTGAAAGAAAGTTCAATGAAAGTAACTAGTGGGGCGGGAAAAAACGTGGTAAGTGGCGGTAGCTTGCTGAGCTCTAAACCTGGGCCATTATTATTGTTTAAAATTGGTAATTTATCAATTAATTCATAACAACGATCCAACTGGAGGGTATATCAGAACTATAGCATTTTATTGATCTATCTCATCATATGCTTAGTCAACAAGCAAAACGAACAAGATCAGTACTGTCATCCAGCGAAACCGAAGAGGCGCAGCCGTCCAAACATTCAAACACTATGGACGGAGAAACCGAGGGAGAATACCCCACAACATTCTCCAGGAACGACAGTGCTCTGTTGGCCACCATGAATGAGCAACTGAAGAAGCTCGATTTGATCTCTGGGGTTTTGGCAGAAATTGAGGCCCTCAAATGATCTATGGAGTTCAACAATAAATGAATCCCGGAACTAAGGGCAGAAAATTAAACCCTCCAAGCCTCAGTAGTGACCCTCGAAACTACAACAAATACAATCCAAGATGACAATAAATAAATGAAGGCGGCAATACTGGACTTAAAATGCAGATTCATAAGGCACAGCATTGTCATCATGGAGGTGGAGGAGGAGGAAAAAGAAGACTACCTGGCAACAGAAAATAAGGTACAAATATTAATGAAGGAACATCTTCAAATGATGGAGGAAGAGGTGGCAAAGGTGGACTACCAAAGGGCACATCGGTTTGGTAGGAAGGTTCCCAACAAACCGAGACTAACCCACTAAAATATGAAAGTGGCAGTTCTGGAAAGAGGAAGGGAACTGAAGACAACATTTTTCTCTATCAATGAGCAATATCTGGGTGAAATCATGGATAGGAGGCACATACTGTGCCGTATTCTAAAACAACACAGGGCACAGGGTCAGAATGTATAACCCTACCATGCTGAGCCAGTAATTCCCAATTAGGCATACACAACACTACATACTTATGTTACAATCTCCTTCTCTATAGGCCTACCTTTGCGCTCTCTTTGTGCTCTCGTGAACAGTCCCCTCCCCATCATGTCTGGATGGAAATGCACTAAAATGATATCAGACTGAATGCCTTTCCATTAAGGGGACTATTAGCAGGGCTAAGCGGCAGGCTATAGATGCGGTGCCGATACAGCAAAAATGGTCTATTGTTGGATATGGGCTAGTCGGCTATTGGCCTAATGTTGTGTAATGGAAGACGTATTTTTATTTCTGATATTGTGTTACAAGTTATTTATTAGGTTACTATTCAGAGCAACTCACAGCTGAGGTGCATCTAAGGAATAGGCAAATGGGACACTGATGGATTGGAAATAGAGTCATTTGGTGAGGGAGAATCAAATCAAATGTTATGTGTCACATGCATCGTAAACAACAGGTGTAGACTAACAGTAAAATGCTTACTTACGGGCCCCTCCCAACAATGCAGAGAGAAAACAGGAGAAATAATAGAACAATAATAACACGAGGAATAAATACACAATGAGTAACGATAACTTGGCTATATACATGGGGTACAAATACTGAGTCGATGTGCAGGTAATTGAGGTAGATATGTACATATAGGTAGGGATAAAGTGACTAGGCAACAGGATAGATAATGAATAGTAGCAGCAGCATATGTGATGAGTGAAAAGAGTTAGTGCAAAAAGGGTCAATGCAGATAGTCCGGGTAGCTGTTGGTTAACTATTTAAAGTGGAACTGACAGTGTTTTACCAACATGAAATCGTATACAAATCTGTTCATATACACACCCAGGAAGAATATGATGCCTTTTTTTTTTACAGTTTTTGAGAAGCGAGCACTTAGTTAAGGTCATTTTCACATTTTCATACTTTCATAGAATGTTTGGGAATGACGTAGAGCTACAGTTGGCCTATATGTAATCCAAGATGGCGTAGCAGTACGGTCGTGTATTCTGTGTGTGTCCGTGTAAATAGCCTGTTTTTTGTATTTTTCGTACATATTTCCCTATCACACTTTTCATCCTTCTACTAAATATACTTTCCTGCAACCCGCCTCACTCAATGTGGAACGGATTCTATTATTGACTTACCTTTTATCTAGAATCTCCAGTTGAAACTAGCTAGCCAGCTAACTAGCTACTTGCTATTAGCCACCGTTAGCGGTTTTCACCCAGAACATCGGATTTTCTGCCGGAATAACTGAATCACTGGACATTAACACCGGATCACAACTAGCTAGCTGCAACCGAATGGATGTTGCTGTTGGCTAATCACCACTGCCCCCGAAGCAAGCACCAGTTAGCCTTGAGCTAGCCTCGAGCCAGGCCCATATCCCGGCTATCTACCTCTCTGTCTACCGGACGGGAGTAGCCAGCTAACTAGCTACTTGCTATTAGCCACCGTTAGCGGATTTTCACCATTGTCCGTGGCCTGCACTACCTACCAGCCAGCTCTAGCCTGGACTATTATCGGCCAGTCTACACTGTCTGCACAGCGCGTTATCGACCCAGAACATACCACGAAGATCCATCTGCTAGCCCCGGCCCGCTAGCATGAGCAAACAACAGCCGTGCTTCCTGCTAGCCTGTGCAATAGCACCAATTCTAACTGCTCTCGGACTCACATATTGCTGTTCACTGGACCTTATGATCACTCAGCTGCACAGCTGATGACTGCTGGACTGTTCCTTTACACGGTACCCTGTCCTGTTTATCTGTTCAGCCTCAGCCCAAACTTTCATCGCAATTACCAGTTGTTGTCTTAGCTCTCTTGAATAACACCTGTGATTGCTTTATGCCTCTCTCCCATGTCAATATGCCTTGCCTATTGCTGTTCCAGTTAGTTCTTATTATACAATTTCACTGTAAAGCCCCAAGTCCCTCTCAAACTGCCTCAAATAGCTCCTTTGTTCCACCCCCCATACACGCAGAGACCGGCTCAATCGTCCCTCCAGTGATGCTATCTCTTTCATAGTTACCCAATGCTTAGGTGTACCTCCACTGTACTCATATTCTTCCATATCCTTGTCTGTACATAATGCCCTGAATCTATTCTACAACGCCCGGAAATCTGCCCCCTTTACTCTCTGTACTCAATGCACTAGAAGACCAGTTCTTAAAGCCTTTAGCCATATCCTTATTCTAGTCCTCCTCTGTTCCTCTGGTGATGTAGAGGTTAACCCAGGCCCTGCAGCCACCAGTATCACTCCTACTCCCCAGGAGCTATCATTTGTTGACTTCTGTAACCGTAAAAGCATTGTTTTTTTGCATATTAACATCAGAAGCCTCCTCCCTAAGTTTGAGTTATTCACTGCGTTAGCACACTCCGCCAACCCTGATGTTCTAGCAGTGTCTGAATCTTGGCTTAGGAAGGCCACCAAAAATTCAGAAATGTCCATCCCCAACTACAACATTTTCCGTCTAGATAGAACTGCCAAAGGGGGTGGAGTTGCAATCTACTGTAGAGATAGCCTGCAGAGCTCTATCATACTATCCAGGTCTGTGCCCAAACAGTTTGATCTCCTACTTCTAAAAATCCACCTTTCCAGAAATAAGTCTTTCACTGTTGCCGCTTGCTACAGACCCCCCTCAGCCCCCAGTTGTGCCCTGGACACCATATGTGAATTGATTGCCCCCATCTATCCTCAGAGTTCGTACTGCTTGGTGACCTAAACTGGGATATGCTTAACACCCCGGCCATCCTACAATCCAAACTAGATGCCCTCAATCTCACACAAATGATCAAGGAACCTACCAGGTACAACCCTAAATCCGTAAACATGGGCACCTGTCACGATCGTAGACGGATGCGGACCAAGGCGCAGCGTGATAAGCGTACATACTTTATTCGGTACACCACACTAGAACAAAACAACAAACAAACGATACGTGAAGTCCTAGGTTACAACACAAACCTTTCGGAACAAGATCCCACCCCGACTAGTGCCAAACAGGCTGCCTAAGTATGGTCCCCAATCAGAGACAACGAGATACAGCTGCCTCTGATTGGGAACCACCCTGGCCAACATAGATCTAAACGAACTAGAACCAAAAACATAGAAAACAAAACACAGAAACTAAACACCCTGGCTCAACATTTAAGAGTCCCCCGAGCCAGGGCGTGACAGCACCCTTATAGATATCATCCTGACTAACTTACCCTCTAAATCACCTCCGCTGTCTTCAACCAGGATCTCAGCGATCACTGCCTTATTGCCTGCGTCAGTACTGGGTCCGCGGTCAAACGACCACCCCTCATCACTGTCAAACGCTCCTTAAAACTATTTAGCGAGCAGGCCTTCCTAATTGACCTGGCCCAGGTATCCTGGATGGATTTCGATCTCATTCCGTCAGTAGAGGATGCCTGGTTGTTCTTTAAAAGTGCTTTCCTCTCAATCTTAAATAAGCATGCCCCATTCAAAAAATTCAGAACTAAGAACAGATATAGCCCCTGGTTCTCCTCAGACTTGACTGCCCTTGACCAGCACAAAACATCCTGTGGCATACTGCATTAGCATTAAATAGCCCCCGCGATATGCAACTTTTCAGGGAAGTTAGGAACCAATATACACAAGCAGTTAGGAAAGCAAAGGCTAGCTTTATCAAACAGAAATTTGCATCCTGTAGCACTAACTCCAAAAAGTTTTGGGACACTGTAAAGTCCATGGAGAATAAGAGCACCTCCTCCCAGCTTCCCACTGCACTGAGGCTAGGAAACACTATCACCACCGATAAATCTACAATAATCGAGAATTTCAACAAGCATTTTGCTATGGCTGGCCATGCTTTCCACCTGGCTACCACTACCCCGGTCACCAGCTCTGCACCCTCCGCTGCAACTTGCCCATGCCCCCCCCGCTTCTCCTTCACACAAATTCAGACAGCTGATGTTCTGAAAGAGCTGCAAAATCTGGACCCCTACAAATCATCTGGGCTAGACAATCTGGACCCTTTCGTTTATAAAATTAGCCGCCGAAATTGTCGCAACCCCTGTTAATAGCCTGTTCAACCTCTCTTTCGTAACGTCTGAGATCCCCAAAGATTGGAAAGCTGCCGCGGTCATCCCCCTCTTCAAAGCAGGTGACACTCTAGATCCAAACTGTTACAGACCTATATCCATCCTGCCCTGCCTTTCGAAAGTTTTTGAAAGCCAAGTTAACAAACAGATCACCGACCATTTCGAATCACACCGTACCTTCTCTGCTATGCAATCTGGTTTCCGAGCTGGTCATGGGTGCACCTCAGCCACGCTCAAGGTCCTAAACGATATTATAACCGCGATCGATAATAGACAGTACTGTGCAGGCGTCTTCATCAACCTGGCCAAGGCTTTCGACTCTGTCAACCACCGTATTCTTATTGGCAGACTAAATAGCCTTGGTTTCTCAAATGACTGCCTCGCCTGGTTCACCAACTACTTCTCAGATAGAGTTCAATGTGTCAAATCGGAGGGCCTGTTGTCTGGACCTATGGCAGTCTCTATGGGGGTGCCACAGGGTTCAATTCTTGGGCTGACACTTTTCTCTGTGTATATCAATGATGTCGCTCTTGCTGCCGGTGATTCTCAGATCCACCTCTACGCAGACGACACCATTTTGTATACATCTGGCCCTTCATTGGACACTGTGTTAACAAACATCCAAACAAGCTTCAATGCCATACAACACTCCTTCCGTAGCCTCCAACTGCTCTTAAACACAATTAAAACTAAATGCATGCTCTTCAATCAAACGCTGCTGGCACCTGCCCACCCGACTAGAATCACTACTCTCGACGGGTCTGACCTAGAGTATGTGGACAACTACAAATACCTAGGTGTCTGGTTATACTGTAAACTCTCCTTCCAGACTCATATTAAGCATCTCCAATCCAAAGTTAAATCTAGAATCGGCTTCCTATTTCGCAACAAAGCCTCCTTCACTCATGCTGCCAAACATGCCCTCGTAAAACTGACTATCCTACCAATCCTTGACTTCGGCGATGTCATTTACAAAATAGCCTCCATCACTCTACTCAGCAAATTGGATGTAGTCTATCACAGTGCCATCCATTTTGTCACCAAAGCCCCATATACTACCCACCACTGTGACCTGTACGCTCTTGTTGGCTGGTCCTCACTACATATTCGTCGCCAAACCCACTGGCACCAGGCCATCTATAAATCACTGCTAGGCAAATCCCCTCCTTATCTTAGCTCATTGGTCACCATAGCAACACCCACCCGTAGTATGCGCTACAGCAGGTATATCTCACTGCTCATCCCCAAAGCCAACACCTCCTTTGGCCGCCATTCCTTCCAGTTCTCTGCTGCCAATGACTGGAACAAACTGCAAAAATCTCTGAAGCTGGAGACTCTTATCTCCCTCACTAACTTTAAGCATCAGTTGTCAGAGCACCTTACCGATCACTGCACCTGTACACAGCCCATCTGAAATTAGCCCACCCAACTACCTCATCCCCATATTGTTATTTATTTTGCTCATTTGCACCCCAGTATCTCTATTTGCACATCATCTCTTGCACATCTATCGTTCCAGTGTTAATACTAATTGTAATTATGTTTCACTATGGCCTATTTATTGCCTTACCTCCATAACTTGCTACATTTGCACACACTGTATATATATTTTCTGTTGTATTTTTTACTTTATGTTTTGTTTTACCCCATATGTAACTCTGTGTTGTTGTTTTTATCGCACTGCTTTGCTTTATCTTGGCCAGGTCGCAGTTGTAAATGAGAACTTGTTCTCAACTGGCTTACCTGGTTAAATAAAGATGAAATAAAAATGAATAAATAAATAAATATGCAAATAAGGCATTTAAGATTAGCCATATTAATCATGCATTGAACTGCGTCCATCTATTCTGACAACAATTACTTATTAATTTTTTTAATTTTTTTACCCATTGGTAGTTACAATCTTGTCCCATCGCTGTAACTCCCGTACGGACTCGTACCATACAACGCATCCTCCAACGGCACCAAGTGACGATGAAACAACTTTACAAGGTGCCATTTGAGAGAAACTCTGACAGAGTCAAGAATCTGCGACATGACTTTGTAGAGGTATGTATGCAACACTACTTCCAGTACTTCAGACATACCATATTTACTCATCTGGATATCCTTTTGTCTGTTACAGAGAGTACTGGAGATGGATGCCCATGTAATTCGCCATGAATTTATTTATGTGGATGAGGCTGGCTTCAACCTCACCAAAACCAGGAGCCACGGAAGAAATGTAATAGGACAGAGGGCAATTACCAATGTCCCTGGACAGCATGGGGGTAATATAACTATGTGTGCTGCCATCACTCAAAACGGGGTCCTGCATCACAATCCCACACTGGGTCTGTACAACACCGGCCATATGCTCACTTTTCTGGATGCAATTTACACAATGCTTGTCCCTGATCCAGATCAGGAGCCTGCTAGATTTGTGGTTATATGGGTCAATGTTTGTTTTCACCAGGTTGTTCTGGTCCAAAACTGGTTTGCCACCCATCCACAATTTGTAGTTTTGTACCTACCATATTCACCTTTTCTAAATCCCATAGAGGAATTCTTCTCAGCCTGGCGCTGGAAAGTGCATGATCGCCAACCCTATGCCCGCATGCCGCTTCTCCAGGCAATGGAGGACGCATGTGGGGACATAGAGGTTGCCTTTGTCCAAGGTTGGATACGCCATGCTAGGAGATACTTCCCTCGATGTTTGGCAAGAGAAAACGTATCTTGTGATGTGGACAAAGTATTGTGGCCAGACCCAGCCCGGAGAAGAGATTAAGTGTAGCTTAGCACTGGTGACTGCTAAGTCATAATAGTACACAAAATGTACTATTATGAAAGAAGTGTTTGCCATTTGATGCAAATGCTTCATTCTGACATGTGTTTATGGCATTTTGAATGCAGTGTTACATTTTGAAGGAGATGTGAGGCATTTTGCATTTTGTGTGTGCAGTTTTGGGAATTGTGTGTAGAGTTTTGAAAAAAGGAGACATAGTTTTGAAAACGTGTGTAAGCAGTTGGGAAAAACTGTAAGACTACCAAGAAACACGGTAAACAATTACAGGAATAACGATCTAGACAGCTTTTCAGAATCCCTACGTGCAGGTGAATGCATAGATTGTTTTGGATAGTTGAAAGACAGTGTTTATTTATACTATTTTAATCAAAATCTGGAAAATAGGACCTGAACCGGGTCCCGATAGATACGCGTTTAATTCACCTACGATAATAACAAAACATAGGCTAGGTGAATCAACATTGCAGATCTGATCCAGCTTCATTATTTTAATTTGATTTATTTGACAGGGATGAATTCACATAGATCAACAACATTTCAGTAAATGTTCCAGATTTAGCCAGCTAATTTCATCTGTAGTTCTTGGCGAACCTCAACTTAAATCAATCTCCTCCTGTTTCTACTGATAAAACACTGTCTGCGTGGCAGGCACCGGCCTCTATGGATGTGCCCCAAATGGCACCCTATTCCCTACATAGTGCACTACTTTTGACTAGTCAAAAGTAGTGCACTCTATAGGGAATAGGGTGCCATTTGGGATGCAAACTATAACTCTTAGGCTGAAACGAAGATTAAGTTGGAGGAGATGTGTCTTGGAGCAGTTGTTGTGCCCAATAATCTCCCCTTCCTCCTGAAGTGTGCACTCATTCACCTCTCTACACAAATTTAAAAGAATTGGATTGGTGTCGGCATGAGCTAGAGGGAGTTTCCATATATCAGTAATTTCCTTCGGGAGAAAAGAGAGATTATAAAGCTTGGAAGTTTCCACACTAGTTGCACAACGACTGATTTATGTGGCGGTCCTTTGTGTGAGCCATCTTGCTGTTCCAGAGAATAGTACAGCTCCCCAGAGTGTGTGTGTGTGTGTGTCTGTGTGTCTGTGTGTGTGTGTTTTGTATGCACGTGCACATGTGGGCGTGCATGCGTTTGTGTGTGTGTACGCACGTGCATGTGTGCACATGTATGCCTATTTGTGTGTGTGTGTGTGTGTGTGTGTGTGTGTGTGTGTAATTATGGTCACAGCTGGGATGCCATTACCCCAGCTGGAAGGAACGCGGCAGGAAAACCAAATGTTTTATTACTTTATGAGATAGCAGATCCTCAGAAGAAATAGGAGACCGCAAGCTTTGATTTCCTAACCACTAGAGGCCAGAACGCCAGTGTGTGATGGATTGCTAAACCCAGCGTAACCACATAGTTGTCCCTGTTGAAATTTACAGTGTTGAAATGAAGAGGGTAAACACCCTCACCCACACTCATATAATATAACCTTAAAGATTAAATCCACATTAGGGGAAACAGCACCACTGCCCGCCCATGCACCTTTGTTATTGTTTTTGTTTTGTGGACAAAATGGAGGTGAGGTGTGTCGAGCAGTGTGGTAAAAAAATTTTTTTGTATATTCTGCTGTTCTATTGTGCGTGCAATGATGTCTGAGAAAAGAAAATAGTGTTCATTGTTTGCAGTGACTTCTTTGTTGTTGTAATATCCCAAACGGACAAGGCAGTTTCACCATTAAGGATTCCAGCTTTAAGTTGCCATAGTCAGCGCACTGAGATGCAAATATTTTGTTGTTTTTGTAAGACATAAAATAGAATAGTGTTATATCTTTAATTGAGAGTTATTTATTTAATTCATATATATTTCAGTTTCGTTTAATGGGACTACTTTGAGTTAGTAACTTTGAATTATGTATTCTGAAAATCAGGGTCAGGGTAAATTCTGGGTTAATTCAGGAAATAAACTGAAATTCCAATTCAATAATTGAAAAAATTATTTATTTTCAATGACCTTCCAATGAACTAAGAAGTAGAAGCAATTTAATTCAAATTGACCTATTGACCCCAACCCTGCTAGAAATGTAGCCTGCTGCACGCCTTTACCTTTTCTCCTCTGGTGTGTCTTCAATTGACCTCATAGTGTTGACGATCACCCCTCTCAAGAGTTGGTGCCCAGCCAATACCTCAATCCGGAGTCTCTGTTTAATAACAAGGTATATCAATTAACCAAATTCATTGAATACAGCCCTTTTTACATCATCAGCTATCACAAAGTGCTTTACTTATACCTGGCCTGAACCCCAAACCAAGCAATGCAGAAGCAGAAGCACAGGGCCAGGAAAAACTACCTAGAAGGAACTAACCTAGGAAGAAACCTAGAGAGGAACCAGGTTCAGAGGGGTGGCCAGTCCTCTTCTGACTGTAGAATACATTGAATATCGGTGCAGTGTACAGTACAAATTGAATTCAACAGGTTTGAAAAGTGGCTTAGGACTGATAATGGACTTAGCAGACAGGGAAAATCAACATGAATGTGTGAATAAGTGTATAATATGCCAGAGTTAAATCAAGACTATCGAGCATTGCCATGAGCAACCCTACTGTTTTTTTTTGTTGTTCGTATTTTTGTCCTCAATTTCATTATATCCAATTACGATCTTGTCTCATTGCTGCAACTCCCCAACGGGCTTGGGAGAAGTGAAGGTCGAGTCATGCGTACTCTGAAACATGACCCGCTAAACCGCGCTCCTTAACACCTGCCCGCTTAACCCGGAAGCCAGCCGCACCAATGTGTTGGAGGAAACACCGCTCAACTGACGACCAAAGTCAGCCTGCAGGCACCCGGCCCACCACAAGGAGTCGCTAGAGCGCGAGTGAGATATTGCAGATGCCCTATCTGTGCCCATACTGTCCCATTTCTGCTTCCTAAAATATACTAGTTAATTTTAATTTGATTGCCTCTCGCTATCTGTACAATAAAATCGGAAAAATATACACACATACAGTGAGGGAAAAAAGTATTTGATCCCCTGCTGATTTTGTACGTTTGCCCACTGACAAAGACATGATCAGTCTATAATTTTAATGGTAGGTTTATTTGAACAGTGAGAGACAGAATAACAACAACAAAATCCAGAAAAACGCATGTCAAAAATGTTATAAATTGATTTGCATTTTAATGAGGGAAATAAGTATTTGACACCTCTGCAAAACATGACTTAGTACTTGGTGGCAAAACCCTTGTTGGCAATCACAGAGGTCAGACGTTTCTTGTAGTTGGCCACCAGGTTTGCACACATCTCAGGAGGGATTTTGTTCCACTCCTCTTTGCAGATCTTCTCCAAGTCATTAAGGTTTCGAGGCTGACGTTTGGCAACTCAAACCTTCAGCTCCCTCCACAGATTTTCTATGGGATTAAGGTATGGAGACTGGCTAGGCCACTCCAGGACCTTAATGTGCTTCTTCTTGAGCAACTCCTTTGTTGCCTTGGCCGTGTGTTTTGGGTCATTGTCATGCTGGAATACCCATCCACGACCCATTTTCAATGCCCTGGCTGAGGGAAGGAGGTTTTCACCCAAGATTTGATGGTACATGGCCCCGTCCATCGTCCCTTTGATGTGGTGAAGTTGTCCTGTCCCCTTAGCAGAAAAACACCCCCAAAGCATAATGTTTCCACCTCCATGTTTGACGGTGGGGATGGTGTTCTTGGGGTCATAGGCAGCATTCCTCCTCCTCCAAACACGACGAGTTGAGTTGATGCCAGAGAGCTCGATTTTGGTCTCATCTGACCACAACACTTTCACCCAGTTCTCCTCTGAATCATTCAGATGTTCATTGGCAAACTTCAGACGGCCCTGTATATGTGCTTTCTTGAGCAGGGGGACCTTGCGGGCGCTGCAGGATTTCAGTCCTTCACGGCGTAGTTTGTTACCAATTGTTTTCTTGGTGACTATGGTCCCAGCTGCCTTGAGATCATTGACAAGATCCTCCCGTGTAGTTCTGGGCTGATTTCTCACCGTTCTCATGATCATTGCAACTCCACGAGGTGAGATCTTGCATGGAGCCCCAGGCCGAGGGAGATTTACATTTCTTTTGTGTTTCTTCCATTTGCGAATAATCGCACCAACTGTTGTCACCTTCTCACCAAGCTGCTTGGCAATGGTCTTGTAGCCCATTCCAGCCTTGTGTAGGTCTACAATCTTGTCCCTGACATCCTTGGAGAGCTCTTTGGTCTTGGCCATGGTGGAGAGTTTGGAATCTGACTGATTGATTGCTTTTGTGGACAGGTGTCTTTTATACAGGTAACAAGCTGAGATTAGGAGCACTCCCTTTAAGAGTGTGCTCCTAATCTCAGCTCGTTACCTGTATAAAAGACACCTGGGAGCCAGAAATCTTTCTGATTGAGATGGGGTCAAATACTTATTTCCCTCATTAAAATGCAAATCAATTTATAACATTTTTGACATGCGTTTTTCTAGATTTTGTTGTTGTTATTCTGTCTCTCACTATTCAAATAAACCTACCATTAAAATTATAGACTGATAATGTCTATGTCAGTGGGCAAACGTTCAAAATCAGCAGGGGATCAAATACTTTTTTCCCTCACTATATATACATATACATACATACACTACCGTTCAAAAGTTTGGGGTCACTTAGAAATGTCCTTGTTTTCGAAAGAAAAGCTATTTTTTTGTCCATTAAAATAACATCAAATTGATCAGAAATACAGTGTAGACATTGTTAATGTTGTAAATGGCTATTGTAGCACTTGTTGGCTGCTTTTCCTTCACTCTGCCGTCCGACTCATCCCAAATCATCTCAATTGGGTTGAGGTCGGGGGATTGTAGAGGCCAGGTCATCTGATGCAACACTTTTTTGGTTACTACATGATTCCATGTGTGTTATTTCATAGTTTTGATGACTTCTCTATTAACCTACAATGAAGAAAATAGTAAAAAAATTTAAGAAAAACCCTTGAATGAGTAGGTGTGTCCAAACCTTAGACTGGTACTGTATATACATCTCTGATGTATATAAGAGACCACTGCAAAATGTTCAGTTTCTCTGGTTTTACTATTTATAGGTATGTGTTTGGGTAAAAATAACATTTGTGTTATATTCTATAAACTACTGACAACATTTCTCCCAAATTCCAAATAAAAATATTGTCATTTAGAGCATTTATTTGCAGAAAATGACAACTGGTCAAAATAACAAAAAATATGCAGCGTTATGCCACTCCTGGCGCAAAAATTCAAGCAGCTCGGCTTTGTTTGATGGCTTGTGGCCATCCATCTTCCTCTTGATCACATTCCAGAAGTTTTCAATGGGGTTCAGGTCTGGAGATTGGGCTGGCAATGACAGGGTCTTGATCTGGTGGTCCTCAATCCACACCTTGATTGACCTGGCTGTGTGGCATGGTGCATTGTCCTGCTGGAAAAACCAATCCTCAGAGTTGGGGAACAATGTCAGAGCAAAAGGAAGCAAGTTTTCTTCCAGGACAACCTTGTATGTGGCTTGATTCATGCGTCCTTCACAAAGACAAATCTGCCCGATTCCAGCCTTGCTGAAGCACCCCCAGATCATCACCGATCCTCCACCAAATTTCACAGTGGGTGCGAGACACTGTGGCTTGTAGGCCTCTCCAGGTCTCTGTCTAACCATTAGACGACCAGGTGTTGGGCAAAGCTGAAAATTGGACTCATCAGAGAAGATGACCTTACTCCAGTCCTCTACGGTCCAATCCTTATGGTATTTTGCAAACCTCAGCCTGGCTCTTCTTTGCTTCTCATTGATTAAGGGCTTTTTTCTAGCTTTGCACGACTTCAGCCCTGCCCCTAGCAGCCTGTTTCGAACCGTCCTCGCCGTGCACTTCACTCCAGCTGCCGTTTGCCATTCTTTTTGTAGGTCACTTGATGTCATCCTACGGTTGTTGAGTGACATTCGAATGAGTTGGCGGTCATCCCGGTCAGTAGAGAGTCGTTTTCGCCCTCTGCCAGTCTGTAGCTTTGTTGTCCCCAACGTCTGCTGCTTGACCTTGTTCTTATGAACCGCAGTCTTTGAAATGTTAAGGATGGAAGCAACCTGATGCTCACTGTATCCCTCTGCCAGTAAAGCCAGAATTGAACCCTTATTTTCCTTACTCAAAACGTTCCTTTTGGCATTCAGTAGAATGAGGTGTGCCTGTGTTGGAATTCAACAGACACTGGAATGGAATGGCTGTCATACATGTAGAGATGCTGATTTAAGAACAATTTCCAGTGGTCTCTTAATTTTTTCCACAGCTGTATATATACATATATATCTTATTCAGGACCTCTAGGAGATGGGTGGTGATACAATGGCAGCCATAATGATTGAGATTGATCATCTGATGATTAAAACAATGGTAGAATATTTTATTTTTAAAAAGGGTAATGAACCTGATGGATTGCCAGTTGCTCATGGAGGCCGGAGTAGTTTCCTGAAACGTCTGGGGCCAGGTCCTCCTCCATCTTCTCCTGGAAGCCCTCCCAGCTATCCCACTTCTGTTGAAGGCTCTGGGAGTGCTGGGCCTCAGCCTGCAATTTTCTGTTGAGCACACACACGTGTAAGTACACACACACACACACACACACACACAAACGCACACACAGACCAAATCACACACAATACAGGTCCAATTATTCAGTAAAATCCGTTACGTCATCTGTAAAAAAAAATCTGTTACTCTTGGGAATTAATGGTAATTTTACCCCCCCCCCCCCAAAAGAAAAGCTGATATTGGGTCAGTTTTGCACTTTCCACGCTAATGGTTAAGGTAAGGATTGGGGGAGAGAAGACTGATCCTAGAGTAGATCTGTAATTAATGGGCCCACTTACCTGTTCATGTGGGAGGTGCAGGATAGGGCCTGCCCACACTTCCTGGTCAGGGACTTCAGTCTATCTGCTTCCAGGCCATCCAGGGTCACAGAGAGGCTTGCCTCAGTGAGGTCATCCAGGGCAGGACGCAGGTGGCTCAGCTCCATCAGAGCAGTCTGAAGGAGCAATGAAGGGACATAGGTCAACTAAATACGAGTGCGTGTGTGTCCGTGTGTGTGTGTTGTCTGACTCACCTTCACACTGTCCATGCTGCAGACATCAGAAGTGAGCATGTGATGCAAAGCCTCGATCTGCAGCTCCAGTGAATCCATACTACTGTTGATTGTGTGGCGTTGATCCAAATCCTCCTGTAAGCAAACACACAAACACATACAGTGAAGTCCAAAAGTATTGCTCACCCTTGATGAGCAAAAAACACTATAAAAGAAACAATACAAATACTGAGCTATATTGTATGCAATAAAAATGTTTTGGCTAACCCTAACCTAGAGATTATTATAAATAAACTCTGCATTGACATTCTACTTTTTTAAGTTAATCTCATTTTAAGGAACTGTATTGTGGCTTCCATGGCTTCCTGTTTCACTGGGGTATACAAATTTGGTAACACGCATGTAAAATCCCTTCGTCATCCATCACCATGGGGAAAGGCAAAGAACTCACAAATGAAAAGAGACAAATGATTGTTGACTTTCATAAATCAGGCAATGGGTACAAAAAAAACTACTGAAAAACAAAATATACCACTTACCACAATTAGAGCAACAATTAAGACGTTTAAAACCACTGGTAAACATGCCTAGTAGAGGATGCATGTACAGTGCTTTCGGAAAGTATTCAGACCCCTGACATTTTCCACATTTTGTCACGTTACAGCCTTATTCTCCCGAGTGGCGCAGCGGTCTAAGGCACTGCATCTCAGTGCTCGAGGCGTCACTACAGACCACCTGGTTCGATTCCAGGCTGTATCACAACCGACCGTGATTGGGAGTCCCATAGGGCGGCGAACAATTGGCCCAGCGTCGTCCGGGTTTGGCCGGTGTAGGCCGTCATTGTAAATAAGAATTTGTTCTTAACTGACTTGTCTAGTTAAATAAAGGTAAAAGAAATAAAAGAAATTCTAAAATTGATTTTTTTATTTAAATGTTTTTAATCTACACACAATACACCATAATGACAAAGCGAAAACAGGCTTTTAGAAATTTTTGCACATATATTACAAATAAAAAACAGAAATACCTTATTTACATAAGTATTCAGACCCTTTGCTATGAGACTCGAAATTGAGCTCAGGTGCATCCTGTTTCCATTGATCATCCTTGAGATGTTTCTGCAACTTGATTGGAGTCCACCTGTGGTAAATTCAATTCATTGGACATGATTTGGAAAGGCACACACCTGTCTATATAAGGTCAAACAGTTGACCGTGCATGTCAGAGCAAAAACCAAGCCATGAGGTCGAAGGAATTGTCCGTAGAGCTCCGGGACAGGATTGTGTCGAGGCACAGATATGGGGAAGGGTACCAAAACATTTCTGCAGCATTGAAGGTCCCCAAAAACACAGCGGACCACCAAGACTCTTCCTAGAGCTGGCCGCCCGGCCAAACTGAGCAATCGGGGGTGAAGGGCCTTGGTCAGGGAGGTGACCAAGAACCCGATGGTCACTCTGACAGAGCTCCAGAGTTCCTCTGTGGAGATGGGACAACCTTCCAGAAGGACAACCATCTCTGCAGCACTCCACCAATCAGGCCTTTATGGTACAGTGGCCAAACGGAAGCCACTCCTCAGTAAAAGGCACATAACATGGAGTTTGCCAAAAGGCACCTAAAGGACTCTCAGACCATGAGAAACAAGATTCTCCGTTCTGATGAAACCAAGATTGAACTCTTTGGCCTGAATGCCAAGCGTCACATCTGGAGGAAACCTGGCACCATCCCTACAGTGAAGCATGGTGGTGGCAGCATCATGCTGTGGGGATGTTTTTCAGTGGCAGGGACTGGGAGACTAGTCAGGATCGAGGAAAATATGAACGGAGCAAAGTAGAGAGAGATCCTTGATGAAAACCTGCACCAGAGCGCTCAGGACCTCAGACTGGGGCGAAGGTTCACCGTCCAACAGGACAACGACCCTAAGCACACAGCCAAGGCTTCGGGACAAGTCTCTGAATGTCCTTGAGTGGCCCAGCCAGATTTGAGTGGCCCAGCCACGGACTTGAACCCGATCGAACATCTCTGGAGAGATCTGAAAATAGCTGTGCAGCGACGCTCCCCATCCAACCTGACAGAGCTTGAGAGGATCTGCAGAGACGAATGGGAGAAACTCCACAAATACAGGTGTGCCGAGCTTGTAGCATCATACCCAAAAAGACTTGAGGCTGTAATCGCTGCCAAAAGTGCTTCAACAAAGTACTGCGTAAAGGGTCTGAATACTTAGGTAAATGTGATATTTCAGTTGTTATTTTTAATAAATTTGCAAAAAATCTAAAAACCTATTTTTGCTTTGTCATTATGGGGTATTGTGTGTAGATTGATGAGGGGGGAAAAAACAATTTAATCAATTTTAGAATAAGGCTGTAACGGAAACAAAATGTCCAAAAAGTCAAGGGGTGTGAATATTTTTCGAAATGCACACTGTATATCTTGTCCCCAAACACAGTGAGGAAGATGGTTCGGGAGGCAAAGAAGTCCAAGGGCCATAGTTGGAGAATTACAGCATCTTGAGGTCACCAAGCCTCCAAATCTACTATTAGAAGCCACCTTCATGCCAACAGGCTATTTGGAAGGGCTGCCATATAAAATGTAAATGCCTGGAGTTTGCTAAACGGCATTGGTACTTAAATTGGAATCGGCTGCTATGGTCAGATGAGACGAAAATAGAGCTCTTTGCCATGTACACCAGTGGTGGGTTTGGCCTCGAAAGAAGGATGCAAATGCAGAAAATAACCTAATTTCTACTGTAAAATATGGTGGTGGATCTTTGATGTTATGGGTCTGTTTTGCTTCCACTGGTCCTGGGGCCCTTGTTAAGGTCAACAGCATCATGAACTCTACCAAGTACCAGGACATTTTAGCCAAAAGCCTGGTTGCCTCTGCCAGGAGTCTGAAATGTGGTGCAAATTAATCTTCCAACAAGACAATGACCCCAAGCACACATTAAAATCTACAAAGAAATGGTTAATTGACCACAAAATCAACATTTTGCAGTCTCCGTACTTGAACCCCATTGGAAGCCTTTGGTTTGTATTGAAGAGAGCAGCCAATAAGCACAGACTGAAGGATATCAAGGATCTGCAATGATTCTATTTGGAGGAATGGTAAAAGATCCCTCCCAATATGTTCTCCAATCTCATAAAGCATTATAGAAAAAGGCTAAGTGCTGTTATCCTCACAAGGGGAGGGTGCACAAAGTATTAAAACAGGGGTGCCAATCATTTTAACGCCTATCTTTTTAAAAATTATTATTATTACTTGTTTAAACTAAATATTTTTCTCTGAGCAATTGTATAAGTATAAAATAATTTCATTTCCCAATTTTGTTTAGCATACAATATATTTTTGGAGCATACTTTCATAAAATGTCTATGCATTCATTTTGTTGTATAAATCCATCAATGTTGGTGTTAACATTTTTCCACAATATTTACGATAAAATCTGTTCATTGTATTTTATTTATTTACATTTTCTACATGGCTTTCCCCTCTCACCTGAAGCCGTGCACGTTTCCCTGACAACGCCTGGCCCAGCAGCACAAGGTCACGTGACAACAACCTGGCCTCTGATTGGATGATGGCGGCGACGAGTGGCTCCGTCTGTCCAATCAGAGGCTTGGAGGCTTCCAGGACTTTGCCCAGACTGCCTTGAACATCCTCAAAGCCAACCTGCTGATGCTGGAAAACACACACACATACACACACACACACACACCAGTGAGATGCTACTGCCATAAATGTGTGAGACATTGCCAATTCACTCCTGACGGACACCTAGGGGCTGCACATTTTTGTTCTAGCCTAACACTAGCACGACTAACCTGCCACTAGTCAACTCATCACCAAGCCCTTGATTAGTTGGTTCATGTTGGTTCATGTTGGTTCATGTTTGTTATTGCTGGAGCGGCAGGTAGCTTAGTGGGTAAGAGCGTTGTGCCAGTAACCGAAAGGTCGCTGGTTCTAATCCCCGAGCCGACTAGGTGAAAAATCTGTCGATGTGCCCTTAAGCAAGGCACTTAACCCTAATTGCTCCTGTAAGTCGCTCTGGATAAGAGCGTCTGCTAAATGACTAAAATGTAAATGTTAAATCACTGGCCATCGCTACTACAGTATTTGCTTCGTTTTTCTCTGCATATTTTGGTGTTTTCTGGGTCTCAAATTCAGAGGGAAACATCCTCCTTGTCTTGTATTCACAGAGCAAAACAGCTGAGTATTTTAATTAAAAGTGGTCAGTGGTTTTTGAAGTAGGCACGGATGACGAATCGGGTTGTGCTCTAATGGAGCGAGTGGAAGATAGGTTGCTCACTGCTTACAAAATAATATCGAGCTCATTTCTTTTTCTTGGTCTGCAGGGTCAGGTATGGGGTGGAAGAGAACACACATACATGCACGCGCACACACATACACACACAGCACAGCGTGGCCTATTGTTGCTATTGGGTGATTCCACGCCAACGTAGGCTGAAAATACTTTTGGTATCTCCGATTGATTTGGCAATTCTGATATAATAACTTAATTGGGAGGAAGGATGTTTGACATGCTTTTTACATTTGTTTCACAAACCATTTTTGAGAAAATCATGATGAAAGTGGCCATTTAGGCCATCTTTAGACCAATACATGCCTCCTGTAAGACCCTATGATCTGTGTACCTTACATGACACAGAACACATATTGGTGTCATTATACAGTTGAAGTCGGAAGTTTACATACACCTTAGCCAAATACATTTAAACTCAGTTTTTCACAATTCTTGACATTTAATCCTAGTAACAATTCCCTGTCTTAGGTCAGTTAGGCTCACCACTTTATTTTAAGAATGTGAAATGTCAGAATAATAGTAGAGAGAATTATTTATTTCAGCTTTTATTTATTTAATCACATTCCCAGTGGGTCAGAAGTTTACATACACTCAATTCGTATTTGGTAGAATTGCCTTTAAATTGTTTAACTTGGGTCAAATGTTTTGGGTAGCCTTCCACAAGCTTCCCACAATAAGTTGGGTGAATTTTGGCCCATTCCTCCTGACAGAGCTGTTGTAACTGAGTCAGGTTTGTAGGCCTCCTTGCTCGCACACGCTTTTTCAGTTCTGCCCACACATTTTCTATAGGATTGAGGTCAAGTCTTTGTGATGGCCACTCCAATACCTTGACTTTGTTGTCCTTAAGCCATTTTGCCACAACTTTGGAAGTATGCTTGGGGTCATTGTCCATTTGGAAGACCCATTTGCGACCAAGCTTTAACTTCCTGACTGATGTCTTGAGATGTTGCTTCAATATATCCACATAATTTTCCTTCCTCATGATGCCATCTATTTTGTGAAGTGCACCAGTCCCTCCTGCAGCAAAGCACCCCCAGAGCATGGTGCTTCACGGTTGGGATGGTGTTCTTCGGCTTGCAAGTGACCCCCTTTTTCCTCCAAACATAACAATGGTCATTATGGCCAAACAGTTCTATTTTTGTTTCATCAGACCAGAGGACATTTCTCAAAAAATCACGATCTTTGTCCCCATGTGCAGTTGCAAACCGTAGTCTGGCTTTTTTATGGCGGTTTTGGAGCAGTGGCTTCTTCCTTGCTGAGCGGCCTTTCAGGTTATGTCGATATAGGACTTGTTTTACTGTGGATATAGATACTTTTGTACCTGTTTCCTCCAGCATCTTCACAAGGTCCTTTGCTGTTGTTCTGGGATTGATTTGCACTTTTCGCACCAAAGTACGTTAATCTCTAGGAGACAGAACGCGTCTCCTTCCTGAGCGGTATGACGGCTGCGTGGTCCCATGGTGTTTATACTTGCGTACTATTGTTTGTACAGATGAACGTGGTACCTTCAGGCATTTGGAAATTGCTCCCAAGGATGAACCAGACTTGTGGAGGTCTACAATTTGTTTTCTGAGGTCCTGGCGGATTTCTTTTGATTTTCCCATGATGTCAAGCAAAAAGGCACTGAGTTTAAAGGTAGGCCTTGAAATACATCCACAGGTACACCTCCAATTGACTCAAATGATGTCAATTAGCCTATCAGAAGCTTCTAAAGCCATGACATCATTTTCTGGAATTTTCCAAGCTGTTTAAAGGCACAGTCAACTTAGTGTATGTAAACTTCTGACCCACTGAAATTGTGATACAGTGAATTATAAGTGAAATAATCTGTCTGTAAACAATTGTTGGAAAAATTACTTGTGTCATGCACAAAGTAGATGTCCTAACCGACTTGCCAAAACTATAGTTTGTTAACAAGAAATTTGTGGAGTGGTTGAAAAACGAGTTTTAATGACTCCAACCTAAGTGTATGTAAACTTCCGACTTCAACTGTATACATTTTCAATGACTTCTCAATACACAGTGGTTGCCATGGCGCGCCATAAGCAGTGTTGGGTGTAACACGTTACTTTACCCATTACAGTAATAATATTACTTTTGCAGTAACAGGTAATATAATGGAGTACTGTTCCAATATGAGTAATAATATTACAGTTACTGATCAGAGGTCGTTGTTACTTCGCAAATTTTTAAATATTTCTCTTCCTATTACAGTTACTGATCCCCAAAAATATATGTGATGATTATTATTCCCTCTCTGTTGGCTCAATTTATATATTTTTTAAACGCCCCGGATTCTATATAATTGTTTTCGTCCTGAGTCTGACATCTTCTCACCAAGTTCCTGTTTTACGCACGCACCCACTACTACTAACTGCTTTTAGTGAGGGAGATGAAAAATGGCAGAAGTGTTTAAAACATTGCATTTCTCCATCACAGAGTTGAGCACTCTCTGCAACTGGGGGTAAAATGCATCACTGACAAAGAGTATAAATTCCTGAGGGAATATTGCACAGTCATGAAGCCATTCACTGTGTCATTGGACATCTTGCAAGGGGAGGAGAACTGTTTCTACGAAAATCTACTACCAACCCTGGATATGTTGATGTCCAAGACACTGGCACTGAAGGACTGTCTCTCTCAGATGACAGCTGGCCTGCCCGATGCCATAGTCCAGGTAGGCTTAGATAGTGTTCATATCCTTGCCCTCAATGCCCTGTGAGTTGATATCTGCAGGCCTATTGCACATAGCCTACTTGAATTTATTAATTTTGTTTTACTTGTGTTGGTGATATTATTTACATTTAGTGAGGACGCGCAATGTTTTGGGGTGTAACGCAAAAGTAATATAACGTGTAGTGTAACTAATTACTGTTCCCAGGCAGTAATGAGTAAAGTAATTAATTACTGTTGAAAGAAGTCACGAGTAAGGTAATATATTACTTTCACGACCCCAACACTGGCCATATGGCAGCCTAAACAGAGAGCTCTGTAATAAAAAAACAACAACATATTATTGTGTTTTTAAGTGTTTTTTATGTATTTTTCATCTGCTTTTTGTTTCTGATCATTTACTGAGTCGTGATTTGACCCGTTTTTATTTAGAATTTATGTATCTGACGGTTTGAAGACTGTTGGCAGTTTGGCTTGGCTAGCTAAGTTAGCTAGCTAATGTTAGCTTTGAATGGGACTGTTGTCGTTTGAATGCCTCAACATCGCAAAAGCAAGTGACTCGGGATAGGAGAGGACTACATTACTGGAAATGACTTGCAGTAGTGAAGATTGTCAACTACTCTGTTACCAAATGTGAGGTGAGCCTGTGCGCCAGAGGCGATGTGCGCTGATGAGGCTACGGACCTGTCTGTCTCGGACTCCCTGGCTGTGACTGAGATGCTCCCTCCTCCTCCTGACCATCAATGTTTTCTCTACTCCGCTCACCATCCGAAGTGCTTGAACTGAACAACTCTCCATGACCCATCAGATTTACGAATTTTCTAGATTAGCACACACATTTATTGACATTTACTTTGTTTTTTCTTGAATTTCTTGATGTATACTCAATTCAGCTTTTAGCTGCCATGTATACTGAAATAGAACTCAACTCAATAAACTGAAAAGGAGAAGCTATATACACTGAGTGTCCAAATATTAGGAACACCTTCCTAATATTGAGTTGAACCCTCTTTTGCCCTCAGAACAGCCTCAATTCGTCGGGGCATGGACTCTACAAGGTGTCTAAAGTGTTCCACAGGGATGCTGGCCCATGTTGACTCCAATGCTTTCCACAATTGTGTCATGTTGGCTGGATGTCCTTTGGGTGGTCGACCATTCTCGATACACATAGGAAACTGTTGAGCGTGAAAAACCCAGCAGCGTTGCAGTTCTTGACACACTCAAACCGGTGCGCCTGGCACCTACTACCATACCCCGCTCAAAGGCACTTAAATATTTTGTCTTGCCCATTCACCCTCTGAATGGCACACATGCACAATCCATGTCTCAATTGTCTTAGGACTTTAAAATCATTCTTTAACCTGTCTCCTCCCCTTCATCTACACTGATTGAAGTGGATTTAACAAGTGACATCAATAAGGGATCATAGCGTTCAGTCTATTTCATGGAAAGAGCAGGTGTTCCTAATGTTTTGTACACTCAGTAGACTTCAATTTGAATAAATCCCAACCCGAGTGACAGTGACACTCACCTTGATGGTGTCAACCAGGTCCTGTGTGGCGTGGCATGGTGTCGACAGGGAGCTGAGCAGTGCCCCCCACTGGTCCTGGTGGTGTTGCAGGTGGACGGAGCACTGGTCGGACAAACGGCTGTATTCCCCCCAGAATGACAGCAGATCCCCAGTTCTCAGCAGCTCCTCATCCACTTCCTGCAATACTGCCTTCCACCTGACAGGGGGTGAGAGTATTTTAAACATAATAAAGGGGCAATCTGGGATTCAAACAACAACAAAGTGGGCTGCCTGCCATTTTTTTTTTTTTATAAACTGAGGCATCTTGTTTTAAAGTTATTCACTAGCCATATACAAAGCAATATGACGTGCTGATGGCAAAATAGAGGAGCGAAATGAACAACTGTGTTTTCTTATTGCTTTAGTGATTGACAGTAGATGGCGCAAAATGAGTCTTCAATGATGAAGTGACACTTTCAGGTTAGGTAGACCCAGCCATAGAGATCCTATTAAATTACTAGAGGGGCTATGTCATAAACCCTCGAAGTTCCAGAATGGGGTGAAAATGGCAGCCATATTAGTCAGGGAGAAATCCAAGCCAGTCTAATTACAATTAATGTCAGTAGAGGCATAATCCTGATTTTACTTATGCAGGAAAATAAAACAAAGGCATGTGATATATCAGAAATTGTGTAATAGAATTATTGTCAACCTAAAATCTTGTCATATAATCATAAATACAATAACCTCTAAAATATATGCAAACAGACCATAAATGTCGATATATATAGACACTACCGTTCAAAAGTTTGGGGTCACTTAGAAATGTCCTTGTTTTCAAAAGAAAAGCAGTTTTTTTGTCCATTAAAATAACATCAAATTGATCAGAAATACAGTGTAGACATTGTTAATGTTGTAAATGGCTATTGTAGCTGGAAACGGCAGATTTTTTATGGAATATCTGATTTCAGTCAGTGTATGGCTGTGGATTGACTATTTGAACAGAATGTTGGCATATTGGCAGTTAATTGGAAAAAATATGGAATCATTCCTCTAAAACTGGCTGGCTAGCTGGCAAACAAACATACAGTACAGATCAATTCTTCAAAATTCATTATTTTACACAATATCTTATCACAGCACTGGCAAACCATGGTTGACCAACTCCCTGACCAAAATGGCTGACCTTTATCCCATCGTAAGAAGGTTCATGTCAATTCTAGTATTCTAATTCCTAATTCTATGGACTCAGCATTATGACATCATCAACACAGCAGGCCAACTTCCTGCTTATTAACAACAGCAGCATTTAAATCTATGAAGACAAAGCTGTCATCAAGGCAAAGGGTGGCTACATTGAAGAATCAAAAATCAAAAATATATTTTGATTTGTTTAACACTTTTTTGGTTACTACATGATTCCATATGTGTTATTTCATAGTTTTGATGTCTTCACTATTTTTCTACAATGTAGAAAATAGTAAAAATAAAGAAAAACCCTTGAATGAGTAGGTGTGTCCAAACTTTTGACTGGTACTGTATATATATTGTAAGATATATTTTCTTCCATTTCGTGCTTACTAAACATGACCCTGCTGTTTGATTATGTCACATTGCCGAGTCCACCTTAAAGGGGCAATTTGCATTTGCTACATCCATTTTTGGATGTATAAATTAATCATATGTACCTATTGATTATTGAAGAGTTTAACTTGTAAATGCCTCATGAGCTTAGATCAACTGTTGTACCCAATCAGAACCCAACATATAAGTTTGTTTTATTTCAATGTTTGTAAACAAAGTAAATGTAAACAAACTCTTTATAGCTTCAAAACATGGTTAAAACTATACTTTTAATATTATGGATGGTCAGTCCTTGCATCCATAGCTCTGTCTATGAATTTGAGAGTGGTTACATTTCTCCAGCCTTATCCCTCAGATTTTTACTGGAACAGGAGCAGGAAGGACGCATTGTTATTGTTTCAACTGCTGATTGCCCCTTTAAAGGTCCAGTTAGCGGTGGTACTGACTGTGTTCTCTCCTCCTCAAGTCTCTCAGTAAGGAGTTGGGCCGCTCCAGGACTGACTGCGTCCCTCAGGTCTGCGTACGACTGGTCCAGAGCAGCCCACATCTCCGCCCCCATCCCAGCCTCCACCTGGAGGCACTATGGACAGAGAAATGCCATAGTGTAAACAAACACTCCCTTTCCAACTCACCAAACCAAACAGCATTTCATGACAAAATCTCCTACAGCCTTGATGCACGCTGTGTATGGGAGATATAGGTTTGGTAGCTTTGCATGTTAGGAAGATATAGGCTATCCTATACATCTGGCACACAATATGTGTCTACGTCACATGTTCTATACCCACAATGTCGGGTTGTCTACAGTAGTTCAAGGTTAGCGTGATGGTATCTCTTTCAATCATCTTTTAATTCATATTTATCTACCATTACGGTGGATTGTAAAATATTGGCCCCTGTATCAGTGGTTAATGGTTGAGACAGAGAGGTTTCAAAACAGAGAGTCGGAACTGACGAGCACTTCTTGTACTGGTCATTAAGCAGACATGGGCAGGATTTTAGCTAGCTGGTTGCCAATGGGGAAAGTGACAAACTTGTCCCTTGCTGGTAGGTTTTCTCTGAATCTCAATACATTAGCTAGCCTTAAGTAGCTGAATATGTCTTCAACACATTTCCATATTTGTCAAAAACAACTTAATTTCAAAGGAGTGCTGTACTGGACTGTATGCACTAAATGTGGATCACGTAGCTAGCTTGGTGGAACTGCCCCTTGATGTGTCTCTTCTTATATGGTTGACTACTCCATCACACTCACCTGTAGCTGCTCCACATGCCTTTTGACCTGGTGGGAGGAGAGGAGGGGGCCACTGCTGTGTTCCAGACCACAGCGCAGCCTAGTGGTGTAGAGTGAAACATCACCCAGCTCCTTCTCAAACTGGCCCCACTGAACACGCACCCGCTGGAGAGCAGGCCTTAGGCTCCCAACCTGTAGGGGACACAAAATACCAATAGCACCCTTTTCACACTATCATGTTGACCTGAAACAAGCTGTGTTGGCATGGATATTTCATTTTCACAATGTATTTTTCTGCATGGTTCCAACAACTATAGTGGATGCGTAGCAAGGCCAGCTCAGTACAGCTTGGTTTTGTTTAACTCAGTTTAGCTCAGTAGTGTGTAAAGCGCTTATATGTCATATTGTATGACACATAACATGCCAGAGCAGTGGAAACATGGCAGCAATGGGGTCCTGCAGGACCCAAGTGTTTGCAGACTTCTCTTTCAGCCCAGCATGAAAATACATTTTCAAATTAAATTATTTTTGATGGGTTTTCCTTGTTTTTTAATATGAGCACAGATAACAAATAAAACCATAAGTAAAGATAAAATTATGCATGAAGTAAACAGCAATATTGGGTCAATTTCCACAACAACTAAGAGCATTGAAGTGCGAGGCTAAACTTCTCCTCTGTTTTGACCTCGTAGCTATCACTTTGTGGCAGCGTGAAGCGCACCCGTGCACATGCGCAGATACTCTGCATGACTGTGTGAGAGCAAAGTCTTGCATCATGCTCATCTGAATACAGCGCCTATAATAAGTATTTACCCCCCTTGGATTTCTTCACATTTTATTGTGTTACAAAGTGGGGATTAAAATGGATTTAGAAGAAAAAGCATATATATATATATGTTCATCTTTTAATGAAGAATTTAACTAAAATATCTTGATCAGATAAGTATCCCCCCCGAGTTAATACATGTTAGAAACACATTTGGCAGCAATTACAGCTGTGAAGCTTGTTGGGTAAGGAGCTTTGCACACCTGGGTTGTGCAATATTTGCCCATTATTCTTTTCAAAATCCTTCAAGCTCTGTCAATTTAGTTGTTGATCATTGCCAGACAGCCATTTTCAAGTCTCGCCATAGATTGTCAAGACGATTTAAGTCAAAACTGTAACATGGCCACTCAAGAACATTTACTGTTTTCTTGGTAAGAAGCTACAGTGTAGATTTGGTGTAGATGATGCAGCCACCACCATGCTTGAAAATATGGAGAGCGGTACTCAATGATGTGTTGTGTTGGATTTGCCCCAAACATAACGCTTTGTATTCAGGACAAAAAGTGTATTCCTTTGCCACATTTTTGCAGTATTACTTTAGTGCCTTGTTGCAAACAGGATGCATGTTTTGAATATTTATATTATGTATAGGCTTCCTTCTTTTCACTCTGTCATTTGGGCTAGTATTGTGGAGTAACTATAATGTTGTTGATCCATCCTCAGTTTTCTCCTATCACAGCCATTAAACTCGGTAACAGTTTTAAAATCACCATTGGCCTCATGGTGAAATCCCTGAGCGGTTACTTCCTCTCCGGCAACTCAGCTAGGAAGATGCATGTATATTTGTAGTGATTAATATTAGCCTAATTAATAACTTCACCATGCTCAAATGGATATTCAGTGTCTGCGTTTTTGATCTATCAATCAGTGCCCTTCTTTGCGAAGCATTGGAAAAGCTCCCTGGTCTTTGTAGTTGAATCTGTGCTTGAAATATACTATTTGACTGAAGGACCTTACAGATAATTGGGTGTGGGGGGTACAGAGAAGGGGTAGTCATTCAAAAACCATGTCTACCCCTATTATTGTACACAGAGTGCAATACTCCTGAACTTATTTAGGCTTGCCATATCAAAGGGGGTTAATACTTACAGTACCAGTCAAAAGTTTGGACACACCTACTCATTCAAGGGTTAATAATAGAATAGAATAATAGTGAAGACATCAAAACTATGAAATAACACATATGGAATCATGTAGTAACCAAAAAAGTGTTAAACAAAATATTCTTCAAATAGCCACCCTTTGCCTTGATGACAGCTTTGCATACTCTTGGCATTCTGTCAACCAGCTTCATGAGGTAGTCAACTGGAATGCATTTCAATTAACAGATGTGCCTTCTTACAAGTTAATTTGTGGAATTTCTTTCCTCCTTAATGCATTTGAGCCAATCAGTTGTGTTGTGATAAGGTAGGAGGGGTATACAGAAGATAGCCCTATTTGGTAAAAGATCAAGTCCATATTAACAGCTCAAATAAGCAAAGAGAAATGACAGTCCATCATTACTTTAAGACATGAAGGTCAGTCAATACGGAACATTTCAAGAACTTTTAAAGTTGCTTTAAGTGCAGTCGCAAAAACCATCAAGCACTATGATGAAACTGGCTCTCATGAGGACCACCACAGGAATGGAAGACCCAGAGTTACCTCTGCTGCAGAGGATAAGTTCGTTAGAGTTACCAGCCTCAGAAATTGCAGCCCAAATAAATGCTTCACAGAGTTCAAGTAACAGACACATCTCAACATCAAATGTTCAGAGGGGACTGTGTGAATCAGGCCTTCATGGTCGAATTGCTGCAAAGAAACCACTACTAAAGGACACCAATAAGGAGAATAGACCTGCTAGGGCCAAGAAACACAAGCAATGGCCATTAGACCGGTGGAAATTTGTCCTTTGGTCTGGAGTCCAAATTGGAGATTTTTGGTTCCAACCGCTGTGTCTTTGTGAGACGCGGTGTGGGTGAACGGATGATCTCCGCATGTGTAGCTCCCACCGTAAAGCATGGAGGAGGAGGTGTTATGGTGTGGGGGTGCTTTGCTGGTGACACTGTCTGTGATTTATTTAGAATTCAAGGCACACTTAACCAGCATGGCTACCACAGCATTCTGCAGTGATACGCCATCCCATCTGGTTTGGGCTTAGTGGGACTATAGTTTGTTTTTCAACAGGACAATGACCCAACACACCTCCAGGCTGTGTAATGGCTATTTTACCAAGAAGGAGAGTGATGGAGTGCTGCATCAGATGACCTGGCCTACACAATCCCCCGACCTGAACCCAATTGAGATGGTTTGGGATAAGTTGGACGGCAGAGTGAAGGAAAAGCAGCCAACAAGTGCTCATCAAATGGGGGAACTCATTCAAGACTGTTGGAAAAGCATTCCAGGTGAAGCTGGTTGAGGAAATGCCAAGAGTATTCAAAGCTGGCATCAAGGCAAAGGGTGGCTATTTGAAGAATCTCAAATATAAAATATATTTTGATTTGTTTAACACTTTTTTGGTTACTACATGATTCCATATGTGTTACTTCATAGTTTTGATGTCTTCACTATTATTCTACAATGTAAAAAATTATAAAAATAAAGAAACACCCTTGAATGAGTAAGTGCGTCCAAACTTTTGACTGGTACTGTATATAACCAAGAAATGTCAGTTATACATTTTTTATTAATTTGTTAACATTTATATAATTTTCTTTTTACTTTGACATTATGGAGTATTTTCTGTAGATCAGTGAAAAAAAAAATCACAATTAAATCCATTTCAACCCCACTTTGTAACACCTGTGAAAAAATCCAAGGGCACTGAATAGTTATGGTAGGCACTGTATCTGCGGTGCTGCTTGTGGCAATGTCATATCGCAGAGTCTGAGTTTAATAAATTAAACCATAGTTAACAAACAAAACCATAGTTAACTAACAAAAACCATAGTTAACTAGTTAACTTGTGGCCTGTGTCAATGTGTGTGTTAGTCACCTGTTGGTTGAGGTTTGTGCAGACCTGGTTGACTGTGTCTGCAGACCAGGTGTCCTGGACCAGATCCTCTACCTCCACAAACACGTCTTTCAGTTTCTCCTCCACAGCCTGAACAGATAGAGAGGAAGTCACCTTTTGTCAACTGTTCTATAAAGAAATGCACACAACTCAGGCATGCGCACACACATGCGTGAGCACGCAAACAAGCACACACACACAAACACACACTATTCACTCAATGAAGTCCCCATCTACATACAGTGCATAGAGTATAGTATCCATGTCTCAAGTTCTGGCTTGTTAAACGCTCCATACCTCCCACTCAAGCAGGGCCTTGTCCACCTGCGTCTGACTGACAGGTCTCTGCCACTCCCTCAGCTTCTTTCTTTCCCCCTCGGCCCAGCTGAGCACCCGCCGCAGTCGCTTCTCTCTGTCTGCGCAGGTGTGGAACAGCTCCTCAGCATGGCGCACCTGCAAACCATAGGTATCATACAGACACGAGGGTTGGGGTCAATTCCATTTCAATTCGGTAAATTCACGATGGAAAATTAGAATTGGAAATGTCAGTTCACTTCCTGAATCGACTGAATTGAAATGGAATTGACCCCAGCCCTTTATTTCTCTCGATGACCCAGACCCATGCCACTCTAAGAAAAGCAAACTGCTTCAATTGACAAATGTTGATAAAGTACTACGTTAGCTATGAAGATTTTGTGAAACTCCTGGTCATCATTTTTTAAATATTATTATACTTTGCAGTTGACAGCTTTCCACCTTTATTTAGTAGAGTCCTGATTCCTTGTTTAGATGATAAAAAGCCTTAATTTGATTGGCTATCACAATAGTGAGCCTGGTTTTATTTGGTTCGCTGTCGTACTCACCTGACTGCCCAGCTTCCCTTCTAGGAGGAGCCAGCTCAAGTTGAGGGCTCCCATTCGCTCTGCAAAGAGTGTGCGCTCCTCAGAGCAGCGGGCAGAGTTGTCCGACGCTGCCACTGACTGCGGTCCGGACTGGCACAGGAAATCCAGGGTGAGTTGCCCGCTGGCACTGCCTGCCTGGCACCCCTAAGGAATGAAACGCCACAGCACACACTGGCATTAACACACAGGAATCCCTACTACTCTACTCTACTACCCCACATAAAAAATACTACAGTTTACTGTAGAATACTATAATACATTCTGTAGTTTCCCTCGATCATGTGTAGTGCTTACTATAGAATTTTGTAGTATACTGTAGAATACACTACACACTAGTATCTCTCGATCGTGTAGTACTTACTATCGAATTTTGTAGTACACTGTATAGTCGTGGTCAAAAGTTTTGAGAATGACACAAGTATTGGTCTTCACAAAGTTCGCTGCTTCAGTGTTATGAGATATTTTTGTCAGATGTTACTATGGTATACTGAAGTATAATTACAAGCATTCCATCAGTGTCAAAGGATTTTATTGATAATTACATTAAGTTTATGCAAAGAGTCAATATTTGCAGTGTTGACCCTTCTTTTTCAAGAACTCTGCAATCCGCCCTGGCATGCTGTCAATTAACTTCTGGGCCACATCCTGACTGATGGCAGCCCATTCTTGCATAATTAATGCTTGGAGTTTGTCAGAATTGTGGGTTTTGTTTGTCCACGCACCTCTTGAGGATCGACCACAAGTTCTCAATGGGATTAAGGTCTGGGGAGTTTCCTGGCCATGGACCCAAAATGTCGATGTTTTGTTCCCCGAGCCACTTAGTTATAACTTTTGCCTTATGGCAAGGTGCTCCATCATGCTGGAAAAGGCATTGGTCGTCACCAAACTGTTCTTGGATGGTTGGGAGAAGTTGGTCTCATGTGTTGGTACCATTCTTTATTCATGGCTGTGTTCTTAGGCAAAATTGTGAATGAGCCCACTCCCTTGGCTGAGAAGCAACCCCACACATGAATGGTCTCAGGATGCTTTACTGTTGGCATGACACAAGACTGATGGTAGCGCTCACCTTGTCTTCTCCGGACAAGGTGTTTTCCGGATGCCCCAAACAATCGGAAAGGGGATTCATCAGAGAAAATGACTTTACCCCAGTCCTCAGCAGTCCAATCCCTGTACCTTTTGCAGAATATCAGTCTGTCCCTGTTGTTTTTCCTGGAGAGAAGTGGCTTCTTTGCTGCCCTTCTTGACACCAGGCCATCCTCCAAAAGTCTTCGCCTCACTGTGCATGCAGATGCACTCACACCTGCCTGCTGCCATTCCTGAGCAAGCTCTGCACTGGTGGTGCCCTGATCCCGCAGCTGAATCAACTTTAGGAGACGGTCCTGGCGCTTGCTGGACTTTCTTGGGCGCCCTGACTTCTTCTTCACAACAATTGAACCTCTCTCCTTGAAGTTCTTGATGATCCGATAAATGTTTGATTTCGGTGCAATCTTACTAGCAGCAATATCCTTGCCTGTGAAGCCCTTTTTGTGCAAAGCAATGATGACGGCACGTGTTTCCTTGCAGGTAACCCTGGTTAACATAGGAAGAACAATGATTTCAAGCACCACCCTCCTTTTAAAGCTTCCAGTCTGTTATTCTAACTCAATCAGCATGACAGAGTGATCTCCAGGCTTGTCCTCGTCAACACTCTCACCTGTGTTAACGAAAGAATCACTGACATGATGGCAGCTGGTCCTTTTGTGGCAGGGCTGAAATGCAGTGGAAATGTTTTTTGGGGATTAAGTTCATTTTCATGGCAAAGAGGGACTTTGCAATTAATTGCAATTCATCTGATCACTCTTCATGACATTCTGGAGTATATGCAAATTGCCATCATCAAAACTGAGGCAGTGACTTTGTGAAAATTAGTATTTGTGTCATTCTCAAAATTTTTGACCACGACTGTAGAATACACTACACGCTGTAGTACCTTTCGGACATTACAGTTTTTCTCAATCGCGTACAAGCAATTTTTGGATCTGTGTTGAAACGTATCTATAGCAGAACAGCGATGATCAAATGCTCAAATACTGTACATTTACAGAACCTCTGATCATTTTCTTTATCTTACTACCTGACTTGAATATCTTGGACCACCTTTTGCAAAACATTAAAAACAAATGTCATCATTGAAAACAAAATACACTGTTAAGTGTTTTGTTCACAGAATATTAACAGATTATTTTCATTAGAAGATAAATGTGTGCAATTGTGTTCACTGTTTCTAAATCATCCAATCACTGACTCCTAAGTCATCATCTCCAACATTGTGACCTTCCATTATAGAGCGTTGCTTTGGTGTGAATTTAGGCCTATAAATTCATTTGTGTTCCTCCATTGTATTCACCTTTCCCTATTTCTATTGTGGATTGTGTTTCTGTGTGCCAATGGAAAGTCTACAAAACTATGAGCAAACCAACCTTTGTACTGAATACATGGAATTGGATGATACCGATGAAGGAATCCTAAACACAAGATGCTTATTTAAAAATATATATTTTTTTAAAATCAGGAATAATATTTGATTTGATGTGTTTAAATTGTTCAGTTAAATATGCAAGAAGAGTAATACCGCACCTTTGGATAGTTGTACTTCCAATTTTGATCGTCACGATTTAGTGCAGGGATCATCAACTAGATTCAGCCGCTGGCCAATTTTTTCTTGAGAGGATGGACAGGGGTCCAGAACATAATTACAAATAATTTGTAGACTGCAAATTGACCGCAAGAAGTATTATATTTGACTAAAACATAATCATTTCAAACCTTGCTTACATTTGTATATGATCACACTCTATTATGCGTGAGAATACTTTCCAAAATGAAAATCACTTGGAGCTGGTTTGCTTGTGTGTCTTTTATGTCCCCCCCAAAAAATATGATTGATTTATTTATTGCTCAGAAAACTTGGGTGGCCAAATACCATCCCCAGTGGGCCTCCAGGTGGGGAACCCTGATTTAGTGACTGCAAAGAAAATGTATCGATCTACTGGGATATTTTAAACACAGACAAACTTTCTGTTTGGTCTGCTTAGACTCAAGAGATAAGTATGGTTTCATTAATCTTTTTGCAGGCTGTGGTGTTCTTTTCATTTATGTATTTGCAATTTTGATGGTATCATATAGTTTTGATGAATGTATTAATGTTTTGAAAACACATTTACTGTTTTGCAAAAGGCCACAGAGTTCTGTGTCTTGTGTACTATAGTATGCAGGGACGGCTTGTTCAATAGGGCGATATGGGCGACGCACTGCCAAACGGGGAAGGAAGGGATTTTTTTTTCTAATCAATTATAAAAAAATAAAAAAAAAAATATATATTTTTTTTATAAATTTATAAAAATTATATCACGGCAACAGCAGTTATCAGTGTTCACGTCTGATCTGCCAGCCACTAAATGTCAAATCAGGCTAAAGTCGTGCTTCAAATGGCCCCGCCCGTTTTTGAGGCGATTTCAGTCAGGTTGAAAATCGCCCAGAAGTCTCTCATAGCCTGTCATGTAAAATCTATTTTTTTCACATTTCAAAGCTTTCAATACATTCTCTATGGGTGTCTGTGTGCATGCACTTACGCGCTTTCGCAACGTGACGTAACGTTGAACGTAACTAAGACAATGGCGGCTATCAGCGTCTATGTTGCGACCTGCAGTGTGGCGTTATTTTATGTTTTTAATTTGTAGACTTAGTTTACAAACATTCTGCAAACATTCTGCTTTGGACTGATCTTCGGTTTTGGACTGATCTTGTTGATCGTGTACATACCGCTACGAACGGACTAAATAATGAAAACGCTGCTGGCAGAGAGGTGGAGCCGGCCACCTTCACCCTGGTCAGAGCGGACCGCGATCCTGGTAAGAGAGCGACTGTACCCCGACATTGAACTGCTTTCTGTGTCATTGAACCTACTATTGTTGATAAAACAAGTTTACTGGAGAACGGAGAAAAAGTAGAGACTTTTGGACAAGGTGGATAATTGTATAATATAAGGCAGTTTATTCAGAGGTAAAGATATCTGCAATCGTGCTTCACGGACCCGTCATCAAACTCTTAGGGAGCTATAAATCAAGCCCCATTACTTACCATATCAGATAAGAGAAATTGCTGCAGCTACATATATTTTACATCCTGGCCCTACATAGTTCACTATTTGCATCACTTACCAAAATATTACATGTGGTCATATATGCTTGGAAAGTGGAGATGCCATAGAACGTCAAAAAGTAAACATTGCTGGAGACACATTGCGTTTGCTAGCGAAGAGATGTGTTGTGGCAAATGAACTTGGGCTGGGAATTGCCAGGAACCTCACGATAAGATATATGCATCAGCATTGCGAGTCTCATGATTCTATACGATTGCGATTCGATACTGTGATTTTATTGCGCACCATATGTCTGTTGCAGAGGGATCAGAAAGCCATGAGAACGGAAGCTTTGATCAGTCATGGAAATAAAAGTGCTGAAAACAAATTGGCTCCCAATGTGAAAAGATTGAGAACAAGCTATGAAGGAACAATAATGGTGTTTTGGTGCAGGTACAGCCAACTAGCGCTAAAATATTGCGATATTGTCAATACAGTATATCGTAAAGTATCACTATGTAACTCGATTTCTTTCACCCCAATCCCTCAAATTAACGGTAAATAACTGAATTGTTTGCCCCACATTTAGCTAAGATGATTAGATAGCTAGCTAAAATGTTTTATTTAGTTAGCAGTCGCATCTACAATAGTTTACTGTCAATAACATGTCTCCAAAATGACGTGGGTGTCTCCAATTGTGTTGACATTTTACAATTGCAATGCGCATCCATGAGTATCCACTTTCTGCAGCTCAGCTGGTAGAGCATGGTGCTTGTAACGCCAAGGTAGTGGGTTCGATCCCCGGGACCACCCATACACAAAAATGTATGACACGCATGACTGTAAGTCGCTTTGGATAAAAGCGTCTGCTAAATGGCATATTATTATTATTATTATTATCTGAAGAGAGCCCGAAACATTGTGTGCAGACATTTTATGCAATAAATGAAGTAGGTTCAATCTAGTAGTTCTGATCTTCTGATTGGTCCTGATGAGTTGGGCGAGTCCCCTCCAGGCTACTGTCACTGTTGCATTGGCTCTGAGTCGGGTTCTCTGTCTTCAAATGTTCAGCCTAAGAGAGGGGATTTTGTGTGTGTGTGTGTGTGTGTGTGTTTAACAGTGATGATGTGTGTGTGTGTGTGTGTTGTGTGTGTGTGTGTCCTCAGAGCAAGAACTCGTGAGTTGGAAGAACTGAGAGGCCTATGGCGTGGGTGTTGTCCTTGGCCACCTGCTGACAAGGCTGACAAGATAGGACCCTTTTGTCCATTGTTATTGGATAGGAACATAACTTATAACCAGCTCCTGACCTAAATAGATCTTAGCACAACATTTTACTCAACATATCATATTCCATATTCACTATAACAAATATATTTACTACGACATTAGCAAGAACCGCTACATCCTCAGCCGGCTAATCCAGTGTGTGAAGTTTCGTGGAGTGTTTGAGTTAGCTTTGCAGGCAAAGATGAAACTGAGGGCTCCACCAACCCTGGTAAGCCAACACTTTTGAGATCAGTCAATAAATGCTTCTGGTATTGACTTATATGCCCTGTCTTCATGTTGTTGCTGGACATATCTTTTTTAAATGTGTGTAGGTCACCTAAATCATCAGAAAAATTGCCCCTCCTGAGAATTTTTTCAGGAGCCGCCACTGATAGTATGTACTATAGTTTACCATAGTATACTTTGGTATGTACTATGGTAGGCATACAAATAAATGTATGTGTACTATGATAACTTTGTAAATAATGGCATTTATTTATCCATATTACAATTAATTAAATGTGGGACTAGTCCTGTGTTTCTCAATACATAGCTGTGTATGTATGTATGTGTGTGTGTGTGTGTGTGTGTGTGTGTGTGTGTATGTGTGTGTGTGTGTGTGTGTGTGTGTGTGTGTGTGTGTGTGTGTGTGTGTGTGTGCCTGCGTGCGTGTTAATGTACCTGGTAGTATTGGAGTATGTGTCTGAGCTGATCCGCGTCATGGCAGGCCTTGCTGGTGGCCTGTCCCTGCTCCTCCAGCCTGGCTTCTGTCTCCTTCACCCACGCCTCCAGGCCTGACAATACCTGGCATGGTGGCCACCTCTCCAACAGGAGCTGAGGAACACAGAAGGAAAGGGACATCAAAACGCCAGCAGGATATAAAGCAATGAAGGGACTCTATAGTGTATGTGTGTATATAAATGGCATATACTGTATATACAGTACAGTGCCTTCAGAAAGTATTTACACCCCTTTACTTTTTCCACATTTTGTTGTGTCACAGCCTGAATTCAAAATGGATTAAATTGAGATGTTGTGTCACTGGCCTACACACAAAACACAATACTGTAGCTCAGTTGGTAGAGCATGGTGCTTGCAACGCCGGGGTTGTGGGATCGTTTCCCACGGGGGCCAGTATGAAAAAATGTATGCACTCACTAACTGTAAGTCGCTCTGGATAAGAGCGTCTGCTAAATGACTAAAATGTAAAATGTTAAGTGGAATTATGTTTTTAGAAATGTTCACAAATTAATAAAAAATCTAAAAATGAAAAGCTGAAATGTCTTGTGTCAATAAGTATTCAACCCCTTTGTTATGGCAAGCCTAAATAAGTTCAGGAGTAAAAATGTACTTAACAAGTCATAAAATAAGTTGCATGGACTCAATAGTGTTTAATATGATTTTTGAATGACTACCTCATCTCTGTACCCCACACATACAATTATCTGTAAGGTCCCTCAGTCGAGCAGTGAATTTCAAACACAGATTCACCACAAAGACCAGGGAGGTTTTCCAATCCCTCACAAAAAAAGCAGACATTGAATATCCGTTTGAGCATGGTGAAGTTATTAATTACACTTTGGATGGTGTATTAATACACCCAGTCACTACAAAGATACAGGCGTCCTTCTGAACTCAGTTGCCGGACAGGAAGGAAACCGCTCACCATGAGGCCAATTTCACCATGAGGCCAATTGTGACTTTAAAACAGTTACAGAGTTTAATGGCTGTGATAGGAGAAAACAGAGGACGGATCAACAACATTGTAGTTACTCCACAATACTAACCTAAATGACAGAGTGAAAAGAAAGAAGCCTGTACAGAATAAAACTATTCCAAAACATGCATCCTGTTTGCAATAAGGCACTAAAATAAAACTGCAAAAAATGTGGCAAAGAAATTAACTTTATGTCCTGAATACAGTGTTATGTTTGGGGCAAATCCAACACAACACATTAAGCATGGTGGTGGCTGCATCATGTCATGGGTATGCTTGTCATCGACAAGGACTAGGGAGTTTTTGCGGGATAAAATAGAGCTAAGCACAGGCAAAATCCTAGAGGAAAACCTGGTTCAGTCTGCTTTCCAACAGACACTGGGAGACAAATTCACCTTTCAGCAGGACAATAACCTAAAACACAAGGCCAAATATACACTGGAGTTGCTTACGAAGACGACATTGAATGTTCCTGAGTAGCCTAGTTACAGTTTTGACTTAAATGAGCTTGAAAATCTTTGGCAAGACTTAAAAATGGCCAACAACAAACTTGACAGAGCTTGAAGAATTGTAAAAATTATTCGGTGCAATACTGTACAATCTAGGTGTGACTAGGTGAAAAATCTGTCTATGTGCCCTTAAGCAAGGCACTTAACCCTAATTGCTCATGTAAGTCGCTCTGGATAAGAGCGTCTGCTAAATGACTAAAATGTAAATGTAAATGTGTGCAAAGCTCTTAGAGACTTGCCCAGAAAGACTCACAGCTGCCAAAGGTGATTCTAACATGTATTGACTCAGGGGTGTGAATACTTATGTACATTATTATTTCCGTATTTCCTTTTCTCTTTGTCATTATGGGGTATGTGGATGGGTGAGAAAAAAATCAATTTGATCAATTTTGATTTCTGGCTGTAACACAACAAAATGTGGACTAAGTCAAGGGGTATGAATACTTTCTGAATGCACCGTATAGTCAACAATATAATGTAGAGCATGGCTTTAGAAAGGCATACCAGTGTAAATATACAATGTTTGTATGCTGTTTTAGAATATCCAAAAGCTGTGAATTCGACCACAGCCAAAATAAGTGGAAAACCATGAATGAATTATCCTTATCTGCTCTTATCGAGGAGTTTCCCAGTAGCTGACTTATGTCCTTGATTTGACTAAACACAAGGGGGAAAAATTAGAGTTAGAAAGAAAGAAAGAAAGAAAGAAAGAGAGTCGTTGTATGCGGCGCTGTGAACTGGCCTTCACCGAGACCACAGCTGCAAGGGGGAGGATAGGGGGCAATGCCCAGGTGTGTGTGTGTGTGTGTGTGTGTGTGTGCGTGTGACTGTGTGTCTGTGTATGCCTCTATGCATGTTCTGTGCGTGTGTGAGTATAGGTAATGGGTTTTGATGATCCGGTGATGCATACACTGTGGGAGCCAGTGCAAATATTTTACACAATCCCGTTGTCTGAAGATAAGCTTAGTCTTTCATCCCCTCCTCTCTCATATCTTCATCAAGTTGGTGAACCCACAACCGGTCATACTGTACATGAAAGAGTTCTCAGGGTGCATCGCAAATAACACCCTATTCCTTATGTAGTGCACTACCAGCTCAAAAGTAGTGCACTAAATAGGGAATAAGGTGCCATTTTGGACGCACCCTCACTGTTCAGTTTGGCACAATGTTCGGCTGTTTGTTGAAAGTTCTGAGAACCTGCTCGGATTCACTGGTGATAAACGAGAGGCCAAATGAAAAACTAGTCTTCGCCTCTTCTCTTTGGTCATCCCATCTGTGTGTGTTATTAGGAGATTATTTGAAAGATAATGGGTGCGTCTCGATAGCCCAGAGAGGCTTGCTCTCCATTCCTTTCCCTTTCCTTTTCCCCAAGGGGTATGTGGGAAGATGATAAAACATTTTAGGAAAAAAATATAGGGACAAATATTACCCCCCAAAATATGTTCAAGTTATTTCAATCTTGGACCTCCCGAGTGGCGCAGCGGTCTAAGGCACTGCATCGCAGTGTTGAGGCGTCACAGCCGGCCATGACCGGGAGTCCCATAGGGCGGCGTGCAATTGGCCCAGCGTCGTCCGGGTTAGGGGAGGGTTTGGCCGGGGGGCTTTCCTTGGCTCATCGTGTTCTAGTGACTCCTTATGGCGGGCCAGGCACCTGCAAGCTGACTTCAGTTATCAATTGAACAGTGTTTCCTCTGAAACATTGGTGCGGCTGGCTTCCAGGTTAAGCGAGCGGGTGTTAAGAAGCCCTTCACCACTACAGAGCCCATTGGGGAGTTGCAGCGATGAGACAAGATTGAATTGCAATTTGATATCACGAAAAAATATACAAAGAAAACGTTTTTTTTTTTCAATCTTAATAGGCAGGAAAACATTTACTGAGGCCACTGGTGTGAAATCTCTAGTTATTTTATATTTATAGGCCTACTTTTTTACTTTAGTTTCAGTGCGTGTGCATTGCTCTGTCTACCTGTCCTCTGCCCACCCAACACGCTAGAGTGCCTGCTGGTGTTATCCTCACTGAAACTATGATTGATAAAACAGCAGCTGATGCACTGAAGACTGTATCATTGTCAAATAACATAGTGTGCCGTAGGATCAATGACATGGGCGTTAACATTGTTAATCGAGTGGTGAAAATATTTTAATCATTCTGGTCCATTTTCTCTGCAGCTGGACGAATCAACTGATGTCAGTAGGGAAGCCCAGTTGATTGCGTTTGTGCAATACAGAGACATTTCGGAAATTAATGAGCACATTCTGTTCTGCAAGAAGCTAACGGGGAGAACTACAGGTCAGGATGTGTTTCACGTTATTGACAATTTTTTCTCAGAGCACAATCTGGATTGGAAATCCTGTGTTCATGTGCGCACGGATCGTGCTGCATCAATGCCTGGGAGAGTGAAAGAATGAATTGCCCAGATAAAGAAGGTAAATCCCATTGTATCATTCACAGAGAGGCATTGGCCAGCAACAAAATGAGTCCTGAGTTACATTATGTTTTGAATGACGCAGTGAAAGTGATTAACTTTATCCATCCAGTCCAGACCTCTGAATCACCGACTGTTTGAAAGGCTCTGTGATGACAGTGGGACTGAGTACCAGCCTCTACTGCTTAACATGACGTCCGTTGGCTATCTAGAGTGAAAACGCTACAGAGGCTTTTTGAGCAGCGAGCTCAAAATAATTTTCTGTCTAAGCACTCACACACCTCCTAGTGGCTGTGTTGGAGGACACAGACTGGGGAGTCCGCCGTGCCTATCTTGCTGATGTGTTCAGCAAACTGAACAACCTGAATCTAACTCTGCAAGTTAAAGACACACACATTCTAAACATGTATGACAAAGTGTGTGGATTCATGAAGATGATCAAACTCTGGGAGAGGATATGTGAAGATGGGGATATAAGTTGTTTACAGCAGCTTGACACCTACAGTAGGCGACCTTTCTACAGATGATGTTGACACTCCTATTGTGCAAATAGTAAGCTCACATTTATCCAAACTCAACAGTGAGTTCAACTCCTACTTCCCTGACATTGAAAACAAGTCTGCCAAACTTGACTGGGTGCGTAAACTTAATTTCTGTCAAATGTACACCTAATTTAGGAATTATGCCGGTCGCACGCGCATGAGGGGGTACTTCAGGCAGGTCAAAGTGTTTTAGAGGTACAGTAACCAAAAAAGGTTGGGAACCACTGACGTAGAGGACACGAGGACAGGACACTTGGTTATACTGGGTGTGCAGGCTTTTGCTGCTGCCTGGTTCTACTACACTACAACCTGGTTCTACTACACTACAGCCTGGTTCTACTACAATACAGCCTGGTTCTACTACACTACAGCCTGGTTCTACTACAATACAACCTGGTTCTACTACACTACAGCCTGGTTCTACTACAATACAGCCTGGTTCTACTACAATACAGCCTGGTTCTACTACAATACAGCCTGGTTCTACTACAATACAGCCTGGTTCTACTACACTACAGCCTGGTTCTACTACACTACAGCCTGGTTCTACTACACTACAGCCTGGTTCTACTACAATACAGCCTGGTTCTACTACACTACAGCCTGGTTCTACTACACTACAACCTCGTTCTACTACACTACAGCCTGGTTCTACTACACTACAACCTGGTTCTACTACACTACAGCCTGGTTCTACTACAATACAGCCTGGTTCTACTACACTACAGCCTGGTTCTACTACACTACAACCTGGTTCTACTACACTACAACCTGGTTCTACTACAGCCTGGTTCTACTACACTACAGCCTGGTTCTACTACACTACAGCCTGGTTCTACTACAGCCTAGTTCCACTACACTACAGCCTGGTTCTACTACACTACAACCTGGTTCTACTACAATACAGCCTGGTTCTACTACACTACAACCTGGTTCTACTACAGCCTGGTTCTACTACACTACAACCTGGTTCTACTACAGCCTGGTTCTACTACACTACAACCTGGTTCTACTACACTACAGCCTGGTTCTACTACACTACAGCCTGGTTCTACTACACTACAGCCTGGTTCTACTACACTACAACCTGGTTCTACTACTGCCTGGTTCTACTACACTACAGCCTGGTTCTACTACAAGACACCTGATTATTCTACTCAGCAGCTCATCAAGAGCACAACCAATCAAATCCCCACCTGGTGCAGTCTCTCCTGGGCTATGGGAAGTGCAGACGTGACTTCGGTCCAGGTTTGCTCCAGCTGTGCTAGCTGTCTGCGCAGGCACGGTGCATCAGCCTCCTTCAGCTGCAGTAGTAATGTGCCCGCCCTGAGCGCAGAGGCCTTTTCAGCTGACTTGGTTTCCAGCTCCACTGAAAACTCCTGTCAAAAAACTAAACGTCAAATCAAAGAGCTCCCATTCCCGAAATTTCACACAAAATTCACACATTCAGTTTGCAATTCTAACATTTTCCATGGCATTTGTAATGTATTTAGGAACCAAAAATTCACTCAAAACTAGCTTTTCAGGTGTTTGTGAAAGAAAAGACAAATGGACTGCATTTTTAACATGTTACAATAACATTTGTTATACAATAAAAGTTGTTATTCTATATTTACTGTATATCCATACATTTCGGGTAGGATCTGGATGACAATGATTATTTACTACTTTGAGCTACAAAACGTGTCATCTGAAGTTTTTTTTCCTAACTATTTTACCAGTAGTTGGATGAGGTAAATACGGGTGAGCTCCTCGTCTTGAGGTGTGGCGTCGGGCAGACTTGTCCATGTCTTCAGGCGTTCTTTAGCACTGCCCATCCACCCAGTGAGTGACACAGAGTCTTTGTTGAACCTACAAGAGGGAAAACAGGGTTCAAACAGGGTTCGATGTTTCCTTATGCAAAGCAGTCTACATTTATAGTGCCTTCAGAAAGTAATCACACACCCTTTACTTTTTTGTTGTGTTACAAAGTGGGATTAAAATTGATTTAATTGTAATTTTTTTGTCAACGATCTACACAAAATACTCTGAAATGTCCAAGTGGAAGGAAAATTCATTTTTTGTTTTAATTAATGGAAAATAAATCACTAATATATCTTCATTAGATAAGTATTCAACCCCCTGAGTCAATACATGTTAGAATCACCTTTGGCAGCACTTACAGCTGTGAGTCTTTCTGGGTAAGTCTCTAAGAGCTTTGCACACCTGGATTGTACAATATTTGTCAAGTTGGTTGCTGATCATTGCTAAACAGCAATTTTCAAGTCTTGCCATAGATTTTCAGGTTTCCTTCTTTTCTCTCTGTCATTTAGGTTAGTATTGTGGAGTAACTACAATGTTGTTGATCCATCCTAAGTTATCTCCTATCACAGCCATTATACTTGGTAACTGTTTTAAAATATCCATTGGCCTCATGGTGAAATTCCTGAGCAGTTTCCTTCCTCTCCGGCAACTGATTTAGGAAGGGCGCCTGTACCTTTGTAGTGACTGGATGTATTGATACACCATCCAAAGTGTAATTAATAACTGCACCATGCTCAAAGGGATATTCAATGTCTTCTTTTTTTACCCATCTACCAATAGGTGCCCTTCTTTGCGAACCATAGGAAAAACTCCCTGGTCTTTGTGGTTGAATATGCGCTTGAAATTCAATGCTCGACTTAGGGACCTTACAGATAATTGTATGTGTGGGGTACAGAGATGGGGTAGTCATTTAAAGTCATGTTAAACACTATTATTGCACACAGAGTGAGTCCATGCAACTTATTATGTGAATTAGTATGCACATTTTTTATCAAGACATTTCAGCTTTTCATTTTTTATTAATTTGTAAACATTTCTAAAAACATAATTCCACTTTGACATTATGGGATATTGTGTGTAGGCCAGTGACACAAAATGTCAATTTAATCCATTTTAAATTCAGGCTGTAACGCAACAGTCAAGGGGTGTGAATACTTTCTGAAGGCACTGTAAGTGTTAGCCAAAGCTGTGTTGTGTGTGTGTGTCCCTGCCTATCTTCCAAAAACCCTGTCTGTGTGTGCCCACCTGTTCCAGTTGTCCCTGATGTCACAGCTGCGTTGGCTCTCCTGCTCTGCCTTGCCGCGGACGGCCCGCCAGCGCAGCTCCAGGACGCCCCCTGTGCCGCCAACCCCGGTACTGCATCCCCAGGCCTGCAGAGCCTTCCCCTGGTCCAGGACCGAGCCTAGGGCAGGCTTGCACTCCTCCAACAGGGCCAGCACTCGCTAATGGGGGGAGAAAGGGGGAGGAGAGAGAGGGGAAGGGGGAGGAGAGGGGGATCCGTAAATAGGGAGAGAGTGAGAGAGAGAGAGAGAGAGAGAGAGAGAGAGAGAGAGAGAGAGAGAGAGAGAGAGAGAGAGAGAGAGAGAGAGAGAGAGAGAGAGAGAGAGAGAGAGAGAGAGAGAGAGAGAGCGAGAGAGAGAGAGAGAGAGAGATGGGAGTGAATAGGGGGAGGGATAGGGTGAAAATGTGAAAGGATAAAGATTGAGAAGGGAATGTATTTGGAATAAGAGAGAAGGAAGAAGAGGTAGGGCCAGAAGAACGGGGGATGAAAATAAATGTAGGGATCAAATAATTATTGTGGGATGTGGGGAGAGGGAAAGGGAATGAGGCGGGGACGGAAAAGGGAGAGGAGAGGAAGACAGGAACAGAGAATGAAAAAGAGAGGAGACAAAAGGAGGAGGAGGAAGGGGATATTTGCAAGGGTTACAGAAAGAAGGAGAGAAATATTGAGAGGGACAATGGGGAGAGAAATATGAAAAGGGGAAAATGCTAAAAAAAGTGAGACAAGGAACAATGTGTGAAAGAAATGCATAGAGAGAGTGAAAATGGAATCATCACCACCCAAATCCTCACCTGAACCCCTGCCCACCCCCACACTACTGCTAATGCGTCCCAAATGGCCTCCTATTCCCTACATAGTACACTACTTTTGACCAGAGCCCTATGGGCCTGGTTAAAAGTAGTGCACTATATAGGGAATAGGGGGCCATTTGGGACGTAAACAGCATCTCATTCAGTTATTATGGCCAGATAGAGGAAGGCATAAATCTATTAAGGAGATTTGATAAAAAGAAGCATGTGTACTCTACCCTTCCACCCACACACACAGGTGTACACACACACAAACACACACACATTCCACTCAAGTCGGTCCGTCCGAGAGATGAGAAATAGGATTCTGTAATTGTAAAAGGGAGGATATGGGGAGGGAATCCGAAATGGAACATCATGTTCTAATCTCCGATAATGGCCATCCGTATTCCTCAAAGTAATCTGATTTTGGAATGAAGCAATGCCACAACAAATAACTCTCCCTCTCTCTTTCACCCTTCCTCTCTCTCCACCTCTCCCTCTCCTTCTCTCTCTCTCCCTCTGTCTTTCCATCTCTCTTTCTCTCCATCTTTCTTGCGCCAGGTGGCCATGAATCCCTCATTCACTGAAGGGCCTGGTTCACATCCAGCTCTCTCTTTATGGTTGCGTCTCAAATGCCACCCTATTCCCTACATAGTGGACTGCTTTTGACCAGAGCCCTATGAGGGGAATAGGGTGCCATTTAGGAGTCAGCCTGTGGCGCGTCCTACATTTATGTTGGTTACTGGAATTAGACAACAGGCGGTTTCATCCCAGTGCTCGCAGGATGCATCGCTCATTTGGACATAAGACACCTGTTGCTTATGACTGATGCTCATGATATACAGTATCTTCCAGTGATACAACTGATTTGGTAAAATTAAGAATAAGGGATAAACTTGTTATGTAGAGCAAACTAGTTCTTAGTGGGCAAATGTTGCTCAATTGGGTATGTGAGGAGAAGAAAGAGGGTGGACAGAAGGAAATAGGGGACAGTGAACGAGAGAGGGATTAAGAGCGAAAGGAAGAAGAGATGAGGAGGTGATGAAGACAAGAGAGGAGAGGAGTCGGAGATAGGGACGGCGAGAAAGACTGAGATGGTCTACGGACAGAGAGAAAGAAGAGAGAAAAGAGCATGTAGAGAGAGAGCGACACAAAGGAGCAGCGAGACAAAGAGAGAGCAAAATGGGGAAAGAAGGAAGAGTAGTAGAGAAAAGAGAAGGAGAGGGAGGTTTGGATACCTGACAGGTGTCCAGTCTTTCCTGTAGCAGCCCCTCTTCTTCCTCCTCCTCCTCTTCCTCCATGGGACCCTCGCAGGGGATAAGGGCTTCCAGCTCCTCCAGCAGCCGGCTCAGCCGAACACAGCCCTCCTCCCACTGTGTCCAGTCCTACGCACAAACACGCATACACACACAAGGGTGTAAACATACACGTGTGCAAACACACAAAGACACAGTGTGTATGTGTGTGTGTATGCATGTATGTGTGTATGTGTGTGTGTCTGTTTAAAAGAGAGTGTGTGTGTTTACTTATGTGTGTCTTTCATGTGCGTGCGTGTACCTGCAGCCTTCTGTGCATAGTGGCTCCCTGCTCCAGAGCCTGTTGCTGCAGAGTGGTGACCTGTTTCTCCAGCCGGACCTGTTCCTCCTCCTGACCGACCAGCCCCCCCTGTGGCCCACACTGGAACAGCCGCTGCACCAACGCCAGCTGGGACCCCATAACCTGGTACAACTTCTGTTCAGCCATCGCCAAACACAGACAGACATAGAAAAAGACACAGACACACAAAATAATCAATTGAAACCCAGTTTCTAAATTGACAAAATCACATGACAATTGGTCAGTGGTTTACGTGGAGATGATCCCAAACTTTTATTTAAACTTGGATTCAACTGCTTTCCGAGTGGGCAAGACATTTTCCTCTACAGTTGTTCTTCCTTTCCATTCAGCTCCCATGCCTAGTCGAATGTGCATAAAATGACTTGACATGACATAACACTCTCTTTTCCTCCAAGACCAGCATACGCTTACCTTGTGCCTGCTGAGCAGAGTCTGCAGCTGGGTGCGGCTGTGCGGAGGGTGGTCCTGACAGTCTGCCAGACGCTCTCGGCTTAGCGCCACCAGACTGGCCACACCCTGCAGCAGGGCCTGGGACACCCGCTGCAGCTCCACTGCATCCTCGGGACACCGGCCGACGATATACTGCAGAGACACACCATCGTTATTGACCTACAGTAGACATCTAGAGTAAAAGGCGTGATTATGTAGGAAGAAAATACTGACAAAGGGGCACACACACACACACACACACACACTAGCCCTATGATTAACAAATTCAATGTGGTACCTCCAGCATGGGGACATCCTTGATGTGTGTGAATGGGTCACTCTGTCCACGTTCAATCTCATCATACACGCACACGTGGCTCTCCTGTTGCTCCATCCCTGCCTGCATGCAGCACACAGTGTGAAAAGAGACAGACATTGAAAAATCTTGGTTAAGCAGTTAGGCACTAGAGCCCGTTGCATATCGTAAATAACACAATGATATCTGTTCTAGGTATCTGAACATTCTGTAATGTTCTGATGGTTGTAAGGTGGTTCTGGGGTGGTTTGTGGGGTGATTGTGAAGTGCTGGGCGGCAAGTAAACTAGCGGTTAAGAGCGTTGGGCCAGTAACTGAAAGGTTGCTGGTTTGAATCCCTGAGCCGACTAGCTGAAAAATCTGTCAATGTGCCCTTGAGCAAAGCACTTAATATTAATTGCTCCTGTAAGTTGCTCTGGATATGAATGTGGTTGTAGGGCAGCCAGGTCACACCAGTTCCACTGCAGTATTAGACATTGGTCCAGGAAGTATGCATGCAATTTCAATACTGTCCACAAGGGGCAACACAAGTGCCTATTACTATCTAGTAGGCTCATGGCTTGCTAGGGTGTTGTGGGTGGGGATTGAAGAAGGGCTTAAACCATGAGCTACGGCTCTGAGGATCACAGATTCAATTCCAGTGCTAGGCACTCATTTTAAATTGTTATGTTTTAACCCTATCCCAAACCTTAAGTGGTTGTAGGTTGGTTGTGATGTTATTGTGAAGTTGTTGTAGAGTGGTTGTGAGGTGGCTTGTGTGGAGCCACTGACCTGATTGTGGCCCAGTTGTGTGTGTAGCCGGCTCAGTGAGGAGGTGAGGGCTGACTGGGCTGTTTGGAGACAACCATGAAGACAGGTCACACACTGGGCTATGGTCTCTGGTGCTTCAGACAACTGATCTGGGTTGATGCCTGACCTTACATGGTCCAGCTCCTCACCCAAGGCCGGCAGCTCCGAGGAGAGGCACTGTGAGGCACATACACACATAGACACAAATGAGCACACACAAACACAGACACACACACAGGTGCGCAAACACACGCACAGTTAACTTGCACAGGTTCAGAGATTTTGTCACCGGAAAATAACCAGAGGTGTGTGTTGTGTAAATGAAATTATGCAATTAAAGCTCATTATAGATATTGTTATTGCAGTTTAGCTAATTTGATAGGGAGTGATTAAACAACCCCAGGGTGACACTTCCATGGTGCAAAAGAGCACAGATCTGTGCAAAAAATACTAAACCTGGCACAATTTGTTATTTTTAATCTGGCAAAGTTTACTTGTTCAACAATGCGTGTTAGTAGGCGGCAACTATTTATACATAAACTTAATAATATGAATAATCACCTCCTTATTTCTCACATTGTTGAAGAAAAGTTAAATCCCAGATCTGTGCTCTTTTGCACGACAAAAATGTCACCGCCAGAGCGCAATATAGGCTACCTATTTCCAGAGATCTGTAAATGTAAATCAGCAGTTTGTATGTACTGTACCTCCATCTGTAGCAGTCTTAGTTGGCTATCCTCCATGGTGGTCATAGAGGGACTGAGCAACAGGCCAGTGAGTGTTTCCAGAGAATGCTCCACTGCACATAGAGCTGTGTAGAGCTCTCTATCCAACATGGGATAGCCACCTTCCTTTGAATTGGTAGAGGAAAGGCCACTTGCTCTGTGTCTGAGTCGTCTAAGGCTTGCAGTACACACCTCTATCTCCCTCAGACCATCAAAGCCACCGCCGGTCCCCTCTGCCCTTGACCCTGTAGCCTACAGAACAAAATGGAGAGCACTGTCAACACACTATAATGGCTTGAAGACAGTTGCCCTTAAAATCCTGTACCTCTGCTAAATTGTGACCCAGGTCTGATGGGTACTTGAATCAGGGAGGTGTAACAGTGTGAACTGACCGCATGTAGATCCTCTTCCTGAATCTTCCTCAAGGTGTTAAGTTTCTCAGACAGCCGAGTGTGAAGGAGGTCCCATCTCCCGTCCTATAAAAAAATAAATGTAAAACGTGCGTGCTGGTAATTGTGTGTGTATGCGTGTACATGTGTGTACATGTGTACATATGTGGTGCACAGGTGTGGTACTCTTACCAGGTCTTCAAGGGGGTCGCTGGGTGTATCTGGCAACTGACCATTGGCAACTGACTCAATTTCCTTGGTTACTGACCCAGTCATCTTGGTTACAGAAGTAGTCTCAGGTACTGATTGTATCTCTTTGGTTACTGATCCAATGTTCACAGGTACTTCTCCGGTTTCTTTAGTTGCCAAGCCACCTTTTACAGATGCTGGTCCAGTCTCCATGGTCACTGAACTAGTTTCAGGTAATGAGACAGTTGCCTTGGTTATTAATTCAGACTTCTTGATTACTGACACAGTCTCCTTGGTAATGTCCTTACTGACTGATTCTGTCGGCTTGTTTTCTGGTCCAGTGGTCTTGGAGATGGGTCTCCACTGAGCCGGTAATGAAAGGGTGTCTCCAGGTGCTCTGTCAGTTTTTTCAGGTGTTGGTTGTATCTTCTCAGATATTAAACCAGAATTAGTGTCTTCTGGGTCTACACAAGACTCTGGGATGTCCAACTCCTGAACGAAGATGATTGGAATGAATCAAACCCAACCCCAATAGACTGGTATGGAATCTGATATACAATTACTTGCACTTCTTTACTCAATGATCTGGTAACACTTTATATTTATAATCCATTAATAGATAATTTATAAGGCATGTATTAATGATTTACTGAGCACTTGTAAATCATTATTACGACTTTATTTACCACTAGTAATTAAGGTATTTGAAAACGGTTAACACTATTTAACAATGCTCATTAATAAATCATGTATAATGAATTTGTTAATGATCTGTAAATGATTTATATAAACTATAATTATTAAAAAAATGAAAAACTACATTATGTTTATGTTAGTGAGCTATTTACATACTATGAAGTTGTAAACTATTACTTATTACTTCTGCCTTTATTCATTATCAATATGTTAATGTCTTAAGAACCACATCAAGTACAAATTATTAGTAAACTTTTTAAAAAGTTGCAGCCATTCATACAAAATTATTTATAAAGTTTGAAATTATTATAAATCTTTTCACCAATTTCCCCTTCATAATATCAGTCTGGCCATCCCATCATTAAAAACTATTTGAGACAATGTCATAAGGGGCATTATTAAAACAAATTTGTCAGCGATTAGATCACCTTCAACCAGTCAGAAGATGACCTAATCCAAAGTGCAGCGTTTGGCTCCGTGGGTTTTTACCCACCCATCATTTTTAAGAGGATGCTGATTGGACAGTAACGGGGCATATTAGTTTGGATTCCAGGGTATGGCTCAGATAAATTAAAAAAACATAAATAAGTACACAGCAGTCAGGAGGTTGAAGAAAAGTTGAACATTTTATTGACTTACCGTGAGAATGTCCAATAGATCACAGCTGTACAAAGTTTGCATATGTTGGAGGAAAACTTGTTGGCTAGCTAGCTAGTAGTGAAGCTAGCTACGTAGCTGCGGGCTAGCTAGCTGTCTTTAGCTGATCCACGTCCGCATCTGATCGATACGCTCGGATGAAAGCAGACATCCGCATGATGTTTTCTATTTTAATACCTTTTTTTCTCCGATATGCACCCGTGCATTGTAGCATAGCAATACATAGGTGTAACGATGTGAAGCCTGACACTCAACCTGAACATAATAACCATAGCAATCATGACAGCACTCTCGCATCAATAACAATGGCACTCTCTGATTGGCTAAAAAAATCTCCTTTCCTGAGGATGGCTCACCCCTCACAGTTCTGGGTGACTTTAACCTCCCTACGTCTGCCTTTGACTCATTTCTCTCTGCCTCCTTCTTTCCACTCCTTTCCTCTTTTGACCTCACCCTCTCACCGTCCCCCCCTACTCACAAGGCAGGCAATACGCTTGACCTCATCTTTACTAGATGCTGTTCTTCTACTAATCTCACTGCAACTCCTCTCCAAGTCTCCGACCACTACTTTGTATCCTTTTCTCTCTCTTGCTCTCCTCCAACACTACTCACTCTGCCCCTACTCAGATGGTAATGTGCCGTCGCAACCTTCGCTCTCTCTCTCCCGCTACTCTCTCCTCTTCCATCCTATCATCTCTTCCCTCTGCTAAATCCTTCTCCCTCCGATCTCCTGATTCTGCCTCCTCAACCCTCCTCTCCTCGCTGCATCTTTTGACTCTCTATGTCCCCTATCCTCCCGGCCGGCTCGGTCCCCCCCTCCTGCTCCGTGGCTTGACGACTCATTGCGAGCTCACAGAAGAGGGCTCTGGGCAGCTGAGCGGAAATGGAGGAAAACTAGACTCCCTGCAGACCTGTCATCTTTTCACTCCCTCCTCTCTACATTCTCTTCCTCTGTTTCCGCTGCTAAAGCCACTTTCTACCACTCTAAATTTCAAGCCTCTGCCTCTAACCCAGGGAAGCTCTTTTTGCCACCTTCTCCTCCCTGCTGAATCCTCCTCCTCCTCCCCCCTCCCTCTCTGTAGATGACTTCGTCAACCATTTTGAAAAGAAGGTTGACGACATCCGATCCTCATTTATTAAGTCAAATGACACCGCTGGTCCTGCTCACACTGCCCTACCCTATGCTTTGACTTCTTTCTCCCCTCTCTCTCCAGATGAAATCTTGCGACTTGTGACGGCCGGCCACCCAACAACCTGCCCGCTTGACCCTATCCCCTCCTCTCTTCTCCAGACCATTTCCGGAGACCTTCTCCCTTACCTCACCTCGCTCATCAACTCATCCTTGATGGCCATGTCCCTTCCGTCTTCAAGAGAGCGAGAGTTGCACCCCTCAAAAAACCTACACTCGATCCCTCCGATGTCAACAACTACAGACCAGTATCCCTTCTTTCTTTTCTCTCCAAAACTCTTGAGCATGCCATCTCTAGCCAACTCTCCTGCTATCTCTCTCAGAATGACCTTCTTGATCCAAACCAGTCAGGTTTCAAGACTGGTCATTCAACTGAGACTGCTCTTCTCTGTGTCACGGAGGCTCTCCACACTGCTAAAGCTAACTCTCTCTCCTCTGCTCTTATCCTTCTAGACCTATCCGCTGCATTTGATACTGTGAACCATCAGATCCTCCTCCCCACCCTCTCCGAGTTGGGCATCTCCGGCGCTGCTTACTCTTGGATTGCGTCCTACATGACAGGTCGCTCCTACCAGGTGGCGTGGCGAGAATCTGTTAATTTTCTCCTTTCCCACTTCTGATAACCAGGTGGCGAATCGCATCTCTGCATGTCTGGCAGACATATCAGTGTGGATGTCGGATCACCATCTCAAGCTGAACCTCGGCAAGACGGAGCTGCTCTTCCTCCCGGGGAAGGACTGCCCGCTCCATGATCTCGCCATCACGGTTGACAACTCCATTGTGTCCTCCTCCCAGAGTGCAAAGAACCTTGGCGTTAACCCAATAGAAAGATCGGGGAAAAGTCCTTGTCCAATAGAAAAAGTATCAACCCATAGCCCTGGCTTTATCTCTAATCAATCACCTCCCTCCGAACTTCCCTACAAACACCCCTGTCTTGTGTACCTCTGATTCAGAGCCACGTCTTGCAGCCATTTGATTTGCTAAGATCAAATCATTACAAATATTTATTTTAATTAGTTCACTCCCACATAGGCCAGATTTGAGTTGCTGTTATTCCAGGCTTATCTACGCTATGCGCAATTAGCCTGGAGACAAGATTAAATAAAAGATCAACAAATTGTTTATAAAACTATAAATAATTTATATACCTATTATTAAGATATAGTGGCCACTTTAGATGATGTACTGCAAATTAGTTTACTAATAATTTATAAATGGGTTGTTAAAGGGACCTTGCACTTTCAAATCAAAGTTTAACAAACGTTTCCAGATTGTTATCTACACAACCAATGTCGTGGGACGTGGTTTCATCTTGACATCAGTAAACTTTTGAGATCTGAAAACATCTGACAAACGTTCATTTATGCGTGAAATGTCCCTTTACGAATAATATGAATAATGAACAAAGGCATTCAAGTCATTGGCAGATCATTTACTTGGCAGGAGAGCAGCCATGGGTGGGCCTGGGAGGGCATAGGCCCACCCAATGGGGAGCCAGGCCCAGCCAATCAGAATTAGTTTTCCCCCAAAAAGGGCTTTATTACAGACAAATACTCCTCAGTTTCCTCAGCTGTCTCAGACGATCCAGCAGGTGAGGAAGCCGGATGTTGAGCTCCTGGGCTGGCGAGGTTACACGTGGTCTGCGGTTGTGAGGCCGGTTGAACGTACTGCCAAATTATCTAAAACGACGTTGGAGGTGGCTTATGGTGGATAAATTAACATTACATTCTCTGGCAACAGCTCTGGTGGACATTCCTTCAGTCAGCATGCCAATTGCACGTCAGCACGCCTCAAAACTTGAGACATCTGGGGTATTGTGTTGTGTGACAAAACTGCACATTTTAGAGTGTCCTTTTATTGTCCCCAGTACAAGGTGCACCTGTGTAATGATCATGCTGTTTAATCAGCTTCTTGATATGGTACACCTGTCAGGTGGATGGATTATCTTGGCAAATGAGAAATGCTCATTAACAGGGATGTAAACAAATGGGTGCACAAAATTTGAGAGAAATACTTTTTGTGCGTATGGAACATTTCTAGGATATTATATTTCAGCTCATGAAACATGGGACCAACACTTTACATGTTGGGTTTATATTTTTGTTCAGTATAATTATAATGATTTACATTAATGTGCAGTAAATCATTAATACATGCCTTAGAAATGATATATGAATGGCTTTCAAATGAAAGTTATTATAAAGTGTTACCCTCTGAACTCCACAGAGACCTTTAGTGACTGTTGAGAGAAATAAGGAAAAACGACCACGTATAGAGGACTTACTATAAACGTCTGCTTACCTTAGTGACAGCGGCGGTGTGCGCTTCAGACATAGCGTCACTATCCTGGAGCCACTGGGTGGTTGTAGCCACTGATTCTGCCAGCTCCTGGTGGCTAAGAGTCTCGTCTGGGTCCTAACACACACAGTACATGTACACACACACACACGCAGCACACAGGTGTATTATGGGTGTGTGTGGCAGACAGGGCTCTTGAAAGACAGCTGCCTCTGACAGTGTCCAAGGGATTTCTAGGTAGGTTACGACAGTAGAGACTATAATCAGTAAAAGTATAACATGTTAAACTTAAACCCTGTTATAAGGCCCACATAAACTATCATGACAATGACATAAGAGGAAAAACATTCCATACCTTCAAAAAACGTTCAATACTGCAAAGTAAGACGATTATGAAACAAAACTATCACACAGCTAAAGAGGAAAGAGAAAGGGAAAATGCAGTTGCATGCCCACACGGAATAGCATTCAATGAAAAGAGGGAACTGTAGGTGACCACTGTAGAAGACTCTTGACGCAACTTCCAAGGACGTGTGTTGCTATGAACACCGAACAATAGTGGCATGATAAAAGGAATAAGTCAGAAATTGTATGAAGTAGTGTATTACCTGTTTTCTGAAGGCATAGAACAATCCCACTCTATGTGCAACAACCACATTATGACCACTAACTTTAAATGTTAGCTCTTAGCCCTAACCCCACTCTTTATTGTAATATTTTGATCAAGTCCCAGAACGGAGCTGGCAAATAAATGAGGAGTCAATTAAATTGGAGCAGAGGCAGGATTAAACTAATAATTTGTGGTTGTAGCCAACGAACTAGTGGGCCAATGATATATCTTGTGTTTTATTTTATTTTTATTTTTTATCTTTACCTCCGGAAAACTGCATGTGAGCGTGTCAGAGGATGATGAGTGATGATCTTCGTCCTCGTATTCCTCCTCTTCCTCAGAGAGGCATGCTTCTGAGGCATCCTCCTTCACAACAGGGTTAGGAAAGGGTTAACATTGGCTGTTAGTTAAATGTTAGAGCAGTGGTTGTCAACTCTGGTCCTTTGCGCCAGCTCAGCACTGAAACACCAAATTCTTCATTGTTAGTTGATTAGCTCATTTAGGTATGTTAAAATGCTGTACTGGATCAAAAGACTGCACACCCTGTAGCTCTCCAAGACTGTGAGAACCACTTTGTTAAGAGTGCCTGAAAATTGTTATTCAAACTCATGTTACTTCTAATGTTAGGGTGTGTCTGAAATGGCAAAATATTCCCTACATAGTGCACTAGGGTAACATTCTGTACGTAACATTAATCTTTTGGTTGACCATGCGAGTGTATACCTGATGGCCGGTGGTCCCCGGTGGACCCGTATCCCGTTGATGTGTGCTGAAGGTAAAGGCACTGGGTTCTGTTGTCACACACATATTGCCTGACGGGACGTCCCCCTCAGCCTCCCTTACTTCACACATCTTGCCCTGTGGATACAGAGGAGGAGACTAGAGAGATTAAAGGTCCTGAACAGTCGAAATCATGCTTTTCATCAAATAAGATGATATTTGGATGAAACTAAATCAAAGTAGGATGACCAAAGTATGAAAAATGACAGTTGCTGGTACATCGATATAGTTCGATCATAAAATCAAATCAAATTGTATTTGTCACATGCGCCAAATACAACAGATGTAGACTTTACTGTGAAATGCTTACTTACGAGCCCTTTCCCAACAATGCAGAGTTAAAAAGTAAGAAAATTAGCAAATAAAAATAGAAAACAGTAACACAATAAATAATATATATATACACAAGGAGTACCGGTACTGAGTCAATGTGCAGGGGTATGAGGTATTGAGGTAATATGTATATGTAGGTAGGGGTAAAAGTGACTAGGCAATCAGGATAGATAATAAACAGAATAGCAGCAGCGTTTGTGGACAGTGTGAAAGTGTGTGTATGTGTGTGGCGTCAATATGCATGTGTGTGTGTTTTGTGTGTGTGAGCGTATGTGGTGTGTGTGTGTGTGTGTATATGTGTGGGTTGGAGTGTCAGTGTAAGTAGTTGTGAGTGTGTGGGTATAGTCCAGTGAGTGTGCATAGAGTCGGTGTAAGAGAGTCAGTGCAAAAAAGGGTCAATGCAATATTCCGGGTAGTCATTTGATTAACTGTTCAGCAGTCCTATGGCTTGGGGGTAGAAGACTTAGCATTCCAGTAACGCTTGCCGTGCGATAGCAGGGTAAACAGTCTATGGTTTGGGTGGCTGGGGTCTTTCACAATTTTCCCAGCCTTCCTCTGACACTGCCTGATATAGAGGTCCTGGATGGCAGGGAGCTCGGCCCCAGTGATGTACCGCACCACCCTCTGTAGCGCCTTGCGATCGTAATGCAGCCAGCATGGCAGATGTGTTGTTACCTACCCTCACCAACTGGGGGCGGCCTGTCAGAAAGTCCATGATCCAGTTGCAGAGGGAAGTGTTCAGTCCCAGGGTCCCGAGCTTGGTGATGAGCTTGGAGGGGACTATGGTGTTGAGTATGAGAATTGGAGTGGGTCCAGTGTGTCTGGGATGATGGTGTTGATGTGTGCCATGACCAGCCTTTCAAAGCATTTCATGGTTACAGATGTGAGTGCTACAGGTTGATAGTCGTTTAGGCAGATTACCTTTGAGTTCTTAGGAACAAGGACAGTGGTGGTCTCCTTGAATCATGTTGGGATTATAGACTGGGACAGAGAGATGTTGAAAATATCTGTGAAGACACTTGCCAGCTGGTCTGCGCATGCTCTGAGAACGCGGCCTGTTATTCCATCTGGCCCAGCGGCCTTGCGAGTGTTACCCTATTGAAAAGTCTTACTCACATCGGCCGAGACAGCAGGGGCTTTCATACCTGGCTCAGTGTTGTTTGCCTCGAAGCGAGCATAGTCTGAGAGGTCGTCTGGGAGGTTTGCATCACTGGGCAACTGACAGCTGGGTTTCCCTTTGTAATCCGTAATGGTCTGCAAACCCTGCCACATCCGACGAGCGTTGGAGCGGGTGTAGTAGGATTCTATCTTAGTCCTATATCGACCTTTTCCATGTTTGATGGCTCGTCGGAGGTCGTAGCGGGCTTTCTTGTAAGCGTTCATGTCTGTGTCCCGTTCCTTGAAATTGGTAGCTCTAGCCTTTAGCCCGGCGCGAATACTGCCTGCAATCCATGGCTTTTTGTTAGGTTACGTATGTACGGTCACTGTGGGGACGAAGTCGCCGATGCACTTATTGATGAAGCCCGTGACTGATGTGGTAAACTCCTCAATGTTATCGGATGAATCCCTGAACATATTCCTGTCTGTGCTAGTGAAGCAGTCTTGTAGCTTAGCATCCGCTTCGTCAGACCACTTCGGTACTGAGCACATCACTGGTACTTCCTGTTTGAGTTTTTGCTTGTAAACAGGAAGCAGGAGGATGGAGTCATGGTCTGATTTGCCGAAGGGAGGGCGAAGGAGGGCCTTGTATGCGTTTTTGTGGATAGAGTAAAAGTGGTCCAGAGTGATAGCGCCTCTTGTTGGTAAAAGTGGGGTTAAAAGCATTTCAGGTTTCCCGCGTTAAAGTCTCCGCCCACTATAAACACTGCTTCTGGGTGTGCGTTTTCTTGTTTGTTTATGGCCCTGTACAGCTCGTTGAGTGTCTGCTTAGTGCCATTCTCGTTTTGTGGTGGGATGTAGACAGCAGTGATGATTATAGATGAAAACTCTCTTGGTAGATAAAAAGGTCTGCAATGTACCATTAGGTATTCTAGTTCAGGTGAGCAAAAGCTTGAGACTTCCTTCACACTTGAAGCAGTGCACCAGTTGTTGTTTACAAAGAGGCATATCCCTCCCTCTTTGGTTTTTCCCGGGTCCGCTGTCCGGTTGCAACGAAGCATGGAGAAACCTTAGAGTTTCATGTCCATATCGCCCGTCAGCAAGTTTCTGAAAAGCATAGAATATTACAGCTTTTCACGCCAAGTTGGTAGGAAACTGTCAAAGGGAGCTCATCCATCTTGTTCTCCAGTGACTGGACATTTGCCAATAAAATGGAGGGGAGTGCCGGACAATTTTCTACACCAAAAAGGCTTCTTCAGCTGTCCCCATAGGAGAACCCTTTGAAGAACCCTTTTGATTTCCATGTAGAACCTTTTACACAGAGGGTTCTACATGGAACCCAAAAGGGTTCTACCTGGAACCAAAAAGGGTTCTACCTGGAACCAAATAGGGTTCTCCTATGGGGACAGCCGAAGAATCCTTTTGGAAACCTTTTTTCTAAGAGTGTAACAAGGACTTCAGCCCTCCTCCCGCGACTTTGCTTGTGGCTGTTGGATAGCCCGAACAATGGAGTGGGGTCCGGTGTTAACAAGGGAACAGCTGAGTCGCAGTTGAAGTAGGAGCCGAAATCGAGGTCGAAGTCAAAGTTAGTAGCGGTCGATTCGTAGTTCAAAAGTACTTGGCGGTCACAGGTGATAATGGCGTGAGCTTTGTGACTGGCGTCTTCTGTGTCAAAAACATAAATTCAGAAAGCCAGATAGTATTTCTTATTGGGGATCGAAACAACATCACATTTAGCTCATTTTAATACATCAATTAGGATTGGGCAATGTCAACCTTTGTCCTATTGTGATTATGTAACCATAAAACATTGTGATATACGATGCTATCGCCCCCTATTGGCCAACCAAAATCATGACGAAAGATGTTGTTGAAAGCCTGGGCAGAGGCTAAGTGCCTGCAAATGTTTTCTAATATTCCTTTAGGGTGGAGGAGCTTCAGCATGGAGCACGTTTGTTTGTGTGTGTGTGTGTGTGTGTGTGTGTGTGTGTGTGTGTGTCTGTCTGTATGGCACGCTGTGATGGAGCAGTGACTGTCTGATGAGGAACGGGCTGTCTTACTGTAGTGATATCATGGGCTGGATAGAAGCAGTCTACCATCTTCAGAACTGGATAATAATTGCTTTAATTGCCTAAACCATCACCATGTTGTCACCATCGACGATGGCTGTGAATCATCATCGATAGACGATGCTATTGTAATACCACCCAACCCTAACACCAATGGTAATGTTTTATTATCTTACCTAATTTAAATAAGTACTTTACATAGCTAGTAATTTAAATAAGTGTTTACATAGCTAGCTGGCTAGTCTACTGGTGCAAAGATTTGACTGCAGGGTGTTAACAAATATAATGATCGGTTTAACCTTTAATTTGTGTCTAGTGTTAGCTAGTTACTGGCTAGCTAGGTCTTCAGCCAGCATGGAAATAAGTGGGGGGAAATGTACATGACTCGTCATATCATTCTGTTCGGAATTCCGACTGCGTTGTCATGTCATCACATCGTCATTGCTGCTGCGAACCACAACAAAAGAGACATGTCAAATGGAAGATGTATAAAAAATTGGCTAGTCATGGTTTCCTTTAGGATCTCTCGTAGTCGAGTATGATTTCCCTCCAGGTCTTGTCGCACTGGGGGCAGGGATGGTTCATCCTGTGGCCAGGGCTTGTTCTTACTGGCACAGGCTCTTTTCCCAGCTAGTAGTTTTCTCCTTTCGGCATCAAAGTGTTGAGTTCGGTTGATGATTTTGGACCTCCATGATGATCTGTCAAGGGCATGGATTTCCCAGTTATTTGGAGTCATATAGCGTTTCTTGAGGTGTGCTTTGAAGTTGTCACAGAAATGCTTTTTCTGACCTCCAGGGGCATGGGATCCATCCCTGCGCTGGGAGTAGAAGATCTGTTTAAGAAGTGTTGAGTCGCTTATCCTCACGAGGTGACCTGCCCATCGGAGTTGATGTCCCATTACGATGGCTTCTGTGCTGGAGGAGTTGGTTCGCTCCAGGATACTGATGTTGGTTTGTCTGTCTTCCCAGGTGATTTTGGTGGAATCTTTCAAGGGGGTTGATATGTTTTCATTATGCGGTCCAAGTTTCTGCACTGAATAGCAAGGTAGGGATAATCACGGCATTGTACAAGCCCACTTTGGTCCTGGTGGTAATGTTGTGATCCTCGAAGACCCTGTTTTTGTGTTGGCCAAAGGCAGCACTAGCTCAAGCAATCTAATGTTGGATTTGTGGAATTTCTTTCCTTCTTAATGTGTTTGAGCCAATACGTTGTGTTGTGACAAGGTAGGGGTGGTATACAGAAGATAGCCCTATTTGGTAAAAGACCAAGTACATATTATGGCAGGAATAGCTCAAATAAGCAAAGAGAAACGACAGTCCATCATTACTTTAAGACATGAAGGTCAGTCAATGTGGAAAACGTCAAGAATTTTGAGTTTCTTCAAGTGCAGTCGCAAAAACCATCAAGCATTATGATGAAACTGGCTCTCATGAGGACCGCCACAGGAAAGGAAGACCCAGAGTTACCTCTGCTGCAGAGGATAAGTTCATTAGAGTTACCAGCCTCAGAAATTGCAGCCCAAATAAATGCTTCACAGAGTTCAAGTAACAGACACATCTTAACATCAACTGTTCAGAGGAGACTGCATGAATCAGGCCTTCATGGTCGAATTGCTGCAAAGAAACCACTACTAAAGGAGACCAACAATAAGAAGAGACTTGCTTGGGCCAAGAAACATGAACAATGGACATTAGACCAGTGGAAATCTGTCCTTTGGTCTGATAAGTCCAAATTTGAGATTTTTGGTTACAACCGCCGTGTCTTTGTGAGACGCAGTGTAGGTGAACAGATGATCTCTGCATGTGTGGTTCCCACCAAGAAGCATGGAGGAGGAGGTGTGATGGTGTAGGGGTGCTTTGCTGGTGACACTGTCAGTGATTTATTTAGAATTCAAGGCACACTTAACCAGCATGGCTACCACAGTTTTCTGCAGCGATACGCCATCCCATCTGGTTTGCGCTTAATGGGACTATCATTTGTTTTTCAACAGTACAATGACCCAACACACCTCCAGGCTGTGTAAGGGCTATTTTACCAAGAAGGAGAGTGATGGAGTGCTGCATTAGATGACCTGGCCTCCATAATTACCCGACCTCAACCCAATTGAGATGGTTTGGGGTGAGTTGGACCGCAGAGTGAAGGAAAAGCAGCCAACAAGTGCTCAGCATATGTGAGAACTCCTTCAAGACTGTCGGAAAAGCATTCCAAGTGAAGCTGGTTGAGAGAATGCCAAGAGTGTGCAAAGCTGTCATTAAGGCAAAGGGTGGCTACTTTGAAGAATCTCAAATATAAAATATATTTTGATTTGTTTAACACTTTTTTGGTTACTACATGATTCAAGATGTGTTATTTCATAGTTTTGATGTCTTCACTATTATTCTACAATGTAGAAAATAGTAGAAAATAAAGAAAAACCCTAGAATGAGTAGGTGTGTCCAAGCTCTTGACTGGTACTGTATATCAGCAGGATTCTCCACAGGAACTCAAAGTTAACAGAGTCAAAGGCCTTATCAGATCAAAGAAGGCCATATAGTCTCTGCCCCTGGCACTTTTCTTGGAGTTAAAGGTTTGAGAAAATCATGTCTGAAGTTCCTCTGCCGGCTCGTAAGCCACTCTGGGATTCAGGGAGGAGTTTTTCAGCAATGGGTGAGAGTCTGTTTAGAAGGATTCTTGCAAGTATTTTGCCTGGAATGGAGAGAGATTCCCCTGTAGTTGCCACAGTCCGACTTGTCCCCTTTCTTGAAGATGGTGACAATGATGGCATCTTTCAGTTCATTGGGAAGGTCTTTATCATTCAAAATCCTGACCATAATTGAGTGCAGGTGTTCTACTAGACATTCTCCTTTGTGTTTGTAGATCTCAGCAGGTTTCTGGTCCGCTGGCTTTGTTCTCTTTTATCTGCTTGACAGCTTTGGCCACTTCAAGCACATTGACTATACATGGTCTGACAGTCAATAAGTGTAACTTATGAAGTGAACCCAGACCTCTTCCTGTCCAGTTTCAACTGAAATTGTCCAACATGAACTGAGCTCTTGATAAAACAGTGCTGGCAATTTTATTTTGGCTAGCTCAATTGTAAAGCCAGCATTTTGTCTATATCGATGATATTACAATAACCAAATGGTTGGATAAACAAATAATGTGTGAAACCATGACGTATGACAGAATTGGATGTTCCACGCAATTTCAATCTGAATTGCTTCATATATCAGAGCATTTGCTTGAGATGATTTCATTGAAACATTCTGTCCAAGTTGCTTGACATAGGCATTTCAAAGAACTCTCAGTCAAGGTGAGCTTCCCGACCACTCAGCCTGGTCCTTCAGCCTTACTGGACATTTATCATTTAGCTACCAAGAACCATTTAGCTATTTGATTTGGAATTTTACAACCCCTTGAAGTATATATTTTTTTGCCTTACTGCTATTAGCCCAAACAAACACATTGAATAACATATTCACTACATGGAACAGCAGATAGTCCCCCCAAAAAAATCTAAAGGAAGTTTGTTCTGAAGTGTATGTTCTATATCTGAGAGGTATAAGAAAGATCATGAAAAAAATTTTTGTTTATGTACATGTATTTAACTGCTTATTTTTGGCACTAAACAGTCTCCATAGATACTTCCATTCCGTTTTTCAATTGGTACCGGAGGACCTTCAGACGAGTCTTGAGCAAAACAACCAACATGTTAATGTTCGTGAGAGTCATATTAGTGTGTAGCCCAAACTGTTCGGACGTTACAGACAGAATTTGGCTGATTGTTTGTACCGACTTCAGACAAATCCCAAGACGCTTGTGGGGGTCGTATAGCAAAATGAAGAAAACCATCGTGTTCGTGAGAGTCTCATCTTTCCATAGAGGGGTATAATAGGCCAAACCGTTCGGACACTACAGACGATTTTGTGAGAAGACCAATGTTCTGGATTTCTCATGGTCTGACAAACACCGCTCTAGATCTGTCAACTTTCACCGCAGATGCGGAAGTGCGACATCGGCGGATGTGGTGGATTGAGACGATGCAAAAAAACAGATATCTCTAGCTTAAACTGACTAATATTGGGGGGATTTTTTATTATGCTAATTTGTTTCCACGGGGGCACGGACATCAACTCTAATTAAAATATCATTTTGCCCAAATTATAAATTCACTATAAATGCCCAAGTGCACAACTCACACCCTCCCCCAGTGGGCAACATTTGGTATGTTCAATTTGTTGTAAACTGTTGTTTCTGGTTGAGAATATTACCATATAACCAGATCATAACTAACTAGTCTCTGTTTCAACAAGGTAGTGACTTCCTTTTTATGATGACATCAAGACGTCATGAGAAATACGTCATATTTCCGTTTTTATCTGGTCAGATAAATAAGTATTTTTGGTTGTTAAAATGACATTTACAAAATGTCATAATGACGTCACTGAAACCAGTTTTGCCCATTGGGTCAGTTACGCAGTCCTACTTTTTTTTGTTTCCCCCTCGCACTTAATTGATCCAAAATGAATGTAACCCAGTTTCTATTTTTATCACTGAACTTTACTGAACCCTTCTTGAATGAAGAGGGGCCTGGCTTTGGGGACAATATTGGCAACATTGGGGGCACATTACAGTTACATTGCCAAAACATTATTGTAACGTTGTGTGGACATTGGAGACACGGTCTGGTAACGTTGTTGAAACGTGGGGATATTGTGGGGACGTTGTGGGAACGTTTCCTACCTCCAGCGCTCTACTCTGCTCCTGTGTCAGCTGTTCCAGCTCTTGGAGGGGCCGTAGGAGCTGCATGGCTCTGGGGAAGGCACTCAGGGTCTCTTCTGCCCCCTGAGGTAGTCCCAGTTCAGCCTTACAGCTCTCGATCTCCCCCACTGTCCTCCGCATAGACTGGATGTTGGCCAGGATTACCTAGACAGAACAGGAAGGGGGAGGTACATACAGTAAGCACATACACACATTTTTAAATGCAAGTGTGTGCACGTGTGAATGAAATACATTTCTAAATCATATAATGACAAACATACATGCATGGATATGTACACATCCTCTTATACACACTTAACACACACTTATCACACACACACACACACTCTTGTCCCACCTGCCAGTTGTGGAGGTGTTCTTCAAGCGAGATGTCCAATGTATCAGCGGAGGATAAAATAGCTCTGATCTTGGTCACGTTTTTCTCCATCGTCTTCACCTCTGCTTCAATGGCATCCACTTCCTGAAAATGCCAACAATGCTGTGAATGTTCCAGAGAAAAGAAAAAGCTCGAAAGCAAAAACCAAACTCAAACATGAAAAGCACCACAAGTCAGTTTCATAAATGGAATAGAAAAGATAGAATAGAATACTGCTTTATGGTCCATTGTCTTTTGCTGTCTTATGTTATTCCAAACCTCCTGACACCACACATACCAGTCTGAAAGCTTCTGGTAATAACGTAGGATCACTATGTGATGATACTAAGACATTATAAGGGTACTGTATTTTGGGTTAAAAAACAACTCCAGGCCACTGATGGACGGCTAAAATTAGATAGAAAGTATGTAGAAATTATAATGGACCAATACCTTTTGAAATAGCTGCCCTTTTTTCAGGACCTGCAAATTGCTTTTGACTAACTAATCAGTCAGAAAAAAAATCTGTGCGGTCCTCTGGTGAATTTTGATATCCCGATGTGGCCCTTGAGCCGTACCATACCCATACCATAATGTCTGATACCTGTTTTCACTTTACGTAGTAACTTCTATTCTAGGGATAGAACAGCATAGGGGTTTTCAACCTTTTTGGCTACTGTATCCCCAATCACTTTGCTCTGCTCAAAGTTCCCCCTCGTGCAACCAACCATAGGTCTATGTTCTTATACATTTTCCCAAAGCATTTGTATACGGTACCACTGTATTGAATTTAATGGCATTTAATTTACTTTTAAAGTGTTAGTTCACCCTAATTTCCTCCTTTAAAATATTTTTCTTACCATGGAAGTATTCTATAGGCCAGGAGTGACTGCAAATTACACTCAGTACATTTCAGTAACTCCTGGCCTAAACTACTTCTAAGGTAAGAAGAGGATTAAAAAAGTATGAAATTAGGGTGAACTGTTGCTTTAAAACAAAAAGAAGACAAAAGATAAAGGGGATGAAAAAAGGTATAAATTAAAATCCTAAATTATTCAAGACAAACCAAAGGAAAATACATGCCGTGAAGAGAGGTGGGCCAATGTTTTTTTCTTCTTTACTTTTCTCAATATTTTCTATACTATTTATTCATTTCTTTTGGCTTTTTATCAATAAAAATGCATTTATTAGCATCAAAGGTTTGTGTGTGAGTTGTTTTTCTGGGTCAGACCAAGACCAAATGTGTTAGATCAAATATAAGCCTAGACACGCAGTGAAGTGTTCCATTGAAACTCACTAGCATTAGCCACAGCTGTTATTATTTAAATGTCATACTGGGAGGAGACACAATGCATTCTGAGAGAGGGCAAAACTCCTCTATTGAGGCTGTTGATTGACAACCTTAGTCTCTTTCCACAAACACTCTAGCTTTAAGCACCATGCTCATGGTCACACTCCGCTCTCTCCCGCTTTACACAACCAAATGCCTTAAAACCCACGCACAAACACATTCACACTTAAACATGGCTGGCTTGCACTTTGCACTTGTGACCTCCTGTGGATAGGGCAAGTACCCCCAGGGGGACAGGTACTGGTGTAGGTTGAATTTGCCCCAAAGACAGTGATCTTGTCTACGTTTTGCATTTCTCCCGCTAATGGTTAAGGTTATGACTGGGGCAGGGGAGGCTGATCCTAGATCTGTACCTAGAGGAAACTTGACCCCGGAGCTAGTAGTACACCCTATTGAGAACCACTGCAATAGAGGGTCTTACCGGAGTGATGTGCAGCAGCTGGTCCAATGGCCCCATGATGTTTTGCTGCATGGCGGTGACTTGGCATTCGGTCTGGACCAGCCTATCCTCCATAGCAGTGGTGTGACACACAACAGAGATCTCCCCCAACACCGTCCTGAAGCCCACCAGAGTGGTAAGGATACGCTCCGAGTCATCCAGCACCATCTATGGTATGGGGTTACAGAACATGGACACATGAGAGCACACCCGCATGCACACACACACACACACACACACACGTACACACACACACACACACACACCCCCCCCACACACACACACACACACACACACATTTATGCTACACACACATCCCAACTGCTGCTAAAAGACTCTTATTATGATTGCTAAATACTGCACAATTTAAACACTTGCCCCCCAATCACCCCTTCCCCAAAACACGTGTAAATATTGGACTATAAATTGTGCCTTCCTGTATAATACTTATGCTAAAAAATGTATTATATTCTACTGAGCCATTTACTTTATGTTTGTATTCTTATCTTTTATTATTTCTTATCGTTGTTGCATTGTCGAGAAGGAACCTGCAAGTAAGCATTTAGTTGGATGGTGTATATCATCTCGTACATATAACTAATAAAACGTGTTACTTGGAACACACACTCGCACACGCACAGCTCTAGTATATATAAATTCTGAACTACTAACACCGTTAGCAGTGTTCTACAATCCAGGGGATTGCGCCTATGTACATGTGAGGGTGTGTCTGTGTGTGTGTGCGTGCAGTGGACTGGCCTGCAGTGTGTTGGCCTGGCTCTGGAGGCTCCGGGCTGTGGTGTAGGTGCCAGGAGCGTCTAGCCAGGACTGGGATTCGTCTAGCCAGCAGCCAGCACTATGGATTATATCTTCATACTCCTGGAGGCAGGCAGGGATCTAACAGAGGGGGACAGTGAATATAGGACATAGAGCATAGGATAGGGTTCCTCTATTGGGCCCCCCAAGATATCGAAAAACGAAACAAATAACATATATATACAGTGCATTCGGAAAGTATTCAGACCCCTTCCCTTTCTCCACATTTTGTTAAGTTACAGCCTTATTCTAAAATGGATTAAATGAATTTTATCCCTCATCAATCTACACACAATACCCCATAATGACAAAGCGAAAACAGGTTTGTAGAAATATTCGCAAATGTATAAAAAATACAAAACAGAAATACCTTTTTTACATAAGTATTCAGACCCTTTGCTATGAGACTCGAAATTGAGCTCAGGTGCATCCTGTTTCCACTGATCATCCTTAAGATGTTTCTATAACTTGATTGGAGTCCACCTGTGGTAAATTCAAATGATTGGACATGATTTGGAAAGTCACACAACTGTCTATGTAAGGTCCCACAGTTGACAGTGCATGTCCGAATAAAAACCAAGCCATGAGGTCGAAGGAATTGTCCGTAGAGCTCCGAGACTGGATTGTGTTGAGGCACAGATCTGGGGAAGGGTACCAAAACATTTCTGCAGCATTGAAGGTCCCCAAGAACACAGTGGCCTCCATCATTTTTAAATGGAAGAGATTTGGAACCACCAAGACTCTTCCTAGAGCTGGCCGCCCGGCCAAACTGAACAATCGTGAAAGAAGGGCCTTGGTCACGGAGTTGCCCAGGAATCCAATTGTCACTCTGACAAAGCTCCAGAGTTCCTCTGTGGAGATGGGAGAACCTTCCAGAAGGACAACCATCTCTGCAGCACTCCACCAATCAGGCCTTTATGGTAGAGCGGCCAGAAGCCACTCCTCAGTAAAAGGCGTATATGACAGCCCGCTTGGAGTTTGCGAAAAGGCACCTAAAGGACTCAGACCATGAGAAACAAGATTCTCTGTTCTGATGAAACAAAGATTGAACTCTTTGGCCTGAATGCCAAGCGTCACGTCTGGAGGAAATCTGGCACCATCCCTACGGTGAAACATGGTGGTGGCAGCATCATCCTGTGGGGATGTTTTTCAGTGGCAGGAACTGGGAGACTAGTCAGGATTGAGGGAAAGATGAATGGAGCAAAGTACAGAGATATCCTTGATGAAAACCTGCTCCAGAGCGCTTAGGACCTCAGACTGGGGTGACGGTTCAACTTCCAACAGGACGACGACCATAAGCCACAGCCAAGACAACGCAGGAGTGGCTTCGTGACAAGTCTCTGAATGTCCTTGAGTGGCTCAGCCAGAGCCCAGACTTGAACCCGATTTAACATCTCTGGAGTGACCTGAATATAGCTGTGCAGCGATGCTCCCCATCCAACCTGACAGAGCTTGAGAGGATCTGCAGAGAAGAATGGGAGAAACTCCCCAAATACAGGTGTGCAAGAAGAATCAAGGCTGTAATCGCTGCCAAAGGTGCTTCAACAAAGTACTGAGTAAAGGGTGTGAATACTTATGTAAATATAATATTTTAGTAGTTGTTTTTTTATACATTTGCAAAAACTTCAAAAAATCTGTTTTTGCTTTGTCATTATGAGGTGTTGTGTGTAGATTGATGATGAAAAAAAACAATTTAATCCATTTTAGAATAAGGCTGTAACGTAACAAAATGTGGAAAAAGTCAAGGGATCTGAATACTTTTCAAATGCACTGTATATATATATATATATGTAATAGATTTTATATTTTATATATATATTAATATTATTAATAAAAAATGTTTTATATAATGTTCATTCATGGACATAAAATACTGTAAAACCACTAGGAAATGAGCTCAGTGATTTTAATTTAGGAAATCTGTTCCCAAGTATCTGTTCCCTGTTTTTGTCAAATACTATTATCTGTTTGGGATTCTTGCGGTCGATTTGCAGTGTACAAATGATTTATAAGTATGTTCCAGCCCCCGACCATCCGCTCAAGGAAAAATCGTCCCACGGCTGAATGTAATTTGGGACCCCTGGCATATGCCAAAGGAACTGAAATAAATGGAGGGAAAAAAAACAGTCAACTGAAATTGTGCTGTTTTGGAAGAACCAGTTGAGGAATGTTGTAATTATAAGATACAACCACTTGGTGTACATGGTGAATATGGTGAAAAGCCAACCAAGCCGATCAGAGGGTAAGGTTGAGCTACTCCTGTATTATCTCTCACTCACCTTGCTGAGGAAGGCAGTGCGCTGCTCAGCCTGCTGGGCCGTGTCCTGGTAGAGCTGAAGCGGCTGGGTGATCTGGTCCATGAGGAGGTGGGCCTGCTCCGGCTCCTCCTCGGCCGCCTCTTGCACCTCGCCCTCCAGGAGGGCCAGCCGGCCGTGCCACTGGTCCAGCTGGTCCCATACGAACTAGACAAAAATATTATGTCGTCATGATATCAATCAATGAATCAATCAATCCCATGTACTTCTCAGTCCTTTTTTTTTTTACATCAACAGTTGTCACAAAGTGCTTTTCAGTGACTCGGCCAAGAGCCAGGTTAGGAGCAATCTTGCACGATTGATTGGGGTCAGGGAAGGACACACATACATACACACTAGGTTGATTGTTTCAGGGGAAGAACAAACGCATGAATGCAAACATGGAGACACACACACATACACACACACACACACCTTTAGCACATGTTCAGCTTCGGACACAGAGGGGCTCCTCTGCTGCAGTAATGTCTGGACCTCTTCTAGCCCGACACGGATCTCCCCCATTCTGCTACTCAGCCTATTGAGTGGGCTGCTCTTTTCCAGGGCTTGGCCAACCTGGTAAATACACACACGCACATGCATGCGCACACAAACACACACACACACACACACACACACAATGAAATAACACTTAAAGTTTTTACTCAGAAACCAGTGTTGGGCTCAATCCCATTTCCATACAGCAAACTTATCGGATGAAACTTGTCCGATGTTTTCTATGTGGACTTTTCGATTAATTTGCTGAATTTCAATTCCCTTCCACAATTGACTGAATTGAGATGGAATTGACCCCAAAACTGCTCTACCAACCATCCCACCAAGGAGTAGGGTGAAGTTGCCCCTAGATGCTGATTTTATGTCAGTTTTGCATTTTCTCCACTAATGGTTAAGGTTAGGACTGGGGGAGGGGACGCTGATCCTAGATCTGTTCCTATCGGTAACTTTATCCCCGTTACCTTCTCCTCCATGTCCTGCAGAGAGCCGGTGACTTCTTGCAGCTGTCTCTCCACCTCCGGAGGTATAACAGCGGCATACTTTGTCCCGACACACTCCATGATGCACTGTAACCTGGCCCTCAGGGAACCCAACTCCACCCTGACCTCCTGCAGAGAGAGAGAGAGAAAGAGAAAGGGGAGGGAGATAGAGGAAGACAGAGAGAGAGAGGGGGAGTGGGGAGAGAGGGAGGGTGGAAGGGTGGAAGGAAAGCGGGATGGAGAACGAGGGAGAGGGGGGAGCGGGAGAAAGGGAGAGAGAGAGAGAGATGGAGACAGAGGCAGAGAGGGGAGAGAAAGGGAGAGAGAGAGCGAGAGACAGAGACAGAGAGGGGAGAGAAAGGGAGAGAGAGAGCGAGAGACAGAGAGAGAGAGGAGAGAAAGGGAGAGAGAGAGAACAAGGAGAAATAGAGAACGAGAGAGGGAGAGAAATAGATACCATGTGAATGTGCCTTAAACCCCCTAAGGTCGATGTCCACGTCCCCACGGAAATCTAATTAGCGTAATAATTTTTTTTGCATAAAAATCTGTCCGTTTAAGCTAGAGATATCTGTTTCTTTGCATTGGATGCGTCTCAATTCCCCACGTCTGCCTATTTCGCACTTCCACATCTGTGGTGAAAGATGACAGAGCTAAAGTGGTGTTTGTCAGACCATGAGACATCCCGAAAATGTGTCTTCTCACAAAATCGTCTGTAGCATCCGAACGGTTTGGCCTACAAACTATTATACCCCTCTATGGAAAGATGAGACTTTCACAAACATGATGGTGTTGTCCGTTTTGCTGTATGACCCCCACAAGCGTCTTGGGACTCGTCTGAAGTCAGTACAGCCAATCTGCCAACTTCTGTCTGTAGCATCTGAACAGTTTGGGCTACACACTTATATGACCCCTATGTGGGAAGGTGAGACTCTCACAAACATGTTCATGTTGGTTGTTCTGCTCTAAGCTGCCCACAAGCCTCACAAGACTCATCTGAAGGTCCCCCGGTACCAGTTGAAAACATTTATGGAAGTACTATATATATGGACACTGGACACTGTTTTGTGCCAAAAATAAGGGGTTAGTTACATACATGTAAAAAATAAAAAAATAAAAAGAATGATTCCTGATTTTTATTATATCCATCAGATATAGGACAGACACCTCAGAACAAACTTCATTTAGATTTTTTTTGGGGGGGGGATTATCTGTTGTTCCATTTAGTGAATCTGTTATTCAAAGCATTTGTATGGCTAATCGCACCTAAGCCAAATACATATTTTAATCAAATCATTTTTTATATATATTTTTTTATACTTCAAGGGGTCTTAAAATTCCAAATCAAATAGCAAAATGATCCTTGGTATGACCTTCTTAAAACAATTCCATCTAGCTTAGTAGAACCCCCCCTCCCCCGGCTTAGACAGGGCTTAGACTCTTATGGGTTCTAAACTGTCTCCAAAAACGGCCTTCTTAAGCGCAGCAAACTCTACTGAATCTAATGAGGCATTAAGGACCTGTTGTCTCCACTTAAAAGTTAGCAGGTAAAGTAACTGCAGAATTGACTGAGGAGAGTTCAAAAGATGCTCGGGTCAGCGGGAGGAGAAAGGAGAAAGGAGAAAGGAAGCTCCAACCATAGAATCAATGACTAGTTCAATTCAACGGTTGGGATACACATAACAGGACTGTTTATAACTTATGAGTCATGAATTGACTGAGGAGAGTCATGATGTAGCCTATTTAAAGGGGAAGTTCAGTTTTTTACAACTTAATGTTAACGATGGCTAAAGTTAGCTGAGGTTTGTAGTGGCTGTTTCAAGAAAAGTTTACCATGTTATAGTTTCTTCTGGCCCATACAATAAATTAATCTCTCTCTCTAGCCTCTAAATGGAGAACTCCTGTAGCTCAGTTGGTAGAGCATGGTGCTTGCAACGCCAGGGTTGTGGGTTCGTTTCCCACGGGGGGCCAGTATGAAAAATGTATGCACTCACTAACTGTAAGTCGCTCTGGATAAGAGCGTCTGCTAAAATGTAAATGTAAATAAAGAATACAGTGTATTTCCCATAGTAGCTCACCTTTAGTTGGCGTGTGCTGGGGTGGGATGCCAGAATGGAGAGCAGGGTAGCCACTCGCTGCGCCACCTCTCCGATCTGCTCCTGCAAGCGCTCCCTCTCCTGCTCCTCTGAAAGCGCCACGCTCTGGACCAGCATGCTCTGCTCTCTCAAGCTGTGTGGGCACAATGTCACCCTCACAATGTTAAAGGTAGGCTCAGCAATATGACATAATCATACACTGTCATAGGGCAACTTCCCAGACTTTACACAGAGAGGAAGAGGCAAAGGCAGATGCCGGACTGCGCCTCTATTTCTGTCAGCGGGAAAATGGAAGTGGGGTTTATTTTGTATAGAGGGCAATGGGAGAGTGTTGATTTTGGTCAACATAAAAATGTATTGCTAATTTGCTACGTGAGGCCTATTTGATTGAATATAAGTTTTGGAATACTTAGGTTGTTACAAATGTATTGATATAAGTGGATGCGCTTCACATCCCTCCAACCTGGAGAAAAAAATTATGTTATATCGGAGGTGTGCCTGTTGTTCACATGCGAAGCTGCCATTTAATTGACTAGAATGTTCCCGCTTGCTCCCGCCTCCTCCAGCCTGCCTTCCACCTTTACGGACACTGATTCACATAGAGTGGAGACTCCAATATCTTGTCAGTATATACAACAATTTTAGCTTTACAGACATTTCTTTCAGCATGGCCACATTGGGATGAGTTTTGGTAGATTTTAATTTTGTAGTTGTAGATTTCTTTCAGCAGGAAGTCGCCCCACTGTGTAAGATGATCTCATTAGGCTCAGTCTACCTTTAATAACCTGACAGTCCTCGAAATCGGGCATTAGAATCACTTTAAAAAATATATATATGTTTACATTACTTATTGTATTGATTTCCCACCGTTTTATAAGTCAGAAGACATAAATCCAGACCTTCCTAGGACCATTTAAGGGTCCTCTGTCGAATAAACGTGTATTTGCCTCCCTCTAGTGGTCGGCTGCATCATTACATCAATTTATATAACTTCACTGTGACGTCACGTCAAAGGGGCGGTCCTTAGAAAAACATTTATCCAGCTCGACTGCTTCACAGCACAGACATGGCAAAGCAATCGCTGAATTTGTCTCGAGCAGGCAGATATAAATACTAAATACTTTCATAGCTCTAGGAAAAAGAATGCGACCTACACGCTTCCTTAAACCTAAAATAAATGTATGCTCAAAACGACAAAATCGAGCCCTTTAAATAGCCCTTCACCCCTTGTCTATAGGAGGGATGCACACAGTTTAAATGGCCCAAATGTTGATTTAGACGTTCACAAATTTAACAGATTTTGACTATCACTAATGTCATGATACGTTTGGTAAAGCAATAAAGAAGGTTAAAAATTTTGGGTAGATTTTCCTAAAACAGATTACAACAGATTACAATAGATTACAATAGATTACAATAGGCATATTATAAAGTATGAAAAGGCTTGTTCATTCAGAATTATTTTATTTTGATCATCATATTTGTATATGTTTTATTATACTTTTATTGTGTACTGGATCTTTTGGGTTGAAAAGTGTTTTTTTCTCAGACATAAATAAACAAAGGTCATAGCTTTCTGGACACACACACACACACATACACACTACTACATTAATACAATATTGCCCTCTTGCTAGAGTGATGACTACAGCCATAGCGAAACAGTACAAAACAGCTGTCAGCTCAACTGTTTTTAATATCAATTTGCCATTCCCCCCAGAAATGTCCGGGAACTTGCAGGTGCCTTGGTGGAAGAGTGGGGTAACATCTCACAGCAAGAACTGGCAAATCTGGTGCAGTCCATGGGGAGGAGATGCACTGCAGTACTTAATGCAGCTGGTGGCCACACCAGATACTGACTGTTACTTTTGATTTTGCATTGTGCTTTTCTATTCCTGAGGTGTGTGTATGTGTGTGTGTGTGTGTGTGTGCGTGCGTGCGTGTGTGCCATGTGAATTGTGTGAGTGAGTTTCGAAAGACGGAGTATTTGTATTTCAAAGAGAGTACTGTATCATCCTTACCTCCTAAGGCGCTCCTGCATTTCCCTCAGCCTTTGGCAGACTGGGATGGGGCTAGCTGTCTCCTGAGGGCTGGACTCACCCAGGAGCTGGGAGAGCTGGAGCTCCAGGGAGGTCAGGATTCGCTGTTCCCGCTCTAGCCCAACCTGGTGCTGCTCCGTCTGAACTAGCAGAACCAGTGGGCCTCCCTGAGCGGAGCTCACTGTGGTGGGGTCCGGCAGCTCACCCTGCAGCTTGTCCAGAGCACTGCTGCATTGAGCCATCTGGGACACCCAAAGGACACACAACCACAAACACAGTGGGGGAAAAAAGTATTTAGTCAGCCACCAATTGTACAAGTTCTCCCACTTAAAAATATGAGAGAGGCCTGTAATTTTCATCATAGGTACACGTCAACTATGACAGACAAATTGAGAAAAAAAATCTAGAAAATCACATTGTAGGATTTTTTATGAATTTATTTGCAAATTATGGTGGAAAATAAGTATTTGGTCACCTACAAACAAGCAAGATTTCTGGCTCTCACAGACCTGTAACAACTTCTTTAAGAGGCTCCTCTGTCCTCCAATCGTTACCTGTATTAATGGCACCTGTTTGAACTTGTTATCAGTATAAACAGTCACACTCCAAACTCCACTATGGCCAAGACCAAAGAGCTGTCAAAGGACACCAGAAACAAAATTGTAGACCTGCACCAGGCTGGGAAGACTGAATCTGCAATAGCTAAGCAGCTTGGTTTGAAGAAATCAACTGTGGGAGCAATTATTAGGAAATGGAAGACACTGATAATCTCCCTCGATCTGGGGCTCCACGCAAGATCTCACCCCGTGGGGTCAAAATGATCACAAGAACGGTGAGCAAAAATCCCAGAACCACACGGGGGGACCTAGTGAATGACCTGCAGAGAGCTGGGACCAAAGTAACAAAGCCTACCATCAGTAACATACTACGCCGCCAGGGACTCAAATCCTGCAGTGCCAGACGTGTCCCCCTGCTTAAGCCAGTACATGTCCAGGCCCATCTGAAGTTTGCTAGAGTGCATTTGGATGATCCAGAAGAGGATTGGGAGAATGTCATATGGTCAGATGAAACCAAAATATAACTTTTTTGTAAAAACTCAACTCGTCGTGTTTGGAGGACAAAGAATGCTGAGTTGCATCCAAAGAACACCATACCTACTGTGAAGCATGGGGGTGGAAACATCATGCTTTGGGGCTGTTTTTCTGCAAAGGGAACAGGACGACTGATCCGTGTAAAGGAAAGAATGAATGGGGCCATGTATCGTGAGATTTTGAGTGAAAACCTCATTCCATCAGCAAGGGCATTGAAGATGAAACATGGCTGGGTCTTTCAGCATGACAATAATCCCAAACACACCGCCCGGGCAACGAAGGAGTGGCTTCGTAAGAATCATTTCAATGTCCTGGAGTGGCCTAGCCAGTCTCCAGATCTCAACCCCATAGAAAATCTTTGGAGGGAGTTGAAAGTCCGTGTTGCCCAGCGACAGCCCCAAAACATCATTGCTCTAGAGGAGATCTGCATGGAGGAATGGGCCAAAATACCAGCAACAGTGTGTGAAAACCTTGTGAAGACTTACAGAAAACGTTTGACCTGTGTCATTGCCAACAAAGGGTATATAACAAAGTATTGAGAAACTTTTGTTATTGACCAAATACTTATTTTCCACCATAATTTGCAAATACATTCATAAAAAATCCTACAATGTGATTTTCTGGATTTTTTTTCTCATTTTGTCTGTAATAGTTGACGTGTACCTATGATGAAAATTACAGGCCTCTCTCATCTTTTTAAGTGGGAGAACTTGCACAATTGGTGGCTGACTAAATACTTATTTCCCCCACTGTATTTACACATAGGCTTACAATACTACTACACACACTTTTGTACAAAAACAAACGAGGTATTTCCAAAGCCCTACTCTTTGTGGATCAACTATGTGTAAAGTATTATGAATATGTACATTAAAAAAAAATTATGAGCCATGTGCTGTTGTGAAGGTAAGAATAATCACCTTTATAATACATGTATGTATATTTATCATGTGCCGGGCCTACTAAAGGCTTCTATTTAATGGAGTGCTCATCCGGGGTGAAGTCATGTAGTCCAACAAAGAAAAGTAATTCTTTTTTGGACTACATGAATTTATTCATATGTAATATACTTATTATATACCATATACTATATTACATTATGACCATTAAAGGACCAGTTCACTGAAGATAGTTCAGTCACGTGACTCACGCTCTTGGTGACGTCCCTCCACTCCACCCCTCTCTGCTCTAAGCGCGCCCGGAGGAGGCTGACGCCGCGCCGCAGTGCCGCCCAGCGCCTCCAGAGGGCACCCAGTGCCCCCTCGGTGCCCACACAGCACCCCCGCAGTGGGCACACCGCCCTCAGCTCCTCCAGCTTCCCAGCTATAGACAGCACCTCCTCCGACAGTGTCTTCACATTAAGAGATTAATCAATCAGTCAAATGTATTGTATACAGAATATATCCCTTTCTTTTACAACATGTGTCACAAAGTGCTTTATGGTGCGGCAGAACTGTGGTGTGGCAGAGCTGTGGTGTAGTGGCAACACACATGTAACTCACTGATGGATACTGGGGTTCAAGCCCTGTGTCCTCCCCTGTATCTTTTCCCCCCTCTCCACCTCTGTATCCCCTTGATATCTAAACAGTCTAAATAAAGCTTGAAGAAATGCTTTTTAAAAACAAGTGCTTGACAGTAAACGGGACCATACCCCCGAAAAGTAAGCAGGAGAACAGTGGCAAGGAAAAACTCCCTAGAAGGAAGAAACTCTGAGAAGAACCACTGATGCATAGCACTTCACACACCTTGGCTCTGTCCTGTTGGTCAGCACAGTTGGTGTATGATGTCACTTCCTGGGCAGTACACTCGGAGAGCCTTGATTCGTTGTTCTTCAGGATCTGCCATACCTCCTCATGACACTTCCTGTGGAGGCTTTGTCTGTCCGCACACCTATGGAATAGATACAAAACAAATATGTTGACTGAAAATCGTCCGGTTTTAATGTCCGGTTTTAATGTTGTTTACATTTTCATATTTTTTAAGTCATTGTGAAGCTAAAAGCTCATTTGTACTCTGGGTGGAAAATTAGGATTTGGTTTGATCTACTGTACTCTTTTACATGCACATAAATCAACATGTCTGTTTTTACATCAATGTAAATGTACCAGTGTTAGAAGCTAATTTACATCCAAAGTTCCCAGATCCGTAGCTTTATACTCTAATCTTATTTGATTCAATGCAACATAAAATACATAGACATGAGCTGCATCCTCATCCAGGCTTTAATTTAGTTCTCATCAAACGAGGGTGAACAGAGGGAAAAGTAACAAGGCACTAACATTTCATTTATTAGACTGCTGAACCTATTTGTCTCAATTACACCAACATTTTTGGAGCAATTCCATTTCAGCAGAGACTAGAGACATGGGTCTCGGAGTGCTAAACTGTGGTCAACATGCAGTGTACGAAATATAGGTAAGCTTGGCTTCTTATATGGTGTTGAGTTAAGCTTAAACCATGTATTTAGATTGTAGGTAGGTATTGTAGTTTGGTATTATAGGTAGCTTACTCAGGTAGTTATTGAAGGTTATTGTAGGTAATTATTGTAGGTAAGTATTGTATTCGGCAGACCCCGGCGAAGCACGAGGCTAGCCTACCCACTACTTGGACCAACAAAGCTAGCTAGCTAGCTAGCGGGTAGCTACTGGTAACTTTTTGCAACTGTGGTTAACTTAGTTATCTATGGCGTCATAGTTAGGCATCGTGGGCTGTTGTGGGTAGTTATTGTAGGTTAGCATTGTTTTCGGCATTGTTTTCGGCGGTGCCGGGTGTAGCACGAAGCTAGCTAGCTAGCCGTTTTTCAAACAAAGTCAACACAGTAGCCATTGCTAGCTAGCCAACATGACCAGCTAACTGTACTGTAGTAGCCAAATACAATATACTTGTGCTAGCTAGCCAACGTTTAATTATTGCTGCGTTATGAAAGGAACTAGACACGGACACGAATTATCTGTTTAGTGTGTTAACACACTATTGGTAGTTTGTTGTAACCAAGTATTGGTGCTAAACTGTGTGTTATTGGATGCTAGCATGCTAGTTAGCTATGGTGTCATAGTTAGCTAGCTGAATAAAGTGGGTTGAGTCCATTCCTTGAAACATTGAACCGCTGTGGTTCACAACAATTCTGATTTCTAAAGGTGGAAGTTGGGAGAGTTTTTGTTCGGGTGGTTCAGTGAAACAATTATAGTTTCTGAGGTGGAAGTTTTGGTGAGGGAGGCCCTGCTCTCTCCTCTCCCAGATGTTTAGTTCATTTCATTCCGATCTCCTCTGCATTATTGTAGCCATTTGCTACAGCCTGTCAACTATGCCTCTGCCTATCCCTGTTCTCTCCTCTCTGCACAGGCTACACAAACGCCTCACACCGCGTGGCTGCTGCCTCTCTAACCTGGTGGTCCCTGCACGCACCCCACACCTGGAGTTCCAGGTCTCAGGCAGCCTCTGGAACTGCCGTTCTGCTGCCAACAAAGCTGACTTCATCCCAGCCTATGCTAACCTCCAGTCCCTCGACTTCCTGGCACTGACGGAAACATGGATTACCACTGAAAACACTGCTACTCCTACTGCTCTCTCCTCGTCTGACCATGTGTTCTCGCATACCCCGAGAGCATCTGGTCAGAGGGGTGGTGGCACAGGAATCCTCATCTCTCCCAAGTGGACATTCTCAATTTTTCCCCTAACCCATCTGTCTATCTCCTCATTTGAATTCCATGCTGTCACAGTCACTAGCCCATTTAAGCTTAATATCCTTGTCATCTATCGCCCTCCAGGTTCCCTTGGAGAGTTCATCAATGAGCTTGACGCCTTGATAAGTTCCTTTCCTGAGGATGGCTCACCCCTCACAGTTTTGGGGGATTTCAACCTCCCTACGTCCACATTTGACTCATTTCTCTCTGCCTCCTTCTTTCCACTCCTCTCCTCTTTTGACCTCACCCTCTCACCGTCCCCCCTACTCACAAGGCAGGCAATACGCTTGACCTCATCTTTACTAGATGCTGCTCTTCTACTAATCTCACTGCAACTCCCCTCCATGTCTCCGACCACTACTTTGTTTCCTTTTCTCTCTCGCTCTCCTCCAACACTACTCACTCTGCCCCTACACAGATGGTAATGCGCCGCCGCAACCTTCGCTCTCTCTCTCCCACTACTCTCTCCTCTTCCATCCTATCATCTCTTCCCTCTGCTCAATCCTTCTCCCTCCAATCTCCTGATTCTGCCTCCTCAACCCTCCTCTCCTCCCCTTTCTGCATCCTTTGACTCTCTGTGTCCCCCTATCCTCCCGGCCGGCTCGGTCCTCCCCTCCAGCTCCGTGGCTTGGTGACTCATTGCGAGCTCACAGAACAGAGCTCCGGGCAGCGGAGCGGAAATGGAAGAAAACTAAACTCCCTGCCGACCTGGCATCTTTTCACTCCCTCCTCTCTACATTTTCTTCATCTGTTTCTGCTGCTAAGGCCACTTTCTACCACTCTAAATTCCAAGCATCTGCCTCTAACCCTAGGAAGCTCTTTGCCACATTTTCCTCCCTCCTGAATCCCCCCCTCCTCTCTCTCTGTGGATGACTTCGTCAACCACTTTGAAAAGAAGGTTGACGACATCCGATCCTCGTTTGTTAAGTCTAATGACACTGCTGGTCCTACTCACACTGCCCTACCCTATGCTCTGACTTCTTTCTCCCCTCTCTCTCCAGATAAAATCCTGCGACTTGTGACTGCAGGCCGCCCAACAACCTGCCCGCTTGACCCCATCCCCTCCTCTCTTCTCCAGACCATCTCCGGTGACCTTCTCCCCTACCTCACCTCGCTGATTAACTCATCCTTGACCGCTGGCCATGTCCCTTCCGTCTTCAAGAGAGCGAGAGTTGCACCCCTTCTCAAAAAACCAACACTCGATCCCACTGATGTCAACAACTACAGACCAGTATCCCTTCTTTCTTTTCTTTCCAAAACTATTGAGCGTGCCGTCTTTAGCCAACTCTCTTGCTATCTCTCTCAGAATGACCTTCTTGATCCAAACCAGTCAGGTTTCAGGACTGGTCATTCAACTGAGACTGCTCTTCTCTGTGTCACGGAGGCTCTCCGCACTGCTAAAGCTAACTCTCTCTCCTCTGCGCTTGTCCTTCTAGACCTGTCTGCTGCCTTTGATACTGTGAACCATCAGATCCTCCTCTCCACCCTCTCCGAGCTGGGCATCTCCGGCGCGGCTCACTCCTGGATTGCGTCCTACCTGACTGGTCTCTCCTACCAAGTGGCGTGGCGAGAAGCTGTCTCCGCACCACGTGCTCTCACCACTGGTGTCCCCCAGGGCTCAGTTCTAGGCCCTCTCCTATTCTCCCTATACACCAAGTCACTTGGCTCTGTCATATCCTCACATGGCCTCTCCTATCATTTCTACGCTGACGATACACAACTAATCTTCTCCTTTCCCCCTTCTGATAACCAGGTGGCGAATCGCATCTCTGCATGTCTGGCAGACATATCAGTATGGATGACGGATCACCACCTCAAGCTGAACCCTGGCAAGACGGAGCTGCTCTTCCTCCCGGGAAGGACTGCCTGTTCCATGATCTCGCCATCACGGTTGACAACTCCGTTGTGTCCTCCTCCCAGAGTGCGAAGAGCCTTGGCGTGACCCTGGACAACACCCTGTCGTTCTCCGCTAACATCAAGGCGGTGACCCGATCCTGCAGGTTCATGCTCTACAACATTCGGAGAGTACGACCCTGCCTTACACAGGAAGCGGCACAGGTCCTAATCCAGGCACTTGTCATCTCCCGTCTGGATTACTGCAACTCGCTGTTGGCTGGCCTCCCTGCCTGTGCCATTAAACCCCTACAACTCATCCAGAATGCCGCAGCCCGTCTGGTGTTCAACCTTCCCAAGTTCTCTCACGTCACCCCCCTCCTCCGCACACTCCACTGGCTTCCAGTTGAAGCTCGCATCCGTTACAAGACCATGGTGCTTGCCTATGGAGCAGTGAGGGGAACGGCACCTCCGTACCTTCGGGCTCTGATCAGTCCCTACACCCAAACGAGGGCATTGCGTTCATCCACCTCTGGCCTGCTGGCTCCCTTCCTCTGCGGAAGCATAGTTCCCGCTCAGCCCAGTCAAAACTGTTCGCTGCTCTGGCACCCCAATGGTAGAACAAGCTCCCTCACGACGCCAGGACAGCGGAGTCACTCACCACCTTCCGGAGACATTTGAAACCCCACCTCTTTAAGGAACACCTGGGATAGGATAAAGTAATCCTTCTACCCCCCCCCCAAAAAATAAAAATAAAATAAAAAATATATATATATAAAAAAGTGTAAAGTGGTTATCCCACTGGCTATAGGGTGATTGCACCAATTTGTAAGTCGCTCTGGATAAGAGCGTCTGCTAAATGACGTAAATGTGCCCTTGAGCAAGGCACTTAACCCTAATTGCTCCTGTAAGTCGCTCTGGATAAGAGCGTCTGCTAAATGACTAAAATGTAAAATGTAAAATGTAAATATAATTATTATGTTCCCATCCGCTCAGCACCCGCTCAGCAACCTGCCTAATTTAGTTGATTACCCCTGATATAAGTGGTCCTATTGCTGTTCAATGTGTAAATTGTTGTTTTCTAAACTGTAGTGCTTTGTGTTTTATGTTGTAAATGTGTCTGCAACTTTGTGTGCTGCTATTTTAGCCAGGTCTCTCTTGTAAAAGATTATTAATCTCAATGAGACTAACCTGGTAGAATAAATAAACACATAAAAATACATAGGGGTGCCTTGCCACATCATAGTGGCATGCGGCATGTCACATTCCCCCCAAAATGTAATAGCTTAGAAAGGTTGACAATGCATGCCTATTTGGTGACCAATGTTCAGCATCTAATGTTCATCAAGCTTCTTTGTACGATAACTTTTAGAGTGTGACTGTGTTTAAATGTGACCAAAACAGCAAGGACCAAAGGCCATGTGTAACCTTTGATGAGTGAGTATGTAACCTTTGGCCTACCTCTGAAAGGCCTCCATCCTGAGCTCAACCTTGGCCTCGAGTGCGGCCCTCTCCACCAAAATGTGGCTCAGGACCCGGATGTGGAGCTGCTCGCTCTTGGGGAAAGAGAGGCAGGCCTGCTGTGGTGACAGCTCCAGGAGATGGCTGATTTGCACCTGGAGACTCTCCCCCAGGGAGGCTAGGGGCTCTTGGGTGTATCGTTTCTCCTCTGTGCAGTCCACAAATCCACCTGGAGGTGCCAGGAACATGGCCTCGGCTTCGTGGAGGAATGTTACCACTCCTTGGGCAGCCCAGTGGTAATCCTTCATGGCTTCCCGAGCATGGGACAAACTCTCCTACAGGACATATTCAAGATTATAAAAAAATATTATTAAGCATTCAGGCAAGGATGTCATTTGAAGTATATCACAATACAATACAAGCTGCGTGGTGGAATGTTATTACACATACAACATTAAAGTCAGTTCCAATAGAAGTTAAGGAAAACGTTTGAGGGATAAATTGTTGTAATACGCCATTTCAGAGATAGTGTGTATTACATTGCATAAAATATGCAAGATTTTAGTTGGTTGACATATCTCCTTAATCAATAAGGCACAAGAGGCAGTGCTATATAATGAATACAGTCACAGGTAAATGGCGTATTCATTATATAGCACTGACTCGTGTGCCGTATTGCTTTTATAAAACATTACCAACATACATATTAAAATAACAATGAAACATTATTTTGATAAGTAAATTATTTCACTAGAATACTGTATATGGTCTGGCCAAAAATCTGGTCAATAGTTATTTTGGTAATGTTTCTGCCAGTTGCTACCAGTCGTTAATTATTTTGGCAAAGTAACTATGCAAAAGAACTGGTCGTCCGTTCTAACAAAAATGGTTACTATGCAGGTTGACTAACATTTTTATCACTTGCTGGCTAGCTAGCCAACACAGTTACATCAAACATTGCACCTGGAATGACAGTAAACTAGCCGCATTTTCATTTGTGCGTGATTCTGCCTGGCTCAGGAAAAGTTCATGTCTCGTCTGGGCACTGTTCCCTCTCTATGGTACAAGGGAGATCGTTTTTCAAAAGTGAAACATTGTTTCCATGGTCGGACAGGCAGACAGCAAGGCTTATAATAAACCCCACTGTCACAAACCAAATAGTATCCTAGAAGCAAGGGGAAATAATGTGTGAGTTGAGATAAATTCAAGAGATGATTCGGACAGCAACATGAACATGAGGATATTCTTATAGAGGCGCAGTGATAATTCAGATGGAACTGTTAGCAGGCATAGGTGTGCATGTGTCGGCGAATACAGTACGGCTTGGAACACTGCTCGTCCAATAAGCATCTAGGATCCAAATTATTATTATTATGTCAACCAACTCAAATTTCATGCATATTTTATGAAATGTAATGCACACCGTTGCTGAAATTGTGAATTACAACAATTGTAATGTAATGAGCCCACTGAATTTACCATGCATGCGTGGCACTTCTGCACAATGTCATTCCTCAGGGTGTACAGCTCCCCACACTGGCTCATCTCCACTTGCTCTCTCTGCCCCAAAGCTTCCAACACCCGCATGACAGACTCTACGTTCCTCCAGATCACCCAGCACCTCTGTAGTGCTATATTGATGGCCCTCACATCTGGCTCCACCGGGTCAGACTCTGTCAGCTCCTGCCTGACCTGTTGAAGAAGGTCCATCATGGCAGGAAGCTCGGTGCAGAATCTGAGACCCTCCAGAAGCTTTCCCTCTAGGTTTTTGACGTCATCCGTGATGGCAAGCTCCCAGGATTCTAGGTTTTCAACAGTTCGCCGGATCCTCTGCCTCTCCGACAGGAGCAACGTTCTCTCCGATAGATGCAAGTCTTGGGCGATGGCCTCGAGCTGGTCGGAAGCATCCTGGCACTGGGTCTTCACCAGCGGAAGTTCCACCAGGAGAGCCTGGCAAAGCCTGAACCTCTCCCCCATGCTGACTCTCTTGTCTTTGGAGCACTGAGCTCGCTCCTTTGCCACCTCCCTGGAGTCTTCCATGCGCTGCCGGTAGGTCAGGTACTTCTCGTGTTCCAGGGCATGATGGTGGAGCGTTTTCACCCTCTCCTGCAGTTCGCCGATGGTACGCAAGAGGGCGCTTTTCTGGGCCTCTTGGCAGTACTGGAGTTCCTGGATCTGACATTGGTGCTCCAGGAGCATGTGTGTCAAGGGCTCTATGGCAGATAGGGAGTCCTTTGTCACTGGGAACCTCTGCCTCTCCAGGTCGGCCCATATCTGTTGCACACTCATCTGGACAGCCGCCAGTTCCTCGGCCGAAGAAGTCCGGGCGTGAAGCAGTTCCTCCAGCTCCCAGTGGGCTGCTTTCACGTGGGCCACCATTCCGTCCACCTCGGTCCGGAGGCCTGTGAGCCTGTTGACCAGAAAGTAGCTCTCTGCTGGACTCAACCCCAAAGAGACCTCCATGCAGGTCTCCAAAAGGGCGTCCGTGACAGCCAGCTGTCTTTCTGCTTCCTTGATGGCACCCATGTGAAACTGCAGCTTGCTTTCCAGATCTGAGGTGGTGTCTTTGGACACATTCTCTACATCTGCGGTGACCTCTCTCTCATGGTGTGCCACTGCTAGCCAGGTGTTCACTTTAAAGATCTGGTCCAGTATCTTCTCTCTTTCCTCCAAAACGGCCTCCATTTCCTTCAGAGTACGAGCAGAGTTGTCTGAGACTGTTTCGTAGAGATCCTTCAGGGTCTTCAGTGATGACAGCACTTTGTCAATTTCCCCCTCATCCGAAATCAGTTCTTTCAGGTCCTCAACTTTGGAGTGCCTTGCCAAAATCTCGGATTGCAGTTTCCTCATGCTGGAAATTTGGAGACGGGCCTCTTCAGGGAAGAGGGCTACCCTTTCAACTGCTGCGATGTGGTTGTCCACCTGCTTGGCCCAGATAATCAAGCCCTGCATTTGCTTGGTGATTTTAGCCAAGGAGGGGTTTGCAATAGAGAATGACTGAGCAGAGAGCAACCTCTGAGTGGAGTCAAGTAAGGAGCTCAAGCTCTGAAGAGTACACTCCACATCCTTCTTCTCCTTCTGCCCAAGAGAGAATTGGGTAAAAGCCTCTGATTGCCCCAGCAGTTGTAGGTACTGCTGGTTGAAGGCTTTCAAGTCAGCAGTCATAAAGGTCAGCTCTAAAGCTCTGTGAGTGTCATGCTGCAATTGAGAGGACTGTAAGAGGGTGATGGACTTTTGAAGAGCCTCAAGCTTGCCATGCAGCTGCTCAGCCTTTTGTAGAAGGATAGAGGACTGAGAAGAACCAATTGAGGCATGCCTCAGGGCTCTATTCCCGGCCCCCTCCAAAAGCCTCCACTCCTCCTGCAGATCCCCTAGCTGAGCGAGGAGCGCCCCTGACCCCTCGGCTTCACTCAGGTGGACAGACACCTGGCAACACACCTGGAGCAGCTCCCCCATCATGCCCTTCTGCTGTTCCATGTTACATAACAGAGTATGTAGTTTTTCAGCCTGAAGCGCACTGCTTCGAGTGTCCCTGTTACATCCCAGGAATAGACAGAGAGCGAATAACTGTTAGTGCATATCTTGGTCAAATTCAAACTTCCCATCAATGATATTCTAAATCAACTGTACAATTTAAAGGTCCACAGAGGGCTAAAGATGCATAAATACAAAAATATGCACAAGAATAGTAGCCCGGACTATGCAAGTTCATGGACTCACAATTGTAGCTCATCCATCTCGCTTGCCCATCTCTCCAGAATGCTCCGGATGGCCTGTGTCTGCCTGTGGTACTGTGTGACCAGGTGGAGCTGAGCCTCTTTGACCTGCACTGTGGCTGAGGCATCCAACAGGGCTGCACTCCATCGCCCCTCCAGATTCGTTGCGACCTCTGGTTCACCGACCACATGGTTTATCGCAGCCACCTGCTCAAGCACGTAGCATCTGCAGTCCTATAAAAAAGGGCATCACAGGGACACACTCAGTCTGGGATCCAGTGAGCTTGGACCCATAACAAATCTCATCCGTAATTTTAAAAAAGCGTATTTTTTTTACAGTATTGAAATCACAGAGGGGAGACAGGCAGGTGTAAGAAACAGTATGAAGGGTTGGAACGGGGATTGAACCCTGATCTTCAGTAGGGAGAGCATATGTGTCTGGAGCTGGGAGGGTTTCCACTAGACCATGGGCTCAGCACATCTCATCTGTATTTATCAAACACTCTACACTTACAAGAAAGCCAAGAAGGGTGATAATGTACTTCAAAAGTTAGACATAGCAAATCAAAGTTAGAAATAGCTTCCTCTCCTTGTCTCATTATACATTATCGTTGACATTGATATGAAAGAACTGGAAAGGTTAAATAGATTAGAGGACTGTTGAGATATCATTATAATGTGCCAGTTGGCTAGAGTGACTAAAAAACCAATGCATGTGCATACAGGGCAGAAAAAGGAATGTCTTCAGTGGAATCCCAAATAAAGCTTTCCTTATGTAAAAGCATTTAACACAGTGATATCAGTTTGTGGTGTGTAGCCCATTAAATGACAGTTGTGTTTTGTTTATGTTTTGTACTCTGTCTTTTTGTTTTATAGCTGATTGTTTTTATGTAAGATGGTCAGTCTGACACTTGAAAGTGTTTATTTTCAAATGTCTATTATGTTCTTGAAAGGGAAAATTATCCATAAAAAAATGGACAGGCTCCCACCTCAGCCTCCGTCAGTTGCCAGGCCATGGTGGCAGGGTTGAGCTGGGCTGGCTGGTAGCGGCATCCTAGAACCCTGAGGACAGTGCGCCCTATTTGGATCTCTGGATTTCTGGCCAAAGGCTGCAGGTACCAATCCGCCTCCATCCACTGGCCTCCCTTCAACATAACAGCACAGATTAAATACAGTAATGGGACATGTTCATGGACCAAACAGAAGAAAACAGATTAAAACAATCTTGATTTGTTTAATAAGAAACACACATTTTCCATTGCAAAACTTTTGAAAGGATTTTCTGTTGCAAGCCCTAATGAACACAACCCTGGTATGTACAACCAGACCTGGGTTGGATGTCAAATACTTGAGCTATACTCAATTCAGTTTGCCTGGTACAATGGAAACAATGGAATCATCCCAAAAGTGCAAACACCAAGCTCCAAGTAATCTTTTACTAATTCTAAAGCGAGATGTGCCGTCACTGAGAAATCTCCATGGCTACACAGGAAATATAATTGGCTCATATGGCTCCTTCCTGTAAAGCTTCCTGCCACAGGCATCTTGGGAATGGAGTAGCATGAAGTTCCCCCTAGATGCTGATCTTGGGTCAGTTTAGAATTGTTATGGTTAAGATTAGGATTAGGATAACTTGGGAATGCAGCATCATCAAGGCCCATGCCACATCAGAGTCTGTTTGTTTATCCATCTCTTATCTGTTCACTGATCCATGCAGTTGACTGAACTGCAAATATTTTGTGGACGGAGCCACATATTTGGGAGCAACAATTTATCTTATCTGGGGTAGAGAAAATGTTGAAATATAATTTAAGCCATTTTTATGTCTCATATAGATATTGATACACACATTAGATACTAACTGAAATGTAAATGTTTTTAATCTTTGTTTTTTAAAGAGGTTTTCTCAGGTTCTTATTTTGAATGTCATTATCCTCTTGAACAACAAGCTGGGTTTCTTGGAAACAAATCAACAGTAAACCATATCCCATGTTGACGCCACCTTACCTTCCCTGAGATCTAATAGCCAACTGTCACTCACAGAGTGACAAGTTAGCTCTGTTCACACACCGTTGGCTTGGCTGAGTATTGCTGTTGAGTATTACCGATTGTGGTCGGGTGAGTATTATTGTTATGAATGCGAGTTTGAATCTCATGGTCGGCCGTACAGAGAGAAACTCCCTTACACACTCACCTTGATGATGGCCTTCCTCTCCACCAACCCTTGGACCTCAGAGAGGATGCCTTGCATGGTGGACCTGTATCGTGGGATCTCCGGGCGCACCGCTCCCCCAACTCTCTCCTCCTTCACCACGCCTTCTGATAGCAACCCCCCAGTCTGGACCGAGGTACTTGTCTTGACTTCACTCCCCTCCTGCAGCTGTGGGAACATGGCAGCAATGGGACGGTGTTGACATTTTGGGTCTCTCTCGCTCTCACGGCCCAGGTAATAACAGGGATTCTCCTGCTCTCCTGTCTGCTTTTTCTGACAACAACTTCGTTCCACTCAGCCCCAGCGAGTCAGTGCAGCTATTAGAGCAGGAATGTGACTAAGGAGCTGGGCCTTGCCCCGAGGGAAACCAGGGGTCTGTTCCAATAGTTTAGCAGCGCGTCCCTCTTTCCTTCCTTCCTTGAAGGAATCACTTATCTGACACAACACAATTGGTGAAAACTATGTGGTGTAGTCTCCAGCTAATCCTGTTAGATCAGTGTCATTGGGTTTAGCACGGGGGAACATGGTACAGCAGGAACTAGTCAGGGAGTATGGTCGAGATATCGCGAGCTACAAGTGACAGGGTTAACATGAGGTGAAGTCATCACAGAGTGGTGCAAATAATCTATTCCTCACATAGTGAAGTGCTAGGCTATTCTTAAAGGGAGTGGCCGACAGGTGACGAGTTAAGCTGAGACTTGCATAAAAATCTCTCTCTTTCTCTCTCTCTGTCAACATTTCAAAACAACAGTAGAGCAGGAACGCTATTAAGCAGTAATCCACAGGAGGATGTGCTTTATATTGCAGGTTATAGGTCCTAAGGCTATCCCACCCAGGGTCCGTATTCATAAAGCGACCAAGTAGGAGTGCAGGGGCCATATTCCTCAGATTAGGAGTGCTTATCTAGGACCACTTTAGCCTTTTAGATCAAAATAAATACGATTATATCGACAGGAGGGACCTGATGTTAGATCAGCACTCCTACTTTATGAATACAAGCCCAGGGCTCCAGGTGAAGCTGCCAATGATGTATCACCACTATACTGCCCTACACTCTGAGTCAACAGGGCTCTTGACTTGGATATACATTAAAGGCCCAATCTGTGATATTTGCAGCCATTTCTGATCATTTAAATTAATGATATACACTACCGGTAAAACGTTTTAGAACACCTACTCATTCAAGGGTTTTTCTTTATTTTTACTATTTTCTACGTTGTAGAATAATAGTTAAGACATCAAAACTATGAAATAACACATATGGAATCATGTAGTAACCAAAAAAGTGTTAAACAAATCAAAATATATTTTATATTTGAGATTCTTCAAATAGCCACCCTTTGCCTTGATGACAGCTTTGCACACTCTTGGCATTCTCTTTAACCAGCGTCATGAGGTAGTCACCTGGAATGCTTTTCAATGAACAGGTGTGCCTTCCTATGCCGTAAGATCCCTCCTGGACTCCCAACGTTGTGAGGGTCGGCTCCAGTACCTGGTGGACTGGGAGGGGTACGGTCCAGAGGGGCAGTGTTGGGTTCCGGTGAACGACATTCTAGATCCCAACATCACCTTCACCGTCCGGACCAGCCCACTCCTTGCCCATCGGGGGGGGTGCTACTGTCATGTCTACTCCCGCTCCGGCGCTCGACGTCGCCGGTCTACTAACCACCGTCCTGGCAACCCACATTGCGCACACCTGGCAACCATCATTGCGCGCACCTGCTCCCCATCGTTAAGCACACCTGGACTTTATCACCACCCTGATTACTCTCCCTTCATATAGCCCTCAGTAAGCCTCAGTCATCAGGCAGTATTGGTTTTGGTTACGTTCAGCACGCTTCTCCTGTTTTTTATTATCTTCATGATTATTATTAAACTCACCTTCTGCACCGGTTTCCTGACTCATATATACGTTACATTTATGCATTAACACATAATTTACTGTAAACACAAAAAGTCAAATAGTAAGATAAAAAGTTAAATAACAGCATAACTATAATAGCATTACTTCCTCACCTCTTATAAATGTTTCATGTTTACTTGTTAGGGTCAATTTCATCTGAACTCCAGTTAATTCAGAAATTGTATTGCATTCATGTGGAGAAATACCATATCCTAAACTAACAGGTTGAACTGGAATTGACCTCAACTCTGGTGTCTGTAAAATTAACTGCAGATGCTTGTGTTTGTGTAAAGTCAAGAGAAAATATGTAAACAGAATTCAAACAGAAATGGCCACCCCTCTGAGTCTGGTTCCTCTCTAAGTTTTCTTCCTAGGTTGCTGCATTCTAAGGACTTTTTTCTGGCCACTATGCTTCTGCATTTCTTGCTTTGGGGTTTTAGGCTGGGTAGGCTGACAGGTGAGAAGCTACTTCTCTCTTGTAGCACAAAGAGAAAGAAAAAGGACTTCCCTGCGTCTGAAAAAGAACAAGATGTTCAAAATAATCATTTTAAAGCTACATTTATTTGTCACATACGCCGAATACAACAATACAACCTTACCGTGAAATGCTTACTTTCAGGCCTTTAACCAACAATTCCGTTCAAGAGTAAAGTAATACTCCTCAATGCCATTGGATGAATCAAGGAACATATTCCAGTCTGTGCTAGCAAAACAGTCCTATAGCGTAGCATCCGCGTCATCTGACCAATTCCGTATTGAGCGAGTCACTGGTACTTCCTGCTTTATTTTTTGCTTGTAAACAGATTTGCCAAATGGAGGGCAAGGGAGAGCTTTGTATGCGTCTCTGTGTGTGGAGTAAAGGTGGTCTAGAGTTTTTTTTCCCTCTGGTTGCAAATGTGACATGCTGGTAGAAATTAGGTAAAACGGATTTAAAAGTTTGCCTGCATTAAAGTCCCCGGCCACTAGGAGCGCCGCTTCTAGATGAGCATTTCCTTGTTTGCTTATGGCCTTATACAGCTCGTTGAGTGCGGTCTTAGTGCCAGCATTGGTTTGTGGTGGTAAATAGACGGCTACGAATAATATAGATGAGAACTCTATTGGTAGATAGTGTGGTCTACAGTTTATCATGAGGTACTCTACCTCAGGAGAGCAATACCTTGAGACTTCTTTAATATTAGACATCGCGCACCAGCAGTTATTGACAAATAGACACACACCCCCACCCCTCGTCTTATCAGACGTAGCTGCTCTGTCCTGCCGATGCACGGAAAACCCAGCCAGCTCTATATTATCCATGTCGTCGTTTAGCCACGACTCTGTGAAACATAAGATATTACAGTTTTTAATGTCCCGTTGGTAGTCTCGACCGTAGATCATCGAGTTTGTTTTCCAGTGATTGCACGTTGGCCAATAGAACCAATGGTAGTGGCGATTTACTCACTCGCCTCCGAATCCTCACAAGGCACACCAACCTTCTCCCTCTGTATCTCCGCTTTTCTTTACGCAAATGATGGGGATTTGGGCCTGGTCTCCAGAAAACAGTATATCCTTCGCGTCAGACTCATTAAATAAAAAATCTTCGTCCAGTTCGTGGTGAGTAATCGCTGTTCTGATGTCCAGAAGCTCTTTTAGGTCATAAGAGACAGCAGCAACTTTATGTACAAAATACAAATACAAACAAAGCGAAAAAACTAACAAAATAGCACAGTTGGTTAGGAGCCCGTAAAACGGCAGCCATCCCCGCCGGCGCCATTATCCACAGCCGCATAGCTGCAATAGTCCGATGGCCCATTATTACGAAGCTAATTTAATTGACCGTTATAGAGTCGCAGATATGTGACAGTAGACTGCTCTGCGGATTTGCAGCTTTGAACTCTATAGGACACTTTAAGAGGCCTGTGCTTAGTTTGTAAATCATCCCTCGAAGAATAGACAATTGTATATAGGGGAGTAAATTCCTAGACTGGAAGTGGAGGGGCCACTGTATGACGAGTCAAATTCCTCCAATTTTACTTTGAGCCAAGGTGCGACCTTTAAATGCCACACAAACAGGCTACTCCTGGCCTGACCATTCCAATTCATTCATAATAACATCACTTAACATTGTTGGATCTTGGGCTAAATAAAGAGCCTTGAAATGTCAAGTCCTTTCAGGGAAAGACTGCATTAACTTCCAGAGTTTGACTTGAGTGTACAACCCCCTCTCAAAACCTAAATCTGCAGGCTTAAAGTTTCTTAACGTTTTTGTGTGTGTGTGTGTGTGTGTGTGTGTGTGTGTGAATGTGTGTGTGTGTGTGTGTGTGTGTGTGTGTGTGTGTGTGAGTGTGTGAGAGAGAGAGAGAGAGAGAGAGAGAGAGAGAAGAGAGAGAGAGAGAGAGAGAGAGAGAGAGAGAGAGAGAGAGAGAGAGAGAAATGGAGAGAAAGTGATAGCGCTAGCAAGAGCGAGATGAGAGTGTGTGACAAACCCTCCAGTGAATTCAAAAAAGCGAATTGCCCTTACCTGTTCCTGTGGAGCTGTCCCTTCTGTCCCCTCTCTGGGCTCGATCTCTGTGCCTGCAGACGCTGGTGAATGGACTTGTGACAACTGTGTATTGTCTCTCGTGGCATCTGTCTGACTGACATCTGTCTGTGTGAGGTCATTCACCTGTAGCATGTCAGTAGCATCTATCTTTCCAGTGTTTTTGCTCACAGTCTGTCTGTTATCTTTGCTGTCTGTAGTGCAGGTGATGTCTGTAGTCTCCTTAATTCTGTCAGAGGCTCCTGAGTTTATAGTTCTTTGGCTGTCTGTCATTTGTGTCTGTCTGGCATCTTTAGCGACTGTGTTTACGTCATCAACACTTCCTGGTTCAGTGTTGTCAGAGTGTCTCTGTGACTCGGATTCGGTGTGTGCCGATTCAGCGGACTTAGACTCTGCGAGCCCTGATTCAGAGCATTTTGATTCCGGACCTTTTGTTTTGGGGCTCTGCAATTGCTCCCACTCTGATTCTGTGTGTGATTCTGAGGGGCCTTTGGAACTCTTCACTTTGTGGCCCTTGGACGTTGAGCTCATAAAATCAGCCTCCCTCCATCCCCTGTGCTTTGACTTGACGTGCCGCCCGCCGTCTGTGTTCTTGGCGCTCCCAGTGATAGAACTATCAGTCATTTTTGAAGCAAAGTCACCAGAGCTAAACGTGTCTGAGCCATTACCACAAGGAGGCTCCCTGGTTTGAATGTCCTTGGACTGAGACCGAGGTAGCTCCATGTCCAAAACAATTGTAAACACTTTCTTTGTCTCAGAGCAGTCTCTAGACTCTTCCTCTGTGCGTTGTGTTTTGTTATCTGACTGTGATTTGTCTGTGGGTCTTGCGTGCATCTCTGGCTGCTCTCTTTCTGGATGCGGCATGAGATGTTTTACAGGGTCCGACTGTGGATCTGTCCGTAGCCCCACACTACTTTTAATGCCTAATTCCGTTTTGGTCAAGGAAGTGACGTCACGATGTAGAGTCTCGGCTTCCTGAACAATACATTTCCCAGCACGTGCAACACCTGCATTCAAGAAGATGGTGGCCACTTTTTGGGGAGGCTCAGTCAAATCTTGTTTTGTCTTGTCACTCTGGTTGACAACAGAAAAAGTGTAAGTGAGTTGCGCACCTTTATCTGGCACTGAAGACTCTTGACCTCCTCTGACTGATGTTCCAGTGCATACAACCACAGTGTTTGCATGGTCACTGTCGCCATGTCGAGCTGCCTCTGTATGTACAATATCGTCATTGCCATGGTAACCTGGTCTGCTTTGGAAAGTGTTGGCTGTAGACATGTCATCAAGGTGTTGTCGTTCGAGGTCTGTGTCCAGAATGATGGTGAACACTTTGTGCGGAGTCGGAGATGAGGTTCCCTCTCTATCGATTGGTTCTGTATGGTGAGGTGTTATCTCTGTTACAGTATGCCCACACTGGCTAGTGCCCGGGGTCTCTGGCACCACCACAGTGGCTGAGATATCAGCGCTGGGAGTTTGGGTTAAGGTTTCTCCCATGGGAATTTGTATTTGACTCTCCCCATCCTCCATGTCTGTGACCACTCTCTCTACCGGCTGGATGTTCCAGCCCTTCAATGAGTATTTGCCATATTCTTTGTCCACTGCTCTTTTTTCAGTGTCGCTCATCACTTTCTTGGTAGGTTTTTTAACAGCATCCATTGTTCTTCCGGTATGGGCTCTTTTGCTTTGTACTCTGCTTTCAGCTTGCTCTTTTTCCGGATCTTTCGTTGAGTCATTATTAGCCTGAAGAGGTTTGATCCCGCCTGAGGTCACTTTCTCGACGGGTTGTGACAAAAGGGATGCCTCGCTGCAAGATGGCACTTTGTCACGTGTGTTGCTTGGTTTCTTATTGTCTGCATCCACCTCTGTGCTGACTAGGGACGCCTAAAGATGCATACATTCATTAGAAAGGGTATGAAGCTACATATAAGATTCCTTAAAGGGATCATATTAACGTTAACGGATGTTCCAATCAAAATATAATGTAACACTTTTTTTTTTTTTTTACACTTGGTTGAAATGCCCCAGTTTCACCTACTGAGGCATTTGATAGTCATATTTTGTTTTAATCAGTATCATCATAGGGCTCCATACATTCTGAAAGTAGGCCTAAAACACCTTTTAACAAGCCAACTCATATTGCAAAAGAAAAATGTGTGCATTTGATTATTTAAAAAAAAAGTTATTTTGTTTTAGTTCAATCTACTTTGGAGTTTTGTTGTTTGATTATGCATTGATTATATGATGATTAGATAATAGCTCACCTGGGAATGGGCTAGGGCTGTGAGGAGAGCTGCACTGTTGCTAAGGGCCTGTCCAGCCCTTCTCTCGAACTGCTCCACGCGCTCCCTTCCGACACAGTCCAATAGGAGGTCTAACTGTGATAGCGCCTCCTTTAGAGTCCCTTGGAGTTGTTTCCCATTGTTCAGTGTAGCCTGTGAGGGATTAAAGGGTTAGTTAATCTAATCTTGATGTTTGGGTCTTATTCATCTTACCTTGAGTTGTCTATGTAGGACAGTATAGACAGCATCCACATTATTCTATTATTTACTTTTGCTACATGAAGTAGCTAGCATGATTTAGCATTGTCCCTGGATTTCCCATTTGTTAACATTTCCCTGTTAGCAAAACTGCATGTAACCCCCTGGTTGCTTTTAGCTTTTTCTAGCACGGACTGATTTAGTTACTGTGTTGCATGTGGGACATATTTTGGAGACGCACTGTTGTTAGGGAACAGCCCGACACGTGAGAGAGTGAGGAGAGGGCAACAATGCAAACTACGTGAGCTAGCAAGACGGCTATTTAATTATTTAATTGTTTTTAAAAGTTAGTTTAACTCGGTCTGAGTAAACCACATTGATTAACTGTTAGTCCCTCATCCCCGACCACAGTGAGGACGGCGTTGGATTTGTTCTGGTCCTGCTTGGAGGCTCGACCATTAGAGATGCTATGAGAGACTGAGCTCTTGGTGATGTGAGTAGCCACTGGATGTGATCTGAGAGAGATAATCTGTATATACAGTGCCTTCAGAAAGTATTCATACCACTTTAATTATTCCACATTTTGTTATGTTACAGCCTGAATTCAAAATGGATTAAATATTTAAAAAATTCACCCACCTACACACAATACCCCAAAACATGTTTTTAGAAATGTTTAGAAATGTACTGAAAATGGAATACAGAAATATCAGAAGTATTCACACCCCTGAGTCAATACTTTGTAGAAGCACCTGTGGCGGCGATTACAGCTGTGAGTCTTTTTAGGTAAGTCTCCAAGAGCTTTGCACACCTGGATTGTACAATATTTGCCCATTATTATTTTAAAAATTCTTCAGGCACTGTCTAGTTGGTTGTTCATCATTGCTAGACAGCCATTTTCAAGTATTGCCATAGACTTTCAAGCCAATTTAAGTCGAAACTGTATCTTGGCACTCAGGAACATTCAATGTAGGCTTAGTAAACAACTCCAGTGTATATTTGGCCTTGTGTTTTAGGTTATTGTCCTGCTGAAAGGCAAATTTGTCTCCCAGTGTCTGTTGGAAAGCAGAGTGAACCAGGTTTTCCTCTAGGATTTTGCCTGTACTTAGCTCTATTTCATTTATTTTTATCCTAAAAAACTCCCTATTCCTTGCTGATGACAAGCACACCCATAACATGATGCAGCCACCACCATGCTTGAAAATATGAAGAGTGGTACTCAGTGATGTGTTGGATTTGCCCCAAACATAACGTTTTGTATTCAGGACATAAAGTTAATTTCTTTGCACATTTTGTTTTGCAGTATTACTTTAGTGCCTTATTGCAAACAGGATGCATGTTTTGGAATATTTATATTCTGTACAGGCTTCCTTTTTTCTGCTCTGTCATTTAGGTTAGTATTGTGGAGTAACTACAATGTTCTTGATCCATCCTCAGTTTTCTGCTATCACAGACATTAAATTATGTAACTGTTTTAAAGTAACCATTGACCTCATGGTGAAATCCCTGAGCAGTTTCAAGGTTCAAGTTTTAATGTCACATGCACAAATAGTGTGAAATGCCTTTCTTGCAAACTCAAAACCCAACAATGCAAGAATCAATAACAATGTATTACTAGAACAAATATGAAATACACAATAAAGTAGGTAAGTAAGTATACTATATACAGGACATATTTAAAAAGTCAGTTCCAATACCATATTTACATTTGCAGGGATACTGGAGTGATGGAGGTAGATATGCATAGGGGTAAGGGGACTAGGCAACAGGATATAAGATAAACAGAGTAGCAGCAGCTTGCATGTCAGTTGGTGTGCGGGTGTGTAGAGTCAGTATAAATGTATGTGCATATTAAGTGTGAGTGAGCAAATGATGGAGTGGGTGTTTGTGTGTGAGTGTGTAGGGCCCTGTGAGTGTGCATAGAAACTTTTGAAATAAAAGGTAAATAAAGATACAAGGTAAACTGAGTCCATGTAGCTATCTTGTTAGCTATTTATCAGTCATATTGCTTGGGGATAAAAACTGTTCAAGAGCCTGTTGGTGTCAGACTTGATGCACCGGTACCTCTTGCCGTGCAGCAGCAGAGAAAATAGTCTATGGCTTGGGGTCTTTGATGATTTTCTAGGCCTTCCTTTCACACCTCCTGATATAGAGGTCCTGGGCTGTCCACACACAACTCTCTATAGCACCATGCGATCGAGGGAAGTGCTATTGCACCACTCCTTGTGGTGTGCCGGTTGCATACACGCTGACTTCGGTCGCCAGCTGTATGGTGTTTCCTCCGACACGGGTTGAGCGAGCAGTGTGGCTTGGTGGGGTTGTGTTTCAGTGGACGCATGGCTCTCGACCATTGCAGCGATGGGACAAGACTGTAACTACCAATTGGGGTAAAACCCACCAAAACATCATAGAGTAGAATTAAAACAAAAAAAACTGGGTTTTTTTCCAAACTTGCAACAAGTTTCTAGCCACGGGGGGAGCATTTTCCTGCTCCCCGCGTCACCGTGAATCTCATAAGGTTTGAAAATCCCTGTTTTTAAAATATCTTTACTCTTGATGACAGTCATCATCAAACTTTTTAACTAGAAATGTGTCGTTTTCACATATGTAGACACTGGTATGGTGCTGCTTCCTGCATGATGAAAGCAGACTCAATACTGGTTTAGTAAATTTTTTGGCTATATACTAATACATCTCCAAAGTAGCCTCTAAGCCTATGTGTCACACTAACAGCCATGCCTGGTCAGAAATGGCTTTGGACACTGAATTCAATCCTTTGAAAACTGCTAGTCTACCCAAGTTGATTACAATGAGAATGTCCTGAATATTAGGGAAAGGGAGATACCTAGTCAGTCACACAACTGAATGCATTCACCGAAATGTGTCTTCTTCATTTAACCGAACTCCTCTGAATCAGAGACTGATGGCTGTGCTTTGCCTTTTCAAAAATAACCCCTCTGAGAAATGCCTCATCTAGAATCGGCAATATGCGTAGTATTTTTCAATGGGGGAGCCGGATGACAAACCCTCTATTTTTCCATTGAGGCAGAGCAGGTCCAAAGATAATGGCCCTGGTTTTAGAGCAAATGGGAAGCTCTATTGGAGAAAACTAGCTAAGGGGTTCCTATCCCTACATGTGTTGTTGCTATATGGCTGGCATATGGAGTATAAGTAGCGCTAAGTGCCCTTTGCTAATATTACACATCCATGGTAGTCGGGCCTCTGCGTTCAACATGACACATACGTTCGTGGAAAAACATCTAAAAAACAACTAGGGATTTCTGAACAACCTCAGTGAACTCTGTGCTGCGTTCAACATGCGAAATGCGTTTGTGGGAAAAGGTTTTTGAAAAACAGTGATTTCAGAACATTTTAAATGGATGGGAGTGCAGCATAAAATCTTAAACGGTCATTCCTAAATCTTTTTAATGAACGAGACAACAAAAGCTATCATATAGATATTGCTTTTTTACTCTCCATGTGGCTGGTCCAGTAAAAACAGCAGTGACTTTCTGATTGACTATTCTTGTTCTTGTAAGATGAAAACTTAAACAATATAACAATATTCTACGTCCCTGTAAAACTCTTGCTCTTTTAGGGTTTAGGTCCAGCTTCCTGGTAAGTACTTTAATTGTGACAAATGTATCTGTAAAAGGTTCTACACAAATAAAATGTGATGGATGGATGGATGTGGGTGGGTGGAGAGGTACTACAGTACCTGTATAGACTTTCGGGGATTTGACTGTGCTGCCTGGTTCCACTGCTGCAGTTCACATATTGCCCCAGACATTCTATGGGCCATGCCGCCTGAAAAAACCTGCATTCGTTCATGTAGAGAGAAACACAGGCTACGGAGACAGAGAGGATAGGTTGAGAGAGAGAAATAAAAATAAAGAAGAGAGAGAGGGATAGAGTAGGAGAGAGAGAGAGGGATGAAGAGAGGAGAGAGAGAGGAGAGAGAAAATGAGAATGATAGAGAAATACAAAGAATACAGTACTCACATGTACCAAAACATTTTTGTCTAAAAATGCAATCCAAATGCTTTGATATGCAGGGGGCAAGGAGCTACAGAACATATATTAATTGGTACCTGTCTAAGTCTTTGGCCACTGTATCCACAGCCAAAGTCACATCGGTTTGAAATTCTCCATATGTGTCCTCTGACCCTACTTCTTTCTCCAGGTGATGAAGCCGTGCCACAAGCTCCCTCAGGCTCTGGTCACAGTCCTGAACAAGATGTGATATAGTAAGTGTGTTTGATGTGTTTGTCTAAGTATGTGATGGACGGGAGAACAGTGTAGAACAAAAAGCTGGACAATTAAGTTAGCCAGCTTATACCTTGTCAATTTTAAGTCTATATTTTCCAAAGGATGATGTTATTTCAATCTATTTTAGACAACTAGCTGGCTAGCTTTTTGATACAGCTTTCTGGAACAGCCTCAAGAAAGACGGTGAGATAGAGATAAGTCTGTTTAAAGGCACAAGATATGGCAAGATGTAATTATAACTACACTGAACAAAAATATAAATGCAACATGTAAAGTGTTGGTCCTTAGCTGAAGCATGAGCTGAAATAAAAAATCCCCAACATTTTCCATACGCACTAAAAGCTTATTTCTCTCAAATTTTGGGCACAAATTTGTTTACATCCCTGTTAGTGAGCATTTCTCCTTTGCCAAGATAATCCATCCACCTGACAGGTGTGGCATATCAAGAAGCTGATTAAACAGCATGATCATTACACAGGTGCACCTTGTACTTGGGACAATAAAAGGCCACTTTAAAATGTGCAGTTTTGTCACACAACACAATACCACAGATGTCTCAAGTTTTGAGGGAGTGTGCAATTGGCCTGCTGACTGCACGAATGTCCACCAGAGCTGATGCCAGAGAATGAAATGTTCATTTCTCTACCATAAGCTGCCTCCAACGTCGTTTTAGAGAATTTGGCAGTACGTCCAACTGGCCTCACAACCACAGACCACGTGTAACCACGCCAGTCCAGGACCTCCACATCTGGCTTCTTCACCTGCAGGTGCTGAGGATTATTTCTGTCTGTAAAAAGCCCTTTTGTGGGGAAAAACTAATTCTGATTGGCTGGGCCTGGCTCCCCAGTGGGTGGGCCTGGCTGCCAAGTGGGTGGGCCAAAGCCCTCCAAGGCCCACCCATGGCTGCACCCCTGTCCAGTCATGTGAAATCCATAGATTAGGGCCTAATGAATTCATTTCAATTGACTGATTTCCTTTTATGAACTGTAATTCAGTAAAATCTTTTAAATTGTTGGATGTTGCATTTATATTTGTGTTCAGTATAATTATACACCACTCATAGGAAACCATTAAATCAATCCAAAGATGGCTTTGCCCATTCATTATTTTTCTATCAATGGTTCTACCATGAGAGCGCTAAAAGTAGGGTGAAGCTGCTGATCCTGGGTCAGTTAAACATTTTCCCCACTAAAGGTTAAGATTAGGATTGGGGGAGGGTAAGCTGATCTTCATCCCGGAGCATATAGCTAGCTACCTGTAGGACGCGCCAGCGCTGCTGGAGCTGCCTGACATCAGTGAATACTTCGGTCGTTTCCGGGTCGTCCCCCAAACGCTCAGCCGAGCCTTGTAGGGCCCTCTGAAGGTTGTCAACCTCCTCCCTGATTCGCTGGTCTCGTCGGGCTACCTGCTCCTCTGCCTGTAGTTGAGCCAGCCAGCTGACGCCCCTCTCCAACTCCTCCTTCTGGTCCTGGAGATCTTTGACTTCTTGAGACAGAGCGGCCTGACCCTTGGTGGTGCAGCTGGCAAGCAGAATGTCCTTAAGAGACTCGAGCTCCACAAAATATTTCTCCATGTGGCCCATGGCCTCCTGCAAAGCCTACTGGGACAGACAGATTTTTGTTGTTGTTGTTTCTTCAGAATATCTCTTACAGTTGAAAATGCAATTAAAACATATTTCTGAAAGGATGAGTTTATATGAGGATGTGTGTGAGTGTGTGTGTGTGTGTGTGTGTGTGTAGTGTGGTGTGGTGTGTGCACACTAATACATCTCACCTCCACAGCCCCTGTATCAGTCTCCAGGACACTAGGGTCTCTGGGCTGGGACTCAATACCCAGCATCCGTTCCTGCAGTGAGTTCAAGGTGTGCCGGCAGTCCTGCAACAGCTGGCCACAGCGATCCTCATTACGGACGCCTCCCTCACGACTCACACACATTCCCTAAAAATTATGATCATTCAAAAAAGCAAGAAACTTCATACAGTTTTTGTAATTGTAATTGTTGAATTACATCTCAGTGTTATTCATCTCAGTGGCTCAGATACTGTAGGAATTCTACCATGAATCAACAGGAAAACATTTTTAATCCAACCAGTAATTCCCCCTTTGACTTCAGAAATCTTGTTTATTATAATATTTTTTAACATAGCCTACTCACATGGAGCTTTTTGACCAAGGCGGGTTGGCAATCCTCTAGTGTAGCCCAGGAAGGGTCCTCCCAATTGGGGTCCTTGGTGCGCTGGGCTAGCTCCTTCCTCTGGGCCCCCAAGGCAGAGAAGGCCGGCCCCAAGGCTGTGGCCTGGTCCAGTAGTGCCCGGGCCTGTTGGGCAGCCTTCCTGTGTTGAGCCAGGCCGGGCCAGGGAAAGAACATGGAGAGCTGGGTAGTCTGGTGCTGGAGCTGGTCTACTCTGGACCGGGCCTGCTGCCTCTGGACCAGAAGAGAGGAGGAGAGCTCGGGCTCACCCTGCAGGAGACTGAGAGTGAAAAAAGACAGAGACAAATAGAGATGCCTTTCATGGACACTAACAAATCTACATCAAAAAGGCTGTATGTATTTTACATTTTAGTCATTTAGCAGATGCTCTTATCCAGAGCGATTTACAGTTAGTGAGTGCATACATTTTCATACTGGCCCACCGTGGGAAACGAACCCACAACCCTGGCGTTGCAAGCGCCATGCTCTACCAACTGAGCTACAGGGGACTGTATCAACTTCATCTCTATGTTGATAATTGTGCTTGAGTGCAGAAGCTTTTTTAACAACCAAATCTTGAGAGCTGTGTGCGTAAAAAATATTGCATCGATGTCAATAGGAAATGTGTCTAAGCTTGCTAGCTGGGAACTATGGCACCTACAAATTACCTACTTTATTCCACCTTGTTGTAATGCTTTGTGTCTTTATCTAAATTTGTACTAAGTAAGTTAACTTTGGACAAGTAAGCCTTGTCCGAGCCAGAACAGCCCATAGGTGCAGGAGCATGAGGCAGCTTGAAGTAGAAGTACACCCACTGGACAGGAAACTAATCTGTAACAGGACCTTAGTCCGAAAAAGCATGTTTAGCTTTAAACAACAGATCAAAAATATATTGTATCACAGCGCCTCTCTTCTTTCAAGATCAAATTTAACTGTACTGTATACAACAATATGAATCTATATAAATAGTGTGTAAATAGTATTTTTGTTGTCTTTCCTATATATAACTCTTATTTGTTTTATTTAACGTAACCTTCTTGTCTATAACTGTTCTGTACTTTGTGTGTGGACCCCAGGAAGAGTTGCAGCTGCATGTGCAGTAGCTAATGGGGATCAGAATAAACTAAACTCCTCAATCCATGTCCTTAATGTTGAGTGCCAAGCTGAGAGGCATCTGTTTCCATTTTTAGTCTTTGGTATGATTCGACAGGGGATCAAACCCCCAACCTTCCAATCTTAGGGCAGACACTCTAACCATAAGGTCAGAGTTGGTATCTAACTTTGACTATAACATTATTGTGGAACAATATTGTCAGCAAAATTGTACGTAGAGTTTCAGTTATTCGAAGGGAAAGATGTGTATATTGTTTTGTGTTTCATTGTCGCAATAAAAATATCAAATTTGTCTTGAAATGAGAAAGCATCCAATAGATGCATTGACACTGCCATCTAGTGTTACATAATGCCACACACCATACAATATTCCACAACATTCTAAACTTCAAAGATGAGCAGAAAAGGTTTGTGTTGTTTTTGATAATTATTTACTGTGTAATTCTGTAATTTAATTTAATTCAGGTCAGATTGCTTGGAAAGACAGCACTCTGCAGTAAGGATGATGTCACAGTGATATTGTGATGTCACCGGTAGGTTCTTAGAACTTTTGTCAAAGATCATCACATACTTGTTGGTCATTATAAAAGCTTGCCTGCTTGGTGAGACTTAAAACGAAAACAAAATGGATATACTCAACTGCTGAGAATTCTTCACAAGAATGATTCCTGTCATACATTTGCATAAAGTGGATTGCCCAGGTAAGGTTATTTTCATATTTTCAATTGAGTAGAATCTTGTTAACTTAAAATTAAACTATGACTGGATTTTAATCTAGAAAAGTGGAAGTGACTACCTGTGAGGGGGAGTCTACTAGGGAGTAGTGGTGGCCTAGCAGTAGTAGGCTAGTAGCAGTAATAGTTAGTAGTAGTAATAGTTAGTAGTAGTAGTAGTAGTAGTAGTAGCGGCAGCAGCAATAGTAATAGTACTAGTAGTAGTTTGATAGTAGTAGTAGTAGTGTTGGCCTAGTAGTAGTAGTAGTAGTAGTAGTAACAGCAGCAGCAGCAGTAGTAGTAGCAATAGTGGTGGCCTAGTAGTAGTAGTAGTAGTAGTAGTAGTAGTAGGCTTTTACAGTACCCCAAACCATTCTGTGATTCACGTAAACTATTGTGTTAAACTAAAAGCAAGAAGAGTATGGTCTTTATTTGATAAAAGTGTTGAAGGATGATCTCTTTGTATAGGTCTTGTTGTTTTTAGCTTTGTCTTAAAATGTTTCGCTTTGCTTTGTAACCTTCACGTATTCAACACAATTTGTAATTGTAGATACAGTTTTTCTAGGCCTATAATTATGCTCTCCTCATTCGTAGTTTTCATGGGTGATGTCATAAACAGTGAGAGGAGACTCTTACTATGCCAGTATTAAATATGAGTCTAATTTTTTAAAGTATAATGTAAAAAAATAAGTAAAGGTTGTAACATATCAGTAGCCTTCTTCTGCTACATGCAATCTAATCCATCAGTTGATAATATTATGTTGTCTTTCATTTGCCGCCATGTTATCGAAGCTTTTCAAATCTTTCACTATAAACCAGCATCATTTTACATCAGGTTGACTGTCCTAGTACGAACGTACTAGTTTCTTTGTAAAATATTGCATATATTCACAACATTGTACATTTTTGTAAGCAAAAACTAGCTTTGGCCAATACATTCATCCTAACTATAGTTCATTCTGTTCTATGTTTGCAGGATGCAGGCCTGATCTAACATGGCTTCAAAAAGTTACATCACAGAACCTTGGTTCAGCTCCATTCTGTGATCAGTATACTAGAAAACATGGCCCTTGCTGCAATCATTCTACTGGACCTTTATTGAGCAAGCCAGGGTGCAGTGCATCAATTGACCTAACACCACAGGGGCAGCCAATGAGTGATGCCCCTGTGATGAGAACACTTCCAGGGCTTGCGGCCGGAGCTACTGGGCTGACCTACACCAAAAACCAGCCCACTACTGATCCCTGGTATTTCGAGGGCCATGAAGAAGAGGACAGTCTCTCTCCTGCTTCAGTGTACATGGACTGCCTTGAGGACCTTAGCCCATCTCCCTCAGCAGGATCCCCTCAAGCCGACTCTCCCCCAGACTCTCCTGCTTTATTTATCATAGAAAGTGATGAGGGGGAGCAGTTCTCGGAACTCAGTCTCTCTCCATTTCCAGTGTTCCTTGAGTGTGAGCAGTGCAACGACTATAGCTGTTCTCTTTTAGGAGAAAGGATTGAGACATCTCCAGAACCTGGGGGCAAAATTAAATCATCTTCTGAAAAATGGCAAGAGATCGAGAAAGTTCCAGAGTGCATGGAAAAGATTGAGCTGTCTCCTAACTCTGGGCAAATATCTGACGTTTCCCCTGAGCCAGAACCACAAATCGAATTGTCCAGTGAGCATGAGACCTTAAAAGGGCCATCTAACCTCTGGCAGGAGATTGAGTCAGCTTGTGAACCATTGCAAATGATTGAGCAGTCTCCTGAGCACAAACAAGAAGTTGAGTTGTTTGAGGAGCCCCTGCAATGGAATGAGCAAAGCAAAGAGCCTCAGGAAGTGCTCCAGTTGACTCTGCCACCAAAGCAAACAGTTGAGCAGTGCCTTCAAGACATTGAGCTGCCTCATAAATCCATGCTTGGGAATTATCCATATCCAAATTCTGGTCAAGAATTGGAAGTGTCAACTGAGCCCGAACAACAGATTGAGTTTTTTTCAAAACCCCACCAAAGAACTGAAATGTCATCTGGACCTATGATTGGCTTATCTCCTGAGCACAAATCAGCGGTTGAACCACCACTTGAGCATATAATATCTTCCACTGAAACACAGCAGATTGATATGCCCAATGATCTCCAGCAAATAACTGTGCCATCCCCAGAACCTGACACAGTGTCCAAGGCTCCTACTGAGCCCTGGCCAGAGACTGAATCATCCTTTGGTCCATGGCAAGACATTGAACCATTTGCTGAGTGCAAACAAGGGACTGAGGTGTCACCAAACTCCTGGCAAATATTGAAAGTTTCTGAAGTACCCCAGCCCAAACAACTGACTGAATTATCCACAAAGAAACAAAGAGAGTTTAAGCTTCCTTCTGAACCCATGGAAAGGAATGAGGTGTGTACAGAGCAGAGGCTAGGGCCATCAATGGAGACTCAGGGAGTGTTTAAGGTACTTATGCCACTAAGACAAAGGGCTAAGTGGTCGTCTGGTTGCATGCAACTGATCCAACTGTCTGTAGAGCCCATGGAAGGTATTGATCTTCCTCCAAACAATGTGCAAGTGTTTGAAGCTTTTTCTGGGCCCAAACAAAACATTGAGGTTTCTTCTAAAACACACCAAGGGACTGAGTTGTCCCACGGACACAGGCAAGGGATTTACTTATCTCCTGAGCACGAGCATGGTATTGAGCCAGGACAAGATCCTCAAAGAGTGTTCAGGCTACCTCCTGAACCCATGCGAAGAAATGAGTTGTGCCAAGAAGCTGAATCGAATACAGACTCCTGGCAAGTGTTTACAGTGTCCAGTGAGTCCAATCAAGAGATTGAGACAGCCAAAGACCTTCAAGAAGTGTTCAAGCGACTTACCACACACGGGCAAAGAACTGAGCAGCCATATGGATGCATGCAAGGGTTCGAACTGTCCTCTGAATCCACACACACGATCGACCCATTACCTAACTCTGGGCAATTGTTTGAAAAGTCCACAGAGGACGAAGACATTGACATTTCTTCTAAACTTCACCAAGGGAATGAGTTGTCCCGAAAATACAGGCAAGGAATTGAGTCATCTCCTGAACATGAGCAAGGCATTGAGACATCTTTTGGGACTAAGCTTTCTATTGAATCTCAAGAATGGACGGAACAATCTCCAAATTCCTGGCAAATAAATGCAATGTCAGACGAATCCCAACAAACCAAACTGTCCACAGAGGAAGAGTCTACGCTGCTTCCTGAACTAAAGCAAATTAATGAAAAGTGTCCTAAGCTCAAGCAAGAAGTAGAATTGACCCCTGACTCCTTGCAGGTATTTGAGGTGTCCAATGAACTCATGAAACAGACTGAATCAACCACTGAGTCTCATGGGGTGTTCAAGGTTCCTCTACCACCAAAACGATGGGTTAGGAGGTTTCCAGGGTACATTCAAGGGAGTGAGCTGTCTCATGAGTCCATGCAAATAATTGATTCCTTTGCAAACTCTGGGCAAATATGGAATATGTCCACTGAACCCAAACAACAAATTCAAGTGTCTACTAGACTCAACCAAGGGACTGAGAGCTCCACTGAGCCACATGAATGGATTGAGCGTTCTCCTATCTGCTGCCAAATATTTGAAATGTCCAATGAATGTCAACAAATGACTAAATCCTCCACAGAGACTGAGGAAAAGTTTAAGCTGCCTCCTGAACTCAAGCAAAACACGGAGCTGTCTTCTAAGCACAAGCAAGGATATGAATTGACACCTGACTCTTGGCAAGTGTTTCAGGTTTTCAATGAGTCCCAGGAACGGCTTGAGCCAGCCAAAGAGTCTCAAGGAGTGTTCAAGATACCTCTGCCACCAAGGAAAAGGGTTGAGCGATCTCAAAAGTGCATGCAAGGAATTGATCCCTCTGGCCAAGTGTTTAAGGGCTCTGCTGAGCCCCAACAGCAGATTGAGGTGTCTTCTCAACCCCACCAAGGGACCAAGTTGTCCCCTAAACCCAGGCAAGAGACTGAGCATGAGGACATGATTGAGCAATCTCTTGAGTCCAGGCACAGGACTGAGATTTCTATTGAGCCTCAAACATGGAACTTCCTAGAAAAGCTTGATGTGTCCACCGAGCCACAACAACTGACTCTGGGAGAGTTTAAGCTGCTATCCACACTCAGGCAAAAGACTGGGAGGTCTTCTGTGTGCATGAAAGGGTTTGAAGTGACTTCTGATTCTAAGCAAGATACTGAGCTTTTTGAAACCCAGCAACAGATTGAGATAGGTCTTGAGCTACAGAAAATAACTGAAATGTACCATAGTTTAAAGTGTCAAGCAGAGCCATCCCTGGAATCCTCGCTACAGACCAGGCCATCTCCAATGTCTGGGCAAGTGTTGGAGGTGTTCCCTGAGCACTCTACCGAACCCACTTCTGAATCCCTGCAGGGAAATGAATTATCATGTGACAGCATTCAAGGAATTGATCCAGCCAATGAGCCCATGAAAGGAATAGGGTTCTCTCTTGAGTTCCAACAAATGAGTGACAACACTGTCTCAGAGCAACCCCTCCACAGCCCCACCCCCTTCTTTTGACTTTTCGTCCTCTCCTCCACCACCTATGTTCTTCTGTGATGTAAAATCATATAACAATTTAAGACCCATGCCATCCAGCCCTCCGCAGGATGATGATTTTGATGAGGCAGAATCTTATGGCACCTCATGGAGTCCAGAGTTTATGGCAAGTGAACAACCTGAGCTGGCAGAAGAAGATTCCCATATATCCTTACAGAGTCATGAGCCAATGCAAAGGGTCAAGAGATTGACCCCATACCCATACACTAGACCAAGACCCATTGAGGACCATGAGAATGAGGATAGAGACAGTATTCTAAATAATGTCAACCCGGCAGACATACCTGACACATCTGGAGGAAGTAGAAACCTGCCTGAGATTTTAGAGTTAGAAGCTGAAGATGCAGATGATGAGTCTGATAACAAGGACAAGGAAGAGGGCTTCTGCTGTAATGGCAGAACCCAAAGCCCCCAACTAGAAAGTCCATTGGCTGGCACATCTGGGAATACAGGATCACCCAGGCACCAGGCACCAGGTCTTCAACATGCAAAAACAAGTAAGTCAAAGCAAGTTTCTTTCGGAAATGTCAAAATTCACGGCAAGCTTGTCAAGTCAACCACCCATACCTCTTATGAGCACAAGCCTAAGGTTGCTCAAGGTAGAAAGCGTTCCAGAAAATCAAGCCGTGAGGAGATCGGTGACGAGATAGAAATGTCTCTCAGAAGGAGCACTGTGGCCCGCCGCACCAGTACGATTTTTTCCCACTCTCAGACACCTAAGCCTTGTGGCATTGTGTCAAGACGCCAAAGCGATTATGGTGAAGAGGATGAGAACTGCTGTAGCCGGAGTTCTAAGAGCCAAAGGCTTGACAACCCCTCTCTAATGATTCTATATTCAGGTGAGGGTGTACCTTCTTATTTGCTAGATTTCCTTCCAACCCCTGGCAGACTAAGTCCTACTCTTGAGGGTAGTGCTAGGATGAGCTCTTCCAGCCATGCCCTGGGCCAACAGGGTCCCTCACTCACAAGGAACAGAAGTGGAATGACGATGAGGGCAACACTGAACCCCCCAGCAGAGTCAGAGACCGACAGAACAGAAGAAGAGAGAGTCAAACAGGACAACCGCCCCGGAGGACAATGACTGATGCATAGCATCCTCCTCAACCCACCCCCCATCTTATCTTCTATTCTTGCTTTTACTCACTATTCTTGAACAATAAACAAATTCAGCATCATAATTGAGCCTATATTGTAGTCATTTTACAGTGCTATTGTGGAAGACAATATGACAATTTGTGGCATGGATCTGGAGTGTGTTTGTGCTTAATAGAGTAAGAGAGAGTGAGAGTGAGAGAAGAAAACTGCATGTACAAGTCAACTTTAAATAACTCAGAGGTAGTTAGTTACATTTGCCAAGACCCACCCTTAGTTTACAGTTTACACTGTTGGTGGAAACAGAGACTGAGGAGTACACCTTTAACTATTCACAATCATTCCATCGATACTTTCCTACTATCAACTAATTACACAGAGGTCATGCCTTTCTGACAGAAACCTCAAAAATCATAGAAATTGATTAGTGTCTCGAGTCTCATTCGTTCACCCACCTGTGGTGTTGGTCTGCAGACTGCAGTATGGCTCCCCACTGCACCTCTGTGTAACTGACGGTCTGCATGACGTCCAGTTTCAGACTCTCACCCAGGCCCGGCCTGTGGGCCAGCCTTTGGCCTGCTTCCTTCAGCTCCTCCATACGAGACTCTCCCTCTGCCTTGGCACTCAACACGCTCTGCCAGACACAACAGAGGTAGCAAGAGACAAAGGTTTCATGTTTAAAGGTAAAATCTGTGACTTTAATTTCAGGTAATTTCCTTTTTTTGTGATTGGCTCTTGGTAAATGTATTGTTTTATGTGCTATTAGAGGATATCTGCACCACCACCAAATAACCCCCAGGCGGAGTTTGGAGTAAGCCCGTAGACAGGTTCTTACCTGTGCAGCCTGTAGTCTCTGCTCAGCCTGGCTGTGTGTGCATGGGGCTCCAGTGGCCAGAGAGTCAGCCTGCTGTTGCAAGACTCTAACCCAGGCTTGGGTGTCCTGGGCCAGAGTCTGGAAGGCCTGGGTGTGGCTGGTCAGAGAGCTCTGGTTCTCCTTGGAGGAAAGCAGATGGGTGCGGAGGCTGTGGTAGCGCTCTAGAAGTTTCTCACTCTCTTTTAGTAGGGGGGAATGCTTTAGGGTGCTCCCATGCAAGGATGTTATGCGTCTACTGAGGGCCTCTGTGTGCTTACTACATTTGGGGGAGGAGAGACAGATGAGTTAAAACCATCACCATGACCTTTATGTCCATCATCATCATTTTTGCAAATGTCATCATTGTAGTTAATGCAATTTTAGATTATGTGACCTGTGTTCGACTACATCCTCCTGCAAGTGGCTAAGCTCCTCCCCTTTCTCCACCTTCAGCACTGCAGCTTGCAACCACTCTTGCAGACGGGCACACTCCTCCTGCAGACTACCACACAAACACACACACGTTAGTAAAAACACTACTGCAAGTAAATCATAACTAATGTTATTTGCATACCATAAAATAAAGTGCAACCAAAACCACACTAAAAATCACAGATGATGGATTTTGGAGTACATGTGGGGGAACATGGAATCTGATAGTATGCAACACATTATACACCCAAGATGGACTAATATCTGAATAGATATACGTGTAACTATCAATAGGTATGCTTGTGACAGCCAGTACCTGTGCAGGGCCTTGATATCCCTCTGGGCCTGCACCCTCATTTCACTGAGGCGCTGACGGGCTGCGCAGACGAGCTCATGCAGCCGGACACCATCTGCAGCTAGGCTCTGCAAGCTCTGTGGGCTGGCCACAGAGGTCATGAGGTGCAGCTCCTCCAGGAGGCCCTCCGCCTGCTTTCCCCATGTCTGAAGCTGTGCAGACAGCTCCTGCACATGAAAGCAGGTTTTTGAGCAATGAGTACCAAGGCTAGTGGCAGGAGGAGAATAATGTTATGGAAAGCAATGTTTTTTAACACTGGGAACAAATTTTGCATCCGTTTAGGATTATTTTAGACACTAATAAGAACATATGATAGGTTCAAGGGAATCTACTGATCATTATAATCAATTTTTGTTTCATTATATTCAATCAATCAGTGACTCAATCAATCAATGATGCTCAGGAGCATAGTTCTTAATCATGCCTCACCTGAACCAAAGAAACTAAGGGTACCCTCTGAAATGGGGATATGGGTCAAACATAAGAGATACCATATGGGAAAATATTGACCCTCACCTGAATCTGTGTGAGGAGCTTTGGGCCCTCGGCAGCACTGAGCGTGTCCAGTGAGTCCTGGATGCCCTGAAGAGAGGAGTGACACTCTGCCATCTTGGCTGCCACTTGTCCCTTGGCCACCACCAGGTGCCTGTAGACGTCCCCGAGGTCGGAGAAGAGCTCCTTCACCTGCTCCATCTTCTTCCTCAGCTGGGTCTCGATCACCTGGGTGAGGAAGAGGAAGTGGAAGAGTTGGTCACTGCTGAGCATCATTTGGAAAATTTAACAAAATACATTTCATTAAATTGTTCTCTAAATTGTGTCTCTGAGAGAGAATTACTTTCTACTTTGTAAACGAGCACTCATTCTCAAGTATTGATAAATAATTTCATTGAAGTATTGAACAAGGATACATTTTGGAGAAACGCAAAGACCTGTGCAGGCCAACCCAGTGCCATATAGACTTATTCAGACCAACTCAGGCAATCTCAGACCCACACAGGCTATCTCAGGCCCATTCAGGCTATCCCAGAACAACAGAGGCTATACCACTCCCAGAGGCTATACCACTCACACAGGCTGTCTTAGACTCACACAGGCTGTCTTAGACTCACACAGGCTATCCCAGACCCATCCAGGCCCATTTAGGCCTTTGCAGGCCCCTAGGATCACCCAGACCTACCCTGGCCCACACAAACCTGTTTATCCAATATGGAGTTAGTGCCAAGAGAAATAATTTAGCATTTGTATCCAGAAATTTAATTTAATATAACTAATATCACTCCATATTTTCAGATCCACTCAAGTCCCACTCCCAGCAGGCCTACCTCTCAGGCCCACTCACCTGCAGCTCCAGTGGGGGCTCCTTGCTCTGCAACAAGACCTGGATCTCAGAGGCCCTCCTGTGAAAGCGCCCCATACTCTCCTCCTGGACCTGGATCTCGTCCTACAGTAAGAACACAACATGGGTTCATGATCAAGGTTGGGGCCCAATCCATTTCAATTTCAATATATTCAGGGAATTAGTTGAAATCCCAATTAAAAAACTGGAGAGAAAAAAGTCATCATTGAGATAAGGAAATACATAGCACTCTTGGAATCTTTAACTGGAATCAACAGGCAGACAGACAGACCATCACGATTCCCCTTTCAGAGTGAAAGGACTTGAGTTGCCAGAGGGCTTTATGTTACCTGCATGGCTGTGACCTCTTGTTCGCTGTGGAAGGGGTGTGACTGCACCAAGCAGGCCATTTTGTGGCCGGTCCAGCTCTCCACCTCCCCGCCCAGCTGCAGCAGCCCATCCCACAGGTCCAGCCCCATGCGCAGGTTGTCCAGGTGAGTGTCCGTCCTCTCTGTCACCTGGGAATATCACAGCTCTCAGGCTTGACGTTCTAGGCAATAGTCCATTCAGGGTACACATTTATTTGAGTACCTACCCTATGAGTCTTGGCTTGCGTTCGGTAGACCAGAGCAAACATTTTGACCCAAAGGGTTAGTACATTTCACATTTTAGTCATTTAGCAGACGCTCTTATCCAGAGCAACTTACAGTTAGTGAGTGCATACATTATTTTTATTTTTTTCACACTGTCCCCCCGTGGGAATCGAACCCACAACCCTGGCGTTGGAAACGCCATGCTCTACCAACTGAGCTACATCCCTGCCGGCCATTCCTTCCCCTACCCTGGGCCAATTGCACGCCGCCCCATGGGTCTCCTGGTCGCGGCCGGCTACGACAGAGCCTGGATTCGAACCAGGATTCGAACCAGGATCTCTAGTGGCACAGCCTTAGACCTCTGCGCCACTCGGGAGACACAGTACTAGTGCATTTGGGTAAAAACTGTTATTACACTACCCTAAAGTGACAAAATAGGAGAGCCAAAGTCCTGTGAAAAATTTGACACAAATTGAAAACATGTCTTTCTGCTGAGGCATTATAGGGCCCCCTGTGGTGTAACTACTTGTACTTGTATTGGTCTCTGGCAGGGGGGTGAGAACTCACATCTAGCCAGTTGTCCATCAGGGTGTCAGCCTCGCTCTCAAACGGAGTGTCAGGGCAGTCAGGGATCTGGCGCAGCTGAGACTGCAGCTGCTTGCAGAAGCCGCGCATCTCCTCCACTTCCTCCCCGAGACCACTCAACTCTGCCTTGGTGCTGTGGACCTGGTAAATATACACGCACATGCACACACAAACACATATAAATACAAACAAAGGCACACAAAAAAATTAAAGTATGAAAAATAAATACACAAAAAAACATTACCAGGTGAAGAGATACAGTATTATGTACGTATGAAAGCACATTTGAGGGAAAATGTTATGATCTTATGCTGCCATCGTGTGGTGGGAAAAAAATTGATCATTATGGTTGTGGTTTTGTTATCTGTTGCATTGTTCTTGTGGTTGTGGCTGTTGTTGTTGTTGTTGCTGTTATTGTTATTGTTGTCATTACTATACGTTCTAGCTCTTTACCTTAATAAGGAGCCTCTGTAGGTTGTCTTTGCCCATGTACGAGGCCTGTTCACTGATGGTGCGCTCGGCCCTCTGTAAGGTGCTGCTTAGACGACCGCGTACCATTTGGAACCTCTTCAGTAATTCTGTTAGACCTCCACAATGACCCAGCCTGTGCAATGCACACACAAGGAGTGATCACAAACAGCACAGTCACACACAGCAGTGTCACACACAGCAGTGTCACAAAAAGAATGATCACACACATAACATAGTCATACAAAGGATGATCACACACAGCGCGGTCACACACACACACAGCAGTCACACGTAGAGATTCATACATGTTCAAATTCAACTGTTAACTGATATCGACTCAGCACAATCACACACTCGGTCACATCCACAGTGTGGTCACACACATAGAGCACTTGACCTCCATTTTAACCTCACTCTGTCTTTTCCCTCCTCTCTTCTCCATTTGTCTCTTATTTTTTGCTCCTCTCCCTCATCTCTCCTCTACTCCTCTTTTCTTACCTCAGTAATGCCTCTGTTGGTCTGCTCCTCCTCCTCTCCCCTCCTTCTTTCGGCCTTAAGCCCTTCCCCCTGTTCCTGTACCTTCTTTCTTCTTTTCCCCCTCTATGGTGTCCCCTCTTTTTTGGGGCAGTATCCTCCTCCGCAATGACCCTGTCACTCCACCTCTCCTTCACCTCTCCTCTTCCTCTCTTACCCCTCAGTAATGGTTCTGTTGGACACCTCCCTCCTATCTTTTCACTCCTCCACTCCATTATTTCAACTCTCCTCTCTTCTTCCTGTCTTACCTCTCTGTAATGGCTCTATGGGTCTCCTCCCACAATGTCTCCAGCTCCTGTGTGGCTCTGCCGCTTTTGGGGCTGGGGGTCGTCTGCGCAGCCAAGCAGTCTGCAGTCTCTAGACTCTGCAGCTCAGAGCGCAGCGCAGCCAGACGCCCCTCCAGGTCTGCCAATGCACGCATCCTGAGGAGGAGGAGGAGGAAGACAGGGAGAAAGAGCGTGTTTGCTCATCCACAAGTGCTACAGAGAGGGTGTGTATGTGTGTGTGTGTGTGTGTGTGTGTGTGTGTGAGCATGTTTGTCACACACCTGTGCTGCACTGCAGTGAGTGTCGGCTCCTTCAGTCCCTGCTGCTCCACTGCCCTCTGAATCTCCCTCAGGACCGCCAGTAGGGCCATCCTCCTCTGGCCTGGACTCCTCTTCTCCTCCCCCTCTTTCCCTTCCACCTGGCCCTTCCTCCTATGGCCCGATGATTCTTCCTCTTCCCTCCTTCTTTGGGCCTTCTGCATGTCAGGCCCCTCCCCTTTAAGGCTTAGCTCCTCCTCCTCCTCCTGCTTCTGTCCGCTCCCAATTCCTCTTCCGGCCAACTCGAGGTCTGCCTCATCCAGTCGCTGTGACAATGCTGCCACTGTGTCACGACAAGTCGCAGCAGCTCCTTCCATCGTCAACGCCATTCCGGCCACCTCCAGTAGACCATCCACGCTCCCGGCTTCTTCCCCAGCCTTCCTCACACTCTGCCGGATAGACAGCAGCCCGGAATGCCTGCCTCGGGCCCGGGTCGTACCATCTCCATTTTGCCAGTGGTCCAAGGGAACAAGCGCAGCCTGTATCCCAGCGTTGGCCTCTCGTATCTTGGCTAGAAAGCGATCGAGGGCCCCGGCGGCCGAGCTTACCCTCTTCAGTGTCTGTCTGAGTTGGTGGAGGCGGTGGCTGCAGCCCAGGAGGGCGTGGCAGAGGGGCGGGGGCATAGAGGGGTCTAGGGCCTCCCCCTCGGAGGTCTGCCCTGACACGCACATCAGCTCTGCATGGAGCCGCTGGTCCATTTCCTGGGGGATAAGAAGACAGTAGACACTTAAAGGCCCAGTCTTTGATCTTGATTAAATTACCCATTGATTCTTGAAGAATATCACTTATTAACGGCTCATGAGCTTAGTGTGTGTGTGTGTTGAACAAAATACATACAACTCATCAACTGCTGTGTGTCAAGTCAAGTGATGTGTGGACACTGACGTGTACAGTATACCTTAAAGTCCGCCACAGTCCAGGGATCAGTCAGGGCATAGGCTGAGATGGCTATGGGCTGCCTGGTGATGCGGTCGAGCTGGTCTGAGATCAGTGATATCTGAGAGTCTGCTGATTCCATCAGCTCCACAGTGGTGTCCAGAGAAGCCATTCTGAGAGAGAAACACAAGCCATTTCATTTCACACACGCACACATACATGTATGCATACACAAACACAAACACATGCACACACACACACACACACAAATGCAGGAGTAACTACCAAGTATTTAATAGGAAATTATGTGGTAACAATGGGTAATTTGCACTAAAGGAAATTCAACACAATTGGTCCCTATGTGTGTTCGCATCTTTTGAAATTCGGAAGGGAAGGGGACATTTTGCCCATGCTTTGGCTGAGAGTTCCTGTATAGGGGGGTGAAGACTTCGCTAGTCTCGTTAATATCTTTTATCATACGTCTCCCCCAAATGTACTTTTTCAAATAAATCAAATGAACTTGAAAGTGAAACTGGACCTTGTCTGCAGGCAGATCTGCTGGCCTCTCCACTGCTGAACGAGCTCGGACCCTTCACTGTACCCCTCCAGTCCACCTCCCTCTGCACTCTGCTGCTGGGACACCTGGGAGGACTGCAGCTCAAACTCAAACCAGAGCACCTCAGTCTCCTGCTTAAGAGCCTGCCGACACATACACACACACACAGACATTTTTGAAACGCACACACGCACATTTTTAAAACACACACACATTTTTAAACTGACTGAAATGGGGAGGTACTACTTGAACGTGTGCAATAAGATATTCACATTTTCCAATTCCGCTGCAATTTTTGTTTTAAACAGTGTGTCCTACTGAACACAACTGTGGCGGGAAGGCAGCTGAGACCATATAAATGATCTGTGTCACCCATGAGTGTTCTAGTCCAATTGGTATGAGCCTGGGCTTTGTCCCTTCTAGTAGTTCTATTTCTATTTAATGTATTTTTTTTAATCTTGTGTAAGCTGCAAAGCTATTCAATGTTCCTGCATAGTAAACTGCCAAAGTGCATCATTGTGGCGCGTGTATTTATATACGTGTGAATAAACCATTCTATGGCTGAGACTGACCTGTAGCTCCTTGAGGTGGCTGTGCAGGGCAGAGGTGGTGACTGGCTCGGGCTGAAACTCTCTCTCCAGACTCTGTCTGTTTCTCTGGAGCTGGGAATGGAAGGCTGAATGGGAAGCTCTGTACCTGAATAGTCAAGGTTCAACTTTTTTATTAGTTACATTTTTTAAAGAAACATGAAATTTGTTTCCACAGTGCAAAGAAATTTAAGACAGGAATTATACACGTAAAAAGAACCAGCAAAAATATATCAAATATAAAAAGTTGTTCAATTGATTCAGTGCAGTCATTTAATAACAACACATTTGATCTATGAGCATCTTTCAAAACAACCACTGAACATGAAAACTGGAGGTGAGAATAAAGCATCACTCACATTAGCAACTTTCTCCTGCATTAAACAAAACTATCAAAACTATCAAATGTCAACAAGTGCGACAAGTTTTCAAATGGAGCGTTGGTTGAAACGGTTTGGTATTGTGGTCGATTGGCCATGGCAACTTGTTATTGTAGTGGTTAGCACAGTGTCTATAAACAGTTTATAGCTTTCTTATAGCATTCTATATCTATATATGAAAGTGTATATTTAACTAAACATTTTACAGTCATTCCAATCTGTTTTATGTATCCATAACTCAGCATCAACCCATGATCCAACCGTTTTTCTTTTCAGATCATCCTATCCAGGCTTACAAACAGTGTAGGCTAATGCAAAGATTTGAGCTCGCCTTGAACAAATTGAAAAGAGGCTTTAATGGAAGAGAGTTATCAGCATGCGTCGACTGTCTTTAAAAAAAACATTTGTTCACACTAGCCAACAAATTGTAGAGATGGCACCCTTACCTCTCCACCACTTCCTGCATCAACGACCCCTCTTCCTGTGGGGGGGTGGTGGCGGCGGCCGGGATGACTGTCCTTTCAGGTGCCTGCTGCTCGGTCTCCACGCTGTCACCCCTGACGATCACCTAGGAGACAGGAGAGCAGGCGTATGGTAACAGCGGGGTCAGGGGAGGCAGTAAAGACGGACAGTGGCTCTAGCACACTCTAGGATGAAGTTTCTCCCTAGGTACAGATATAGGATCAGCTTCCCCTCCCTTAATCCTTTTCTTAACCATTAGGGCGGAAAATGCAATACTGACCCAGGATCAGCGTCTAGGGGCAACTTCACCCTACACCCTCAAGCACGACCTTATCCAATTACTGGGGATTAACTCCTACAGCTGTCGCTGTCTGAAGAGGTGCCAGGAGCAGCCAACCAAGACTGCCTCTAGGTATGAGGTTCTTAGGAAGGTGTTTTAACACTTTTAAGGTGTTTTAACACTTTATTCAGACTGTAAGTAATTGAGATGAGGTGAAACAATGGGAAGGGGGAATGCAGGTGCTAAACCCAAGTCTCCGGTGGGGAGTTGTAAAGATGACACGTGCCAGGGACTGTTACCACTACACTATGGCTCTGCACAATGGCCAGCTAGCTAGCTAGTAGGCCTAGTTCTTGAAATGTCAACTGCCATTAAAATGTAACCAGAGCCATCTGAGAAGGCTAGATATATATACAGTTGAAGTCGGAAGTTTACATACACCTTAGCCAAATACATTTAAACTCAGTTTTTCACAATTCCTGACATTTAATCCTAGTAAAAATGCCCTGTTTTAGGTCAGTTAGGATCACCACTTTATTTTAAGAATGTGAAATGTCAGAATAATAGTAGAGAGAATGATTTATTTCAGCTTTTATTTCTTTCATCACATTCCCAGTGGGTCAGAAGTTAACATACAATCAATTAGTATTTGGTAGCATTGCCTTTAAATTGTTTAACTTGGGTCAAACGTTTCAGGTAGCCATCCACAAGCTTCCCACAATCAGTTGGGTGAATTTTGGCCCATTCCTCCTGACAGAGCTGGTGTAACTGAGTCAGGTTTGTAGGCCTCCTTGCTCGCACATGCTTTTTCAGTTCTGCCCACATATTTTCTATAGGATTGAGGTCAGGGCTTTGTGATGGCCACTCCAATACCTTGACTTTGTTGTCCTTAAGCCATTTTGCCACAACTTTGGAAGTATGCTTGGGGTCATTGTCCATTTGGAAGACCCATTTGCGACCAAGCTTTAATTTCCTGACTGATGTCTTGAGATGTTGCTTCAATATATCCACATCATTTTCCTTTGTCATGATGCCATCTATTTTGTGAAGTGCACCAGTCCCTCCTGCAGCAAAGCACCCCCACAGCATGATGCTGCCACCCCCGTGCTTCACGGTTGGGATCGTGTTCTTCGGCTTGCAAGCGATCCCTTTTTTCCTCCAAACATAGCAATGGTCTTTATGGCCAAACAGTTCTATTTTTGTTTCATCAGACCAGAGGACATTTCTCCAAAAAGTAAGATCTTTGTCCCCATGTGCAGTTGCAAACCGTAGTCTGGCTTTTTTATGGCGGTTTTGGAGCAGTGGCTTCTTCCTTGCTGAGCGGCCTTTCAGGTTATGTCGATATATAGGACTCGTTTTACTGCGGCTATAGATACTTTTGTACCTGTTTCTTCCAGCATCTTCACAAGGTCCTTTGCTGTTGTTCTGGGATTGATTTTCACTTTTCGCACCAAAGTACGTTCATCTCTAGGAGACAGAACGCATCTCCTTCCTGAGCGGTATGACAGCTGCGCGGTCCCATGGTGTTTATATTTGCCTTCTATTGTTTGTACAGATGAACGTGGTACCTTCAGGCATTTGGAAATTGCTCCCAAGGATGAAGCAGACTTGTGGAGTTCAAAAAAAAAAAATCTGAGGTCTTGGCTGATTTCTTTTGATTTTCCCATGATGTCAAGCAAAGAGGCACTGAGTTTGATGGTAGGCCTTGAGATACATCCACAGGTACACCTCCAATTGACTCAAATGATTTCAATTAGCCTATCAGAAGCTTTAAAGCCATGACATCATTTTCTGGAATTTTCCAAGCTGTTTAAAGGCACAGTGAACTTAGTGTATGTAAACTTCTGACCCACTGGAATTGTGATACAGTGAATTATAAGTGAAATAATCTGTCTGTAAACAATTCTTGGAAAAATTACTTGTGTCATGCACAAAGTAGATGTCCTAACCGACTTGCCAAAACTATAGTTTGTTAACAAGAAATGTGTGGAGTGGTTGAAAACTAGTTTTATTGACTCCAACCTAAGTTTATGTAAACCTCAACTGTATATATTGAACAAGCATGGGATCTGTGAAGTTATTTAATTTTTTATCTTTGAAAGACAGGGTCCTGAAAAAGGGACATTTCTTTTTTTGCTGAGTTTATATATATATATAATTTATATATAGCTATCCACACCCTTCATTGAGCCCAAGCCCACTCTCTGAGAAGACACTTTTCCAACTATTATTAAGAGCGAAACACCAGATTCAGGATACCCGAGACTAGCATCCTACCATCCTACCACTTCCAGTACCTGAGTGTGATTTGGGCCTTGTTGGTGGCTTTTCCGGACATGCATTAAATGACCCCCCTGGACTTGAAGTAGGCGGCCCTGGACATGCAATGGGCGGTCTTGGACTGGGAGTGGTTTTTCCGGGGCCTGCAGTGGGAGGCCCTTGTCTTGCGGTGGGCGGATCTTTCTCAGTTGGGTTTGGTTCTGGTCTTGCAGAGCCTGAGAATGGTGTCCAGCTTGCTTTTGTGGGAGTTCCTGGCTTTGCTTTTGTGGGCCAGCCTGCTGGCCAGTCTCGCTCAGCAGGGTGTGATCTCCAGGCTCACGCCCCCTGCTAAAGTGACACAAGAACAACAACAGGGGGTAAACCCAGGACCATCACTTAGCTAATCAAATTGCCTGGCCTCAGGAAATATAAATACATATAATTAACAGTTTGAGGTTTTACAGACAAAACAAGTAGCTAATGGTTAACTAGCCCATTAATAGTTTAACTTTATAGCTTCAAACAATGATCTAAATGAATTTAATTATTTTATCACTACTAAGATATTAAAGACATTACGGGTTATTTGCAAGTAGAATTGTTGCATAGATCGCCAGGGGCAGACCAGAAATTGGCCCGGGCATTTCTAGTACACCAGCCCATTTTTTCCCTTGAGGTCCAAATTACTAGCCAAATAATGATCATTTTGCACAAAACCCTACATTTATACCAGACCACTGGGCTAAAGATGGACCAGCCCATTTGGCATTTGCCCAAACTTCCCAATGGCCTGTCTGTTTCTGTAGAGCACCATTGAAAACTGTACTTTGTAACTGTAGCGCTATGTTTCACCTGTCCTGCGGGGGCATTGTGGCACCGTGCTGCGGTTGCGGCAGCATGCTCCCCTGCCCTCCCCCTGACTCCCTTCGCTGGACTGCAGCTCTGCTGGGTGCGCTTTCCGGGGCCAGGGTCTCACACAGGTCCCTGAGGGCCTCCACGCGCTCTGCACCTCTCAGGGACGCACCGCCCTCTGTGGGTAGACATGTCTAGAACAATAGAAATAGAATAGAATGAATCCTACAGGTACACAGGTATGTACACGGGTATGCACATGTGGGTACGCAGACCCACGAGCAACTGCGGCCCCTCATGATGAGTTCATATTTTTTGGTGGCCCCCACCCCCATCAAAGTTGTCCATCCCTGATGTAGACCAAGCTCCAGAGCCACGTTTGGAGTACAGTGAAATACAGTAGTTTGGAGAATGAGAACCCCGTTAGACTAAATGAGACTGATGTACAATCAGGGTCAACCTGTAAAAAAACAGATAGATCTCCTCCCAACCCTTCTGCTTCAAAGGTGGCCGGTGAGGGGTGGCTGGTGAGGGGAGGACAGCTCATAATAATGGCTTGAATGTAGTGAACAGAGTGGTATCAAACACATTGAAACCATGTGATCATTGATATCATTGCATTTATTCCACCAGCCACCACTAATGGAAACTAGGCCTAATTTCATGCTATCATGTTACCGTGCAACAATGCTGTGAAATATTGATTCAAAAGATGTTGCAGTACCTGTTGTCTGTACACAGGTTCAGGGTCAGTGGCATCTTGCTCAGTGTTAGTAGTGCTTATGTCACATCTCATAACAGTGGGGTTAAGGGACCGCACCCGGCTGATCTCAGACCACAAGAGTGGCAAAAAGGCAGCCATCTCTGAATGCACAGCCTGGGCGTCACAAGACACAAAACCACTGTTAGTAAGCCTAGGCATTAAATCAAATTAAATGAGCACAGAATGATAAGTAGCTCATGCAATGCATTGGTACGGTGTCCATATTAGGACTCCTTGTGACTGGCACAACTACAGCTGATGTGTGCTATCCTAATATGAACAGCATACATTTGACTTGATTATCTCCCTGCAATTGGATTTTGATAGGTTGACTAAAAATGTATCCACTGATCTGCCCATAACCTATACATTGCCCAATGGAGCTCAAAGCCCTGTTAGGTATGAGTTCAATCATCAGCTTGCTGCCAACCCTAACCAATATGCTTTATTAAAAGGTTATTTATTGTGGCCTGGGCCTGGGGTGGTCTAGCGTTCTAGGCTGCTGCCTCTAGAATACATGTACCGCTACCAGCATGGGTTTGAATCCAGCCAATTGCTCTTTCAGCCACAACTCTCTTATTTTTCCTCTCTACCTCTTTCTGTCATATCCAATAAATAATAAAATACGTAAGGAGTGGGACTGCCCCACTCCTTTAAAAATAATTACAATTTATTTATCAGAAGCAGCAAACAGTGAACAAACATTTTCTATAGTGGCCGTTCTTGTAAGTCTCTCTGGATAAGGCCGTCTTCTAAATGACTGAAATATAATATTTTATGTAAATGTAATGTCTTCTTTGAACCAGCTCCTTTTCCCATTCCTACCTCCCACTGTTTCCTGACTGAAAGAGACAGTAGCTTCACGGCTTGGAGCTGGGCCCCAGAGCAGAGGGCCCCCAAACCCTCAGCGGCCCCCAGGAACTCCTCCAGGACGGCGGGCCTCAACGCACCCAGGACCCTCTGGAGGATGAGAGATCATGCAGACAAAAATCATGACCCCCACACCATGGACAACATGACCACATACTGACCATTGACCAACACTCCAAAAAGACATTGAATTCCATACATGTTTTAGGTGTTGCGCCTTTGCCATACTCTGGGATTACAAATGACAACTTCTGACAAAGGAAAACGTTTACTATATTGCACAAAATTTAACAGAGATTAAATAAAGAGACACTTTATTCAGACATTAAAAAGTTATACACATGATAATCATGGAGATGCAAATGGCAACGTTTGACAAGAAAAAAAAACTAAAACATTAGATGAAATACTATTTGATTTCTACCTCTTTTCTCTTGGCTTGCCAGTCAGACATCTCTCGGTCACTGAAGAGTACGATGGCTTCCTGGATGTTCTCTTTCAGGCGAAACTTGGCCTTCTCCAGCCTGCTCCTAGCCATCGCCTTGGCTTTCGAGTAGATCTCGCTACTGACCATGAACGGTAGGCATGGAGAGGCTTGGTCGCTACCCTGTTGAGGAGGGTTCTGGGTCTTCAGTTGGCCTTTAACTCTGAATTTGGGGGTGTGGGTCTGTTTTTGAGTTGCTTCAGACTGGGTTTGGGGCACTGTGGGAACATGGGACAAAGCTTGACCCACAGGCTGCTGCTCTCGCTCTTCGTGACTTTGGTTCAAAGGTTGAGTTTCACTGGGTTTGGCATATGTTTGAACTTGGGCCAGAAGCTGAACTCGAGGTTCAATGGGAGTTTGAGTTTGCTGCGTTTGAGGTTTGTTTTGAGTCTGAACCTGAGATTGAGTGAGGCCTACCGGCTGAGGCTGTGTTGGGGTCTGGGTGTGAGGTTGACTTTCTGGTAGGGCCTTGGTGGTGGCTGCCTGCTGGCTCATGGCCTGGGGTAGACTGTCCCCTTGCAGTGGGCTATGGGGTTCTGTGTGCCGCCCATGTGGGGGTGTCTGAGTTGCAGGCTTGGCGTGGGATGGCAGGTCACCCTTGCTCTTGGCTGTGGCCGCTGCAACTGAACCCCTCTGGGTCTCTGGCAGTGAGTACCAACGGACTACCACCTTGGGTGGTGGCTCGTCCCCCGCCGGAGCCCGAGCTCGCCTTGACCCCAGGGAGCTAAGCATCTCCACAATTTCCTGTAAAAGGAAAGACACACAAACCAAACATACACACATTTAGCAAACACCTCTGAAACTGAGACAGACAAACTTCAAAGAGCACTCCTCAACTTCTATATCCGCCTACAGCGAGGTCTTAACATGTTCATAAACTAAGGGTTGGGTCTTTGCGAATGTAACTGCCAGCAACTGGATTTATTAATAATCTGTTAGTTTAATGGTCGATCATGACGACCCACACTGTTTTCCAAAGACTGAAATGGAGCACTTCCGTTTCCTACCCAGCTAGCCTGAAATGTCAGATAATCATAGCTGCGGTGTGAATCCGTTGTCCATTACTGTAAGTACCTGAGCCTGAGCAACCGCTTCTGTGACTCTGTCCTCCAAAGCAGCTGCATTGAGGTGTTGAATAGGGGAGTTTGTCTGTGCTTTCTCCACCAGGACTTGCAGGTCCTGCCCCTCTGTCACCACCTGGCCCTCAAGCTGCAGGCCACGAGAGATCAGTGCCTGTGCGGAACACGAGAAACAAACAACGTTTTTGGAATGTTATGAAGTAATGTGTCGATGAAATTCTACACATGTCGTGGAAATTACCACCACGGACACCTGAAGTCAATCTTAAATGAATCATTGTTTATTAACAGTTAACTGATGCCAAATTGTCGTGGAAATTCTACACGTCGTCGAAATTACCACCAGGGACACCTGAAGTTAATCTTAAATGAATCATTGTTTATTAACAGTTAACTGGAGAGGTTCAAACAAACTTGATGCACCATAGTGAACGTCTGTCAGGAGCTCAAATGGGGCAGTCCCGTTAGTTCTCTTATGTAGTTACACAGACAAGTAATATTTGCATGATTTAGCTTATTCATTATTCATAATTAATTTATTATCAATGTTTGGCTCATGTCATGACTTCCTCCGAAGCTGCCTCCTCTCCTTGTTCGGGCAGGCTTCGGCGTTCATCGTCACCGGCCTTCTAGCCACTGCCCCTCCATATCTCATCATTCCATTTGTTTTGTCTTGTCTATTACACACACCAGGTTCATATCCCCTCATTAGTACGTGTATAAGTGTTCCCTCTGCCCCCTTGTCGTTGTGGGTGATTGTGTATTGTGAGGAGATAGTAGCTTGGTTGAGCTCAGTGTATCTTGTATTGCCGGGGTATTTTCCCCGTGTGCCTGTTTGATCCAGTGTGCCTGTTTTGCGCACTGGATTGGTTAACGCTGTATTACGGAATAAACTCTACATACTGTGATTTACCCTCCTGCACCTGACTCCTTCAAATCACGAATCACAGAATCACCCACCCGCTATGGAGTCAGCGGGAGAGGAGCGCATGCCTGGAGTCGTGGCACGGGTCCAGGAGCATTCAACAATGCTAGCCAGCTTGGGAGAAGCGATGGATCGGGTTCTCCAGGTCGTGCAACGCCTGGAGATGAGAGAACCCGATCTGTCGAGACCAGCTGGGCAACCGGATCCAGCCACCCACACCCAGAGAGATCCACATATCCCGACCACCCACACCCCAGCACCCAGAGGGATCCACTTATCCCGACCACGGGATTTTGATGGCACAGCTGCTCTTTGCCAGGGATTCCTCCTCCAACTGGAGCTCTACTTTTCCAGCATCAGCCCGACCCCATCGGAGCGGGAGATGGTGTCCGCCCTCGTCTCCTACCTCTCGGGGAAAGCCCTAGAGTGGGCCAACGCGGTCTGGAATGAAGGAGGAGCCGCGTTGGACAACTACGGGGATTTCGCTCGCCTCTTTCGGGCTGTCTTCGATCACACGCCCGAGGGTCAAGAGGAGGTCGAGCGGCTGGTCCACCTGAGGCAGGGGACGAGGTGTAAGGCGCTAGTCGATTCAGGCGCAGCTGGGAACTTTATGGACAGGTCATTCTCACACAGTCTAGGCATTTCCTTGGTTCCCCTATCCATTCCACTCCCCATCAGAGCACTTGACAGTCGACCATTAGGGTCCGGGTTTGTTAGGGAAGTTACAACACCAGTCACTATGATTACCCACAAGACTCATCGCGAGCAGGTCACTTTTTCTATTATTGAGTCTCCTGCTTTCTCTCACTGTTCAAATAAACCTACCATTAAAATTATAGACTGATCATCTCTTTGTCAGTGGGCAAACGTACAAAATAAGCAGGGGATCAAATACTTTTTTCCCTCACTGTATGTCAAGGCAGAAAAGTGTATAATTTTCCAGCAGTCCGTCTCCTTCCTCGGATACCGCATTACCACCTCAGGCGTGGAGATGGAGGGAGATTGCATTTCAGCCATGCGTAATTGGCCTACTCCAACCATGGTTAAGGAAGTACAGCGCTTTATTGGCTTTGCCAACTACTATCGGAGGTTTATCCGGGGCTTTGGCAAGGTCGGAGCTCCCATTACATCTCTGTTGAAGGGTGGGCCGTCCCGGCTACGCTGGTCTGCTGAGACTGACAGGGCCTTCAGTAACCTTAGGGGTCTGTTCACCTCAGCCCCGGTACTGGCCCACTCCAATCCATCACTACTGTTCGTAGTGGAGGTGGATGCGTCCAAAGTAGGGATAGGCGCTGTCCTATCTCAACGCTCGGGCACGCAACCCAAGCTCCGCACCTGTGCCTTCTTCTCCAAGAAGCTCAGCCCGGTGGAGCAGAACTACGACATTGGTGATCGGGAGCTGTTGGCTGTTGTCCGAGCCCTGACCGTATGGAGGCATTGGCTCGAAGGGGCGAAACACCCTTTCCTCATCTGGACGGACCACCGTAACCTGGAGTACATCCGGGCAGCGAGGAGGCTGAATCCTTGCCAGGCCAGGTGGGCCCTATTCTTCACCCGGTTTGATTTCACACTATCATACATTCGGGGTACGAAGAATGTGAAGGTAGACGCATTGTCAAGGCTGTATGACACAGAGGAGAGGCCCAAAGACAACAACCCCATACTCCCGGCCTCCTGCATTGTGGCGACGGTAGTATGGGTGATGGACGCAGATATAGAGCAGGCGTTATGCACAGAGCCATCTCCAACTCAGTGTCCAGCTGGGCTGCAGTATGTGCCTGCTCTTTTCCGTGACCGTCTGATCTACTGGGCACACACGTCACCCTCCTCTGGTCACCCAGGTATCGGTCGTACAGTGCGCGTGTATGTCTCCTCCTGCTCGGTGTGCGCCCAGAGTAAGGCACCTAGGCACCTCCCAGCTGGAAAGTTACAGCTTTTACCAGTTCCACAATGACCATGGTCTCACCTGAGTGTTGATTTCCTTACCGATCTTCCCCTCTCTCAAGGTAACACCACCATCCTGGTCATTGGGGACCGCTTTTCCAAGGTCTACCGCCTCCTTCCTCTGCCCGGTCTCCCCACGGCCCTGCAAACTGCGGAGGCCCTGTTTACACACGTCTTCCGGCACTACGGGGTACCAGAGGATATAGTGTCCCCAGTTCACATCCAAGGTCTGGAAGCGTTCATGGAACGTCTGGGGGTCTCAGTCAGCCTGACCTCTGGTTTCCACCCAGAGTCTAATGGGCAGGTGGAACGGGTATATCAGGATGTGGGTAGGTTCCTGCGGTCCTACTGCCAGGACCGACCGGGGGAGTGGTCGGTGTTCTTGCCATGGGCCAAATATGCCCAGAACTCTCTCTGTCACTCCTCCACTAACCTAACGCCATTCCAATGTGTTTTAGGTTACCAACCGATTCTGGCCCAGTGGCACCAGAGCCAGACCGAGGCTCCTGCGGTGGATGACTGGTTTCTGCGCGCGGAGGAGACGTGGGGTGCTGCTCACATCCACCTCCAACGTGCCGTGCGTCATCAGAAGGCGGACACTGACCGCTACCGCAGTGAGGCCCCGGTCTTCGTACCTGGTGATCAGGTCTGGCTCTCGACCAAGAATCTGCCCCTCTGTCTGCCCTGCCGTAAGCTGAGGCTGCGGTTTGTGGGGCCGTTCAAAGTCCTGAGGAGAATCAACGAGGTTACCTATAGGTTATTACTCCCCCATGATTATCGTATTAACCCCTCATTTCATGTGTCTCTCCTCAGGCTAGTGGTGGCTGGTCCGCTCCAGGAGCCTGAGGTGCGGGAGGTCCCTCTGCTTCCTCTGGACATCGAGGGGGCCCCGGCGTACTCCGTCTATTCCATCCTGGATTCGAGGCGTCGGGTGGGGGCCTTCAGTACCTCGTGGAGTGGGAGGGGTACGGTCCGGAGGAACGGTGCTGGGTCCCGGTGAGTGATATCCTTGATCCCTCCCTGTTGCGGGATTTCCACTGTCGCCATCTGGCTCGCCCTGCTCCGCATCCTCCTGGCCGTCCCAGAGGCCGGTGTCGGCGCGCTGCTGGAACTGCGCATCGGGGGGGGGGTACTGTCACGACTTCCTCCGAAGCTGCCTCCTCTCCTTGTTCAGGCAGGCTTCGGCGTTCGTCATCACCGGCCTTCTAGCCACTGCTGCTCCATATCTCATCATTCCATTTGTTTTGTGTTGTCTATTACATACACCTGGTTCATATCCCCTCATTAGTACGTGTATAAGTGTTCCCTCTACCCCCTTGTCCTTGTGGGTGATTATTTATTTTGAGGAGATAGTAGTTCGGTTGAGCTCAGTGTATTTTGTATTGCCGGGATATTTTCCCTGTGTGCCTGTTTGTTCTAGTGTGCCTGTTTTGCGCACTGGACTGGTTAATGCTGTATTACGGAATAAACTCTATATACTGTGATTTACCCTCCTGCGCTTGACTCCTTCAAATCACGCATTACAGCTCATTCATGTGACCGACCAATACTGGTTCATGCATGTCACAGACCAATACCTCACAAGGCTTCTTCTCTCCAAGCTGAGACCTTGAAACTGAGATATCATTCTCAAAACAAGGTTCTGAGCTTACTGCCAAATTGCAGATACTGATAGTGAGGATTCGTTCAGTCAGTCACTTGCATGAACACAGAAATTGGTTATTAGAAAAGCACAAACATAAAATGTTCCATCACAAATGTTAGATCAAAGTCTTATTAGAACGTAATGGCAATGATAGCTAATGTCCTAGGAATGTTTTTGGTTTGCTGGTAGGGCTAAAGTCAATACCTGTAGCCTATACGATCTGCCACTACTAGAATACATGATCTGCCAGTACTAGAATACTGCAAAAGGACATTGATACTGTAAATAGTTATACATGTCCACACACGCAGCGACATGTAAAAACAAGAAGTGTATCGGCACAGAGTAGTGTATGCTAAAGATAATAGTAGTGAGGAGATTGTGGGTGCTCACTTTGGCCTCTCTTCCAGGTTTCCTCTCTTTCAGGTGCTGGTGAACCTCCAGGGCTTCGGTCCCCCAGTGGCTCAGCTCGGCCAAACGGCCCTCTAACATGGACGCTGCCCTCTGTAGATCACTGCATGTCCTTTCCGCTCTGGCCAGCGCCTGCCAAACCTGCACACACACGCACGTGCAAACCAGGGTTGGGGTTAGAGTTGGTCTCAATCTGAATTGAAGTCAGTCAATTTAAAATGATATAGATTTCAGTTTACTTCCTGAATTGACTGATTCAATTTGAATTTACCCCAAGCCTAGTTCACAAATTATATCTACTTGTATCAAAACATAATGCTGTTTCTAATCTTGTATAATATTTGTATAGTCACATTCTTGTCATAACACCTGCCAGCACACTAGAAAAACACTTAAAACCGCTAGTCTAAAATCGTTCACATCCACAGTACTGTCCCAGTGTTTGAAAGGCCAGCAGAAAGGCACTGGGGTTGTTGTGAGGGGCTACCTCTGGGAGTGTATGCCTGAGTTTCTCCACTTTGTCCACAGGAAAGTCTGGGGATGGGCTGAGAGAACCCAAATCCACCTCCATTATCTTCTTACTCAAAAGCTGCGGGGACAAAAAGAGGAAAGAAAATTAGGGAGTGAAAGACAGTGCTTTGCACCAGGTGCAAACCAGGGTTGTAGTGCTGCCGGAGCGCAGGGGAGTGGCGCCCCCTGACCTTTTTTCAATTTGAGAATACATGAAGCTGGTAAAACTATTTCTGGAAAATTAATTCTGATAAATTCTATTTAAATACCACTAAAGTTCCATGAAAAACATTAGAATGACAAACCAAATAAATCTGTATAGCAGCCTAGAGGTAGGTAAATGGTGGTTTCATCCCTGTCTTCTCTCTGGTGGTGGTGAGAATGATGAAGAACTATAGGCTACGTGTGTGCACTGTGAAGGCCCGTCGGAGGCTTGACCACTTTGGCCAATCAGAACTTTGATTTAAAAAATCTGCTGTTGAGCCACATGAACCTTATCATCACACCAACGAGCTTAAGGATCCAAATTCACTGTGTGTCTGCCTTGATGTTCATAAAACTCCATGGACCCCCCTTGCACTGCGCAGTGGATACCCAAACCAGAGTGGTCACCTCAAAGCCCAAAGAGCCTGACTCTCTCTGGAAGTTGCTGTAGCTCTGCTTGGGATATTTAGCCAATATTGGCTACTGGTTGAGATGCACTCTTAGAAAAAAGGGTTCCAAAAGGGTTCTTCGGTTGTCCTCATAAGAGAACCCTTTTTGGGACCAGGTCGAACCCTTTTTGGTTCCAGGTAGAACTCTTTTGTATTCCATGTAGAACCCTCTGTGGAAACGGTTTTACATGGAACCTAACAGGGCTCTTCAAAGGGTTCTGCTATGGGGACAGCAAAAAAAACATTTTAGGTTCTAGATAGCACCTTTTTTTCTAAGAGTGTACTTGGCCAATTGATTTGATATCATGTTTAATCTATGTAAATCAATTATATGAATTGATAGTTCACCTCTGTTTTCTTTTATTCTGTGATAGGGTAGGCCTATATTGTAACCATGTGTTCAAGATAATCAAATCAAAGTTATTTATGATACAGCATAGTGTAAGCTGCACAATACAATGAAATGCCTGCTCGCAACTAAAGCTCTCCTTGCAAACAATGCAATGATTTTAAGCTACAGTATATGTATACTACGGATCAAAAGTTTTAGAACACCTACTCATTCAAGGGTTTTTCTTTATTTGTACTATTTTCTACATTGTAGAATAATAGTGAAGACATCAAAACTATGAAATAACACATATGGAATAATCTAGTAACCAAAAGTGTTAAACAAATCAAAATATATTTTATATTTGAGATTCTTCAAATAGCCACCCTTTGCCTTGATGACAACTTCCTCCACCCCCTCCCCCTCCCTTCTCCCTCTCTGCGGACGACTTTGTCAACCACTTTGAAAACCATTCACTCAGCCTATTGAGTCCACTGGTCTCACTCACACAGAACTACCCTACGCCTTGATCTCTTTCTCCCCTCTCTCACCAGATGACATCCTGCAACTAGTGAGGTCTGGCTGCCCGACAACCTGCCCGCTCTACCCCATCCCCTCCTCCCTTCTCCAGACCATCTCTGGAGACCTTCTCCCATTCCTCACTTCCCTCATCAACTCATCCCTGACCACTGGCTGCATCCCCTCTGACTTCAAAATGTCCCAAGTCGCTCCCCTCCTCAAGAAACCAACACTCGACTGATCTGCCGTCAAAAACTATAGACCTGTATCCCTTCTTTCTTTTCTTTCCAAAACACTTGACCATGCTGTCTCTGATCAACTTTCTTGTTATCTCTCTCAGAACTATCTTCTTGACCCTAACCAGTAAGGCTTCAAAACAGGTCACTCAACCGAGACTGCTCTTCTCTGTGTCAAGGAGGATCTCCGAATTGCCAATGCTGACTCTCTCTCCGCTGTTCTCATCCTTCTAGATCTATCCACTGCCTTCGACACAGTGAACCATCAGATCCTCCTCTGCACCCTCTCAGGGCTGGGCGTCTCAGGCTCTGCACACTCTTGGATTGCATCCTACCTGGCAGGACGCTCCTACCAGGTGATGTGGAGAGGCTCGCCTCCACTACAAGACCATGGTGCTTGCCTACGGAGCAGCAAGAGGAACTGCCCCTTCCTACCTTCAGGCTATGCTCAAACCCTATACCCCAACCCGAGAACTCCGTTCTGTCACCTCAGGTCTCTTGCCCCTCCCACCCCTGCAGGAGGCCAGCTGTCACTCAGCCCAGTCCAAGCTCTTCTCTGTCCTGGCACCCTAATGGTGGAACCAGCTTCCCTCTGAAGCTAGGACAGCAGAGTCCCTGCCCATCTACCGAAAACATCTGAAACCCTTCAAACAGTATCTTAAATAATCCTCCTCCTCACCTCGACACCCTCCAATAAAAAAATGCACTTGCACTTGACCCCCCCAAGTCTAGCTCTGACTCTACTGACTCTGATTCTACTTTATTGCAGAAAAATTTACTTTATTTGTGATATGTGGTTGTCCCACCTCTGGATAAGAGCATCTGCTAAATGACTAAAATGTAAATGTAAAATGTTGCATACCGGTGTAGGGTGAAGTTGCCCTTTGATGCTGATCTTGAGTCAGTTTAGCATTTCCCCCACTAATGGTTAAGGTTAGGATTGGGGGAAGGGAAACTGATCCTAGATCTGTATCTAGGGGAAATTTCACCCAGGAGAGTAGTGTACCTGCACCCTCTTCTTGTAGGCCTTCAGTGGGACAGACTCCACCTCTAGGCGCTCCCTCAGCAGCCAGCCTGCCTCTTGGGCCAGAGCCTGCACCGCCTGGATGGTCAGAGGACCAGCACTGGGCTGGCTTGATACCTCCTAGTTAACACAAGAGGATTCAGACCACACACAACTTTAGATCACAAGACTGTGTTAGCTCGCTGAGCTAAAGCCTGGCCATTAATTCAGGGAGCTAGTCCTCAGGGTCATATTCATTAGGCCTGAAGAAAACAAACTGAAACAGGGAGGGACTACCCTGGACTTGACCAATAGAAAATTCTTATTTTCGTGTTCCATTGCAAAACCTTTTAAAACCTTGTATGTTGTCTGCCCTAATGAACACAACCCAGGTCTCAGGCAAGGTTACACTGAACCAGTTCCACTTACATACACAAATAACAACCAACAAATGGATGGTGAAAAGATCAGAAAGGTTCGTATAGGGGACAATAGCACTCACAAACATAGTCCTCTTCATGTAGTCGGCCCACTGCATGTTCAGCTTACTAAGTTCGGCTACCAGGGCTTTGCTGGTAGATGGGTCTGTGACCTCGATGAGGAAGTTACCGACCTCGTTCAGGTAGGCCTGTAGGGTGCTCCACTGGGACACCTGCTGGGAAGTCCCCTAAAGGGTCGAAGAGACAGTAGGGTCAAGCTTTCCTACAGAAAATTTCACACAAGATTAATATGTTTTATTTGCCATATGAAATTATTATATTTTCAATATAGGCTACTTGCAATAAACTTGCAAACTGAAAATACATTGCAAATTTGTTTGTTGAAGTACAGACCTGGTGAAATGTGTTTGAATCACATTGCAACACACAATTAACACTGTATAATAAAGGCATTTTCAACACATTTGGATACTTTCATCATCTAAATTAAATTCTACATTAAATACTGATCAAACAAGATTTTAGTCCCCGTAGGATAGCGCTCAAGGCTTTTGTTCTATCCCAGTACTAACACACCTGATTCAACTCATCAACTAATCATCAGCCCCATGATTAGTGTGAATTCGGCCTGTGACCAGTAGACAAGGGGAACAAAGTAACACGGGGCACAAAGTAACAACTACATAACTGAAATTATAAATAACTTAGAAAGCTGTTCAATGTGCTAATGTTTGGTTAGTGTATTTACATGCCAAGGAAGTTTTGCTTAAATCCATAAATTATTTTGTTTTATTGTTTTATTAATTCAAAATTTTCTTGCCGTCTCTCTTTCTTAATTATTGACCTGCGGAACATTCTCCATGTATCTAATCATATATCATTTTTATCAGTAAGAAGAGGTATTTTGATTGGTATAGTTGATGACAATAATTATTGTTGTATTTTCTCACAAAACTCAGATTAGATTCAGATTTAGCATTCAAAAGTGCGAATTTGACATCTTAAAATGTTTCTATGATATTATCTTAGTTGTAATGGCAAACTTGATGTATAGAAGTGACATTTTATATAATTATGTGTCTAAATGCCATATAAAATAGCATTGAATTTTACGTATGTGGTTAAACGTTACAATTAACCTTATTACAAAAGTAGCTTATATAAGATATATTAATTTTGGATACTCCATTTTTGGTCAATATGGCATGCCTAAAACATAAACTTTAAATATTTTTTGTCAATTTAGTGTATTTTCATCAAAATATCAGTTTCAAATCAGACTTTTTTGAAATTACCCTTCATTATTACCATTGAAGACAGTGTTACAGTTAACCCCGCAGCCTGTAACTTTTAACTCCCTGAGAGATACAAGAGGGACATTTCACTTCCACCACTTTCGGTTGAATTGTAAACAACTGGAATGTCCTAGAAACTTTGTTACAGTGTGTAATGGCAGCTAAGAAAAGTTTTAATTTTTTTATGTTTTTATGTTTTTTTTTAGGGGGTAAATCAGCTTTAATATTGCAGATAGATTGTAACTTCCATCAATGTAATTGTCTGCATGACTTCCAATCCTATGTTTTTTTTTCTTTCTCGCAAATATATAAAAAAAAAAATATATATATATATATATACACTGCTCAAAAAAAATAAAGGGAACACTAAAATAACACATCCTAGATCAGAACGAATGAAATAATCTTATTAAATACTTTTTTCTTTACATAGTTGAATGTGCTGACAACAAAATCACACAAAAATTATCAATGGAAATCAAATGTATCAACCCATGGAGGTCTGGATTTGGAGTCACCCTCAAAATTTAAGTGGAAAACCACACTACAGGCTGATCCAACTTTGATGTAATGTCCTTAAAACAAGTCAAAATGAGGCTCAGTAGTGTGTGTGGCCTCCACGTGCCTGTATGACCTCCCTACAATGCCTGGGCATGCTCCTGATGAGGTGGCGGATGGTCTCCTGAGGGATCTCCTCCCAGACCTGGACTAAAGCATCCTCCAACTCCTGGACAGTCTGTGGTGCAACGTGGCGTTGGTGGATGGAGCGAGACATGATGTCCCAGATGTGCTCAATTGGATTCAGGTCTGGGGAATGGGCGGGCCAGTCCATAGCATCAATGCCTTCCTCTTGCAGGAACTGCTGACACACTCCAGCCACATGAGGTCTAGCATTGTCTTGCATTAGGAGGAACCCAGGGCCAACCGCACCAGCATATGGTCTCACAAGGGGTCTGAGGATCTCATCTCGGTACCTAATGGCAGTCAGGCTACCTCTGGCGAGCACATGGAGGGCTGTGCGGCCCCCAAAGAAATGCCACCCCACACCATGACTGACCCACCGCCAAACCGGTCATGCTGGAGGATGTTGCAGGCAGCAGAACGTTCTCCATGGCGTCTCCAGACTCTGTCACGTCTGTCACGTGCTCAGTGTGAACCTGCTTTCATCTGTGAAGAGCACAGGGCGCCAGTGGCGAATTTGCCAATCTTGGTGTTCTCTGGCAAATGCCAAACGTCCTGCACGGTGTTGGGCTGTAAGCACAACCCCCACCTGTGGACGTCGGGCCCTCATACCACCCTCATGGAGTCTGTTTCTGACCGTTTGAGCAGACACATGCACATTTGTGGCCTGCTGGAGGTCATTTTGCAGGGCTCTGGCAGTGCTCCTCCTGCTCCTCCTTGCACAAAGGCGGAGGTAGCAGTCCTGCTGCTGGGTTGTTGCCCTCCTACGGCCTCCTCCACGTCTCCTGATGTACTGGCCTGTCTCCTGATAGCGCCTCCATGCTCTGGACACTACGCTGACAGACACAGCAAACCTTCTTGCCACAGCTCGCATTGATGTGCCATCCTGGATGAGCTGCACTACCTGAGCCACTTGTGTGGGTTGTAGACTCCGTCTCATGCTACCACTAGAGTGAAAGCACCGCCAGCATTCAAAAGTGACCAAAACATCAGCCAGGAAGCATAGGAACTGAGAAGTGGTCTGTGGTCACCACATGCAAAACCAGTCCTTTATTGGGGTGTCTTGCTAATTGCCTATAATTTCCACCTGTTGTCTATTCCATTTGCACAACAGCATGTGAAATGTATTGTCAATCAGTGTTGCTTCCTAAGTGGACAGTTTGATTTCACAGAAGTGTGATTGACTTGGAGTTACATTGTGTTGTTTAAGTGTTCCCTTTATTTTTTTGAGCAGTGTATATATATATATATATATATATATACACAGTTGAAGTCGGAAATGTACATACACTTAGGTTGGAGTAATTAAAACTCGTTTTTCAACCACTCCACAAATTTATTGTTAACAAACTATAGTTTTGGCAAGTCGGTTAGGACATCTACTTTGTGCAAGACACAAGTAATTTTTCCAACAATTGTTGACAGACAGATTGTTTCACTTATAATTCACTGTATCACAATTCCAGCGGGTCAGAAGTTTACATACACTAAGTTGACTGTGCCTTTAAACAGCTTGGAAAATTCCAGAAAATGATGTCATGGCTTTAGAAGCTTCTGATAGGCTAATTGACATAATTTGAGTCAATTGGAAGCGTACCTGAGGATGTATTTCAAGGCCTACCTTCAAACTCAATGTCTCTTTGCTTGACATCATGGGAAAATCAAAATAAATCAGCCAAGACCTCAGAAAAAGAATTGTAGACCTCTACATGTCTGGTTCATCCTTGGGAGTAATTTCCAAACGCCTGAAGGTACCATGTTCATCTGTACAAACAATAGTACGGAAGTATAAACACCATGGGACCACGCTGCCATCATACCGCTCAGGAAGGAGACGCGTTCTGTCTCCTAGAGATGAACGTACTTTGGTGCGAAAAGTGCAAATCAATCCCAGAACAACAGCAAAGGACCTTGTGAAGATGCTGGAGGAAACAGGTACAAAAGTATCTATATCCACAGTAAAACGAGTCCTATATCGACGTAACCTGAAAGGCCGCTCAGCAAGGAAGAAGCCACTGCTCCAAAACCGCCATAAAAAAGCCAGACTACGGTTTGCAACTGCACATGGGGACAAAGATCGTACCTTTTGGAGAAATGTCCTCTGGTCTGATTAAACAAAAATAGAACTGTTTGGCCATCGTTATGTTTGGAGGAAAAAAAGGGGATTGCTTGCAAGCCGAAGAACACCATCCCAACCGTGAAGCACGGGTGTGGCAGCATCATGCTGTGGGGGAGCTTTGTTGCAGGAGGAACTGGTGCACTTCACAAAATAGATGGCATCATGAGGAAGGAAAATTATGTGGATATATTGAAGCAACATCACAAGACATCAGTCAGGAAGTTAAAGCTTGGTCGCAAATGGGTCTTCCAAATGGACAATGACCCCAAGCATACTTCCAAAGTTGTGGCAAAATTGTTTAAGGACAACAAAGTCAAGGTATTGGAGTGGCCATCACAAACCCCTGACCTCAATCCTATAGAAAATGTGTGGGCAGAACTGAAAAAGTGTGTGCGTGCAAGGAGGCCTACAAACCTGACTCAGTTACACCAGCTCTGTCAGGAGGAATGGGCCAAAATGATTGTGGGAAGCTTGTGGAAGGCTACCCGAAACGTTAGACCGAAGTTAAACAATTTAAAGGCAATGCTACCAAATACTATTTGAGTGTATGTAAACTTCTGACCCACTGGGAATGTGATGAAAGTGTCACGCCCTGGCCTATAGAACTCTAGCTAGTTTGGTCAGGGTGTGAATATTCTAGGTTTGTATTTCTATGTTTGGCCGGGTGTGGTTCCCAATCAGAGGCAGCTGTCGCTCGTTGTCTCTGATTTGGGATCATACTTAGGAAGCCAGTTTTCCTGCCTGTGTTGTGGGATCTTGTTGTGTTCCTGTTTAGGCTTGTGTGTTAGCCCTTTGGACCGTCACGGTTAAGTTTGTTATTTTGGTTACTGTGTCGTGTGTTTATTAGTTAAATAAACATGTACATCTTTCACGCTGCACCTTGGTCCGACCCTTCTCTTAACGTACGTGATAGAAGATCCCACCACCAATGGACCAAGCAGCGTGCCGAGGAGGAGCAGAGAGTATGGACTTGGCGGGAGATAAGAGAGGATCTGGCAAGGCAGATGGAGGCCCTGAAAGGGATCAGGGTGGAGAAGGAGAGACAGCCCCAATACATTTTTTTGGGGGGGCTAAAAGGGTGGTCAGGGAGCGATAGAGAGGAGCCCCGACCACTGCACTTATGGGGGCTCAAGGAGGAGTCCTCACTGGAGGAGGACGGGGCGCGGAGTGTAAAGGACGGAGACAGTCATAGACCTCCAGCGCCGGTTCCCAGTCTGGTACGCCCCGTATCTGCTCCCCGCACCAAGCCAGTGGTGCGTGTTCCCAGTCCGGTCCGGACTGTTCCTGCTCCTCGCACCAAGTCAGTGGTGCGTGTTCCCAGTCTGGCCCGGCTTGTTCCTGCTCCTCGCACCAAGCCAGTGGTGCGTGTTCCCAGTCCGGCCCGGCCTGTTCCTGCTCCTCCAGTGGTGCGCATCGCCAGTCCGGCCCGGCCTGTTCCTGCTCCTCGCACTAAGCCAGTGGTGCGCGTCGCCAGTCCGGCACGGCCCGTTCCACCGGCGCCTGGTCCGGCACCGGTCAGCGGCTCCACTCCGGAGCCAGAGCAGTCCGCTTCACCGGTGCCTGATCCAGCTCCGGTCAGCGGCTCCACTCCGGAGCCAGAGCAGTCCGCTTCACCGGTGCCTGATCCAGCTCCGGTCAGCGGCTCCACTCTGGAGCCAGAGCAGTCCGCTCCACCGGTGCCTGATCCAGCTCCGGTCGGTTGCTCCACTCCGGAGCCAGAGCAGTCTGCTCCACCGGTGCCCAGTCCAGCTCCGGTCAGCAGCTCCACTCCGGAGCCAGAGCTGTCAGCCCCACCGGTGCCCAAGCAAGCTCCGGTCAGCGGCTCCACTCCGGAGCCGGAGCCGCCACCGAGGCTGGAAGCCCACCCAGACCCTCCCCTATTCAGTCAGGTTTGTGCGGCGGGAGTCCGCACCTTATTAGTTATCTTGTTGTTATTAGTTGTTGTTAGTTGTTATTAGTCCCATCCTACAACTCCATTCAACACCACCCATCTATCTCTTAACACCATCCATATTGGATTTCTATTTGCCATATATTTTTCAACTGTACTGTGATGTTTTACAAAAGTTCTGAACCTTTCTATTCTCATTGTTTCTACAGATTGTAAATTGAAAATATGTATGTTGTTTGTATAAAATATTATGAATCTACCTCAAATATTATTTTCATACTAAGCAAAAGCCTAAAACTGTTACTTTGTTCCCGGTCTGCCCTAGAACTTGCCCAATAAGAAACATTTGTTTTCCTGGTGATCCCTACTGAACACGACTCTGGTGTGTTAGAGCTGGGCTAAAACAAAAGCTTTCACACACTGCAGCTCTACAGGGACCCAAGTTTCCATCCCCTGCTGCAGGGTTTGGGGGCGAACTAGAGTGGGACCTATACCTCTGTCCCAGAGGACTGTATAAGTGACTGTGACTCCTGAGCCAGCCACGTCTGTAGGGGGGGAAGGTTCTTGCTGTAGGCCTCCCAGGTACTCAACACACGTCCCATGGTGCCTTTCACTGCCGCCACTTCCTCTGTGCTCGTTGCAATGTCACTCTCTGCCTCCTTCACCTGCCTACTGATGAGCTGGGCATCCTCACCTGGGGAGTGGAATGCAAAAGGTTTAGGGTCAAGGTTTATTGGGGTTGTGTTATTGGAGGCTAGAATCCTACTGTAGGCCTCGCTCAGCAGGACAACAGTGTGCATCACTTAATTCAATTGTAACAATGCTGCTCTGAACAACGATTTGAAGAATATTGTGATTATGGTGGTCCAAAGGGAGATTATGTACAGTGTGCTGCATGAGTTTTGCGATTTCGATTGGTCACACCCTTATTGATCAGGTAACAGCCCGCTACACACACCATACAGGAGAAAACACACTTTGATGACTGTTGAAGAATGGTGAGCACCGTTTAGGGGAAACGTGCTGTTCATTACAAACCGTTACGCAATGTAGCAATGAATTCAGGATGAATTCCATCATACACACTGAAAACTCATAAGGCTATTTCTCTCGTACAGACACGTTTATTCTCACACAGTCACTCACACACATATACAGTACACAAATAACACATTTGCATACACACGCGCATGCAAACATGCACACACACACACACACGCCTTACCCAGAGCTGCCTTGCTTGTATAAGTGCTGGCTGTCTGTTTCAATTTTTGGAGGGCATCCATCAGATGAGAAACTAGGCCTTGGCGATCCACTGTGTCCTGAGTTAAGATAATATCATTCATACAAAACCATAGAGTAAAGAACCTTACGAGTAAAAATGGGTTTCCTTGTCAACATAGGATTCCTTGTTGTTTCAACTTACTTCATCAAAGTAATTGCGTTGTATCAATGTGGATAGTTTGATGAATTTGTTAACTTGTTAACTTTGATATTTCTATAATTTTAAACAATGACAGGGTTAAAGTTTTATTTTATTTTTTAAGTCTAATTTAAACTGAAACAGGATGTTTATCTAGAGTGTTCGCCTGGTTGGACCACACTGGTATCTGATGTAAGACAATTGCTAATCTTGATCACATAATGAGTAGTAACTTGGGATATAAGGTGACTTGTAGATCAGAATCACTGATCTCGAACATGCACATCGATACATGCACATCGATCACAAACAGTGAATCCATTACCCCTCACTGCAGTGCCATGATGCACAGCCAGGGGCAGAGTATGGAGTACATTTTTGGACAGAGGCCCAGCCAACTCACATGCCAGTCCTGTAGGAGCAGACACACTGCATCCTGGGAGCTGTAGGGCCCTTTCCAGGAGCGTAACTTGGCACCAATCCGAGCCAGTAGATCCAGGACGGTGTGCCGGTGCTCCCGGTATTCCAGTTTGATCCCGTGGTACTTAGCCGTGACACGGGCGTTGGTGAAACTGTGGTAAGAAAGACAGGGTTGTGTTCAGTAGGCAACAAACATAAGGGAAAAGACAGAAACAGGAAGGGACAACCTGGTTTTTGTTGCAAAAGGTTTTATATGTTTCTGTTGTGTGCCCACGACCCAGGGGTCAGGAATGAAATGGTGCACAATGACACAGTTCATTACCTGTGAGTTTAGTACAACATACGTTGCAGGTTTGGGAAATGTAATGGAAATGCCACATCATTTAGTGAACTGCCTATTTTTTCTACCCACTCATTTTGTATTTTATGTTTTTAATTAATAGGACAGTCAGTAGAGGGGACAGGAAAGACAGCAGGAGAGTGTGTGTTAAATAGGCAGTGGGACAGACTCGTACCCAGTACCTACACCTTCAGTACATGTGTTTGCTGAGGCGGCACTAACCTCTGGACCAGGCATTCCCAACCTTTTTTCCCCAGGGTCAAAAATATCACGCCCCCCTGCAATTCTACGTAGTTAACCCTAAAGACTTGACATCTTTTAGGTAGGCTATTTAATGATAATAATTTATATGAACTCTCAATTGAATTATACATATGATCTTTTACAGAAAGTGAATAGATCAATTGATAGCAACAGAGTCACACATTGTATAAGTCCAATTTCTTTGACTGCTTGACTTTAGAAGGCTGTAGCTCAGCTTCTGAATGCCAAACCAAATATATTCCCATGTGCATCAGAGTCGCGTCTTCCTCTGGCATGTTTCTATAAAAAAGCTGTCAAATCAAAGAAGGTCACGCCCCTCCCCCACAGCTGCGAACCCCTACTCTAGACCACCCAGGCCACACTGGCAATCACTGTAAATAACTTCAATCAAACCTGCTTTTGCACTCTGTATTCAGTATGTTTGTTTACAAACTACTGTCATCTCACTAAAAAGGTGTCTTATTCTATAAAAAAATATTTTGAGGGAAGTCTATCTGCTATTTTACAGGGCCCAAAACTAGCGATATTTTCTTCATCATACCAACTGACTTAGTATTTTGATTGGCTATCATACAACTATTCTATCTGGGCCAATCAGCTTGTTTCAGACAGGAAGTGATCTCTGTTCCAAGGGAAGTTGTGCCCTTTGCTATGCCCACCGTCTCTTGATTTCCTCTAACTTCTCCACAGGCACGAGTATGGCACCGGTCTCAGCCTGGTTGCAGAACGTGTGAAGGATGTTGAGGTGGCTGCTCAACTCAACCATTGAATTCTGGGGGAGAATGCATGATCGTAAAATTATACAAATGTACATGCAGGGGCTGTATGTGTCAAGCGTCTCAGAGTAGGATTGCTGACCTAGGATCAGTTTTGCCTTTTAGATTATAATGAATGGACAGGGGATCTGATCCTCGATCAACACTTCTGCTCTTAGATGCTGCCCTGATCTTCACAACTCCTAGAACGGTGTGTTAACGTTTCAGAAATGACATCAACATGATACAGCACAACAGTTCCTCCGCTGCACAGCCCAAATGCAATGTAGTCAATGTAGTCAATTTCAAACAAATATAGTAACTGTTTGTTTCTTTTACAGGCAACAACAGTCTTTAGACAGTGTTGAAGAGCTAGAGGCAGAGATATGTAGATGGAGATAGAGCATAGAGTTAGAAAGAGATCCCATCTTTGCCATTATCACTTCTGTGACAGCATAGGGAGTGCCATTGAGGGCTAGCCTATCTCCATTTCAAAGTAGTCAATTCCTTCTTCTTCAACTTCTATAGTTTATTGGCACACCTTGAGTTTTTCCTGTTTGACTCTTGCTTCTTTGGCAGCACGGGCGTGGTCCTGAGCATCTCCTCCCTCTTCAGATAGTACTGCCTCCATACGGTGAAGCCACGCCCCCACAAAGTCCATCGGAGCAGGAAGATACGTATCCAGCTCGGCCTTACACTGTCGCAGCTATAGAAGCGCACAAATGCACACACACACACACACACACACACACACACACACACACACACACACACACACACACACGGAATTAGAAGAGCAGGTGGTCAAGTGCCTTTAGAAAGTATTCATACCCCTTGACTTATTAGACGTTAGAATCACCTTTGGCAGCGATTACAGCTGTGAGTCTTTCACGGTAAGTCTCGAAGAGCTTTGCACACCTGAAGTGTATAATATTTGCACATTATTATTTGCTAAATTCTTCAAGCTCTGTCAAATTGGTTGTGGATCATTGCATGACAGCTTTTTTCAAGTCTTGCCATAGATTTCCAAGCTGATTTAAGTCAAAACTGTAACTAGGCCACTCAGGAACATTCAATGTCATCTTGGTAAGCAATTATATACTGTATATACAGTTGAAGTCGGAAGTTTACATACACTTAGGTTGGAGTCATTAAAACTTGTTTTCAACCACTCCACAAATTTCTTGTTAACAAACTATAGTTTTGGCAAGTCGATTAGGACATCTACTTTGTGCATAACACAAGTCATATTTCCATCAATTGTTTACAGACAGATTATTTCACTTATAATTCACTGTCTCACAATTTCAGTGGGTCGAAGGTTTACATACACTAAGTTGACTGTGCCTTTAAACAGCTTGGACGATTCCAGAAAATGATGTCATGGCTTTAGAAGCTTCTGATAGGCTAATTGACATAATTTGAGTCAATTGGAGGTGTACCTGTGGAAATATTTCAAGGCCAACCTTCAAACTCAGTGCCTCTTCGCTTGACATCATGGGAAAATCAAAAGAAATCAGCCAAGACCTCAGAAAAAAATGGTAGACCTCCACAAGTCTGGTTCATCCTTGGGAACAATTTTCAAACGCCTGAAGGTACCACGTTCATCTGTACAAACAATAGTACGCAAGTATAAACACCATGGGACCACGCAGCCGTCATACCGCTCAGGAAGGAGACGCGTTCTGTCTCCTAGTGATGAACGTACTTTGGTGCGAAAAGGGCAAATCAATCCCAGAACAACAGCAAAGGACCTTGTGAAGATGCTGGAGGAAACAGGTACAAAAGTATCTATATCCACAGTAAAACGAGTCCTATATCGACATAACCTGAAAGGCAGCTCAGCAAGGAAGAAGCCACTGCTCCAAAACCACCATAAAAAAAGCCAGACTATGGTTTGCAACTGCACATGGGGACAAAGATCGTACTTTTTGGAGAAATGTCCTCTGGTCTGATGAAACAAAAATAGAACTGTTTGGCCATAATGAACATCGTTATGTTTGGAGGAAAAAGTCGGTGACTTGCAAGCCGAAGAACACCATCCCAACCGTGAAGCACAGGGGTGGCAGCATCATGCTATGGGGGTGCTTTGCTGCAGGAGGGACTGGTGCACTTCACAAAATAGATGGCGTCATGAGGAAGGAAAATGATGTGGATATATTGAAGCAACATCTCAAGACATCAGTCAGGAAGTTAAAGCTTGGTCGCAAATGGGTCTTCCAAATGGACAATGATCCCAAGCATACTTCCAAAGTTGTGGCAAAATGGCCACTCCCGAGTGGCGCAGTGGTCTAAGGCACTGCATTGCAGTGCTAGCTGTACCACTAGAGACCCATGGGGCGGCGCGCAATTGGCCCAGCGTCGTCCAGGATAGGGGAGGGAATGGCCGGCAGGGATGTAGCTCAGTTGATAGAGCATGGCGTTTGCAACACCAGGGTTGTGGGTTCGATTCCCACAGGGGGTATGAAAAAAAATAAAAATAATAATAATTATGTATGCACTAACTGTAAGTCGCTCTGGATAAGAGCGTCTGCTAAATGACTAAAATGTATATGTTAAGGACAACAAAGTCAAGGTATTGGAGTGGCCATCACAAAGCCCTGAAAAAGCATGTGCGATCAAGGAGGCCTACAAACCTGACTCAGTTACACCAGCTCTGTCAGGAGGAATGGGCTAAAATTCACTCAACTTATTGTGGAAAGCTTGTGGAAGGCTACCCAAAACATTTGACCCAAGTTAAACAATTTAAAGGCAATGCTACCAAATACTAATTGAGTGTATGTAGACTTCTGACCCACTGGGAATGTGATGAAATAAATCATTCTCTCTACTATTATTCTGACATTTCACATTCTTAAAATAAAGTGATGATCCTAACTGACCTAAGACAGGGAATTTTTACTAGGATTAAATGTCAGGAATAGTGAAAAAATTATTTTAAATGTATTTGGATAAGGTGTATGTAAACTTCCGACTTCAACTGTGGGGCGGCGCACAATTGGCCCAGCGTCGTCCAAGGTAGGGGACGGTTTGGCCGGCAGGGATGGCGTTTGCAATGCCAGGGTTGTGGGTTCGATTCCCATGGGGGGCCAGTATGAAAAAAAAAAAATGTATGCACTCACTAACTGTAAGTCGCTCTGGATAAGAGCGTCTGCTAAATGACGTAAAATGTAAAAAATACATATATAGGTTATTGTCCTGCTGAAAGGTGAATTTGTCTCCCAGTATCTGTTGGAAAGCAGACTGAACCAGGTTTCCTCTAGGATTCTGCCTGTGCTTAGGCTCTATTCCGTTTTATCCTAAAAAAGAAACTCCCTAGTCCTTGCCGATGACAAGCAGACCCATGACATGATGCAGCCATCGCCATGCTTGAAGATATGAAGAGTGATACTCAGTAATGTGTTGTGTTGGATTTGCCCCAAACATAACGCTTTGTATTCAGGACATGAAGTTAAATTATTTTCAGTATTACTTTATTGCCTTATAGCAAACAAGGTGCATGTTTTGGAATATTTTTAGCCTGTACAGGCTTACTTCTTTTCACTCTCATTTAGGTTAGTATTGTGAAGTAACTAGAATATTGTTGATCCATCCTCAGTTTTCTCCTATCACAGCCATTAAACTCTGTAACTGTTTTAAAGTAACCATTGACCTCATGGTGAAATCCCTGAGCGGTTTGCTTCCTCTCTGGCTACTGAGTTAGGAAGGACGCCTGTATCTTTGTAGTGACTGGGTGTATTGATTTGATACACCATCCAAAGTGTAATTAATAACTTCACCATGCTCAAAGGGATATTCAATGTCTACTTTTTTTATTTTTACCCATCTACCAATAGGTGCCCTTCTTTGCGAGGCATTGGAAAACCTCCCTGGTCTTTGTGGTTGAATCTGTGTTTGAAATTCACTGCTCGACTGAGGGAAATTACAGATAATGGTATGTGTTGGGTACAGAGATGAGGTAGTCATTCAAAAATCATGTTAAACACTATTATTGCTTACAGAGTGAGTCCATGCAACTTATTATGTGACTTGTTGAGCATAGTTTTACTCCTGAACTTATTTAGGCTTACCATAACAAAGAGGTTGAATACTTATTGACTTTTGAAATTTAATTTGTAAAAAGAAACTAAAAACATAATTCCACTTTGACATTATGGTGTATTGTGTATAGGCCAGTGACACAACATCTCAATTTAATCCTTTTAAATTTCAGGCTGTAACACAACAAAATGTGGAAAAAATCAAAATTCCTTTTCTCATCAATCTACACACAATACCCCTTCATGACAAAGCGAAAACAGGTTTTCAAAATTTTAGCAAATGTATTAAGAACAAAAAACATAAATACTTTATTTACATAAGTATTCATAACCTTTGCTATGATAATCGAAATTCAGCTCAAGTACATCCTGTTTCCATTTATCATCCTTGAGATGTATCTACAACTTGATTGGAGTCCACCTGTGGTAAATTCAATTGATTGGACATGATTTGGAAAGGCACACACCTGTCTATATAAGGTCCCACAGTTGACAGTGCATATCAGAGCAAAAACCAAGCCATGAGGTTGAAGGAATTGTCCGTAGAGCTCTGAGACAGGATTGTGTCGAGGCACAGATCTGGGGAAGGGTACCAAAAAATGTCTGCAGCATTGAAGGTCCCCAAGAACACAGTGGCCTCCATCATTCTTAAATGGAAGAAGTTTGGAACCACCAAGACTCTTCTTAGAGCTGGACACCCGGCCAAACTGAGCAATCAGGGGAGAAGGGCCTTGGTCAGGGAGGTGACCAAGAATCCGATGGTCACTCTGACAGAACTCCAAAGTTCCTCTGTGGAGATGGGAGAACCTTCCAGAAGGACACCATCTCTGCAGCACTCCATCAATCAGGCCTTTATGGTAGAGTGGCCAGACGGAAGCCACTCCTCAGTAAAAGGCACATGACAGCCCACTTGGAGTTTGCCAAAGGGCACCTAAAGGACTCTCAGACCATGAGAAACAAGCTTCTCTGGTCTGATGAAACCAAGATTGAACTCTTTGGCCTGAATGACAAGTGTCACGTCTGGAGGAAACCTGGCACCATCCCTACGGTGAAGCATGGTGGTGGCAGCATCATGCTGTGGGGAAGTTTTCAGCGGCAGGGACTGGGAGACTAGTCAGGATCGAAGGAAAGATGAACGGAGCAAAGTATAGCGAGATCCTTGATGAAAACCTGCTCCAGGACCTCAGACTGGGGCAAAGGTTCACCTTCCAACAGGACAACAACCATAAGCACACAGCCAAGACAATGCAGGAGTGGCTTCGAGACAAGTCTCTGAATGTCCTTGAGTGGCCCAGCCAGAGTCCGGACTTGAACCCAATCAAACATATCTGGAGAGACCTGAAAATAGCTGTGCAGCAACGCTCCCCATCCAACCTGACAGAGCTTGAGAGGATCAGCAGAGAAGAATGGGAGACACTCCCTAAATACAGTTGTGCCACGCTTGTTGCGTCATACCCAAGAAGACTCGAGGCTGTAATCGATGCCAAAGGTGCAACAAAGTACTGAGTAAAGGGTCTGAATACTTTTGTAAATGTGATATACCAGGTCTTAATACATTTGCAAAATTTTCTAAAAACCTGTTTTTGCTTCGTCATTATGGGGTATTGTGTGTAGATTGATGAGGATATATATATATATTTTATCCATTTTAGAATAAGGCTGTAACGTAACAAAATGTGGAAAAAGTGAAGGGGTCTGAATACTTTCCGAATGCACTGTATATATGCTGTATATATACACAGGGCCATGATTCTGTAACAATCATGTGATACCTGATCCATGTCAATGAATTATGTAATTACCCAAAATTAAAATGGAATATGTGATAGTATAACAGGGGCAGCTTCTACAAACCCCCACTGGTGACTGCAGTGAGGCAATAGATGTAATTAGATCACAAAAAAATAACATTAAATAAACCTTTACAAAAAAATAGCTTCTCCTTTTCGATTTATTGAGAAATCATTGAAAATAGATGCCCTTTTTTAATTATTGACTTGGAATTTCAGTTTACTTCCTGAATTGACTGACTTAAATTAAAATTGACCCGAACCCTGGTTATCTCTATATGAGTTTCTCTCACCTTCTCTTCCAGGCGGTCCCAGGCTGCTCTTAGGGCACGTTGCTCCTCGCTGGGCTCCGGGCAGCGTCGCATGGCTCCCAACAGGGGCATCACTGGCCGCCGCTGCTCACTGAAGGAGACCGCAAATGCCTGGAATGCCTGGAGCCCATATAGACGTCACATAGGAAAACATATTATGTATATGACAGAGTGTAACATATAGGCTTTAGCTCAGTGGGCTAATGCAGTCACGTGAATGACCCGGATTAAACATTTGGTTGGTCACACAATGGTCATACAGACCTGAACCGTACTGTGCTGGCTTTCATGTTGTCCATTTCAGCAGTTTCAGCACAGCTCAGGTCGATAAAAATGAGCTGATTTGGCCTGACATTTCTGACATTTCAGTCAAGTTTTCAAGATGGAGCACTTTCAGAACAGAGCATAAACTGTGATGATGCATTTTGTAGTGAAAGTGGTCCATCTTGAAAACTTGACTGCTGAAATGGAAAAAAAAGTTGGGACTGCAATAACAGTGAATTAATCCAAAAAATACTAATTGAGTGAACTATCCCTTAAAGTCAGGGACGGCATGATAGTGTGAAAAAGGTCTAACCTGATACCGCTCTGCATAGGCTTTTTTCTCAGTGGAGGCCCACACCTCCAGCAGCTCCTGATAGGCCCGTTGTAGCCAGCAGGTCACCTCCCGGGCTCTTTGATTGGGTGAGGCCTGGGATCATAACAAGTTACAAAAGAAGGCATTATCAATACAACATCACTCATTCACGCACACTTCACTCTTTCACTCATTTTTACTTGGTCTCCCACTGACATCAATGCAATGTGAAAAGTAGAAGTTAGGATTCACCCCTTATGTTGGAATTCAATCAAACCTGCTATAGCAATGTTTAGGTAGTATTTTTTTTTGTGAAATTTGTGCATGCACAGTGTACCTGGTGCAGGGGAGAGACAGCGATGGCGGGGGTGAAGTGAGAGGGCAGATTGATAGGAGAGAGGCAGGGGGGCAGAGCCTGGGTGAACAGCTGCACCACCCCACCAGCAAGAGGAGAGAAGAAGAGGAGGAAAAGGAAAAGGAGGAGGAAGAAGAGAGATAAACATTACAGTGCAGGAATCTGGATGGATGGATGGATCGAAGGAAGGAAGGAGGGTTGGATAGATGGATGGGCAGAAGGGATGGACAGACGGAAGGGACGGACCAGGGGAGAACGACTGCCCCCTCTCATTGAAGCCACGGAAGTTCAAGGCCGACCGTGGTACCGCAGGCATTGTTTTTAGAAAACAGGATCCCCCATTATAGTGACTGGAAAAATGGCAATCTTCGTCGTCAATCATCATGTAGAAAAAAAAAATTTAAAGACAATAATGGCACCAATAATTGCCTCCAGATGTATGTCCTTGAACCAATTTTTTTTTTTTTATCGCACACAAAAAAAGTTATAAAGATGATGTAGTTGCTAATGGCAGCCTGCAGTACCCCGGTCGGCCTTCAACTTGAGTTACTCAATGAGAGGGGGCAGCACTGAGCTAGCCTGCAACGTCACTTCCTTGAGTAGCTCAAACTGCGAATGCTATGGGGTTTCCTCTGTCATCTCTCCTCCGTCCGCTCTCCTCCGTGACCCGGAAACCGATAAGTGGTCAAGGAGTGTGTCTGTTCATTAGTAGGCAAATGGAAGAGTGTCCTCCCCTTCTCAATAGCCACCTTTCATCGAGGATACTCATGTTTATCCTGGCGCGGAAGAGTTGTGAAAGGGGATAAAAACATGCACACGTTTAAAAACAATATGCTACTTATTGTTTTATCTATAAAATGCCTTGCACAACTAACTTCATTTGTCATTTTGGGATCCACCCCTGTAAATGTGATTTGCCTAATGTGGAGTGGAGAAGGACAGTCTCATTTCAAGCAAGCGCTATTCCATCCACGTTCACTCTCCTCGCCGACTGTCCTCGATTAACTTTGACCTTTTTCAAAAGGAGGCGATAGAGGACGGAGAAGAGAGGAAGCAGAAGGTGAGCAAATCTAATTGATAAAAGGCCTATGTCTCTATGAGATGCCATCTTAACCGACTTCATTTGGCTTCAACGCGCTATTGAGTCTTCACATGGGAATGAATGGTGTCATGTGATCGATGGCTTTGTCCATTTATATACCGTATACAGTCATTGGGACAGACGGACGGCTGGAAGGACAGACGGATGGAAGGACAGATGGACAAACAGACGGACAGACAATTATGAACAAAAGGAAGAGAGATTGACTGCAAAGCAGGAGAATGGGTACATCTCAGTAGTCTAACATCCTCTCCTTCAGCTATGCTAATTTAACAACTAAACATAAGATAGTTGAAAAGCACAATGCACTATGACTGAAGCATATAATAGCATATTGCTTACAGCAGGCACATTCAAATCTGGACCTCGAAGCCAGTTCCACTGGCTGACTTTCATTATTTCCCTCTAATCAAGGACTGATTTCGACCTGGGACACCAGGTGGGTGCAATTAATTATCAGGCAGAACAGAAAAACCAGCACTACTCCGGACCTTCAGGCTCGGATTTGCATACCCCTAGCCTACAGTATACTGTAAGTGGTTTGCACAAGGTGGGGAAATGGGAACGTGACCGCTGACCTGCAGGTCATCATCGTCGGGTGGTGTGGGGAGGTCATTGGAATATTGCAGGAACTGTGCCACGTAGGTCATGATGGACTTTTCGTCTGGGTCTTTCACGTCAATGTCTAAAATTAAAAGAGACAAAGCCACATTCAATGAAACTCCCATAGTAATTTTTATGTAATGTATATCATGTAATGTACAGTATATTGTCTTGTTTCTTTGTCAACATCATGGCATCACCTTATGAAGACCGACTAACTCCTCAACTTTATTTTATTTTTTTGGGGGGGGTTTCGATCTCCTTTTGTATTGACAGGACAGATGGAAAGTTTGGAGATCAGGAAAAAAATGGGGTGGCTGATTTGAGACTCGAACCCCCGTCGCCAGGGGGTATGCATAGTCCGGTGTCAGTAGTGTTACCGTTCAACCAGACTCCGGCACTATACCAAGTTTTCTTGTTTTATCTAATATGGACTGGTCCTCACCCTGGGGCTCCAGCAGACGGGGGATGTGCAGCTCCTGCTCAGCCAGATGGAAGGCCTCCTCCAGATTCTGCTGGTTGCTTCTAGACTGGGCCTGAGTTAGGTCCACCAGGTCTGGTCTCAGAGAACACAGGATGGCCAGGAATGCCACCCCACTGCGCCAGCTGCACTTAAAGTCCTTGATGCTGAGGGAGCAGTCAGCCCTGGCGGGAGGGAAGTAGGAAGGGAGATAGAGAGATAGGGGGAAAGACACAGAGAGAGAGAGAGAGAGAGAGAGAGAGAGAGAGAGAGAGAGAGAGAGAGAGAGAGAGAGAGAGAGAGAGAGAGAGAGAGAGAGAGAGAGAGAGAGAGAGAGAGAGAGAGAGAGAGAGAGAGAGAAAGAGAAAGAAGACAATTTTAACAACATTTTAAGAAATCATGCATGGTGGTGTGTGTTCATGTGTGTCTGTTTATGTCTGTGTGTGTTATAGAAATACATGTAGGCGGAATCCACCTTTGGCACTGGTCTCGGACCCACATCAGCAGGGCCTTCTTGGCCGAGACGCGGAAGCGGGCGTGGAGGGGTGATGCGCGCCCTCGAGGGGCGGGACTACCCGGGGTTGGGCTTCCCAGGGCAGGGCTACTGGAGCGAGAGTCCAGACTGGCCAGGGAGTCCAAGGAAGAGTGACGTGAGCCGAAGGACAGTGTGCTGGCCAGCTCCTCAATCTGGGACACAAAGCAGATAGCGATTGAATATTGGGGAACACTGATTTGCATTGGAAGAGAGTCCTTTTCCTCAAAATGAAGTAGTTTACATTGTATTTTTTCATAGCTATTCTCTAACAGTGTTTCTTTCTTCTAGGTTTTTTTTCCAGGCCACTATGCTTCTGCTTCTCCTTGCTCTTTGGGATCTAGGTCAGGTTAATGCGAAAACACTTGTGCCTGATGTAAAAAGGGCTTTATAAATACACTTTATAAACCAGGGTCTTCCATCTGGCCCTACTAATCAGACCCCCTTGAATGTACTGTCGCATTTCAATTTCACATTGACATATAACCACCCCACACTACCTCCCTGTAGTATCTAAACAAAAAGTCCTCCCTCCTCTGTCCTTCTATATAGAACCAAACTGACTGAGAACACTCCTGTAAGTTATTGTATTCAGCATTGTTCCTGAGCAGAAACTAAATGCAAAGTCTATTTCCCAGGGCTCGTCTACACTACATGAATGGAGAGTCTCTTGTACTTTGAGGCCATTGAAGCTATAGGTGTGGTTAAAGAGACAGAATACCTCAAGGACACAGGATATGTTCTGTAATGTAATACGGTATTATCTAGCCATTATATCCCTGATATCAAAACCATCAAAGTCAGAAAAGAAGGGTTTTACGGGAACTCACATTGTTACAGGATGTTTCACACTGTTACACTCCTTATATTGGTTGAAATATTGATACAAATACTAAACTAAATGTTCACTTTTTTAATAAGAATCAAGCTTTTGTGCTGACCAATCAATGGTCTCTGGACATTTCATAAGTCATCTATAAACAATGTCTATCAAGCAGCAATACCAGTATATTGAAATGTTAGACAATATAGCATGAATAGCCATGCCAATGTAGTCTGGTGTCATATTATGTAGAGCAATAAGATTGATATTATCATTGCATCCACATTTAAACTAACTATTGAATGCACAGTGCAAAACATATTATTGCTTGTTTGCACCGTAAAAAACAACAACATAATATTGGTTTTCTTTGAATGTGACAGAATTCGTCACCAAGAGCCTTTTCACAATACTGAGCCGAGCCAAACCAAGCTGACCTGTAGTGCGCTGGCCTGGTTACGCATCCACCATAGTTGCTGGAAAAGTGCTGGAAAGGACAATGTGAAAATCAAATATCCAAGCCAGCACAGAACAGTTTGGTTCGGCATGAGGGTTCGGCAACACAGAGATTTTCTTGTCCAAAAAATTACTAATTGAGCCAATCGTTTTTCAAAGGGGATCATCCATTGACGGATAATGGACAACAGAGATTGTCTGTCAACAAACGCACAATATGTCCGCTTTTGTGTGTATGCAACTAGTCCAAAACATTTTTACGAGTTGAACTTTTGACAGACAGAAAAGGAAAATGATGAATGCATGCGTTTTCATACATCTCTGTGTAGCCTTATGCTTTGAACACACCGACTGTGTCATTGCGCAAAATAGTATGCAGCATCATCTAGTTATGTGTGCAACAACATTCACCTTCTGCTGCCATTTCTGTCAACCCGATTACGCATACAGTTTGACGCATACCTTCGATAAATCCAACGTATGCACCACACAGAACGCACTGCAACTGCCTCTGCAACACAATGCTGCAAGGCAAACGCAGCATTCCATTGGAAATGAATGTACTTCTGGTGTACCAAAACGCAATGACACAGTCGGTGTGTTCAAAGCGTTAGCCTGATAGTGTGAAAAGGGTACGTCATGGGCTAAACTGTGCAGACACCCACGTGACAGTGGAGGATGATGGTCCATATGAGGCCCAGGATGATGGAGGGGCGTCCGTCAATGATGTCCGGGATGTTGATGTTCACCAGTTTAACCTGGATTTGGGTTAACAGAGGCATGCTATTAGAACAAGCCAACCCCTGACACACCATTTTACATTTACATTTTAGTCATTTAGCAGATGCTCTTATTCAGAGCAACTTACAGTTACAGTTTTTTCGATCACAATACTTAGAAAATATCAAATCTATTATTGTATTTATAAAATGTAGCATTATTTTTGTTTTAATTTGTCTGCCTTATCAGATTCTTCCACACTCACACATGCGCTCTTACCGATTTCTTCTTGAGGAAGTTCAAGGCCGTCTGAATGTTACCCCTGTGCTGAAAAAACCCGTGGCCCCTCTCCCGTTGCTGTGGGAGAAAAAAATTATCAACACGTTCCCTGAATCCCAAATCAACCTGTAGCCCCGACCCTGAGTGAATCAGTCCCGAATTAGAGGGAAAGATCGGTTGCATTCCAGGCCGACTACATTGCAGTAGTGCAACGTGGATCAACAAATTATTGCATGCCACGTAATCGACTACACAGTTGGGCACCAATTGCTATATTATATGATGGAGTTAGCTGATATCTTAAACACCTATCCCAGCAGGGTACCCTTAAGAAAAAAGATTGCAGTCAGAGTGCAGTATAACTGCAGTATGCTTCAAATACTGCATCCAAAATAACACCGTTTTTTTTACTGCAGTAATTTTGCAGTGTTTTTTTTATTTTTATTTCACCTTTATTTAACCAGGTAAGCCAGTTGAGAACAAGTTCTCATTTACAACTGCGACCTGGCCAAGATAAAGCAAGTGTAACTGCAGTTAGAGTGCAGTATAACTGCAGTTCAACTGCAGTACACTGCAGTTATTCTGCAATTACTTCGTCCAAAATACCCCAGTCGACTGCAGTTACAACTTTTTTTGTAAGGGTGAGATCTGGCAGGCGACTGCAATGTAGCCAGCCTGGAACTCAGTCAATAATATAATATATTTCATTTAGCAGACACTTTCATCCAAAGCAACTTGGTCATAAGTGCATACATTTCCCTATGGGTGGCCCCAGCGGGAATCAAACCCACGATCGCTATGCTCTACCAACTGAGCCATACAGGGCCAGTGAAAGTCAATAGTGCTACGGCCCTTCAGGACTGTTACTGAATATCCCTTGTGGCGTAAGGGGTACCTTCTTGTCCATTTTACCATGTACAATGACTTATACTGTAAGCTGCCAGGTCTCCCTCGAAAAAAGGGATCCCTTATCTCAAGGTATTTCTTGGTTAAATATAGGTTACATTTATAAAATGTATAAATAAAATAATACAAATCTGGTATCACTGTATTTGGATAGTCCCAAATTCTGTTGATGGTTTGTAGATGTTCAATAGATGATCAACAACTGTCATTTCAACTAACTATTCACTAACTAGCGATGTGCTTAATTCCCTTTCAAGACGATTCGATATGCATCTAGTTACATGGGCTCCGATATGGTACAGGAATGATACATTTTAGCTTGAAATGATTTGATGAGATTCGTTTTGATTAGAGGAACGAATCGATGTGATTCGGTTCGATGCAATACAATACGATTCCATGCACTAACTAATTTCAACAGCACATTTGATCAAAATAACCTAACAAATTACATTGGTTGTCACTGAACTAATAAAGCCTAATATTGCGCAAGCCATTTTATAAACATTTGAATGCTGAAGGTGATGTGCAGATGTGCCAGATCAGGAATAGGCCTACCTCTCATTGCTCAGTGCACACACTTTTACTAGGCTGCTGATATTGCCTGGGGTTGCTCGATATGCAAAATAACTGTCAACATAATTACATGCTTAGTTCGACACTGAAGGTGAGGACACAGTTGTCACAAAAGAAGAGAGGTATTTCCGGAAGGTAGAAAGAAAGTCATTTTTGCAAATAATGTTAATGAACTGGCAATTTGTAATGTTTGAATCGATTTTCTGATCGATGCATTCTACATTTGGATTGGTTTGGGGTCCCGCAGAGCGATGCACTCATATCTTAAACATTTGAACCGGGGACTGATGTGTATCGGTGAATCATTACATCCCTACCACTAACCCTAACCCTAAGCCTGACCCCTATCCTAACCCTAAACTTAACCCTCTCATGGGGGATCACTCACCATGCGCTGGCCGCTCATCACCTCGAGCAGGTCAAGGAGGCACGCCCCATCTCTAAGGTCAGAGAACAGGTCCAGCACTGTTGTGGGAGGGCTCCTCTGGGACAACACAAAGAACAACAACTATTATAATCCATGAGGTACTATAACTCATATGATGACTTGGGTGAGACAACTTGATTGGCTGATCCAAAATATTACAAGAGATGCTGAAAACGCACTACCTCTTCATGCTATTTAAACTTTTTATAAACACATCAATGAACCTACAGTATATGAATCATACTGGAGCAAATTATATTTTGGGCACAGAAAAGTTGAAATCAGTGAGGGGGCCTTGTGTATATAGGTCTTCTTACAGAGGTAATAAGATATAATAGATCACAGGTTATCCCTTTTATGATGAGAGATTGAAGTAGTTAGAATCTGGTGCTGAGCAACGTGGATGTGGGGGTGGAGGTGGGAAGGGGGGTCAGCTCACCTTACAACCTGCTAGCCTGCTCCTCTGCCCAGGCTCTATTAATACTTTAGCCCCCTGTCGTACAACCCCCCTTCACTTCACTGTGCAATGAGTCAGCATTTGACAGGCTGCTGTAAGTCAAGTCTAGTAGTGCTAATGTCCTAATGAGCCCTTCACAACAGAGAAGGCAATCACAGAGCTACGCGCAGTGAGAGATTTAACAAGTTCTCCCCAGAGGCACGACTCGTTTCAAATAAATATAAACTACCAGTCAAAAGTTTGGACACACCTACTAATTTTTACTACTCATTTTTACTATTTTCTACATTGTAGAATAATAGTGAAGACATCAAAACTATGAAATAACACATATGGAATCATGTAGTAACCAAAAAAGTGTTAAACAAATCAAAATATATTTTATATTCTTCAAAGTAGCCACCCTTTGCCTTGATGACAGCTTTGCACACTCTTGGCATTCTCTCAACCAGCTTTATGAGGAATGCTTTTCCAACAGTCTTGAAGAAGTTCCCACATATGCTGAGCACTTGTTGGCTGCTTTTCCTTCACTCTGCGGTCCAACTCATCCCAAACCATCTCAATTGGGTTGAGGTTGGGTGATTGTGGAGGCCAGGTCATCTGATGTAGCATCATCACTCTCCTTCTTGGTCAAATAGCCCTTACACAGCCTGGAGGTGTGTTTTGGGTCATTGTCCTGTTGAAAAACAAATGATAGTCCCACTACCCTAAACCAGATGGGATGGCGTATCGCTGCTGAATGCTGTGGTAGCCATGCTGGTTAAGTGTGCCTTGAATTCTAAATAAATCACAGACAGTGTCACCAGCAAAGCACCCCCACACCATCACACCTCCTCCTCCATGCTTCACGGTGGGAACCACACATGGGGAGATCATCCGTTGATCTACTCTGCGTCTCACAAAGACACAGCGGTTGGAACCAAAAATCTCACATTTGGACTCATCATACCAAAGGACAGATTTCCACCGGTCTAATGTCCATTGCTCGTGTTTCTTGGCCCAAGCAAGTCTCTTCTTCTTATTGGTGTCCTTTAGTAGTGGTTTCTTTGCAGCAATTCGACCATGAAGGCCTGATCACGCAGTCTCCTCTGAACAGTTGATGTTGAGATGTGTCTGTTGCTTGAACTCTGTGAAGCCTTTATTTGTGCTGCAATCTGAGGTGCAGTTAACTCTAATGAACTTATCCTCTGCAGCAGAGGTAACTCTGGGTCTTCCTTTCCTGTGGCGGTCCTCATGAGAGCCAGTTTCATCATAGCGCTTGATGGTTTTTGTGACTGCACTTGAAGAAACCTTCAAAGTTCTTGATATTTTCCGTATTGACTGACCTTCATGTCTTAAAGGAATGATGGACTGTCGTTTCTCTTTGCTTATTTGAGCTGTTCTTGCCATAATAGGGCTATCTTCTGTATACCACCTCTACCTTGTCACAACACAACTGATTGGCTCAAACGCATTAAGAAGGAAATAAATTCCACAAATTAACTTTTATGAAGGCACACCTGTTAATTGAAATGCATTCCAGGTGACTACCTCATGAAGCTGGTTGAGAGAATGCCAAGAGTGTGCAAAGCTGTCATCAAGGTAAGAATCTCAAATATAACATATATTTTGATTTGTTTAACACTTTTTCAGTTATTACATGATTCCATATGTGTTATTTCATAGTTTTGATGTCTTCACTATTATTCTACAATGTAGAAAATAGTAAAAATTAAGAAAAACCCTTGAATGAGTAGGTGTGTCCAAACCTTTGACTGGTACTGTATATACTTTATATATATTTTGGGGGGGAGAGTTTTTATGTATTTATTAAGATAGGACAGTGAAGAGGAAACAGGAAAGGTGGGAGATATTGTGAGTCAAATGGGCAGTGGGTCGGATTCAAACCCTACTCTGGTATACATGTTTGCCGGAGTCTGGGATACTAACCGCTGGACCACACAGGCCATACTCCTCATGGTTTTAACCTGAACACATCAGAGTCATGGAAGTCTTCGACAGTAATGACAGCTGATTTCAGTTTTTAGCAACAGATCTGACAAGAAGTGTCTTTATAGTCTCATGACTATAAACAATTATCTTTGTAAGCTTATGAAGTTGGCTTTGTGCCAAACAGTGGCTTGAGTGTGTGTATTTTGTATGCTGACCTCACAAAATGATAATAAAGTTATAGTATATTACGCTCATAACAGCATCATGTAGAGACTACACGAGGGATGTTTTACGAGTGGTGTTACCGGTTAAGTTTGGACAGGGCGTTGCAGATGAGAGTGGTGAGGTTATCCATCTTAAAATAGCATGTTTCAGTTCAAAAGCGTCTCCTGAAAAGTAAAATGGACGGGGGAGCTGTGACGATTTACAGTTGAAGTCGTAAGTTAACATACACTTAGGTTAGAGTAATTAAAACTCGTTTTTCAACCACTCCACAAATGTCTTGTTAACAAACTATAGTTTTGGCAAGTTGGTTAGGACATCTACTTTGTGCATGACACAAGTCATCTTTCCAACAATTGTTTACAGACAGATTATTTCACTTATAATTCACTGTATCACAATTCCAGTGGGTCAGAAGTTTACATACACTAAGTTGACTGTGCCTTTAAACAGCTTGGGAAATTCCAGAAAATGATGTCATGGCTTTAGAAGCTTCTGATAGGCTAATTGACATCATTTGAGTCAATTGGAGGTGTACCTGTGGATGTATTTCAAGGCCTACCTTCAAACTCAGTGCCTCTTTGCTTGACATCATGGGAAAATCAAAAGAAATCAGCCAAGACCTCAGAAAAAGAATTGTAGACCTCCACAAGTCTGGTTCATCCTTGGGAGCAATTTCCAAATGCCTGAAGGTACCCCGTTCATCTGTACAAACAATAGTACGCAAGTATAAACACCATGGCACCACGCAGCCGTCATACTGCTCAGGAAGGAGACGCGTTCTGTCTCCTAGAGATGAACGTACTTTGGTGCGAAAAGTGCAAATCAATCCCAGAACAACAGCAAAGGACCTTGTGAAGATGCTGGAGGAAACAGGTACAAAAGTATCTATATCCACAGTAAAACAAGTCCTATATCGACATAACCTGAAAGGCCGCTCAGCAAGGAAAAAGCCACTGCTCCAAAACCGCCATTAAAAAAGCCAGACTACGGTTTGCAACTGCACATGGGGACAAAGATCGTACTTTTTGGAGAAATGTCCTCTGGTCTGATGAAACAAAAATAGAATTGTTTGGCCATAATGAACATCGTTATGTTTGGAGGAAAAAGGGGGACGCTTGCAAGCCGAAGAACACCATCCCAACCGTGAAGCACGAGGGTGGCAGCATCATGCTGTGGGGGTGCTTTGCTGCAGGAGGGACTAGTGCACTTCACAAAATAGATGGCATCATGAGGAAGGAAAATTATGTGGATATATTGAAGCAACATCTCAAGACATCAGTCAGGAAGTTAAAGCTTGATCGCAAATGGGTCTTCCAAATGGACAATTACTTCCAAAGTTGTGGAAAAATGGCTTAAGGACAACAAAGTCAAGGTATTGGAGTGGCCATCACAAAGCCCTGACCTCAATCCTATAGAACATTTGTGGGCAGAACTGAAAAAGCGTTTGCGAGCAAGGAGGCCTACAAACCTGACTCAGTTACACCAGCTCTGTCAGGAGGAATGGGCCAAAATTCACCTAACTTATTGTGGGAAGCTTGTGGAAGGCTACCCGAAACGTTTGACCCAAGTTAAACAATTTAAAGGCAATGCTACCAAATACTAATTGAGTGTATGTAAACTTCTGACCCACTGGGAATGTGATTAAATAAATACAAGCTGAAATAAATCATTCTCTCTACTATTATTCTGAGATTTCACATTCTTAAAATAAAGTGGTGATCCTAACTGACCTTTAAATTAGGATTAAATGTCAGGAATTGTGAAAAACTGAGTTTAATGTATTTGGCTAAGGTGTATGTAAACTTTCGACTTCAACTGTATCTCCAGATATCTATTTGTGTCTCTTCTCTCTTTTCATGTTCATAACTTAAACCTATTCAAGTTATATCTATCCAGGCAATCACGTAATGTTGCTATACTCCATCTTAGACTCATGTTGCCTGACACACACACACGAATGCACAGACGCAAGCACGCATGCCCACACATACACAGACACACACACATACATACACACACACACTGGACTTTCCATCTTTAGACTCACCTTAGATAGTTGAGCATTGATCCAATTGGTGAAGGTTCTCTTCTGAATCTGTTCTTGCTCCACTATTGGGAAAAGAAAGACGCTACATTACATAGTCTGCATCACAAATGGCACCGTATTTATAGTGCACCACTTTTTACCAGGGCCCATAAGGCTCTGGTCAAAAGTAGTGCATTATATAGGGAAGAGGGTGCCATTTGGGACACATCCAATTGGTGGTACAACTGGTGGCTAGAGTATACATTGGTCGAAGAGTCAAGAATAATTTGAAATTAGTTGTTTGTTCCAACATAGAAGAAAAGGGTCAATATTGCAGAAATATTTTAATAAATAGCATCAATTTTCTGTGTTACAGTTATGTCTTGTTCACACTTTGAGTATGATGCATTCATCAGTGAAATCACCATGAATTTTGCAGTAAAGTTGAATGAATCAGTCAGAAATTCTCCATTGCATATGATGTATGCAATATCCATATAACTTTCACAAATATAGACTGAAAAACACACGTTAGCTCTTTAGACAACTGCTGTCCAAATTGTGATGCGACTAAATAAGGCCAAACTTACCAAAGTCAGAGTATTCAGGGACCTCTGTCTCCATTTCAGATTGTTGACCCTTCATTCTTAAGCTGCCCAGTGGATCATGACCAGACACAAAACTCCACTTATGACCCACTCTGTCTCTTTATTCTCTCTCTCTCTCTCTCTCTCTCTCTCTCTCTCTCTCTCTCTCTCTCTCTCTCTCTCTCTCTCTCTCTCTCTCTCTCTCTCTCTCTCTCTCTCTCTCTCTCTCTCTCTCTCTCTCTCTCTCTCTCTCTCTCTCTCTCTCTCTCTCTCTCTCTCTCTCTCTCTCTCTCTCTCTCTCTCTCTCTCTCTCTCTCCTCTCTCTCTCTCTCTCTCTCTCTCTCTCTCTCTCTCTCTCTCTCTCTCTCTCTCTCTCTCTCTCTCTCTCTCTCTCTCTCTCTCTCTCTCTCTCTCTCTCTCTCTGACTCTCTCTCTCTGACTCTCACTCGCTCTCTCTCTCTCTCTGACTCTCTTCTCTCTCTGACTCTCTTCTCTCTCTGACTCTCTTCTCTGTCTGACTCTCTTCTCTGTCTCTCTCCTTGAGTATCAGTGTATCATGACCAGACACAAAACTCCACTTACAACTCAAAATATCTCTCTCTCGCTCCCGCTCTCTCTCTCCCTCTCTTTCTCTGTGATTGCCGACAGATTCCTTTCAGACCATTCCTTACAGTGGGGCAAGGTTTCTTCCTGTGCTAATTAAGGATAGCTAGAGACAGCTTTGGTTCTGGGATCTGGCCAAGGTGTTCATGATACATGACGGGACAGGCTCCAAAAAATTTAAGACATACTCACCACACACCCACACCCACACACACACACACACACACACACATACACACACACACACACACACACACAGGCAAAAAGGGTTTATAGGGCCAAAAGACTGCACCAATATGTGCTCCAAGACTGTGACACACCTTTCTCTCTCTCTCGCTCTCTCTCACACAGACACAAAGACACATTCTAGAGGCTGGTGGGATTATAACTAAAGGCTGCCTCTCCATGCCTCTTGGTCCTAGGCTTTGGGATAGTTAAAAGGCCAGTGCCATAGGACCTGAGGGACCTACTGGGTACATAACTTAAAAGCATGTCTGACATGTATTGGGGTGCACAATCGTGGATTGATTTAAAAACCAATAGAATAATCTTTAAATGAATTCTTAAACTCACAGGCAGCTAGTGCAGAGACCTTAAAACCAGTGCAATTTCTGCTCTCCATCTGGTCTTGGTCAGTACCCGTGCTGCAGCATTCTGTATGTTTTGCAAATGGCTTTCTTGGGTAGACCACACAGGAGAGCATTATAGTAGTCAAGCCTCTCTGTATCAGTCTGAGAGAAAAACGGCCGCACCTTGGCAATGTTCCTCAGGTGGTAAAATATATTTTGGTCACATTCCTAATGTGTGATTTGAAATTGAGATCAGAATCTAAAATAACACCTAGGTTTTTTATCTTGTGTTTTATCTTTATTGCCCGTGAATTAAAATGTGCGGCCAGATTCTCTCTCTGTGCTTTGGCTCCAACAATAAGTACCTTGGTCTTGTCTTGATTTCGCTGGAGGAAGTTGTGAGCCATCCAAGTATTTAAATCACTAATAGAGTCTAATAATTTATCCGTGGAGCTAAAATCCTCCGGTGACACAGAAATGTAAAGTTGTGTATCGTCTGCATAGCAGTGAAAATCAATGCTGTGCTTTCTGATAACGCTGCCAAGGGGTGACATATATAAACTGAACAGTACCGGACCCAAAATCTAACTTTGTGGAACACAATATGTGACAAAAAACTCTCAACTGGTTAAATAGGTCCTAAAGCAATTTAGAACTGGACCTGAGAGGCCAACCCACCTCTCTAGTCTGTCTAGAAGGACATCATGGTCAACAGTGTTGAATGCAGCACTTAAATCCAAGACACCCCCTCCTGTCCAGCTCAGGCGTTCGGCGTCGCCAGCGTTCTAGCTGCTGCCAAACCTGCTGCTGGCAACGCCCTTCACTCATCAACCCCAGACTTGTCTCGTCATCATTACACACACCTGGTTCCAATCCCCACTCTATCACTGTCATTTGTCTTTGTCTGTCATTGTATATGTTGCTTGTTTTCCTGAGAGGTATCTCTCCTACTATTTCCTGAGTACTTTATATTTTGCACTGTGGGTTTCATCCCACTTTAAGCTATGGTGCTTTAATAAATTCAGTAGTTCTAAACCTGCGACTGCCTCCTGCCTCCTGCCTACTCCTCTCTACACTTGTGACAGTTCGGCATCTGTATTGGCTCTAAGATTTTGCCTAAGAATAGGTTGGAGATTGGCTGAAAATATCTAAGCGCTGAAGAATCTAGAATACTAGCAGTTTTTTAGAGCAGTGGGGAAAGTGCCTGTGAACAGGGAGTGATTAACAATAGCTTGCACTTCTTCAGATATGCAATTAAAAGCTGTTTTGAAGAAGGTGGGGGGGATAGGATCGAGAAGGCTTAAGTTGTAATATCACTTTCTTGAGCATGTCTGTGTCAACCAGGGAAAATAAATCCATAGTGCCTTTGCGTGGTAGGCTAGGACACATCATCAAACTTCTAATCAGGTCTTGACTGATACCAAGCCTAACGTTTGTTATCTTATCTCTGAAATATGTCGCAAACTCATCACATTTAGATGTGTAGGAAAGTTCACATAGATTTGCAGGGGTAGGATTTATCAGGCCATCAATGGTTGAGAAGAGTACTCTCAAATTATTCTGATTATTAGTGATCAAGTTAGAAAAATGAGCCCGTCTGGCATTTCAAATTGCCTTATTATACAGTACCAGTCAAAAGTTTGGACACACCTACTCATTCAAGGGTTTTTCTTTATATTTACTATTTTCTACATTGTAGAACAATCGTGAAGACATCAAAACTATGAAATAACACATATGGAATCATGTAGTAACCAAAAAATAGTTAAACAAATCAAAATATATTTTATATTTGAGATTCTTCAAAGTAGCCACCCTTTACCTTGATGACAGCTTTGCACACTCTCAACTAGCTTCACCTGGAATGCTTTTCCAACAGTCTTGAAGGAGTTCCAACATATGCTGAGCACGTTGGCTGCTTTTCCTTCACTCTGCGGTCCAACTCATCCCAAACCATCTCAATTGGGTTGAGGTTGGGTTATTGTGGAGGCCAGGTCATCTGATGCAGCACTCCATGACTCTCCTTCTTGGTCAAATAGCCCTTACGCAGCCTGGAGGTGTGTTAGGTCATTGTCGTGTTGAAAAACAAATGATAGTACCACTGAGCACAAACCAGATGGGATGGCGTATCGCTGCAGAATGCTGTGGTAGCCATGCTGGTTATGTGTGCCTTGAATTCTAAATAAATCACAGACAGTGTCACCAGCAAAGCACCCCCACACCATCACACCTCCTCCTCCATGCTTCATGGTGGGAACCACACATGCGGAGATCATCCGTTCACCTACTCTGCGTCTCTCAAAGACACGGTGGTTGGAACCAAAAATCTGACATTTGGACACATCAGACCAAAGGACAGATTTACACCGGTCTAATATCCATTGCTTGTTTCATGGCCCAAGCAAGTCTCTTGTTCTTATTGGTGTCCTTTAGTAGTGGTTTCTTTGCAGTAATTCGACCATGAAGGCCTGATTTACGCAGTCTCCTCTGAACAGTTGATGTTGAGATGTGTCTGTTACTTGCACTCTGTGAAGCATTTATTTGGGCTACAATTTCTGAGGCTAATAACTCTAATGAACTTATCCTCTGCAGCAGAGGTAACTCTGGGTCTTCCATTCCTGTGGCGGTCCTCATGAGAGACAGTTTCATCATAGCGCTTGATGGTTTTTGCGACTGCACTTGAAGAAACTTTCAAAGTTCTTGACATTTTCCGTATTGACTGACCTTCATGTCTTAAAGGTTGGAGTGGCGCAGTGGTCTAAGGCACTGCATCGCAGTGCTAGCTGTGCCACTAGAGATCCTGGTTCGAGTCCAGGCTCTGTCGCAGCCGGCCGCAACCGGGAGACCCAAGAGCGGCGCACAATTGGTCCAGCGTCGTCCAAGGTAGGGGAGGGTTTGGCCGGCAGGGATGTGGGTTCATTTCCCACGGGGGGCCAGTATGAAAAAAATTAATAAAACGTATGCATTCACTAACTCTAAGTCGCTCTGGATAAGAGCGTCTGCTAAATGACTAAAATGTAAAACAAAAAATGTAAATGTTAAAGTAATGATGGACTGTCGTTTCTCTTCACTTATCTGAGCTGTTCTTGCCATAATATGGACTTGGTCTTTTACCAAATTGGGCTATCTTCTGTATACCACCCCTACCTTGTCACAACACAGCTGATTGGCTCAAAAAATTAAGAAGGAAAGAAATTCCACAAATTGACTTTTAATGCATTCCATGTGACTACCTCATGAAGCTGGTTGAGAGATTGCCAAGTGTGTGCAAAGCTGTCATCAAGGCAAAGGGTGGCTGGTTTGAAGAATCTCAAATATAACATATATTTTGAGTTGTTTAACATTTTCTTGGTTACTACATGATTCCATATGTGTTATTTCATAGCTTTGATATCTTCACTATTATTATACAATGTAGAAAAGAGTAAAAATAAAGAAAAACCTTGGAATGAGTAGGTGTGTCCAAACTTTTGACTGGTACTGTATATGCCAATTTGTTCTCTCAGAATATCATAATGGTTCTGCAACTTTGACTTTCTCCACTTCCGCTCTGCCTTCTTCAATTTCTCTTTCATTAATTAGTTTCCTCACTCATCCAATGGGCTCTCCGTTTGGATGTGGCTTTTTTCAACTTTACTGGAGCTATGGCATCAATGGTTGCCCTTAATCTGCTAGTGAAGTTATTAACTAAATCATCACAAGAGGAGGGCAGAATAGGTGATGGAGTATTGTTCATACACTCAATACAATCTGTAGCAACTTCAGAGGTAAGATAGCTTTTCTTAATAATGTGTTAGCACAGTATTACCCTGGTAGTAGTAAAAAAAAATACACAGTGGAGATCAGACAAAGCAACATCAACAATAGAGGATATGTCAATAGAAAGCCACTTGGTAATAACCAGGTCCAGAGGATGGCTGCGGTTATAGGTGGGCACACACAGGCAAAGGGGGTGCAAAGAACTGCACCACGTAGTCCCCAGACCAGGGCCCATATCTACAAGACATCCCAGAAAAGGTCCTAGGAATCCTGTTAAAACCCGTTTTAATACAATAAAGCACTCCCAGCTCAGAGTAGATTTTAGGATGATGTTAAGACACTGCCCAGACACTCTGAGCCAGGAGTAAAATCAACTCATAAAAGTTTCTCACCTGGTAATCATGACCGTTTGAGGTATCGCAAAGGAAAGAGTGATAACGCTCATTGGCATTGTTGCAAATGATGAGGAATAACCAATCGCAATGAAGCATCGCCAGCTGTGAATTCTATAACACGCCTCAACCATCAAACATTGCAATGGTAAAACGTTTGATATAATTTTTGACTAATACGTTTTTTTTATCAATTCTGATGGCTGTTAAAAGCAGAATTTGTATAATAGGCAATTACTGTTATATCAACACAACCGTTTAACAACTCTAAATAGCTTTGGCTCAGTAGGCATCAAATTACTTGCCAATAATGTTGCATAAAACATTTGAAAACTTATTTGTTATCTTAAAACAGGTTTTAACAGGATTCCTATGACTTTTTGAGACGCTTAGTGTATACGGCCCCTTCCACCAAACATAGAGCACTCTTAAAGCTAGACTCAGCGATATGATGTAGATGCAGAAAGTAAACAGCATAGTGGGTACAACTTCTCCGCTGTTTTGGTGGCCTGGCTACCACGCTGTGAACAGCGTGAAGCAAACCTGTGCACATACACAGATACTGTGTGTGACTGTGTGAGAGCGAAGTCTTCCATCTCGCTCATCTCAATATCTGCGGTGCTGCTCGTGGCAATGAGGCTGAGTCTACCTTTAACTTCAGTTCCACTCCATTAACAACCAGAAATATTTCAGACCCAGCGACTCAACACTTTTATTGCATCAACAACAGCCATTAACCTTTTGAGCCATCCAACCATTATTAGAAAACTGTCAAACTTTCAGTTGTTTGACAGTGGCACAACATTGCATGGGAAGCTCAAGCTTTACAAGAGTGTATGACTCCATAGTGCATAACCATAAATATACAGTAGCTGAAGTTATTTCCCAGTCAGTGTTTGTCTAAGAAAGCAAAGCATAACAATGGCACTCTTGCTTGTTTGTATAAAGCCGGTTATGGCAGAAACCCCAGTGGTTTGCCTGTCATACAGGTAAAGATTTAAAAGCAGTTGAAGTTGCTCCTAGATACTGACCTAAGGTCATTTTCACATTTTTCCCCCTGGAGGAAAAATGCGAAAATGACCTTAGGTCAGTATACCCAGATCGAGAAAGGGCCTAATTTGCCATGGCTCAACCTGGGGTGTATTCACTAGGAACCAAACAGAAGCAAATGGGCTGTAACGGGGAGGGACCTACCTGAATTTGTCCAATAAGGAACACTAGATTTTGTTGCAAAATGCTTTCCGTTGCAAAATGTTTAGATTTTACGATTTGCACTAATGAATGCACTTCTGGTTTGGGATGAGTTTATGGATGGATTCCAACCTGAACACCTGGCTCCCTTCTCTCAGCTGGTTGTTCAACCACAGCAGGTTTTGTTTTCACTTTTTGCAACCACATGTCTTGATAAAAAGTCTTCATAAAGATTCCGCATCCCTGCTTCCTGAGTGTTTCTACCACCAGCCTTACAGGTCCCATAACAAAGTCAGCCTCGAGCTTTGCTACTATATCCACAAACTGTGTATAGAAAGAGAGAGATGTATTTAAGATGGCTACCAGAAAACAGCATCCAGTAGCCTTGACCAGCAATAAATCTTCACGGAAGCCCTTAGACATTGAAATTCAATATGCAGAAGGAACTGTTGCATCATGTGGAATGATCTCCAAAAGTCCTTAAAGTTGGTGGATTTGGTGCCCATAGGGCAATTCAGTCGGATGTTAGAGGGCCGTTTTACTGAAGAATGTGTTTTGCTTTTCGTGTTTGCTTTTTATGTATTGTGTATATAGATATGTATTGTCATTGTTGTATTGTGTAATTGTTGTTTATTGATGTGTTGTTTATTGCTGTTTGCTAGGTCGTCATTGTAAATAAGAATTTGTTGTTAATTGACATACCTGTATAAAAAAAGGTGAAATAAATGAAAAATGATGTCACCTTAGACACAAAGGTCACCTTAGACAACCGTGACTCAGAATGACTATCCCCACACACCGACCACTTCGTGGTCATAGCAAATTCCTCGTAGCCTGGCAACCATGTGACAGCGAGCAGTGTCTGCTTGGGCCGAGTCTAGACCACACTGAAGATAAATTAGCTAGAAAGAGAGAGAGCGAGCGAGAGAGAGCGAGAAAGAGAGCGAGAGAGAGCGAGAGAGAGAGAGAGAGAGAGAGCGAGAGAGAGAGCCACCCCTAACCTTCATCTCTAGGCAGTGAGAGATCTACAGTATCTGAGAGGAGTGGATGGGTATAAGATGAAAATTAGATCTATCAGAAAGCAAGGTATTGCCATATTGCTTACACCAATCCAATGCTTTGAGCTCTACAAGAAAGTATTGGCATAGGGGCTTGGTCTTTATTGGCGATGTATGAAACAGTGATAAACGTGTGACTTCAGCCCTGTCCAGAAACAACCCATCATCCCTGGGCACTGAACAAATTGGATCGGTATAAGTAATATGATAGTAATTCCACTTTTCTCACTGAGGTGTAGTGTCAAGGGGGAATTAAATAATGTTTGTCAGGGCTGGGCAATTTTGATGAGAGTGGAGGCCCCAAAAAATCTGAACTCATCATGAGGGGCCACAGTTGCTCGCGGGTCTGCGTACCCACATCCATACCCCTCCCCCCCACACACACATATTGTGAGCAAAACATTTTAGAGGCCCCCCACTTTCATGCAATTCTACACATTTTGCCATGGGGTATAGAGAAAATGTTGCCGTTTTAAAGCAAGTTTGCTGCAATTCTACACATTTTGCCATGGGGCGGAGAGAAGATTTAGCAATTGTATAATATAAGGAAATCAGTCAACTGAAATACAGTAATTAGGCCCTAAACTGTGGATTTCACATGACTTGGAATACAGATATGCATGTTGGTCACAGATACCTTTAAAAAAAGGTAGGAACGTAGATAAGAAAACCAGCCAGTACCTGGTGTGACCCCCGTTGATCAGGCTGTTGATTGTGGCCTGTGGAATGTTGTCCCACTCCTCTTCAATGGCTGTGCGAAGTTGCTGGATATTTGGGGGAACTGTAAAACGCTGTCGTACGTGTCGTTCCTGAGCATCCCAAACATGCTCAATGGGGTGACATGTCTGGTGAGTATGTCCCAGGAAAAACTGGGACATTTTCAGCTTCCATGAATTGTGTACAGATCCTTGCGACATGGGGCCGTGCATTATCATGCTGAAACATGAGGTGATGGCGGTGGATGAATGGCACAACAATGGACCTCAGGATCTCGTCACAGTATCATTCAAATTGCCATCGTTAAAATGCAATTGTGTTCGTTGTCCGTAGCTTATGCCTGCCTGCCCATACCATTACCCCACCGCCACCATGTGGCACTCTGTTCACAATGTTGACATCAGCAAACCGCTCGCCCACACGATGCCATACACGCATCTGCCCGGTACAGTTAAAACCGGGATTCATTCGTGAAGAGCACACTTCTCCAACGTGCCAGTGGCCATTGAGGGTGAGCATTTGCCCAGTGAAGTCGGTTACGACGCTGAACTGCAGTCAGGTCAAGACCCTGGTGAGGACAACGAGCATGCAGATGAGCTTCCCTGAGACGGTTTCTGACAGTTTGTGCAGAAATTTTTATCAGCTGTCCGAGTGGCTGGTCTCAGATGATCCCGCAGGTTAAGAAGCCCACACGTGGTCTGCGGTTGTGAGGCCGGTTAGAGGTACTGCCAAATTCTCTAACAATAAGTTGGAGGTGGCTTATGGTAGAAAAATTTACATTAAATTATCTTGCAACAGCTCCGGTGGACATTCCTGCAGTCAGCATGCGAATTGCACGCTCCCTCAACACTTGAGACATCTGTAGCATTGTGTTGTGTGACAAAACTGCACATTTTAGAGTGGCCTTTTCTTGTCCCCAGCACAAGGTGCACCTGTGTAATGATCATGCTGTTTAATCAGCTTCTTGATATGCCACACCTGTCAGGTGGATGGATTATCTTGGCAAATGAGAAATGCTCACTAACAGGGACGTAAACAAATTTGTGCACAAAATTTGAGAGAAGTAAGCTTTTTGTTCGTATGGAACATTTCTGGGATCTTTTATTTCAGCTCATGAAACATGGGACCAACACTTTACATATTGCGTTTATATTTTTGTTCAGTACAGTATATTTTATACTAAATATAATTTGACTAATTTGAGTCTCACATCACTGTGGGTTAAGGGTCAAGACAGAGAGGCTGACCAAAGATATTTATAACTAACCCAAGATAGTTCATCTGTGTCGTTAACAGTGGGAGAAATGAAGCATAGTGGGCAGAACAAGCAAGGAGGTGGGCAAACCCAAGCACGAGCTAGCGAGATCCTATTTGCGCGTTGTAGCATGTATTTGTATTTTTCAGTTAGGGAACGCCTACTCAGTTTGACCTTGCACTCCTAAACAACGCCATTTTTAAAAACTTTGGCAAAGTGTCAAGTCTATAAAACTTGTGCACTGTGTTCATAAGAGATTCTAGTTTTGGGAACAGAAAACTTTATTGAGATCATATATTTCATCGATGAGAAAATTTGCAGAATGTCGGCCCAATTTCACCTAGTTCCATCCTCTCCCACTACCCGCGACTGGACTTCCTCTCACTACCATATTTGGTGGTAGGAAAACATTCTGAACGGATGCTTCAGCTTTACAGCCCCTGTGACGTGTCTGGGTTCCCCCTTCTGTCTGTGGACTGACCTTGCAGTAGCATGTGGACGTTATCAATGTCCAAGGGGATGACTCCATCGTCCAGGGGGGCTTCCTCTGGGTTTAGCCCTGACGCCATATCTCCTGAGTGGGGAACCGATCACCAGGTGAGTCCTGGCAGCATGCTGGTGCTCTGTTGAGATAGCAAGGCATACAGGACAATAAATAATCTGAATTATATTTACTGTATATAACACACTTTCATTAATCACACCCACACACACACGTCAACCTAGTGGGCTCCGAGGAGAGTACTGTGTACACAAACTGTGTACCAGTAGTACATTAAATAGACATGGTGTCACCACTGTGAAAACTCCCAAGTCCCAAGAATATACAGTAGCAACAGCAGGTCAAATAAATGAAGTTTAATACAATACGAGTTGCAGCAAGCTGAACAACAATCCACATATGAGCAGAAAGATTACAAAACATTCAACAATATACAGGTACATACTAACATAGCTTAAGTACAAAAAAAACATATACACATAGGATCAACAGTGGAAACACGTATCTGGCTATAAATCTTTGTCCAAAAGAAAGAGTAACAGCCTATGTGTTGTGTGACACAAGTATTTAGTCAGCCACCAATTGTGCAAGTTCTCCCACTTAAAAAGATGAGAGAGGCCTGTAATTTTCATCATAGGTACACGTCAACTATGACAGACAAAATGAGAAAAAAAATCCATAAAAACACATTGTAGGATTTTTAATGAATTTATTTGCAAATTATGGTGGAAAATAAGTATTTGGTCAATAACAAAAGTTTCTCAATACTTTGTTATAATAATAAATAATAATAATAATAATAGTTATATACCCTTTGTTGGCAATGACACAGGTCAAACGTTTTCTGTAAGTCTTCACAAGGTTTTCACACACTGTTGCTGGTATTTTGGCCCATTCCTCCATGCAGATCTCCTCTAGAGCAGTGATGTTTTGGGGCTGTCGCTGGGCAACACGGACTTTCAACTCCCTCCAAAGATTTTCTATGGGGTTGAGATCTGGTGACTGGCTAGGCCACTCCAGGACCTTGAAATGCTTCTTACGAAGCCACTCCTTCGTTGCCCGGGCGGTGTGTTTGGGATCATTGTCATGCTGAAAGACCCAGCCACGTTTCATCTTCAATGCCCTTGCTGATGGAAGGAGGTTTTCACTCAAAATCTCACGATACATGGCCCCATTCATTCTTTCCTTTACACGGATCAGTCGTCCTGGTCCCTTTGCAGAAAAACTGCCCCAAAGCATGATGTTTCCACACCCATGCTTCACAGTAGGTATGGTGTTCTTTGGATGCAACTCAGCATTCTTTGTCCTCCAAACACGACGAGTTGAGTTTTTACCAAAAAGTTATATTTTGGTTTCATCTGACCATATGACATTCTCCCAATCCTCTTCTGGATCATCCAAATGCACTCTAGCAAACTTCAGACGGGCCTGGACATGTACTGGCTTAAGCAGGGGGACACGTCTGGCACTGCAGGATTTGAGTCCCTGGCGGCGTAGTGTGTTACTGATGGTAGGCTTTGTTACTTTGGTCCCAGCTCTCTGCAGGTCATTCACTAGGTCCCCCTGTGTGGTTCTGGGATTTTTGCTCACCGTTCTTGTGATCATTTTGACCCCACGGGGTGAGATCTTGCGTGGAGCCCCAGATCGAGGGAGATTATCAGTGGTCTTGTATGTCTTCCATTTCCTAATAATTGCTCCCACAGTTGATTTCTTCAAACCCAGCTGCTTACCTATTGCAGATTCAGTCTTCCCATCCTGGTGCAGGTCTACAATTTTGTTTCTGGTGTCCTTTGACAGCTCTTTGGTCTTGGCCAAAGTGGAGTTTGGAGTGTGACTGTTTGAGGTTGTGGACAGGTGTCTTTTATACTGATAACAAGTTCAAACAGGTGCCATTAATACAGGTAACGAGTGGAGGACAGAGGAGCCTCTTAAAGAAGAAGTTACAGGTCTGTGAGAGCCAGAAATCTTGCTTGTTTGTAGGTGACCAAATACTTATTTTCCACCATAATTTGCAAATAAATTCATTAAAAATCCTACAATGTGATTTTCTGGAAATTTTTTCTCAATTTGTCTGTCATAGTTGACGTGTACCTATGATGAAAATTACAGGCCTCTCTCATCTTTTTAAGTGGGAGAACTTGCACAATTGGTGGCTGACTAAATACTTTTTTCCCCCACTGTAAGCTACAGTGACGTGCACTGATATCATTTATCATGAATCATGGATCTGGTCATTCAGAATCTTCTTCCTCCTTGTCCTAGTTCCATTTCAACCCCTGTCCCCTGCTCGTAGGACCGCCCCCTTTCATGTACATGGTCCACAAAGCACCACTTAGCCTATTGGAGAACTAGGTGGGGCCATCTATTGCTTACACCTATCCAGTCCTTTCAGACGTGTGAACACCAAAGAGGTAAGGGGAACTACCCTAATTTCTCTGGCTGAATTTGCCCTTTTTTTTTAAGGAGAACTACCCAAACCTCTCTGACTTAATTTGCCCTTTTTTTCTTAGGGGAGCTAACATCTCATTCAGGGGAGCTGAACCCCTTTAATTCGCACCCTGCTGCTGGACCTCATATGGAAGCAAATTTGTGCCAGAATTCAGCTGTAGAAATGACCACAACGAATCTTGAAAACTGAATGCATCTAATAACAGATGACCAAATCGAACCGTGAATGTCATTTAAAGCTCCAAGGTGGTCATTTGCTATTTGATGTGTTAAGTTTGCTTATGCAAACGTAACAATGAAACATGATGAAGCCCCAAAATTGCCCACACTGGAAGCCTGTGTTTCAGACATAAGTAAGTGGACAATGTTTTTTTACTTTTAAACTCAGACAAAACAGAGATGCTAGTTCTAGGTCCCAAGAAACAAATTATATCTGCTGTCGGATCTGACAATGAATCTCATTGGTTGTACAGTCGTCTCAAATTAAAATGTGAAGGACCTCAACGTTACTCTGCACTCTGATCTCTCTTTTGACTAACATATAAAAAAACATTTCAAGAGAAGCTTTTTTCCATCTTCGTAACTGTCACGCCCTGACTCAGGGGACGGTTATTTGTTGAGTCAGGGTGTGTATATTTCGTGTTGTGTTTATTTCTATGTTTAGGTTCTAGATCGTTTAGATCTACAGTGGGGAGAACAAGTATTTGATACACTGCTGATTTTGCAGGTTTTCCTACTTACAAAGCATGTAGAGGTCTGTCATTTTTATCATAGGTACACTTCAACTGTGAGAGACGCAATCTAAAACAAAAATCCAGAAAATCACATTGTATAATTTTTAAGTAATTAATTTGCATTTTATTGCATGACATAAGTATTTGATACATCAGAAAAGCAGAACTTAATATTTGGTACAGAAACCTTTGTTTGCAATTACAGAGATCATACGTTTCCTGTAGGTCTTGACCAGGTTTGCACACACTGCAGCAGGGATTTTGGCCCACTCCTCCATACAGACCTTCTCCAGATCCTTCAGGTTTCGGGGCTGTCGCTGGGCAACACGGACTTTCAGCTCCCTCCAAATATGTTCTATTGGGATCAGGTCTGGAGACTGGCTAGGCCACTCCAGGACCTTGAGATGCTTCTTAAGGAGCCACTCCTTAGTTGCCCTGGCTGTGTGTTTCGGGTCGTTGTCATGCTGGAAGACCCAGCCACGACCCATCTTCAATGCTCTTACTGAGGGAAGGAGGTTGTTGGCCAAGATCTCGCGATACATGGCCCCATCCATCCTCCCCTCAATACGGTGCAGTCGTCCTGTCCCCTTTGCAGAAAAGCATCCCCAAAGAATGATGTTTCCACCTCCATGCTTCACGGTTGGGATGGTGTTCTTGGGGTTGTACTCATCCTTCTTCTTCCTCCAAACACGGCGAGTGGAGTTTTGACCAAAAAGCTCTATTTTTGTCGCATCAGACCACATGACCTTCTCCCATTCCTGCTCTGGATCATCCAGATGGTCATTGGCAAACTTCAGATGGGCCTGGACATGCGCTGGCTTGAGCAGGGGGACCTTGCGTGCGCTGCAGGATTTTAATCCATGACGGCGTAGTGTGTTACTAATGGTTTTCTTTGAGACTGTGGTCCCAGCTCTCTTCAGGTCATTGACCAGGTCCTGCCATGTAGTTCTGGGCTGATCCCTCACCTTCCCTCATGATCATTGATGCCCCACGAGGTGAGATCTTGCATGGAGCCCCAGACCAAGGGTGATTGACCGTCATCTTGAACTTCTTCCATTTTCTAATAATTGCGCCAACAGTTGTTGCCTTCTCACCAAGCTGCTTGCCTATTGGCCTGTAGCCCATCCCAGCCTTGTGCAGATCTACAATTTTATCCCTGATGTCCTTACACAGCTCTCTGGTCTTGGCCATTGTGGAGAGGTTAGAGTCTGTTTGATTGAGTGTGTGGACAGGTGTCTTTTCTACAGGTAACGAGTTCAAACAGGTGCAGTTAATACAGGTAATGAGTGGAGAACAGGAGGGCTTCTTAAAGAAAAACTAACAGGTCTGTGAGAGCCGGAATTCTTACTGGTTGGTAGGTGATCAAATACTTATGTCATGCAATAAAATGCAAATTATTACTTAAAAATCATACAATGTGATTTTCTGGATTTTTGTTTTAGATTGCGTCTCTCACAGTTGAAGTGTACCTATGATAAAAATTACAGACCTCTACATGCTTTGTAAGTAGGAAAACCTGCAAAATCGGCAGTGTATCAAATACTTGTTCTCCCCACTGTATGTTGGCCAGGGTGGTTCCCAATCAGAGGCAGCTGTAGCTCGTTGTCTCTGATTGGGGACCATACTTAGGCAGCCGTTTGGCACCAGTCTGTGTGGGATCTTGTTCCGTGTGAGGTATGTTATTTTGTCTACCTTGGACTTCACGGTTCGTTTGTTGTTTTGTTGTGTGTTCAGTACGTAATTAAATATGAATACATATCACGCTGCGCCTTGGTCCTTCTCGTTAATGAACGATCGTGACAGTAACATTGCAAAAGTCTGAACCGTTTTGTAAAAAAAAGTATGCAGAAAAGCTAACCCATGCTTTTTAAAAATTATTATCAGCTTTAATATCGCAGATAGATAGTAGCTTCCATCAATGTAATTCTCTGCATCATTTCCAATCCCCCATATATATTTTTGTAAATATATACTGTATATATACAGCACCAGTCAAAGGTTTGGACACACCTACTCATTCCAGGGTTTTTCTTTATTTTTTACTATTTTCTACATTGTAAAATAATAGTGAAGACATCAAAACTATGAAATAACACATATGGAATCACGTAGTAACCAAAAAAGTGTTAAACAAATCAAAATATATTTTATATTTGAGATCCTTCAAATAGCCACCCTTTGCCTTGATGACAGCTTTGCACACTCTTGGCATTCTCTCAACCAGCTTCATGAGATAGTCACCTGGAATGCATTTCAATTAATAGGTGTGCCTTCTTAAAAGTTAATTTGTGGAATTTCGTTCCTTCTTAATGCATTTGAGCCATTTAGTTGTGTTGTGACAAGGTGCTCAAATAAGCAAAGAGAAAGAACAGTCCATCATTACTTTAAGACATGAAGGTCAGTCAATACAGAACATTTCAAGAACTTTGAAAGTTTCTTCAAGTGCAGTCGCAAAAACCATCAAGCGCTATGATGAAACTGGCACTCATGAGGACAGCCAGAGGAATGGAAGACCCAGAGTTACCTCTGCTGCAGAGGATATGTTCTTTAGAGTTATAAGAAGAAGAGACTTGCTTGGGCCAAGAAACACGAGCAATGGACATTAGACCGGTGGAATTTTGTCCTTTGGTCTGGAGTCCAAATTGGAGATTTTTGTTTCCAACCGCCGTGTCTTTGTGAGACACAGTGTGGGTGAACGGATGATCTCTGCATGTGTATTTCCCACCGTAAAGCATGGAGGAGGTGTTAAGGTGTGGGTGTGCTTGGCTGGTGACACTGTCTGTGATTTATTTAGAATTCAAGGCACACTTAACCAGCATGGCTACCAAAGCTTCCACAATCCCCCGACCTCAACCAAATTGAGATGGTTTGGGATGAGTTGGACCGCAGTGAAGGAAAAGCAGCCAACAAGTGCTCAGCATATGTGGGAACTCCAAGACTGTTGGAAAAGCATTCCAGGTGAAGCAGTTTTTTTTTAATTCTAAGACTGTGCAAAGCTGTCATCAAGGCAAAGGCTACTTTGAAGAATCTAAAATCTAAAATATATTTCATTTGTTTAACTCTTTTTTGGTTACTACATGATTCCATATGTGTTATTTCATAGTTTTGATGTCTTCACTATTATTCTACAATGTAGAAAATAGTAAAAATAAAGAAAAACCCTTGAATGAGTAGGTGTGTCCAAACATTTGACTGGTACTGAATATATAACATAGTTCCTCCCTAGGTTTCTTCCTAGGTTCCTGCCATTCTAAGGAGTTTCAGCCTTATTCTAAAAAAATTCCCTCATCAATCTACACAGAATAGCCCATAATGACAATGCAAAAACTGGTTTTTAGAAATGTTTGCTAATTTATAAAAACATTTTTTTTAATGAAATATCACATTTACATAAGTATTCAGACCCTTTCCTCAGTACTTTGCTGAAGTACCTTTGGCAGCGATTACAGCCTCAAATCTTCTTGGGTATGACGCTACAAGCTTGACACACCTGTATTTGGGGAGTATCTTCCATTCTTCTCTACAGATCCTCTCAAACTCTGTCAGGTTGGATGGTGAGCGTTGCTGCACAGCACAGCTATTTTCAGGTCTCTCCAGAGCTGTTCGATCGGGTTCAAGTCTGGGCTCTGGCTTGGCCACTCAAGGACATTCAGAGACTTGTCCTGAAGCCACTCCTGCGTTGTCATGGCTGTGTGCTTAGAGTCATTGCCCTGTTGGAAGGTGAACCTTCGTCCCCAGTCTGAGGTCCTGAGCGCTCTGGAGCAGGTTTTCATCAAGGATCTCTCTGTACTTTGCTCCGTTCATCTCTGCCTTGATCCTGACTAGTCTCCCAGTCCCTGCCGCTGAAAAACATCCCCACGGCATGATGCTGCCACCACCATGCTTCACCGTAGGGATGGTGCCACGTCCTCTGTAGCTCAGCTGGTAGAGCACGGCGCTTGTAACGCCAAGGTAGTGGGTTCGATCCCCGGGACCACCCATACACAAAAATGTATGCACGCATGACTGTAAGTCGCTTTGGATAAAAGCGTCTGCTAAATGGCATATTATTATTATATTATTTATGTTTCCTCCAGACATGATGCTTGTCATTCAGGCCAAATATTTCAATCTTGGTTTCATCAGACCAGAGAATCTTGTTTCTCATGGTCTGAGAGTCTTTAGGTGCCTTTTGGCAAACTCCAAGCCGGCTGTCATGTGCCTTTTACTGGGGAGTGGCTTCCGTCTGGCCACTCTACCATAAAGGCCTGATTGGTGGAGTGCTGCAGAGATGGTTGGCCTTCTGGAAGGTTCTCCCATCTCCACAGAGGAACTCTAGAGCTCTGTCAGAGTGACAATCGGGTTCTTGTTCACCTCCCTGACCAAGGCCCTTCTCCCCCGATTGCTCAGTTGCATCCAGCTCTAGGAAGAGTCTTGGTGGTTCCAAACGTCTTCCATTTAAGAATGATGGAGGCCCCTGTGTTCTTGGGGTCCTTCAATGCTGCAGAAAGTTTTTGGTACCCTTCCCCAGATCTGTGCCTCGCCACAATCCTGTCTCGGAGCTCTACGGACAATTCCTTCGACCTCATGGCTTGGTTTTTGTTCTGACATGCACTGTCAACTGTGGGACCTTATATAGACAGGTGTGCACCTTTCCAAATCATGTCCAATCAATTGAATTTACCACAAGTGGACTCCAATCAAGTTGTAGAAACATCTCAAGGATGATCAGTGGAAACAGGATGCACCTGAGCTCAATTTACAGTCTCATATCAAAGGGTCTGAATACTTATGTAAATAAGGTATTTCTGTTTTTTATTTTTAATAAATGTGCAAAGATTTCTAAAAACCTGTTTTCACTTCATCATTATGGGGTATTGTGTATAGATTGCTGAGAATTTTATTTATTATTTAATAAATTTTAGAATAAGGCTGTAACATAACAAAATGTGGTAAAAGTCAAGGGGTCTGAATACTTTCCGAAGGCACTGTAGGTATGTGCAGCAATCCAAAGACTTGTGTAAGGAGTGTTGAGTGCATGTGCATACTGATTTTGCGAAAATAAGCAACTTTTCACGCAGACAAAACTACCAGTGCCTGCATACAAACCTGTAGGTTAAAAGCACACAGTTAACTTTATTTATGTGTAAAATTCATACACAAAATCCAGTGCAAGATTTCTTCAAATGTTTTTTACACCGTGGAAATTGTTTGTTTACCAGCTGGAGTTTCTAAAACATTTGTAAATGTCTGATTATTATTTTACATATAATCCACAGCGTGTATATAGGCATGCATCCTAAAGGAGAAAAAACTTGCACAATGCTTTAACTGGAGTGATAAAAGACCCTCAGAAACAAACAGTGAGAAATGGTGAGTAATATTAAATGACATATGCACAAATAAAAAAGTGTGAGTCATAACATAAAATAACACACGTTTCAGTCATGTGGCCATAATCAGTGTCAGTTTACACAATGACATGTGCTACAAGCTAGATAAACATATAACTACTACGCCCACAACGGGTGCTCACTGCTCAATCACAAATACTAGTGAGTAGGTGACATACAGAGTTACCCACATGAAGTAACATATTGGCATGTTGGAATGTGTGCCCTTGTTGTGTGTGGTGGCCAGTGTTTTCTTGTGTCACTATGGTGAGGAGACAAAATTGGACGGTCAGCTGCCTGTCTATGTGGCTGGAAACAGGTAGCCTTGCAGGCAGCTGTCCTATTAATGTGCTTTGAACACGCGCACACACGCGCACACACACACAAACACACACGCGCACACACCCACACAAACATTGATTTGTCAGGCTAACATCAGAGGTGGAAAAACTGTCTCTGCCCAAAGGTCTGATCCTATGAAGCATGTCAGGGCACACACCCACAAACACACACGCACACACACAGCGACGTGCCAGGAATCTGTGGTGGTGCCCAGAAATAGGACATAATATCGTTGATCTCCAGCCGAGCTCCTGCTCCAATCTGCGTGCAGGCCGAGGGTACCTTTTATCAATGGCAGATAGAGGTCTATCGTTTATGCTGATCTACCTATTTATAGCTTTGTCATGTCATGTGACAACCTGGGGTGCATACCAATGCACTTGTTCCCTACTTCCCACAAATCTATAAGCATTGGCTTGGTGGAGGCATGGGCTATTGAGTTTCCACCACATTTCTTATACCAGTAATTTCGTTGTACCAGTCATGTCCTCCTACTAAGTTAAAAACAGACTTCCAGGTGACAGAGTCCGGACTAATGGAACAGATATCCGAGTAACACAAACAGTGTCGGCCCAGTGGCAGCCCTTTGAGTATTTAGCACTGCATATCCCCTCTGTAAATCTCATAAGCCCTTGTTAAGCAATAATATATCAAACAGTGGAGGCTCCTCAGAGGAGGAAGGGGAGGGCACACCTCCTCAATAAATTTCATAAAAACAGTGAAACATTTCAAAAGTGATCCTTTTTAGATAAACTATGCTAAATACACTGCTCAAAAAATAAAGGGAACACTTAAACAACACAATGTAACTCCAAGTCAATCACACTTCTGTGAAATCAAACAGTCCACTTAGGAAGCAACACTGATTGACAATACATTTCACATGCTGTTGTGCAAATGGAATAGACAACAGGTGGAAATTATAGGCAATTAGCAAGACACCCCCAATAAAGAAGTGGTTCTGCAGGTGGTGACCACAGACCACTTCTCAGTTCCTATGCTTCCTGGCTGATGTTTTGGTCACTTTTGAATGCTGGCGGTGCTTTCACTCTAGTGGTAGCATGAGACGGAGTCTACAACCCACACAAGTGGCTCAGGTAGTGCAGCTCGTCCAGGATGGCACATCAATGCGAGCTGTGGCAAGAAGGTTTGCTGTGTCTGTCAGCGTAGTGTCCAGAGCATGGAGGCGCTACCAGGAGACAGGCCAGTACATCAGGAGACGTGGAGGAGGCCGTAGGAGGGCAACATCCCAGCAGCAGGACCGCTACCTCCGCCTTTGTGCAAGGAGGAGCAGGAGGAGCACTGCCAGAGCCCTGCAAAATGACCTCCAGCAGGCCACAAATGTGCATGTGTCTGCTCAAACGGTCAGAAACAGACTCCATGAGGGTGGTATGAGGGCCCGACGTCCACAGGTGGGGGTTGTGCTTACAGCCCAACACCGTGCAGGGCGTTTGGCATTTGCCAGAGAACAGCAAGATTGGCAAATTCGCCACTGGCGCCCTGTGCTCTTCACAGATGAAAGCAGGTTCACACTGAGCATGTGACAGACGTGACAGAGTCTGGAGACGCCGTGGAGAACGTTCTGCTGCCTGCAACATCCTCCAGCATGACCGGTTTGGCGGTGGGTCAGTCATGGTGTGGGGTGGCATTTCTTTGGGGGGCCGCACAGCCCTCCATGTGCTCGCCAGAGGTAGCCTGACTGCCATTAGGTACCGAGATGAGATCCTCAGACCCCTTGTGAGACCATATGCTGGTGCGGTTGGCCCTGGGTTCCTCCTAATGCAAGACAATGATAGACCTCATATGGCTGGAGTGTGTCAGCAGTTCCTGCAAGAGGAAGGCATTGATGCTATGGACTGGCCCGCCCGTTCCCCAGACCTGAATCCAATTGAGCACATCTGGGACATCATGTCTCGCTCCATCCACCAACGCAACGTTGCACCACAGACTGTCCAGGAGTTGGCGGATGCTTTAGTCCAGGTCTGGGAGGAGATCCCTCAGGAGACCATCCGTCACCTCATCAGGAGCATGCCCAGGCATTGTAGGGAGGTCATACAGGCACGTGGAGGCCACACACACTACTGAGCCTCATTTTGACTTGTTTTAAGGACATTACATCAAAGTTGGATCAGCCTGTAGTGTGGTTTTCCACTTTAATTTTGAGGGTGACTCCAAATCCAGACCTCCATGGGTTGATAAATTTGATTTCCATTGATCATTTTTGTGTGATTTTGTTGTCAGCACATTCAACTATGTAAAGAAAAAAGTATTTAATAAGATTATTTCATTCATTCAGATCTAGGATGTGTTGATTAAGTGTTCCCTTTATTTTTTTGAGCAGTGTATATTAATGTCACCAAATAATTGATTAAAACACACTGTTTTGCAATGAAGGCCTACAGTAGCCTCAACTGCGCTCTGTAGGGTAGCACCGTTGTGTACATTTACATCATTTAGCAGACATTTAGCAGACACTCTTATCCAGCCGGAGGACAGCTTCCGTCCTCCTCTGGGTACATTGACTTCAATACAAAACCTAGGAGACTTGTGGTTCGTACCCACTTCTACAAACTGAATCTAGTACTGAAAGCATAAGCTACAGCTAGCCAACAATGCAGTGCATAAAATGTGGTGAGTAGTTGACTCAAAGAGAGAAAATGACAATAGTTGAACAGTTTTGAACAAATTAATTTATTCAAAAATGAAGGAAAAGCAAGAGAGAGAGAGAGAGAGAGCTATAGTTTGTATTTATTTCACTTTCACTTACTTAGCTAGCGAATGCAGCTAGCTAGTTTAGCCTACTCAAACACCCAGCTCAAACAGAGAGGGAAGCTATGTTACCTAGCTTGCTATGGCTATCCAACACTGGAACTCTTCCAAGTCAAGGTAAGGTTTTGGTTTTATTAATTTATTGCAACCGGAGCCCACCAGTGTAACTGCTAAACTGCTTGCTAACTGTACACTGTACTACATGATTGTAGCGGGTATACTAACGGGTTAGTTCTAGTAGCTATGTTGACTTGACGTTAGCTAATATTGTGACAACGATGTAGGCTGTGTGTAGCGGTTAGCAGTTATGATGGTTTGACCTCGCGTAGATGCGAGAAAGTATTATCCAACGATCAAAGGGCTCATGCTGTTTGTATGTGGCTGCTATGAAAGTGAACTGTGTTTGCGTGTGATCAGGGTTGTATTCATTCCACCAATTCTGTTGAAAAAATGTTTTAAACGGAAGCAAACGAAATGAAACGCGGATAAACATACCTGAATTTGTCCAATAGAAACTCTTGTTTGCAACTGTTGGACTAATGATTACACCCTAGATCCGCTAGATGCAGGCAAGATTGTGTAATGTGGTATTGAATGTGTCAATGTCTGTCACCTTGATTACTCAAATTTCTCTCGACCTGTGCACCTACGTTGTAAACTTTCATTCATAGGCTAGGTTGTAGCAACCTCATGATGGGTTTAGGGAAAATTCGAGTATCATGTAGTTACATTGAGCTGGGTGAATGGAATATGAATGACAGTCATCTAATATACTGTAATAGAAATAAGGCCATGCTCATTAAAAAAAATATCGTCCTCCATCATCTTAAACGGCACCGACCACCACTGATATCAAAACATGCATTGTGTTTTTTTGCAGCTTGGGGTCTAGTATAGGGTTCATGTTTACGGAGAGGTGCACGAATGTGACATGGCACATCCCACTGGACACAGACATCAATTCAAAGTCTAGTCCACGTTGGTTCAACATAATTTAATTGAAATGACGTGGAAACAACGTTGATTCAACCAGTGTGTGCTCAGTGGGATGGCACAGGAAAAGCTGCCTCTTTCAAACGCACTGTTCGTTGTCAATGTCCCACTGGCTCAGATGTTGGGGGAGTGTGCTATTATTATTGGTAGTGTAATATGACCGTTTTACCCCAGTGGTTTAGTTTTATGCATCATTTTATGAACAGTGCACACAGCTTGGGTTGTATAATTTAATATGCCCATAAAACATGCATTATATTTATATTGGAAGTCACTTCACATGTATCACTACCTGGCACAACTCCATTTACCCACTGTACAGTTGTATGCCTGCACTGCACCTACTGCCTTCTTTACCCTGATTGGGGCAAATACAACTGTCAAATACTTTTACAATACACAAGGTGTGCTCGATTTAGCTTGCCCCATTAAATGGAACCAATGGAATATTCAGAAAAGTGCAATCTCTGTCCACCCTTTATCCCAGTCAAACCAGAACAAATGCAATTATTGTATGTAACCCTACTGATTGCTGTAACCCTACATCAATGCTTCAAGTCACACAATCATAATAGGCAAAGGTCAGGATTCAGGAACACTGTTGATTCCACCTACTGGGTCGAGCAGCTAACATCACAGCAAGACCAGACTGCTCCAGGGACAAGTTTCAACCCTGTTCTCTCTCAGACCTGATAGGTGTGGTGGATTAGGCAAGCTGGAAAAAATTACTGTATGAGTCACCATAACCGCATGCAGACACACACACACACACAAGCAACGCAGGCATGCAGAAACAAATCCGTTGGATGGGATCATTCGTTACAAAGATGTGATTTAAGTGTTGGGCTTTAGCAAAAAATAATCTTCTGAGTGCTTGCGATATTTGGTTTTAAAACTGCCCCCTCAAAACAGGATAAGATGGCTTTAATATCCATACAAGTTTAGGAAAGACAGCTTTAGAGGAAAAAAGTAACAAAATAAAGTAATGACAAAATAGTAATAATAGCACTGTGGGGAATTGTGGGGAATTGTGGAGTAAAATAAGGCCTAATTATTTTATTGTATTTAACTGAGAAATAGCAAGTGGTGAAACTTTTGTGAGGCACTGATTTTGTTTGCGGTTTCCTTTTCCTCCCATTGCACTCGCCAGCACAATCCTGGGCGGGTCTTGGGGAAAGATTTCATGCTACATACTGGTTAGTCACGGATACACACTCTATATCTCGCGCACATGCTTTAAGACAAACAGAACATATTCACCAATGCACCGAAACATGATTTGTAATGTAAACAAATGGTTACTGTCTGTCCGTTTGTTAAACACAGTAGGGTTGTCCAACGAAAAGAGTGCCTTTTGCGTCTCTTTTATATTTTAAGTAGACATTGTGCACAAACATTCAATTTTAAAAGCCTGTTATATTAAACGAAGTGACAACATGGAAAATTCAATTTAATATGAATAAAGACTTGCTAAATTGCCAAAATTCAGCATTTTGACACTTCCCTCTCTGCATCCTCTGTGACTTCTAGAAAGATTTTAACGCACTTAACCCCAACATTTTCCCAAGTTCTCACCATCATTGTAAAGCCCTAGTTATTTTGTTGCTTTGAAAAGGTCATTTCTGAAGATTATTATTTATTTCATGTCATTAGTGATCAGTGGATGCTGCTGAGGGGAGGACGGCTCATGATAATGGCTGGAACACAGCGAATGGAATGGCATCAAACACATATGTTTGATGTTGTTGATACCTTTCCACTGATTCCGCTCCAGCCATTACCACGAGCCCGTCCTCCCCAATTAAGGTGCCACCTACCTCCTGTGTTAGTGATTCACTTTAAGGTAAGAAAAAACCTGTCGCTCATTCTAATGTCAACCCTGTTACATGAACTGAACTTTCGTTTTAATATGGTGAAACTATTCCTATTAAAATATTTTAACAAAATAAACATTGAACATCTAATAGTCAAATAATAGTGTAAAAGCAGGTGAGCTGGTTCAACTCTTTTTAGACATTTTCTGTTGTTTTGTGGATGAAAATTGAGCAGGTCGAGCATAACATGTCAATCCTGTTAGCAATATATAGACAGGCTAGAAATGTTTCCACAATTTCAATTTGTTTGTGAAGCTTGAATTCATTTGCCCCTCCCTGTTGCACACACGCTTCAATTCCTCCTGTCACAAGGGGATTTATGGCTGATTCAAGATGAAATCGTCAGCACTGTTACGGTCAACCCAGAGTCATATACAGAGTCCTTTGGGTGGTGAACCATTCTTGATACACACGGAAGGAGAAAAACCCAGCAGCGTTGCAGTTCTTTACACACTCAAACCGGTGCGCCTGGCACCTACTACCATAACCCATTCAAAGGCACTTAAATCTTTCGTCTTGCCCATCCACCCTCTGAATGGCACACATACACAATCCATGTCTCAATTGTCTCAAGGCTGAAACATATTTATTTAATCTGTCTCCTCCCCTTCATCTACACTGATTGAAGTGGACTTAACAAGTGACATCAGTAAGGGATCATAGCTTTCACCTGGTCAGTATTTGTCATGTTCCTAATGTTTTGTACACTCAGTGTATATAGAGTTGGGCCAATGCGGTTTCTGTCTGAACTTTCAGAGAGCACCACTTTCTCCTCCATAGCCGTTGCTAAGTGATAATTGATGCTTCAGCATTGTGCTGCTTATTTCTGATAGTTTTCAAAACCTATGAAGATGTCTAGTGAAAGAAGATATGCAATTTGTTGACACCGACACAGTACAGATTTGGATAGACATTATCCTGAATGCTTAGGCTATCAATAAAAACGTGTTGCTCTGTTTTGCTTGTTTACAGCGGGTCATTTCATAGGGAATTGTCAGAGGCGTATTTTTAATGGCATCCATTATAAAACCTGACAAACTCTCTCTCTATATATGGCTCTGAGTCAATCCTATCAGGCACTTACTATAGGCACTTATACCCCAGCATTGTTGAATATTTGTTTCTGATTGGCTAGAAGGGCATTCTAGAATGGACATTAAAACCAGTTAATGGGACATTTGGAAAAGATATCGGACACCTTGCAATTATGATGCAATATGCGTCAACACATGCAGACCGCACTTGCTACAAAGTTACAGAAAACTAAATCAACAACTACACAAACTGAAATTGGATACATTGTAAACACAGGTCCAACGAGGTAAAAACGTAGCTAGCTAGCATTGATTTGTTTTTGCAGAGACATATTGTTTTGGAGCATCTGATGATGACCTAACATGGTGAGTGATGAACATGAAATTATCTGGTCCTTACTGTTGCAGTCATGACACAAGTGGTGCTATGCTGTCAAATCTTCCAACATGTTTCTAGTTTGAGCAGCTGTTTTAAGGCCACATTTTTTTGGGGGGGGGGTTGTCATATTGGCAGGTTTGCTAGCAACAAACGATTTAGCTAGCTTCTAGCCTTTGATGTGCAATGCGATCTCCTCGTAATTAACTGTCAGTGTTGATGAGTGTCCTGACGAGAAGGCAAACTTTTCTAGCTATGCCAGGCAAAAATAGGGCATTATCAGTTCATTGTTATGGATGTATCCAAATGAATGTCAGTAGAAACAGCTACTTTGCTGTTATTCTGTCTGCAGAGGTCATGACTGTGTTAGCTAGCAAGCAAGTGATATGAACGTTGCCAGCGAGCATGGCAACAGAACACAAAGAAAGAACGACTGGGTCGCGTCCATAAATATCGAACTAATCAAACGAACGACAGGGTCTAGCAACCAAAAGATGAAAGTATGAATTCACGTATATAAATGAAAATATAAACGTTTTTGGTTTTTTCCTACCGGTAAATATGTGCTTAGTATTGTTTTCTTTGGCAACTGTAGTAAAAGCTGGATAAACAGCTTAAACGAATGTAACGGAATTAACTTTGCTGTTATTCTGGCTGCAGAGGTAGTGACTGTGTACCCGTAGCAAGTTGGCTAGCTAGCAGCAAGCAAGGGATAACAATATTGCCAATGAGCATGGCAATGGAACATAAAGAACAAACGACTGGGTCGCGTATGTAAATATCGAACTAATCGAACGAACGACTAGGTGGCGTCTCTAGCAACCAAAATATGAAAAAGTATGAATTTGCTTATAAAAATTGAAATATCAACGAAAACCAAGTATATATACACCGGTAAGTGTGTGCTTTCAAAATGAACTCCGCAAAGGGACTCGGCGACGCCTCGTCGTCCATTATTTACAAGGTAATGTACAGAACGTCGGCGTTTATCCCTTACCTAATAGGCACTTACTATGTTTGTATTTTTTTATTAAGTTGAACATGTGCTCATAAATGACAGAATGTTAAAATTAGGTCACTAAGTTACACTACTCAAACGGCACCTAATTGGTCGAACGACCCAGTAAAGCATGTGTGTGTCCAGAGCAGCAAGGACTTCCAATGACAACTTTGAAAAGCCCAAATAGTTTCCAAGCGCGGCTCGAAGGCACACACAGACACTGACAGTCTAATACATTCCACCCCGACTGACACTCGGAATGCCATGCTGGATAACACGAGGGACTCGACTGACACTCGGAATGCCATGCTGGATAACACGAGGGACTGATGTAGTGAGCCTGCCACTGCTCAAAATACTCCCCAGCACACACGCTTCCCCATCTACCCTTGACGAGTGTAATGCCTGTTTGCAGACTTTGTGTTTGCTGTGCATACTTTGTTTATCACAGTAGCCTACATAGTACATTCAATTAAAAAAGCAATCTGCGGTTGCTTCATCCCATTTCCGGACTTCAGAATTAATAAAATGTACCCATTTTATTCTTGAAGTCTATAACTTATAAATGCCTCATGAGCTTAGTTTAACTGTCATACCCCATCAGAACCCAAAATATAAGCTTATTTCACTCCAATGTTTGTAAACAAAGTATAAATATAAACAAACACTATATAGCCTCAAAACATGGTTAAAACTATTATTATGATATCATGAACGTCAGTCCGCTTTGTTATTGTTTAAACTCCTGATTGCCGCTTTAAATACAGCAAACAAAATGACACATTTCTAAAAACCTGCAGCAGATGCAAGGGCTCTTCATCTCATATTTTACAGAAGCTAGATGACCTAATGCTGTAATCAGAAGTGACGGATAGGCCTACACAAAAAGTCCCCATGAAATTGGGGAGAAAAAGGGGTAAGAAGTTTTACCCCTTTTCCTCCCAATTTTGTGATATCCAATTGGTAGTTACAGTCTTGTCCCATCGCTGAACTCCCGTACAGACTCGGGAGAGGCGAAGGTCGAGAGCCATGCGTCCTCCGAAACATGACCCCGCCAAGCCACACTGCTTATCACCTCTATTTCAGACGTCCCTGATTAAACAAACTTCTTCAAAGCATTACTAAAAGTTGTACCACTTTTCCATTTTGCCATCTGGCCAATATAAAATAAAAAGTTCCTTTACTTACAAAAGATCGAAGAAAGCACTTCTGTAGTCTCTTGAAGGTCAGAAGAAAAGAATACACTTTATGTAAAGTGAGCTGGAAGACAGGTTGAACGGTGCGCAGTGCTTCGCTGTCATTACCAGAACAGGGCACGCCGCCTGCAAACCAACTGTGATTTGTTTGTATGCGGTTTGGAGGAAGTTCATTCATTACAGTAGGAGAAAATCCGCCAGACTAGGCTGCGGTGTGTGCAGTGTGTCGTATGTTTAGGATTTTTCCAACTAGTGCCTTGCTTTGCCGTGCAGACTATGTCATGAAAAGAGTAGGTGTTCTTAATGTTTTGTATACTCAGTGTAGATTAAAACCACTGAAGACGGTGCAAATGTGTAGCTTTCAACTATGTGTTTATGGGATAGCAACAAGAACTTTTGACAGCTCAATGCATTTACTTGAAAAGTACAAGATCAAATTTTATCGTGTTTATAATGCTATGCAATTATGTTTTAGATGCATTGTATGCCATTGCTATTGCTCATTTTATTCATAATACAGTTGTGAGCTGTAGCCTGTTGTTATTATTAGTAGGTCTATTATACTTTTTACCTGTAGTGACTCTGCCTACATGGAGACTACAGCTTCCGCTGCCAGGGTCTCAACTTACTGTTATCAGTTAGAAAAGTAGAATACACAAGGTGCACTTTTGAAATTTGGTAGTGCATCAGCAGTTTTCAATGACAGTCACTCAAATAAAAATTGATTGCTAGGTAAGGTAGTCTAGCCGGCTATCTAAACCTTGTAGTAATCATCATCAAATTACCGCCCTGGCATGCAAGGCATGTGCCCAGGGGCCCTGACCCTCAGGGGGCCCCCATATATTTTTTTAGTCACTCTAACTCAGATATCATAGGAACAAAATGTGTTGAATTGCAAGAAATTAGTTTTAAACTGCAAATAATGTCCTCCACCTCATGGCAGAATGTGTAGAATTGAAGGATATTACCTTTGAAACTGCACATTTTCTTTAACACTGCAAATAAAATGCTGCTAAGAGGAGGAAGCACTAAAATACCAAATCTCGGCTAGAGATCGGCACTGCTGATTTTATTTTATTTTTTTACAATTGATTATCATTATTAAGGCAGCACATGTGGCTAGCAGATAATTAATACAACCTGGCTTGCTAGACTTCATCATAACTTATGTTGCAACACCTTTCAATCCACTAATACTAGGGGCCTTTAAAGGGGGGCTGAACTCACTGATTTTGCCAGGCTTTTTGGCATGCTCATTAAGAAGTTCTAGCGGCCATGACTGGAGCCAAACGTGAGTTGTCTTGGTGGTGTGGTTTGATGTGGGTGTTTCTTGGGTGTGGCCTTGCCACCACCAAGACACACCCATCTGTTGGAACCTTGCCTGCAGCTGTTTCACCCCACTCAATCACACCAAACAACCTCCTGCAGGTTGAGTTCAATAACTACAGGCAGATGTATGGTGAGATGCTGGAGGAAGCTTTGAATCGGTCAGTAGCCTACAGAGTAATATGAGAACAGTGCAATTGCTGAATTTATGTAGATATTCTAAACAATGTGATTTGATAACTTTCAAATGAAGTAACAGGTCCATGTAGAATAAACAACCCTTTACATACTAAAGTAGAAGCAGTGTTCTGCTAATATAACAATGTGCAAATATTCAGGGTTGGGTAGGAACTCTTTCTAAATGTAATCCGTTACAGTTACTAGTTACCTGTCCAAAACTCAGTAACGTAATCTGATTACTTGTGGTCAGACTTGCTCAGGTGGAACAATTTTAAACTTGCACCCTTTTTCAATGCTGAATTGAATTTCATTGAGAAAACATCCTTTCGGAATTTAAAAGTAATCCAAGAAGTAATCATCTAGTTTTCAAAAGTATTTGTAATCTGACTACAATACTTTTGCTGGTAATGTAACTGGTTACGTTTTTGTAATCAGTTACTCCCCAACCCTACAAATATTACACTTGTCTTTTCACCTTACATGTAACTGTGAACACATACACACATAGTTACTGTTCTATTAACAATGGCAGTTAGGATAGGTGATATCTGACACAAACAGGTACTATTTTGAAGTTTGAACAGGTCAGATAAAGCTTACCCAATTGTGGACTCCCCATCAAACGACCTAGGCTGGCGTCTGGCAAAAGCATCTCCAGCCCATCTGTAGAAATAAGCAGAGTTGAGGCAGAGTTCATCAGTGACACATGGAATGAAAAGGGTGTTGCTATTATTTGTGTTGTACTGTATTATTAGTAATTACCTTCAGTCCAACATTGTGGATAGGTGATATCTGACACACAAACATACTATGTTGAAGTTTGAACAGGTCAGACAAAAACCGACCTAATTCTGGTCTACCCATCAAACGACTGTTGGTGAGCAGGCAAGAGGTGAGGCTAGAGATGAGGTCTTTGCCAGCGCCCCATTGATGGGCATGGCAGCGTAGATCAGCTCCTGGCCCCTTATCAAAGATACTGGTCCGTCACAAACAAACACACACACACAGAGTGGTGGTCAATGGTGGTTATAATTAGCCTGGTGGAACCAGCCTGATTGCTGTGATCACCTTACTATTTCACTTCAGATATCATGATATGAGAAGTGAAATAGAATGGTGAACGCAGCGATCAGGCTGGTTCCACCAGGCTAGGTTATGAAGATCAATTGGGACAGAACTTGAAACTGTTTCGACCTTTGACCAGGTAAAATGTCACCAACCTGATTCAAGTGTCCTCCCCTACCCTGAAGCGGGACTGGTGTCTGGCTACTGGCTCAGCCTTTTCTGGTCTATCATACTCAGCGCAAAGGGAGTCAGGTACAGGCACCTTTTGGAACGGCTTCTGATATGGCTAGGGGGTTACCACCATGCTGCTGAACAGCAAATCCAGCAGGTTTTCTACGTAGCCTGTCAATTAAATAAAATGTTAGGATAAAAGTCTAAAAACAAGCAAATACACCTTGTAGTTGACAGGTTTGTATCAACAGTAATCCTACCGTAAGTACGTTTTCAGAGCCCGCACTGAGTATTGTCCTCGCTTGTACATTGGGTACCAGATGGAGAATCGTCGCGCCCCTGTAGCCATGGTTGCTTGGGCTCGGTTGGCAATCTCATTGTAATGCATTGCTGTGAGGAACAGTCTTGGCAAAGAACACAGCTAGTAAGCAATATTACAGAAGTAATATGTACGTGTAACTCCAGAATAAGTATCACTTTTGTATCTAAATGACATACCAATTAAAGTCACAATAACAAACCTGCATAACATTCCAAGGAACGGGTAGACCACATTCTTTGGTGCAAACTTGAGTATCAGACTGTGGAATGCTTCGATGCAGGACGTTTAGTAGTCGTGACTAAGCTTGCCCACATCCTTGACCAGTCTCTTCTCCAACACAATTTTGGTCAGTTTTTCACACACAATAGTGCCTATAGAATTGAAATGGATACAGTGATGACTCAACATTCAGTGATGGATCAAATGTACAAAGAGGGTCACCTTAGAAATTAGAGTAACAATAGAAATGATGAAGCTGCTTACTTGGCTTCAGCCAACCCCTGGCCTCTTCACAGATAAGAAGTTGATGCAGGCAGTTGGGGAACTCATCGCCATCATGTGTGTGGACATCCTGCACATGGTTGGCCACAGGCATCCATTTGGCCACTGTCTCCTCTCCGGAGGTTGAGATTGAGGCTGCCCAGTACAAGTGGTTCACTATACTCCTCCTCCAGGGTCCAACTTGCTCGCAGGTCTACGATTTAGCCAGGGCATCTATTTTCTTTCGAACCCCTAATAAGATGACATGACATTGGGAATATTTACAAATAATGTAATGCACAAAACACTGGAGAATATCAAAACAATTACTAGAATGTGAAGACAACATACCAACTAACTACACACCTTTAGCAACATGCCATGTATCGTAGAAATGTACACTGAACAAAAATATAAACGCAACATGTAAAGTGTTGGTCACATGTTTCATGAGCTGAAAAAAAGTTTCAAAAGTAAAAATCCATACGCACAAAAAGCTTATTTCTCACACATTTATTTACATTCCTGTTAGTGAGTAGTTCTTCTTTGCCAAGATAATCCATCCACCTGACAGGTGTGGCATATCAAGAAGCTGATTAAACAGCATGATCATTACACATGTGCACCTTGTGCTTGGAACAATAAAAAGCCACTTTAAAATGTGCAGCTTTGTCACAAAACACAATGCCACAGATGTCGCAAGTATTGAGGGAGCGTGCAATTGGCATGCTAACTGCAGGAAAGTCGACCAGAGCTGTTGCCAGATAATTTAATGCTAATTTCCCTACCATAAGCTGACTCCAACATTGTTTTACAGAATTTGGAATTATGTCCAACCAGCCTCACAAACGCAGACCACATGTAACCACGCCAGCCTAGGATCTCCGCATCCGGCTTATTCACCTGCAGGATCGCCTGAGGAAAACATTTTTATGACTGGCTGAGCCAAGAGAAATCTTTGAAATTGTTGCATGTTGAGTTTATATTTTTGTTCAACTTAGAATACCAAGTCTGGGGAAATTTATCGGAGGAAGTGACCGTGAATCTCGAAAAACTGTGAATGTAACGAAGGGTTTGGTGCTCACTGGCCTGTAAAAAACAGGTTTGATTCACAGGGGCTGTCCACACACCTACCAACACAGGGGATTTAACCTTCTCCGTTACCGGCCTAGGTTGGTTCACCCATCCTTAGACAATCTGGTGACATCCAGGTCCCTGGAACCAATCCCCCTAGGGGGATTGCCGAAAGTTTACATTCTGTCAAACATGTTATTGTTGGATATCAAGGCTTCTAAGGAGAGAGGCATAGGTAAACAATCTGGTTTCAGTCACTGATAAGGTAGGACAGCCGTGGAATTAGCCGTGGTCAAGTAACCAGATGAAGTGAGAAGAAACAGTCCTATACCACACACATATCCTTCCTCGCCCATTAAGGTTCTAGCATCAGGCAGGGCCATGACTACACCAGTGAGAGGAAGCAATTAAGTTCCTGACTAGCAACAGAGATGTCTAGATGCTCAAGGTGTTGATTCCTCCTAGTAGGAGGGTATACATGTATGTGCTTGTGTAATGATACCTTGTCTTTTGCAGCTGTTTGACCCAGTGGGTGAATAAACTTGGTTTGAGCTTCTTCTAGTCGTCTGTTTGAGTTTTTACTCTGTGTGTTCAGAACCTAACAGTTGGCATTGTTGGCAGGATTCACCACAATTTTCAGTCGAACTGGAGAGTCTGAATCAGTGAAACAGAAGCTGGCACCAAAAACAAGGTAAGCACAGTTCCTACACCTGTTACCACTCATTCTGACATCTCGGGGAGATGAGAGTCGTAGGCTAAATACACATTTTAGGATACGGACCTAGAAAGCCTGAGCTTATTCAGTACTCCCATTGTATTATGACCAGTCGTAGATTTATGGTATAGGGTAAGTCCCGGAAGGTAAGCCCGAGCAGGGTGGTCCCTGTAGAGGGTAAGTCCAAGGGTGACAATTGTGATGGTTCCTGCTAGCGTCATAAATAATAGGGTAAGTCCTGGACGGTAAGCCCGAGCAGGCTGGTCCCTGCAAAGGTTAAGGGTTGGTTCCCTGCTAGACCCATAAAAGGGTGGTGGAAGCCCAGCCGCGGTGGTTGTGAGGTCGTAGTGTGTTTATGGATAAATTGTCATGCTTGTGTACTAGTATGGTAGGTTGTAGAGAAGTAGTCCATGTAGAAGGACAAAGGAAAGAAGTGCATACAGTGGAGAATAGGAGATATCCGAGAATATCTGTGCTTTAAGATTAAACATTGTCAGTGGAGGAGTTCTGGAGGAGAGTCTCATTCGTGGTTGGAAAAGCGAAAGGATATTAGAATGTTGTTTGAAAGTGATTTGTGTGTATTAGCAGTAGCAAAAAGGAGAGAGGTTGTTTTATTTCGCATTGGGGCGGGGAACCGTGACAGATTATGTGGAAATAGGAAGACAACTGTGAATAATTTTGGTAAAGTGTTGTCAACAACAGTGATATTTGAGGCATAACACTGGTATAAGACATTAGGTCACCTGTATTCTCCAGTAGTAAATTGGCAGACGCTTCAGTATTCTGATAATATCACAAGGTGTTATTGAGCACAAGGTGTTATTCTATATGTATAGAAAGTAGTGGCAAGACTATAGAGTTTATAGAGACAGAGATGGAGACTATAGAGGAACCGTTGAAGAAACATAAGTATGTGTAGGAGGTAACAACAAGCGAATCGTTGAAGATGCATAACGAGTAATAAGGGAGATTACTGAGTGTGTTTGGGAATAGTACTAAGTGAATGTGGATGTGAGTATTGTGTGATTGACTAATTGACTGAACAGGGGTTTAGCCCCGGTGTGAGAGTTGTGTGAGTGTGGGATGACGTGTTAAGCTGTACGTTTTTTTTTATGAGTTCAACAAAGGGTTTAAGTATGGGAAATAGTAAAAGTAGGATGGAGGATCCGTACTGGGAACCAAAAGGGCTACAAAAATTTGGTAGGGGGTACTGGACCAAACAGAAGACTGGACAAGATGGAGAGGTGGAGATTTCCCTGCTGATGGAAAAACTGGGGTCTGTGAGAGGCCATCTTGAAGAGAGAAGCAGAAAATGCAAAAGATAAAACTGTAAGAGGATTCATGGTAAGAGGAAGAAGGACAAAATAAAAAGAAGAGGCCTGGCTGGCCTTTCTCCGATGGGAACCCTTTCATGGGGCCCCCCTTGTATCCGCCCCTGCCAAATCCTCCACCAGCAGATGGAGATGGTGGCCTCCCACCCCCTCATAACCCATTTGGGGGTGGGCCTGTGCCAGGTGAAGAAGCCATGGGATTAGGAGCTGTTGGGGGAGCTGTTGGAGGAGCTGCAGATGGTGCTGGAGCTGAAGACAGAAAGCAACCAGCCAAGTCAAGAACCAGAGCAAACGAGCAGAGAGAAAGAGGAGAGAGAACGTGAAGAGGAAGAGGCAGAGGGGCCCCTGCTGAAGCTGACGGAGGGAGAGACTGGAGCTGCTACAACTGTGTGAAGTTTGGGCATTTCTCAAGATGCTGTCCTGGAGCAGGAGAAGGCCAAGGAGAGTGGCCGTCCCCACCTGTTGGCGTGCAGGTGGACAACCCATTTGGAAGAGGAGATGGACGAGGGGGCTACCAAACATAGGATGAGGCGGAAACAGAAGAAACTAATGAAGAAAACAATGATGAAGAACCAGAAGAAATCTGTAAAATGCTAAAATTGACCACCTTGTCAACCCAAAACCCCCTTACTGACATGTTAGTTAATAAACATAAATTGCAATTTTTGGTGGACACTCAGTGTTGAGTGTCCTGAATGATCAACCTATTGAAGGAGAGCTGAGAGAGCAATCCCTCTCTTCCTCGTTGCATGCTAACTGGGAAGTGTCTGAACACCTACAGTGGCTTGCGAAAGTATTCACCCCCCTTGTTATTTTTCCTATTTTATTGCATTTGCAATTACAGCTGAAAGTATCTTGGGGTATGTCTCTGTAAGCTTGGCACATCTAGCCACTGGGATTTTTGCCCATTCTTCAAGGCAAAACTGCTCCAGCTCCATCAAGTTGGATGGGTTCCGCTGGTGTACAGCAATCTTTAAGTCATACCACAGATTCAAAATTGGATTGAAGTCTGGGCTTTTACTCGGCCATTCCAAGACATTTAAATGTTTCCCCTTAAACCACTCGAGTGTTGCTTTAGCAGTATGCTTAGGGTCATTGTCCTGCTGGAAGGTGAACCTCCGTCCCAGTCTCAAATCTCTGGAAGACTGAAACAGGTTTCCCTCAAGAATTTCCCTGTATTTAGCGCCATCCATCATTCCTTCAATTCTGACCAGTTTCCCAGTCCCTGCCAATGAAAAACATCCCCACAGCATGATGCTGCCACCATCATGCTTCACTGTGGGGATGGTGTTCTCGGGGTGATGAGAGGTGTGACATAGCGTTTTCCTTGATGGCCAAAAAGCTCAATTTTAGTCTCATCTGACCAGAGTACCTTCTTCCATATGTTTGGGGAGTCTCCCACATGCCTTTTAGCGAACACCAAACGTGTTTACTTATTTATTTTTTTAAAGCAATGGCTTATTTCTGGCCACTCTTCCGCAAAGCCCAGCTCTGTGGAGTGTACGGCTTAAAGTGGTCCTATGGACAGATACTCCGATCTCCACTGTGGAGCTTTGCAGCTCCTTCAGGGTTATCTTTGGTCTCTTTGTTGCCTCTCTGATTAATGCCCTCCTTGCCTGGTCCGTGAGTTTTGGTGGGCGGCCCTCTCTTGGCAGGTTTGTTGTGGTGCTATACTCTTTCCATTTTCTAATAATGGATTTAATGGTGCTCTGTGGGATGTTCAAAGTTTCAGATATTTTTTTATAACCCAACCCTGATCTGTACTTCTCCACAACTTTGTCCCTGACCTGTTTGAAGAGCTCCTTGGTCTTCATGGGGCCGCTTTCTTGGTGGTGCCCCTTGCTTAGTGGTGTTGCAGACTCTGGGGCCTTTCAGAACAGGTGTATATATACTCAGATCATGTGACACTTAGATTGCACACAGGTGGACTTTATTTAACTAATTATGTGACTTCTGAAGGTAATTGGTTGCACCAGATCTTTTTAGGTGCTTCATAGCAAAGGGGGTGAATACATATGCACGCACCACTTTTCCGTTATTAATTTTTTATACTTTTTTGAAATAAGTAATTTTTTTAATTTCACTTCACCAATTTGGACTATTTTGTGTATGTCCATTACATGAAATCCAAATAAAAATCCATTTAAATTACAGGTTGTAATGCAACAAAATAGGAAAAACGCCAAGGGCGATGAATACTTTTGCAAGGCTCTGTACATTGTACTGCTGCTGTTCCCTTATGCGAAGAGGACCCTGTATACCAACAGAGATGGTCAAAACAAAAATAGAAAGTTGGGATAAACAGAGGAGAAGACTTCGTAGCAGCTGGAGTGTTGCTGACAGATACTAAGATGAGTCTGTATGAAGTCCCTGGCTCTGTTCCCCATTGTAGCTTATCAAAATCTCCTGGAACACAATGGAAAGATGTGGGTGTTTGGATGAAGAAAGTGATGGAAGCAACTGATTGGGTGGCCTGGGAAGGAGAAGGAAAGTGGTCAGCTTCAACAGCAACTTTCTATTCCCCATACTGGGCTACTGTAATGACAATACCAAGAAAATATCAAATTCCCATTGAAATCATACCTGTGGTATTACAAGATAATTCACACATTGATTGGCTAAAAGATATACCTGAAGAACTGTGGGCTAAATCAAAGACCGACATTGGACGCAGTTTTGGTAGTTCCAAAAAGCACCCACAGACTTTACAAAGCTCTATAACCTCTTAGCAAAGAAGCCAAAAAGGGTATCATTCCCATTCATAGCGCGGTAGTTGAAAGAGGCGCTCTGGTTCCCTGTCCGAATTCGCCCTGTAACACACCAATTTTACCTGTTAGGAAACCATCTGGGGATTATCGTGTTGTGCGAGACCTTAGAACATTAAATGATGATGTACATGCTAGAGCGCCCCTGGTGCCTAACACTTTTACCATTTTATCCCAGGTGCCTCCAGATAATTGTTGTTTTTCAGTAATTGATTTAGGCAATGCTTTCTATCTTTTCTCTTCTCTTCTGTTGCTCATCAAATCAAATGTTATTTGCCACATGCACCGAATACAACAGGTGTAGACCTTACAGTGAAATGCTCACTTACAAGCCCTTAACCAACAATGCAGTTTTTAAGAAAATAAAAAAGTGTTAAGTAAAAAATAGATAAGTAAAAAAAAAAAAAAAAAGCTAATAATTAAAGAGCAGCAGTCAAATAAAATAACAGCAGGGAGGCTATATACAGGGGGTACCAGTACAGAGTCAATGTGCGGGGGCACCGGTTAGTCGAGGTAATTGAGGTAATATGTACATGTGGGTAGAGTTAGTGACTATGCATTGATAATAAACAGAGTAGCAGCAGCGTAAAAGGGAGGGGGGGCAATGCAAATAGTCTGGGTAGCTGTTCAGGAGTCTTATGGCTTGGGGGTAGAAGCTGTTAAGAAGCCTTTTGGACCTAGACTTGGCGCTCCGGTACCACTTGCTGTGCGGTAGCAGAGAGAACAGTCTATGACTAGGGTGGCTGGAGTCTTTGACAATTTTGAGGGCCTTCCTCTGACACTACCTGGTATAGAGGTCCTGGATGGCAGGAAGCTTGGCCCCAGTGATGTACTGGGCCGTACGCACTACCCTCTGTAGTGCCTTGCGGTCGGAGGCCGAGTAGTTGCCATACCAGGCGGTGATGCAACCAGTCAGGATGCTCTCGATGGTGCAGCTGTAGAACTTTTTGAGGATCTGAGGACCCATGCCAAATCTTTTCATTCTCCTGAGGGGGAATTGGCTTTGTCGTGCCCTCTTCACGACTGTCTTGGTGTGTTTGGACCATGATAGTTTCGTTGGTGATGTGGACACCAAGGAACTTGAAGCTCTCAACCTGCTCTACTACAGCCCCGTCGATGAGAATGGGGACGTGCGCAGTCCTCTTATTTTTTTCCTGTAGTCCACAATCATCTCCTTTGTCTTGATCACGTTGAGGGATCAATACATATCTCCTGGAGGGAGTATTTTGGTTCAGTGTGTTGACGATTTGTTGGTTTGCTCACAATCAGAGGAGATGTGTCACGAGGACACTCGGGCATTGTTGACATTACTTCTGAGGGTCACGCCCTCTCCAAAGATAGATAAGATGCAATTAAAGCTTTGCCTAAACCTGTTAACCAGCAGCACATGATGTCTTTGTTGGGTGTGGCTGGTTACTGTCGTCTGTGGTTGAAAGACTATGCAGAGATAGTTCAACTGCTGCAGGATTGTATTTATGGAGAAAGATGGAGGTGAGTGAAGTTGTGGCCTGGACTGATGAGGCTGGGGTGGCAATGGAAAAATGTAAACAAACAATGTCTACCCATTGCTTGGGTTTGCCAGACCATAGTAAATCCTTCCACCTCTTTGTTTCAGAGATGGGTGGGTTAATGTCAGCAGTTTTGACACAGTTTCATGGGGTGGGATATCAACCTGCTGGTTATTATTCTAAAAGACTGGATACTGTGATCAGGGGAATGGTTTCCTGTTTGAGATAGGTAGCAGCTCCTACTGAGGCTGGTTTGGCATGTTCTGATATTGTGGCAATGTCTCTTCTAACCGTACATGTGCCCAATGCTGTGCACACAATTATTACACAGGCAAGAACGGCTAATTTGCCACCTGCGAGACTGCTAGACTATCAGAACATTCTGTTGACAATGTCCCATGTTACTCTGAAACGATGTACAATTCTTAACCCTTCAACTCTTCTCCCTACAGCAGATGCCGGTGAAGACCATGACTGTGACTTAGCTATTGAAGTTTACTGTAGCCCTAGGTTGGACTTGAGAGACACCCCGTTATTTCAGTATCCTCCGTGTCCCATGTACTGACTGGCCATCCCATGAGGATGACTAATACACCTTTTCCCCAGAACAGGTTGTCCCTGCAAGGAATGGAGGAAGACATGGTTGAGTATTGTGTCACCCTTAACAGTGTTAATACTTTTTTCCCCCGGGTGAAGGTGTCTCTGCAGAACCTGGCAGGTGGAGCTGAGCACTATTTGAACCCAGGTGATTTCGTGGTGGTCAAAGACTTCAGGAGAAAGAGTTGGAAGGACCCCCGTTGGAGAGGGCCGTACCAAGTTCTTCTGACCACCCCCAACTGCGGAAACCTGACAGAGGGTGAGATGAGTCCTGAGCCAAAGGGACCAACGCAGGCCCAGAAGTAGATGGTCTTCGGCGAAAGAGAGCCCTGCTGGGCCCTCATAACCTAGAGGACTGATGGAATGGCCACTACTAAGTTTTCTGATGAGTATGACTGTCTACAGGGTCTAGGAAATAAAGCACATTTTCTGCTTTTAAAACCGCTTCCAACACAAAATATAATCGGCATGTTAAATCAGAGGCTTCGTCAATAATTAAATTAAATTAACCAGCCCCAATAGGGACGCCCCTCAGGGGAAACAACATCTTTGATAAAGCAATACCCACAGGTAAAAGGAGACCAATCTGGCCCAAACATTAAGGTAAACATACAGGGGAAGGAAATATTAAACCAATGAGTTAGCAGGCAAATTTAACCACTACCCCAGGAGGAGTGGGGGTCTCTCTGTTTCCCAGTCCATCCTGTCTCAGGTGCCAGACTCATTATGGACAGAGCACTCCAATGACAGTGGACTGATAGGCAGTGCTAGCCCAGTTATAATAAATGTTAATCCCTGAAAGAAACTCTAGTCTCGAGAGCTACCTTGAAAAGGAACCTCCCTCCAACGTTTCCCTCCCCCCTTCTGAATTGGCCAATGTATTTTACAATTTCGGCACATTACATATTCATCTAAAAATAATATACATTTAATGAGTGTGAAGCATAAACTGAATATCTAACAGAAATTGGTAATAATTATTAAGAGTAACATTGTTAGGGTCGACTAAACTGCAAACAATGCCTTCCAATAAGGAGAAAGTTATGTTTGTTTTGTTTGTTTTTAAACCTTACAATAGGGGTAAAAGCAGAACATTGTTTGAGAGTGATCCGTGTGTATTAGCAGTAGTAATTGAGAGGGTTTTTCCTACTGGAAAATGTAGAAGGGTCCTAGTTGAAGGAAACCGATATGGAGACTAGTGAAAGTAACAAAGACGGTGATAAAGAAAGTAAAGTGGAAAGATTCATGGTACTCATGATCTATCAGTTGATGTCAAATTTAATGAGTGTTGACAGAATGTGAATGGTAATGTTAGTGGCTTTCAGATAGCTTCTTCGAATTACTTTGATATTGCATTATTAGAGTGCTAAGGTTTTAATACAAGGTCACATGACGAACAGAGGGATTGCGCCTTGGGACTGATATTATATTAGAGGCTGCCATCTGGTGTATGGGTTAAAGATAAGCTTCCTGTGGACCAATCGATAAGCCGCCAGTGAAAGTGAGTGGTATTCACTGAACTCAAGCTGTAATGGACACAGGTATGAATAATTGAATAAGATAGGTTTTTGACAATTTCCAATTATTAGTTCTCAATTCGATAATTTGAATATACCAGTGATTTAAATAAGAAGGTAATGTCATCTAAAACAATAATCTGTTTCCATTACGTGGAACACTGTCCAGAATTGGAGTAGATCCATGTAAATGTTTTAGTACCGAATATTGAGCTGATAAGGCAGCACCAACTTTTTGAAGGCCCTAGTTGATTTGTTAAACAGGATTTATATTTTGACTAGTTGATGTCCCAGGGACAGTTAGTACAGAACATGTAAAAAATGTCAATGTCAATGCAACCCGATTGTGGTAAGAGCCATGGAAACAATGGTTAACCGTTGAGATGTATTTACCTCTGAGTCTACAGATCACTTGTGTATGTGTGTGTATTTTACATTGTACAACCCAGAGTGAAGGGTTTGAAAAGATAAAGTTTCTAGTTTTATGTGTTGATTTCGCTTACTTTATTAAGTATTTGGATAGAACCCCCTTTGATAGTTTAAGCCATAATCTAATGCTTACCTTAAAATGTAACAATAATTATCACAGAGAGAGATGTGAGGGAAAATTGTATTGTCTGAAGAGATAGCCTTGAATTGTACACAGCATCTCCTCTCACTGGTTCGTGCAGGTGACTGTGACCTCCTCCTCAGATCAATTGGCAGTACGCCCAGAACATTGCTCTGGGAACAAAAGGAACATCTCAGTTTCAAGGTCCCAGCTTTAAGAGAAGAAGCCTCGTGAGGTATCAGTCAGTCACATGCAGGAACCAACGTTAATAATGAATAATGTAAATTATGCTTCCATGACTTGTTTGTGTAGCAGTATATACAGTGGGGGAAAAAAGTATTTAGTCAGCCACCAATTGTGCAAGTTCTCCCACTTAAAAAGATGAGAGAGGCCTGTAATTTTCATCATAGGTACACGTCAACTATGACAGACAAATTGAGGAAAAAAAATCCAGAAAATCACATTGTAGGATTTTTTATTAATTTATTTGCAAATTATGGTGGAAAATAAGTATTTGGTCACCTACAAACAAGCAAGATTTCTGGCTCTCACAGACCTGTAACTTCTTCTTTAAGAGGCTCCTCTGTCCTCCACTCGTTACCTGTATTAATGGCACCTGTTTGAACTTGTTATCAGCATAAAAGACACCTGTCCACAACCTCAAACAGTCACACTCCAAACTCCACTATGGCCAAGACCAAAGAGCTGTCAAAGGACACCAGAAACAAAATTGTAGACCTGCACCAGGCTGGGAAGACTGAATCTGCAATAGGTAAGCAGCTTGGTTTGAAGAAATCAACTGTGGGAGCAATTATTAGGAAATGGAAGACATACAAGACCACTGATAATCTCCCTCGATCTGGGGGCTCCACGCAAGATCTCACCCTGTGGGGTCAAAATGATCACAAGAACGGTGAGCAAAAATCCCAGAACCACACGGGGGGACCTAGTGAATGATCTGCAGAGAGCTGGGACCAAAGTAACAAAGCCTACCATCAGTAACACACTACGCCGCCAGGGACTCAAATCCTGCAGTGCCAGACGTGTCCCCCTGCTTAAGCCAGTACATGTCCAGGCCCGTCTGAAGTTTGCTAGAGTGCATTTGGATGATCCAGAAGAGGATTGGGAGAATGTCATATGGTCAGATGAAACCAAAATAGAACTTTTGGTAAAAACTCAACTCGTCCGTGTTTGGAGGACAAATAATGCTGAGTTGCATCCAAAGAACACCATACCTACTGTGAAGCATGGGGGTGGAAACATCATGCTTTGGGGCTGTTTTTTCTGCAAAGGGACCAGGACGACTGATCCGTGTAAAGGAAAGAATGAATGGGGCCATGTATCGTGAGATTTTGAGTGAAAACCTCCTTCCATCAGCAAGGGCATTGAAGATGAAATGTGGCTGGGTCTTTCTGCATGACAATGATCCCAAACACACCGCCCGGGCAACGAAGGAGTGGCTTTGTAAGAAGCATTTCAAGGTCCTGTAGTGGCCTAGCCAGTCTCCAGATCTCAACCCCATAGAAAATCTTTGGAGGGAGTTGAAAGTCCGTGTTGCCCAGCGACAGCCCCAAAACATCACTGCTCTAGAGATCTGCATGGAGGAATGGGCCAAAATACCAGCAACAGTGTGTGAAAACCTTGTGAAGACTTACAGAAAACGTTTGACCTGTGTCATTGCCAACAAAGGGTATATAACAAAGTATTGAGAAACTTTTGTTATTGACCAAATACTTATTTTCCACCATAATTTGCAAATAAATTCATAAAAAAGACTACAATGTGATTTTCTGGATTTTTTCTTCTCATTTTGTCTGTCATAGTTGACGTGTACCTATGATGAAAATTACAGGCCTCTCTCATCTTTTTAAGTGGGAGAACTTGCACAATTGGTGGCTGACTAAATACTTTTTTTTCCCCACTGAAAGGACTGAAAGGGAACGCCCTTTTCAGAGTTTTCATAAAGCTTGGATTGAGTTTGTGAACCTCTCCGGCCGTGATAATAAAGAGTGATTCATTTAATATTGACTTCAGGTGTCCCTGGTGTTGTATTTCCACCACAGGTTTTTAATCTCGTGAGACACTTCACTTCATTCCATCTTATTCTGAAATAGCTTTATAGTAAGGAATTGTTTGTAGAGTTAAATAAATAATTGTAGAGTTTTAAAAAAGCCATTCTGTCAAGCATAGGGGTTACCAAACCTAAAATTACATTATAAAATATTGTTCATGAGTCAGAAGGGCATTCTGTGTAATGCATCATTCTCTTCGATGATCCATTTTCTCTCATCAGTCTGGATGGTGAATTTGAGAAGCGAGCGCACCCATAACTACCAGGACCAGCACACACACCGCTCACAGCATGAAACAAAATCACAAAACATAAATAACAAAAAACAAAACATACAATAATCCCATCCCCATCCTCACCCTTAATTGGAGGACCACAAACATTTATACTGTACATTTGTGTATATAATTATCCCAACACTCATCAATTCCACCCTTCAGAAAGCCACAGATCAACCCATCTTTCACAATAAATCATCATTCTACCATTTCCTCTCGCAATACATCCCTCCATTCACCCATGGTGTCTCATAGGGACTTAAACCTCCCCATATGCAACATTTCTGCCGAAATTGCCCCATCTGCCGACCTCAACCCAATTGAGATGGTTTGGGATGAGTCGGATGCCAGAACGAAGGAAAAGCAGCCAACAAGTGCTCAGCATATGTGGGAACTCCTTCAAGATTGTTGGAAAAGCATTCCAGGTGAAGCTGGTTGAGAGAATGCCAAGAGTGTGCAAAGCTGTCATCAAGGCAAAGGGCGGCTATTTGAAGAATCTCAAATATAAAATATATTTTGATTTGTTTAACACTTTTTTGGTTACTACAAGATTCCATATGTTATTTAATAGCTTTGATGTATTCACTATTATTCTACAATGTAAAAAATAAAGAAAAACCCTTGAATAAGTAGGTGTCCAAACTTTTGACTGGTAGTTTATATATTTATATACACATATTTAATTTACCTCCATACTTCCATTCATTTCTATGGGTTACCTTTAGATGAGTCTAATCACAAATAGAGAACACAATCATGTTTGTGAGCGTGTCCCCTTTCTATAGAGTGCTCATATTAAACGGAACAAAAATAGAAATGCAACAGGCAACAATTTCAAAGATTTTACACAGTTACAGTTCATAGAAGGAAATCAGTCAATTTAAATAAACTCATTAGGCCCTAATCTATGGATTTCACATGACTGGGCAGGGACACAGCCATTGGTGGGCCTGGGAGGGCATAGGACCACCCACTGGGGAGCCAGCCCAGCCACTGGGGTGCTAGGCCCAGCCACTGGGGAGCCAGGCCCAGGCAATCAGAATGAGTTTTTCCCCACAAAAGGGCTTGAGAGCACCCTGCAGCTCTCAAGGACCAGGGTTAGTGACCACTGCTGGAAGACAAAAAAATTATTCCAAGCAAACCATGGGACCACAAAAAAAGGAAACTGACTACACGAATTGTCATGCCGGGAATTGTTTTTATTGTGCACATTTACAGAACAGGATGTGTAAGTATTGCATCCTTAACGCTTACAGAACCCCCACGAGTCACTGAGTCTTCATACAGCAGACCGTCCAAACATACTCATCTCATACCTTCTCAGTATTTACAGAGATTATTAGGGTAAAGCTCTTTCCTGCCTGCCATGCAAGGTACAAATCTCATCTCACAGGACTGGAAACAAGGTCAGGCAGGGAAAGTAGGGGTAATAAAACAAAATAATACCTTAGTGTGATGTAAATGTAATTCTGCTTGAATGGCCACACCCATCGGATGTGTGTGAGCGTGGGTTTGATCAAGTGCTCAATTATAACACTTTCACATTCACCTGAAGTGAAGTGGTGAGGACCCCCCTGATCATGGCTCTATGGTGAGTGAGGCCTGAAGCATCTCATCTCTCTCACACACAAAACGTAGTTTTGCCCGAAGGAGGGTTCCTTCACTGCACTAAAGCAAACGCATAGGACACTGCATCCCCGCTCATCATATACACCACTTTCTATCTCAAATCTCAATCTTCATTGGCAATGGTTGGACACACCTCTTTGGAGGAGCTGACAAGTTGAGTGAAGCTTTAAAGTTATTCTAAAATAAAGTGTGTTTTTGCTGACAACTTCTATAACTAATGCAGGGCACGCAATGTGACAAATTGTAAATAGTTAAAAGGGTATGTTATGATAGCATAGCCCTGACAGTGCAAGAAAATTAGGGGATGAGTGCTTCATTCCGTGAGAAGATTTAAAAAATGTCTATCTTATCTTTTGGGGGGAATTTCAATGATCCAATACACTTTACTAACGAAGAGTGCTTTACATGGGACTAAAATCCAGGAACCAATGTTGAGAAATATTTTTTTACTTTTGGAAAATAACCTAAGTAGGCCTTTTTTTTATTATCATGTGGAAGGGCAGTGTCAAATCACTAAAGAAACCCTATCATTTGAAAAGGGAAAGACGCTATGATGGAAAAGTTAGGAAAGTTGAAAAATTCCAGCATATTCGGAAATTACTTAGGAAGCGACCTACAGAATTGATATAGGTACTCTTTGTTCATATTGAGTAGAGGGGAAATTCAAAAATCCCTGTTATGATTGTACATAACATTCATAATATCTGGCACACCCTTGTACAGACCTCAAACTCTCACCCCTCTTCACAGCAAACACACATTCTAGATCTGTTAAACTCCTCATCATACGTAATCATTCACTCATCATGTGCACATTAAGATAGCCGTGTCCAACAAGGCCTAGGCCTACTATCCCCTCATATAGCTGGCAAACTGCTATTGTGGCAGATTTTAACCAATGCCAGCCATTGGCTATAAAGCCTTGGCTACAGGTTAAACAATTTAGGCATACATCTCTTTTTCTCCCATCATAACCTTGGGATGGGGATAAATAACAGTGACTCCCTTAAAAGGGGAGAACCTGAGCTTTCCAACAATGCCAGAAATATTACTGTACTCCTAATATTAAGCAAATATCATTCATATTTTCAAATCAGAAAAACTGCACTCGTATTTGCGGGCCGTGAGAGCAGCAACACAGATGAATAGCAGAACATAGGGGAAAATAGAGTTTCTGATGTGATCAAAGCATAAATAGCCTACATGAAAGTAAGCGAGAGTAAACATTGTTTCTAGTTTAGGTTAGTTACAATTGAAGTGTCCTGCGCATCAGTTCAAAAGATTGACGAGTGACTGAAGTGACCGCCTGGAAGCTGTGTAGGAGACCTGGGCAGATCAGCTCAATCAGACCGCGCAACTGAAAGACGTTAATTCTGCCAATGAGAGGATTGCATTACATATTCTACAAAGGCATGCATGCTTATGATTGGACAAAACAGATGAAAAGGAGCTTCATGTCAAATTGAATGTCCATTAGTCCCATGTGGAATTCTCGTCTAGTCACGTTTTCTTCAACTAAAATGAAAACTCAATTGTTAGTTATTGGGGTTTTTTTCATGGCATCTCGTTATCGTCATTAGTTTTCGTCCGGAAAAATAGGTTGTTGACTAATATTTTTCGTCATAGTTATTGACTAAATTAACACTGGTACACATACACCATCCACATGTCACAAACCTATTGTACACACACACACACACACACACACACACACACACACACACACACACACACAAGACCCCTCTCTCTTTAAACACATACACACTTTCCAAACACACAGGGCCCTCTAAACTATTCACACACACACACTGAAACCACAAAACACACTCACCACTCATACATTACCCTCTACAAACAGACACACAACATCAACCGTCAGAGGTAAGCACTAGGGGTGAATGTCCTGTCAGCTGAATGACTGAGCGGTGTCCAAAAAAAACACTAGTGGTTAGTGCTTGATTCTCCATTGAGCATTGTGCTCCAGCTTTACACACACACACACACACACACACACACACACACACACACACACACACACACACACAACAGGATTTAAATAAAGCTGAAAGAAGAGAGTGAGAGAGCAGTGGGGTTTGGTCGACCGAAAGGGGGTAGCAGAGGGATCCTGTCTTCTCTGGGGTCTGTGTGTGTGTCAGTGTTGAACACTGTCCAGTGTCCCATAGCCAGGGAGGAGGGGAGGAGGGGGAAACTGTGACAGTAGGGGAGCACCAGGCCGCCCCATTCCGCCAGTCTTCAGCCACGTCTGCCTGCAGTCCAGTTTTTCACCCAAGGAAGAGGCAGAGGGGCTAAGCCAGGGAGCGCTGACGAGGTTTTATCCTGGGGTAGAGCTGCAGAGGAAGAGAAAAGGTAGAGAGAGGTAGAGAGGTTATACACCAGAGAGGTCCAGTACTGCCAAACACAGACAGTCATAATGTAGTTGAAGACTGGGATCAACGCATGGGCCCAGGGGTAAGCAGTGAGCAGGCCTCATCCCAACAGGTGTATGTGTAAGTGTGAGAATGTGTGCGTTTGATGGGCCTCACCCCCAGCAGGTTGCGGGGTACATAACCCTCCCTGTGGTCCAGGCGGCCCCACCACCACTCGGTCTCGCTGTCGTCCTGCCGCCGCAGGATGGTAATGGCGTCGCCCTCGCCGAACGACAGCTCATCTGGGCTCTGGGCCTCGTACTCCCACAGTGCATACACCGCCCCCTTGTTCATCACGCCTAGCTTTTCCTGGACACCTGGTAGAACACACACAGATACTATATCAAGTAACTATAGTTTTCATTACCGCAAAAACCTCAATTAAATGCTGAGTCTCAAATACCCGCCTGTCCCTTTTAATAACCGGGCAACGGCACACGTCATCAAATTAACTGCTGTTTCAAATAAACGGCAGGTCTAAATGAATTGTTTACGAGGTTACCATGAATTACACTGAATTGTTTACCAGGTTTAATGTTTGATTTGTTACATTAAAATAATTCAGTAATGATTCGAAAAAATTGCAATCTATTTTTATCGGCAGTAAGAAACTGCTAGAACTCAACTGTTTGATTCAGGAGTAGAGACACCGAAAAATCTGCACAGTCAAAGAGGAGAATCATTATTCTGTCAAGAAAATACAAATATTTATAGAGGCATACTAAGACAAAATAAACATGAGTGTGTAAATGACAACAGCGCAGGAAATGAAGAAAATGAAGAAAATACTGGAAGTGAATGCTGGAATTAAAACAATTAACTATGCAAATGAGCAAATGCTATGTGCATTAAGGAAATAGAAGCCTGTCTCTAATAAGCACCTTTTATGTTCTGTGATTTAAGCAAATAAACGCCCAGGCTATTAATTGAAGTTTCACGGTATATAACATATTGGTTGCATAGGCACTATATTAAGTAGCTATAGTTAAGAATATACAGTACATAGGCACTATGGTTAAAGGTAAACTCAGCAAAATTATGTTGCCACGAACATCACCGGAGATATTGATATGAGCGAGATGTAAAACTTCGCTCTCACACTGGTCAAATAAAATTGTATTTGTCACATAAACAATAGATGTAGACTAACAGGGAAATGCTTACTTACGGGCCCTTCCCAACAATACAGTGAAGAAGAAGAGAGAAGTAATAGAAAAGTAATAACATGTAATAATAAAAGTAATAAATACACAATGAGTAAAGATAACTTGGTTATATAATGTATACTGAACAAATATAAACACAAAGATTTTACTGAGTTACAGTTCATAGAAGGAAATCAGTCAATTGAAATAAATTAATCAGGCCCTAATCTATGGATTTCACATGACTGGGCAGGGGCGCAGCCATGGGTGGGCCTGGGAGGGCATAGGCCCACCCACTGGGGAGCCAAGCCCAGCCAATCAGAATTCGTTTTCCCCCAAAAAAGGGCTCTCTTACAGACAGAAATACTCCTCAGCACCACCCCTCAGACGATCCCGCAGGTGAAGAAGCCGGATGTGGGGGACCTGGGCTGGCGTGGTTACACGTGGTCTGCGGTTGTGAGGCTGGTTGGACGTACTTCTAAATTCTCTAAAACGACGGCTTATGGTAGAGAAATTTACATTCAATTCTCTGGCAACAGCTCTGGTGGACATTCATGCAGTCAGCATGGCAACTGCACGCTCCCTCAACACTTGAGACATCTGTGGCATTGTGTTGTGTGACAAAACTGCACATTTTAGAGTGGTCTTTTATTGTCCCCAGCACAAGGTGCACCTGTGTAATGATCATGCCGTTTAATCAACTTCTTGATTTGCAAGACTTGTCAGGTGGATGGATTATCTTGGCAAAGGAGAAATGCTCACTAACAGGGATTTAAACAAATTTGTGCACAACATTTGAGAGAAATAAGCTTTTTGTGTTTTATTTCAGCTCATGAAACATGGGACCAACACTTTATATTTTTGTTCAGTGTAGTTTCATCAGGGTGCCCGCACGTTGGCCTCGCTTACGCCACCTCTTTCTTCTCTGAGTCTCGGTGATTAGGGCCTGGTTTGGGGTGAGCAGTATGTCCTGCGCCACCGACTCGTTGGAAGTAGAAATCTTCTTCCAAATCGAGGTTAGTGATTGATATTCTGATGTCCAAATGGTATTTTCAGTCATAGGAAACAATGGCGGAAACATTATGTAAAAAAAAAAAAATTATGATCAGTGTGAAAAAACACACAAAATAGCAGAATTGGTCAGGAGCCCATAAAACGGCAGCTATCCAATCCAGCGACATTCTAATTGGCTTCAAGCTGTTGGAGAGCACAGTAGCCAGGGCACCAAAACAGAGGAGAAGTTGAACCTCCTCTTCAACACTCTTAGTGGTTGTGGAAAATGACCCACTATACTGTTTACTTTCTGCATCTACGTCAATACGCTGAGTCTACCTTTAAGAATATACAGCTGTGGAAAGAATTAAGAGACCACTGCAAAATTATCAGTTTCTCTGGTTTTACTATTTATAGGTATGTGTTTGGGTAAAAATAACATATTTTTGTTTTATTCTATAAACTACTGACAACATTTCTCCCAAATTCCAAATAAAAATATTGTCATTTAGAGCATTTATTTGCAGAAAATTACAACTGGTCAAAATAAAAAAAAGATGCAGTGTTGTCAGACCTCGAATAATGCAAAGAAAATAAGTTCATGTTCATTTTTAAACAACACAATACTAATGTTTTAACTTAGGAAGAGTTCAGAAATCAATATTTGGTGGAAAAACCCTGATTTTCAATCACAGCTTTCATGCGTCTTGGCATGCTCTCCACCAGTCTTTCACATTGATGTTGGGTGACTTTATTCCACTCCTGGCGCAAAAATTCAAGCAGCTCGGCTTTGTTTGACGGCTTGTGACCATCCATCTTCCTATTGATCACATTCCAGAAGTTTACAATTGGGTTCAGGTCTGGAGATTGGGCTGGCCATGACAGGGTCTTGATCTGGTGGTCCTCCATCCACACCTTGATTGACCTGGCTGTGTGACATGGCGCATTGTCCTGCTGGAAAAACCAATCCTCAGAGTTGGGGAACAATGTCAGAGCAAAAGGAAGCAAGTTTTCTTCCAGGACAACCTTGTACGTGGCTTGATTCATGCGTCCTTCACAAAGACAAATCTGCCCGATTCCAGCCTTGCTGAAGCACCCCCAGATCATCACCGATCCTCCACCAAATTTCACAGTGGGTGCGAGACACTGTGGCTTGTAGGCCTCTCCAGGTCTCTATCTAACCATTAGACGACCAGGTGTTGGGCAAAGCTGAAAATTGGACTCATCAGAGAAAATGACCTTACTCCAGTCCTCTACGGTCCAATCCTTATGGTCTTTTGCAAACCTCAGCCTGGCTCTTCTTTGCTTCTCATTGATGAAGGGCTGTTTTCTAGCTTTGCGCGACTTCAGCCCTGCCCCTAGGAGCCTGTTTCGAACCGTCCTCGCCGTGCACTTCACCCCAGCTGCCGTTTGCCATTCTTTATGTAGGTCACTTAATGTCATCCTACGGTTGTTGAGTGACATTCAAATGAGTTGGCGGTCATCCCGGTCAGTAGAGAGTCGTTTTCACCCTCTGCCAGTCTGTAGCTTTGTTGTCCCCAATGTCTTCTGCTTGACCATGTTCTTATGAACCGCCGTCTTTGAAATGTTAAGGATGGAAGCAACCTGACGCTCACTGTATCCCTCTGCCAGTAAAGCCAGAATTGAACCCTTCTTTTCCTCACTCAAAACTTTCATTTTCAACTCTTTTGGCATGGTCAATAGTTATTTTTTGATTAATATTACTTTTGAGGTACTATTAGAACTGTTTTTGCCATCCAGCTGGTCCTATTGCAAGAGGATAGTGATGACCACAGCAGTGGTTTTTATACTTTTCCTCATTAAATAAGATTTGGTTCAGGTGATCACCTAATCAGTACCTAATTCGGTAGAATGAGGTGTGCCTGTGTTGGAATTCAACAGACACTGGAATGGAATGGCTGTCATACAGGTAGAGATGCTGATTTAAGAAAAATGTGCAGTGGTCTCTTAATTTTTTCCACAGCTGTATATATACTACAAATATATACTACAAATACAATAGTCTAGTGACCTATGGACCCTGCTCAAAAGTAGTGCACTAGATAGGGAGCAGGGTACCATTTTGGATGCAGAGGAAGACCCGGTCAATCATTTTCCCTGCAACAATGACCCTCCACCAGTAGTGTTCTCACCGTAGAGAAACTGAGAGCACTGGATGAAGCCCTCCTCCATCTCTTCACACTTGTCTGCTGCTGTCTCCACGTCGCTGATGGTGCTGGCAAAGATGGCCGCTCCTGACTCCACCAGCAACTTGCACAGGTGAACGCTGTTACAGGAGGCTGCACAGTGCAGGGGTGTCCTGTAGACACACACACACACACACACACACACACACACACAATAGAGGGGTTACAATAGTTCCATGGAGCCCAATCGCCTCTACGAAAGGTAATCATAGGCACTAAAAAACACAACCATGACCAAGGCTTCTTCAGAATTGGTGATTTTGTCTGTATGTATATTATGTATGCTGCAAAATGAATTGCCTAATTTCTGATCTATTCTGGAATGACAATGTATGAAAAGAGCTGTGCTCTGGTAAATAGGTAGGGGGTTCCTTGGTGCAGGTGAGTGGATGAAATGTTGATTTAAATACAACACTATGAAAGCAAGTATGTCACAAATAGCAAAATCTTAACATAAATGAAGCCTTGTTTTTGGAGGCATGAATAAAGTGGCGTAACTGAAGCTAAAAAGATGCAAACAAGGGAATTCTGTCTTAAAGGAATAGTTCACTCAAAAACTATACTGTAATATTATGTTCTTTAATTCACTATGTTAATACAATCCTCAAAACGTGTCCATGTCAGCAGTCAAGTTTTCAAGTACTGCACTTTCAGTATAGAACAAAAACGGTGATGCATGAGTGACCTCTTTAAGGTCCCTTGTGTGCAGGTGGTGTGTAGCTGCTCACCAGCCGTCGCTGTCGGCAGCGTTGACGTTTACTCCGAAGTCGAGCAGGAACTTGACAATGTGGTGGTGTCCGGCGCACACTGCGTTGTGCAGTGGGGTTATGCCCTCGTCGTTGGCCGTGCTGGGGTTCTTCACCTGGGGAAGAAAACGGGTCAGCGAGTCCCAAGTTCCATTTCTTTTCTAAGAGCATTTCTAAGAGTTCAGATGTCAAGTGACACGGCAAGATCAAGCACAAACACACAACAATCAAATTCTGACAGGTTTACTAGCACACACACAAAATAACACACTGCTGAAAAACATGACTAGTTTACAATGCTGTCAGCACAGTTCATATAGCTGCAAATAAAGAGTGTATTTTTGTGTGCATTTGTGTGTGTTTGTTTGTATCTGTGTGTATGTCCCGTGTGGCTCAGTTGGTAGAGCATGCTGCTTGCAACGCCAGGGTTGTGGTTTCGACCCCACGGGGGACCAGTACGAAAAAGTATGAAACATGTATACCCTCACTACTGTAAGTCGCTCTGGATAAGAGCGTCTGCTAAATGACTAAAATAAACAAATTGTATGTGCGCGCGACAGAGTCGGACCTCGTAGATAATCCTCTGCACCAGGTCAAACTCGCCCTCCAGTGAGGCATCCAGCAGCAGAGCCAGGGGGTTGAACTTCACCCTCAGGCCGTGACCCGTCCGCTCCGAGTTGGGCTTCTTCAGGTTAGTACGCTTCTCCTGTAGGGGAAGGATGGGAAGGGACAGTTAGCAAAGAGTACGTGCAAACAAAAACAGACATGTTTATGTATGACACAGGTGGGTCAGAACCCCTTTCTCCTGCTCCGGAAACCAACATCTTAACCATTATACAGAGAGTCCAACTCAGTCCGACTCACCTCCGCTACATGAACATGCATACTGTTGCTGTGAGTGTTTTGTGAGAGCCTCACCACTGGCTGCGAGGGGGTGGTGGCAACCTCCTCTGGAGAGCTGACCTCAGGCACAGGGCTGGGCAGGGTGGCCAGCGAGACTCCCCCTAGGTTATTGTTGTTGGTATCCTCCGAGGCCTCCAGGGCGGGGGGACTGATCCCCTCGGGGGCTGGTGGCGGGGGCAGCAGCTTGTTGTCATTGGCGTCAGGCGGCGGCAAGGGCTCTGAGGATGATCCCTCTGCCACGGCAGGTGGCGGGGGAGGGAGCAGGTCCTCAGATAGCGGGTTCCCGTTGTCGGCGTCTGCCAACGAGTCGCCGGGGTAGTCGGGTGGGTTGGCGGGCTGGTAAAATGGCGTGCCGCCCGACCCGGCTCCCCCTGCTCCGGCGGCACCACCCTCCATGCCACCAGCCAGGGTGTTGAAGCGCTGGTAGAGTAGCTTCTGGATGTTGGGCCCGGCAGGGCCCTCTGGCTCAGTGATGGAGCTGCGCTTCTTGAGGGGCCGCGGGGCGTTCGCCAGCTTCTTGCGCAGCGCTTCCAGGTCGGCGTCGCTTTGGTAGCGGAGGGGCGAATGGGCCATGGGGGTGAGCTTGGTGGGGCTGAGGGGCCGCGGGATATTCTCCACGTTGGGCGGTGGGGTATCCGGGGCCCCGTCTATGTCAGGGCCCTCTCTGTCCCCAGTGTCCTCACCGGCCGGCCCCTGGAGCACGGGGAAGGGGCCCCCTGTCTGCATGAAGGGCAGGGGGGAGGGCGGCGTGGAGCTGGAGGGGAGAACGGGCTTCCCGTACACTGCACACACACAGGAGAGAACAAAAAAAAAAAAAAAAACGATGTACTACCGTGGAAAATAGAAATAACGTACTTGCTCACTGACTCACTTTCATAAATTAATAATGAATTACTGGATACTCAAAACTCAACAGTTAATGTATTAAGAATCAAAAGCAAGAGTATTCACAACATTGCTCTTTGTCATGCAAGTCTCAGTCAATAGCAAAATATATAACAGACTTCAGTCTCCTTTGATTTTCAGTTAAGCCCCTGTCCCTCCTTCACTTTACCCAGACACCAACCTGATCCAATTCTTCCAAAACACACCTTTCTTTCCTCTCAATGATCTGTAAGTGATTGGATAAGTGAAAGGATGGTGTTCACCATATTGCTTTCACTCAACCAACCTTCACAAATCAGTTCCTCAAGGAAGAAAATATGCATAGTATTGGTACAAGGTACAAGGGTGCGTCCCAATAATATCTTGTTTCTCCTGAAGTGTGCACTTGTTCCCTACTTCCCACAAATCTAATAGCATTGGATTGGTGGAGGCATGGGATAGTGAGAGTTTCCACAATCATTTGCATACCAGTCATGTATACCTTTCAAAATCAGTGAAGGGAAGTGAATTAGTGCACACTGGGCTAACAAAAGATAATTGGGATTTAGAACATTTTCATTCCCTCCCAAACGGCCCCTGCTAGTACCTGCTTTGAGCGCAGGCTTGAGCGGATAGCTCTTGGGCGCCGCCTGCTGGAGGTACATGTGGTAGATGGAGCTGGAGTTCATGGTGGCCGGGCCCTTGCGCGGTGACTGGGGCCGGGAGCCTCTGTCTGGGACGAAGGGGCGTACCGCCACGGCCAGGACAGGGTCAGGCCGATCCCCGGGAAGACCCGGCGGGAAGAGAGGCAAGTTGGGCTGGAAGGTCGGGCTGGGGGGCACCGATATGCGCTGCTGGATCTGCTGGGAGGAGGAGCCGGTGGAGGGGGGAACACGGGGCCAGACAGGGCCGGGGGGGTTGGGGAGCGGGCCTGGCCGGCGGTCTAAAGAGCTGGTGGAGCCGGCGGAAGTTAGGTGGGAGCCGTAGGGAGGGGGCTGGGGCTTGGATGGGGCCACTGGGGAGGAGACTGTCATCTTGTTGGAGTCCAGCACCTTGGTAGAGGCAAACAATTATTCTAATTATTCAATACTTATTTAATATCATCAAATACATCTCCAAACTAATTTTGGATGAAGCGCTGTCCCAACTATTTCACCTGTTATGGTTATTTGGGGAAATGCCCAAAGCTTTATTAACTTATGTAAAACTAAAAAGTTAAGATGCTCGATATTTACTATAGTCAGCACCTCTCCAATAGTTTTGGGTGTGTGTCAACTCTTGATTTTTATTCAAGCTTTATGAACAACAATAAATGTCAAAGTAAAGACTGACCTTCTCTGCTGTGGTAGCAGCGGGGGAGCCCGGAGGGGGAGTCTTTCCCTGCGTGTCCGGCCCAGACTCCCTCCAGTCGGGGGGCTTGAGAGAAGCATTGCCCTTGCCAAGGGTGGGCCAGCCAGCGTCATTAGCTAAGGGTGGAGAGGGGAGAATGGGGCACGCTGAGTGTGGTCTAAGAGAGTGACCTGTTAGAACTGTGTTAAAAGCAGAGACTGCTGTAGAACTCTCTAGATAACGATCTGTGTGGATCAGTGTTTCCCAATCCTTGTCCTGGGAAGCAAAATGCACATTTTCCCCCAGACCAGGATTGGGAAGGACTATACTGCTATGAATGTCTGCCATGATGGGGTGAGTGTAGAAGATGATACTGCTACACTGGGCAGTCAGATGCAGTAGTGTGGAGAGCGTTCTTTTAGATGGGTGAACCGGAAGGAAAGAGCTAGCTAGTACGCTACAGAGTACAGACACTGTTGCTGGGTGAAAGGCAGACGTACTTAGGGTCCTGTTCAATGGAAACCAGTTACTGGTTGGTGAGGCAAGGAAAAAATACTTCTTGCCATTTCACACAGTAAGCATGGTTTGACAATGCTGACATGAATCCAAATGTGGATTCTTGCGGCACAAGACGAACAGCCTTGTTCATAGAACATAGACTATATATACAAAAGTATGTGGACACCCCTTCAAATTAGTGGATTCAGCTATTTCAGCCAAACCCGTTGCTGACAGGTGTTTAAAATTGAGGACACCGCAATGCAATCTCCATAGACAGACATTGGCAGTAGAATGGCCTTACTGAAGAGCTCAGTGACTTTCAACGTGGCACAGGATGCCACCTTTCCAACAAGTCAGTTCGTCAAATTTCTGCCCTGCTAGAGCTGCCCCAGTCAACTGTAAGTGCTGTTATTGTGAAGTGGAAACATCTAGGAGAAACAACGGCTCAGCCGCGAAGTGGTAGGCAACACAAGCTCACAGAACGGGACTGCCGAGTGCTGAAGCGCGTAAAAATTGTCTGTCCTCGGTTGCAACACTCACTACCGAGTTCCAAACTGCCTCTGGAAGCCACGTCAGCACAAGAACTGTTCGTCGGGAGCTTCATGAAATAGGTTTCCATGACCGAACAGCCGCACACAAACCTAAGATCACCAAAGGCAATGCCAAGCATTGGCTGGAGTGGTGTAAATCTCGCCGTCATTGGACTCTGGAGCAGTGGAAACGCATTCTCTGGTGTGATGAATCACGCTTCACCATCTGGCAGTCCGACGGACGAATCTGGGTTTGGCGGATGCCAGGAGAACGCTACCTGCCCCAATGCATAGTTCCAACTGTACAGTTTGGTGGAGGAGGAATAACGGTCTGGGGCTATCATGTTTCGGGCTAGGCCCCTTAGTTCCGGTGAAGGGAAATCTCAACGCTACAGCATACAATGACATTCTAGACGATTCTGTGATTCCAACTTTATGGCAACAGTTTGGGGAAGGCCCTTTCCTGTTTCAGCATGACAATGCCCCCCATGCACAAAGCGAGGTCCATACAGAAATGGTTTGTCGTAATCGGTGTGGAATAACTTGACTAGCATGCACAGAGTCCTGACCTCAACCCCATCAAACACCTTTGGGATAAATTGGAACACCGACTGCGAGCCAGGCCTAATCGCCCAGCATCAGCACCCAACCTCACTAATGCTTGTGGCTGAATGGAAGCAAGTCCCCGCAGCAATGTTCCAACATCTAGTGGAAAGCCTTCCCAGAACAGTGGAGGCTGTTATAGCAGCAAAGGGGTCCAATTCCATATTAATGCCCATGATTTTGGAATGAGATGTTCGACGAGAAGGTGTCCACATACTTTTCGTCATGTAGTGTAAGAATTGTGCAAAGTTTAAAACTTACCATAAACCTCATTATAATGCAGCGTGATTTAATTAGAAACTTCAACAATGTACATTATAAAGAGGTGACTATTAATGTAATATGCAATTTACTCAACTCTAGTTAAAATAATTGCCTGCATATACATTGTTGAAAGAAATAGTTTAAAATGAAATCATGCTGCCAGATTACGTTAATTCTAAATTTTTGCACTTTGCACTATGAAAATGTTGCCACAAGTATGCTCTATAATGCTGTCAGCAAAGATTAGGAAACGGAAAAGGGGAGGGAGGGAAAGAGACAAATAAATGTAAAACATATATAGAACAAGGGGGTTGAGTCCTACCCAATTAATAATTGATCGGAAATATCATGATTTGAAAATCCCCCTGAAGAGTGGGATTCAAAGGCCCCCCACCAGGTCCCTGGGTCGTATTCAAATTTGTCCAATTAGAAAAGCTTGTTTTCGCTTTCCGTTGCAAAACCTCTCTCTCTACGGTGTGCACTAATAATTATGACCCTGATGTTATGCCGTTTTGTCTCTGTCATCCCCCAATTTCCACCAATTGTTCAAATGTAGCTTCCACACAACTGGTGCCCTTCAATTAAGTAGGAACTTGTCCTTCATATGCTCAACTTTGTAGCCGAAAATGCTAATTTAGCCTACAAACGTAGTTGTTGTTATAAAAGTACTCAAAAATTACATTTTGTAATTCTAAAAGCTGGAGAAGAGCAGCATTCATTAATCCAAATTCTTAAACCATAAATCTTAGGAAGCCCTAAACAGTCAAACAAAGTGTTGTTGAATATCCACATCCTTGTCAACCTGTCCAATTGTGACCATTTTAAACATACATGACTTAAAGTCAGACTCAGTAAGTCTGGTTCAGTAAGTCAAAAATAAAATGGCACTTTTTTTTGGGGGTTTAATATATCTCGAAATAGATAATAAGTAAAGTAAGTAGCCTTGCACAAGCCTTGGCCAGAACGGCTCATAGGAGCAGGAGACTAGCTCCTGTTTCTGTAATGTGAGGAAGCTTGTTGTACAAGGACACCCCCTGGAAAGGACACTAGTCTATCAGTGCAAAATTGACAGATCCAACCAATTAAGCATTAATAACAACTATTTGAATGCTCTATCACTGCTACTAATGAGGGGAATGGTTAGGTGGGTTATGGTGGTTATGGAAAGGTCAAAGATCAGAGCACAAATTTACTGAGGTGGCTTCAGAGGTAAATTTGACTGACGCCATTGATCCAGGTATCGAGGGCGGAGGAGCGCAGTGAACCTTCTCAGAGTAGCTAGTTGCGCACGCACGCACGCACCCACACGCTCAGGATCAGCAGTGCTTCGCTGTCTAACATCTTGAAAGACAGGCTTTTCCATTAAAAATAAAATAACTTGCACTCGCATCAAACCTTTTTCAAGGTTTATTTTTTTTTTGCATTTGCACCAAATGGTCAGAGAGTGGTGTTCTTGTACAATACACACCCCTGTCTAATGTGATAGGATTACTTTTTAGTTATTTTAATAGTGATTCCATAGTTGCTTAATTAAACATGATCTTATCTCTGGAGTTCACTTATTAGGAGCATGAGGTAGAATCAGGTATTGCTGTTGGATACAATCCTACACAGACAACAGCCCTTGCAGGGTAATATTGATTGCTGTAATATGAAGGGTTCCAGTTGTACATGTGTGAGTGTGCGCCACGTCTGTGAGCTGTGACTGTAATAGGATCACTTTAAAAAAACTACAAAACATTTTAGTATTATGTTCGACTTGGAGCCTCATCAAAAATAAAATACACCGGCTAGCCAGCACCGTTTTAGTTTTGACTAGTTTATTTTATGTTGTATTAACCTATCGTCCTCTGTAAGTGTGTAGCCCACTAGGTCTACTGAATAGCCTACTATGTTTATGGTAATAATTTTTCTGAGGATCCACTCCAAAAAACCTTTAATTATTTTATTCCATTAGGTCCCTCAGCAGTTAAGTTTTCAAGATGGAGCACTTTCAGTAAATAATAAAAAAAGACATGTAATCTGTGTCTATGTGTTGTGTAACTCATAACTTTATAACGTGATCGCTCACATTCTGTTTGATACAGAATGGTGAGCGTAGCAATCAGGATGGTTTCACCAGGCTAGCAAGAGAGTTAAGTGTCCTAAAAAAAAACACTACTGACGTTGCGAGCTAGAGTTTGCGAATGTGTAAAGACCAGTGTCTAATAAGTCACATGCTGAGGATCCTGCCCACTACTGCAGAGATAAGGTTCAAAGAGCCGTCCGTCCCTCCCGCTAGGCATACGCTCCAGGGTGAAGTTTCCCCTAGGTATAGATCTAGGACCAGCATCCACTATCCCCATTCCTATCCAGGATCAGTGTCTAGGGGCAACTTCACCCTACACCTATGCAACCTGCCACACTCACGGGACGTGCCGTCCGAGCCACCCGACCGCGCATCCAGAGGGGAAGGGGGCAGTGGGTCCACCACGATGTCTAAATCTGACACCTTCCACGGGCCGAGGGGCTTTCGCACTGTGTCCGCCCCTGGACGAACGTGGTAGATAGGGATAGGAGTAGGGGTGTCGCCCCGCCCAAGTGGAACAAAGACAATCACAGGACACCACAGCACGGGACGGGAAAGAGAAGGGAAGGACGGAGGGAGGGAAACACAGGATACACCACAGAGTAAAAAAGGGGAGAGAAGAAGGTTAGAGGAGAGAGATAAAGAAATAAAAAAGTAATGAATCAGTATCAACTGAAAAGCCTGTAAGGAGAGCGACATGGGCTTCAGGATCACTGGGGATGGTGATCACGGTGGACCAGTGGATTTGAGACTGGGAGGCTGCTCTTAGTCCTCCTGATGGACACTGCCTGCTCTGGGCACAGTTTTTCAAAATATTTAAGCCAGATCAAAATTATCCTATGTTGTGTTAAATTCTGCTGCTCCTTCAGATGTGGTCCCTCCTCATTTTTGGATGCAGTTTTATGACAAAACAAAAGCAAATCTTTAACATATCACATAAGTTAAAACAAAGATCCTGCTATATCCATGACATTCGGTAGAAATATTGTATCAGATTTACAGGGGAAATTACCATGCAAATGTGTAGTCCTAACTGTATGATAAGGACTTGGACCAGGGGTGCAGCACTCTGTGTTTGCTGATTTTTTGTATTTTAATCAGTACCTGTTCTAGACCATGCCTGGGACAATTGGTGACATGAATTGACCAATTGTGTTCCTGGGGAAAACATGAGGACTACAGTTATCTAGGAAGCTCAATAATTAGTCTAGAGGTCTTCATGTGTCCCTCCCAACCACTATCAAATACATCCATAGTCAAGTCATTATGGCTGTCTTGAAGTAGAGCCAAAGACAGAAAGAGTACAAACGTAAAGACAGAGAAAAGTTAAGAGAAAAAGAGATTGAATCATAGGAGAGAGCATGAGAGGGCAACAAATACAGGTGAGTAATATGTCAGGTTATTGGAAAACCAACCACACAGAGTGCTCTGAGGTGAAGTTTGATTTAGGTACAGATCTAGGAACAGCTTCCAGTGCCCCAATCCTAACCTTAACCATTAGTAGGAATAATGCAAAACTGACCCAAGATCAACATCTAGGGGCAACTTCACCCTATACCATACCGAGTGAAGAGAGTCCATGATGGCAAGGTAGACCAACCTGATTTGGAGCAGGGCATGATTGGCTGGGGCGTTGACACCCAGTGTCTGGGGTTTCATAGGTTCGGGGGGTCCAGTGTAGCCTCCCTCTTGTCTACCCGGCACGGGGACCTGAATGTAGGGCCCCACGGCTGCCACCCGGCCCAGAGTCCCAGGGGCCGGCTGGGGAGAGGGAGGCCCGTTGGTCCTGTTCAGCTAAATGGAGAAAGAGGGGACCACAGAGAGAAAGCGAGAATGTGGAGGGAGGGGAGTGAGAGGGGACCACAGAAAAAAAGGGATGGGGAGAGCGAGAGGGGACCACAGAGAAAGGGGATGGGGTGAGCGAGGGGACCACAGAGAAAGGGGATGGGGAGAGCGAGGGGGACCACAGAGAAAGGGGATGGGGAGAGCGAGGGGGACCACAGAGAAAGGGGATGGGGAGAGCGAGAGGGGACCACAGAGAAAGGGGATGGGGGAGAGCGAGGGGGACCACAGAGAAAGGGGATGGGGTGAGCGAGGGGGACCACAGAGAAAGGGGATGGGGAGAGCGAGGGGACCACAGAGAAAGGGGATGGGGAGAGCGAGAGGGACCACAGAGAAAGGGGATGGGGAGAGCGAGGGGACCACAGAGAAAGGGGATGGGGTGAGCGAGGGGACCACAGAGAAAGGGGATGGGGTGAGCGAGGGGACCACAGAGAAAGGGGATGGGGAGAGCGAGGGGGACCACAGAGAAAGGGGATGGGGTGAGCGAGGGGACCACAGAGAAAGGAGATGGGAAGAGCGAGGGGGACCACAGAGAAAGGGGATGGGGAGAGCGAGAGGGACCACAGAGAAAGGGGATGGGGAGAGCGAGGGGGACCACAGAGAAAGGGGATGGGGTGAGCGAGGGGACCACAGAGAAAGGGGATGGGGTGAGCGAGGGGACCACAGAGAAAGGGGATGGGGAGAGCGAGGGGGACCACAGAGAAAGGGGATGGGGTGAGCGAGGGGGACCACAGAGAAAGGAGATGGGAAGAGCGAGGGGACCACAGAGAAAGGGGATGGGGAGAGCGAGGGGGACCACAGAGAAAGGGGATGGGGAGAGCGAGGGGGACCACAGAGAAAGGGGATGGGGAGAGCGAGGGGGACCACAGAGAAAGGGGATGGGGAGAGCGAGGGGGACCACAGAGAAAGGGGATGGGGTGAGCGAGGGGACCACAGAGAAAGGGGATGGGGTGAGCGAGGGGGACCACAGAGAAAGGGGATGGGGAGAGCGAGGGGACCACAGAGAAAGGGGATGGGGAGAGCGAGGGGGACCACAGAGAAAGGGGAGATAGAGGGAGAGATTAGGGTTAGTATCAATATTAAGTAATGGACCCCATCGTAAGTGTGTGTATTGTGTATTGATGTGTATTGTGTCTTGTTGTTATTTTCTTGTATTTTGTCCTGTTTAAGGGAACTCAGTATCCTGGGTTCCAGTCTGTTTCTGCTCTCTTGCCAACTCTTTAGGCATTGTCATGCCAAACAATTCATGTTTGGCATGGCAATGCGTTGGCATGATACTGATAGCAAACAGATTGGCACTTTACCATCTTTTGAATGTCCCAAAAGAGCCAAAAGAAGTGAGCTTACGCATACATATGACAGGTGAGAGTGTTTGTGTCCGTGTGGGCGTGTGTGTTGTGCACTACTAGACCAGCTTTTATTTGTAAGAGGCTATGTTTGCCGTGTGTGCCGTGTGTGTGTGTGTGTTTCTTAGTGTGAGTGTGTTTATGCATTGTCCGTTCCTAGCCTTACAGGTGAGTTCTCTTTTTGACGTGCCTCAGCTTTTTTCTTATAGAGGCGCTCCCGCAGCTCGCCGATGCGCTTGTCCATGAGTGTCACCTCCATGTTGCGCTTGTTGAGCAGGTCCTTCTGCTGCTGTAGCTTGCTGTTCTGATCCTGGTTCAGCTTGTTCCGGATCTGAGGGTGATACACACGCACGCCAACACACACACACACAGAGAGAGAATAGAAAGAGATAAAAAATAATTAGCACACAGGTATGAATATAGGAAGTAAATAGACAAACTGGTTTCCACACCACCCACATGAGTACACCGAAACCTGGCCAAGACACGCATGTGTGCACAAGCACAAACATAACCCCTATAATCCAAAAGTATATTTATCATCTAGTTTGCTGTCCACAAGCAGCAGACCGCAGAGTAGTTTCCCCATTGTGAACTTTGCAATGCTTCAGTTTTGAAGTTGCACTTTTCTGAAAAGCGCATCAGTTCACACAGAAGAAACGACTAAGCAGATAGTCCTTTGTGTTTGTTTCGCTTACCAATCCAAAGTTTTTTAATGCACGGGAAGGAGTGCACAAGTGCAAACTTTGGGAGAATGGACAGATGATTCGGACGCAGGGAAAGATTCGAAGGGTAGCGTTTTAATGAGTCTGAAGCAGGGTTTATTTTGGGGCAGTCCTAATCCTTTCGCATTCTTTTGTTTATTCGACAGGATTGAGAGAGATTAGTTGATAGGAGGAGAGAGACCCATGCTTGCAACGGTAGTAAGCAGTACATGTGATCCAGAGGCAGCGGCTTAGATCGCTGGACCAACCCACCGAGGCCCCTGTGCCCAGTTTTTCAAAACAATTCATCCCTATCAAAATGATCCTATGTTGTGTTAAATTCCGCTCCCCCTTCAGATGTGGTCCCTCCTCTTTTTGGATGCAATTATAAGACTGGACCAAATCTCTAACATATCACATCATACAATACAACAAATCAAATCGCGTTCACATATTTTACAGATGTTATTACGGGTGTAACAAAATGCTTATGTTCCTAGCTCCAACAGTGCAGTAATACCTAACAATACATGCAAATCCCAAAAAATCAAAAAAAAGGTATTAAGAAATATAGAAATATTAGAACGAGCAATGTCAGAGTCCGGAATATAAATATATACAGTACAGTATGATGTGTTTATAGACATTATGGACAGTATATGAATAGAAAAGTTGTGTACAGCAGTAGGTATATAGGATGAGCCTTGACTAGAATACAGTATATACATATGAAGTGGGGTAAAACAGTGTTCAATGACTATGTACATAGGGCAGCAGTCTCTAAGGTGCAGGGTTGAGTACCAGGTGGTAGCTGGCTAGTAACAGTGACTGAAGTTCAGGGCAGGGCACTGGGCGGAGGTCGGCTAGTGGTAACTATTTAACAGTCTGATGGCCAAAGATAGAAGCTGTTTTTCAGTCTCTCGTACCAGCTTTAAATGCACCTGTACTGTCTCCGCCTTCTAGATGGTAGCGGGGTGAACAGGCCGTGGCTCGGGTGGCTGAGGTCCTTGATGATCTTCTTGGCCTTCCTGTGACTCCGGGTGCTGCAGATGTCCTGGAGGGCAGTCAGTGTGCCTCCGGTGATGCTTTGGGCTGACAGCACCACCCTTTGGAGAGCCCTCGTTTGCGGATGGTGCAGTTGCCGTACCAGGCAGTGATACAGCCCGACAGGATGCTCTCAATGGTGCATCTGTAGAAGTTTGTGAGGGTCTTAGGGGCCAAGCTAAATTTCTTAAGCTTCCTGAGTTTGAAGAGGCACTGTTGTGCCTTCTTCACCACACTGTCTGTGTGGATGGACCATTTCAGGTTGTCAGTGATGTGCACGGCGAGGAATTTTAAGCTTTTCACCTTCTCCATTGCTGCCCCATCGATGTGGATGGGGGGGTGCTCCCTCTGCTGTCTCCTGAAGTCCACGATCAGCGCCTTCATTTTGTTGACGTTGAGGGAGAGGTTATTCTCCGCCAGTACCCCCAACTCCTCCTTGTAGGATGTCTTGTCGTTGTTGGTAATCAGGCCAACCACTGTTGTGTTGTTTGCAAACTTGATGATTGAGTTGGAGACGTGTGTGGCCACGCAGTCATGGGTGAACAGGGAGTACAGGAAGGGGCTGAGCACGCAACCTTGTGGGGCCCCCGAGTTGAGGATCAGCGTAGCGGAGGTATTGTTGCCTACCTTCACCACTTCGGGTTGGCCCGTCAGGAAGTCCAGGACCCAGTTGCACAGGGCGGGGTTCAGATCCAGGGCCCCGAGCTTAGTGATGAGCTTGGAGGGCACTATGGTGTTGAAGGCTGAGCTGTGATCCCATGACATTTGGGTGAAAATATTGCCTTTCTAAAATGAAGGGGAACAACATTGAATGGGGGAACACAGGATCATTTTGATCTGGATCAAAAGTTGGGCACTGGAGCAGGGTTTCTGATGGTAGAGTAGTACAGAACACTAAACTCTACCTGCAGCTCCTGGTAGAGTTTGCGCAGCTCCAGGGCTGCAGTGCTGGTGACCTGTCCTCCCAGCGCAGACTGCAGGCCGTTGAGCTTTCCCCGCCGCAGGTCCTCCAGCTGCAGACTCAGCTGCTCCACCCGCAGCACGGCTGACTGCAGCTCCACCTGCTTTTCCTGGAACAGCCCACTCACCTGCTCAATCTCCGCCGCTTTAGGGGTGGAGGGAGGAGGATTTAGTTTATTTGACAACTTTTACACACATATAGGGGCAGTTTTCCACACACATTGAATCTAATCCTTGATTTAAAAGGATTTTCAATGTACTTTTAAATCCAGGACTAGACTTAAACTGTGTCCAGGAAACCGCCACATCAAAATACAACCTGATATATAAAATCATTGGGCATGACAAAAAAAAGTTGAATTACTTATTTCCATTGTCGTCCATAGTACACACATTGTGGATAACATGGGACGCACATACACACACGTGGACACACAGTGTAGAGGTGAGTTGGGGAGAGGTGGATGGACACAGCGTAAACGTGGCTGAGTTTGGGAGAGTGTTTATATGCGTGTAAACTTACACAGGTTGCCGTTGATGACTTTGCTGTAGTCCACCTGGCCCCTCATGGCGCGGATCTTCTTAAGCTTGGCCTCCTGGCTCTCCACGCGATCCTTGAGCCTCTGCAGCTTCTCGCTTTCAGACACCGACTGCTGCTGCCGCCGCTCCTGCTGCTTCAGGTAGCGCAGACGCTGCTCCTACAGACAGAGAGATCGAGAAAGAGGGACAGGGAAGGAGAAAGAGGGACCGGGAAGGAGAAAGAGGGACCGGGAAGGAGAAAGAGGGACAAGGAAGGAGAAAGAGGGACCGGGAAGGAGAAAGAGGGACCGGGAAGGAGAGACATGGAACAAGAAAGCGAGAGGGGGAGATGGAAAGGGATGGAGAGGGAGGAGAGTGTGATTAGAAATGGTCAACGGTCTTGAACCAGATGCATAGGTAACACATTTGAAGTTCTGAATAGCATCTGCATGAGTGCATGGACAACACAGCAATCTGTAACAGCATGAGACATTCGTGGTTTCAGCCCATTTTACACTTACACATACATACACTCCTCCTGTCACACACACACACACACACACACGTTGAACACTTTTAACGCACATTGCTGGCACGAAAGCACGCATACACGACAGTCCTCACAAGACCCTGATATACAGATGAACTTCCATCTAATAGCTAAAGGTACACATCTATTCATCATTCATATATTTGTGATGTAAATTGATGTCCATATAAGACATTCATTAGCGACTGGGTCTGAAGGAGGAAGGAGGAGGGATGACTTTATATCTCTCGGAGTTTCCCAACTGTGTGTTGCTCCAATTCAAGTTCCAAAAGAGAAGAGATGACAGGCCCATGTTTCCAAATGACTGCAGGGTTTCAAGTAGACCTACTTCTTAAAAATAAAATCACTTCTCTGCCATTTGGCACACGGTGGTTCACTGCATGGCCAAAATCAGTCAATCATGATGACGACCTAGTTTGGAGTCGAAACATTGTCCTTGTCTTAAAGACGTTGGGACCATCATAACAGTGTGCGGATTTATAGTTTTGTTCTACGTTACCCTTTCAGATCCAGCACCTGGGAAACTTTTTTTTTTTTTTTTTTTTTATCGCTTAAGGAGTGGACCCTTTTTTTTCAAATTTTCGCCAAAAATGACATACCCAAATCTAACTGCCTGTAGCTCAGGAACAGAAGCAAGGATATGCATATTATTAATACCATTTGAAAGGAAACACTTTGAAGTTTGTGGAAATGTGAAATTAATGTAGGAGAATATAACACATTAGATCTGGTAAAAGATAATACAAACAAAAAAACATACATTTTCTATTTTTGTTGTTGTTCCATCATCTTTAAAATGCAAGAGAAAGGCCACAATATAATATTGGAGTTTAGGCGCAGATTTTGGCCACTAGGTGGCAGCAGTGTGTGTGCAAAGTTTCAGATTGATCCAGTGAAGCATTGCAATACTGGACTATTCTGTATTAAGTCTCCCAAATGTGCCGAATTGGTCAATTTATACATTTTAAAGTACATAACTATAGAGAACATACAAAAATTATATGGTAATACAAAATGTAAGTTTACACACTCCCAGGAATGTCATACATGATGGATCATTAGCTTATACAATAACTTTCACACATCTAGATGTCCGGGTGGGGTGGGTGTGGAGACAGAGACAGCAAGGGTTCAAACTGTAGAACCCGGTTCCTACATTTGAATATAAAAATTGATTTTATCAAACAAAACTATGCTACATTTTATCTCTGGGACCCTCAGGATGACAAATCAGAGCAAGATTACTGAATGTAAGTACATTATTTACCTTCAGAGTTGAATGTATTAAACTAGTTGCCATGATAAGTTTTTTGTTGTTGTGCACTCTCCTCAAACAATAGAATGGTATTTTTTCACTGTAACAGCTACTGTAAACTGGACAGTGCAGTTAGATTAACAAGAATGTAAGCTTTCTGCCCATATAAGACATGTCTATGTCCTGGAAAGTTTGCTGTTACTTACAACAGTCATGCTAATCACATTAGCGCATGTTAGCTCAACCATCCCGTATACGGTACACCGATCCCTTAGCGGTTAATGGGTGTGTATAGAAATATAGACTGCCTACATATTATCTCTTGGTCAATGCGTTCCTCTAATAAAAGCCAAATCTATTAACAAGGTAAAGACTCTTTACAGATGTTATAGCATTGGCTAAGCTAGCTAGTAATGTAGCTAGATACAGCTAATTAGCTTGAAGCTAATCCACAACGCTGGCTAGCAAGCTGCTGAGACGAGCTCTACAGCTAGCCTAATAGCTAGTGGATAATAGCTCATGTGGACCCACACAAGACCAACAGAGAAATGTCCCGAATGCCCTGCAGTGGAGGTAGGGTGAATTTGGCTGGATTCGGCCACAAATGCAAATTGATAAAATGAGAGAAAGAATGACAACCGCAAGAATGCGCACACAAAACCCTGCCTGCCTCACTCTCCACATAATGGAATTCAGCACCAAGTCTCTGCGATGGACAGCATTAATCATGTGCGCACACACAATGAGGCCAGCAGCATGGTATGGCGGAACGCATGCTCCCTAGGCCCTACTGAATCCAGGAGTATTTGGATGTGTCCCAAATGGCCCCTTATTCCCTATAGCGCACTCCTTTTAAAAAAGATGCAAAAAAATGAATACATGTTTTGTCACATAGCCAACGCTCTAACCTCTAGACTACCTGCTGTCCTAATGTGCACTACATAGGGAAAAGGGGTCCATTTAGGATGCATCCTTTGACTGTGTAAGTGAATAGAAGCTATAAATGACCAGAGCTGCAGTGGCATCACTATGACACCCAACTACTCAGCCCCATGGCTCGGTTGACTGAACAGTTTGAACAACAACTATTGCTACTAACATTTCTAATATGTCTTCCCAATGATATTTCACAAGATATAGGTCTAACTAAACATGTAATTTGCGAGGTCATGACATTTAAATACTGGCATACATTTTTTATTTACACAGTCATAAAAAGTGCCATTGAAAAGTATCACTGAATGTCATTTTCCCGTTTTGTGCTACATTTTGCAGGAAAACATAGGCTACTGCCAATAACACTGAAATACAGTGCCTTGCAAAAGTATTCATCCCCCTTGGCATTTTTCATATTTTGTTGCATTACAACCTGTAATTTAAATGGATTTTTATTTGGATTTCATGTAATGGACATACACAAAAGTCAAAATCGATAAAGTGAAATGAAATAAATAACTCTTTAAAGAATTTTAAAAAATTAATAACGGAAACATTTGGCGTGCATATGTATTCACCCCCTTTGCTATGAAGCCCCTAAATAAGATCTGGTGCAACCAATTACCTTCAGAAGTCACATAATTAGTTAAAGTCCACCTGTGTGCAATCTAAGTGTCACATGATCGGTCACATGATCTCAGTATATATGAAAATAATAATAATAATAATAATAACAACAATATGCCATTTAGCAGAATATACACCTGTTCTGAAAGGCCCCAGAGTCTGCAACACCACTAAGCAAGGGGCACCACCAAGCAAGCAGCACCATGAAGACCAAGGAGCTCTCCAAACAGGTCAGGGACAAAGTTGTGGAGAAGTACAGATCAGGGTTGGGTTATAAAAAAATATCAGAAACTTTGAACATCCCACAGAGCACCATTAAATCCATTATAAAAAAATTGAAAGAATATGGCACCACAACAAACCTGCCAAGAGAGGGCCGCCCACCAAAACTCACAGACCAGGCAAGGAGGGCATTAATCAGAGAGGCAACAAAGAGACCAAAGATAACCCTGAAGGAGCTGCAAAGCTCCACAGCGGAGATTGGAGTCTCTGTGCATAGGACCACTTTAAGCCGTACACTCCACAAAGCTGGGCTTTTCGGAAGAGTGGCCAGAAAAAAAGCCATCGCTTAAAGAGACTCCCCAAACATATGGAAGAAGGTACTCTTCTCAGATGAGACTAAAATTGAGCTTTTTGGCCATCAAGGAAAACGTTATGTCTGGCGCAAACCCAACACCTCTCATCACCCCGAGAACACCAATGTTTTTCCATCGGCAGGGACTGGGAAACTGGTCAGAATTGAAGGAATGATGGATGGCGCTAAATACAGGGAAATTCTTGAGGGAAACCTGTTTCAGTCTTCCAGAGATTTGAGACTGGGACGGAGGTTCATCTTCCAGCAGGACAATGACCCTAAGCATACTGCTAAAGCAACATTTAAGTGGTTTAAGGGGAAACATTTAAATGTCTAGGAATGGCCGAGTCAAAGCCCAGACCTCAATCCAATTTTGAATCTGTGGTATGACTTAAAGATTGCTGTACACCAGCGGAACCCATCCAACTTGATGGAGCTGGAGCAGTTTTGCCTTGAAGAATGGGCAAAAATCCAGTGGCTAGATGTGCCAAGCTTATAGAGACATACCCCAAGAGACTTGCAGCTGTAATTGCTGCAAAAGGTGGCTCTATAAAGTATTGACTTTGGGGGGGGTGAATAGTTATGCACGCTCAAGTTCCGTTTTTTTGTCTTATTTCTTGTTTGTTTCAAGAAAAAATATTTTGCATCTTCAAAGTGGTAGGCATGATGTGTAAATCAAATTATACAAACCCCCCAAAAATCCATTTTAATTCCAGGTTGTAAGGCAACAAAATAGGAAAAATGCCAAGGGGGGTGAATACTTTCGCAAGCCACTGTAATCCCTGAAAACTGAAGAGATTCTCCATTGACGTTGATATTTGTTGAATCAGGAGTTTAAGTGCTGGGCTAGAACTAAAGCATGTGATCCTTTGCTTCCCTGAAAGCCTGACATCTTCTGACTGCGGACATCTTCTTATGGATGGAAAATGGGCATAGTCACATTCAAATCTGGACCTCAACACATTGGTTGGACATGGTTCAGGGAACAGAACCGAAAAATAATAAAAAATGTCGAGGAACAGAAGCAGAACCGGGAAATAAAGTGATCTACAGTGCCTTCAGAAAGTATTCATACCTCTTGACTTATTCCACATTTGTTTGTGTTTCAGCCTGAATAAAACAATTATTAAATGCATTTTGTTTTTACCATCTACACACAATACCACATAATGACAAATTGAAAATGTGTTTTTAGAAATGTTTGCTAATTAATTGAAAATGAAATACAGAAATATCTCATTTACATAAGTATTCACATCCCTGAGTCAATACTTTGTAGGAGCACCTTTGGCAGTGATTATAGCTGTAAGTCTTTCTGGGTAAGTCTCTAAGAGCTTTCCACACAAATTGGTTGTTGATCATTGTTAGACAACCATTTTCAGGTCTTGCCATAGACTTTCAAGTAGATTTAAGTCAAAACTTTCTCAGCCACTCAGGAATATTCAGTCTTCTTGGTAAGCAACTCCTGTGTAGATTTGGTTTTGTGTTTTAGTTACTGTCCTGCTTAAATGTGAATAAATCTCCCAGTGTCTGGTGGAAAGCAGACTGAAACAGGTTTTTCTCTAGGATTTTGCCTGTGCATAGCTCCATTTCGGTTAATTTTTTTATCCTGAAAAACTCCCCAGTCCTTAACGAATACAAGCATACCCATAACATGATGCAGCCACCACTATGCTTGAAAATATGGAGAGTGGTACTCAGTAATGTGTTGTATTAGATTTGCCCTAAACATAACACTTTGTATTCAGGACAAAAAGTTAATTGCTTTGCCACATTATTTGCAGTATTACATTAGTGCCTTGTTGCAAACAGAATGCATGTTTTGGAATATTTTTATTCTGTACATGCCTTCCTTCTTTTCACTCTGTCAATAAGGTTAGTATTCTGGAGTAACTACAGTGTTGTTGATCCATTCTCAGTTTTCTTCCATTATAGACGTTAGAGTTTAACTTTTTTAAAGTCACCATTGGCATCATGGTGAAATCCCTGAGCAGTTTCCTTCCTCGCCGACAACTGAGTTAGGAAGGACGCCTGTATCAAGTTAAGTTTTAATGTCACATGCAAAGGGAAATGCCTTTCTTACAAACTCAAAACTTAAAAATACAATAATCAATAACAATTTATTACTAGAAAAAACACACAAGAAATAAGAAAATGAAATATGAAATACACAATAAAGTAAGTATACTATATACAGGAAATACTTAACAAGTCAGATCCAATACCATATTTACATGTGCAGGGATACTGGAGTGACGGCAGTAGATATTTTGTAACGCTACAGCCTTATTCTAAAATGTACTAAATCTTTTTTTTTCATCAATCTACACACAATACTCCATAATGACAAAGCGAAAACAGGTTTAGACATTTTTGCTAATTTACTAAAAATAAAAATCCTTATTTACACATAACTATTCAGACCCTTTACTATGAGACTCGAAATTGAGCTCAGCTGCATCCTGTTTCCATTGATCATCCTTGAGATGTTTCTACAACTTGATTGGAGTCCACCTGTGGTAAATTCAATTGATTGGACATGATTTGGAAAGGCACACACCTGTCTACCTAAGGTCCCACAGTTGACAGTGCATGTCAGAGCAAAAATCCAGCCATGAGGTCGAAGGAATTGTCCGTAGAGCTCCGAGACAGGATTATGTCGAGGCACAGATCTGGGGAAGGGTACCATAACATTTCTGCAGCATTGAAGGTCCAAGAACACAGTGGCCTCCATCATTCTTAAATAGAAGAAGTTTGGAACCACAAAGACTCTTCCTAGAGCTGGCCGCCCGGCCAAACTGAGCGGTCATCTATGAATCACGCTTCACCATCTGGCAGTACGACGGACAAATCTGGGTTTGGTGGATGCCAGGAGAACGCTACCTGCCCCAATGCATAGTACCAACTGTAAAGTTTGGTGGAAGAGGAATAATGGTCTGGGGCTATTTTTCATGGTCCGGCCTAGGCCCCTTAGTTCCAGTGAAGGGAAATCGTAACGCTACAGCATACAATGACATTCTAGACGATACTGTGCTTCCAACTTTGTGACACCAGTTTGGGGAAGGCCCTTTCCTGTTTCAGCATTGCAATGCCCCCGTGCACAAAGCGAGGGCCATACAGAAATGGTATTCGAGATCAGTGTGGAAGAACTTGACTGACCTACACAGTGCCCTGACCTCAATGGAATGAGATGTTCGATGTTATCATAATTTTGATAATGTAGTGTATAATACCTGATGAGTGCACAATCAGGAATACCAACACTTTATTTTCTTAAACGAAAACACACGATTACTCAACAGGGACGGCATGTAGACTAGCGGTTAGAGCATTAGGCCAGTAACCGAAAGGTTGCTAGTTCAAATCCCTAAACTGACAAGGTGGAGAAAAAAAATCAAGAAAAAATTGGTTGATGTGCCCTTTAGCAAGGCACTTAACCCTAATTTTTCTATGGTTGCCGTTAATAAATGGCAGACCCTGGCCGTGACCCCACTCTCCAAGGGTGTCTCAGGGAAAGTGGGATATGCAAAAAACACATTTTCAATTCACACACGTATTAATACACACTTGTACATGTGTGAAAGAGGACAAATGAACACCCACCAAATTATTATAACACTAAAATAAAGTGCAATATGCATGTGAAATCAATATGTAAACATGGCTCAGACATTATATAGGCCTATGCTATAATGTATTCACATAGAGGTCAGTCTGTTATATCTGGTGTAATTCTCCTGTCTTATCTGGTGTCCTGTGTGAATTTAACTATGCTCCCTCTTAATCTCTCTCTCTCCCTCCCCTCCCGGAGGACCTGAGCCCTAGGACCATGCCTCACGACTACCTGGCCTGATGACTTCTGGCTGTCCCCAGTCCACCTGGTCGTGCTGCTGCTCCAGTTTCAGCTGTTCTGCCTGCGGCTATGGAACCCTGACCTGTTCACCGGACGTGCTACCTTGTCCCAGACCTGCTGTTTGAGACTCTCTCTACCGCACCTGCAGTCTCAACCTCTGAATGCTCGGCTATGAAAAGCCAACTGACCTTTACTCCTGAGGTACTGACCTGTTGCACCCTCTACAACCACTGTGATTATTATTTGGCCCTGCTGGTCATCTATGAACATTTGAACATCTTGAAGAACAATCTGGCCTTAAATAATCTCCACCCGACACAGCCAGAAGAGGACTGGCCCACCCCTCAGAGCCTGGTTCCTCTCTAGGTTTCTTCCTAGGTTCCTGCCTTTCTAGGGAGTTTTTCCTAGCCACTGTGCTTCTGCATCTGCATTGCTTGCTGTTTGGGGTTTTAGGCTGGGTTTCTGTATAGCACTTTGTGACATCTGCTGATGTAAAAAGGGCTTTATAAATACATTTGATTGATAGATTTTTTTACAAAGAGAAAAATATGCGCACTTGTGTGACTCTCATAAACGGGGCGTGTCTGTAGCACGGTGCTTCTGTCACTGTTAAGTAGCTCTCTGTAGCCCTGGGAGGTCCATCTATCTGTAGTAAGAGGTACACAGGGTGCATTTTCCAATTCATTGACAACTTCGGCTTTAGCTTGCATATAGAGCATGTACTACCTGTTTGCTTAAATGAGTGCGAGAGGGCGAAGTTCGTAACATGGCTTGAGCACCCTCACAAGGTTTTGAAACCCCCTATTCTTCTCAACCACCGAGAATGGGCACATATCTGCGGATATAGACATACCTATCGCTCTTGTAATTTCTTTGGTCCAGTCAGAATCCGCTGCGAAGGGCTGCTGCTTGAATGGAGAGGGGAGACGAAGTCGTGTTATTGTTTTTTCGTGTTTCCGTCTGGCTCCGTTGGTAGGAATACTGGGGTGATGTCGGCGTAAATGTGTCAACATGTTTGAGGTGTTGGCAGCTGCATAGACTATTCTCGTTGAGCAGTGGTGACATACTCTGTCCAAACTGGAGATTTAAAGGATGGAGAATCCTTCTGGTTTATCGAGCTCACCATTCGCCATTGTACAGAACTAGTTCCCGGCTGCGGCTCTAGTTGTTTTAACGGAATAGCCTGAAATGTTTTTTCAGATGATTTACTCAAGAGGAAAACAATGCAGCATAGGCATAGCCTATAGGCCTAGTGTTTCTATTAATATATATTTTTTTTAAGTACCGGTATTCATTCGGGTTCACAGTGCAGACCGAACCGATGTCGGCGCACCAAACGGTTCGATACGAATATGTGTACCGTTATACCCCTAATTAAACACTTAGAAAATGTTCTAGAAGCATTCACTGATGTCTATTAATTAAAATTATATGTAATATGATTCTATAAATTGTTTTAACATCAGGAAATGTGATGTGAAACCTGCCCCGTACATTGCACCCTGTATGAAATCCCTTAGGAATGCATTATGTCCAGCAAAGAGGTACAGGTAACCCATTTTCGCAAAATGCCTTCATAATGAGTGCACCAAACTTTACTTATTAAAGCTAAAAAAAAGTCTCAACAATGATGCTTAGCTATTGCTGATTTAACCATAGGGTCATAGACATGTAGAGATCCCAATGTTGTATCTGTCCCATTATGGCGTCTGTTCACAGGCAGCACCATTGAGGCTATCTCCATTTTTAAGTAGTCCATTTCCTTCTTCTAGTACTTCTATGAGTTAGTAAACAAACTGAAAGGGTGCATACTGCCACCTGGAGTGTGTTGTTTGAACAGGTATAAAGCCAAGATTGGCAATTTACTGCCACCTGCAGTTATGGAATGTTTGCTCACAAGTATAATTAATTGGCTAATCCCTCCTGATGACCTGCAGGGAATTATGTGATCCTTCCTTAACCCATAGGTAGTCCCACCTGGTTGACTACTACAAAAGGGTGAAAGTCCTCAATAGCGCTGCCCATGCTAAAACAGGCTTTTGGGCACTAGAGCCATAGGGTACACATTTTCCAATACGGCCGCCAACCAGCTCCATTGGTTTTAATTGGATTGGTCTGACATTGCCACAACTCTTTCAATAATAGGTGGAATATGCCTAATGATTACTAAACAATTATAGTTATACAGATAACACAACCAATTTAGCCAGGTTTGCAAAATATGGAATCTTCTTGTGCCAAAAACTGTTTTTTTTGGTCAGTATTTGCATTCGGAATATTTTATTTTCAAACAATTAAAAATGTATCTAATATTCCTAAAGGGATCTTTCAGATGTTTATAGTGATTATAATGATATAAAATATTATGCCATATTATTAAATATAAAATCTATGTCTTGAATCCTGTCATATACACTGCATTCCAACATAACATTCTAACAAACTGCCTGATGAGGGCATCAACTTACATAGCTGGTGAAGTATTAAAGCTTTAGGTTTACAGCCTTTATAGATGATGTCTAGTTACACTATTTATGGAAAATTGTATATTGTAGTATAGGGCCTACTGAAATATGTATTGTTAGTGGCTACTGAGGGTGGTCGAAGGCATCAGCAATGGTCCAACTGATAAAAGGCTGGATTTTTTATAATCACCAATTGCATAATTTCATGTCAACCAGCCACTGAACTAATGGCTACAAAATTATTAGGTAACATATTTCATTTAATAACTTGTATGTTTAGAGGGAATACTTTTAAGATCATGATGGTCAGGGACAGAAGAGATTATAATCACCAATGTTCCTTTTAGAGATAATTTGTATTTTACCTAAATCTTTGTGTTAACTTGCTGGAACAACTCAACAAATGACAGAGCACACCTTTCATCTTAGCATGCTGAGTATTGCTATGCAACAGACTATTACAAGCGGCAACTATAAAACCACTAAATTAGCAGATTTGAATTTCTTGAACTTGTTTATTTCCCAGTATGACCAATATCCCTAAAACAAGTAGCCTATGTAGTTCTACTATTTGTAACATTGTTGTTTCAATGATGAGTCTAGGCATATCATTAGATCTTGATCGCAGAAAGTAACCAAATCCCATGGTTTTTAAGATGAGATCCACCTAATACAATGTTCCATTGTTGTTTAATAATCATTTTCAATGAACATGTGAACATTCTAACTTGTCTTAACATTCCTTTATCAGCCTGCAAACATTCTATTGCATAGACTCCCATACAACAAGATATATAAAAATTGTAAAACATACAAAGCACATTTTTGGAGAGGGTATCATATCAATTTGATCAGGGGCTTGTGGGGAACAATTTAATACCATCAGACCTTTGCCACCCAAAGTGGACAAATCTCTAATCAAGGACTGATTTAGACCTGGGACACCAGGTGTGTGCAATTCATTATCAGGTAGAACAGAAAACCAGCAGCACTCTGGAACTCAAGGCTCGGATTTCAATACCCCTGGCATACAGTAGCTCTGACCCTCCTAACAGGCTTTTCTTCCAGTAAAGAAAATAATGTCCACACAAACACACAATAGGTTACCTTGGCAACAAGCATCTGTTGCTGGGCCTCGATCTGCTGCTGTTGCCGTGTGGCCATCTCCTGCAGCTCCGAGAGCGTGAGCTCCACGCGGGGGTTCCCCACCTACACACACACACAGAAAAAAAATAGTGATAGGCAGAGGGAGAGAGAAAGAGAGAGAAGGGAGTGGTGGAGATAGAAAGAAGGGATAGGTGGAGAAAGAGACAGAAGAAGGAGTGGTAGAGCGCGAGATAGGGAGAGAGAAGGAATGGTGGGAGAGCGAGATAAGGGAGAGAGAAAAAGGGAGTAGTGGGTAGAGAGACAAAGAGGGAGAGAGAGGTCAGTAAGGATGTTCTGATGTGTTGTTATCCATTTGTTTATCTCCTCAGCCCTGAAGAGGAATTCTGCATCCCAAATGGCACCATTTCCCCTATAGCCCAGGGCTCTAGTCAAAAGTAGTGTACTATAAGGACTTTAGGGCACCATTTGGGATGAAGCCGAAGAGCTAGAGCACATTGGCACAGCCAGAAGAAAACGAGCTACAGCGGTCAGCAGCAGACCCATAATCTAGATAGAAAAAACACACTACCTGCAGAGAGGACAATGAAAGCATAGAGATGGCCCAGTGCTGGGATGGTCATTATTTCAGTACTGTGAGTACACAGTCCAGCCTACAAACAATTAGCCCAGGGCAGCTTTTGCACAGAGGTTTGTATTGGGACACTGCAAAATGTGAGGTCACCTGTTGCCTGCGAGTATATCCATTTAAATCATTCTATTTATGTATATATATTTATTTATTCATAGCCGTTCATTTCATATATACAGTTCAATGCAGGTTATATAATAGATGTGGTCCTGTATGGCTCAGTTAGTGGAGCATGGCACTTGCTACTCCAGGATTGCAAGTTCGATTCCCGCTGGCGCCACCCATATGAAAACGTATGCAAGAACTACTGTAAGTGGTATACAGCGCATTCGGAAAGTATTCAGACCCCTTCCCTTTTTCCACATTTTGTTACGTTACAGCCTTATTCTAAAATTAATTAAATTATTTTTTCCCCCTCAAACTACACACAATACCCCATAATGACAAAGAATACATAATTATTCAGACCCTTTGCTATGAAACTCGAAATTGAGCTCAGGTGCATTCTGTTTCCATTGACCATCCTTGAGATGTTCCTACAACTTGATTGGAGTCCACCTGTGGTAAATTCAATTGATTGGACATGATTTGGAAAGGCACACACCTGTCTATATAAAGGTCCCACAGTTGACAGTGCATGTCAGAGAAATAAATCAAGCCATGAGGTTGAAGGAATTGTCCGTAGAGCTCAGAGAAAAGGTTTGTGTCGAGGCACAGATCTGGGGAAGGATACCAAAAAATGTCTGCAGCATTGAAGGTCCCTAAGAACACAGTGGCCTCCTTCATTCTTAAATGGAAGAAGTTTGGAACCACCAAGACTCTTCCTAGAGATGGCTGGCCGGCCAAACTGAGCAATCGGGGGAGAAGGGCCTTGGTCAGGGAGGTGACCAAGAACCTGATGGTCACTGACAGAGCTCCAGAGTTCCTCTGTGGAGATGGGAGAACCTTCCAGAAGGACAACCATCTCTGCAGCACTCCACCAATCAGGCCTTTATGGTAGAGTGGCCAGACGGAAGCCACTCCTCAGTAAAAGGCACAACAGCATGCTTGGAGTTTGCCAAAAGGCACCTAAAGGACTCTCAGACCATGAGAAACAAGATTCTCTGGTCTGATGAAACAAAGATTGAACTCTTTCGCCTGAGTGCCAAGCGTCACGTCTGGAGGAAACCTGGCACCATCCCTACGGTGAAGCATGGTGGTGGCAGCATCATGGTGTGGGGATGTTTTTCAGTGGCAGGGACTGTGAGACTAGTCAGGATTGAGGGAAAGATGAACAGAGCAAAGTACAGGGAGATCCTTGATGAAAACCTGCTCCAGAGCGCTCAGGACCTCAGACTGTGGCGAAGGTTCACCTTCCAACAGGACAACGACCCTAAGCACACAGCCACCGATCTCAACACACCATTTCTGTATGGACCTCGCTTTGTGCATGGGGACCTTCCCCAAACTGTTGCCACAAACTTGGAAGCACAGAATCGTCTAGAATGTCATTGTATGCTGTAGCGTTAAGATTTCCCTTCACTGGAACTAAGGGCCCTAGCCCGAACCATGAAAAACAGCCCCAGACCATTATTCCTCTTCCACCAAACTTTACAGTTGGCACTATGCATTCGGACAGGTAGTGTTCTCCTGGCAACCGCCAAACCTATCGGAGTGCCCGATGGTGAAGCGTGATTCATCACTCCAGAGAACGCGTTTCCACTGCTCCAAAGTCCAATGGTGGCGAGCTTTACACCATTCCAGCCGACGCTTGGCATTGCGCATGGTGATCTTAGGCTTGTGTGTTGCTGCTCGGCCATGGAAACCCATTTCATGAAGCTCCCAACGAACAGTTCTTGTGCTGACATTGCTTCCAGAGGCAGTTTGGAACTCTGCAGTGGAGTGTTGCTACACGCTTCAGCACTTGGGGGTCCTGTTCTGTGAACTTGTGTGGCCTACCACTTCGCAGCTGAGTCGTTGTTGCTCCTAGATATTTCCACTTCACAATAACAGCACTTACAGTTGACCAGGTTAGCTCTAGAAGGGCAGAAATTTGACGAACTGACTTGTTGGAAAGGTGGCATCCTATTATGGTGCCACGTTGAAAGTCTCTGAGCACTTCAGTAAGGCCATTTTACTGCCAATGTTTGTCTATGGAGATTGCATGGTTGTTTGCTTGATTTTATACTCCTGTCAGCAACGGGTGTGGCTGAAATAGCCGAATCCACTAATTTGAAGGGGTGACCACATACTTTTGTATATATAGTGTATGTGATCGTATACAAATGTAAGCAAGGTATGAAATTATTATGTTTTAAATCAAATAAAATTGTATTCGTCACATGCTTCGCAAACAATAAGTGTAGACTAACAGTGAAATGCTTACTTACAGGCCCTTCCCAGCAATGCAGAGATAACTAAAATAGAGAAATAATAAGAAAAGTAAAACGCGTAATAATAAATACACAATGAGTAATGATAACTTGGCTATATACACGGGGTACCAGTCAAACATTATATCTGTTTGGGCTTCTTGCAGTCCATTTGCAATCTACTAAATTATTTGTAATTATGTTCCAGCCCCCTGACCATCCGCTCATGAAAAAAATCTGCCCGCAGCTGAATATAGTTTATGATCCTAGTTGTAGATAGTCTAATGCAGCCATACTCAACAGGCGGACCGTGGTCCGATCTAGACCGGGGTCACTGCCGCAAACGACTTGACTCAATTTAGCAGCCGGGTGAATCAAAGCTGTGAGGCAAGAGAATCAGTCTCCCTTTACACACACCGCTCAGTTCCTATCACAACATCACGTGGGGCGGCGACAGGTTTGCTATGGCAATGGGGCACTGGGAGGGGCACGGACAAGGATAATTGGATTAAGCACGTTCCTGAAGGCTGGAACTCGGGGGAAAAAAAGAATTCCTGTTCTCCGACTGTGTCCTGGTGGAACAGAGCCTCTATCGGTTCAGAGGTCAAGTTAAACCCTCTTCTCATCCCTCGAGTCAAAACTGTCGACTTTAAACCAGCCGAGTTGGGTAAATAAATACCTTGAAGTCCAATGGCCATAGGTGGGTAACACAAACACACCTAAAGCTTCATACACAAGGATGATGTAAACCGTGTTTAAACAGTAATGCATCCTCTTCAAAGCGCATCGCTGAACTAGGGTAAACCTTATTGAAAGAGCATAGCTACCTCCAATGGTGTTGCTTGGCTTCGGCAGAGCCTCAGAAACTTAATCAGTATTGAAATGGCAAAGCACCCCTATCCAAGGCCTATGGAAAGTGTATTGGAAAAGGGGAGACTAAATGTCATGGTGGTCTTACACACATCAAACAGCACACTATAGGTCAGCAAAATATGAAGGAAAACGTGGAAATCAAGACAGCTGTGTGTCGTTGTCTACTTTCTTCTGGTCTTTGGTCTTCTGAGAATGGTGTGCAAACTTCAGACACTTACCAAATCTGGGTCCGTATCAAGCATTTCAGAGTAGGATTGCTGACCTAGGTTGACCTCTGTCCATATAATCTTATTCGCTGGCAAAACTGATCCTAAATTAGCGCTCCTACTCTGAGACTCTTAATACATAAGGCCCCAGGTACTTTGAAGTGTAAAAATACAACACGATAAAAAAGGTTGCAGAGACCAAGAACAATGTTGGGTTCTGTTTGGCTGCACAGATTAAGGGGAGGGGAAGAGCAGAACATCAGGATGGGAAAAGACAGATCCTACAAAATAAAATGTAATTCCTGCCCTTTCTTAAGTGATAGGATGGGGGGAAATAATTTGCCAATCCATATAAGGCATCACAATAAGTACCAGTTCTGGCTGATGTGTTGCTATGAATTGCAAGAGGTAAAACCAATCCAGGACTCTTCACTAAACTCCTTTCAGAATTCACTGATAAATTGGTCCACATGGAAAACTAAAGGCATAGAAACCGTAAAAGACTTGGTAATAGGAAATACATTTATTTCCATGACAGAATACAAAAATAGAAATGTTGGACTGACCAATGTAGATATTTTTAAATACAGTGGGGAGAACAAGTATTTGATACACTGCCGATTTTGCAGGTTTTCCTACTTACAAAGCATGTAGAGGTCTGTAATTTTTATCATAGGTACACTTCAACTGTGAGAGACGGAATATAAAACAAAAATCCAGAAAATCACATTGAATGATTTTTAAGTAATTAATTTGCATTTTATTGCATGACATACAGTGAGGGAAAAAAGTATTTGATCCCCTGCTGATTTTGTACATTTGCCCACTGACAAAGAAATGATCAGTCTATAATTTTAATGGTAGGTTTATTTGTACAGTGAGAGAGAATAACAACAAAAAAATCCAGAAAAACGCATGTCAAAAATGTTATAAATGTATTTGCATTTTAATGACGGAAATAAGTATTTGACCCCCTCTCAATCAGAAAGATTTCTGGCTCCCAGGTGTCTATTATACAGGTAACGAGCTGGGATTAGGAGCACACTCTTAAAGGGAGTGCTCCTAATCTCAGCTTGTTACCTGTATAAAAGACACTTGTCCACAGAAGCAATCAATCAATCAGATTCCAAACTCTCCACCATGGCCAAGACCAAAGAGCTCTCCAAGGATGTCAGGGACAAGATTGTAGACCTACACAAGGCTGGAATGGGCTACACGACCATCGCCAAGCAGCTTGGTGAGAAGGTGACAACAGTTGGTGCGATTATTCGCAAATGGAAGAAACACAAAATAACTGTCAATCTCCCTCGGCCTGGGGCTCCATGCAAGATCTCACCTCGTGGAGTTGCAATGATCATGAGAACGGTGAGGAATCAGCCCAGAACTACACGGGAGGATCTTGTCAATGATCTCAAGGCAGCTGGGACCATAGTCACCAAGAAAACAATTGGTAACACACTACGCCGTGAAGGACTGAAATCCTGCAGCGCCCGCAAGGTCCCCCTGCTCAAGAAAGCACATATACATGCCCGTCTGAAGTTTGCCAATGAACATCTGAATGATTCAGAGGAGAACTGGATGAAAGTGTTGTGGTCAGATGAGACCAAAATTGAGCTCTTTGGCATCAACTCAACTCGCCGTGTTTGGAGGAGGAGGAATGCTGCCTATGACCCCAAGAACACCATCCCCACCGTCAAACATGGAGGTGGAAACATTATGCTTTGGGGGTGTTTTTCTGCAAAGGGGACAGGACAACTTCACCGCATCAAAGGGACGATGGACGGGGCCATGTACCGTCAAATCTTGGGTGAGAACCTCCTTCCCTCAGCCAGGGCATTGAAAATGGGTTGTGGATGGGTATTCCAGCATGACATTGACCCAAAACACACGGCCAAGGCAACAAAGGAGTGGCTCAAGAAGAAGCACAATAAGGTCCTGGAGTGGCCTAGCCAGTCTCCAGACCTTAATCCCATAGAAAATCTGTGGAGGGAGCTGAAGGTTCGAGTTGCCAAACGTCAGCCTCAAAACCTTAATGACTTGGAGAAGATCTACAAAGAGGAGTGGGACCAAATCCCTCCTGAGATGTGTGCAAACCTGGTGGCCAACTACAAGAAACGTCTGAACTCTGTGATTGCCAACTAGGGTTTTTCCACCAAGTACTAAGTAATGTTTTGCAGAGGGGTCAAATACTTATTTCCCTCATTAAATTGCAAATCAACTTATAACATTTTTGACATGCGTTTTTCTGGATTTTTTTGTTGCTATTCTGTCTCTCACTGTTCAAATGAACCTACCATTAATATTATAGACTGATCATTTCTTTGTAAGTGGGCAAACGTACAAAATCAGCAGGGGATCAAATATTTTTTTCCCTCACTGTAAGTATTTGATCACCTACCAACCAGTAAGAAATCCGGCTCTCACAGACCTGTTAGTTTTTCTTTAAGAAGCCCTCCTGTTCTCCACTCATTACCTGTATTAACTGCACCTGTTTGAACTCGTTACCTGTATAAAAGACACCTGTCCACACACTTAATCAAACAGACTCCAACCTCTCCACAATGGCCAAGACCAGGGAGCTGTGTAAGGACATCAGGGATAAAATTGTAGACGTGCACAAGGCTGGGATGGGCTACAGGACAATAGGCAAGCAGCTTGGTGAGAAGGCAACAACTGTTGGCGCAATTATTAGAAAATGGAACAAGTTCAAGATGACGGTCAATCAACCTCCGTCTGGGGCTCCATGCAAGATCTCACCTCGTGGGGCATCAATGATCATGAGGAAGGTGAGGGATCAGCCCAGAACTACACGGCAGGACCTGGTCAATGACCTGAAGAGAGCTGGGACCACAGTCTCAAATAAAACCATTAGTAACACACTACGCCGTCATGGATTAAAATCCTGCAGCGCACGCAAGGTCCCCCTGCTCAAGCCAGCGCTTGTCCAGGCCCGTCTGAAGTTTGCCAATGACCATCTGGATGATCCAGAGGAGGAATGGGAGAAGGTCATGTGGTCTGATGAGACAAAAATAGAGCTTTTTGGTCTAAACTCCACTCGCCGTGTTTGGAGGAAGAAGAAGGATGAGTACAACCCCAAGAACACCATCCCAACCGTGAAGCATGGAGGTGGAAACATCATTCTTTGGGGATGCTTTTCTGCAAAGGGGACAGGACGACTGCACCGTATTGAGGGGAGGATGGATGGGGCCATGTATCGCGAGATCTTGGCCAACAACCTCCTTCCCTCAGTAAGAGCATTGAAGATGGGTCATGGCTGGGTCTTCCAGTATGACAACGACCCGAAACACACAGCCAGGGCAACTAAGGAGTGGCTCCGTAAGAAGCATCTCAAGGTCCTGGAGTGGCCTAGCCAGTCTCCAGACCTGAACCCAATAGAAAATCTTTGGAGGGAGCTGAAAGTCTGTATTTCCCAGCAACAGCCCCGAAACCTGAAGGATCTGGAGAAGGTCTGTATGGAGGAGTGGGCCAAAATCCCTGCTGCAGTGTGTGCAAACCTGGTCAAGACCTACAGGAAACGTATGATCTCTGTAATTGCAAACAAAGGTTTCTGTACCAAATATTAAGTTCTGCTTTTCTGATGTATCAAATACTTATGTCATGCAATAAACTGCAAATTAATTACTTAAAAATCATACAATGTGATTTTCTGGATTTTTCTCACCAAGCTGCTTGCCTATTGGCCTGTAGCCCATCCCAGCCTTGTGCAGATCTACAATTTTATCCCTGATGTCCTTACACAGCTCTCTGGTCTTGGCCATTGTGGAGAGGTTAGAGTCTGTTTGATTGAGTGTGTGGACAGGTGTCTTTTCTACAGGTAACGAGTTCAAACAGGTGCAGTTAATACAGGTAATGAGTGGAGAACAGGAGGGCTTCTTAAAGAAAAACTAACAGGTCTGTGAGAGCCGGAATTCTTACTGGTTGGTAGGTGATAAAAATACTTATGTCATGCAATAAAATGCAAATTATTACTTAAAAATCATACAATGTGATTTTCTGGATTTTTGTTTTAGATTCCGTCTCTCACAGTTGAAGTGTACCTATGAAAAAAATTACAGACCTCTACATGCTTTGTAAGTAGGAAAACCTGCAAAATCGGCAGTGTATCAAATACTTGTTCTCCCCACTGTACATGTAACTTAAAGGTTACACATTACAAAATGTGTGTGCGTGTGAGTGTCCCGTTAACGCACTGAGATTAACCAGCAAAAAATTGGGAACGGCTCAGAGACCACAAAGTCACTGGACGGTTGACGATTGCCTTTTTAGATTAAAATGGAGGGTCCACCCACTGGAAATCCTTCTGAAAAAGCCAGACTAGAGAAAGCTACATTTGGGTAATCCTATGGTAACAGAATTATGCTGAGACTCAGATTTCTCACTTTAAAATGTATAACAAACAAAAACCATTGATTTCAAAGTTTAGTTTAACAAACCATATGCACAAGGACTACTTTCAACAATTTCCACAGACAATTTACAAAAACACATTTTCAGGAAGTACTGTGCAGATATAAAGTTTGGTAACAGAATTAAACTGAGGGAGATTTCACCAATATTCTGTTACCAAACTTTGCATCTGCACAATCTTTCCAGTAAATTAGTTTTTGTTATGCATTTACTGTGTAAATTGGTCCACATTCTGCATAGAGTTGTATGGCTTGTTAAACTTCTAAATCAATATTTTTTGTTTGTGATACATTTTAAAGTAAAAAATCGGAGTCTCCGCGTTATGCCATTACTGTGGAATTGCCCATTTCTAATCCCAAGCAGACTTAACACACTGGCTACATCCCAATTATCCCTCCTTCCTCCCAAAGTTTGCACTTGTTCACTGATTTGAGAGGAAATGATTGGTATAAGAAATATGGTGGAAACTCCCTCTAGCCCACACTGCCACCAATCCAATTATTTTAGATTTGTGGGAAGTAGTGAATGAGTACACATTTCAGGAGAAAATAGATATTATTGGGACGTATCCATTGTGCTGACCGTCCCAGATAGGGGGACGGTTACCTGAAGAGAGTGGGGCAGGGCAGGGGAGCAGGGAAGCGCTGAAATCAAGGACTAATAACGAATTAGCGAGGCGGGAAAGAACATGGAAAAGAGATGGGGTTTGATGTTTTGGGATATGCCAGCCAGCTGCCAACAGTCCCTGTCTCTGTCACACACACACACACACACATCTCTGATTCCCTATCCACATTTGGAATTCAGCACCAGGTTTCCCAGAGCGGAGCGACCAAGATCCACACAACAGTTTGACACAGAAAGCCCAAACTACATGCTTGTGCTATTCAAACTTTTGACAATTTCCTTGTCATCAAAGTGCCACTTCTACCGACTATGTTTGTTCTCATATTGCATCAATATTATTGAATAAATCATATCATGATCAATCAGCATATTATACTTTTAATCTCTTTTTTGAGTGCAGACTCGCTTTTGCTTTGAGAGACAGGTAGAAAAGCTCTCTCGTTGAGATATCTGGCGATTCTTCAATGTTGAAAGGTACACATGGTAACACTTTATTTGGATAGTCCATCTGTAGATGCTCTACAAAGTCCGTAACATGTCAACTGCAAGTCTGTTGATTTTCAACCAGAAAGTGTCTGCAGTCCATCTACAAACTATTACTAGACTATCAGCAGCTTTTCTTTCTGCAGAGCAGCTATAGTGTCTGTAAATATACTACAAATGCACACAGCTCGAGTTGGTTGTGTGGTTCAGATGGAGGGTTGAGCTTGCCTTACCTCCCAAGTGTTTCCCCAGCTGCAGTGAGTGAATCCCGGGTGCGTGTATGTGTGGGCTCTGCCTCACAGAGAGGAGGGATGGAGTGGATGATAGTAGAGGGAGAGGGGACTGACTACTCAGGCAAGAAGTGCCCCACACACACAGAAAGCCACTGGCACGCTCCAGTGCATCTGGGCGACAGAGTCTTACTGATGAGGCCCACGGGAAAAAGAAACACACACACACACAGACTGCCGAAAGAAGAGTGAGAGAGAAAGTCGGGGTGAAAGGGAGAGAAAGGAATAGAGAGCAAGAGGAGGGGGAGGGAGGGGGGCTGAGAGAAAGAGGAGACCACCATGAGTGTAGATGGGAGAGGAGAGAGGGGGAAAGCCATGTCTTACCCTCTCATTCTCTAAAAGGCATGTGTCCCCTGGGGATTATAGAGCTCCGCTCTCCCCGGGCCTAGCCCCCCCTGTGTGTGTGTGTGTGTGTGTGTGTGTGTGTGTGTGTGTGGTTTAACTGCTTGTGTGTAGGTGTGCATGTGTGAGTGTCATGAGTGCAAGAAAGTGTGCGCTTGCATGTGTGTTTGTGAGAGAGGGAGTAAGTGTGTGTGTGCATGTTTGTGTTACACTTTTTCGGAGAGCGTCCCACATGTGGGCTGAGCGGAGAAAAGCCCCTTGCTCGACCAGAGCCCAGCGGATAACCACAACACTGATCCTCTTAGGACCGTTATGTCATCATACTTCCCTAATCCTCCAAACTACACAGGAGAGTACTGCGCTTCCTTATACACTACCGGTCAAAAGTTTTAGAACACCTACTCATTCAAGGGTTTTTCTTTATTGTTACTATTTTCCACGTTGTAGAATAATAGTCTAGACATCAAAACTATTAAATAACACATATGGAATCATGCTTTACGGTGGGAAATACACATGCGGAGATCATCCGTTCACCCACACCGCGTTTCACAAAGACTCGGCGGATGGAACCAGAAATCTCCAATTTGGACTCCAGACCAAAGGACAAATTTCCACCGGTCTAATGTCCATTGCTCGTGTTTCTTGGCCCAAGCAAGTCTCTTCTTCTTATTGGTGTCCTTCAGTAGTGGTTTCTTTGCAGCAATTCTACCATGAAGGCCTGATTCACACAGTCTCCTCTGAACAGTTGATGTTGAGATGTGTCTGTTACTTGAACTCTGTGAAACCTCTGTCTTCAAGTAATGATGTACATGATGTACATGGTGGTCCTCTGTAGCTCAATTGGTAGAGCATGGCACTTGTAACGCCAGGGTAGTGGGTTCGATCCCCGGGACCACCCATACGTAAAAATGTATGCACACATGACTGTAAGTCGCTTTGGGTAAAAGCGTCTGCTAAATGGCATTTTATTATTATTATTATTATTATTACTGTCGTTTCTCTTTGCTTATTTGAGCTGTTCTCGAGGTTAATACACACAGGTTGGTGAGCAATATGCTATGGATCAGGGGTAATGTTTGTTTGGGGTTGTCAGTGGGGTGTAGTGGGGTGGTGGGATAGGAGGGCGAGATGGATGGGGTTTACTAAGTGCATGGGGATCTGAAAAGTTGCCCAACAATGGGATGTCATCCGATTATATGGCCCAAACATAAAGGCTTTAGAAGTATTTGTGGACAGGACACCACATGCTCTGCCTAATGTAGGAGAATATTATTCTGTACAATGTGTGTGTGGATATTCACACACACACGCAACATTGAGGGGGTAGGGCGGGGTTTACTGATCCTAGATCTGTACTAGGTCTACAGGAAACATGTAGCTTGAGCGAGAGTCAGACTGGTGGATTGTGTTCTGGCAGCACCCTCTAGGGTTGTATTCACTAGGAATCAAACGGAAGCAAATGGGCTGAAACAGGGGAGGGACCTAACTGAACTACCTGAAGAAACACTTGTTGTAAAACATTTTGCCACGGTTTACACTAATTAATACAACTCAGGGGACATCCACCTGTCGAGAAGGAGACACGCTCTACCGGCTAGCTAGCGTTAGCCGCGTCTGGCTAATCAGCTCCCTAGCCGACAGTCCACCTGCCCCTTGCAAAAACGTAACACTGCTCCCTGTGGTATTCACACACACTTTGACATGCTCGCACATCCACTGAACATCCACATGCATGCGCACACACATCTGGATCATGAATAGTAGGAGAAAGTATGCCAAAGGGACCAGATAAGGCAATGTGGTGTGTTGCGATGCGGTCATCACAAAAGTATATAAATAAATACATAAATAAATAAATAAATAAAAACTCCATCTTGTGCCGCAATGGTTTTTTTCCCGCCCCCCCTTAAGGTTCAATTAGTTCCGCTTCCTCAACCACAGCTCTCCCCATTCTGGAATCTGGGACAGATGGTTGGGGAGTGAGAGGGCATGCCAGAGGCTGCTCTTATCATGGAGCCATCCTTTAACACACACACACGCATGCACACTAGTGGTGCGCGGGTCAGTTGTTTGATCACCCGCACACAATTGCTAAAATACCCATCCGCAACCGCCCGACTATATGTGATAAAGTGAAAATCTGAGGCCCGCACCTGACCGGGTAGGCTACAATCAGAGATGGCGGAATAATATTGACAGGGTGTGCAGGATTTCTTCTTCTCTGATTTACATACACTGACTATACCAAACATTAGAAACACCTTCCTAATATTGAGTTGCATATTAACCTTTTCTGCCCGTTCCCAAAAGTATTTGGCGATTGGCATGTAGGCTATTTGGCGCGCATACAGTTCGGCCCTAAAGCTTAGACTTAGGCACTAATGCCAGATAGCCTTAAATAATGAAAGAAAATAATCAATGTAGCCTATATATATAAATTGCACAAGAATGATACATTTATGGATTTAAGGTATTCTCTTTATTCAACCCACCCACCCTTCATCCACACAATTTTAAATTACCCTAAACCAGCCTGCCCTGCGGATATAACCACAGCCACGGCGGGTTATGAGTCAACCCCCGCATCACTAATTCGCAGATACACGCGCACCACATTTACTTATGCCAGAAAGGGGGACTACTATGGGAGTAATTTAGTGCAGATATGTGAAAGAGAGTGACTGACATGCATTGAGTGTTTCCAAGAAAGTCTTTAACATATTGGTCTTCATTTGTCAAACCGTCATTGAAATGAACGTTGATTTTGGCACATAAGTGGCCATGCACAAAAGCTCACATCTGATACATCAAAGTTTCGTAACTTCCTTATCGGAATGTATACGAGTTCGTTGCTCGATAATTTACTAACTTCATCGTTCAGGTCATCTGAAATCAACATAACACACGCCTTTATCTCAACATATTTGAGTAGAAAACTCCAATCCACTTTGTTTGAAGCGTGCTGCGTGACATATTGTGTAGTTATGGTGGAGAGTGGGGCATATATTATGCACTCATACGGAAGGTGGCGGTGAAGTAGTCTTTATTAGGGATGTCAAACGTTCATCCTGCTGCACAGACCCTATGGACGCTCTAGTCTAGAGGAAGAAATAGATGTAATCGTAAAAATGTGTGAGTGTCCTACATTTACTATCATCAAATACAGTGTGGGAAAAAAGTATTTGATCCCCTGCTGATTTTGTACGTTTGCCCACTGACAAAGAAATGATCAGTCTAAAATGTTAATGGTAGGTTTATTTGAACAGTGAGACAGAATAACAACAAAAAAATCCAGAAAAACGCATGTCAAAAATGTCATAAATTGATTTGCATTTTAATGAGGGAAATAAGTATTTGACCCCCTCTCAATCAGAAAGGTGTTTTCTATAAAGGTAACGAGCTGAGATTAGGAGCACACTCTTAAAGGGAGTGCTCCTAATCTCAGTTTGTTACCTGTATAAAAGACACCTGTCCACAGAAGCAATCAATCAATCAGATTCCAAACTCTCCACCATGGCCAAGACCAAAGAGCTCTCCAAGGATGTCTGGGACAAGATTGTAGACCTACACAAGGCTAGAATGGGCTACAAGACCGTCGCCAAGCAGCTTGGTGAGAAGGTGACAACAGTTGGTGCGATTATTCGCAAATGGAAGAAACACAAAATAACTGTCAATCTCCCTCAGCCTGGGGCTCCATGCAAGATCTCACCTCGTGGAGTTGCAATGATCATGAGAACGGTGAGGAATCAGCCCAGAACTACACGGGAGGATCTTGTCAATGATCTCAAGGCAGCTGGGACCATAGTCACCAAGAAAACAATTGGTAACACACTACGCTGTGAAGGACTGAAATCCTGCAGCGCCCGCAAAGTCCCCCTGCTCAAGAAAGCACATATACAGGCCCGTCTGAAGTTTGCCAATGAACATCTGAATGATTCAGAGGAGAACTGGGTGAAAATGTTGTGGTCAGATGAGACCAAAATCGAGCTCTTTGGCATCAACTCAACTCGCCGTGTTTGGAGGAGGAGGAATGCTGCCTATGACCCCAAGAACACTATCCCCACCGTCAAACATGGAGGTGGAAACATTATGCTTTGGGGGTGTTTTTCTGCTAAGGGGACAGGACAACTTCACCGCATCAAAGGGACGATTGACGGGGCCATGTACCGTCAAATCTTGGGTGAGAACCTCCTTCCCTCAGCCAGGGCATTGAAAATGGGTCGTGGATGGGTATTCCAGCATGACAATGACCCAAAACACACGGCCAAGGCAACAAAGGAGTGGCTCAAGAAGAAGCACATTAAGGTCCTGGAGTGGCCTAGCCAGTCTCCAGACCTTAATCCCATAGAAAATCTGTGGAGGGAGCTGAAGGTTCGAGTTGCCAAAAGTCAGCCTCGAAACCTTAATGACTTGGAGAAGATCTGCAAAGAGGAGTGGGACAAAATCTCTCCTGAGATGTGTGTAAACCTGGTGGCCAACTACAAGAAACGTCTGACCTCTGTGATTGCCAACAAGGGTTTTGCCACCAAGTACTAAGTCATGTTTTGCAGAGGGGTCAAATACTTATTTCCCTCATTAAAATGCAAATCAATTTATAACATTTTTGACATGCGTTTTTCAGGATTTTTTTGTTGTTATTCTGTCTCTCACTGTTCAAATAAACCTACCATTAAAATTATAGACTGATCATGTCTTTGTCAGTGGGCAAACGTACAAAATCAGCAGGGGATCAAATACTTAATTCCCTCACAGTGCATTCGGAAAGTATGCATGGGGAGGGTCGCTGCACAGCCATTTTCAGGTCTCTCCAGAGATGTTAGATCGGGTTCAAGTCTGGGCTCTGGCTGAATGCCAAGCATCACGTCTGGAGGAAACATAGAACCATCCCTACAGTGAAGCACGTTTTCACCACAAAAGACAGGAAATAGACATCATTTTTACCTCAGATTGGTGATGCTAGTATTATAAAGTTTATAGTCATCACGATCTCACAAAATCAAATTGTTTAAAAACAGATCAATATCTTTGGTTTAGTACCAGTGTTTTTGAAATACGCACCAGTCCGTAGCAGAACTGTTATTTTCAGAACACGGTGGCTAGAAAGAAATTGGGCGCTCCTCCCATAACAGATTCTGGCCTCACATGAATTCATGGATTTGAGGGTTAAGCTACAGTATCATTCAAATGAAAGCCACCCATCGCTAATTAGAAACCGATGTGAGGTGGTGATTCAGTGAAATCATCCAGTGTTGCGTTTCCTTTTCAGTATTGGCCATCTACCAAAATAATTTTTTCACAGAGACATAAGTTGATAAATGGCTACGACAGGTTGTCATCTATTGACAGTTATATGTAGCATACCCAAGTTCATTGAGGTTTGTCTGTTAGAAGAGCGTAAACTGTACGTCACCACGGTTGTTGTCCCAGTTCCATTGATTTCAATACAATATCGATGTGAGTGATTCATTTGAGTGCGCTATTGATTACAGTAGAACAAGACGTGAGGCTGTAATAGCCGCCAAAGGTGCTTCAACAAATGACTGAGTAAAGGGTCTGAATACTTATGTAAATGTAATATTTATATTTTTGTAAAAAATATATATATATGTTTTCATTATGGGGTGTTGTGTGATGAGCCCAAAAACGTGCTATAATTTATTGAGTTTGATGATATTAGTGAAATCGTGAAAGGTTTGTCCTTGAAGAACTGGAGCACACAAAATGTCATTCACACACTGATTTTGTGAATCACTGGCACAGTGAGGGCCTAACCTCGTCCCCAGGTAACTGAGCATAACGCATATAATCCTAGCGTATCAACAAATCAAAGCTGGCCAAAGTATTTGTCATTATTTGATCTTAGTGAGTCACACGACTGCGAGGCGTGGCTCCGAATCAGAGACGTATGGTGTGCCACTGTGTTCGAAGGTCCTCTGGGAGGGAGGTGATTGATTAGAGATAAATCCAATGGATATGGGTAGGGACATTTTCTATTGGACAAGGACTTTTCCACATTCTCTCTATTGAGGTAACGAAGGCCATTTGTGACGTGTTGATCCACCAGCCCTATTGAAATAATAAACCACAAGTATTTTTTTTATATAATAGCGGAGCAGTCTCACTATGGCACAACCCCAAAAATATCAAAATATGAGAGTGTGTATCATTTAGGTGCATGATGTGTGCGAGACTGTTTAGTGAGACTCTTACCCCATTCTCATTGTGTTTTTCCCCACCACTTCCACTTCTACGGTTGGCCTGCTCTTGAGATTGCTGGCTCCCTGCAGGGGGAAAAGCACAAACACTGAGTACACTCTAGACCACGTGTCAAACTCATCATTCAACCTGGCCCAAAAAAAACTAATTTAACCACAGTGGTATCATTTATTTTTTATTGTAAAAAAAATTAATACAAAAATACACGATCTCAATAGACATTGAAATGAGTAAAAACAAACAAACTGTGTAGAGATGATAATGGACCTACATTTGACAGTGTCTTCACTCTGTCCAGCTTGCTAACAGTCATCGAAACGAAAGCTAGACAGTCAGGGAGCCTCAAATTCTAAAAGCGATGGATAGAGAACTATTTTTTTGTTTAAATTTGACGCCGAGGAAATTAACAATATTAAGTGTGGCCCTCCGGACGTCAGTAAAGACCAAATGCAACCCGTGGGGAAAATGAATTTGACATCCCTGCACTAGACAGTATATCTGCACACACGCACGCACACGCACACACATACGGGTGGATGGGTTCTGGGTGTGCCGTGAGGTCTCTATGCCACTGTCATAGTATGTGTTTTTACAATTTTCCATTGCTACTAGTCTGACTGGGTTTGACAGACAGGAACCCCTCTCAGGGACACAACTCCTCATTAGCGAGTAAATACTAATAAACAGAGAACCCTCTTCTGCTGGAATGGGTCTTATTAAGTATGCAGATGATACATAATAAGTGTGAGTGAATGAGTGAGTAAGAGCTGGCATGTGATGGACTGGGGCCACTTCTGTGTGTGTGTGTGTGTGTGTCCGCCCAGTACAGGGTTGTTTGACATTCTCCACTGAAGACACCATCATATTACACCTCACTGAGCCCAGGCAGAGAAAGAGTGAGGAGAGAAGACAAGTGGAGTACACAGGGGTTAAAGTAACCACAAAAAATCCTGTGAATGAAACTTGTGTCGATCTCAGATCGATTGTCTGGGGCCAAGTTAACCTCCCCTTTCCCGTGAGAAAGTCATGATCATCATACTTTTAGGGAAAGAGGATCATTTTGTACATGTATTAAACTGGGAGTTACACCAATTCCAGTACCCTTGACTAGGTGGTCCGGGTCCACCCTGGGATAATTTTTATTTAAAAGGACTGAGAAGCTCAGTTCTGGTGACTTTTTAAAAAGGACATTATAATCCAAAATGAATGAAAATAAAATATAATTTCCACCTCCAGAAATGAGCCCAATAACATATTGGTCAAAAGTATGGTAAAATTATTTTTACATATTGGACCATGCTTATAGCCTGGTCTATAACCATCAAAGTCAACTCTGGACCTCGAAGCCAGTTCCACTGCGTTTTTTCATCGTTCCCCTCTAATAATAATAATAATAATAATAATAATAATAATAATAATAATAATAATATGCCATTTAGCAGACGCTTTTATCCAAAGCGACTTACTGTCATGTGTGCATAATTTTTACGTATGGGTGGTCCCGGGGATCGAACCCACTACCCTGGCGTTACAAGCGCCATGCTCTACCAGTTGAGCTACAGAGGACCAGGGTCTGATTTAGACCTGGGCCACCAGGTGGGTGCAATGAATTATCAGGTAGAACAGAAAACCAGCAGGGTCCGGACCTCATAGGGTAAGATTTGAATACCCAAGGTCTATATTATCAGGATGAGCTATTAGCAAAAAAAGAAAAAAGCCTAAACTGCTTTCAAAAGTGTTTTCCCGAGATTGTATTAAGAATTATTGTGCATTGACTGCTTGTCAGAATACATTTCCCTCACTATGGCTCTCACAACTTAAAAGCGCCTCGAGAGGAATATTTATCTTGCATAGAACATACAATAAGCCGACTAGGTAAATAGGTAAACTATTCTACTATGGGGTTGTCTGTTTTAATAACATTATATGGCAAAAATAGTAGCACGGAAAGTTGCATCCTGAGTGATACTTTGCTTGAAGCTACAGTAGGCTACACACAGCTATTTGAGGTGAGTGCCGTGGTGGTGCGCATTATAGACTATTTAATTCCCTTCATCTGAACATTGAAGTGTCAGCAACAATCATTCATGTCAGTTCAGTGCACACTGCGTAACAGAGAAAATGTAATATTTGAGAGTACATTTATTTGGGAATATATTTTGTTGAACAGACATGCTCCTGTATTAGGCCATGTCATCTCCAAACCATTCACACACACACACCACCCCTTACTCTCAAAAACAACCTCTCCAGAAACTATGTGATGGAAATCCATCGCAGCGAATGAGAACTTTAACCCCTAAGTACAGGAGAAAGTGAGTGAGCAGTGAAAGCAAGGGGAGGAAACGCAATGGACAGAGAGAAGGAAACAGTAAGGGGAAGAGGGAGGGATAGGAAAAGAGAGACGAGGGAGGGGCTCAATTCAATTAATTCCTCGCATCCTTCTCAGCAGTATTGGAGAAGAAGGTCCAAAGTCCCTGCCCACGGACTTCTTCTCCAATACGTTTTAAGAAAGAAGAGAGGAGAGAAGATGCAAAGAATCGATGAAAGGTTAATTAAGGGCAGAGGAGAAGAGGTAACATGCTTGCATTGGTGTTCCAATCCAATTCCGATTAACACTCATGGCATTTCAATGCGTGGCAGCATAACGGCATTAAAACATGCTCAGGGACAGAAAGCCCCCTGGCCCCCTTTCCAGTGGCAAAATTACAGTGGGACTTATATATCGTCTGTGAGCAGCGTAGATGTGTACAGTTAGTGCCTTCAGAAAGTGTTCATACCCCTTAACTTATTCAAAATGTTGTTGTGTTACAGCCTGAATTCAAAATGGATTCATCAGATTTAGAACTTTTTGCAAATTGATTGAAAATGAAATACAGAAATATCTCATTTACAAAAGTATTCACACCCCAGAGTCAATACTTTGTAGAAGCACCTTTGGCAGCGATTAGAGGTGTGAGTTTTTCTGGGTAAGTCTTGAAGAGCTTTCCATACCTGGATTGTGCAATATTTGCCCATTATTTTATAATTATTTTATCCTGAAAAATTCCCCAGTCCTTAATGATTACAACCATACCCATAACATGATACAGCCACCACTATGCTTGAACATTTGTAGAGTGGTACTCAGTAATGTGTTGTATTGAATTTTCCCTAAACATAACACTTGGTATTCAGGAAAAAAAGTGAATTGCTTTGCCACATTTCTTGCAATATTACTTTAGTGCCTTGTTGCAAACAGGATGCATGTTTTGGAATATTTGTATTCTGTACAGGCTTCCTTCTTTTCACTCTGTCAATAAGGTTAGTATTGTGGAGTAACTACAATGTTGGTCCATCCTCAGTTTTCCTCCATCACAGCTATTAAACTAACTGTTTTAAAGTCACCATTGGCCTCATGGTTAGATCCTGAGGGATTTCCTTCCCCTCCGGCAACGGAGTTATTAAAGATGCCTGTATATTTGTAGTGACTGGGTGTATTGATACACCATCCAAAGTGTAACTAACAACTTCACCATGCTCAAAGGGATATTCAATGTCTGCTTTTATTTAAAAAAATTACCCATCTACCAATAGGTGCCCTTCTTTGCGAGGCATTGGAAAACCTCCCTGGTCTTTGTGGTTGAATCTGTGTTTGAAATTCACTGACAGAATGAGGGACCTTACAGATAATTGTATGTGTGGGGTACTGAGGTAGTTATTAAAAAATCATGTTAAACACTATTATTGCACACAGAGTCTATGCAACTTATGTGACGTGTTAAAATGTTTACTCCTGAACTTATTTAGGCTTGCCATAACAAAGGGGTTGAATACTTATTGACCTAAGACATTTCACCTTTTCATTTATTTATTTTTGCACACATTTCAAAAAACATAATTCCACTTTGACATTATTGGGTATTGTGAGTAGGCTAGTGACACAAAATCTCAATTTAATCCATTTTAAATTCAGGCTGTAACACAAAATGTGGAAAAAGTCAAGGGGTGTGAATACCTTCTGAAGGCACCATATGTGTGTGTGTGTGTGTGTGTGTGTGTGTATATATATATATGTGTCGGTCACAGACAGTAAAGGGGTTACTAGTGCACCCACCTTGATCGCTGCTTTCGGTGGGTGACTCCTCGTGCCGGAGGAAGAACTTGACCTCTTGTTTTCGGGGTCCCCACTTCTGCAGGTGCTCGTACATCATGTGCTCAAAGGGGATGGCTCGTTCTGGGGGTATGGGGGCACAGAGAGAGAATTGTTTATTTCAGCCATCATTGATTTATTTAATTCCTATATGTTTGCTTGTATGCAATGTATGTGGTAGCACTTTCCATGGCAATAAAGCCTTCTGAATTTGAGAGAGTTTAAAAAGTGCTGATATAGGATCTGGTCCCCCCTGTCCATGTAATATTTATTGTGATCTAAAAGGCAAAAGTGATACAATCAGCATTCCTACTCAGACGCTTGATACATACAGTCCCTGAGCTAGTGAGGGACAGCAAGAGAGAGAACGAAAGGAACAAAGAGAGAAAGAGAGCGATTCAGAGGAGAGAGAGCGAGAGAGCGAGAGCGAGAGGGAGAGGGAGAGGGAGACAGGGGGATCTTAGCCCACCCCATAACATTCTTTACCACGGCAGTGATGACACTATAACCAGCAGAAAGCCGAGTTCTCCTGGTTGAGCAGAGTGACTGGTCCAACGTAGGAGCTTTAAAAGCACTAAGTGAGCTCCTCCGCTTGAGGCAGACTCATGCCGACTGCTGGCCCCATTCGTTCCCATTACAGCTGAGCCAGACGCCTCACACACAGTGTAGGAGGCAGATAGGGAAAAGGGCAGCCTAGCCGCCACCCCCTCTCCCCTCCAAAAACTTGAGCTTTGATGAAGACTAGATAGTTCCGGCTGTGCTTTTCATCAGTCTTTGGCTGTGTCCCAAATGGCAAAAGTAGTGGAACCTGGTCAAAAGTAGTGTAGTATATAGGGGATAGGGTGCCATTTGGGATGCAGACAGTCTCTTCAGACATTAAATGCAGACAGTGGACACACCCAGCTGTCAGAGCGTGTGCGCGCGCACACACACACAGTCGTCATGATTGCTTCCCTCACCAGAGTTCTAGCTGACACACCCGTGTCATTAGTGTTTTGCTGAGAGGGACCACTCCTTGAGATAAACAACATGACATCCAGCCAGCATGTTTATTAGCCCCGTTACGTAATCCCATTTGGCTAGCTCCTGACAATAAAACCTCTGTGTGTGTGTGTGTGTGTGTGTGTGTGTGGTGTGTGTGTGTGTGTGTAAGCTGTTCTCCTTATAGGAGAAATCTGTGGCAAATCAGTCTTTTTGTATGCAATTACCCAGTACAGTGGAGGCTACGGACAGTTTTATGGCACACACGACTTTCTTCAAAACCATGTGGAATTCTTTCATTTGTCAAACATTCATTTTAGATAATTTTCAAAAATAAATGTTATTTTCACATATCTAACAATATTATGTATGCTTTATATTACTGTTTGGATTCCCATTTGTGGTGTCTACATATTTAGTGAGGCTGCTATAGGTCAAGTGCACAGTTCCTTCAAGCTTTGCACGAATTATCTGGTTTATTACCAGTAATATGGGTTCTAATTGGGCTTGCAATCAAATTTTGTCATTTTGTCCAACTACAAGTAAAATGAATTGGCCATTACACCTGCAACTGGCATAGGCCACATACAATTGACAATTCCCTCAAATGTTGAGTTATCCTTTATAGTGCACATTTGACTACTCAAAGATCCACTTGTCTCCTGCGGTAGTTTCACGGTTCTTTCTCATGATAGCTAGTTATTACCATAGTTTTTGGTTTAGTTTGACTGGTATGTGTGGCTCTGAAAAGCTCTCCAACGCACAAGACATGACACGTTCGGTGTTACTTTGTGTATTTACAAAAGTATGTTTCCTTTCACAGAGCTTATTTCAAATTGTAGCTGACTGTGTGCTACATGATTATTCATGCTCAAGTCTGAATGCAGCCTAAGCATAGAGAAAATGCATCCCAAACAGCACCCTATTCCCTATTTAGTCCACTACCAGAGCTCTTTGGGTCTTAGTTAAAAGCAGTGCACTATATAGGGAAGAGAGAGCCATTTGGGACGCAGACAGTCTATTGTTAGGGTCTCAAAGCACACAACTCTTTCACAATTTGTGTGGTAATGAGAGTTGTCAACGTGCAGTTCAGGTAAAGTGGTTGATGGAAATGTCTCCATTTCAACAATGACCTAGTCTAGTTGGAAGTGCAGCTCAAGATATGTGCAGGCTGTTACTCCAGCCCAGTCCCTGACTAAGGGGCAAGAATGAAAATGAGCAGTGGAACTGGACTCTAGGTCAAGATGTAAGTATACCTGTACTAGAGGCTAGGGGAGGAAGGCGCTCGAGGAGGAGATTGGAGGTGGCGTCACTCTCTTACCGTTGCCTCGCCACACTTCAGCAAGGTGGCAGCCGCTCTCGCCAGGCTCCTTGCAGAACTCGACCACGTCGCGGCACGACGTCTCAGGGGTGATGGGCACCTCTGTCAGTGCCTGTTCCCCATCACTTAGGTACACTGTCAGGATCATCTGAGCGGGAGAGAGAGGCAGTTATATCCCCTGCTATTGGTTACGTTGAGTAACCAGTAGTACATTTAAGGATTGGGACAGATTTAGAGTCTAAATGTAGCATAATATTTAGGCTAACCGTTAGCTACCCTTTGCCAATCCGAACTACAAGTGCTTCATTTGCTCAATGGTTTCAGTACCTTCAGTTAGCTAGCAATGATAAATAGCTACCAAAAGAGATTGATGTGGATTTTCAATTATGTTTTCAGCCTTCGTTCTATCAGTAATAATCTTCTCGGTCTCGGCTTTGAGCATTGGACTGAATCAAGCTACGACCAACCCTGTCCTGGCTGTAGCTTGAGATGAGTGTATCCTCAGCACACACTCCTGTGGAATGTGTGTGAAAAGGTTTGGTGGAGCGCTTTATGGCAAACGTCACAGAGGTTTGTGGAATACCACAGACTGACATCAGTTCCTCATAGGTGCATTGACATCTGATAACGCTACCCCTACTGAATCAGCAGTCTACATGGGTTAACTCAACGGTCTGGTGATGATCATCATAACTTTCATCCATAGAGAAATAGAAAAACGGCCACCAGGAGGCATTTTTCTATGGATGCATTCCTGAAAATGTTCAGAGCCCCAAACATATTGTTTTTCACATATTGCCAGGACTATTCCTCCCTTCCATCTTTCCTTCCTATCGTACCACTCGCAGGTTAATGTGCCATCAACTGTTGCCCATCAAAGACTGTCAGCGTTTGCCACAAGAGTCCCCCCAAACCTCTACACACACACACAATTGATTCAGTCCAATGCAGAGATGGAGAAAGCTAATTACTGATAGAACAAAGGCTGAGAACATAATTAATAACATGTTCAAGATACCTCTACATGTAGCCTAACAGCATAGCCTGCATCAGTCACAATGGGCAGTCCACGACACTTCCCATGGCTAATCTTGCCTTAGCAACCATTAACCAAGATCTCGCACCAGCTGCTGGATTGGCTTCTGCTTCCAACTAACACTGTAGCACACATTACGGCCAATCCCAAACTGACCCCTAGCCCCTAAACCCCACCGCAGTTTTGAGCAGTCAGACAAGATTTGATAATGAAAGAAATATGGGCGAAATTCCACATGGCCAATCTGGGGGAAAGGTGGAGCCATTACCCTATTGATTATATCCATTCAACCCTTTCATATCTACAAAGTCCATAGGGGGTCTTGCTATGGGTCGATTTGGGATTGGGCAATAGATTCCACCAAGAGAGCAGCAGGGGGTAAGAGAGAAATCATTGGCCTTCTTTTCCACAGAGGGGGGGGGGTAGACAAACCCAAACATGATTCAAATGTAGAGTGCAGATCACACCAACCAAGACCAGTCTCCACAACTAGTGCCAACAGGCAATCCCAAACCAATTACCTTTTCTTTTTCCTCTGCTTTCTTATTTTCAAATTAAACAAGAGAGGATAACATCATTTTCTGAGTAAAATGCATTATTCAGGGGAGCGGGTGCCAGGAAAGTGGTAGGCAGTGTTCGCCCTATTCTGATGAGATTAAATCGGAAAAACAGGGATGAATAAAGATTACCATTGCCGACACTAGACACGAGCAAATTCAGAGCGCAGCGCTTCATAGCACCTTGTCTCCCTGCAGAATCCCTCCATTAAGATCCACCTCAACATCCATATATCAGATGCAATCATAATACCAATACCAAGCAATTATTTTAAGTGCACTAAAACAAAGCCTATTGGACCATGATGGATAACACAAGAAACTAATGATCTTGGCAAAACCTACCAGGAAAAAACCTGGTAAAAATATTTGTTGGTATCGAACGCTCTTCCTAAAATGAATATGATCTAACTTATTATAGTGTACTGCAACCAGTAGCCTACATTTCAGATGTGAAGATCTAAGTATGTGCATATATGCCAATAAACAAGCTCTATGGCAATGGTCAGCAGCACACTCAGGGTCAGCAGTCAACACAATCAAGAATGACAGTCAACACATCATTCCAAGACAGGGGAGGCTGATCTCCAAAGCAACTTGCTCACACACAAATATTGTTTTGACAAAAAAAGATTTTAAAAAATCATGGTCCTGTCTGGCTCAGTTGGTAGAGCATGGCGCTTGCAACGTCAGGATTGTGGGTTCGATTCCCGGGGACACCCATACATAAAATGTATGCATGCATGACTGTAGGTTGCTTTGGATAAAAGTGTCTGCTAAATAGCATATTATTATATACAAAAATATGAAATTCACAAAGGGCAGCATTCCCGAAGTTGGGTTTCGAGTTCTGTCATGCCATGGGGTTTTTATGCAAACATATGACTGTCTTCCAAAAAATGCCAAAATGCCGACACTTCTGCCAAAACACAGGAACCACAGAAGTGCTAGTTAGACCAATCAATGGCCTCTGCCCCAGCATTGACACATTGGTCACCAATGGTTAGATTAATGGTTAGATTAATGCGAAAAATAGTTTACTGGGCAATACCGAGAAAGCAACAAGCATACAAGTGTCGTCTTGTTCACGCTACCATTACACAAAAAATAGTGACAAGGAGCTGGCAGGGGCTGGCAAAACTGAACTTAAGCAAGACAGAGATCTCACCTCAAGAGGAATCCTAACCCCCCTCCCATAGTTGCGGTTTCTGCCCGTGGCACTTCCCCCTTTAACTGCTGTCCGTCTCCTCCGACCTTCCTTCTTCCCCGGCCGGTGGTGCTCCTTCACCCAGGTACGGTCCTTCGAGAGGCTGACCAGGCCGCGAAGCACTATGGTCACAAACTTCTTCATTATGCACCCCCAAGCTGCGTCTTAGTGCCCTGCCACTCTAGACTCCAAAACACACTCACATAAGCGTTATGAATTACAAACGCTAGGCAAGCGTCAGGGCACGCAGTAGCGAAGGGAGCCCTGCGGAGGAGTCTTTGGAGGAGTGTGCCTTGCTTGTTGTGTGAGCACCAAGGGATGGAAAAGAGAGGGAAGCAAGAGGGAGGGAGAGAGAGAGAGAGAGAGAGAGAGAGAGAGAGAGAGAGAAAAAAAACCAGAAAAACAGAGAGAGAGAGAGAGAGGGGGGGGTGCATCCGCGAGCCCCCCTCCTGAGCAAGGCTCCCCAGGGCACACTGGTGAGTGTAGCACCGATGACACACTGCCAATGAGAGTGGGCGGGCCTTGTTTTGACTGACAGATAGAGGATCCAACCCTGGCATTGCTTCGGCTTCAAGACGGTGACGGCTGAAGTAAGTCCCTCTCTGGGATTGTTTCAACCACTTTCCAGCAAGCAATCCCCCGTCTCTGGAGAGCATACATGTATCGCGATTTGCGAATGAATGGGCAGTGGAAGTTGAGAGAGAGGGAGAAAGAGGGAGAAGGAGGGAGGGAGAGAGAGAGGGAGATGCATGCCATGCCTCCTCCCTGGCTGAAGGATTCACATGGTCATCAATTCTGACCACTCTAATCACATTCATATCCCTAGCGAGGAGTGTGGACGACTCAAAACGACATGAGAAAAACAAAACAAAAAAAGGTTTAGAAAGGCATTTATTGCTACAATGACAGCACCGGATTTAACCAGTTAAAGGTACTGTATTTTGCAACAGTTACAGCACAATCTAGGACAATGGTCACTTTAGTGTACGTGTAAATAGTCCCATCTATTTTTCAGAACTTGGAGCCAGGAGTATGTCAGCTCCAGGGTTGGAAACATTTCATTGTAAATAGGGCTAAGTCAATTCTGTGAACGAGTTGGATATCTGATTAATGAACCTGAAATAGATCCTTATCGAGCATAGATTCCGTGAATTTGTATGGGGAATAAATTCAATAGGCTATATGACAGACGTGCTTTTCAAGTCTTGGCCTTTTAGATGCAACATTACCAGAATACTTAAAGGGATAGCCCTTGAAATATCCAACTGCACACTTAAATAATAAATCACCAAGGAAGTTAGTTGTAGCTCCCAAATAAGCTCCAACTTTAATGGAAATACATTAAAACATGTCATTTTCTTTTCGTCTGCCAAACAGCCAGGTGCTACATATGATTAATTAAGACATTAGTTGCATCATTACTCATCTGTTTAGTGCTTATACAATAAACCCCAATATTTAGTTGGGCATGTTTCAAAACGAAAGCTCTAAAACTATGGCGATATATTTCTGGATACAAGGTTAATTGGCATAAACCTGATGCTATGACAGTCTATACAATAACATCCATCAGCCATGGTTGACCCTTTTAAATGCAATCAGGTATAAAGTACCTTGGGATTCTATTGACATCAGAGTTAGATAAGATAATGGATAGCAATATGCTTCCAGTCCTCCAAAAAATGGAAGTTGTTGAATCTTAGTTTATGGGGATAAATGTATACAATTAAAATTATGCTTGTTCCTAAGTTTAACTATATTTAAATGACGCTACCGATATGCATTCCATACATTTTTAAGCAGTGTAATAGTATTATTAAAGACTTTATATGGGAGGGGAAAAGACCATGCATCAGTATGCAGAAAATACATGCCCCTAAAGAAAGAGGGTTAGGACTCCCAGATGTAGAACTGTACAATGTGACTTTCGAGCTATCCAGAATGGCTAAGCCCTGCAGGAGAGAGGAGGTAGAAGACAGATGGGTTACGTTGGAAGCTAGTTTGACCACTCCCTTTGAACCGTTATATGTTCTATCCCAAAAAAAGAGCCCATGACACAGATATTCAGGGCATCGTTCCAATTCTACACCATTCTAGGGCAGTGTAGTTGTTAATACATTGTCACGACTTCCGCCGAGGCTGCCTCCCCTCCTTGTTCGGGCAGGTTTCGGCGTTCGTCGTCACCGGCTTAATAGCTACTGCCGATCCCATTCTCATCACTCCACTTGTCATGTCTTGTCTTGTCAATTACACACACCTGGTGCTCATCCCCTAATTAGTATGTGTATAAGTGTTCCCTCTGTTCCCCTTGTCTTTGTGAGTGATTGTTTCATTGTGAGAGCGAGTAGCTCGGTTGAGCTACTCTTCCATTTGTTATTGCCAAGGTGGAATATTTCCCTTGTGATAGTTTTGTTTTGACGCTGGGTGCGTTTTATTTATGTAAACGGAATAAACTCTGGACTTCGGTGTTTTACCTCCTGTGCCTGACTTCATTCACACCTCGTCACAGAATGGAGTCAGCAGGAGAAGACCGCATGCCTGGAGTTGTGGCAAGGGTCCAGGAGCATTCCTCGATGCTGGCCAGCTTGGGGGAAGCGATGGATCGGGTTCTTCAGGTAGTATAACGCCTGGAGAGGACAGGACCCGATCTATCGAGACCAGCTGGTCAACCGGATCCAGCCACCTACACCCCAGCCCCTGGAGGGATCCAGATATCCCGGCCACCGGCGGAGTACATTCGGGCAGCGAGGAGGCTGAATCCTCGCCAGGCCAGGTTGGCCCTCTTCTTCACCCGGTTTGATTTCACACTCTCATACATTCTGGGTATAAAGAACGTGAAGGCAGACGCACTGTCTCGGCTGTATGACACAAAGGAGAGGCCCAGAGACAACACCCCCATACTTCCGTCCTCCTGCATTGTGGCGCCGGTAATATGGACGCGGTTATAGCACAGGCATTACGCACAGATCCATCTCCACCGCAGTGTCCAGCTGGGCTGCAGTACGTGCCTGCGCTTATCCGTGATCGTCTGATCTACTGGGCACACATGACACCCTCCTCTGGTCATCCAGGTATCGGTCGTACAATGCGCTGCCTGACCGAGAAGTACTGGTGGCCTACCTTGGCTAAGTACGTAAGGGTGTATGTTTCCTCCTGCTCAGTGTGCGCCCAGAGTAAGGCACCTAGGCACCTCCCAGTGGGTAAGCTACAACCTTTACCAGTTCCACAACGACCATGGTCTCACCTTAGTATTGATTTTATTACTGATCTTCCCCTCTCCCAAGTTAACACCACTATCCTGGTCGTTGTGGATCGCTTTTCGAAGTCCTGCCGCCTCCTTCCTCTGCCCGGTCTCCCCACGGCCCTACAAACTGCAGAGGCTCTGTTTACTCACGTCTTCCGGCACTACGGGGTACCAGAGGATATAGTGTCCGACCGAGGTCCCCAGTTCACGTCTAGAGTCTGGAAGGCGTTCATGGAACATCTGGGGGTCTCAGTCAGCCTGACCTCTGGATTTCACCCCGAGAGTAATGGGCAGGTGGAAAGGGTGAATCAAGATGTGGGTAGGTTCCTGCGGATCTACTGTCAGGACTGGCCGGGGGAGTGGTCGGTGTTCCTGCCATGGGCAGAATACGCTCAGAACTCTCTCCGCCACTAACCTAACACCCTTCCAATGTGTTTTGGATTACCAACCGGTCCTGGCACCGTGGCACCAGAGCCAGACCTGGGCTCCTGCGGTGGATGACTGGTTTCGGCGCGCGGAGGAGACTTGGGACGCTGCCCACTTTCGCCTCCAGCGCGCAGTGCATCGTCAGAAGGCGAACGCTGACCGCCACCGCAGGGAGGCTACGGTTTTCGTACCGGGGGATCAGGTCTGGCTCTCGACCCGGAATCTACCCCTCCGCCTGCCCTGCCGGAAGCTGAGCCCGTGGTTTGTGGGGCCATTTAAACTCCTGAGGAGGATAAACGAGGTTACATACAGGTTGTTACTCACCCGTTTACCATATTAACCTCTCGTTTCATGTGTCTCTCCTCAGCCCGGTGGTAGCTGGTCCGCTCCAGGAGTCTGAGGTGCGGGAGGTTCCTCCACCTCCTCTAGACATCGAGTGGCCCCGGCATACTCGGTCCATTCCATACTGGATTTGAGGCGTCGGGTGGAGGGCCTTCAGTATCTCGTGGAGTGGGAGGGGTACGGTCCGGAGGAACGGTGCTGGGTCCCAAGGAAGGACATCCTCGATCCCTCCCTGAGGGATTTCCACCGTGGCCATGCAACTCGCCCTGCTCCGCGTCCTCCTGGCCGTCCCCAAGGTCGGCGCACTGCTGGAGCCGCGCGTCGGGTACTGTCACGACTTCCGCTGAGGCTGCCTCCCCTCCTTGTTCGGGTAGGTTTCGGCGTTCGTCGTCACCGGCTTAATAGCTACTGCCGATCCCATTCTCATCACTCCACTTGTCATGTCTTGTCTTGTCAATCACACACACCTGGTGCTCATTCCCCTAATTAGTATGTGTGTAAGTGTTCCCTCTGTTCCCCTTGTCTTTGTGAGTGATTGTTTCATTGTGAGAGCGAGTAGCTCGGTTGAGCTACTCTTCCTGTTGTTATTGCCAAGGTGGAATATTTCCCTTGTGATAGTTTCGTTTTGACGCTGGGTGCGTTTTATTGATGTAAACGGAATAAACTCTGGACTTCGGTGTTTTACCTCCTGCGCCTGACTCCTTCATTCACACCTCGTCACATACATAAAATAACCAAAGAGTCTCTCCATTGCTTCTGTATGGTAAAGTCCTGCTATTTGTGTTGGGAAGCAGTCAATAATTTGGGAAAAATGGATAGGAGAAGCGGTTCATACTCTGGGAGACCTGCACAATAATGAGGTATTTTTGTAATTTGACGAAATGGGGAATAAGTATAAACTGTGTGATAATAACGTATGGAGATAGATGCAATTTAAAAGTTGTGTCAACACTAGGTTGTGCTATTATGTCAAAAGGCAACAATATTTTGGAAGATTCCTTTTCACTACCATGCTCTGTACAAGCAGAGACTTGTTTGTATATTAGATATTTCAAATATTGGGCAAAATGTCAGAGAAGGCAAGGGAAAAGGTATACAAGTTTTGCAAATATTTTACTTGAATTTCCTTAGGTTGCATAGGATGGGTTTGTCACAAGATGATGTGTGTTGGCGATGGGAAGGGCAAAAGGAACCCTCCTACATGCACTGTGGTAATGCCCAGCTGTGCACCCCTATGGGACAAAGCCTTAAAGTGCATGGGGTATGGCCTTGGATTCCATATACCTAGGTCACCAAGACTGTCTGAAATAAGAGGGATTAACCTGACAGAACTTAAAATTCGTTTCAGGTATTGTGTCAGTGTTAAAAGGTATGACGTTTTCATTCAAATAGCTCTAAAATGCCCATAATTAAGTGGCAAGGATCAGAGAATAAAACACTATGAAGATTATATGATGGCATCAGACCACAGTCTGTCCTCTGTGGCTGCAGCTTCAATTCCACTGGTCGGACCCGAATTTAGCGGGACATTTTGTGGCGTGGCCACATGCCCTCTGTGAGGATTTTTTCAAAATCATATATAAAATGTACATTTACGTCATGCATAATGAAATGTATTACTCATTTAAGAGCCCACAATGAGGTTTCAAATTACATTAAGATTAGGTTTGTGCCACGAATACATGGAGGGAAAAAAGTATTTGATCCCCTGCTGATTTTGTACGTTTGCCCACTGACAAAGACATGATCAGTCTATAATTTTAAAGGTAGGTTTATTTGAACAGTGAGAGACAGAATAACAACAAAAAAATCCAGAAAAACACGTCATAAATGTTATAAATTGATTTGCATTTTAATGAGGGAAATAAGTATTTGACCCCTCTGCAAAACATGACTTAGTACTTGGTGGCAAAACCCTTGTTGGCAATCACAGAGGTCAGATGTTTCTTGTAGTTGGCCACCAGGTTTGCACACATCTCAGGAGGGATTTTGTCCCACTCCTCTTTGCAGATGTTCTCCAAGTCATTAAGGTTTCGAGGCTGACTTTTGGCAACTCGAACCTTCAGCTCCCTCCACAGATTTTCTATGGGATTAAGGTCTGGAGACTGGCTAGGCCACTCCAGGACCTTAATGTGCTTCTTCTTGAGCCACTCCTTTGTTGCCTTGGCCGTGTGTTTTGGGTCATTGTCATGCTGGAATACCCATCCACGACCCATTTTTCAATGCCCTGGCTGAGGGAAGGAGGTTCTCACCCAAGATTACATGGCCCCGTCCATCGTCCCTTTGATGCGGTGAAGTTGTCCTGTCCCCTTAGCGGAAAAACACCCACAAAGCATAATGTTTCCACCTCCATGTTTGACGGTGGGGATGGTGTTCTTGGGGTCATAGGCAGCATTCCTCCTCCTCCAAACACGGCGAGTTGAGTTGATGCCAAAGAGCTCCATTTTGGTCTCATCTGACCACAACACTTTCACCCAGTTCTCCTCTGAATCATCAGATGTTCGTTGGCAAACTTCAGATGGGCCTGTATATGTGCTTTCTTGAGCAGGGGGACCTTACAGGCGCTGCAGGATTTCAGTCCTTCACGGCGTAGTGTGTTACCAATTGTTTTCTTGGTGACTATGGTCCCAGCTGCCTTGAGATCATTGACAAGATCCTCCCGTGTAGTACTGGGCTGATTCCTCACCGTTCTCATGATCATTGCAACTCCACGAGGTGAGATCTTGCATGGAGCCCCAGGCCGAGGGAGATTGACAGTTATTTTGTGTTTCTTCCATTTGCAAATAATCGCACCAACTGTTGTTACCTTCACCAAGATGCTTGGCGATGGTCTTGTATCCCATTCCAGCCTTGTTTAGGTCTACAATCTTGTCCCTGACATCCTTGGATAGCTCTTTGGTCATGGCCATGGTGGAGAGTTTGGAATCTGATTGATTGATTGCTTCTGTGGACAGGTGTCTTTTATACAGGCAGGTAACAAGCTGAGAATAGGGGCACTCCCTTTAAGAGTGTGCTCCTAATCTCAGCTCGTTACCTGTATAAAAGACACCTGGGAGCCAGAAATCTTTCTGATTGAGAGGGGGTCAAATACTTATTTCCCTCATTAAAATGCAAATCAATTTATAACATTCGTTTTTCTGGATTTTTTTGTTGTTATTCTGTCTCTCACTGTTCAAATAAACCTACCATTAAAATTATAGACTGATAATTTCTTCGTCAGTGGGCAAACGTACAAAATCAGCAGGGGAACAAATACTTTTTCCCCTCACTGTAGATCAACAGTTATGGTGTCTTTGATTCATTATTTCTCAAATACAGTGGGGAAAAAAAGTATTTAGTCAGCCACCAATTGTGCAACTTCTCCCACTTAAAAAGATGAGAGAGGCCTGTAATTTTCATCATAGGTACACGTCAACTATGACAGACAAATTGAGGAAAAAAAATCCAGAAAATTACATTGTAGGATTTTTTATGAATTTATTTGCAAATTATGGTGGAAAATAAGTATTTGGTCACCTACAAACAAGCAAGATTTCTGGCTCTCACAGACCTGTAACTTCTTCTTTAAGAGGCTCCTCTGTCCTCCACTCGTTACCTGTATTAATGGCACCTGTTTGAACTTGTTATCAGTATAAAAGACACCTGTCCACAACCTCAAACAGTCACACTCCAAACTCCACTATGGCCAAGACCAAAGAGCTGTCAAAGGACACCAGAAACAAAATTGTAGACCTGCACCAGGCTGGGAAGACTGAATCAGCAATAGGTAAGAAGCTTGGTTTGAAGAAATCAACTGTGGGAGCAATTATTAGGAAATGGAAGACATACAAGACCACTGATAATCTCCCTCGATCTGGGGCTCCACGCAAGATCTCACCCAGTGGGGTCAAAATGATCACAAGAACGGTGAGCAAAAATCCCAGAACCACACGGGGGGACCTAGTGAATGACCTGCAGAGAGCTGGGACCAAAGTAACAAAGCCTACCATCAGTAACACACAACGCCGCCAGGGACTCAAATCCTGCAGTGCAAAACGTGTCCCCCTGCTTAAGCCAGTACATGTCCAGGCCCGTCTGAAGTTTGCTAGAGTGCATTTGGATGATCCAGAAGAGGATTGGGAGAATGTCATATGGTCAGATGAAACCAAAATAGAACTTGACGTGTTTGGAGGACAAAGAATGCTGAGTTGCATCCAAAGAACACCATACCTACTGTGAAGCATGGGGGTGGAAACATCATGCTTTGGGGCTGTTTTTCTGCAAAGGGACCAGGACGACTGATCCGTGTAAAGGAAAGAATGAATGGGGCCATGTATCGTGAGATTTTGAGTGAAAACCTCCTTCCATCAGCAAAGGCATTGAATATGAAACGTGGCTGGGTCTTTCAGCATGACAATGATCCCAAACACACCGCCCGGGCAACGAAAGAGTGGCTTCGTGAAGAAGCATTTCAAGGTCCTGGAGTGGCCTAGCCAGTCTCCAGATCTCAACCCCATAGAAAATCTTTGGAGGGAGTTGAAAGTCCGTGTTGCCCAGCGACAGCCCCAAAACATCACTGCTCTAGAGGAGATCTGCATGGAGGAATGGGCCAAAATACCAGCAACAGTGTGTGAAAACCTTGTGAAGACTTACAGAAAACGTTTGACCTGTGTCATTGCCAACAAAGGGTATATAACAAAGTATTGAGAAATGTTTGTTATTGACCAAATACTTATTTTCCACCATAATTTGCAAATAAATTCATAAAAAATCCTACAATGTGATTTTCTGGATTTTCTTTTCTCATTTTGTCTGTCATAGTTGATGTGTACCTATGATGAAAATTACAGGCCTCTCTCATCTTTTTAAGTGGGAGAACTTGCACAATTGGTGGCTGACTAAATACTTTTTCCCCCACTGTATGCTTTTAGATACAAATGTCAAATATATGTCAAAAATCCTTCCTCCAAAAGGACCATTCTATGGATTACATTTCGTGACAATCTAAAAAAACAAAATCGCAGTCCTTTTTTGTTGTAGTTTCATTAGGAATCACCCACTTGTCACACGGAATAAGTCACAAAAAAAAAGTTAACACCAACAACATCTGCCGTTCATCTAGGCTAGGCCCCATACTTCACCGTAAAAAGTAGACTCAGAGTGAAATCATTATTTACGTTAATAGTAGCCAAATCTGCCAAGACCGTTCATTATTGGCTCCAACCGATTTGCCCACTGCCACATTTGATAGAGCCAACAAAGGAAGCCTTGGAAGATTTGGTTACTATTAGATCAAATTTCATTCGTCACATACACAGTTCACAGCAGGTATAAAAGGTGCAGCAAATGTATTGTGCTTTAAAAAAAAAAATATATATATATATATAAATATATCTTTAATTTTATTTAACCTTTATTTAACTAGGCAAGTCAATTAAAAAAAAATCTTATTTACAATGAAGGCCTACCAAGAGGCAAAAGGCCTCCTGCGAGGACTGGGGCTGTAGGACAAAAACACACAAGAGACACCTAAGACAACAACACAGCTAGCTAGCTCAGCTAGCTGTGTTGTTGTCTTAGGTCATCAGTCAATAACAATAATAACAATAAAAAGAGTCAAGTCAAAAATAACAAGTAATAGAAGTAATGAGAGATAGTATGCATAGTAATAATGGACTGTATTTACAAATATCAAGTGGGTAGTGACGTGGAACTGTCTTTAAGTGGGAAGTTACTCCGTATGTCTATGATGATGTCATGTTGCTGAATCTACCTTTAAAGTGGCAGTCTGATATCTGAAAAGTTATAATCTTCAAGAATCAATGGCTGTGTGTCATGAATTTATAAATCCAAAAATGGATGTACACTCACAGGAGGGCATCTGTCACCATGATTCAAAGCTGTCACGACAGGGCCACATTTGAAAAGCTCCTCCATATCAAAAGATGACAATTTAGAAGAGTGCATTAAGGAATTAAAAATGAATATGTAATGAACTACGCAAAAAGAGAGGGAGAGAGAAAAAGAGCGAGCGAGAGGAGGGCGTGCACAGATATACGAGGTCTTTTGAATAAATCAACAGCTAACTGACTCCTTTCATCATTTCAGGGTCAACTCTCAGGGAAGAGAAAGTGCTGGGCAGCCATCAAGTCCATTTCATTCCAGACCTTGAGTCAGTGCAGCTCTGAAAGAGCTAATTGATGCTCCTATAACAGCCATAGGCCCATCCAGGAACAGGATGTTATGTAATATAAATATATATGTAAGATTGTGTTGTGAGAAACGGTAGATGGCGCTTGACTATCTCCTCTGGAGTCCCCCTGACAACAGTACATTAGCCATTCCTGTCCCCATGTGTTATTGGCTAAGGGAGTCACGCGAGATTAGAGGCGAGGACGGCACTGGGCTGCTCTCCGGTCGACTGGCTGTGTGACACTGATGGTCCGGTAGCGCCGTGGGGCACAAACGTCTGCCTAGGCCAGCGCTGCAGTCACTCAACTCACCCATTGAGGACACTGAGGGGAGGAACCTCCCAGCACTGCCTAAATGTCTATCCTGCTGCACCCTCTGTAAGACCACTATGTGCTCTTATTTACTCACAACACACTAGACTTTCTGTAACCTCTGCTCGGTGCAAGGCCACTGGCCATCGGCCTCTTTCACATTGACCACGTTTACATGAACACCAATGTCCCGTTTTTATTCGGGATACTCAAGTATTCTGTTTTTAAGTAAATACATATAAACATATCCTGTTTACAATAACCCGAAAATGCTTGTATCCTGGTTATGAGAAACCCGGATAAGATGCCTGGGATAACCTGATCTTAGACGGGATACTGTGGCATGTAAACATCTTATCCCGTTTACTGTTGTTTGCCGTGGTCTGCGCAGGCTCAGTTTCGCATATCATGGGTGTTGTGTGATGTTTTCATCTGACTTTCAAACAAATCACTTCAAAAAGTAGGCTACCTGCGCAGTTCGATCCACCATAATAATTCCATAATAATAGTTTCGCTGATACTCCGTACTGGACCGTATAGTCTACTGGCTTAGGCTACTTTCATCCCTAATTTAGGTACAATTCTGCTTATAATGTCCTACATTTGGTAGGCCATTTGTTGGTCAACTACAGTTAGATAAATGCAGCTTCTCTTGTCATAACTTGTTGCCCTACGGCGGGGGGGATTGGGTAGAATCTAAAGGGAGACTCGGGGGATGGATGGGTGGGACGGGGACTGATACACAACCTCAGTTGCTGGGTGGGATGGGAAAGGGTGGGAGGCATGCTTTCTTCAGGTTAAGCGAGGTGGGAAGCATGGTTTGCTGGTGGGGAGGGAGGGAGGATGGTGGGAATGGGTCGGGGTGATCTTCATATGCATATTATTATTAATTTTTTGTACCTGTAGGAATATTCATTTTTATTCATGGATACAGGGATACTCCTGAGCAGGATATCAAAATGTGCATGTCAACAGCTTATCCAGAATAAGACGTTAAGCAGGATATGAGCTACTACAGTGCCTTGCAAAAGTATTCATCCCCCTTGGCGTTTTTCCTATTTTGTTGCATTACAACCTGTAATTTAAATGGAATTTTATTTGGATTTCATGTAATGGACATAGACAAAATAGTCAAAATCGATAAATAACAGAAAAGTGGTGCGTGCATATGTATTCACCCACTTTGCTATGAAGCCCCTAAATAAGATCTGGTGCAACCAATTACCTTCAGAAGTCAGATAATTAGTTAGTCTACCTGTGTGCAATCTACATTGAGGGAAACAAGTATTTGATCCCCTGCTGATTTTGTACGTTTTCCCAATGACAAAGAAATGATCAGTCTATAATTTTAAAGGTAGGTTTATTTCAACAGTGAGAGACAGAATAACAACAACAAAATCCAGAAAGACTAATGTCAGAAATGTTATAAATTGATTTGCATTTTAATGAGGGAAATAAGTATTTGACCCCCTCTCAATCAGAAAGATTTTTGGCTCCCAGGTGTTTTCTATACAGGTAACGAGCTGAGATTAGGAGCACACTCTTAAAGGGAGTGCTCCTAATCTCAGCTCGTTACCTGTATAAAAGACACCTGTCCACAGAAGCAATAAAATCAGATTCCAAACTCTCCACCATGGCCAAGACCAAAGAGCTCTCCAAGGATGTCAGGGACAAGATTGTAAACCTACACAAGGCTGGAATGGGCTACAAGACCATCGCCAAACAGCTTGGTGAGAAGGTGACAGTTGGTGCGATTATTTGCAAATGGAAGAAACACAAAAGAACTGTCAATCTCCCTCGGCCTGGGGCTCCATGCAAGACCTCACCTCGTGGAGTTGCAATGATCATGAGAACGGTGAGGAATCAGCCCAGAACTACACGGGAGGATCTTGTCAATGATCTCAAAGCAGCTGGGACCATAGTCACCAAGAAAACAATTGGTAACACACTACGCCGTGAAGGACTGAAATCCTGCAGCGCCCGCAAGGTCCCCCTGCTCAAGAAAGCACATATACAGGCCCATCTGAAGTTTGCCAATTAACATATGAATGATTCAGAGGAGAACTGGGTGAAAGTGTTGTGGTCAGATGAGACAAAAACCGAGCTCTTTGGCATCAACTCAACTTGCCGTGTTTGGAGGAGGAGGAATGCTGCCTATGACCCCAAGAACACCATCCCCACCGTCAAACATGGAGGTGGAAACATTATGCTTTTTTTCTGCTAAGGGGACAGGACAACTTCACCGCATCAAAGGGACGATGGACGGGGCCATGTACCGTCAAATCTTGGGTGAGAACCTCCTTACCTCAACCAGGGCATTGAAAATGGGTTGTGGATGGGTATTCCAGTATGACAATGACCCAAAAAAAACAGCCAAGGCAACAAAGGAGTGGCTCAAGAAGAAGCACATTAAGGTCCTGGAGTGGCCTAGCCAGTCTCCAGACCTTAATCCCATAGAAAATCTGTGGAGGGAGCTGAAGGTTCGAGTTGCCAAAAGTCAGCCTCAACCTTAATGACTTGGAGAACATCTGCAAAGAGGAGTGGGACAAAATCCCTCCTGAGATGTGTGCAAACCTGGTGGCCAACTACAAGAAACGTCTGACCTCTGTGATTGCCAACAAGTACTAAGTCATGTTTTGCAGAGGGGTCAAATACTTATTTCCCTCATTAAAGTGCAAATCAATTCATAACACTTTTGACATGCGTTTTTCAGGATTTTTTTGTTGTTATTCTGTCTCTCACTGTTCAAATAAACCTACCATTAAAATGATAGACTGATCATGTCTTTGTCAGTGGGCAAACGTACAAAATCAGCAGGGGATCAAATACTTTTTTCCCTCACTGTATATACATATACACACACACACACACACACACACACACACACACACACACACATATAAATATATATATATATACACATATATATATACACACATACACAGTGGGGAGAACAAGTATTTGATACACTGCCGATTTTGCAGGTTTTCCGACTTACAAAGCATGTAGAGGTCTGTAATTTTTATCATAGGTACACTTCAACTGTGAGAGACGGAATCTAAAACAAAAATCAAGAAAATCACATTGTATGATTAAGTAATTAATTTACATTTTATTGCATGACATAAGTATTTGATACATCAGAAAAGCAGAACTTAATATTTGGTACAGAAACCTTTGTTTGCAATTACAGAGATCATACGTTTCCTGTAGGTCTTGACCAGGTTTGCACACACTGCAGCAGGGATTTTGGCCCACTCCTCCAGATCCTTCAGGTTTCGGGGCTGTCGCTGGGCAATACGGACTTTCAGCTCCCTCCAAAGATGTTCTATTGGGTTCAGGTCTGGAGACTGGCTAGGCCACTCCAGGACCTTGAGATGCTTCTTACGGAGCCACTCCTTAGTTGCCCTGGCTGTGTGTTTCGGGTCGTTGTCATGCTGGAAGACCCAGCCACGACCCATCTTCAATGCTCTTACTGAGGGAAGGAGGTTGTTGGCCAAGATCTCCCGATACATGGCCCCATCCATCCTCCCCTCAATACGGTGCAGTCGTCCTGTCCCCTTTGCAGAAAAGCATCCCCAAAGAATGATGTATCCACCTCCATGCTTCACGGTTGGGATGGTGTTCTTGGGGTTGTACTCATCCTTCTTCTTCCTCCAAACACAGTGAGTGGAGTTTAGACCAAAAAGCTCTATTTTTGTCTCATCAGACCACATGACCTTCTCCCATTCCTCCTCTGGATCATCCAGATGGTCATTGGCAAACTTCAGACGGGCCTGGACATGCGCTGGCTTGAGCAGGGGGACCTTGCGTGCGCTGCAGGATTTTAATCCATGACGGCGTAGTGTGTTACTAATGGTTTTCTTTGAGACTGTGGTCCCAGCTCTCTTCAGGTCATTGACCAGGTCCTGCCGTGTAGTTCTGGGCTGATCCCTCACCTTCCTCATGATCATTGATGCCCCACAAGGTGAGATCTTGCATGGAGCCCCAGACCGAGGGTGATTGACCATCATCTTGAACTTCTTCAATTTTCTAATAATTGCACCAACAGTTGTTGCCTTCTCACCAAGCTGCTTGCCTATTGTCCTGTAGCCCATCCCAGCCTAGTGCAGGTCTACAATTGTATCCCTGATGTCCTTACACAGCTCTCTGGTCTTGGCCATTGTGGAGAGGTTGGAGTCTGTTTGATTGAGTGTGTGGACAGGTGTCTTTTATACAGGTAACGAGTTCAAACATGTGCAGTTAATACAGGTAATGAGTGGAGAACAGGAGGGCTTCTTAAAGAAAAACTAACAGGTATGTGAGAGCTGGAATTCTTACTGGTTGGTAGGTGATCAAATACTTATGTCATGCAATAAAATGCAAATGAATTACTTAAAAATCATACAATGTGATTTTCTGGATTTTTTTTTGATTCCGTCTTTCACAGTTGAAGTGTACCTATGATAAAAATGACAGACCTCTACATGCTTTGTAAGTAGGAAAACCTGCAAAATCGGCAGTGTATCAAATACTTGTTCTCCCCACTGTATATACACACACACATATTTTATTTTATTTTACTCTGATTCAAAAATGCTAATTAGCATCAAAGTATACATCACACCAGGGTAAGCATAAATGAAATACAGACCTTATATTAAGTGTTTCTAAAATCCCCTACGGGAAAAAGTAATGGTGGAAAAAACAATTGGAAGCATTTCCCTGTTTGACCGCTAGATTATGCATATTATGACTCATACTGTGGAATTATCTGCCGATAGCGGTAAAAGGCCAATATCGGCCGATAATGTCGGTGACCTGATATATCGGTCGGCCTCTAAAACGAATACTTTGAAACTGACAAACGATGACCAAAACAATTCTCCCTTATCCCTTGTTACTTACATGAAATGGACAAAAGACACCCGCTCTCTCTTCCAATCTCCAAAAAAACTGATGAAATTCAGTACAAAAACAGGACACCCATATCCATCTCTCACATCGTGCCGTTCGAAACACACCAAGATTTAAATAGGCTACTACCCCCATCTCAGATAGATACATAACAAAACACCACCCAGTCTCTCCTTTTCTCTCACCTAAAACCACTCAAGTCTATTACTCCAGGACAGCATGCCCCCTGCAATGTGTGTACAAGAGTGACAGACTGAGTGTGGGTGTGTTTTTGTTTGTTTGCGAGCGCAGTGTGATGGACTGGAAGGGTGACTGAGGCTCCCTGAGAGCTCCCTGTGCTGTTCCACTGGGGAGCAATTTGTCTGACCTGCTGAGTTTACCCCCAGGAGAGTTAACACATTTAACCACTGCCCCGGCTAGCAGATTGCTGATTTCTCTCTGGCAGCGTTCTCTCCTCCTCATTCACCCGAGGATTTGGGAGTCTGTGCTCCCCATCTACAATGCTGGGTATGACTAAATAGGCCTAAAATGTTAGATGCAACAGTGGGTAGGATAAACCTATCCAATCATTAAGCCTATCATCAGTGCTCATGAGGGAGATGAAATGCAGATGGAAAGCCATTTCCAAAATATTGCACGCCGGGCAAATGCAGGAGAAACCCTGAACCTGACCTTTGACCACCTGCTGTACAGTGAGGGCACTAGGTCCTCAGTATGGGTCCTCAAACACCCTACAGTTCTGTGTACTGTCGTGCATGCATGCGTGTCGCTCTGTCTAGGCAGATTGCCTATGGGCTGCTTGCATTTTTTTTCATTATATATACATTTTTTCAATTCATCATTGCAGTTCCAGCACGAGACAACATTCTAGGTCACGGTACCCCTCTGATAGTCCTGCCGTGAGAGTCTTTTTCCCACTCACAACACAACTCCAAAAGGTGTGTCCGTAGCTTGCAGGCATAGGAAAAATTGGTGGGAAATGTTGTCCAACAGGTCACACACAATCTCCTGTGTGATAGGGAAAACAAAACATCTCTTCCCACCCTACTATGTTCTTCACAATTTAATGGAAATATACCAACCTTGTCAAAACACAAGGTTTGTGAATGTGCTTTGCTAACTAGCGTACCTTCGATAACATCAAAAGTTTGATACAATATAAGCTACATTTGTCATGTCACCCCCACTCACGACAGCAGTATGTTGACCTTAGAATGGATGTCCCAACTCCCAAGCACAGCGATACCACAATGGAACAGCTATCATAAACCACGTTTCCGTCCAGTTTTTATGGCAGTAAAGTCACATCATATATTTTAAAGAATTTTGACAGCTGTGATGGAAACAGGACATTTTGGTACAAATTTATAAATGCTGTTAGAACATTTGTTCGTTCGACATGGTGGGATCTTTTTGTGCCTGTAAAATTAATTAAGCGAGAAATGGTGGTGGTTTCGCCTTTATGTGCAAATATTGATATAACAACCATCATATCGAAGTAAACTTGGAGTCAGGCGATGATATGGTGTATGTTGTCCTCCCACTACAACTTGGGAAACCATGCAGGTTATCAGGCTACAGATGAAATAGTCATGATGAACTTCACAGGGTGGTGAAAGTGCACGGTGATCTTGATGCTCCTTTCCAATAAATATTGAGGGTCTTATTATGATGATCGATGCTTGACAAATAAAAATACTCTCGCTGTTATCCATAATAATCTCATCATGTAGACTAGTCCACCCGCACAGCGTCTGCCAGCTGTTGGCTAGAGCGCACGTGCCAAGACCAGAGTAGGCACATTTGCTATTTAATGCAACAGTTTGTGACAAAACAAATCAGTACAGTTGAAAATGCGATTGAAACACATTGAACTTTCGATTTTTATTCGGTACATGAAAACTTAAGCGAAAAAGTACATTTTGTGTGCACTGTCATCATGCACTGATTTGTATCTGCAACAAGTCAATTTGGTGGAAAGACACCACTGTTTTCTATATGCGGATTTTAGAATATTTGCATGTAAATCTGTTGCCAATTGGATGGAAACCTAGCTACTATGGCTGAAAAAAAAGGAAGAACCATGAAGAAAAACAGAACAGAGCAGGTTTTTCTGTTCTCTTCTCTTCCAAATTAGCCCCATGGAATGTCTCTGTAGGGTAGGGTGCTAGTGACAGTGGAGGGAGGAAGGGGGGTATATGAAACACAGCATGGGTAAAGTAGCCTACCCCATGAGAGCCTAACCTCATGCTGAACCCAAAGCCACACCTTTAGACAGGGTCAACTGCTCAATATTTATCTACTCCTGTTACGGATACAGGTATCCTGTGTTTTTGTGTGTTCCTACTCTTTCTGCCCTAATCACAGGTGTCCTGTATGTTCCTGATTGGTGGTCGTTGAGGTGTCTGCTGATTGGACCAATCAGTGAACATTCCTGTTAATTGCACCACCTGTTATTCGTTTGTTCAATCACACATCCCATTTTTATAAAAACCAGACTTGTGTTTGTTGAGAGAGAGAGACTTTTTCCATATGTGAGTATGGACACGGTGGTGTCCTGTGTACCCACTAAGTTGTTGGTTACCCTATTGGTAACTTGGTTAGAGAGAGACTTTTTCCATATGTGAGTATGGACACGGTGGTGTCCTGTGTGTTGTGTACTCGCTAGTTGCTGATTACCCTGTTTAGTAGCTTTGTGTGTTTTTTTGGGAAAGGGGGGTTTAAGCTAGATGCCCTTGGGCGTACATTACCCGTAGGAAGAAATCTGTCTATAAACACCAGTTAGACCTGAGCGGACCACCCACTGTATTTTTGTATGGTAGCAGTAGCCTAGCGGTTCTTTAGGCAGGCTAGATCAGTTTAGGGGGTTTTACACTATTGTTTCGTTTCTTGGGTCCTGCTCAGCCCTTTTTCCCAAACCCTTACCGTGTGTTCATAAATAAACACTTTGTGTTTGACGGTAGTTCATGGTAGTTGTGTCTTATTTGTTCTCACTATTCCATGCCACACTTATAATTTACATGAATTTATGTTACGGGTCTCATGTCCATCCCCCCTAGATGTTTAGAGCCACGGGGTTCGTAACATAAAGTGGGGGTTCGTCCGGGATTTTTCTATCCCATGCTACTCATGTAAATTAGTTAGTGTCTGGTTCAGTGTTGAGCTTAGCAGCTGTAACTACCTGTTTTTTTTGTGTGTTCAGTAGTCGACGGCTCGTGTTGCTAGTAGGATGGCTACTTTTGATGTGGAAGCATTCTTGGAAAACCCTACGTGGGAGATTTTTGAGAATTGTCGTAGAGTGGATCTACAGGCTTTGGCTGACCACTTTTCTGTACCCATACCGAGGGGTTTAGTGAAAGCAGAAGTTAGGGAAGTAGTGTTAGCGATATTGTTAAACGAGCGAGTGCTTGAGTTACACGCCGCCTGAGTCTGCTGCTCCTGTAGGGGATGTGGTTGCTGTTCCTGTAAGCCCATCAGTGTCTGAGGACGAGGCTAAGGCTCCAGCCACATTGCCCCGTTATGACCCACTCTCCCCACTGACTGACAGTGATGCCAGGATGGATGTCCGCTCGACACGGCTCCAAATAGAGGCGGAAGAGCGGGCACAAATCAGGCAAGACAAGCTGGAGATGCGTAAAATGGAACTAGAGGCAGAACAGGAGACGCGTAAGATAGAACAGGAGACGCGTAAGCTAGAGGCAGAACAGGAGACGCGTAAGATGGAACTGGAGACGCGTAGGCTTGATCAAGAACTGGAGACGCGTAAGATGGAACTGGAGACGCGTAGGCTTGATCAAGAACTGGAGACGCGTAAGATGGAACTGGAGATGCGTAAAATGGAACTAGAGGCAGAAACAGCGAGGTTAGTCTCTGCTCATACTATGCCTGCTAGTGAGCCAGCCTCACCAGCGGTGTCGTCTGCTATATTTGATATTAGTAGACAGATCACCTTGGTACCTGTGTTTAGGGAGTCAGAGGTTGATTCCTATTTCAGTGTGTTTGAGCGTATAGCGGTAGCATTGAAATGGCCCGACGAGGTATGGTGCCTATTACTTCAGTGTAAGCTAACAGGTAAAGCCCAAGAGGTTCTGGCAGCGCTACCTCTTGAAGACAGTTTGAATTATGAAGGGGTCAAAGCTACTGTTCTTCGTGCCTATGAGCTTGTTCCTGAGGCATATCGACAGAGATTTAGGTCTCATAAAAAGTCTCCTACTCAGACTTATGTGGAGTTTGCTAGAGACAAAGGAAATCTGTTTGACAAATGGCACAGTGCAAGTAAGGTAACTGATTTTAACTCTCTACGGGAGTTAATCTTGTTAGAAGAGTTTAAAAATTGCTTACCGGACGCATTGTAGTTTATCTGAACGAACAGAAAGTATCCTCACTGTCGGAGCGTCTGTTTTGGCAGACGAGTTTGTGTTGACGCATAAGAGCGTGTTTTTCGGCTCGTACGGAGAGCAGGGCTGCAGAGTTGCTAACTTTTAGTCCTAGTCGACCAGCAGTACATCCAGCACGCCCAAAAGATGTGCGTCACTGTTTCTATTGTCATAAGGTGGGACATATAGTTAATGATTGCTTTCTGCTAAAACGCAAGCCGGGGATGACTCAGCACGCCAGGCCGCCAACGGGTGTTGGGCTGATTAAATGCGGTTGTCAGGCGGAATCAAGACAGAAGCCTCATAGTGAATGTGGTTTGAAAGTCCCTGTCCCAGATCACAGTTATGAACCGTTCATTTTTGAGGGGTTTGTTTCTATATCAGATGACGAGCGTCTCAGCGTCCAGTTAGAATCCTCAGAGATACTGGTGCGGCGCAGTCGTTCATACTAGCTGATGTGTTGCCCTTGTCTAATAATACATATTGTGGTTCCAGTGTGTTAGTACAAGGAATTGAAATGGGTTTCGTCCCAGTGCCATTGCACTTTGTGAACGTACACTCTGAGTTAGTCAGTGGATTGTTCAGAGTGGGCGTACGTCCTATGTTGCCAGTAAAAGGTGTGACATTTATAATGGGCAACGATATTGCCGGAGGAAAGGTAATACCCGTATTGGAGGTAATGGATAAAAGTGACCAGTCTCTCTCCGAGGAGCTGGCACAAGGTTATCCAGATGTGTTCCCCGCTTGTGCTGTCACACGTGCTCAAGCACGACAAGTGGGTGAAGTGATAGATTTGTCAGACACGATTCTATTCAGAGAGTGTGACCCAGAGGATAGTTCGAGTGCTACCTCTGGTAAGCTGGTGCAGTCTGACCAACAGCCCAGAGAAAGGAAGAAGGATGTGGAACTTGTTGCTGAAGCAATACAGTTACCAGTTACTCGTGAGCAGCTGATCGCTAACCAACAGGTTGACATTAGCCTGGCTAAATGTTTTTCTAGTGTTGTCTCAAAAGGCGAGCTAAAGAAGAAAAACATGGCATACTTCATTGATGGTAATCTCCTCATGCGTAAATGGACATCCCATGTTGGCTGGCGGAGATTGGAATGCTGTTTACCAAATAGTGATTCCTACAGCCTTTCGACAAAATGTTTTATCCCTCGCTCATGATCACCAGTGGTCCGGACATCTGGGAGTCACCAAGACTTATGATCGTGTTTTGCGACATTTCTTTTGGCCTGGTTTAAAACAAGATGTGGCTCAGTTCTGTCGGACTTGCCACACCTGTCAAGTAGTTGGGAAACCGAACCAGGTTATTTCCCCGCGCCTCTTTGTCCCATACCGGCCATAGGTGAACCATTCGAACATGTGATGGTTGATTGTGTTGGACCATTACCAAAAACAAAATCTGGTAACCAGTTTATGTTGACAATTATGTGTGTGGCCACCAGGTACCCAGAGGCCATTCCTCTGCGAAGGATTACTGCTCCGGTGGTGAGTAAAGCGTTGATCAAATTCTTCTCAACTTTTGGATTACCTAAGGTGATACAAACTGATCAGGGTACGAATTTCCTTTCTAAACTTTTCAAACAAGTGTTAAAATCCTTGTCAGTTACACACCGTGTGTCAAGCGCATATCACCCAGAGTCTCAGGGTGCGCTTGAACGTTGGCATCAGACCCTGAAGTCTATGCTCCGTAAATATTGTTTGGAATCTGAGAAGATTGGGATGAGGGAGTTCCTCTAGTGTTGTTTGCTGTCCGTGAGACAGTACAGGAATCCCTAGGGTTCAGCCCAGCTGAACTGGTGTTTGGACACACCATGAGAGGACCTATGAAAGTCCTTAAGGATCAGTTTTTGTCACAAGAGTTGTGTGTGAAAGAAAATGTGTTGGACTACGTTAGTCGCTTTCGTGAGCGCCTACATGCTGCCTGTGCTCTAGCAAAGGAAGCGCTGTCTTCCTCACAGAAACGGATGAAACGACACTATGACACACAGGCTGTTTCTCGTTCACTGCAGCCAGGTGACCGAGTTCTTGTGTTGTTGCCTGTGCCAGGAGCGTCATTGTCAGCACGTTTCGCTGGTCCTTATGTCATTGAAAAAGAAACTAACTGAAACTGACTATGTGATACAGACTCCCTGATAGAAAACGCCAATCTCGTGTGTGCCACGTTAACATGTTGAAGACATACCACAACAGACCCGTTACTCAGGTAGACAGTCCAGAGAAACTGGCCGAGTCGGCTGTCTCTGTTGCTGCTACGGCTGTAGTGGGAGGTCATGTTAATGATGTGGACGGAGATGGTTTGGAGTTGCGCAATACTCAGCAGCAGTGTGCTAGATTGCCCAATTCAGAGATGCTGCTGTCTCTCCCCGTCAAGCCTGATTCATTTAACGGACAGACAGTCAGATGATATTGTGAGACTATTACACAGCTTTCCATGTCTTTTTAATGATGTTCCTACATGTACAAATGTGTTAGAACATGACATTAATGTTGGAAACGCTGCACCTATCAAGCAACATCCTTATCGTGTCAACGTCGCTAAGAGAAAGATAATGAGGGGTGAGGTCGGTTATTTGCTGGAGAATAACCTGGCTATGCCAAGTTCAAGTCCTTGGAGTTCTCCGTGCATTCTGGTTCCTAAACCTGATGGGACATCCAGATTATGTACGGACTATCGGAAAGTCAATGCGGTCACAGTGCCCGACTCGTTCCGTTACCCAGACTGGATGACTGTATTGATACTGTTGGTGCTGCTACTTATGTAACCAAATTAGATCTTCTAAAGGTTACTGGCAGGTGCCGTTAACCCCACGTGCCTCCGACATCTCTGCCTTTGTGACCCCAGATCACTTCCTACAATATGCTGTCATGGCATTTGGGATGCGGAACGCACCAGCCACTTTCCAACGCCTGGTTAACACAGTATTGGCTGGAGTTCCTAATTGTAGTGCTTACCTTGATGATCTGGTCATTTATTCAACTGAGTGGTCTGATCATGTTAACACTCTAAGGGTAGTGTGTGAACGTCTAGCAACCGCTTCTCTAACCCTGAACTTAGCAAAGTGCGAGTTTGGGAAGGCTACTGTTACTTATCTTGGTAAACAGGTCGGCCATGGTCAGGTGCGCCCTGTAGATGCCAAGGTCTCAGCTATAAACGCATTTCCCGCACCTACCACCAGAAGAGAGCTACGCCGTTTTTAGGGATGGTTGGCTACTACCGTAGTTTCTGTAAAAATTTCTCTGCGGTAGTTGCTCCATTAACGGATTTGCTCAGTCCGGCGAGAAAATTTGTATGGTCTGAAGATTGTTGTACTGCTTTCAACACTGCTAAAGCACTCTTGTGTAGTACTCCTGTTCTTGCTGCGCCAGATTTTGAGCGGCCGTTTAAACTGGAGGTAGATGCAAGTGCCAGAGGTGCTGGTGCTGTTCTACTGCAGCAAGACCAGAGTGGAGTGGACCATCCTGTCTGTTATTTTCACGGAAATTTAACAAATGTCAGACAAACTATTCCACCATTGAACAAGAAGCTCTAGCTTTGTTGTTAGCTCTGCAGTACTTTGAAGTTTATGTTGGTTCCAGTGCATTACCAGTGGTAGGTATACTGACCATAACCCCTTAGTTTTTCTCCACCGGATGTACAACCAGAACCAACGCCTTATGCGTTGGGCACTTGTCGTGCAAAATTATAATTTGGAGATCCGCCACAAAAAGGGGTTAGATAATGTGTTGGCAGATGCTTTGTCTCGTGTGTAATGATCTAGGTTTTTTTTTGTTATCCCGATAGGATGATTTGTGAATTTGGGTGTTGTGATAGTCAATGCGTGTGTCGCAAACCATTTTGGTTTGCTCTTTTAAGGGTGGGAGTGTTACGGATACAGGTATCCTGTGTTTTTGTGTGTTCCTACTCTTTCTGCCCTAATCACAGGTGTCCTGTATGTTCCTGATTGGTGGTCGTTGAGGTGTCTGCTGATTGGACCAATCAGTGAACATTCCTGTTAATTGCACCACCTGTTATTCGTTTGTTCAATCACACATCCCATTTTTATAAAAACCAGACTTGTGTTTGTTGAGAGAGAGAGACTTTTTCCATATGTGAGTATGGACACGGTGGTGTCCTGTGTACCCACTAAGTTGTTGGTTACCCTATTGGTAACTTGGTTAGAGAGAGACTTTTTCCATATGTGAGTATGGACACGGTGGTGTCCTGTGTGTTGTGTACTCGCTAGTTGCTGATTACCCTGTTTAGTAGCTTTGTGTGTTTTTTGGGAAAGGGGGTTTAAGCTAGATGCCCTTGGGCGTACATTACCCGTAGGAAGAAATCTGTCTATAAACACCAGTTAGACCTGAGCGGACCACCCACTGTATTTTTGTATGGTAGCAGTAGCCTAGCGGTTCTTTAGGCAGGCTAGATCAGTTTAGGGGGTTTTACACTATTGTTTCGTTTCTTGGGTCCTGCTCAGCCCCTTTTTCCCAAACCCTTACCGTGTGTTCATAAATAAACACTTTGTGTTTGACGGTAGTTCATGGTAGTTGTGTCTTATTTGTTCTCACTATTCCATGCCACACTTATAATTTACATGAATTTATGTTACGGGTCTCATGTCCATCCCCCTAGATGTTTAGAGCCACGGGGTTCGTAACAACTCCACTCTTCCTCTCACTCTTTCCTCAGCTTTTGAAGTACAGTCAGTTATGTCAGTGTGGGCCTGGTTTCAATGGTCTTGTTTTGAGTTTACGTTTTTTATTCATTTTACATATAATCCTTTGCCTTTTCAGAAGTCAGTGGAGACTTCACAAAAGCTAGGCTATTCAACAACTCTTAAAAAGGGTAGCCTAACACCCATTCCAAAGTCCCAAATGGATTAACAGCCCACCTTTACAGCCATGATGCAAAACTCAGCTAATTGTCACCATTACAAACCAGTGCAGGGTGACAAAGAGCTCACTAGAAAGTTTAAAAATGGGATAGACAAATGAGCTGGGTCAGATAAGAGGGAACAGTGTGAAGAGCGGTGGGGCCGGGATTTGATCACATGCAGAGGAGATTGCATGTGTGCAGAGGGCAGCGCCGTTAACCCTAAATGCTTAACCAACCTCAGGCACTAGTGTAATCTTTCTTAAAGGAAGTGAACAGTGCCACACAGCACTTAAACCCTCATGGATTGTCTGAAAATCTACTAATCTAATTAGATAACCCAAATGTGCAGCAGACTTAGCAAAATATTGGCAGGGCGCTGCCCCTCCCACATTGAACACTAGGATTATCCCCACTTTCTTTACAGTAATCACATTCTTAAATGGTATTCCCAGACACTTGCAGAGGGGATCATTTAATTCACTGGTGAGTACATGCACTTGCCATTAGACATAATATTACTTTCCAACTGCAATTGTTGCTTTGGGGTTTCACTAGCCAAGTCACTCGAACAAGCAGCATAGCTAAAGCTTGTGGTCGAGTTGACGGTTCATTGACAATATGGTAAAACAATGTTCAACCAACCTTAAATTGGTGATACTTCCTTTATTCTCAATTCTGAAGGCACCAGTGTCTTATTAATGGCTGTTTCCAGTTGCAACTCCAAAAACCACATGTAGAAGATTACAGCGCGTTACACAATGGGACCAAAACATAAGTGGATTTAATATATTTCTGAATATTTCCTGCTTATCGGAGTTCCACCTGCAACTGGACATTGGTGCCTTCCAAATCAAGAAAGTATCGCCAAGGTAGGTTGAAAAACGTTCCCCTATCTATAATCCATCCTACACTAGAACCCTGTATGGAAGATGTAGCCATACATGGATCTAACTAGAGCTATGGTTTCATGAGCCAGTGGTCTAGTTGGAACAATGCTTCAAATATTGGAGGGGGGGACACAACAACAAATTTGGCAGGAGAAGTTCCGCCCCCATTCATTTTCAACGAGGGAAGGGCACGTGGAGAAATATAGGGGGATTGTGGGAAGGTGAGCGGTGAGAACCCTGCTAGTGGAGCGGTAGAAAAAGTTGAGCTCTACTCTACTATATGCACATTTCAAGCGAAGCGTTGTCAAAACCCACTGTTACAAGCATGTATTATCTTCCTGGTAACATACACTTCTCACAGAGATTGACTGAGGCAACAATTAAAGATGGAATCCGCATTAGGGGAAACAGCGCCACTGTCCACCCCAGCACCTTTGTTATTGTTTTGTGGATGAAAAGGAGGTGATGTGTGTCTAGCAGTGTGGTAAAAAAACAACATTGCAAAACATATTCTGCTGTCGCACGCATGCAATGATGTCCCCTAATGTAATATCCCAATCGGAAGTGGCAGATTCACCATTAAGGATTCCAGCTTTAATGCCTCCAGGTTCCCTTTGTGAAGTGTGGAACGACAAGCAAAACATGTACATTCACCAACACTCACCGGCATCATATTGGCGGCTTTGACTGTCAGAACGACGGGGGCATCAAATCAACAATGTCGAACTTGGAAAGGGGGAATTCGATGTCTTCTAGCTATCTGCTAACGATATCCAAAGTTATGGCTGGAGATTCTGTCCAGACGCGCCAACAGTTCGGTGATGAGAGGGCCAGCCCAGGCCTCGTCCTATGCAATACAATATAAAATGGATATGAGCTAACTACCTGCATACAGACTATGTGGCAGGCAGTGAGAAGTAACGTTACCTAGCTAGCTGGCTAACTAGTTAGGCCGGAGTGGGTCAGAGCTCAGTTAGTCTAACGTTACGGTAAACACTGACATCAACTCATCGAAACGTGGGCCTGGAGTTAACCTTATATTGAAGATGAATACAAAACATTGACACTACGGTTGCACCTTACTATATAGCTAGAGAGTTATCTACGTTAATGTTAGCATGGCTACTTTAACCTTTTACTGTAACTAGCTAACTAGCTATAGGCGATTAAGCTAGGTAGGTAACTAACGTTAGCTAATTAGTAGTGTCATACCATCAGTATCTTTGGTCAGACAGTGTGGAACTTAGCAAGCTAGCCAGTTAGACAGTTATCTAACGTTAGGCCCTCAGCAAGACCTAGCTAGCTACCTACCTATCTGCTGCTTGTTCTGCCATGCTAGCTAACGTAACGTTCGTTGCCAATTGTTTGTATCGTAGTTTTAACTGAAATTATAGGAGCGTTGGGTAGCGCTTAGCTAACGTTAGCACCTAGTTTTTGAATGTCAAACATGATTAGTCTTATTCAGGTGGATTGTTTACTAGCTAACGTTAGTGAATAGCTAATCTAACTTAGGTACCTAGTTATCGAGATAACATTAGCTAGCTTGCTAATCAGCTGATGAAACGATAGCTAGCTAGTAACGTTAACTAGCTACTGAAATAAACAACGAAAGCGTTACTTACAGATGTCAGAGATAATTCCTGTTCATTCTTGGTCGTCGTAGCCTATCTCAAGTGATTCAGGCCTAATGAAGCTACTGATACCTCTTACCAAGTAACCAAACGTACTAGCCCAATAAGATGCGGTCAAAGATTTTTTACAACTAACACAAGATAGACCAGGTCCTGAATCTTCTTCTTCCTCTTCTTCAGTGGGGTTTATCGGCGGCGGCATCCAACGTTATTGTGCATTACCGCCGCATACTGTACTGGAGTGTGGGCCAGAGACAGGGAGAAACTAATTCCTACCGTTGCTTTAAAAAAATATAATTTCCTGTATCCCCTTCTCCCTCATACTAGATCTCAGCCTCTCTCTTTCCCTCTGATACTGCCCACACCGTAGCAATACATGCTCCACAGTCTCTGTTTCCTGGCAATAATCACACTTTCCTGTTGGATGCTTTCCTATCACATTTAATGTCTTATTCAACTGGCTGTGTCCCACCCATAATCTTGTAAAAATAGCATCCTCTCTTCTGTCCCTTCCTGCCGTCCTCCCCTCCCGACTTTCTTCTGTACTTGAAATAAATGTCTGCCCTTAGTATCTCTATTCCACTGCTCCTGCCATCTCTGCACCATCACTGTCCTTATCATGCTTTTTGCCTCTGCCTTGCTCATTGAAACTACAACCTAAACATCCCTACTACTAAGTGCTTGTTTAGCCAGTACATCAAATCATATCAAATCAAATCATATTTGTCACATACACGTGTTTAGCAGATGTTATAGCGGGTGTAGCGAAATGCTTGTGCTTCTAGCTCCGACAGTGCAGTAATATCTAACAAGTAATATCTAACAATTTCACAACATATACCCAATACACACAAAACTAGTAAACAATGGAATTTAAGAAAATATACATATATGGACAAGCAATGACAGAGCGGCATGGACTAAGATACAGTAGAATATTATAGAATATAATGCAGTATATACATATGAGATGAGTAGTGCAAGATATGTAAACATTATTAAAGTGACTAGTGTTGCATTTCTTAAAGTGGCCAGTGATTTCAAAAGGCAGCAGCAGTCTCTAATGTGCTAGTGATGGCTATTTAACAGTCTTATGGCCTTGAGATAGAAGCTGTTTTTCATTCTCTCGGTCCCAGCTTTGATGCACCAGTACTGACCTCGCCTTCTGGATGATAGCGGGGTGAACAGGCAGTCTCGTCATTGTTGGTAATCAAGTCTACTACTGTTGTGTCGTCTGCAAACTTGATGATTGAGTTGTAGGCGTGCTTGGCCACGCAGTCATGGGTGAACAGGGAGTACAGGAGGGGGCTGAGCACACACCCTTTTAGGGCCCCAGTGTTGAGGATCAGCGAAGTGGAGATGTTGTTTCCTACCTTCACCACCTGGGGGCGGCCCGTCAGGAACTCCAGGACCCAGTTGCACAGGGCGGGGTTCAGACCCAGGGCCTCAAGCTTAATGATGAGCTTGGAGGGTACTATGGTGTTGAATGCTGAGCTATAGTCAATGAACAGCATTCTTACATAGGTATTCCTCTTGTCCAGATGGGATAGGGCAGTGTGCAGTGTGATGGCGATTGCATCGTCTGTGGATCTATTAGGGCGGTAAGCAAATTGAAGTGGGTCTAGGGGTGACAGGTAAGGTAGAGGTGATATGATCCTTGACTAGTCTCTCAAAGCACTTCATGATGACAGAGGTGAGTGCTACAGGGTGATAGTCATTTAGTTCAGTTACCTTTGCTTTCTTGGGTACATGAACAATGGTGGCCATCTTGAAGCATGTGGGAACAGCAGACTGGGAAAGGGAGAGATTGAATATGTCCATAAACACACCAGCCAGCTGGTCTGCGCATGCTCTGAGGACGCGGCTAGGGATGCCGTCTGGGCCGGCAGCCTTGCGGGGGTTAACATGCTTGGCTGGTTTTCCTTTTGTAGTCCGTGATAGTCTGTAGACCCTGCCACATACGTCTCATGTCTGAGCCGTTGAATTGCAACTCCACTTTGTCTCTATACTGATGTTTTGCCAGTTTAATTGCCTTGCGGAGTGAGTAGCTACACTGTTTGTATTCTGCGATATTCCCAGTCACCTTGCCATGGTTGAATGTGATGGTTCACGCTTTCAGATTTGCGCGAATGCTGCCATCTATCCATGGTTTCTGGTTAGGGTAGGTTTTAATAGTCACAGTGGGCACAACATCACCTATACACTTCCTGATAAACTCAGTCACCGTTTCAGTGTATTCGTCAAAATTATTTTCGGAAGCTATCCGGAACATATCCCAGTCCGCGTGATCAAAACTATCTTGAAGCGTGGATTCCGATTGGTCAGACCAGCGTTGAATAGTCCTTAGCACGGGTATTTCCTGTTTGAGTTTCTGCCTATAGGAAGGGAGGAGCAAAATAGAGTCGTGGTCAGATTTGCCGAAAGGAGGGCGGGGGAGAGCCTTATAACCATCCCGGAAGTTCGAATAGCAATGGTCGAGGATTTTGGCAGCGTGAGTACAACAGTCGATATGTTGATAGAACTTCGGAAGCCTAGTCCTCAAATTTGCTTTGTTAAAATCCCTGGCTACAATAAATGCAGCCTCAGGATATGTGGTTTCCAGTTTGCATAAAGTCCAGTGAAGTTCTTTGAGGGCCGTCGTGGTATCGGCTTGAAGGGGGATATACACGGCCGTGACTATAACCAAAGAAAATTCTCTTGGGAGATAATACGGTCGGCATTTGATTGTGAGGTATTCTAGGTCGGGTGAACAAAAGGACTCGAGTTCCTGAATGTTACCACAATTACACCATGAGTTGTTAATCATGAAACACACACCGCCCTTCTGCTTCCCGGAGAGATATTTATTCCTGTCTGCGCGATGAACTGAGAACCCCTCTGGCTAGACCGATTTCGACAGAATATCCCAAGAGAGCCATGTTTCCATGAAACAAAGTATGTTACAGGCCTTGATGTCTCTCTAGAAAGAAATCCTTGCCCGGAGTTCATCGATCTTGTTAACCAGAGACTGAACATTAGCGAGTAGTATACTTGGAAGTTGTAGGTGGTGTGCACGCCTCCTAAGTCGAACCAGCAGGCCGCTCCGAGTGCCTCTCCTCCGCCGGCGATGTTTTGGGTCAGCCGCTAGAATCAGTTCATTTGCCATGGGGAGAGCAAACAAAGGATCTGCTTCGGGAAAGTCGTATTCCTGGTCGTAATGCTGGTGAGTTACCGCCGCTCTGATATCCAATAGTTTTCCCCGGCTGTATGTAATGATACATACTTTCTGAGCTAATAATGTAAAAAATAATACATAAAAAAACAAAATACTGCAAAGTTTCCTAAGAACTAGTCGCGAGGCCACCATTTCGTCGGCGCCAGGTACATCAACTGCCTCGTTCCCCTCCACCCCCACATGGGCTGGGACCCAAGTAAATCTTATCTGTAGAGTCATTTGTCTAATCCTGCAATGGGTTTGTAGCACCTCATAAAGCAGGTATTGTCTGCTACGTGAGCTAAAGGACTGGAGACTCATCAAAACTACACATGAATCAGAGCAAATACTGTAACTACTCTGTCTGGCTTGACTTACTCCACCCACTACAAGGCCAACAGTATGGCCATCAGCTCCACCGTATATACAGCCAGATGATCTGTAATACGTTTCCTGACTGCCACCCCACATTCCTGCACTACAAATGCTGACCCAGTACGTCCTGTCCTTGGATCTTTTGAACCATCTGTGTAAATGGCCACAAAATCCTGATACACAGTATCCAGACATCTCTTGAACAAATCAGATGGATCAACACCCTCCCTATCTTTCTGTAGTCTCTACAACACTTCTAGATCAACTACTGGATGCGGGAGTAGCCATGGTCAGAGCCTGAATCATAGTGGGCAGAACAAGCAAGGAGGTGGGCAGAGCCAAACACAAGCTAGTGTGATCCTATTGGTGTGTTCTAGCATTTATTTTCATATTTTCATTAGGGAACGCCTACTATGTGAAGTGCGCGTGTGCAATACAGTGAGGGAAAAACGTTTTTGATCCCATGCTGATTTTGTACGTTTGCCCACTGACAAAGAAATGATCAGTCTATAATTTTAATGGTAGGTTTATTTGAACAGTGAGAGGCAGAATAACAACAAAAAAATCCAGAAAAACTAATGTCAAAAATGTTATAAATTGATTTGCATTTTAATGAGGGAAATAAGTATTTGACCCCCTCTCAATCAGAAAGATTTCTGGCTCCCAGGTGTCTTTTATACAGGTAACGAGCTGAGATTAGGAGCACACTCTTAAAGGGAGTGCCCCTATTCTCAGCTTGTTACCTGCCTGTATAAAAGACACCTGTCCACAGAAGCAATCAATCAATCAGATTCCAAACTCTCCACCATGGCCATGACCAAAGAGCTATCCAAGGATGTCAGGGACAAGATTGTAGACCTACACAAGGCTGGAATGGGCTACAAGACCATCGCCAAGCAGCTTGGCGAGAAGGTGACAACAGGTGGTGCGATTATTTGCAAATGGAAGAAACACAAAAGAACTGTCAATCTCCCTCGGCCTGGGGCTCCATGCAAGATCTCACCTCGTGGAGTTGCAATGATCATGAGAACGGTGAGGAATCAGCCCAGAACTACACGGGAGGATCTTGTCAATGATCTCAAGGCTGCTGGGACCATAGTAACCAAGAAAACAATTGGTAACACACTACGCCGTGAAGGACTGAAATCCTGCAGCGCCCGCAAGGTCCCCCTGCTCAAGAAAGCACATATACAGGCCCGTCTGAAGTTTGCCAATGAACATCTGAATGATTCAGAGAAGAACTGGATGAAAGTGTTGTGGTCAGATGAGACCAAAATCGAGCTCTTTGGCATCAACTCAACTCGCCGTGTTTGGAGGAGGAGGAATGCTGCCTATGACCCCAAGAACACCATCCCCACCATCAAACATGGAGGTGGAAACATTGTGCTTTGGGGGTGTTTTTCCGCTAAGGGGACAGGACAACTTCACCGCATCAAAGGGATGATGGATGGGGCCATGTACTGTCAACTCTTGGGTGAGAACCTCCTTCCCTCAGCCAGGGCATTGAAAATGGGTCGTGGATGGGTATTCCAGCATGACAATGACCCAAAACACATGGCCAAGGCAACAAAGGAGTGGCTCAAGAAGAAGCACATTAAGGTCCTGGAGTGGCCTAGCCAGTCTCCAGACCTTAATCCCATAGAAAATCTGTGGAGGGAGCTGAAGGTTCGAGTTGCCAAAAGTCAGCCTTGAAACCTTAATGACTTGGAGAAGATCTGCAAAGAGGAGTGGGACAAAATCCCTCCTGAGATGTGTGCAAACCTGGTGGCCAACTACAAGAAACGTCTGACCTCTGTGATTGCCAACAAGGGTTTTGCCACCAAGTACTAAGTCATGTTTTGCAGAGGGGTCAAATACTTATTTCCCTCATTAAAATGCAAATCAATTTATAACATTTTTGACATGCGTTTTTCTGGATGCTTTTGTTGTTATTCTGTCTCTCACTGTTCAAATAAACCTACCATTAAAATTATAGACTGATAATTTCTTTGTCAGTGGGCAAACGTACAAAATCAGCAGGGGATCAAATACTTTTTTCCCTCACTGTAACTCCATTCAGCCTTGTACTCCTTCTAAACAACGCAAACTTTGGCAAAGGGTAAAGTCTTCAAAATGCAGTCCACTCTGTTTGTTACAGATTCTAGTCTTGGAAACAGAAAACTGTATGGAGATAAAATGTTTCATAGATGAGAAAATGTGCAGCTAAAATCTATCTCGCTCCATCTTCTCCTACTTGCCAGCCACTGGGCTTCCTCTTATCAACATATTTGGTAGTGAGTGGAACGCCAACTGTATGCTTCACATTTATAAATCAGGTGACATATCTGGCTCATTGTTCTATCTGTGATACAGTCATGAATTAACATGGACTGCAAAGATTTTTCTAACTAACCCAAGATAGACCAATGGGAGGAAATTAATCATAGTGGGCAAGCAAGAAGGTGGGCAGACCCAAGCACGAGCTAGCGAGAGGCTATTGGCGCGTTCTAGCATGTATTTGCATATTTCCGTTAAGGAACACCTACTCTGTGAAGTGTGTGTGTGTGGAGGCTGGTGGGAGGAGCTATAGGAGGATGGGCTCTGTGTAATGGAATAAATGGAACGGTATCAAACACTTCAAACATATGGAAACCACATTGTTCCATTTATTCCATTCCAGCCGTTACACAGAGCCCGTCCTCCTATAGCTCCTCCCACCAGTCTCCACTGGTGTGTGTGTGTGTGTGTGTGTGTGTGCGTTAGCAACATGTGTGTTTCAATAACTCAATTTGCCCTTGCACTCCTTCTAAACAACGCAATTTTTAGAAACTTTGGCAAAGGCTAAAGTCTACAAAACTTTGTCCACTCTGTTTGTAACAGATTGTAGTTTTGGAAAAAGAAAACTGTATTGAGATCAAATGCTCCATTAATGAGTAACGGCCAAAATCCATCTTGCTCCATCTTCTCCCACTGCCGGCCACTGGGCTTCCTCTCACCACCATATTTGATCCAACACCAGGCCAGCAGCTGGGTGGAAGGGAAACTATTGTTCAAAACACCTTGTAACTCTTCTGCAGTAAAATCTCATACACTCAAGTACTTCTCTGCAGCTGTCACCACAACATCTATCCTCTGTGATTTACGTTCCATTCCTGCGGTACAGTTGACAACCATGACCATGAACGCCAAAAAAACAACCTTACTGAAGCACGTTATTCCTACCACTCTCTATTGGCCTCGGCCTACTCACAGGGATCCACCTAGGATCCCTCACCCTGGACCCATCTTCCTCTACTACTCTCTTCAATGCCTCAGCATACTACTGCACTCCTCTGATCCTGGCAACCTCAACCTGCCTTTCTCTCACCGGACACCTCTGATCTCCAGCACCATGGGTACCCCTACAGTTTACACACAGAACTTTTCCACCTGCACACTTCTCACATCTAGGAATCTCCCTCCTACACACTGCTGCCACATGACCATAAGCTTGACACCTAAAACAGCGTAATGGATTCGGGACAAAAGCTCTCACGGGACAACTGATCCTAACTTGACTTTATCTGGTAAAGACTCCATCAAAACTTATTTGTTTCACCTCGCTCTCCAATGGGTCTGTGTCGCACCAAACGGCGGGCGTCACAGACACCGGGAATCTTCAACTTCAGCTGACCCTCCTCAACACTTAACGCCACTCCAGTTATCACTCCTTTCAACAGCGCTCTGCTCCGGAGAGGAAAGCAAGTCACAGTTCTTGACCCCATTTGCGTGGTGCAAAGTGCACATTCCCTCTGGATGGCAGAAACACAAAAAACCGACACGATTCCACTCCAAGTCACTTTCACCAACCCAACATTCCCCAACCTCTTCTCCACCAAACCTGACACCACATGGATCAGCCAGTAGGCAAGGATCGATTCCCTCCAAAAATCTCACTCCCATTTGGCCAAAATCATCTTTGTCATCATCAAACTCTGCGGTCTTCACCGCACCTGCCACTGCAGTTAATTCATCCTCACTATCGTCACGTTCAATTTCCTTCTGTAGCTCTTCCAAAAGTTATTTGTAATCCACCATTCCATATTCACTCACATTTTTTGCCACTTTTCTCCTTTTTTTCCTGTCCGCCATCTTCTCCTTCATCAGATCTTCCAGAAGGCTTGTGTAATCCCCCACTCAATATTTACATATAATACAGTATGTTCCACTTTTCTAATTTTATTCCATTCTGCCATCTTACCCCCAACTCATGGCTCTGTTCACTACCCACATGCTACTGTGCACGCAGTCAATGGCGCACTTGACTCAGCGAGCTATCCCGTCGCCATCTCGCTGGCAACTAGCTCCTCTCCAAGTTTAGCTGGAATTTAGCCTTAAGGATTTTAGAAATATGATCGGTTGACCTCACAGCCTCGCTATTCATCTATTCCTCTTTTCTAGCTCTGTGTTTCCACCTACTGTTCTGGCGTGTGAGTTCATTACACTTCGTAGAAAAATTGCCCTACCAACAGACCCTACACCCATTAAAAAACCTCACCACTATTCCTCTACTTGGCCCTATCTGATGCTACACCAGACCGGCAGCCTGGGAGGACGTGACACTATCGCTTCACACAGTTTGTAACTCTTCTGCAGTAAAATCTCGTACACCGACGTACTGCCACCACCACAGCTATTCTCTGTGATTTACATTCCATTTCTGTGGTACAGTTGATAACCATGGCTATGAACGCTAAGAATTCAACCTTACTGAAGTACATGTTATTCCTATCACTCGCTACTGGCCTCTGCCTACTCACAGGGATTATCTTAGGCTCCCTCACCCTGGACCCATCTGCCTCTACTACTCTCTTCACTGTCTCAGCATACAACACCTTCTAAACTACTCTGATCCTGCCAACCTCAACCTGCCTTTCTCTCACCGGACACTTATGATCTTCAGCACCATGGGTGCCCATACAGTTAACACACACAATCTCTTCCACCGATACTACACAATGCTTTGTCTCATTCCCTCCTGCACACTTCTCACATCTAGGAATCTCCTTCCTGCACACTGCTGCCACATGACCATAAGCTCGACACCTAAAACACCGTAATGGGATTGGGACAAAAGCTCTCATGGGGTAACAAAAAAACTCAACTTTGTTGGGTAAAGACTGTGCATCAAAACTCAGCAGAACACACAATGTCTTCTCTGTTTCACCACGCTCTCTACAAGGTCTGCATCGCATCAAACGGCGGACGTCACAGACACCAGGAATTTTCCATTTCAATTGCTCCTCCTCAACACTTAACGTCACCTCAGTTATCACTCCTTTCAACAGCGCCCTGCTCCGGAGAGCAAAGCAAGTCACAGTACTTGTCCCTAGGCGTTTAGTACAAAGCGCCCACTCCCTCTGAATGGTAGAAACACAAATAGTCCACTTCGAGTTACTTTTACCAACTCAACAGTCCCACACCTCTTCTCCACCCAACCTGACACCACATATGGATCTGCCATTCTCTCCAAAAATCTCACTCCCACTGGGCCAGAATCATCTTTGTCATCATCAGGATGAGGCTCAATCTCGGCGGTCTTCACCGCACCTGCCACAACAGGTAATTAATCACCACTCTTGTCAGCTGTAGTGGTAGATGTTAATCAAAAGGGAACCATCGTGCTCTTCCAGATACTTGGCTGGAGCATAGTGGTATATGTTGCCTTCTTCCACCTTTTGGTTTTCTGTTTTTGTTACGTGGAGTGGAACCGGGGAACCCAAGAGCAGACTCAGACGAGGAGACTGAGATGAAGTAACCAAGGTATTTATTGAACCACAGGGGGAAGATGGAGTGCAGGTCAGGGGAAACTACTGGAAACCAGGTGCAGAGGCTGAGGCTGGAGTGAGGGAGGTTGAGACAGGGTGAGCAAGTCCGGAGGGGAATCCAGGGGAGTAGTAGAGTGGGGAATCCAGGACAGAGTAGCAGGATGACGAGACGTGGGGCTGGAGACAGGGACCAGAGTCGGAACGGGCAGAACTGTAGTCGAGAGGAAAACAGTGTCAGGCAAGGAAAACAGGCACAACATGATAACAGGATCTGAATAGTAACAAACGGCTAGAACCGTAGACTGACTGAGCAGAGATTACGATCTGGCAGCGTGGAAGTGGCAGGACTATTTGTAGAGGTCTTGATTATGGGACAGGTTGCAGCTGGTGGGGATCTGCTCTGACTCCAGCACACCTGTCTCTGCCCACACAATCACACACACACAGAGAGAGAGAGAGGGAGAGGGAGAGAGTACTGGGGAAGTGGCAGCAGGTCAAGCAGACACAGGATGAGCAGTAGAGGGCGTTGCAGGAGCAGATGTGATAGTTCTCCTGCCACGTTGGATTCCCTTTCGTCGTCTTCTTCTTCTTTCCACCCATCCTCACTCTCGTAAGGTGTAGTGGTAAATGTTGCCTACTTCCATCTTTTAATTTTCTCTTTTCCCTGCCATCTTCCCCTCATCAGCCTCACCCAGCCTCACCCAACTTTCTTCTTCTTCTTCTTTTTCTTCTTCGTCTTCTTCTTTTTCTTCTTCTATGGTATTATGGCGGTCCACAGACAAGCGTTAGAAGTGCTTGCCGCCACCTACTGTACGGGTGGTAAACTATAGAAAAAATATCAATTGTAGGGAAAAAGGTGGAAAAACCGACTTCATATAAAAATCGACAAATAAAGAAAAACATCCCACTCCTTCAGTCACATTCCAATTAAAGTCAAATCAAATCAAATGTTATTTGTCACATGCGCCAAATACAACAGGTGTAGATCTCACAGGCTAAGGGGCCTGTGAGGGCAGAACATCCTTTGACAGGATTTCTTGCAATGCCTCGGCTGTAAACTCTGAGTCCCAAAAAGTGTTCTGCTGCACTCACAATATTTAAAATGGTCTATGATTTCTTCTTTGTTTGTGCTGTGCAGTTTAAAAGTGTTCTGCTGCACTCACAATATTAAAAATAGTCTATGATTTCTTCTTTGTTTGTGCTGTGCAGTTTATGACCATTGCAATAAATGCTTTTTCACGTAATATATCAGAATCCCTTGATTGCTGTGAAACATTCACGGGTGCAGTCTCAATTACCATTACATCTTCAACGCCTAAAAGAGAGGGACCTGGCTCTACGTATGCTACTGGTTTGTGACCCACAGACACCGCCCCCGGTTAGAGGGGAATAAGGCAGTCCAAGAGTTGACACACACAGGAACTTTATTTACACACACTGGAGATGGGGATGGTTCTGTAATGGACAGAAACAGAGAGATAATGAATATGCTATACAGGCAGTGGCGACCCGTAATTCAGGGCAGAGCCCCACCTGTTTTGAGCTCCACCTGTTTAGCTTTAAAAATATTTTTAGGGGGGGGAGGGTTGTTGTTGCCTGTTTTGCATGTTATTTTGGCAATAATACGTGTCACATATCAGTTTCCAAACAATGTAATAAAAATAAAAAAACATTTGTTAATAAAGCCGCATACAAACATGGTCTATTTTTTGCTTTCTTGACTAAGGCAGCTCTAAAAAGCAGATGTTTCAGCCTAGCTCAGTGCTATCTGTGGTGGTGTGGCAGCCAGCGGAAAATACGGAGCGTAGGGGATGGTCATGTTCTCTAGTTGCGCCGTGATTGGCTCAGTGTTCTGTCACTCATGGGGACACTACGTTTCCGCAAAATCTATGGGGAGAGCTCGAAAATTCAAGCCCCTTGGATGCTGCCATTGAGTTACATTAGAAGTGCCCATCCAAGAAGGCTCAAGGTCATAGGCCACAGATAAAATGACGTCAAATCATGTTATATCTACCGTAGCTTTGATTGGACTGATCATATAAACATCATACTTCAAAAATCTTAGCTAGCAATCTAGCAGTCATCATCATGAATCAAGTCGACAATCTACTGGCAAATCCTTTTCAATCCTTGTCATTTGATGAGAAATGATGAAGATAAATTATAGATAAAACATATCGGTGCTCATCGGCCATTGGACATAAACATTACACAACAAGTTGGAAATCGCAAATTCAACAATGAGTGGTTTGGAAGGAATCAGTGGCTAGCTGCAAGCTTTGTAAAGCAATCACTAGCCTGATATTCAGTGGAGTGGGTGTGTGGTCCCAAGTCTGGGTTTACAATTGATATTTTCTCACTTTTGGGTGTGATGCATTGGTGCTCTGTCCCAGGAAAAGAAGAGGTTGGTTTTCATGATGTCTCTTGACCTTGGAAACCTTTTGGCCGTTTATTAATGAGTTGCAAACATTTATAACAGTATATAATGTCCTCAAACATGCAATACATAGTAAGAACAACATGTAATTTAACGGAAGGATACATTGGGATTTTTGTTTTAATTGCAGTGGCTCAAATCTGTAGCCTATCATTGGTATAGTGAGTAGCCTATCTAATTCAGATAAAACAGGGGGGGTCTTTTTCTCCCCTTTTTAACATTACAAATCAGAATAGAAATTGACAGCAGATTAACTATTTAAAATACAACATAGGTTCTCACGGTCCCCTTCTGTGTCTTCATCTGTTTCTTTCTTGTTAAGCATTTTCCTATCCTGGAGTCTGAGACCTTATGGCAATCTGTGGGAGCGGAAAGGAATTTATGACAATTTAGCATAGACACTCTAGCTACACATAGCTCTACTATCATTATTATAATTATTTATATCATTTAGGCTTAGCTAGTTATGTTATCCACTGCTAGCTAATAATAATAGCTAGCTAGCTAGTGTTTAACATTAATTGCTAACACTAATAGCTAGCTACCACAGATTAAAGGGGCTAGCTAGTTATCATATGTTTTGCTATTACACTAGCTAGTTAGCTAGCTAGCTAACTAGATAGTAAGTTAGTCCAAAGATTTTTATAACTAACCCAAGATAGACCAGAGCCTGTTGTTTCCAATGGGAGCAAATTCATTATAGTGTGCAATTCTAGCATTAATTTGCATATTTCCATTGTGAACGCCTTTTCTGTGAAGTGAGCGTGTGCAATAATAATTTGCCCTTGCACTCCTTCTAAACAATGCAATTTTTTTGAAACTTTGGCAAAAGGTAAAGTGTACAAAATGCAGTCCACTCTGTTTGTTACAGATTCTAGTTTTGGAAACAGAAAACTGTATGGAGATCAAATGTTTCATCAATAAGAAAATATGCAGAATGTCAGCCAAGATCCATCTCGCTCCATCTTCTCCCACTTGCCAGCCACTGAGCTTCCTCTCATCATCATATTAGGTAGTGAGTGGAAATGCCAACCGGATGCTTCACATTTATACATCTGGTGAAATATCTGGCTAATAGTTCTATCTGTGGTTTGTCTTAAAATTGGAACTACTAGTGTGCTGACAAAGGATGCTAGCTAGAAAACTTAGCAGCTACCTAGCTACAGACAGTACCTGAGTTCCAATTTAGCAATAATGCACAAGGGGGTGTGGTATATGGCCAATACACCATTGCTAAGGGCTGTTCTTACGCACGATGCAACGCGGTATATTGGCCATATACCACAAACCCCCGAGGTGCCTTATTGCTATTATAAACTGGTTACCAACTTAATTAGAGCAGTAAAAATAAACGTTTTGTCACACCTGTGATCTACCACGGCTGTCAGCCAATCAACATTTTGGCCTTGAACCACCCAGTTTATAATGTTAGATAACTAGCTAGCTAGCGTGCTAATCCAAAAAAGCTTGCTAAACTAATTGCATGGAAATTCTGTCATGTCGATGTTAGCTAGCTAGCTGGCAGCTAACGTTTGCTACCTAGCTAGCAAAGCTAACTAGCCAGCAAACATGATCCACTTAGCTAGTCAACTTTTTTATGTCAAAGATTATCTTGTGCTAAATCGTCTATATTCAAAAATACATTTTAGGTTTTACCCAATGCTAGCTAGCTAATGTTTCCTAGCTATCTAGGTAGGACAGAGGTGTTAGCAAATGTTTGCTAGCTATCTAGCGATCTACTTAGCTAGCTACGCAGCATGCTAAATCATCCAGCAGAAATTCTGTATCCAAAAGTGAAACAAATTTCATCTAGAATTTACCCTCTCTCTGTCAACATTTTTATCTTGTGAACGTTTCTTTCTCGTAATCTCTTCTGTCTGGCCTTTGCACACTTCTCATAGACATGTTTATCCTGATTCTTCAAGATGCACTGTCACATGATGTCAGTGACAAAATTCTGGGCACGGTCCAGGTGGTCTTTATTTCAAGGGCGTTTTACAGATGGGCAAATCTCACAAAGTCAGGGGAATTTCTCAGAAACCAGCACACCAATGAGATCTTCAGATGAGGCCTTCATCCCCTGTCTCCACACAACAGACTTCTTCTGTTCTATGGGGTGTCCCTCTAAAACTGAATAAACATCCTCTCAGGTTCCACTTTGAAAACATTAGCAAAGTCATAACTCCTCAGACACTACATATTCCCCCCTCGAGACTAATTAAGTCTCGAAAACAAAAATAATAGGATTATGACAAGTAACAATCTCTCTTATTGAGTATTTTTAACAATAAACCAAAAACACTTTTCTATGGAGTGTAAATACATTTCTATGAAATATGAACAAATCTCTATGGAGTGTGAATACATTTCTATTAAATATGAACAAATCTCTATGGAGTGTGAGAGCGAAAAACCTGTCTGGCAGCCTTATTTCCAAATATCCATCCATCAAACAAGACAGTAAAATTCTCTCACGGCCCCTCTGCCCCAGGCAACCACTTAAGTACTCCAGATCAATTCATACATCTTTATCAATGCATTTGAAACTATGATGCAATTTGAATACACATGAAAGCCTCAGCAAACAAAATACTATCCAAAATGTCCACACTCAGGCTGGTCGACCCATCGGACCCTACTGTGGATTCTCTCTATCCCTGCCTAGACCCCATGTCCCTAAGCATTCACGAAATAAACAAAAACATCTGAGATCCTCACATGTACCCAATAACAGCAAATTTCATTCTACAAAAATTAATACAGATATCATTGCAGACACTGGAATGTAGTCCACTACACTTCATCTCCTCAGCAGTGTCGACTTCCAATGCATCTTCGATGATGGAATCTGAACATTTCCACACCTTTCTTTGTTCCTTCTCCTCCAGTCCCTTCATATTGTCCTTGTTTGAGCATTTGAATCTCTACATATTCCCCCATATGCTTCTGGAAGAAAAGAAAAGACCAAACAGTATATTTTGCAAAACAACACATTCAAATTAAAACATCAATATCAACTAAAAATATAAAAATGATATATAAAATGAATCACATTCTATTTCCCCCCTTTGATTTATAACAAAATACTAAAATCACACTAATATTTAAACCTTTGAAAAATTATCGGACATTCAAAATTGATATCTATCTATCAATACTCCTTTGAGTCTTCACATAAGGTTAAACCCTCTTATCGTTTCATTTGCAAAACCCTTCAAATTATAGGTAATATTATCTATGTTATCTCCCCAAATTTTACACCACACCATGGAAAAATCCCCACTTCTCTCTTAGACTTATCCTCCAATGGTAGGCTTCCCAGACTATGAAACTTCCCTCTTTGAGAATCAGATTTATCTCTTTTCCCTAAAGCTTTGAACTCTTTACTTGTATTTCCATCTATCACCACTAGTGTCACTACATTAACTCTCAGTCCTAACTCTAATCCCTCACTTTCAAACTTTTGATTATAAAAAATACACTTATAATCACCTTGATCTTCCTGCTGGGAATTGTAAATATAGCTACTGCAATCACCCTCAATCTTCTCTTATTATTCAGCAACACATACTTTCTCAATGCAACTGCTCCTAACAGATCTATCTTCCCACTGAACTCTAAATTTCCTTCACCACTGTTCTCTCTCTCTTACTACTAACTAACATTGAAACTTAGCTGACTGTCCTAGAGTTCCTTCAACCCTAGTTCTCATAACTTTTTTATCTGACTTTTCTCATAACTTTTTCCAAAACCCTTTCACTGATTTATTCACAAATTCCTTTCCCTCTAATTTTAGAATATGTGATCGGGAAGTCCCCACCTGCTTATGACTTCTTTACACACAGACTTGGCAAACGATTGAGCATCTTTTAGCCTAGTTTAAAATCTCTCGGTGTAGGAATGTAACCAAGAATAACAGTCACCCCTTTTAAACATTATTTTTCAGACAGATTGTCCTATAGGAAGGAGGACAATCTTTTCAAGCAAATATGATTCCCAAAAACCCTACTCTTTTATAATCTTTCTCCTAACCTTAGCCTTCTTTAAATAATATTCACTGAGATTTCCAGTCCAAAATACTAAAGACAAATCCATTTCTGTCATCATCAACCATTGGTAAACCTTCTCCTTTGGCACTTCTATATATGTTCTGATACCAGTATGGGTATTTTAATTCTCTTAGATTTTTATAGCAGAGCTCAATTGGTTCCTTAAGAGTAATCAACTGTTTTACTCCCTCAAATCCCTATCCTAATTAGTTAATTTTACATAGTGAGATGTGTAACCTCTTCAGGCTGAACACAGATAAAAGCTGTTCCACTATCCACCATCACTTCTCATAGTCCTTTGTTTTCACTTCAATTGCTGGATATTTTTCCTAATTGGTGCTACCAGCGGACACCCCCCTTTCGGATCTTCTAGGCATCCCTAGAATCCTTCCTCCTTATCCCTATAAGGGTTCAACTGTCCTCCAGATGATCTTCACTTGCTCCTGTATCTTCCTCTTAAATTCCCTCTTTCCAGAAACTATCTATGGATATGAAACAACTTGTACCACTAGTTGTGGCTGGTACAATTGCATTCGACCTTGTTCAGTTGAAGCTGTAGCAGTGATTGTTGAATTGGTGCACACTGATTCTTCATAACCAAAGCTTCTCTTCTCCTTCTTCTTCTCCCCCCAGTTGTATTTCATCAAGTTTTCTGAGAGTTTCTTGGTCCTGTTCTTTCTTGTTGTTGACATATCGGTATTCTTCAAAAGGCTTATATTCTAAGTTCTGTCCTCGAAATATCATCTTCCATCATCTTCTTACTGGTGCTCTCTTTCCTTGGCCTCAATGTATACTTTTTCTTCTCCTCCAATTCTTGGGATCCTTTTCTCAGCAGTTTTTCCTCTCTTCTGTATCTTCTTGAGTTGTTCTTCCAGTCCTTTTACTTCTTCTAAATTATTCCCCTTATCCAGGCATAATACACATCAGTCTATATCTCTTTCTATTTCTTCTTTACTAATCATTGTAGAATAAAATCCTCTTGAATATGAAGCACCTTTAATCTCCAAATCTTCATCGCTGTCTTCATCTTCGCTTTCCCTCATTCCACTCTTAGTTTCCAGACATCTCATTTTCTTCTTACTTTTGGAGTTTTGGATTCATCTTTATGTTCCTTTCTGCTTCTCCTCTCTCTATTATTCAATCACTTTCATCATGTTGATGATGTCAGGGTTAAGATTCCCTTCCACTGGCTATGGTTGTTCAATGTCAGGCCAACTTTTATTCCCTTTTCCAGATAACCTTTAGTTAATGGTATTACAAGGTTTACTATTTTCAACTATATCAACAGGTGTAATTACTTTCATAGTTCTGATGTCCTTTTTTCCCCATTGTAACAACTATTTTATATTCCTTTATTGTGAATTATTTCTATTTTAGACTATATAGCTTATAGTTTCCTCCCTATTTTTTTTTCTTCCCCAAATTAATTAATTAATCAATTAATTTATTCATCAATTTATTTATTCATTTTATTTTATTTTACCAAATTATTGATTAGTGGCAACCTTACCACATCCAATCAGGAAATTAAATGAAAGTAGTCAACTTCAGAGCAATCCAAAAAAATAAAGACCTCTAATCCTACAACACTACAGTACTCACAAACTCATTGCTTAATAAGCACCCAATGACCTCAATTTTACAGAATAATGTCAGTACTCGATTCCCCCACAACTCTAATCAAACCCACTCATGCACAAAAAGTCCAATATGCACTTCTTATTTTCATCAATTGATCAGTCTTTTGCCAAGTCCTTGTCAAATTGTCATAACATCAAATATGCTAGGCACACAAAATATCCTGTATGGGAAGGTAGGTTTTTGTAAATAAAACAGTACTGGCCTTAGTTTTTACTTGATCCTGTCGCAGCAGACTCTGTCGCGTCACACCATGTCACGTGATGTACACGTCAGCACTTTCTCTCTCTCTCTCTCCTCTCCCTCCTTATCGTCTCTCATATCACAAAAGAACAAAGAAACAGACAAGAATTTAGTAGTTTATGCAGTCACTGAGTTATTTCAACCATTCAATATTCCTCTAGTCACATTCGCGCTAAGAATTAACTCAGGAATATTTCTAGATAGCTCAATAAAAATTATTTTTTACTTTTTTTTATTTATTTTATTTTATTTTTAATCCGTCAACATCTCTCTCTCATTTATCAATTCAATAGGTCTCAAGAAAACAGTTTCATCGTCAAACAACAGCCGATGTAACAACCAGAATACACTATTAGCCTCTAAATCTTATCTTCTCTTTGTTCGTCTGTATCTCCCCGCAGAGGAGTGTAGGCAGATTTGCCCTACGTCACTCTAGACTCATAAAATCACGCGCATGCGCAGTTCAAACATCAATACGATTTCACAGTGGAAGGAGCTCTCTCCCAGCTCTCTCCAAGCTAGACAACAGAAAGTTAACAGTCCCGCTGTACTTCCTCTCTTTTACCCCTCATAGACAAACAATAACACTTAACAGAGCTCACAAACCATAGGACACAAATCCTACACTATTCTAAAGACAGTTTTGGAGGCTCGATCCATTCCTATGGACCCCCAAGGTAACAACTAATTTAGCAATTAGCATGTAGCATTTAGCAATTAGCATGTAGCATTTAGCCTGTTACCTCCATTGTGTCATATAATTCCTTTGTCCTAAATTTTTGCTACCACGAGGTCCCTCGGAAATTCAATGAGCGGTCACATCAACCAAATGATTCGTCAACCACATGTTGAGAGGTAACATACAATAGAATATATATACCACAGCCTCAAGTCCCCTGGACTCACCTAAATACACCTAACGTATTTTTAGGATTTTTGGCCCATCCTAGTGATCGCCTCATTTGAGGGCTACCGTTGATTCACAATGGCTCTAAATTGTACACATATACCTTGGCCTTATTCCTTTCAATCTATTCTTCTTGAACTTTATTCAAGCAAAATATCCCTATAGACACTCCCCCCTTTTTGCGTTGTTTACCAGCGCAAACAAATTTAGAACGGACTCCTATCCCACAGCATATCAGCAACGCACACACGCAAGTTCTTTAACGGTGCATTCTCTCAACGCACACACACACAGACACACGAACTGACCAGAGCCCAAAGTTGAGAGCAAACTCACCCTTATCTGCCTCTGGAGCCAGAGTCAGCTCGGCGCCCATGAATGGAACGCTGAGAAAAACGCAATTCGTCCAAATACCTCGTCGCCATTTTGTTGTGTCGAGCAAACGTTGCTAATTATGCTGTGTGACCAAGGAGAACCCGCTGACGCTGTATTTTCATCATAAGGTTTATTCATAACAAAGGGTTACAGTGTCGATTTACAGATACCTGCAGATACCCGGAGAATAATCGCCCCATCTCTAATCTGATTATTCTGCTTCTCCTCTGTCCTAACTGTGGTATATATTCTATGTAATCTGATATGGGTGTTCCCCTACAGACCAATCCCCTGTCTCCACACAACAGACTTCTTCTGTTCTATGGGGTGTCCCTCTAAAACTGCTCCCTCTAAAACTGAATAAACATCCTCTCAGGTTCCACTTTGAAAACATTAGCAAAGTCATAACTCCTCAGACACTACACTACACTAAGGGATGGTACATTTCATGCTAGCATCATGCTTTCATTTGTGTTTGGAGCTCATTATCAGTTTATAAGTTAGAATGTTAGCTCAAGGTAAGGGACATTTAGCTTGCTAAGAGCTTTGGGGCATCTAAGCCCTCAGGCGGCATTCAAGCCCTGAACAATGCCTGACAGGCAGTTTGTCTCCCAGGCTGTACGTCACCCCCAAGACCACAGCCAATCACATGCAAGCAACAACACAGCTACAGTGCTTCAGAAAATATTCATACCCCTTAAAATATGCAATATTTTGTTGTGTTACGGCCTGAATTTTCTCACCAATCTACACACAATACCCCATAATGACAAAGTGAAAACATGTTTTTAGAAATGTTAGCAAATGTATTGAAAATGAAATACAGAAATATCTCATTTATATAATTATTCACACCCCTGAGTCAATACCTTGTAGAAGCACCTTTGGCAGTGATTACAGCTGTAAGTCTTTCTGGGTAAGTTTCGAAGAGCTTTCCACTCCTGGATTGTGCAACATTTGGCCATTATTATTTTCAAAATTCTTCAAGCTCTGTCATATTGGTTGTTGATCATTGCTAGACAACAATTTTCAGGTCTTGCCATAGATTTTCATAGAACTGTAACTTGTCCACTCAGGAACATTCAATGTCTTCTTGGTAAGCATCTTCTTGGTAAGCAACTCCAGTGAAGAGTTGGCCTTTTGTTTTAGGTTACTCTCCTATAGGATTTTGCCTGTGCTTAGCTCCATTACGTTTATTTTTTATCATAAAAAACTCACCAGTCCTTACAAGCATACCCATAACATGATGCAGCCACCACTATGCTTGAAAATCTGGCTTCCTTCTTTTCACTCTGTCAATTAGGTTAGTATTGTGGAGTAACTACAATATTGTTGATCCGTCCTCAGTTTTCTCCAATCACTGCCATTAAAAGTCCAAAGTGTAATTAATAACTTCACCATGCTCAATGTTTGCTTTTTTCTTTATTTTGTTTTAAACCACCAATAGATGCCCTTCTTTGCGAGGTTTTGGAAAACCTCCCTGATCTTTGTGGTTGAATCTGTGTTTGAAATTCACTGCTCGACTGAGGGACCTTACAGATCATTGTATGTGTGGGGTACAGAGATGAGGTAGTCATTCAAAAATCATGTTAAAAACTGTTCTTGCACACAGAGTGAGTCCATGCAACTTATTATGTGACTTGTTAAGCACATTTTCACTCCTGAACTTATTTAGGCTTGCCATAATAAAGGGATTTAATAATTATTGACTCAAGGCATTTCAGCTTTTAATTTTTTATTCATTTGTAACCATTTCAAAACCATAATTCCACTTTGACATTATGGGGTATTGTATGTAGGCTAGAGAGAAACACATCTAAATTGAATCCATTTTAAATTCAGGCTGTAACACAACAAAATGTGGAAAAATTAGTGTGAATACTTTTTGAATGCACAGTAACTTGCCTAGTCTTGTTATATATGCTGGTTATTAGCTTGCATAACTGATATGTTTCTAATTGTTCTAAATATTATCCACAAAACATGAAGTGTCCTTTATAAATATACACATATCAGTTATGCAAGCTAACAACCACCATAGATAACAAACTAGCTTGATAGCTAGATAACAAGACTATGTAGCTAACTAGCTAGCTCACAAGACTAGCAAAGTTAGCTACGTTGTTCCTTGCATGCAATTGGCTGTGGTCTTGGGGGCGGCACGCTGCCTGGGAGACAGTTTTGCCTGTCAGGCATCGTTCAGGGCTTAAATGCCCCGCATTGCGATCAATGCAGCCACAGGGCTCCTTGATGAAGTGGTTATCGTGCATCTCGACAAAACAACTTTTGTTATGTCTGGATCACAAGAAAATTATCTTGTGATCTTGACAAAACTTTTGTTATGTTGTGATCGTGAGATAAATAAGTTGTGGTTTCAAACTTGTGGCAAGACACATCATGGGAGTTGACCATTGGTCTGAAAACCAACCATTTCTGTTCCTGGGACAGAGCAACAATGCATCACACCCAAAAGGTGAGAAAATAACTATTGTTTAACTGTGCAACCATTGAAAATAAGGTTGCATGATGATACATACTGTAAGGGTTCAATATTATACCCATTTGTAAGTGCATTTGTAAATGGTTAATACCTGGAGGTAAATAGTGGCTCACTATCTGCCAAGCACTGACTAGCTATCGCACTATTTTGACCAATTTGTTATAACCCATGTATTAATGGTTTATAATGCATTTACAAATGATTAAATAACCGTTAATAACTTAATTACAAACCCTTTACAAACGGAACCTTATTGTAAAGTGTTACCAAAGAGATAGAAGTGGTAGGTATATCCATAGACCAAACAGCTTAACAGATGGGGGGCGCTGTTGGAAGCCAAGGATGTAGCACGCGTCTCCCTATCGCTCCTGAGTTAGTGACCAAATTTATATATTTAACTTTGCAAAATTGCATACATTTCTGTTTGCCCAGGCGTCTGAAGAGACCCATAAACAACTCAGTTCAAGTTTAATAAATTCAAATTCGTAATGACATCAACCCGGCCAAAAACAGAGTCTGCAAGAGCAGGCCGCAACAAGCCTGCAACTTCTCCCGACTCACCCCCGCCACCGAACGCTGCCAATGCCGGCCCCACGGAAACACTGACTGTGGAGATGCTGCAATCCGTGATAGGCACCCTCAAAACCGACATTTTCGGAAAAATTGACTGTCTCTCTACCAATCTCAGGTCAGAGATATCAACGATCAAAGACGAGCTTAAAAAATCTATCGAGAGTATACAGAATAAGCTCGACGCACATGGGGTGACTTTATCGGATTTGGAGCGAGGTGCTACAGACCACAGCACTCGCATTAGCGAGCTAGAGGCTAACGTCGGCTCATTGACAACTAGGGTGGCATTCCTCGATAATAGATGCGAAGATATGGAAAGTAGAATGCGGAGGAACAACATTCGTCTACTGGGAATACCGGAGGGAGTGGAGGGCCCAAGGCCCACGGAGTACATGGCCCAGCTACTTCAGGAGCTGCTCGGGCTAGAGGAGAAGCCATTGCTAGACCGGGCTCACCGCACTCTGCGTAGCCGACCCAGGGATGGAGAACCCCCACGACCATTTGTCATCAGGGTGCATTTCTTTCACGTCCGCAACGACATACTGAGAAGATCGGGAGAAGCATCCCCTCTTCTACATAAAGGTAAAAGAGTCTCGATATTTGCGGACTACACAACAGCTGTGGCTAAGAGGCGGGCTAGCTTTGGAGCTGTGAAACGCCAACTACACGCCTGCCCGGGCGTGAAGTTCGGCCTCATCTACCCTGCGGTTTTGAGACTGACTTTACCGGACGGCTCCATGCACAGATTCGAGGACCCGGCTATAGCGGCAGATTTCATCAACAAGAACGTGAAAGCGGCTGTTGTACCGCATGGTGTGTAACAAATGGTTGGCTGGCTGGTCTTCCTAGCAGGCTAGTTAGCAGGCCGAATGGGTGACTAACGAAGCCATCTTTGCTGGGTTCATCGACATATGAATGTCATTCTCTTTTTTATCTCTTTATTTCCAGCCCAGGTTTGCCGCCTCTAATGCCAATATCTGGGGGTCTGCATGGCTGTTTCAGTTTGTTCATTTACCATCTGCGTCGAGGTTAAACCTCTCTTAATCGAGGATAATTTTCCTTAAACTCTGTTGGGGACCATTCTATCCATGTTTGGCTTACTCTAGTTAAATGGTCACTAATCTTAGGTAGCACAGAGTAAGAGTTATCATGCTTAGCTCTAAACTTTCTTTGTATTTAGGGTTTTGCTTGCATCTCATTTGGGGAGATGCTTCGGCAAGGGCGGGTGTGAGGGAAGGGTTTGTTCACTCTCTATTTGTATATAGTTTGTATATGTTTTTTGTGCCTCTTCGCTTGTTTTTGTTTTTTTACATTTGCGCTTTTAGGTTCAACTAAGATCTTCAGTTTACATTGTACCTTGTCCTTTACACATCCTCTCTCTCTCTTAAGATATGACTCAGCCTAGTGTAGCCCATACTGCTGGAGGGAATGGCTTTAATTTTCTTACTTGGAACTGCAGGGGCATAAATAACCCAGTTAAACGTAGTAAGGTGCTACACCATCTTCATCATTTGAAAGCTCACATCATCTTTCTCCAAGAAACTCATCTGAAGGTATCACAACACTCAAGTCTTAGGTGTAGATGGGTGGGTCAGGTGTTCCATTCCTCATTTCAGAGTAAGGCGAGAGGGGTGGCTATTTTACTTCACAGATCGGTACCTTTTACATGTTCTAAGGTGATCGCAGATCCCCATGGTAGATATATAATTGTCAGTGGTAGGCTGCTCAATACAAAGGTTCTTCTTGTTAATATCTATGCTCCTAATTGGGACAATGGTGATTTTTTCAAATCGGTTTTCTCTACACTCCCAGATATGTCCACCCATATGTTGATTTTAGGAGGTGACTTTAACTGTTGGTTAGACCCACAATTGGATCGATCCTCCACTAAACCTACCACCTTATCAACCTCAGCTAGAGTTGTTCGAACCTTTATGTCTGAATTCGCAATCTCAGATCCTTGGAGAATGGTTAATCCAGCTGGGAAAGCATACTCTTTTTTCTCATCGGTTCACCACACTTTTACGCGCATAGACTACTTCCTTGTTGATGACCGGCTCCTCCACTCCATATCTTCATGTTCATATAACCCAATTGTTGTATCTGACCACGCCCCTGTTACTATGGAAGTAGCTTTTCAAAATGTAGACAATCAGCGACCGCCTTGGCGACTAAAAACTCAACTGCTCAGTAATGAACACTTTGTCAATTTTGTTTTGAGTCAAATCGACTTCTTCATGATTACAAATAGAACCCCAAACATCTCTGCGTCTACTCTCTGGGAAACTTTGAAAGCTTATATCAGAGGTGAAATTATCTCCTACACCGCACATGAGAACAAATTGAAAAGGAATAGGTTATCTATGTTAACACGCTGTATTGCCCAATTAGATGACATTTATGCCGTTTCACCATCCCCGGATATTTATAAGGAACGTTTAACTCTGCAAGCAGAATTTGACACACTATTAACAGACCAGGTTACTGAAATGCTTGTCAAGTCTAGGAGCACTTACTATGAACAAGGAGATAAAGCCAGTAAATTATTAGCTCACAAGTTATGTCAACTATCATCATCATCTCAGATTACAAAAATTCGTACATCATCTGGGATATCATTAGATCCTGGGGGATCAATGAGGAGTTCAAGAGATTTTACCAGTCTCTATATACCTCTGAAAGTAAAGCGGATACACTGGAATTGGATGATTTCTTCCACTCACTTTCTGTGCCTTCGGTCGGCCGGGATTTGGTTAAAAAATTAGAGCAGCCGATCACTGTTGAAGAACTGTCTAACGCTGTCAAATCCCTTCAATCTGGGAGAAGCCCAGGGCCTGATGGCTACCCGACAGAGTTTTATAAAAAGTTTATCACCAAAATAGCCCCTATTCTAATTGAAATGTACAATGATGCATTTGTAAATGGTGCTCTCCCACATACTCTCACTCAAGCAACCATTTGTGTTATTCTTAAAAAAAACAAAGACCCTCTTGACTGTGCATCATACCGTCCAATTAGCTTGCTAAATGTGGACTATAAAATTCTAGCCAAAATTCTGGCAACGCGGCTAGAAACAGTCCTTCCATCAATTATCTCTCCGGATCAAACAGGATTTATGAAAAATAGACACTCATTCTTCAATCTCCGAAGATTATTTAATATTATATACAATCCTTCTATCGACAATACCTCTGAAGCCATTATATCCCTGGACGCGGAGAAAGCGTTTGATCGGGTGGAATGGAAATACCTTTTTACACTCTAAATAAATTTGGCTTTGGCTCCAAATTCATGACCTGGATAAAACTTCTGTACTCATCCCCCAAGCCTCTGTCAGGACTAATAACACTCAATCAGATCGCTTCCCTTTGCAAAGATCGACACGTCAGGGTTGCCCTTTAAGTCCCTTACTGTTTGCCCTCGCCATAGAGCCACTTGCAATAGCACTTCGCTCCAACCCCCTCATCAAAGGCATAGTCAGATACGGGCACGAACACAAACTGTCTTTATATGCAGATGATTTATTAATATACACATCCAATCTTTCTGTCTCTGTCCCTGCTGCCCTTGCCACTTTCACATCCTTCGGTCACTTATCAGGGTATAAACTAAATCTCAGTAAAAGTGAATTGATGCCACTTAACATGGCTGCAAAAAAATCCCCTTTACATAACTTGCCATTTAAGATAGCTCACAGTAGTTTTATTTATCTCGGGGTACATGTCACAATTAGGTTTGAAAACCTTTTTCAAGCCAACTTTGCTCCTCTCTTAACCCGTACTAAGGACGATTTGGAACGGTGGTCTTTGCTACACCTCTCCTTAGTTGCTAGGATTAACTCTATTAAAATGAATACTCTCCCTAAATTCTTATACCTCTATCAGTGCCTTCCAATATTTCTACCCAATACATTTTTCAAAAAGATCGACGGCCTAATTCTACCCTTTATATGGGACAAAAAACCTCCTAGGATGCGAAAACAGCTCTTACAGAGGCCCAAACCAGACGGCGGTCTAGCTCTACCAGATTTCAGATTCTATTATTGGGCCGCTAACCTTAGGATCATTCAGTACTGGTTGCAGAGCAGAGTGATATTCCCACCCCCAACTTGGCTGGAGATGGAGGCTGCCTCGTCTACACCGGCATCATTGTCTTCCCTCGCTCACTCCTCTATTACAGGCCCTTACTCCTCCTTCACCAATAATATATGTGTCAAAACAACATTGAAGATCTGGAATCAATTTAGACGCCACTTTGGGTTTCAAACAACCTCTTCCTTGGCTCCGGTAGCCTCAAACCCAGCTTTTCCCCCATCTATGATTGATGGTGCTTTCTCAACATGGTCTAATCTCGGTATTAAAAGATTCAGAGACCTGTATACTAACAATACATTTAGTACGTTTCAACAATTATCAGCTAAATTTGGTCTCCCCAGACATCATTTTTTTAGGTTCTTACAAGTCCGGAGTTATGTCCGCAGCATAGATCCAGGATTCCCCAACCTTTCTGGTGGAACACAGTTCGACACATTTCTCACCCCACTTCCTAATCAGAAAGGCACATTGTCAATAATCTATAGACAAATTTGCTCACTACAAGCCATCTCATTAAACAATATCAAATCCTCTTGGGAGGAGGAACTGGGTGAGGAAATATCTGATGAACTATGGGAAGGGGCACTCAAAAGGGTACATAGCTCTTCTATTTGCGCTCGACACGGCCTCATCCAATGCAAACTCATTCATAGGGCCCACTGGACCAAAGCAAGACTATCAAAAATTTACAAGGATGTGAACCCTAATTGAGTTCGATGTAACCAGTCCCCTGCTAATCATGTGCACATGTTTTGGTGCTGCCCATCTCTTGTTGGTTTCTGGAAAGACATCTTCAACACACTCTCAGAATTAAGCGGCACACAGATCGAGCCAGACCCTCTCATTGCATTATTTGGAGTTTCCTTACCCACAATACAATTGACCAAAATGAATAAGGATGTAATTGCCTTTGTCACGTTGTTAGCGAGACGATTAATTTTACTTAGATGGAAATCCTCTGCAGCCCCTTCTCATGCTCTTTGGATTAAATCTATTTTGAATTGCATAAAGTTGGAGAAAATAAAACAGACACTCAATGGGTCTGTAGACAAATTCTATGCAAAGTGGGCTCCCTTCTTTTCTTATGTTAAAAGAATACATTTCCCTGCAGTTCCAGAGTGATGTATATTTATATATTGGTGATGTAAGAAGCCTGGTATGTGCATATACGACATCTCGGATGTTAAGGACGGTAATAACTGTGCTAGCTGACCTATAACAACTGGATCAAAACAGATATTTTTCCTTTTTATTTTATTTTTTATTTTTTTTGTGTTTTATCTTATTTATGTATTTAATGTCTATTTTTTCTTTCATGTCTGTCTCTCTATGTTTTGCTGTATCGTTGTCTTCAAATTGTTGTTCCATATTCATACCAAATAACTTTCAAGTGCAATTATTTACTAAATGCTGGTACTGAAAATTCAATAAACAAAGTATAAAAAAAAAAAAAAACAGCTTAACAGATAAATACATTTTTGATTTTCAGGAAGGGGGAATCGCATTGATTCAGGCTATTCATTTCAGTGCAGCTGTGTTGTTAAGCATAACCTATAACCTAAAAGGAATGGAAAACTTCCCAGCCTATTTTGAACACAGATCATGACAAAGCCAGAACATTTCTGCTATATTTATCCTTGATTTAGCCCACTATCACCTACAGATTTGATACACATGAAGGCCGATATTTAATCTGGATTTGACAAACAATAGCCTGACTTCTAGGATCCTTTGACTTCTTCCCGCAGCATGTTTCCAATAAGGCTAAATATAGTCTTATGAATAAGGTCGGAATGTTTTCTTATTAATTTGCATAGGATAACCATTGTGATTAATTATATTTACCATCTTCTGCTTTTTATGAATAAACAGGCATCGGCCAAAATAATAATTGGTCTAGATATGCTCCGCATGGGCCCTGTGAGAAAATGAGTGAAATTGCATTATTTTCGAATTTGCATTGGTTTTCCATAAATGACTACTGCTTCACAGCAGTATAGGCCTATTCCTTGTAAAGATTATGTGTAGGCTATTGATTATAATTAAAACATTTCGAGACAAGAAAGAGGGAATGAGTGTGTGGCGAAGATGCATAGGCCTATAGGGGCGTACAAGTTATGTCTTACTCCCGACAATATGTGTGCGCATTTGTTGTTTCATTGTGTGAATAGTTTTTTCAGCTACCCTCCTTTGTTAATGTATGAATTCCCCGTTACATAGCCTGATCATTTATATACAGTGCTTGACTTGGGCAGTAGCTCACCAGAGCTGAGTAGCCTGCCGGCACCTCACATTTTCTACTGAGCTCTTGTTCAAATCAAATCAAATGGGGCCATACATATATTTAGCAGAGGTTATCGCATGTGCACCGAAATGCTTATGTTTTAGCTACAACAATGCAGTATACCTAACAAAACAATACATACATATCCAAAAACTAAAAATAAAGAAATTAAGAAATATCAGAATTAGCAATGTCAGAGTCCGGAATATAAATATGTACATAATTGTGTGTATAGACAGTATGGACAGTATATGAATAGGAAAGGTGGGTACAGCAGTAGTTATACAGGATGAGCCTTAACTAGAATACAGTATATACATAGGAAGTGGGTAAAACAATATGTAAACATTATTAAAGTGACTAGTGTTCAATGACTATGTACATAAGGCAGCAGTCTCTAAGGTGCAGGGTAGAGTATCGGGTGGTAGCTGGCTAGTAACAGTGCCTAAGGTTCAGGGCAGGGTACTGGGCGGAGGCTGGCTAGTGGTGACTATTTAACAGTCTGATGGCCTGGAGATACAGTGGCTTGCGAAGGTATTCACCCCCTTGGCATTTTTCCTATTTTGTTGCCTTACAACCCGGAATTAAAATGGATTTTTGGGGGGTTTGTATCATTTGATTTACACAACATGCCTACCACTTTGAAGATGCAAAATATTTTTATTGTGAAACAAACAAGAAATAAGACAAAAAAACTGAAAACTTGAGCGTGCATAACTATTCACCCCCCCCAAAGTCAATACTTTGTAGAGCCACCTTTTGCAGAAATTACAGCTGCAAGTCTCTTGGGATATGTCTCTATAAGCTTGGCATATCTAGCCACTGGGATTTTTGCCCATTCTTCAAGGCAAAACTGCTCCAGCTCCTTCAATTTGGATGGGTTCCACTGGTGTACAGCAATCTTTAAGTCATACCAAAGATTCTCAATTGGATTGAGGTCTGGGCTTCGGCTAGGCCATTCCAATACATTTAAATGTTTCCCCTTAAACCACTCGAGCGTTGCTTTAGCAGTATGCTTAGGGTCATTGTCCTGCTGGAAGGTGAACCTATGTCCCAGTCTCAAATCTCTGGAAGACTGAAACAGGTTTCTCTCAATAATTTCCCTGTATTTAGCGCCATCCATCATTCCTTCAATTCTGACCAGTTTCCCAGTCCCTGCCGATGAAAAACATCCCCACAGTGAAGCGTAGTGGTGGCAGCATCATGCTGTGGGGATGTTTTTCATCAGGGATGGTGTTCTCAGGGTGATGAGAGATGTTGGGTTTGCGCCAGACATAGCGTTTTCCTTGATGGCCAAAAAGCTCAATTTTAGTCTCATCTGAGAAGAGTACCTTCTTCCATATGTTTGGAGAGTCTCCAACCTGCCTTTTTGCAAACACCAAACGCTTATTTTTTTCTTTAAGCAATGGCTTTTTTTCTGGCCACTCTTCCATAAAGCCCAGCTCTGTGGAGTGTACGGCTTAAAGTGGTCCTATGGACAGATATTCCAATCTCCGCTGTGGAGCTTTGCAGTTCCTTCAAGGTTATCTTTGGTCTCTTTGTTGCCTCTCTGATTAATGCCCTCCTTGCCTGGTCCGTGAGTTTTGGTGGGCAGCCCTCTCTTGGCAGGTTTGTTGTGGTGCCATATTCTTTCAATTTTTCAATAATGGATTTAAATGGTGCTCCGTGGGATGTTCAAAGTTTCAGATATTTTTTTATAACCCAACCCTGATCTGTACTTCACAACTTTGTCCCTGACCTGTTTGGAGATCTTCTTGTTCTTCATGGTGTCACTTGCTTGGTGGTGCCCCTTGCTTTGTGGTGTTGCAGACTCTGGGGCCTTTCAGAACAGGTGTATATATACTGAGATCATGTGACAATTAGATTGCGCACAGGTGGACTTTATTTAACTAATTATGTGACTTCTGAAGGTAATTGGTTGCACCAGATGTTATTTAGGGGCTTCATAGCAAAGGGGGTGAATACATATGCACGCACCACTTTCCCGTTATTTATTTTTTAGAATATTTTGAAACAAGTTATTTTTTAAATTTCACTTCACCAATTTGGATTATTTCGTCTATGTCCATTACATGAAATCCAAATAAAAATCAATTTAAATTACAGGTTGTAATGCAACAAAATAAGAAAAAACGCCAAGGGGGATGAATACTTTTGCAAGGCACTGTAGAAGCTGTTTTTCAGTCTCTGGGTCCCAGCTTTGATGCACCTGTACTGTCTCCGCCTTCTAGACTGAGGTCCTTGATGATCTTCTTGGCCTTCCTGTGACACCGGGTGCTGTAGATGTCCTGGAGAGCAGGCAGTGTGCGACCGGTGATGCGCTGGGCTGACTGCACCACCCTCTGGAGAGCCCTGCGGTTGTGGACTAGACAGTGATAAAGCGCGACAGGATACTTTCAATGGTGCATCTGTAGAAGTTTGTGAGGGTCTTAGGGGCCAAGCCAAATTTCTTCAGCCTCCTGAGGTTGAAGAGGCGCTGTTAGATTTTTATTTTCAAAATCCACAAGTAATACACAAGTAAAATGTACAGTTTAAGAGAAATGTTCACAGAAAGTTCCATTTTTTAAATTGGCTGATTTTTTGGGCTGATTTAAGATGAGAACTTCAACCCTCTTACTTTATTTGGCACCTAGGCACTTACTATAGTCATTTATTTATTTAACTTAACATAGCCTTGCAGTCCACCTTTTTGCTATTTTGTACCAGTTTCCGTCTCTGTACAAAGGCATGATTTTCAAGCTATGGAAGATGGTAAAACATTGAATAATAATAATAATAATTATTATTATTATTATTATTATTATTATTATTATTATTATTATTGATTGGACTTACATGGCACTTTTCTAGACACTCAAAGCTCTTTACAGGGTAAGGGGAAAATCACCACCCTAACCCCACTTGCATAATGTTATTTGTATTTATTTTATTGGCCCATCCACCCCCCTCTTCGAATGACAAAAGTAACTTTGTTTTACTTTTTTTTTTTTTTTTTACAGATATTAAGATCCCCATGGGATCTTTAGTGACCACAGAGTAGGGACACCTGTTTAAAATCCTACCTTCAATTTTATTGAGGAACATTCCATTATTAGTTAGTACTTCAACATTATTAAAATTAAATTCATGTTGTAAAAGTGTATGGTATAAATTACAGTGATCTGTCTTTGAACTAACTGCCTTGACCATTTCAGCAGCATATTTCTCTTTGGCTTTTGTTTGCCTGTCTTTCCCCTGGTGGCATTCATACGTCTTTGTGCCCACAACATGAAACGGAATACCATTGAATGGGAGACTTTTTCTCTCCCAACAGAGTTTTTTACCTGCCAAAGGCAGTGCATCTGTTGAAGGTCAAGAATTTGATATATTACTATTAGAATGAAAGGCTTGTAGGGAATCTAACAACCTTGCCCTGTCAAATATAATAACTCTGTGCTTGGAATGGAATCGCTTATGCTAGCTAGCTAGCTCATTTAGTGAAGTTGCCAATTCTTGTTTCCGAATGTATTTAGTTATTTGGTCCTTAAACTTAAACTTAAGACATGCCATTTAGAACTGGAATACGCATCATCACACTCCCTCATCTAATTGGTTTAGTAGGTGGGCCTTCTGACTTTGTGGCTGTGGTAACTAGTGACAACCATATGGGTAGCTCCAGCCCAATATGGCGACTAGAGTATGGGCGAGTGGGTGGGTCGAAAGGAGTGGATGTATGGAAAGCGAATCAGCTAATTAGTAGACTTGTTGCCAGTCAAGACTGTTTTGCGTGGCTGATTGGGCTGCACGATGAGTTGATAAACCGCCGACCAGTGCACCGCTGTTGTTTCGATGTGCCTGCTGACCACTGAGAGGTGCTTCCTTTTTTGATGGGGGGTTATTTATTGTTGTTGTACTTTTTACCCCAATTTCGTGATATTCAATTGGTAGTTACAGTCTTGTCCGTACGGGAGTTGCAGCGATGGGACTCGGGAGAGGCGAAGGTCGAGAGGGGTGCTTCCTACTCGGCAGCTGCACGGTCGTGTCGCCAGCTGTAGAAAAATATTTCCCTCCCTCCCATGATTTTCTTTCAAGTAGGGTAGCAGCAACCTACTCAAGAAATAACGAATATATACTGTAGATGTCACCTTGATACATACAGTCCACTCAATGGTGAGGGTATGAACGGCTACGGCGTGGGAAGTAGCTAGTAGCCAATAACAGGTTGACAGTCACAGTAAGCACACGCATACAACGCATGAAGGAACAGTACACCCATCATGAGTAGGTCTATTTTTTTATTTTTTATATGGATTTTCTTTTGCAATTTAGTACAAAACAAAAATATAACAAAAAAACACAGCTGCCAGACACATGAAATTAAATATTGCTTAAGTAAGACATGGGACAAGAATAGAGCAACAATGACAGTTACAACAACAATAAGCGTTCCTAGTCAGTGTTCACAATCAGTCTCTGTCCAGAAACGGACCCCAAATCTTGAGAGATCTGCTGGATGAGTTAGTCCTGAAAAAAACGAATCTTTTCCAGGTTAATGGTACTAGTAATTTCTGCTAGCCATCTACAGAAGCAAGGGGCGGTGGGTGACTTCCATTCTGAGGATAAATTTTTTTGCAGCCATCATTCCAAACATCAGAGCCTGTTGTTCCTCACAGGACGATCTTAGAACAGACTCTGAGCAGCCAAAGAGAGCAAGTTCTGGGTCAGGTTCAATGGCCCTCTCATAGACCTTTGAAAACCAATCAAAGATGTTCCTCCAAAAATGATTAAGTAGGGTGCAGAGCCCAAAAAGATAAGTTAATGAACCCTCTGAGGCTTTACATTTGTCACACTGTGGGGAGACCTGTGGGTAAATTCTATGTCATTTGGATTTGAAGTGATGAAGTCTATGCATGACTTTGTATTGTATCAATTGCTATCTGGCATTGATGGAACAGGAGTGAATTCTAGACAGGGCTTCTCCCATAGATCATCTGAGTGTAACGATCCCTGCAGTCTGAGTCGGTTTCTGTCTGGGTACTAGTTTTTCTGCTCGGGATCTCCAGTTTCCCGAGGGTTCTGGAACGCTCCCTGCCTGGTTGCCGGGCAACGTTGCTAGGCGGGAGCTCTCTTGATTTCCGCACCTGCATCCCATCAGCAATCTGCACACCTGGTCCTGATCATCACCCTTCTTAGGCTCTGTCCTAACATCCATTCCCTGCCGGATCGTTAGCCATGAACAGTATGTTTATCAGTGGATCAGCCTTAGAGCATGTAGCGTTAGTTTTGTTGTTTTGCACCTTGTTTGCTTGTTTTGTACTTACCTCCGTTTTGTTCCATCTGCAGTCACTCATCCGGAACCTTCACCCAACCTCTGCCTGATGGTCGGCGGCTGCCGAGCCATTACTGGACCTACCACTGCACCCTCAACAACCCATCCACGCCACCCGCTCTGTTCCCTGGATTATTCAGCCTCACTCGTGGATCTATTAAATAAACACTCACCTTTGTTTCAACCTACCTTGTCCTGGTCTGCTTCTGGGTTCTGGCTTAGTAAACCGTGACAGAACGATCCGGCCAGTAATGAACCCAGCGGACCTGGACTCTGTTCGCCATGCCATTACCCATCAGGAGAAGATGTTGGGCCATCATAGCACGGAGCTACAGGAGATCGCGTTGGCAGTTCGGAACCTTTCGACCGGTCTGACGGAGGTCCAGAACCAGCGCAAGTTTCCGGTGGAGGATCCACTACCGGTTTCACCCATCTCGCCTGCCGCTTCTGGAGCTGTGTCCTTCCGTGAGCCCAAGGTTCCGACGCCGGATAAATATGAGGGGGAGCTGGGAAGATGCCGTTCTTTCCTTATGCAGTGTGGGTTAGTGTTCGATCTACAGCCCTACTCTTATGCCACAGACAAGGCTAGGATAGCCTTTGTGATTGAGTTGCTGCGTGGTCGAGCGCTGGAGTGGGCTTCAGCCGTTTGGGAACGACAAGACCCCTGCATGGCTTCATACCAGGGGTTCACGGCCGAGATGAGGAAGCTCTTCGACCATTCCGTCCGAGGGAGGGACGCAGCTAGGCGCCTGTTTTCGCTTCGCCAAGGAACTCGCAGCGTGGCCGACTTCGTGATCGAGTTCAAGACGTTGGCTGTGGAGAGTGGGTGGAATGAGGAGTCTCTGCAAGCGGCCTTTTACCAGGGTCTGTCGGAGCAGCTCAAGGATGAGTTGATCTCTTATCCGGAGCCTAGTGACCTGGACAGCTTGGTAGCCTTGTCTATTCGGGTGGATAATCGAGTCCGAGAGCGAAGGAGGGAGAAGCAATGGGTTCCGTCCAATCGATCAGCTTCTCAGGTTCCAGTCGGGTCGGGGATTGGACCAGAATACGTCGATCATCGTCCACCACACAGGATTAGTGGAGAGGTCCTGTCTCCCGATTCTGAACCAATGCAAGTAGGGCGGCACGGGTTAACCAAGGAGGAACGCCAACTCAGACGTAGGACTAACTGTTGCTTCTACTGTGGTGGTTCGGGACATTACCTCGCCACCTGTTCCCGGCGGTCGTCAAACTGCGCGGCTCGCTAAAGTTGGGAGGACTTTTAGCGAGCCAGTTTCGACCTCTCAATACCTCTGTCAGACCCCGTTTCCCGGCTACCCTTATGAACAGGAATCAGAGCTTAGCGATTAACGCTTTTATCGATTCAGGTGCCGATGGAAGCTTTCTTGATGCCGAGTTGGTGGAACAGCTGGGGCTTTCCAAGGAGCAATTGCCGGAAGCCATTGAAGCGACCACTCTGAACGGCAGTAGTCTGGCACGTATCACGATGAGGACTGAACCGGTTAAGATGCTGTTGTCGGGGAATCATTCGGAGATGATTTCATTCTTCATTCTGCCGTCTTCCCATGTTCCTCTGGTCCTTGGATACCCCTGGCTGAAGGAACACAATCCCACGTTCGATTGGGTGACGGGCAAGGTAACGAGTTGGAGCCTTGATTGTCATGCTAACTGTCTCAAGACTGCCTGTCCCCATTCGGTTCCCAGTCAGGTGATTGAGGCTAAACCCCCAGATTTGTCCCTGGTTCCCGAGACATATCACGATTTGGGGGAAGTGTTCAGTAAGCAGAAGGCTCTGTCACTCCCTCCCCACCGACCATATGATTGTGCCATCAACCTGTTCCCTGGAGCTGTCTACCCCAAGGGAAGGTTATACAGTATCTCCCGACCTGAACGTGAGGCTTTGGAGACCTACATCAAGGAGTCCCTAGCTGCTGGTCTCGTTAGTCCTCGTCATCACCCCTGGGGGGCAGGATTCTTCTTTGTGGGTAAGAAGGATGGCTCTCTTCGACCGTGTATTGATTATCGGGGGTTGAATGACATCACGGTCAAGAACAAGTATCCCCTGCCCTTGATGAGTTCTGCCTTCGACTCCTTACAGGGTGCTACGGTGTTCACCAAGCTAGACCTACGCAATGCGTATCACATGGTCCGGATCAGAGAGGGGGACGAGTGGTTGACGGGTTTCAATACACCGATGGGTCACTTTGAGTATCAGGTGATGCCGTTTGGACTGACCAATGCTCCAGCGGTATTCCAGAGTATGGTGAACGACGTCCTGAGAGATATGATCGGGTCTCTTTGTGTTTGTTTACCTGGATGACATTCTGATCTTCTCGAAGGAACCTTCCGACCACGTCCAGCATGTCCGGCAGGTTCTGCAGCGATTGTTGGAGAATCGCCTGTTCGTGAAGGCCGAGAAGTGCGAGTTTCACGCCCACACGACATCCTTTCTCGGGTACATCATCTCCAGGGGAGAGATTAGGATGGACCAGGAGAAGGTTAGAGCGGTTCTGGAATGGGCCCAGCCCGGTACGAGATTGCAGCTCCAGAGATTTTTGGGGTTTGCGAATTTCTACCGCAGATTCATCCGGGATTACAGCCGTGTGGCCGCTCCGTTAACTGCCTTGACTTCCAGTATCAGGACCTTCAAGTGGAATCCGGAGGCGGATCGAGCGTTTCTGGATTTGAAGAGGCGATTCACCAACGCACCGATTCTCTCTCAACCGGACACGGCCCGTCAGTTCGTCGTTGAAGTGGGACGCGTCTGATGTGGGAGTTGGCGCCATCCTGTCGCAGCGATGCTCCACGGACAGTAAACTCCATCCCTGCGCCTACTACTCTCGTCGCCTTTCGCCTGCGGAGTGGAATTACGATGTGGGTAACCGGGAGCTTCTCGCGGTGAAACTTGCCTTGGAGGAGTGGCGCCACTGGTTGGAGGGGGCGGAGCAACCGTTTATTGTCTGGACTGACCACAAGAATCTTGCTTACGTGCAATCGGCTAGACGTCTCAACTCCCGTCCAGGCCAGGTGGGCGTTGTTTTTCGGACGATTCAATTTTTCCCTGACGTTCCGACCTGGATCTAAGAACGGCAAGGCGGACGCCTTGTCCCGGATGTTCTCCAAGACGGAAGAGAGTGGGTCCAAGACCGAGACAATTCTCCCCCGGAACTGCGTCGTGGGAGCAGTTATGTGGAAGATTGAGGAGGAGGTGATGGCGGCCCTTCGGACGCAGCCCGGTCCCGGTAACGGTCCACCCGGTCGGTTGTTTGTGCCTGAGTCGGTTCGTCCTGCTGTCCTCAAATGGTCCCACGCCAGCAAGATGGCTTGTCACCCTGGCGTGGCTCGGACGATGGCGTTTCTTCGCAGACGCTTTTTGGTGGCCTGCCATGGCCGAGGATACTCGGGGTTTTGTTGCTGCCTGTCCAGTGTGTGCGCAGAATAAGAGTACCAATCGGCCCAGCTCTGGACTACTTCACCCCCTTCCTATTCCCCCGGCGACCATGGTCGCATCTGGCCCTGGACTTTGTCACTGGGTTGCCCGCTTCTGAGGGGAACACGGTCGTTCTGACTATCGTGGACAGATTCAGCAAGTTCGCCCACTTTGTGCCTATTGCCAAGCTTCCCTCTGCCTCGGAGACGTCCGAGATCCTGGTTAGGGAGGTTTTCAGGGTCCACGGTTTGCCCAGTGATATCGTTTCCGACCGTGGCCCTCAGTTTACCTCTGCTGTCTGGAAGTCCTTCTGTTTGGCCATTGGAGCTACAGTCAGCCTCACATCTGGTTTTCACCCCCAATCTAATGGTCAGGCGGAGAGAGCCAACCAGAAGATGGAATCCACGCTACGCTGCCTTGTCTCCTCCAACCCCACCTCCTGGGTCTCTCAGTTGCCTTGGGTTGAGTATGCCCACAATACTCTCCCCTACATCTGCCACTGGGATGTCTCCCTTCCAGTGCCTGTATGGCTACCAACCTCCCTTGTTCCCTTCTCAGGAGAAGGAGCTCTCAGTGCCCTCTGTTCAGGCCCATATTCGTCGTTGCCACCGGACCTGGCATCGGGCCAGAAAGGCACTCCTTAGAGTTTCGGACCGGTATCAGCTCCAGGCGAATCGTCGCCGGATCCCCGCTCCCACCTATACCATCGGAGATAGGGTCTGGTTGGCCACACGGGATCTTCCTTTACGGACTGAGTCTAGGAAGTTGTCACCGAAGTTCATTGGTCCGTTTGTGGTGGAGAAGGTGATCAATCCGGTGGCAGTTCGACTCAAACTACCGAGGACGCTCAGAGTCCATCCCACCTTTCATGTCTCCTGCCTCAAGCCTGTTCTCCTCAGTCCTCTGTTGCCTCCTCCGCCTCCTCCTCCTCCTCCTCGGATGATCGGAGGTGGTCCTGCCTACACGGTGCGACGCATCATGGATTCCAGACGGCGGGGCCGGGGTTTCCAGTATCTCGTGGACTGGGAGGGGTATGGTCCTGAAGAGAGGAGTTGGATTCCGCGGCGACAGATCCTAGATGCTGACCTCATTCGTGACTTCTACCGCCTCCATCCTGGCGCTCCGGGAGTCCGCCCGGTGGCGTTCGCCGGAGGGGGTACTGTAACGATCCCTGCAGTCTGAGTCGGTTTCTGTCTGGGTACTAGTTTTTCTGCTCGGGATCTCCAGTTTCCCGAGGGTTCTGGAACGCTCCCTGCCTGGTTGCCGGGCAACGCGTTGCTAGGCGGGAGCTCTCTTGATTTCCGCACCTGCATCCCATCAGCAATCTGCACACCTGGTCCTGATCATCACCCTTCTTAGGCTCTGTCCTAACATCCATTCCCTGCCGGATCGTTAGCCATGAACAGTATGTTTATCAGTGGATCAGCCTTAGAGCATGTAGCGTTAGTTTTGTTGTTTTGCACCTTGTTTGCTTGTTTTGTACTTACCTCCGTTTTGTTCCATCTGCAGTCACTCATCCGGAACCTTCACCCAACCTCTGCCTGATGGTCGGCGGCTGCCGAGCCATTACTGGACCTACCACTGCACCCTCAACAACCCATCCACGCCACCCGCTCTGTTCCCTGGATTATTCAGCCTCACTCGTGGATCTATTAAATAAACACTCACCTTTGTTTCAACCTACCTTGTCCTGGTCTGCTTCTGGGTTCTGGCTTAGTAAACCGTGACACTGAGTTCTCAATATTTAACTCTTTACCCCAGGTCTCTCCTTGAGATGACTAGTAGAGGCCTCTGAATATTTGGAGAAAAAGGAGATTAACTGTGAGATGAGGTGTTCTGAGTTGGGAGGCCGCTGTAGCAAATCATAAAACGAATGTTGTACAGGAAGGGTGTCAACATTTAGAATTGTCCCTTTCATATAGTGTCTGACTTGTAAATAACGGAAAAAATGTAAATGGGAGAGTTTGAATGTATTATTTAATTGGATGAATGATGCTAATTGCTTATCTATGTATAAATCTTCAATTGTGGCCAGTCTCTTCTCCCTCCATTCAACAAACACCTTATCAGACCAAGATGGAACAAAATAATGATTAAAGCATATCGGGGTGTATACAGAGATATCAGGCACCTTATAGACATGCTTAATCTGGTTTAAAATTCTTAAACAATTTCTCAAAACAAAGTTGTTGCCTGTCAGTTTGTTTGGGCACTCTGCTTTGGAGAAAAGCAAGGCTGGAAGAGAGGAATTTGTTACAGACTTGACTTCCATATTTAGCCACAGGGTGGCAACCGTGTCCAACTTATCAGGGAAACCCAGTTGCCAGTATGTTAATGCCCTGGCATTTGCAGCCCAGTAGTAATGCTTAAAGATGGGTAGGCCTAAACTGCCACTTTCCTTGGGCTTTTGCAAGTGGGCTTTACAATGAGGTAAGAAAAATTGGAAGATTCTGATAAAGATAAAGGAAACCATTTTTATGGCATTAATGCACCCCATCAGAGAAAGAGGCAAGATTCTCCAGCTCTCTATGTTTTGTTTTAGCTTTGCAACCAGCTCACTGTAGTTAAGCTTGAAGATGAGCTTTGGATTTCTAGGTATTTTTAGTCCCAGGTAAGTCATGCACCACTTTAAATGATATACTCTCTAGCACACTTGCTGTAATATTATCTGAGATACACATGATATCACTTTTTCCCCAATTTATTGAATAGCCAGATAGTTAGCCAAATAAATGGATTAAGTCTAGTAGGTTAGGGACAGAGGCTACTGGGTCCGATAGGTTTAGAAGCACATCGTCTGCGTATAACGAAATGCAGCTTTCTATGTTTCCCACTTTAAGACCTTGGATATTAGGATGATCCCTTATTTCTATCGCCAGTGGTTCAAGGCTGACAGTGAAGAGCAGAGGACTGAGTGGGCAGCCCTGCTGGACAGATCTATGTAGTTCAAAGGGACTGGATTTGTCGCTGTTGGTCAGAATAGAGGATGTTGGGCAGGCATAGAGCATTTTGACCCAGGCGATAAATGAGTGGCCAAATCCAAACCTACTGAGTGCTTGGAACATGTATGACCGTTCTATTTGGTCAAACGCTTTTTGAGCATCTAGCGATATAAACGCCGCCTTAGAGCCTTTCCCATGATTTGCATATAAAATGTTAAGCACGTTAGAAAAAGAGAACCTGCCGGGGATAAACCCTGTCTGATCCGGATGAATAATTGTTGTTACATGTTTGTTTAACCTATTAGCAAGCACTTTGGTGATCATTTTTTTATCGAAATTAAGCAACGCTATCGGTCTATAATTTTTTTAAAAAGAAGGCAAATATTGGCTTCATACAATGATTTCGGCAAAATATTATGTTCTGTTGAATCAGTGATCATCCTGAGTAAGAGGGGAGCAAGAGCTTCACTCAATGGAGAATCCTCAGAGGAGGAAGGGGAGGACCATCCTCCTCAGTGAATTTCATACAAATTTGAAAACATTTTTAAAAAGTTACCCTTTTTAGATAAAACTATACTAAATATATTCACGTCACCAAATAATTGATTAAAACACACTGTTTTGCAATGAAGTTCTACAGTAGCCTCAACAGCACTCTGTACGGTAGCACCATGGTGTAGCCAGAGGACAGCTAGCTTCCGTCCTCCTCTGGGCACATTGACTTCATTACAAAACCTAGGAAGCTCATGGTTCTATGTTGACTATGACTTTACTTTAGCCAATATGGTGACAACAATGTAGGCTGTGTGTAGTGGTTATGATATGGTTTGGCTTGGAAAGTTTTTTTCGCCTGGTCACATAGACCTGATGTGTTGTGCATTGAAGTCCACAAGTGAAGGGAAAAGGTGAGAGGAGGGGAGCGCATAGATGTAAGAAGGAATACAATGTGACTATCAATGAAAGTGAACCATGTTTACGTGTGATCGGGGTGTATTCATTCCGCCGATTCTGTGGGAAAACGTTTCTTAAACAGAAGCAAACGGAACAAAACGGGGATAAACATACTTGAATTTGTCCAATAGAAACTCTCGTTTGCAACTGTTGGACTAATGATTACACCCTAGATCAGCTAGATGCAGGCAAGAGTGTGCAAGTCGGTATTGAATGTGTCACTGTCTGTCCATGTGTCACTGTCTGTCACCTCAAATGTTTATCTCGACCTGTGTGCAGCTACGTTGTAAACTTTCATTCATAGGCTAGGTTGTAGCAACCTCATGATGGGTATAGGGAAAATTTGAGAATCATGTAATAGCCTAAACCTATCGCTGTTACATTGAACTGGGTGAATGGAATATGAATGACAGTCATCCAATATGCTGTAATAGAAATAAGCTATGCTCATGAAAAGTAAAAATCGTCCTCCCTCATCTTAAACGGCAACGACCGCAACTGGCTTCACTGAATATTTTATAAAATTCACTGCCGAAACCATCAGGGCCTGCAGCCTTTCCAGGTGGGAAAGCTTTTATTGCCTCGATTATTTCCTCTGTTGTGAAATTTGAGTTCAATTCTTTTTTGGCGCTAATGGAGTCAAAGAAGCCTGATACATGAAAACTAGAAACATCGGATCTGGAAGAATATAACTCTGAGTAAAATTCTTTGCGGCAATTGTTTATCTTTTTAGGATCTGTCAGCAAGGTACCTGCCTCAGACCGGATTTTATGGATTGCTCTATTTGCTTGTGCATCCTTTAGTTGTCTAGCCAGCAACCTTTCCGGTCTGTCCCCTAGTTCAAATTGTTTTTGTCTCAGCTTTAATAGGAGGTTACTGACCTGGGAACCAAGAATATAATTATATTCATATTTTAATTTCTAAATATTGTTGTAGTCAACCTGAGAGAGAGAAGTTATGTATGTCTCCTCCAAAGCTGGGAGTTTATTTTCTATCTTATCCAGTCGCATGCGATTCCCTTTTTTTATGGCAGACATATGAAATAATATGACCTCTCATAACCACTTTAAACGTTTCCCATAGTGTAGAATCAGATACCACTCCTGTGTCATTGGTCGTGAGGAACTCATTCAACTTGGCTGTCATGCAGTCAATGAACGCTTGGTCTGTGAGCAAGGAGGGATTAAAACGCCAACTGTAATTCTGTTTTGGTAAAAAGAGATTAAGGGACATCATAATTGGACTGTGATCACTTATTAAGATGCTATGGTATTTCGAATTGAGCACAACTTGGAATCTATTAGGAAGTAGTCGATTGTAGAATAAGACTTGTGAACTTGAGAGTAGAATGTGTAGTCTTTGTCTGTGGGATGTTGCAGTCTCCAGATGTCCACTAGATTCCTGGATTTGATTTGATTATTTAGAACCTGGACAGAAGTGATATTTGGTGGAGTACGTGTAGTCAGTCTGTCAAGATACAGGTCAAGGTAACAATTAAAATCACCTCTGAGTTTTAGATTAGTGGTACTAAGATCTAGGAGTAAATCAAAAACAATCCCGAAAGAAATGTGGGTCATCACTGTTTGGGCCATAGACGTTCAATAGGGTGACAGGGAAAGTGTTAATGTTCCCTGATACCATGTGGGTATGTAGACATCGACAGGAGTTGAAAAGGGATGTTTTTACGAAAGAGAATGGCAACACCTCTAGCCTTGGAAGAGAAGGGTGATTGATAAACTTGAGAAATCCAGTTGGATCTCAGATGCCGCTGCTCGGTGGCTTTTATGTGCGTTTCTTGCAGGAAGATTATGTCAACACCAAGTGATTTCAAGTGCTTAAATACCATACCCCTTTTGCTCGCGTGCCCGACCGAGACTGTGCACATTCCACAAGACTAATGTGACACCTTTAACATCTGACTGATTCCCATGATCGTTTCCTGGCATTTATATCCAAGGGCATTTCAAATAAAGCATCTTAAACAAATTAGCAGAAAACAGAAACAAAACAATGTAACAGACCCCAGAGAAACCCGCCCTCCCCACTGCTTCCCCAAATGAAGCACTGTTCTCCCAATCTCACGTAAATGAGGACCGCCGGGCATGATGGCTAGAACAGACCCAATACTACGCTAGCACGCTAACAACAGTCAGACTTAACTAACAGCCCTCTCTGCGGTTGTTGGAAAACAAATGAACACGTTACCGTTTATGAATAAACAAAGACATTTGTGGCGAGTGATTTCACCCTTTCAGGGGGTTTGCTGTAGTTTTGATACATAGCTTGCAGCCTCTTCGGGCTTGGTGAAGACTCTTGTCATGCCGTTGTGATGGACATGTAGCTTGGCTGGAAAACGCAGGCTTTATTTCACGTGCGCCTATCTCATGGTCTGCATCACATCTCGGAATGCGCGCCGTTGCTCCATCACCTCCATGGTGTAGTCGGGAAAGATGAGAACCTTTTGGCCTTTGTATTCCATAGCTCGCTGTCGTCCAAGTCGTAGAAAGAGTTCCTTTTCCTGAAAGTGATGCACCCTTGCGATTATGGTATGCGGCTTGGCACCTGGTGAGGGCTTCGCCTGTAGAGAGCGGTGTGCACAGGCAATAATGAGGGGCTTTGGGAAGTTGTCATCGCCCAGCAGCTTAGAGATGAGCTTGGACACAAACTCTGTGGGTTTCCCTTGTTCTTCGTCCTCCAAAATCCCTTGAAGTTTGATATTCAGCCTGCGACTCCTGCCCTCTAAATCGAGAACCTTGGTTTGGAGCGCCTCGTTCTTATTTTTAAGCTCCACGCAGGTGGTTTCCAGGCCGCCGATCCGGGTGTCATGATCAGACAGGGCCTCATCGGCTGTGTCCATGCGGCCCTTCAGTTCGGCCTGTGCTGTCTTGAGCGACTCAAATTTGAGCCTGTCGAAACGATCGTTGAATGTTTTTATTACAGCCTCTTTCATTTGTTGACACATGGCCATGGCAGAATCTTGTTGCTGGGTATCTGGAGACTTGTCGTCATCAGTACTCAAAATGGAGCTAGCTGCTGCTTGTTGGGCCTGGGCCTTTGTCAACTTAGCATTAGATGTTCTGTTGGTTTTCGTCGCCATATTTCACTTTTTCGCTGCTAGTTAGTGCCTGGGGAAAATACTAAACAATGTGTATATACACTACCAGTCAAAAGTTTGGACACACCTACTCATTCAAGGGTTTTTCTTTATTTTCACTATTTTTTACATTGTAGAATAATAGTGAAGACATCAAAGCTATGAAATAACACATATGGAATCATGTAGTAACCAAAAAAGTGTTAAACAAATCTACATATATTTGATATTTGAGACTCTTCAAATAGCCACCCTTTGCCTTGATGACAGCTTTGCACACTCTTGGCATTCTCTCAACCAGCTTCATGAGGAATGCTTTTCCAACAGTCTTGAAGGAGTTCCCACATATGCTGAGCACTTGTTGGCTTCTTTTCCTTCACTCTGCAGTCCAACTCATCCCAAATCATCTCAATTGGGTTGAGGTCGGGTGATTGTGGAGGCCAGGTAATCTGATGCAGCACTCCATCACGCTCCTTCTTGGTCAAATAGCCCTTACACAGCCTGGAGGTGTGTTTTGGGTCATTGTCCTGAAGAAAAACAAATGATAGTCCCACTAAGCACAAACCAGATGGGATGGCGTATCGCTACAGAATGCTGTGGCAGCCATGCTGTTTAAGTGTGCCTTGAATTCTAAATATATCACAGACAGTGTCACCAGCAAAGCACCCCCACACCATCACACCTCCTCCTCCATGCTTCACGGTGGGAACCACACATGCGGAGATCATCCGTTCACCTACTCTGCGTCTCACAAAGACATGGCGGTTGGAACCAAAAATCTCAAATTTGGACTCATCAGACCAAAGAACAGATTTCCACTGGTCTAATGTCCATTGCTCGTGTTTGTTGGCCCAAGCAGGTCTCATTCTTCTTATTGGTGTCCTTTAATAGTGTTTTTTTTGCAGCAATTCGACCATGAAGGCCTGATTCACGCAGTCTCCTCTGAACAGTTGATGTTGAGATGTGTCTGTTACTTGCACTCTGTGAAGCATTTATTTGGGCTGCAATCTGAGGTGCAGTTAACTCTAATGAACTTAACCTCTGCAGCAGAGGTAACTCTGGGTCTTCCTTTCCTGTGGCGGTCCTCATGAGAGCCAGTTGCATCGTAGCGCTTGATGGTTTTTGCGACTGCACTTGAAGAAACTTTAAAAGTTCTTTACATTTTCCGGATTGACTGACCTTCATGTCTTAAATTAATGATGGACTGTCATTTCTCTTTGCTTATTTGAGCTGCTCTTGCCATAATATGGACTTGGCCTTTTACCAAATAGGGGTATCCTCTGTATACCACCCCTACCTTGTCACAACACAACTGATTGGCTCAAACGCATTAAAGAAGTAAAGAAATTCCACAAATTAACAAGGCACACCTTTTAATTGAAATGTATTCCAGGTGACTACCTCATGAAGCTGGTTGAAAGAATGCCAAGAGTGTGCAAAGCTGTCATCAAGGCAAAGGGTGGCAACTTTGAAGAATCTCAAATATAAAGTGTCCAAACTTTTGACTGGTACTATCTATCTATCTATACAGTGGGGGGAAAAAGTATTTAGTCAGCCACCAATTGTGCAAGTTCTCCCACTTAACAAGATGAGAGAGGCCTGTAATTTTCATCATAGGTACACGTCAACTATGACAGACAAATTGAGAAAAAGAAATCCAGAAAATCACATTGTAGGATTTTTAATGAATTTATTTGCAAATTATGGTGGAAAATAAGTATTTGGTCACCTACAAACAAGCAAGATTTCTGGCTCTCACAGACCTGTAACTTCTTCTTAAGAGGCTCCTCTGTCCTCCACTCGTTACCTGTATTAATGGCACCTGTTTGAACTTGTTATCAGTATAAAAGACACCTGTCCACAACCTCAAACAGTCACACTCCAAACTCCACTATGGCCAAGACCAAAGAGCTGTCAAAGGACACCAGAAACCAAATTGTAGACCTGCACCAGGCTGGGAAGACTGAATCTGCAATAGGTAAGCAGCTTGGTTTGAAGAAATCAACTGTGGGAGCAATTATTAGGAAATGGAAGACATACAAGACCACTGATAATCTCCCTCGATCTGGGGCTCCACGCAAGATCTCACCCCGTGGGGTCAAAATGATCACAAGAACGGTGAGCAAAAATCCCAGAACCACACGGGGGGGACCTAGTGAATGACCTGCAGAGAGCTGGGACCAAAGTAACAAAGCCTACCATCAGTAACACACTACGCCGCCAGGGACTCAAATCCTGCAGTGCAAGACGTGTCCCCCTGCTTAAGCCAGTACATGTCCAGGCCCGTCTGAAGTTTGCTAGAGTGCATTTGGATGATCCAGAAGAGGATTGGGAGAATGTCATATGGTCAGATGAAACCAAAATATTACTTTTTGGTAAAAACTCAACTCGTCGTGTTTGGAGGACAAAGAATGCTGAGTTGCATCCAAAGAACACCATACCTACTGTGAAGCATGGGGGTGGAAACATCATGCTTTGGGGCTGTTTTTCTGCAAAGGGACCAGGACGACTGATCCGTGTAAAGGAAAGAATGAATGGGGCCATGTATCGTGAGATTTTGAGTGAAAACCTCCTTCCATCAGCAAGGGCATTGAAGATGAAATGTGGCTGGGTCTTTCAGCATGACAATGATCCCAAACACACCGCCGGGCAACGAAGGAGTGGCTTCGTAAGAAGCATTTCAAGGTCCTGGAGTGGCCTAGCCAGTCTCCAGATCTCAACCCCATAGAAAATCTTTGGAGGGAGTTGAAAGTCTGTGTTGCCCAGCGACAGCCCCAAAACATCACTGCTCTAGAGGAGATCTGCATGGAGGAATGGGCCAAAATACCAGCAACAGTGTGTGAAAACCTTGTGAAGACTTACAGAAAACGTTTGACCTGTGTCATTGCCAACAAAGGGTATATAACAAAGTATTGAGAAACTTTTGTTATTGACCAAATACTTATTTTCCACCATAATTTGCAAATAAATTCATAAAAAATCCTACAATGTGATTTTCAGGAAAAAAAATTCTCATTTTGTCTGTCATAGTTGACGTGTACCTATGATGAAAATTACAGGCCTCTCTCATCTTTTTAAGTGGGAGAACTTGCACAATTGGTGGCTGACTAAATACTTTTTTCCCCCACTGTATATATATACAGAGAGGGAAAAAAGTATTTGATCACCTGCTGATTTTGTACGTTTGCCCACTGACAAAGAAATTATCAGTCTATACTTTTAATGGTAGGTTTATTTGAACAGTGAGAGACAGAATAACAACAAAAAAATCCAGAAAAACGCATGTCAAAAATGTTACAAATTGATTTGCATTTTATGAGGGAAATAAGTATTTGACCCCTCTGCAAAACATGACTTAGTACTTGGTGGCAAAACCCTTGTTGGCAATCACAGAGGTCAGACGTTTCTTGTAGTTGGCCACCAGGTTTGCACACATCTCAGGAGGGATTTTGTCCCACTCCTCTTTGCAGATCTTCTCCAAGTCATTAAGGTTTCGAGGCTGACGTTTGGCAACTCGAACCTTCAGCTCCCTCCACAGATTTTCTATGGTATTAAGGTCAGGAGACTGGCTAGGCCACTCCATGACCTTAATGTGCTTCTTCTTGAGCCACTCCTTTGTTGCCTTGGCCGTGTGTTTTGGGTCATTGTCATGCTGGAATACCCATCCACGACCCATTTTCAATTCCCTGGCTGAGGGAAGGAGATTCTCACCCAAGATTTGACGGTACATGGCCCCGTCCATCTTCCCTTTGATGCGGTGAAGTTGTCCTGTCCCCTTAGCAGAAAAACATTGTCACGATCGTCTACGAAATGAGTGGACCAAGGCGCAGCGTGCGATACGAACATGACTTTAATTGGTAAAGTACACGAAACAAAACAAAACACGATCGTAAAGTCCACAGTGACAATGACTGACAAGGAACAAAAACCCACAAACACAAGGTGAACACAGACAGTTTAAATATGGCTCCCAATCAGAGATAACGAGCCGACAGCTGACACTCGTTACCTCTGATTGGGAGTCACTCGATCAACCAAGAAAACACAACCAAAGACAACCAACCAAAACACAACAAAACGAACACACCCTGGCTCAACATACAAAGTCCCGGAGCCAGAGCGTGACAGTACCCCCCCCTAAAGGCGCGGACTGCGACCGCGCCTCAAAAACCCCAAACAGGGGAGGGCTGGGTGGGCATTACTCCTCGGAGGCGGCTCCGGCTCCGGGCTTGACCACCACCCTTCTTCAATCCCCCCGTAGCGCCCCCGGTCCGATCTGACCCAGCTGGTAGGATCTGGACTGACGACAGCGCACCCCTGGCTTGGCGCGTGAGGCAGGAACGGACCGGACCTGGCTGATGATACGCACCCTAGGCTTGATGCGTGGGCCGAACGGGCCTCACCAGGCTGACGACTCGCATCCCTGGCTTGGTGCGAGTAGCAGGAGTGGGCTGGATCAGGCTGACGGCTCGCACCCTTGGCTTGGTGCGAGTAGCAGGGACGAGCTGAACCAGGCTGACGACTCGCACCCTTGGCTTGGTGCGAGTAGCAGGAACGGGCTGGACCAGGCCGACGACTGCGACCCCTGGCTTGGTGCGAGTAGCAGGAACGGGCTGGACCAGGCTGACGACTCGCACCCTTGGCTTGGTGCGAGTAGCAGGAACGGGCCGGGCTGGGCTGGCGACGCACACCGTGGACCTGGTGCGTGGAGCAGGGACCGGCTGGGCTGGGCTGACGACGCACACCGTGGGCCTGGTGCGTGGAGCAGGGACAGGCCGAGCCGGGCTGACGACGCACACCGTGGGCCTGGTGCGTGAAGCAGGGACAGGACGAGCCGGGCTGACGACGCACACCGTGGGCCTGGTGCGTGGAGCAGGGACCGGCCGGGCTGGGCTGACGACGCACACCGTGGGCCTGGTGCGTGGAGCAGGGACCGGCTGGGCTGGGCTGACGACGCACACCGTAGGCTTAGTGCGTAGAGCAGGGACAGGCCGGGCTGGGCTGGCGACGCACCCCGTAGGCTTGGTGCGTGGAGCAGGAACAGGCCGGGCTGGGCTGGCGACGCGCACCATTAACTTAGTGCGTGGAGCAGGAACAGGCCGGGCTGGGCTGGCAACGCACCCCATAGGCTTGGTGCGTGGAGCAGGGATAGGCCGGGCTGGGCTGGCGACGCACACCGTAGGCTTTGTGCGAGAGGCAGGAACAGGCCGGACCGGGCTGGAGACGTGCACCGTCCATTTGGTGCGAGGGGCCGTAACAGGCCGGACCGTACTGGGGACACACACCACTGGCTCTACTCCGGGAATTGGAACGGGCCGGACCGGACTGGTAACACACCCCAGTACCTCTCGCCGTGCCTCTAAACCTCCTTTCCCTACTTTGACCAGTGGCCCCCGTAACCTGGTGGCCTTTTGAATTCGCCCCTTCTCTGCCTCCGTCAGCCCCGTCGTCCATGCCCTGTGCCCCCCCCTAAAAAATTATTGGGGGTGCCTCTCGTCCCTCCGACGCTGCTCCCACGTCCAGGCTGCCGATTCCTGGACACGCTGCTTGGTCCTTTGATGGTGGGTTTTTCTGTCACGATCGTCGTAAAGGAGAGTAGACCAAGGCGCAGCGTGTGAAACGAACATGACTTTATTATATTAAAGTATCTAAATTACAAACAAAACACGACTCGTGAAGTCCACGGTTACACTGACCGAATAAGGAACAAAAACCCACAAACACAAGGTGAACACAGACAGTTTAAATATGGCTCCCAATCAGAGACAACGAGCCAACAGCTGACAGTCGTTACCTCTGATTGGGAGTCACTCAAACAAAGAAATACAACAACCTAGAAATAGACACAACAGAACTACCAACATAGAAATAAACACATAGAATGAACACACCCTGGCTCAACATAATGAGTCCCAGAGCCAGGGTGTGACAAACATCCCCAAAGCATAATATTTCCACCTCCATGTTTGACGGTGGGGATGGTGTTCTTGGGGTCAAAGGCACCATTCCTCCTCCTCCAAACACGGCGAGTTAAGTTCGGCGAGTTAAGTTCCAAAGAGCTCCATTTTGGTCTCATCTGACCACAACACTTTCACCCAGTTCTCCTCTGAATCATTCAGATGTTCATTGGCAAACTTCAGACGGCATGTATATGTGCTTTCTTGAGCAGGGGGACCTTGCGGGCACTGCAGGATCTCAGTCCTTCACGGCGTAGTGTGTTACCAATTGTTTTCTTGGTGACTATGGTCCCAGCTGCCTTGAGATCATTGACAAGATCCTCCCGTGCAGTTCTGGGCTGATTCCTCACCGTTCTCATGATCATTGCAACTACACGAGGTGAGATATTGCATGGAGCCCCAGGCCGAGGGAGATTGACAGGTCTTTTGTGTTTCTTCCATTTGCAAATAATCGCACCAACTGTTGTCACCTTCTCACCAAGCTGCTTGGCGATGGTCTTGTAGCCCATTCCAGCCTTGTGTAGGTCTACAATCTTGTCCCTGACATCCTTGGAGAGCTCTTGGTCTTGGTCATGGTGGAGAGTTTGGAATCTGATTGATTGATTGCTTCTGTGGATTGGTGTCTTTTATACATGTAAAAAGCTGAAATTAGGAGCACTCCCTTTAAGAGTGTGCTCCTAATCTCAGCTCATTACCTGTATAAAAGACACCTGGGAGCCAGAAATCTTTCTGATTGATAGGGGGTCAAATACTTATTTCCCTCATTAAAATGCAAATCAATTTATAACATTTTTGGCATGTGTTTTTCTGGATTTTTTTGTTGTTATTCTGTCTCTCACTGTTCAAATAAACCTACCATTAAAATTATAGACTGATCATTTCTTTGTCAGTGTGAAAACGTACAAAATCAGCAGGGGATCAAATACTTTTTTCCCTCACTGTATATACACGTTTTGCCTATTTTGGCATTAATATGTGTCACATAAAAAAAAGAAATGGAGTTAATAAAGCTGCATCCAAACATGATCTCTTTTTTGCTTTCTTGAGTAAGGCAGCTCCAAAATACAGGTGTTTCAGCCTAACTCAGTGCTTTCTGTGGTGGTGGGGCAGCCAGCAGAAAATACGGAGCGTAGGGGTTGGTAATGTTCTCTAGTTGCGCCGTGACTGGCTCAGTGTTCTGTCACTCATGGTGACACTATGTCACCTCATAATCGATGGTTAGAGCTCGAAAATTCAAGCCCCTTGGGTGCTGCCATAGATTTACATTAGAAGTGCCCAACCAAGAAGGCTCAACTTCATTGGCCACAGATAAAATGACGTCAAATCACGTTATATTTACCATAGCTTTGATTGGACTGATCATGTCAACATTATACTTTCAAAATCTTAGCTAGCAAGCTAGTCAAGCAGTCAACATCATGAATCAAGTCAACAATCTACTGGCAAATCCTTTTTAATCCTTGTCATTTGATGAGAAATTATAGATAAAATGTATCGGTGCTCATCGGCCATTGGACATAAACATTACACAACAAGTTGGAAATCGCAAATTCAACAATGAGTGGTTTGGAAGGAATCAGTGGCTAACTACAAGCTTCGCAAAGCAGTCACTAGCCTGCTATTCAGTGGAGAGGGTGTATGGTCCAAGTCTGGGTTTAACGGTCTCTTTTCCAAGCTTAAAAGTATAAACATTCACTCGCAACACACCATGGGCCCGAAAAGGTTGAATACATTTGCCATGCTGTCAATCCAGCATGACTTCTGCCATGTTCAAAACAACTGGAAACTGGGAAATGTCAGACTTCAGTGAGTTCAAGACAACTGGGAACTCTGAAAAAAACGAGCTCTGTCTGGGAAAATACGTTTTGAACGGTCAACAAACTCGGAATTCCAAGTCGGGAACTCTGCCTCTTTCTAGAGCTCCAACCAATCATCACTGACGTCATGATTCAACCTTGCTTTTTTCAGAGCTCCCAGTTGTCTTGAAAGCATCATAAATCCAGAGAATGCCAGACTGATGACAAAGTGTGATGACAAATTTGCCCTCGAAGGACCGCGGCGCCACTTTTCTGTTTAAGTGAGCACAGCACAACAAGTTGAGTCCAAAAATGTATTGTATGCTGCTGCATAAATGTTGTAATATGCCATGGAGATATGTATACTGTAGCTAAGAAAGTAATACTAAGTGTAGCTCAATTGGTAGAACATGGCGCTTGTAACGCCAGGGTAGTGGGTCAGATCCCTGGGACCACCCATACGTAAAAATGTATGCACACATGACTGTAAGTCGCTTTGGATAAAAGCGTCTGCTAACTGGCAATTATTATTATTATTATTATGTAGTAGTAAGCTGTTAGCAGCCCATGTGCCTCACCCTAATAATTTGGTCCCTTTTCCCCTCATAATTTAGCCTACTGTTCTGACTTAGTGGAGCACATGTAGCCTATAGCCTGTTTTAGAGAAATGTAATCATTGAATATTGTAAGAGCTTTCATGCCGCCTTTATTTATCCTACGGTTCTGACTTGGTGTGCAGGCTGAATACTGTAAGAACGGCCCATGTTCTGAATTCTGTCACTATACATTTCAAAAGTGCTGAACAAATAGTTATATTGACTACATCCATCCTAGCTTGCTCATTAATGTCTTAATCGAAATTACGGATTGCCTCTTATCCGCTCGACATTCCCTTTTGCCATAGATATACATCTCAATTGTCAGTAGAAACCACATTTTTTTAAGCAAGTCAACCATATCAGCTGTTTAAAAAAAAAAAATTTGGCTGCCAGACATGGCTCCGCTGATAGCCAGGTGTAGCGGTGGTAAACTCTGCTGTTGGGACAGCTTTATGTAGGCTCTAACAGTTTTTGGGCACCGTTTGTCATCTTTATAGTGCAATTAATGTACTGTTTAGTGGCTTTGCTGGCATGCATTAAAACATTTTTAAAATTATTCTCAGTAAAATAATTATGCGAGAAATGTTGGTGGAAACCATCATATTGAAGTAAACTTGGAGTCACGCAATGTTATGTGGTCCTCCCACTACGACTCGGGAAAGCAAGCAGTTCAATATGCTAGAGGAAATAAATTATGAAATTCATAGGGTGGTGTAAGTGTATGGTGATGAGCTTGATGCTACTTAACAATAAATATCGAGGGTCTTATTCTGGTGACATGATCGGTGCTTGGCTGCCGTTTGTCAAATAATCTCGCTCTTATAAACTTGCTTTGTCCCGCAACGAGCCATTACATTTATATATATATATATATATATATATATTTTTTTTTTGGACATGACTGTGAAAACACCAGCAAATCAGCGCACGTTCCGGCCGCGACCATCCGCTCAAGAAAAAAAATCATAATAAATCTGCCAAAATACACTTTTAACGTTAGAGGCATATCCAACATATCTAGGAGCAATACTTACGATTCGTCGGGTTGAACGTGTTCTTCGCTAACAAATAAGCGTTTAAAATGTGTTTTATCCAGGGTCTCCCATTTTCCACCTGTAGAAGTGGGAGATTAAGCGGTAGCCTACTTGCACGTGACTGCGTGGTCTACGATCGACTACTATGGCAGCCACAGGTGGAAAATGGGAGGTGTTCCCCTTTCTGTCCAATGTTACACCAAGTAAAAATATGGTCATAGTTCAGAATAGGGAACACAGAGTTAATATGCCCTTATTACTCCCACATTGAGACAGCATACACAGAATGAGTTTACACAGGCAGCCCAATTCTGAAAATGTTCCCACTAATTGGTCTTTTGACCAATCACATCTGATCTTTCTCAGAGCTGTTCTGATTGGTCAAAAAAAACAATAAGTGAAGAGTTCTGAATTGGGATGCCTGTGTAAACGCAGCATAAGAGTCTGTTTTTTGTGTAACTTTCTCTTTATTAACTATAAATATGCCTTTATTATAGCCAATAATTAGGCTATTAAGAATTGGCCAGTACTACATTACTTACGTTTGAATAACAAATCACTTATGGTCTAATAAGGTGCATTCGGAAATAATTCAGACCCCTTGACCTTTTCCACATTTTGTTACATTACAGCCTTATTCTAAAATGGATGTAAACGTTTTTTCGCTCATTAATCTACACACAATACCCCATTATGACAAAGCAAAAACAATGGAAATATCACATTTATGTAAATATTCAGATCCTTTACTCAGTACTTTGTTGAAGCACCTTTGGCAGCGATTACAGCCTAGACTAGAGTCTTCTTGGGTATGACACTACAAGCTTGGCACACCGGTATTTGGGGAGTTTCTACCATTCTTCTCTGCAGATCCTCTCAAGCTCTGTCAGGTTGGATGGGGAGCGTTGCTGCACAGCTATTTTCAGGTATCTCCAGAGATGTTTGATCGGGTTCAAGTCCAGGCCACTCAAGGACATTCAGACTTGTCCCGAAGCCCCTCCTGTTGGAAGGTGAACCTTTTCCACAGTCAGAGGTCCTGAGCGCTCAGGAGCAGATTTTCATCAAGGATCTCTGTACTTTCCTCCGCTCATCTTTCCCTCGATCCTGACAAGTCTACCAGTCCCTGCCGCTGAAAAACATCCCCACAGCATGTTGCTGCCACCACGCTTCACCGTAGGGATAGTGCCAGGTTTCCTCCAGACATGACGCTTGGCACTCAGGCCAAAGAGCTCAACCTTGGTTTCATCAGACCAGATAATCTTGTTTCTCATGGTCAGAGTCTTTAGGTGCCTTTTGGAAAACACCAAGTGGCCTGTCATGTGCCTTTTACTGAGGAGTGGCTTCCATCTGGCCACTCTACCATAAAGGCCTGATTTGTGAAGTGCTGCAGAGATGGTTGTTCTTCTGGAAGGTTCTCCCATCTCCACAGAGGAACTCTGGAGCTCTGTCAGAGTGACCATCGGGTTCTTGGTCACCTCCCTGTCCAAGGTCCATCTCACCCAATTGCTCATTTTGGCCAGCTCTAGGAAGAGTCTTGGTGGTTCCAAACTTCTTCCATTTAAAGAATGGTGGAGGCCACTGTGTTCTTGGGGACATTCAATGCTGCAGACATTTTTTAGTACCCTTCCCCAGATCTGTGCCTTGACGCTCTATGGACAATACATTCGACCTCATGGCTTGGTTTTTGCTCTGACGTGCACCGTCAGCTGTGGGACCTTATATAGACAGGTGTGTGCCTTTCCAAATCATGTCCAATCAATTGAATTGACCACAGGTGGACTCCAATCAAGTTGAAGAAAAATCTCTAGGATGATCAACGGAAACAGGATGCACCTGAGCTCAATTGAGTATCAGAGCAAAGTGTGTGAATAAATTATCAAAAATTGATTTTAAAAAACTGTTTTTGCTGTCATTATGGGCTATTGTGTGTAGATTGATGAGGGAAAAAAGATTAATCCATTTTAGAATAAGGCTGTAATGTAACAAAATATGTAATAAGTAAAGGGGTCTGAATACTTTCCGAATGCACTGTACATACCCAAGACAAGGCCTTACAAGCGACTTAGATAATTATAAACTACAAATTAGTGGCTAATGTGTACCTTAAAATAAAGTGTTACCATAATGGTTTAATAGTAAAATGTATTGACTAACTTTCCATCTGATTATAAATTTAAAAAAGACCTACCAATCTTTTGAACACATTGATGAGATGATCCTTGTCACTGAATAAAACGGCAAAAATGTATCATCCTTCTAGGGATCACAGCAGACCATTTTATTGTTCCAAACAAACAGACAATATGGACAGATATTATGGTGTAAATTGAGCTGCTTCACATGGGGTGCTATTTCACATGGGGAAAGGGGGGACCGCTCAGCATAGTGATGAAATCAATGTGCAGGCTCTGAAATAAAAACACAAAAATGTGTTAGTTCATACAACCATAAAACAGACTAATGCAAAATACTTCAGACATTTGTTGTTGTTCAAGTTGATTAATTTCAGGTGATACTCTGACTACAGCAACATTGGCAGTGAGATCACCGCAATGTCATCTCTCATTAAATGTTGTTTAATACGTCATAAAGTATTTAAAAATATATATTTTTTGATTCCATGAATGTGAAAATGCTCATGTATTGTTGTTTTAACATGAAAATCTGCCAAGTAGGTATCCCAATAAACTTGAACAATAAAGTGGAATGCCTAATAGAAAATATGTTGCACTTACTTCCTTTAACTGCTTTCTTTCCTAATGTTTGAAAGGGGAGAAGGACAAACAATATAAGTTAAAAAGAAAAAGCATACATTATCCAAATACGGGTTCACATTGTGTACTAGCCCTGTACAAAGTAAATACGCTACATTAAAATGCCCATTCTGAAATTGTAGTGCAGTGTTCTGCTCCAGTACGATATAAATTTCACCAATCAACGTAAAGATCTTGTACAGTTGCTAAAGATTGTCCTCTTCAAGTCTGTGGCGTGCCTTACCAACAATGAAAGATTATGCTTCACGCATTATTGCCCACAGCCACCAACTACTAAAATGTATGAATGACATGTAGTACAGCGCAACAGAACACTGTACTACAATTTCAGAGGTTTTGGTGTCAAACTTATATTCAATTTAGCAGTAGACAACTCACCCCCATAGGAGACTTTGTAGTACAGGTATGTCATGACACCCAGGCCGACCCACATCTCCTGGTATGCCCCAGTGTAGTAAGGGCTCATCTTGGCCCACCAGCTTGCAAATACACGCCCTGCCATCTGTGTGAAACAGAACAAAATGCGGTCATCTAAATAGATTTTACAGGCAAAAAACGGAGGGACAACATCGGTAGGAAATTAGTTTAAACAAGTATACTTTGCAGTACCACTACAACTGGCTAGCTTGTAGTTTGTGGGAGGTGAGAGACGCCTACGTGAAAGATTGCTAGCTAGCGTTGACTATATAGCCTAGCTAGCGACATGGTGTATGCCCACGGACCAGCACTACCGTTACAGCACAGAGGACGTCGCATGACTTTCAACCACATCTAACGTTACCTTCCTAGCTAGCGTTACCCAGTTGTCCAGATACATGGCTGTTTTAAAAGTAAACTTCACGTTATCAGCGCACACTAGCTAGTTTGTATGTCTGTTAAAAGTAACAGCAAATAGCTAACTAGATTTACACAATCATGAAGGATCAGCTTGCTAAATTCCTGCAACTAGATGCTAGCGTAACGTTAACATTAGCCAGTTAGCTCGCTAACGTTAGGCCTCATTGCAGAGGCTGTCGTCTTAGCTGGCACACGTAGGTCAACCTGATATATATATATTTTTTAAACAAGGTACTCTGACATATTTAATTCATATTTTTGCACTAGGTATTGGTTTGTAGGCATACTAGAACATCTTTGTAGGGCCTTACCTTCAGTATGTGACGCACCGTGCGAAGAAGGTCACTGTCCAAACCCAACAACAGCCAACAGCGTCTAATATGTCGCAGAGCGTGCTGGGATATCCGTTTTCTTCTTCTTTTGGGACACGCAGGAGTAGTAGAATGCACAATCAGATTTAGCCACATTGCCACACCGTGGTAGCCGCGATTTATCATCCAGCAAGAGCACTAGAACCACCGATATAACAGTGAAAATTAGCTATGTTTCCATTAATTGCCCAGTGATTTTTTTAGTCGACATTAAAAACTTTGCATAGAAGATAGACGCCACAATTGCCTGCTACGGTGAGTTTCCATGTAACTATCTTGTCTCGATAAAGACAGCTGGAGGTAATTGTTTCGCAGCACCTAAAAAAAAGATTGATTCGCAAAAACCTAGTGTCGAATAAAAATGAAGTGGTTGAAGTGTTTCCATTATCCATAGAGGCGAATTGAGCATTAATAAATAGACGACAGCCTGTATTCCTTCCCACCTTATTGTTTCATGTTGTAGGTAGGCCGCGGAAGCCAGCATGGATATAATGCAATATTAACTGGACTAATATTTGCCATATTCTAATAACGTACTGCCATGGTCCGTGCCATGGTGAAACTTGCACTCCTGTAGATCTGAAATAATTGGATGGTGAAACTTGCATTCAGCCAACCAGAAAAGCAGGCATTCTTGAAAGACAGGACAATCCCTGTCCTGCACATAAACATTATTTTTATAGTTACATTTGTTTTATTTAGCAAGCAGTAGGCATTTAAAATGAAATGTGGAGTGGAGCTTTATATTTAGGCCTATGTGATGACATCACGTACCCCGCGTACCTTCAAAATTATTGGGTTCAAGTCCGGGCCCTGGCTGGGCCACTCAAGGACATTCAGAGACTTGTCCCGAAGCCACTACTGCGTTGTCTTGGTTGTTTGCTTAGGGTTGTTGTCATGTTGGAAGGAGAACCTTCTCCCTAGTCTGAGGTCCTGAAGCAGGTTTTCATCAAGGATCTCTCTGTACTTTGCTCCGTTCATCTTTCCCTCGACCCTGACTAGTCTCCCAGTCCCTGCCGCTGAAAAAAATCCTCACAGCATTATGCTGCCACCATCATGCTTCACCGTAGGGATGATGCCAGGTTTCCTCCAGATGTGATGCTTGGCATTCAGGCCAAAGAGTTCAATCTTGGCCAGAGAATCTTGTTTCTCATGGTCTGAGTCCTTTAGGTGTCTTTTGGCAAACTCCAAGCGGGCTGTCATGTGCCTTTTACTGAGGAGTGGCTTCCGTCTGGCCACTCTACCATAAAGGCCTGATTGGTGGAGTGCTGCAGAGATGGTTGACCTTCTGGAAGGTTCTCCCATCTCCACAGAGGAACTCTGAAGCTCTGTCAGAGTGACCATCAGGTTCTTGGTCACCTCCCTGAACAAGGCCATTCTCCCCCGATTGCTCAGTTTGGCGGGGCGGCCAGCTCTAGGAAGAGTCTTGGTGGTTCCAAACATCTTCCATTTAAGAATGATGGAGGTCACTGTGTTCTTGGGGACCTTCAATGCTGCAGACATTTTTTGTACCCTTCCCCAGGTCTGTGCCTCGACACAATCCTGTCTCGGAGCTCTACGGTCAATTCCGTCGACCTAATGGCTTGGTTTTTGCTCTGACGTGCACTGTCAACTGTGGGACCTTTATATAGACAGGTGTGTGTCTTTCCAAATCATATCCAATCAATTGAATTTACCACAAGTGGACCAATCAAGTTGTAGAAACATCTCAAGGCTGATCAATGGAAACAGGATGCACCTGAGCTCAATTTCGAGTCTCATAGCAAAGGGTCTGAATAATTATGTAAATAAGGTATTTCTATTTTTATTTTTAATACATTTGGAAACATTTCTAAAAACCTGTTTTCGCTTTGTGTGTATTGTGTGTAGATTGATGAGGACATTTTTTATTTAATCAATTTTATAATAAGGCTGTAATGTAACAAAATGTGGAAAAAGTCAAGGGGTCTGAATACTTTCCAAATACACTGTATTCTTTTTATACTTCAAGGGGTCTAGAAATTTCAAAAATCAAATAGCAAAATGACACTTGGTATGACTTTCTTAAAACAATTCCGTATAGCTATATAACAAATGTTTCCTGATCTTTCTTATATCTCTCAGATATAGGACAGACACTTCAGAACAAACTTCCTTTAGATTTGATGGGGGGATTATCTGTTGTAATGTAGTGAATCTGTTATTCAATGCATTTGTAATTGCTAATAGCAGTAAGGCCAAATACAATTTTTCATCAAATAACTTTTACATATATTTTTTGACACTTCAAGGGGTCTTAAAATTCTAAATGAAATAGCAAAATTATCCTTGGTATGACCTTAAAACAATCCCATATGGCTTAGTAGAACCCCCCCCCCCCTCCCCCCTAGCTTGGATGGAAGGATGGAGGAGGGAACAAGTACAGAAGTTATCCAACCTGCTGACTAAGAAATGTATATAGCCTATGTTTTGCTGTCTATCTCTCTCCGTCTGTCTGCCAGATTGCTGAGGGGCAGCATAGTCAATGTAAAGATTTGGCATGGGTCCTCAGATCCTCAAAAAATTCTACAGCTGCACCATCGAGAGCATCCTGACTGGTTGCATCACCGCCTGGTATGGCAACTGCTTGGCCTCTGACCGCAAGGCACTACAGAGGGTAGTGCGTACGGCCCAGTACATCACTGGGGCAAAGCTCCCTGCCATCCAAGACCTCTATACCAGGCGGTGTCAGAGGAAGGCCCTCAAAATTGTCAAAGACTCCAGCCACCCTAGTCATAGACTGTTCTCTCTGCTACCGCACGGCAAGCGGTACCGGAGTGCCAAGTCTAGGTCCAAAGACTTCTCAACAGCTTCTACCCACAAGCCATAAGACTCCTGAACAGCTAATCATGGCTACCCGGACTATTTGCACTGCCCCCCACCCCATCCTTTTTACGCTGCTGCTACTCTGTTAAGTATTTATGCATAGTCACTTTAACTCTACCCACATGTACATATACCTCAACTACCTCAACTAGCCGGTGCCCCGCACATTGACTCTGCACCGTTACCCCCTGTATATATAGCCTCCCTACTGTCACTTTATTTTACTTCTGCTCTTTGTTTTTCTCAACACTTTTTTTTTTTTTGTTGTTGTTTTATTCTTACTTTTTTGTTTAAAATAAACGCACTGTTGGTTAAGGGCTGTAAGTAAGCATTTCACTGTAATGTCTGCACTTGTTGTATTCGGCGCATGTGACCAATAAAATTTGATTTGATTTGATTTGATTTACTTGCTAGGCTAAATCTAACTTAGGTAATGAATGGTTAGTCATGATTTGTCTCGGTTTTTACAGTTCCTGAAACATGTCAATAACCTGATGCATGGCCTCTACAGCAGTGCTTGGTCAACCACTCAGTTACCAGTGACCTATTCTGCCACATCCCAGGGAAAGGAGTGAGCAGAACCATCCCTCCTTAAATCCATAGTCATTGACAGTAAGTTTTGTGTGAAAATGTTTTTTTCTCTCTTTGATACTCTGATCTTCAATGTGTATTGATTCCTACAACCAGCTTGGTAAGAGCTAGGTTGTGCTAGCTATGCTGATGATCATTCATGTTTTTTCTCTGCATCAGGTCTCACTAAGACTGGATTCCTCAAGAGACATGCTATTCAGCTGCCCACGATTGTCTGATCTTAGTGTAAGTAGATCCAATTGAAATAGCAACACTTCCAATAATATAAGTTTGTAATGCAAATAAAGTCCTATTTTAACTCATCCTTTTTTTTCAGGTGCAAAACCCTTGTGTCCCTCAACAGACACCTCCCTTGGTGAGTCATGTAAAGTTTCTTTCCTTTCTCTCTTGCACATTCTCCCTGTCGCTCACTCAAACACACACACATGCGCAGTTGCAGAGTAGAGGAAGAGATTTGCCAATTACATCCATTTCTAACAATGTTTGGTGCAGGAATGATATGACAGACATATAACTTTTGAAAAAGATAATATTTGATTGTCTCTTTACACATACTTACATTTTTGCATTTACCTTTCTTTTTTTAAGACTGCCAAGCTGTCCGCAATTGGGGGAACCTGCTTATGGAGCAGTGTGTTTATAAAAAGTTATTTTAATATTGCAACATCTATTAGGATTAAGCAAACATTTTCATTATCCAACTACTCTCTAATTTTGATATCCTCTTTCTTAAAATGTTTCAGATTGATGACCTATGAATAATGTTTGACTTCAATATGAAGGGATAGAGAAGCAAACATGTCTTTGCTACCACTCTTTGGTGCTCCATTGTAGTTGGTAAGTAAATGTGAGCAGTTGAGCCATTTTATATAGACAATAAGACATTTTTAGTAGATTCTGACTGTTAAAGATATTTTACTGTGCGTTACTGTTCTGTCGTATCCTGCGTGCCCGCTTTATGCTAATCGTTAATTAATTAATTAATATTTGTATGCTTACAGTAAGTGTCATGAAAAGCCAGAAAACTCAGGAGCTTGATGTGTTGCGGGCCCTCTGGAAAGTCCTAAAATATACCCCTGACCGCCGTGGTGGAGGACGCAAAGTACAGTTGAAGTCGGAAGTTTACATACACCTTAGGCAAATACATTTAAACTCTGTTTTTCACAATTCCTGACATTTAATCCTAGTAAAAATTCCCTGTTTTAGGTCAGTTAGGATCACAACTTTATTTTAAGAATGTGAAATGTCAGAATAGTGGTTGAAAAACGAGTTTTAATGACTTGTTCTCACTGTATGTATATTTTTATTTTATTTGTTCATTTCACCTTTATTTAACCAGGTAAGCCAGTTGAGAACAAGTTCTCATTTACAACTGCAACCTGGCCAAGAGAAAGCAAAGCAGTGCGATAAAAACAACAACAACACAGAGTTACATATGGAATAAACAAAAATGTACAGTCAATAACACAATAGAAAATCTATATACAGTGTGTGCAAATGTAGTAAGTTATGGAGGTAAGGCAATAAATAGGCCATAGTGCAAAATAATTACAATTTAATATTAACACTGGAGTGATAGATGTGCAGAAGATGATGTGCAAATAGAGATACTGGAGTGCAAATGAGCAAAATAAATAACAATGTAAATAACAATATGGGGATGAGGTAGTTGGGTGGGCTAATTACAGATGGGCTGTGTACAGGTACAGTGATCAGTAAGCTGCTCTGACAACTGATGCTTAAAGTTAATGAGGGAGATAAGTGTCTCCAGCTTCAGAGATTTTTGTAGTTCGTTACAGTCATTTGCAGCAGAGAACTGGAAGGAATGGTGGCCAAAGGAGGTGTTGGCTTTGGGGATGACCAGTGAGATATTCCTGCTGGAGCACATACTACGGGTGGGTGTTGCTATGGTGACCAATGAGCTAAGATAAGGCGGGGATTTGCCTAGAAGTGATTTTATAGATGACCTGGAGCCAGTGGGTTTGGCGACGAATATGTAGTGAGGGCCAGCCAACGAGAGCGTATAGGTCACAATGGTGGGTAGTATATGGGGTTTTGGTGACAAAACGGATGGCACTGTGATAGACTACATCCAATTTGCTCAGTTGAGTGTTGGAAGCTATTTTGTAAATGACATCGCCGAAGTCAAGGATCGGTAGGATAGTCAGTTTTACGAGGGCATGTTTAGCAGCATGAGTGAAGGAGGCTTTGCTGCAAAACAGGAAGCCAATTCTAGATTTAACTTTGGATTGGAGATGCTTAATGTGAGTCTGGAAGAAGAGTTTACGGTCTAACCAGACACCTAGGTATTTGTAGTTGTTCACATATTCTAAGTCAGACCCGCCGAGAGTAGTGATTCTAGTCGGGCAAGCAGCGTTCGATTGAAGAGCATGCATTTAGTTTTTCTAGCGTTTAAGAGCAGTCGGAGGCCACAGAAGGAGTGTTGTATGGCATTGAAGCTCGTTTGGAGGTTTGTTAACACAGTGTCCAATGAAGGGCCAGATGTATACAAAATGGTGTCGTCTGCGTAGAGGTGGATCTGAGAGTCACCAGCAGCAAGAGCGACATCATTGATATACACAGAGAATAGAGTCGGCCCGAGAATTGAACCCTGTGGCACCCCCATAGAGACTGCCAGAGGTCCAGACACAGGCCCTCCGATTTGACACATATAACTGCCATAAACTTCTTTAACTAGTGCCATGGAAATACTTTTAACCAGCTCAGTCCATAAAGTTTATTCAGGAATTTCCTTTTCTAGTTTTCTTTTAAAATCTTAAATTGACAAAGTTGTAATGCGCTGATTCTTTTCACTGCAGGTCTGACCCATCACACCACTCTTCAAGATGGCCACTACGCTCCAGATCGCCTTCTGTGCTCCGATGTCCTTGATGAGGATCTACTCCATCACACCACTCTTATTAATCATAAAATAGAACAATTGGCCTTTATACTCTTGTGTCCCAGTCTTTCTATGCATGTAATGTCTGTGAGTGAATTATGGAACAATTACTGTATGCAGATATACAAAAAATATATTTGTTTTTGCCATTGCTTGATCTATTTTAAATGTAAGAATATAGTGAACTCCAAAAGTATTGAAATTTAATTTGAGTGTATTTTCATCCGTATTGGGTGAACCGTTTAGAAATTACAGCACTTTTTGTACATAGTCCCCCCCATTTGAGGGTACCAAAAGTATTGGGACAAATTCACTTATGTGTATTAAAGTAGTCCAAAGTTTAGTATTTGGTCCCATATTCCTAGCACGCTTGTGACTACAAACTTGTTGGATGCATTTGCTGTTTGTTTTGGTTGTGTTTCAGATTATTTTGTGCCCAATAGAAATGTATGGTAAATAATGTATTGTGTCATTTTGGAGTCACTTTTATTGTAAATAAGAATAGAATATGCTTCTAAACACTCCTACATTAATGTGGATGCTACCATGATTACACATTGTCCTGAATGAATCGTGAATAATGATGAGTGAGAAAGTTACAGAAGCACAAATATCATACCCCCAAGACATGCTAACCTCTCACCATTATAGGGGATTTTAGCAATTTTGGAGGGGGTGTGATATTTGTGCGTCTAACTTTATCACTCAATTTGAGACAAAATATTCACAGGCAAGTATTATTAAACCGACTTTTCAAAATGCTGGTACTGCGTTGAGATTTCTATCACCTGACACATGCCCAATACCATGTAAAGTCGGTTTAATAAAACATTCCTGTGGATATTTGTCATGAGAATGTATATCTCTAATTCAACCTAAGCTTGAATCATTACCAGGGGTTGTAAGGCTCTGGTTTTAATCAGAAATGATTCAAGGTAAAGTAATCCTTTTACACCCCCCCCCCAAAAAAAAATAAATAAATAAATAAATTGTAAAGTGGTTATCCCACTGGCTATAGGGTGAATGCACCAATTTGTAAGTCGCTCCGGATAAGAGCGTCTGCTAAATGACGTAAATGTAAATGTACGGTCCACAACCAGCAAGAATGATCTGTATTTTTAATCATGGAGAGCTCTGGCGCCAAAAAACATACATACAGCTTTATACCCCCTGACACACAAAGGCACTTTGCTCCGCCCACCTTTAGGAGGCTGTTTTTAACCCGTTTTCTCAGTCCCCTTCACCCTGGAATGTTTAGTCCCGCCCCCCTCTGTTAGTGGGTTGCCACTACATTATAACTCTAACACCGTTCACACATTTATACTGTATTTGGGGTGAAATTATTCTTAAAATACAAATTAATCTGTCAATCCACCCCTTTGACTAAATGTTTTCACATTCAGGATAAATGTATTTTACAAGCATGATTACTCTCAGATCACGTCAGAACTAATAAACATTTCATCCAATGACGGTCTTTCAGGGTCAAAATCCTCGTCATCCACCAAGCCTGGAGGATCGTTTTTCACATTCCCCTGGTCAGAGTCCGGAGTCGGTCCATCTCTCATCATTGTTGAGATACTGCATTTCACCAACGCCTTACTCACCAATCCTCGGACACAGGGAACAAGACAACAACCACATAATACAAGAATACCCATACAAACACTGACCGCCCCTAAGATGGTGGCTGCTATGGTTTTCCATTTACCAAACATTTCATCAAACTACCCTATCCACGATGTACTAACTTCTGAGTTCTCAGTTCATTCTTCACTTAGTGCAGTTAATTCTGCAAGAGCTCTGGTGACTGTCCCATCCAGTGTGGTGTTGTTAGGGATAAATGTGCAACAATGGCTTATCATTCTATAGACACCGGCCCTTTCTGCCTGATCTAGAGCCAACCTCTTACTAAGTCATGAGTGGGATGGCGGATAATTGCTCGGAGATCCCCTTTACTGCATCTCTAGTCTGGTTAATCAATCGTTGTTGGTTGTAATAGATATAATTTATCCAATCCACATTCTTGTTTATTGTCACCCACCAGAAAAATGTTGTGGTAAAACCCTCCCATATTTGATTCATAGCTTTGTATTCATCTGGGACACCCCTGGGGATGCCTATACCGTGGTCCTCTGTAGCTCAGCTGGTAGAGCACAGCGCTTGTAACGCCAAGGTAGTGGGTTCGATCCCCGGGACCACCCATACACAAAAAATGTATGCACGCATGACTGTAAGTCGCTTTGGATAAAAGCGTCTGCTAAATGGCATATTATTATTATTATTTATCCAAATTGGGTTATTTCCTTCCTGACCTATATTTCTTCTCCTCCTGATTATTCTTCCTGTCACTGGTCTTTGATGACTAATTCTTACAGGTTTGGACCAACAATACTGGGGCACAAGTACTCACCCATCCTTCTGGTAATGTCTGTCGAATGCTCCCTTTGTTAGTATATGCCCACCACACATCAGTCAGAGGGATGGTAAGGTTCATAATTTTAAAAAAATCCCTCCCCTATCTAAATCAGTCAATTATCTCCTTACAGCCATCAAAATCACCCAAGTTACGGGTGCCATTTCTATGTCTGTAACACTGGTATTCACCAGGAGTTAAAGTGAACCTAGGTGGGTTGGCCGAGTAAGTCAACTTTGCTAGCCCAATCCCTGTTCAATTGGCCTCTTTAGTGACCTTTACTATTGTTACTACCATCTCCGTGGGGATGTCGTTATACCTTCTTATCCTCCATCTGGACGTCCAGCCCCCCCGTCTCATCTCTCCGTCCCCCAGTATGTCTAAACACCTGAGCCCAGGAACAATCCGCCGAGGGAGCTGAACATAAATACAATGGGATTTTATAATCCCACGTTGCTTGCTTATTGACATGTACCCCACCCGTTGGCTACGTCCCTAACCTTTATTTTGAATCCTACAATCTGCCCTTCTCTGACTCCCATTTTGTAGGCCTCCCATCCTTGACGGTCAGTATGTCGGGTCGCTTCTCTTCTCTTTTACTTCTTAACAATGGTAAGGGCATAGCGTAATTGGTGGTGGATCTTGACATATCAAGACCATTGCCGAGACTATGATGCAGCTCAAGTTACCCCCCCTTCCCAAAAACCGCCAACCCTCTCCTGTCCTCAGTCTTTCTGCTTGGTACTACCCCATACTCACACCCTGAGAACACACTACAGTGATGATAGGTCGGGGTAGGAGATCTTCGTTAACAGAGGTGATCCCCAGACCCTATTGGTTCCAGTTCTTCTCTTTAACTCTGTGTGTGTTCAACGGTGTTGGCATGTGGGCCTACCTTTTTGCAGTGGGTAACGTTGACCCAAGTGGCTCTCTCAGCTATTCTAATGGCAAAGGCAGTGACCAATATAACCTGATAGGGCCCTTCCCAACAGGCCTGCTTCCAGTTTTTCTTCTTTAGGGACTGGATGCTCACCAGTCACCTGGTTAGATAGAGTGGGTCACCTTCTCTTTTAGTTCACCTGTGGGGCACAAAAACTCTGACATACGGGTGTGGTTAATAAACTACCTTCACACATGTTCAGTTCTCAATTTCTATTTCTGACTGCATTCTCTTTCTAGACTGTATCTAAAATTTTTTTTTTTTTTTTAAAGTATTTTGTCCTCTCCTTCGTATATTATTTAATCCTACCATTAGCCTCTTCCCCCCTCTTGACACATAGTTCTGCTCATGTGTCAATATTACCACCTACCTAAACAATCACTTAGGTAATATTGGTAATTTATCATCCAATTGCCATCCCTTATTTATTTTTGAGACTGTCCCTTGCTTCTTTATTGCTCCTCCCACTTCCTTTGTCTTTTATGGCGGCTAAATTCGACTTTCATTCAGTTCAGAATCAATTAGTAATCCAATCAATCAATCTCTTATCTTGTAAAAACACTTATGTTTAGTTCAAACTCTGTTCTACCCCGGCTCTCCCGGGCTTGACCTGAAGACTGATGGTTGGACATGACAGGTCCATATTAAAATCTTTCAAACCTAACACAAACCCCCCTTCATGCTGTAATCAATCAAGAAGATAGCAAAGGAGAGACAGGTTTTAGCCTGAACTCTGCTTAACCCTGATGCCGCTCCCTTCACAATGTTTGAAGAGAGACAAAAGACAGCCATGGATTGAAGTAAGAGCAAGCACTTCGACCCTAGGTCACCTAAGTCTTCTGCCTAGCAACAAAGAATAAAAAACTCTATGTCGTGATTAACCAGTTATATCTAATAGCCCACAAAAAAAACCCTCACCATCTTTAAATCACGACCAATGTCATATCCCTCTTTACTCTATACCATTTGGGGAAAATCGCTGATATATGTAGGAAAAGCTAAGACTGTTTGGGAAGTGAGCAACAACATAAATTGTTCTTCCTCCTCAGAGTTCCAAATTATTTTACCATGGGCTGCCATTGCCTTCCCATAGATAAGATCACTTAATTTACCAGTATGCAGTACATAATGGAGTACCCAAGCTTTACAGCAGTCTATCATTCCCAAAAGCTCATCATTCTTCATCTATTTCTGGACAGCTAGTCCCTATCTTAAATTATCCTATCCAGCTTCCTATTACTACTATCTTCCTGATCTTATTACTAAACCAATGATCTAGGCAATAGCTGTTTCGCATTAGATTGTGCCTTCCTCTGATTACTGCAGCTCATTGCATTAATTTAGTTTCAAATGCCAACTTGTTGTTTATCAAAGCCTAATAAAAATGAAATGTAAATGACAACATTTGATAATATCTCAACTTACTTCTATTCCGTAAAAGTAATCCAAGATTAGTACAATTGACTAGCAACAGGTATCTTTCATTTAGGAAAGCTCTCTCCCTCTTCTGTTATTTTAATGTTTCAAATATCCCCCAACAAACCGTTCCATCCCACAGCATAGTAAACACCACCTATGAACTGTTGAAAATTCCCTAAATTCAACATAACAACCCTTTATAAACATCATACTGGGTGTGTTGTTTTTTATTTGAAAAACCCAATTGAAAAACAACAATCAAAGGTAGAAAGGCTCAACTTAATTTGGTAGCTCACCTTTATGACTTAAATACTGCCTAACTTCACTACTGCTCCCCCTCGCCCTGGGCAACATTCCAATGAGATAAACTAATCTCTTTCTCCTGGTTATACATTTTGTTAACCTTCAATTACCATCAGTAATCTAAAGATGGTAGTACACACAAAACATGATACAGATATCCCCAGTCCTAACCCATCAATAATTGTTTGTATCAATCTAATTCCTCATAACTAATCCATAAAACACTGAAAAATCCTAGAGTATACAATGATTATTTAATTGATTACCCTAAATCTGCTACATGTGATCTCATCTCAAATGATCCATTATCAATTATTTGATCAACCCCCTGGGAAAATCTGTCTCCCCTTCTATTGTTCCTGTTGAAGTGCTAAGTCAAAAGTAGCCAATTCAAACACCTCACAATTTGGATCAAAGGGTTCTACTCTTTCTCCCTCAAGGACTAGTCACACCTTATCTTCCTCACGCTCAAAGCTGGGAAATAGACGTCTGTTAGGCTTCTCTCTCTTTTCTTTCTTTCCTGGCTCTGTCCTGTCTGTTATTCTGCTCATGATGGATTGCATGTCTCTCTGAGGCTATTACACAATTCAGTTATTTTCCCAACATACTCTCCGTGATCGGCCCATGGCAAAAGTGTCCTCTGGGCATCCCCTGAAACCCATTGCCCTCTAACGGCAGCCCAAACCTTACTATTCCTGTTTTGGGGTGGGTCATTCCTTCTACCGCTCTTGCCACGTCCTCTGTGTTCATGGCCTGTCTGCTAAATGGCATATTATTATTATTACTGTATTTTCCCAATTTACTATTACTTTAATCATTGCAACCTGTTGCATTGATGTTTTTAAAATATAAACCTATTGTTTAATAACTTCATACTTATAACCAATGTTTATTCAATCCATCATCCAAATAGTAAAAACGATATCCCATTGTTCACGTATCGAAACCAAATTATCGTTTAGAATTGACCAATTATTTTCATACACCACTGGTGTTACCCAACCTATACAATAAAGTAATAACCATTAGACTTCGTCAAAGAAATGCTTTTCATTCAACTATTAAAACTTCTTCTCGATCTAGTCAAGCAAGTACAACCCTTTTACCCGGGAACTACAATCATAAATTATTTTCCTTTGTCCTCAACTTAAATTATTTTCACAGCTCTATCGCCATTTCAGTTCGCTATTCAATTTCTTTAACTGTTCTCTCTGATTAGGCCCTAATTAATAAAACAAATACTTGCTATCGTTGATAAGCATACATTTTTTATATTCCTATCATTTAAACTATGTACTGTCTCTCACCCAACAATACATAATAGTTCAATGGAACCCTCTATTGGCTCTCTACTATTTATACCTTACTTCTATAACCACATTAGTTATGGTCCGATTACCCATTAAACCTTATCACATAACCTTATCACATAATCAAACAACGGCACAACCTTAAACTCATATGGGGCGGCAGGTAGCCCAGTAACCAAGAGCACCGTCTCAGCAACCGAGAGGTCGCCGGTTCCAATCTCCGAGCCGACCAGGCGAAAAATCTGCCGATGTGCCCCCGAGCAAGGCACCCAACCCCAATTGCTCCTGCAAGTCGCTCCGGACAAGAGCATCTGCTAAATGACCAAAAATGCAAATGTAAATATTATCTACTTTCTCACCCATGACGTACGTCTACGTTTGGGTGAGAAAGTTCATACGTATATATCGTTAGAAATGTATAGGTACCTCTCAAATAATCGCTTCGTGGTGTTTTTAGCCAATTCTTAATCGACACAAATCACTTCTTCAAACATTTTACCCGTGGAACCAAAAAATAGACTGTCATTTACCGGACATTGCCCTTTCCCTTAGCTCTGCAGTCGCGATGGTTATGACCTGTTTTGTTACAGTATTTACACGGGGCCTTACAGTCCCTGGCCAAATGTCCCTCTTTGTTACAGTTAAAGCACTTCCTCTTATCTCCTCCCCTATTCTGCTTCTCTAATTTATTACAGCTCTCTAATCTCTTCAACTCCCTGTTTTTAAATTCTCTGTGTTTACTTTCTCTAGCTCTTCCTGCTTCCAAAAGCCATACCCTTCTCCCAAATGGATCCATAAAACATATTTATTTGATCCCTCCCTAACATATATCTTTCATCCCCCGTTAATTCTCGGACCTCTTTAGAATATTTATTCCCCATGGTAGCAAAAATAAGAAATCCCCCCCTTTAGTAATAATTCAATCCAGAATGATTTCCTTTGGGACTTATTAATAGTGCGACTTTTGAAAATTTTTATAATCTGCTTTTGTAATCAACCATTTAAATTATTCAACCCGTAACCCAGAGTTTTTTAAGACCCCAGTTTTAAACGGATGGGACAACCATTTTTTCGCACGCGCCTTATTTTAGTCCCTTCTTTGAAACAATTATCACGTATTTCGATGGATCATTAGGTCTCACATTTATACAACCTTATACGATTTTTTGCTAACACTATCCGTAACCTAGAGGTCGTAACTGCTCCAGTTTTATGAAATAGACAGAGTTAGAGCAAATCCCCAGCTGTTTATGACTCTCGACTTGTTTCTATCTATCTCACACGACGATACTTATCCCCCTTCCTGTTTAAGGAATACCTGGGATAGGATAAAGTAATCCTTCTACCCCTCCCTTACCCCAACCCACCCCAAAAAAAAAGAACAAAAAAATATATAAAAAATAAATAGTTATTATAAAAAAACTATAAAAAACACATTGTAAAGTGGTTATACCACTGGCTATAAGGTGAATGCACCAATTTGTAAGTCTGTTAAATGACGTAAATGTAGATGTATATTGTAAAGACTGTATCTCGTACAATCTCAATATTAACTAGATTATTTTGGTAATAGCTATTCACCTAGGGTCAATTCCGGACCCCCCTTCCTTCCTTTATAATTCTCTTATGAGATTTTGGTAACTATTCTCTGCCCTTCACAATAATTATTATTCTCATACAAATTCAAATAATCTCACCAAAATCCATGACTAAAAATTACTGACCTCCTCCTTGCAGTCGGGATTAAATGCTTTTTCAATCTCGTTAACGTCTTTATCGTTCATAAGATTAATCACCGGCCTGTTTATAACCTTAACGTCGAAGGCCAGGACTATTCTCCACAGATGCTATCATCCGCCCGTGCACGGTTTCGGTGTCCTTAGAATGACAAAGACGTATTTTTGAGATCCGCTCGAAGGACCACTTGTCATGAGAATTTATATCTCTAATTCAACCTAAGCTTGAATCATTACCAGGGGTTGTAAGGCTCTGGTTTTAATCATAAATTATTCAAGGTCCACAACCAGCAAGAATGATCTGTATTTTTAATCATGGAGAGCTCTGGCGCCAAAAAACATACATACAGCTTTATACCCCCTGACACACAAAGGCACTTTGCTCCGCCCACCTTTAGGAGGCTGTTTTTAACCCGTTTTCTCAGTCCCCTTCACCCTGGAATGTTTAGTCCCGCCCCCCTCTGTTAGTGGGTTGCCACTACATTATAACTCTACCACCGTTCACACATTTATACTGTATTTGGGGGGAAATTATTCTTAAAATACAAATTAATCTGTCAATCCACCCCTTTGACTAAATGTTTTCACATTCAGGATAAATGTATTTTACAAGCATGATTACTCTCAGATCACGTCAGAACTAATAAACATTTCATCCAATGACGGTCTTTCAGGGTCAAAATCCTCGTCATCCACCAAGCCTGGAGGATCGTTTTTCACATTCCCCTGGTCAGAGTCCGGAGTCGGTCCATCTCTCATCATTGTTGAGATACTGCATTTCACCAACGCCTTACTCACCAATCCTCGGACACAGGGAACAAGACAACAACCACATAATACAAGAATACCCATACAAACACTGACCGCCCCTAAGATGGTGGCTGCTATGGTTTTCCATTTACCAAACATTTCATCAAACTACCCTATCAACAATGTACTAACTTCTGAGTTCTCAGTTCATTCTTCACTTAGTGCAGTTAATTCTGCAAGAGCTCTGGTGACTGTCCCATCCAGTGTGGTGTTGTTAGGGATAAATGTGCAACAATGGCTTATCATTCTATAGACACCGGCCCTTTCTGCCTGATCTAGAGCCAACCTCTTACTAAGTCATGAGTGGGATGGCGGATAATTGCTCGGAGATCCCCTTTACTGCATCTCTAGTCTGGTTAATCAATCGTTGTTGGTTGTAATAGATATAATTTATCCAATCCACATTCTTGTTTATTGTCACCCACCAGAAAAATGTTGTGGTAAAACCCTCCCATATTTGATTCATAGCTTTGTATTCATCTGGGACACCCCTGGGGATGCCTATACCGTGGTCCTCTGTAGCTCAGCTGGTAGAGCACGGCGCTTGTAACGCCAAGGTAGTGGGTTCGATCCCCGGGACCACCCATACACAAAAAATTTATGCACGCATGACTGTAAGTCGCTTTGGATAAAAGCGTCTGCTAAATGGCATATTATTATTATTATTTATCCAAATTGGGTTATTTCCTTCCTGACCTATATTTCTTCTCCTCCTGATTATTCTTCCTGTCACTGGTCTTTGATGACTAATTCTTACAGGTTTGGACCAACAATACTGGGGCACAAGTACTCACCCATCCTTCTGGTAATGTCTGTCGAATGCTCCCTTTGTTAGTATATGCCCACCACACATCAGTCAGAGGGATGGTAAGGTTCATAATTTTAAAAAAATCCCTCCCCTATCTAAATCAGTCAATTATCTCCTTACAGCCATCAAAATCACCCAAGTTACGGGTGCCATTTCTATGTCTGTAACACTGGTATTCACCAGGAGTTAAAGTGAACCTAGGTGGGTTGGCCGAGTAAGTCAACTTTGCTAGCCCAATCCCTGTTCAATTGGCCTCTTTAGTGACCTTTACTATTGTTACTACCATCTCCGTGGGGATGTCGTTATACCTTCTTATCCTCCATCTGGATGTCCAGCCCCCCCGTCTCATCTCTCCGTCCCCAGTATGTCTAAACACCTGAGCCCAGGAACAATCCGCCGAGGAGCTGAACATAAATACAATGGGATTTTATAATCCCACGTTGCTTGCTTATTGACATGTACCCCACCCGTTGGCTACGTCCCTAACCTTTATTTAGAATCCTACATTCTGCCCTTCTCTGACTCCCATTTTGTAGGCCTCCCGTCCTTGACGGTCAGTATGTCGGGTCGCTTCTCTTCTCTTTTACTTCTTAACAATGGTAAGGGCATAGCGTAATTGGTGGTGGATCTTGACATATCAAGACCATTGCCGAGACTATGATGCAGCTCAAGTTACCCCCCTTCCCAAAAACCGCCAACCCTCTCCTGTCCTCAGTCTTTCTGCTTGGTACTACCCCATACTCACACCCTGAGAACACACTACAGTGATGATAGGTCGGGGTAGGAGATCTTCGTTAACAGAGGTGATCCCCAGACCCTATTGGTTCCAGTTCTTCTCTTTAACTCTGTGTGTGTTCAACAGTGTTGGCATGTGGGCCTACCTTTTTGCAGTGGGTAACGTTGACCCAAGTGGCTCTCTCAGCTATTCTAATGGCAAAGGCAGTGACCAATATAACCTGATAGGGCCCTTCCCAACAGGCCTGCTTCCAGTTTTTCTTCTTTAGGGACTGGATGCTCACCAGTCACCTGGTTAGATAGAGTGGGTCACCTTCTCTTTTAGTTCACCTGTGGGGCACAAAACCTCTGACATACGGGTGTGGTTAATAAACTACCTTCACACATGTTCAGTTCTCAATTTCTATTTCTGACTGCATTCTCTTTCTAGACTGTATCTAAAAATTTATTTTTATTTTTTAAAAGTATTTTGTCCTCTCCTTCGTATATTATTTAATCCTACCATTAGCCTCTTCCCCCCTCTTGACACATAGTTCTGCTCATGTGTCAATATTACCACCTACCTAAACAATCACTTAGGTAATATTGGTAATTTATCATCCAATTGCCATCCCTTATTTATTTTTGAGACTGTCCCTTGCTTCTTTATTGCTCCTCCCACTTCCTTTGTCTTTTATGGCGGCTAAATTCGACTTTCATTCAGTTCAGAATCAATTAGTAATCCAATCAATCAATCTCTTATCTTGTAAAAACACTTATGTTTAGTTCAAACTCTGTTCTACCCCGGCTCTCCCGGGCTTGACCTGAAGACTGATGGTTGGACATGACAGGTCCATATTAAAATCTTTCAAACCTAACACAAACCCCCCTTCATGCTGTAATCAATCAAGAAGATAGCAAAGGAGAGACAGTGTCACGAACGTCTACTAAGTGAGTGGACCAAGGCGCAGCGTGCGATACGAACATGACTTTATTTAATTAAAGTACTCAAAACAAAACAACAAACAATGACGAATCATGAAGTCCTCAGTTACAATGACTGATACGGAACAAAAACCCACAACACTAAGGTGAACACTGACAGTTTAAATATGGCTCCCAATCAGAGATAACGAGCCGACAGCTGACACTCGTTACCACTGATTGGGAGTCACACGACCAAACAAGGAAACACAACCAAATACAACACAACCAATACCAAACACAACCAAATGAACACACCCTGGCTCAAAATACACAGTCCCGGAGCCAGAGCGTGACAGTACTCCCCTAAAGGCGCGGACTCCGACCGCGCCTACACCCAAATAGGGGAGGGCTGGGTGGGTGTTGCTCCTCGGAGGCGGCTCCGGCCCGGGCTTGACCACCACCCTACTACAATCCCCCGTAGTGCCCCCAGTCCGATCTGACCCAGTTAGCTGGATCAGGACTGCCGACGCGCACACCCTGGCTTGGCGCGTGAGGCAGGAATGGACCGGACCTGGCAGACGATACGCACCCTTTGCATGGTGCGTGAGCCGGAACAGGCCTCACCAGGCTGAAGACTCGCATCCCTGGCTTGGTGCGAGTAGCAGGAATGGGCTGAATCCGGCTGACGACTCGCACCCTTGGCTTGGTGCGAGTAGCAGGAATGGGCTGAATCCGGCTGACGACTCGCACTCTTGACTTGGTGCGAGTGGCAGGAACAGGCTGAATCCGGCTGACGACTCGCACCCTTGGCTTGGTGCGAGTGGCAGGAACAGGCCGGGTTGGGCCGGCGACGAACCCCGTGGACCTGGTGCGTGGAGCAGGGACAGGCCGGGCTGGGCTGGCGACGCACACCGTAGGCTTTGTGCATGGAGCAGGAACCGGCCGGGCTGGGCTGGCGACGCACACCGTAGGCTTTGTGCGTGGAGCAGGAACAGGCCGGGCTGGGCTGGCGACGCGCACCACAGACTCGGTGCGGAGCGCAGGAACGGGCCGGGCTGGGCTGTCGACGCACACCGTAGGTTTGGTGCGGGGAGCAGGAATAGACCGGACCGTACTGGGGACACACACCACTGGCTCTACACCGGGATCTGGAACGGGCCGGACCGGACTGGCAACACCCGCCAGTACCTCTCGCCGTGCCTCTACTCCTTCCATCCCCTCTTCTACCAGTGGCCCCCATAACCTGGCGGCCTCCTCTGCAACCCCGCTGGACCGCTCCATAGCGGCTTCCTGCTGCCCCGATGTCGTGAGCCCCCCCCTAAAAAATTTCTGGGGGTCTCTCCTCCCCGTGGACCAGGCCTCCAACATTCTCTCCCACCTCTCGCTCCTCTGTCTCCAACCCTCTTCACTCAGCTCCTCAATGGGCTTGACCCAGTCGAAGCTGCCCCGGAGATCAATTAGCGATGGCCACGCTGCTTGGTCTGGTCTTGGTGGGTTTTTCTGTCACGAACGTCTACTAAGTGAGTGGACCAAGGCGCAGCGTGCGATACGAACATGACTTTATTTAATTAAAGTACTCAAAACAAAACAACAAACAATGACGAATCATGAAGTCCTCAGTTACAATGACTGATACGGAACAAAAACCCACAACACTAAGGTGAACACTGACAGTTTAAATATGGCTCCCAATCAGAGATAACGAGCCGACAGCTGACACTCGTTACCACTGATTGGGAGTCACACGACCAAACAAGGAAACACAACCAAATACAACACAACCAATACCAAACACAACCAAATGAACACACCCTGGCTCAAAATACACAAACCCGGAGCCAGAGCGTGACAGACAGGTTTTAGCCTGAACTCTGCTTAACCCTGATGCCGCTCCCTTCACAATGTTTGAAGAGAGACAAAAGACAGCCATGGATTGAAGTAAGAGCAAGCACTTCGACCCTAGGTCACCTAAGTCTTCTGCCTAGCAACAAAGAATAAAAAACTCTATGTTCGTGATTAACCCAGTTATATCTAATAGCCCACAAAAAAAAACCCTCACCATCTTTAAATCACGACCAATGTCATATCCCTCTTTACTCTATACCATTTGGGGAAAATCGCTGATATATGTAGGAAAAGCTAAGACTGTTTGGGAAGTGAGCAACAACATAAATTGTTCTTCCTCCTCAGAGTTCCAAATTATTTTACCATGGGCTGCCATTGCCTTCCCATAGATAAGATCACTTAATTTACCAGTATGCAGTACATAATGGAGTACCCAAGCTTTACAGCAGTCTATCATTCCCAAAAAGCTCATCATTCTTCATCTATTTCTGGACAGCTAGTCCCTATCTTAAATTATCCTATCCAGCTTCCTATTACTACTATCTTCCTGATCTTATTACTAAACCAATGATCTAGGCAATAGCTGTTTCGCATTAGATTGTGCCTTCCTCTGATTACTGCAGCTCATTGCATTAATTTAGTTTCAAATGCCAACTTGTTGTTTATCAAAGCCTAATAAAAATGAAATGTAAATGACAACATTTGATAATATCTCAACTTACTTCTATTCCGTAAAAGTAATCCAAGATTAGTACAATTGACTAGCAACAGGTATCTTTCATTTAGGGAAAGCTCTCTCCCTCTTCTGTTATTTTAATGTTTCAAATATCCCCCAACAAACCGTTCCATCCCACAGCATAGTAAACACCACCTATGAACTGTTGAAAATTCCCTAAATTCAACATAACAACCCTTTATAAACATCATACTGGGTGTGTTGTTTTTTATTTGAAAAACCAAATTGAAAAACAACAATCAAAGGTAGAAAGGCTCAACTTAATTTGGTAGCTCACCTTTATGACTTAAATACTGCCTAACTTCACTACTGCTCCCCCTCGCCCTGGGCAACATTCCAATGAGATAAACTAATCTCTTTCTCCTGGTTATACATTTTGTTAACCTTCAATTACCATCAGTAATCTAAAGATGGTAGTACACACAAAACATGATACAGATATCCCCAGTCCTAACCCATCAATAATTGTTTGTATCAATCTAATTCCTCATAACTAATCCATAAAACACTGAAAAATCCTAGAGTATACAATGATTATTTAATTGATTACCCTAAATCTGCTACATGTGATCTCATCTCAAATGATCCATTATCAATTATTTGATCAACCCCCTGGGAAAATCTGTCTCCCCTTCTATTGTTCCTGTTGAAGTGCTAAGTCAAAAGTAGCCAATTCAAACACCTCACAATTTGGATCAAAGGGTTCTACTCTTTCTCCCTCAAGGACTAGTCACACCTTATCTTCCTCACGCTCAAAGCTGGGAAATAGACGTCTGTTAGGCTTCTCTCTCTTTTCTTTCTTTCCTGGCTCTGTCCTGTCTGTTATTCTGCTCATGATGGATTGCATGTCTCTCTGAGGCTATTACACAATTCAGTTATTTTCCCAACATACTCTCCGTGATCGGCCCATGGCAAAAGTGTCCTCTGGGCATCCCCTGAAACCCATTGCCCTCTAACGGCAGCCCAAACCTTACTATTCCTGTTTTGGGGTGGGTCATTCCTTCTACCGCTCTTGCCACATCCTCTGTGTTCATGGCCTGTCTGCTAAATGGCATATTATTATTAATACTGTATTTTCCCAATTTACTATTACTTTAATCATTGCAACCTGTTGCATTGATGTTTTTAAAATATAAACCTATTGTTTAATAACTTCATACTTATAACCAATGTTTATTCAATCCATCATCCAAATAGTAAAAACGATATCCCATTGTTCACGTAACGAAACCAAATTATCGTTTTAGAATTGACCAATTATTTTCATACACCACTGGTGTTACCCAACCTATACAATAAAGTAATAACCATTAGACTTCGTCAAAGAAATGCTTTTCATTCAACTATTAAAACTTCTTCTCGATCTAGTCAAGCAAGTACAACCCTTTTACCCGGGAACTACAATCATAAATTATTTTCCTTTGTCCTCAACTTAAATTATTTTCACAGCTCTATCGCCATTTCAGTTCGCTATTCAATTTCTTTAACTGTTCTCTCTGATTAGGCCCTAATTAATAAAACAAATACTTGCTATCGTTGATAAGCATACATTTTTTATATTCCTATCATTTAAACTATGTACTGTCTCCCCCCCCCCCACCCCCCCTCCCCGCTCCTTCCTACACAACGGGGGAGGCGGGGGAACCTGCCCTAAACATCTACCTTCTTAGGAAATAATGTAATTCGTACTTGTAACATATTTTCATAGACCTATCTAGAATACTTCTAAAGCTATTTAATTCAACTTTTAATACACGTAAAAACTCTCTCTCCCTACACCTTCTTCCAATCAACATCAACAAACCAAATACTCAGTAGTATCCGGTTATTATTCATATCAGCCGTTGAATTCACTCATACACACAGATTTCACCTTATGCCATTCAAATGCCCAACAATACATAATAGTTCAATGGAACCCTCTATTGGCTCTCTACTATTTATACCTTACTTCTATAACCACATTAGTTATGGTCCGATTACCCATTAAACCTTATCACATAACCTTATCACATAATCAAACAACGGCACAACCTTAAACTCATATGGGGCGGCAGGTAGCCCAGTAACCAAGAGCACCGTCTCAGCAACCGAGAGGTCGCCGGTTCCAATCCCCGAGCCGACCAGGCGAAAAATCTGCCGATGTGCCCCCGAGCAAGGCACCCAACCCCAATTGCTCCTGCAAGTCGCTCCGGACAAGAGCATCTGCTAAATGACCAAAAATGACGTACGTCTACGTTTGGGTGAGAAAGTTCATACGTATATATCGTTAGAAATATATAGGTACCTCTCAAATAATCGCTTCGTGGTGTTTTTAGCCAATTCTTAATCGACACAAATCACTTCTTCAAACATTTTACCCGTGGAACCAAAAAATAGACTGTCATTTCCCGGACATTGCCCTTTCCCTTAGCTCTGCAGTCGCGATGGTTATGACCTGTTTTGTTACAGTATTTACACGGGGCCTTACAGTCCCTGGCCAAATGTCCCTCTTTGTTACAGTTAAAGCACTTCCTCTTATCTCCTCCCCTATTCTGCTTCTCTAATTTATTACAGCTCTCTAATCTCTTCAACTCCCTGTTTTTAAATTCTCTGTGTTTACTTTCTCTAGCTCTTCCTGCTTCCAAAAGCCATACCCCTTCTCCCAAATGGATCCATAAAACATATTTATTTGATCCCTCCCTAACATATATCTTTCATCCCCCGTTAATTCTCGGACCTCTTTAGAATATTTATTCCCCATGGTAGCAAAAATAAGAAATCCCCCCCCTTTAGTAATAATTCAATCCAGAATGATTTCCTTTGGGACTTATTAATAGTGCGACTTTTGAAAATTTTTATAATCTGCTTTTGTAATCAACCATTTAAATTATTCAACCCGTAACCCAGAGTTTTTTAAGACCCCAGTTTTAAACGGATGGGACAACCATTTTTTCGCACGCGCCTTATTTTAGTCCCTTCCTTGAAACAATTATCACGTATTTCGATGGATCATTAGGTCTCACATTTATACAACCTTATACGATTTTTTGCTAACACTATCCGTAACCTAGAGGTCGTAACTGCTCCAGTTTTATGAAATAGACAGAGTTAGAGCAAATCCCCAGCTGTTTATGACTCTCGACTTGTTTCTATCTATCTCACACGACGATACTTATCCCCCCTTCCTGTTTAAGGAATACCTGGGATAGGATAAAGTAATCCTTCTACCCCTCCCTTACCCCAACCCACCCCCCAAAAAAAAAGAACAAAAAAATATAAAAAAATAAATAGTTATTATAAAAAAACTATAAAAAACACATTGTAAAGTGGTTATACCACTGGCTATAAGGTGAATGCACCAATTTGTAAGTCTGTTAAATGACGTAAATGTAAATGTATATTGTAAAGACTGTATCTCGTACAATCTCAATATTAACTAGATTATTTTGGTAATAGCTATTCACCTAGGGTCAATTCCGGACCCCCTTCCTTCCTTTATAATTCTCTTATGAGATTTTGGTAACTATTCTCTGCCCTTCACAATAATTATTATTCTCATACAAATTCAAATAATCTCACCAAAATCCATGACTAAAAATTACTGACCTCCTCCTTGCAGTCGGGATTAAATGCTTTTTCAATCTCGTTAACGTCTTTATCGTTCATAAGATTAATCACCGGCCTGTTTATAACCTTAACGTCGAAGGCCAGGACTATTCTCCACAGATGCTATCATCCGCCCGTGCACGGTTTCGGTGTCCTTAGAATGACAAAGACGTATTTTTGAGATCCGCTCGAAGGACCACTTGTCATGAGAATTTATATCTCTAATTCAACCTAAGCTTGAATCATTACCAGGGGTTGTAAGGCTCTGGTTTTAATAATAAATTATTCAAGGTCCACAACCAGCAAGAATGATCTGTATTTTTAATCATGGAGAGCTCTGGCGCCAAAAAACATACATACAGCTTTATACCCCCTGACACACAAAGGCACTTTGCTCCGCCCACCTTTAGGAGGCTGTTTTTAACCCGTTTTCTCAGTCCCCTTCACCCTGGAATGTTTAGTCCCGCCCCCCTCTGTTAGTGGGTTGCCACTACATTATAACTCTAACACCGTTCACACATTTATACTGTATTTGGGGTGAAATCCTTTAGTAATTATTCTTAAAATACAAATTAATCTATCAATATTTTGTCTCAAATCTCCAACGGCTTAAGGACGAACTCATAGGACAACTGGTAGAGTACGTTCAAAATAACTTTATTCAACATTCTGACTTGTAAAGGGACTGTTCGGTATTCTTGAATGTATTTGTTAGCGCCACGGAAGCATAAGAGGCTTGAGGGAAATGTGATCGGATATGTGCATCGACAATGTCTTAAGCTGTTTTCCAGTGTCAAAGTCATGTGTCAATTAGGCTATGTCACAAAGATATGTATCTACTTCTTTACTGTGAAGTGGTGAAATGTCATACTATTGTCATAGTAATACTGTACCTACATTGGCGTCATACCTGCATGGGAGATGACAAGTGTCTTGTTTCGCACGCTTTGTACAAAATAATAAAATGCAGGATGACAGGATCTTGGTTAGTATCTAACCGCAGCTCTACTTTATTAGCTAAACTCTGGCATGTTCATGTTCGTGTCTCCAGCAATGATGAACTGCAATGACCTACGACATGGGTGGTCGAAACTCATTACAGCACAGTGTGATATGACAGTGACATGTAACCTATATTAATTCAGTGTTAGCACATATGAATATTACATCCTGCTTCTTTTGAAAAAGAAAATGTTACACATGGTTTCCAACATTTATTTTGCATACATGTTCTGTAGTATGACTGTAGCATTATGAATACTAAATCAACATAACACTCAGCAACAATGTTTCAACATTCTGTTACTTTAGAATAACAATTTCTCAGCAACTCAGTTTTTCACTGCATCAATAAAATATGCTACATTTCAACAAATGCAATATCAAAGCTTTTCAACATTAACTGTTCAACAACAAGTGTACAGTCTGGAACACTTTTAGGGCAGCGATCTTCCTACACCCTTTGACATTTCACAGGTCAATATAGCTCTAGGCTTGACCTCTCTTCCTGACCTTGTGTGGTGTGAAGCTGAGCATGCTTCTGTGTCATTCAACAGTTATTGCATGTGTGGTGTTGCAGGTTAGTATGTTGTCTGTTGTGTGTGTGTTTAGTCCATCACGTTCTCTTTCAGGGAAACAGTTCAACTCGCCAGAGTGTTGTTATTTTGTGTTGAACAGGTGACGTCGATTGCGGTGGTACACGCTCCTGCGGTGCGGACATGATACGACCGTTCAGTGTCAGCTGGCTGGATGACGAGTGCTGGATTCCAGTTGCCATATTCCTGGATTCTGACTGACTCTCTGTAGTGCAGTGGTGGCAGTGGTCTAGCAGACCTGGCGTAGTATCTCTAGTGTTGCTGTCTCTGTGCACTTCCTTGTAGCTGACGACCTCGGGCTGTAGCTGCTAGTTGGTGTTGAGAAGGCTTGAGCGAAGTCTGCAGCTTATCAACAGCTGTGCTGGTGACATGAAGTTGTCAACTGGAGTGTTGTGGTACTCAAAGAGACTGAGGTAGGGGCCTTTCTTGTCTGTTTTTGCTTTTTTCATGAGTAATTTAGCAATCTGCACAGATTTCTCAGCAAGGCCATTACTTTGAGGGTATCCACTGAGCACGGACTGACGCCGATGTCCATGGACGTATTTTTTTGGTCTGGTCCGGTCCGGCCTTGATTTTGCCAAAACATCAGATTTGGGGTAGGGGGGATGGATCAGGGACATTAAGGAGCGGGGGAGAGGAATCAGGGGCAGTGGGGTATGGGAGAGGGGTCAGGGGCGTTAAGGAGTGGGGGAGGTGGGGTTGGTCGGGTGGTCTGGGTCTTCATGTTGACGTCGTCTGGCAGAGGGAGTGGGGGGTTAGTGGCGTTGGCCAGTGCCCATCCGGCGTAGGATAGGGGCAGGTTCGGTAGTAGTGCCCCTGCCTCCAGCACAGGTTGCAGTGTTGTGTTGATTTGCATTCTGATGTGGGGTGGTCACTTTTGCAGATTTTACAGGTGATGGCTGTACAGGCTGCGGCCAGATGGCCCAGTTGGCCACAGTTCCTGCACAGCTTGTGCATGCCGTAGTAGTGGACAGAGCCCCTGTTGTTCCCCAGGGTGATGGTGCTGGGGATGTGTTGGATTGCGCCCACTCCGGTTGGGTCTTAAAGGGATAGTTCATCTGTCATCCTCAGTGAAAGCAAGTCTGACAAGTGGTAGATCCATGCTATGTGCGCTATTTCTAGGGCTGTGACGATACCAGTATCACAATATTTCCGTGGCAAAAATGAAAACAAGAAGCAGTCCAAACTCTTTGGTCCTTTAAAAACCTGCTGTATGTAAAAGATTGTGTGCAATAGCTTGGAAAATAAATGTGACTCTGGATGACAAAATAATGATGTTTGTTCCCAACATTAAGGGTGTTTTCCTAAAGAAGTTAAATCTGCTTTGTGTTTTGTTTCCTTGCCACGATACTAACGATATTGCGATACTGGTATTGTCTCGGCCATAGCTATTTCTATGCTTCCCATCCGTAAGTTTAGCTTTGTGTCTTTTAACTTTTGGTTTTGTACTCCAGCTTCAAACAGCTGAAAATAAAAACATTGGTTATTGAAAATATATTTCACAATGGTTTAGATTGTACAATGATTTGCTACACCAGGGAGTTTCAAACCTCTCCTCAGGGGGCCCCCAGCTGTTCCATGTATTTGAACTATTCCACAGCTAGCATACTTGATTCAACTTGTCAACTAATCATCAAGCCCTTGAATAGGTGAATCATGTGAGCTAAGTCAGGGCTACAACAAAATTGTGAAATGTCTGGGGGAATCCCAGGAGAGGTTAGAAAACCATTGCGCTACACAACATTGCTTGTTTTGTTACAAACTGAAATTAGGCAAACAAATACTGAAATATCTCATTTACATAACTATTCACACCCCTGTGTCAATACATGTTAGAATCACCTTTGGCAGCGATTACAACTGTGAGTCTTTATGGGTAAGTCACCTGGATTGTACAATATTTGCACATTATTCTTAAAAAAATTATTCAAGCTCTGTCAAGTTGGTTGTTGATCATTGCTAGACAGCCATTTCCAAGTCTTGCCATAGATTTTCAAGCCAATTTAAGGCAAAACTGTAACTAGGCCACTCAGGAACATTCAATGTAACCTTGGTAAGCAACTCCATTCGGAACACCTGCTCTCTCCATGACATACACTGACCAGGTGAAAGCCATGATCCCTTATTGATGTAACCTGTTAAATCCACTTCAATCAGTATAGATGAAGGGGAGGAGACAGGTTAAAGAAAGATTTTTAAGCCTTGAGACAATTGAGACATGGATTGTGTATGTGTGCCATTCAGAGGATGAATGGGCAAGACAAAACATTTAAGTGCCTTTGAACGGGGTATGGTAGTAGGTGACAGGTGCACCGGTTTGAGTGTGTCTAGAACTGCAACGCTGCTGTGTTTCCCGTGTGTATCAAGAATGGTCCACCACCCAAAGGACATCCAGCCAACCTGACAACTGTGGGAAGCATTGGAGTCAACATGGACCAGCATCCCTTTGGAATGCTTTTGACACCTTGTAGAGTCCATGCCCCGACAAATTGAGGCTGTTCCTAGGACAAATGGGGGTGCAACTCAATATTAGGAAGGTGTTCCTAATGTTTTTTACACTAAGTGTATATTTGGCCTTGTGTTTTAGGTTATTGTCCTGCTGAAAGGTGAATTTGTCTCCCAGTGTCTGTTGGAAAGCAGACAACCAGGTTTTCCTCTAGGATTTTGCCTGTGCTTAGCTCTATTCCGTTTCTATTTATCCTAAAAAAAACTCCCTAGTCCTTGCTGATGACAAGCATACCCATAACATGATGCAGCCACCACTATGCTTGAAAATATTAAGAGTGGTACTCAGGGATGTGGTGCTTGCCACAAACATAACGCTTTGTATTCAGGACATGAAGTGAATTTCTTTGCCACATTTTTTGCAGTTTTACTTATTGCAAACAGGATGCATGTTTTGGAATATTTATATTCTATACAGGCTTCCTTCTTTTCACTCTGTCATTTAGGTTAGTATTGTGGAGTAAGTACAATGTTGTTGATCCATCCTCAGTTTTCTCCTATCACAGCCATCTGTAACTGTTTTAAAGTCACCATTGGCCTTATGGTGAAGTCCCTGAGCGGTTTGCTTCATCTCCGGCAACTGAGTTAGGAAGGATGCCTGTATCTTTGTAGTCACTGGGTGTATTGATACACCATCCAAAGTGTAATTAATAACCATGCTCAAAGGAATATTCAATGTCTACCAATAGGTGCCCTTCTTTGCGAGGCATTGGAAAACCTCCCTGTCTTTGTGGTTGAATATGTGTTTGAAATTCAGTGCTCGACTGAGGGACCTTACACACAGGGAGTTGTATGGAACTTATTATGTGACTTGTTAAGTATATTTTTTACTTCTGAACTTATTTAGGCTTGCCATAACAAAGGGGTTGAATACTTGACTCAAGACATTTCAGATTTAAATTTTTTATTCATTTTTAAACACTTCTAAAAACATAATTCCACTTTGACATTATGGGGTATAGTGTGTAGGCCAGTGACACAAAATCTCAATTTAATCCATTTAAAATTCAGGCTGTAAAACAACAAAATGTGGAAAAAGTCAAGAGGTGTGAATACTTTCTGAAGGCACTGTATGCCCAAGGTCAGATAGGGGAGAGGCGTTGTGCTTTGAGGTGTTGTTTTATTTGTTTGTTTAAAGCTAATTTTGCTGTTGGCTTGATTAATTTGAGATGGAACTAAGTTCCATGCGATCATAGCACTATATAATACTGTGTATTGCCTTGAATTCGTTCTGGATTTGGGGACTGTGAAGAGACCCCTGGTGGCTTATGTCTGTCAGAGCGATATGTACGTTGATTATACAGACAATTTGTAATTTTCAACACAATAATATTTCTCACAAAAACAAGAATTGATGCAGTCAATTTCTCCTCTACTTTGAGCCAAGAGAGACTGACATGCACACTGTTGACATTAGCCCTCTGTGTACATTGAAGGGCAAGATGTGCTGCTCTGTTCTGGGCCAGCTGCAGCTTTTCAAGGTCCTTCTTTGCAGCACTTGACCATACAGTATAACCGGTACTTGTTTGGTCGACTGTGTTGTTAAAAATGCTGAGCATCTCTTTATCACAGACAAACCTCTCCCCATCTTTACAACAATTGAATCAATATGCCTTGACCATGACAATTTAGTCTAATGTGACACCAAGAAGTTTAGTCTCCTCAACTTACTCAACAATCCCATCATTCATTACCAGATTCAGCGGAGGTCTAGAACATAGGAAATTATTTGTCCAAATACAAATGGTTTTCATTTGATATGTATATTACATATTAGGCATGTTTACATAGACAGCCCAATTCCAATTATTCGGCATATTCGATACAGATCTGTTCTTTATCCCAAAATGTCAGCAGCAAAGACCACATGGAATCAGGGGCCTCGTTAATAAATAAAAAAATGCTTAGATTTCTTACTAAATATGTGCATAAGATTGTATCTCCAAATGGGAGTATGCATGATTTATAAAATGTTTGTAAGAATGTATAGTGTAAATCACCCATAATCTTTCATTTATAAATCAGAACTGTTGGTAAAATTGAGTGTACATGCATGAGCATTGCAGCCCTGCTTGGTAAACACCCCTTACTCACCATATATGGTAACAAGTTACACCTTTATTTGCTATATAAGGTTATGGATTACGACAAGCCCTGAAGGACAACAAAGTATTGACAAAATAAGGTCATTTTCTCCACACCACCTTCATCCAGTGGCATCGTTTGAAAGACTGATTTCTCAAGAAAGATTTTATACTATTTAATACAGTTTAAATTACATTCAATGTTTCACAATGATCATAAATATTCAAATTGACGTCCGTCATGTATTAAATGTAAGATGGATTTATGGCAAGGTGATTTCAGTTTTGTTATATAAACACTGCGAGGCAATTGCAACCAACAGCAGAATTTAACGCCCAGTTGTGTTAGTGCAGGGGTATATTCATTACAACAATTCTGTTGCAAAACATTTTACAACAGAAACCGTTTACTCCAAATGGAAACCGCTTTGCAACAAAAACTAGTTTCAATTGGACAAATTCAGGTAGGCCCCGCCCCGTTTCTTTCCGTTTGGTTCTTAAACTGTAAATGGTTTGTGTTGCAAGACGCAATGAACTCAGGATTTCTTAAAACGCTACTAACGGGAGATTACATGCACCTATGTCCAAAATCACCTTGATTGCAAACAAAAAACTCACAAGAATAAACCAGCAGGGCCCGGTTTCCCAAAAGCATCTTAAGGCTAAGTTAATCGTTAGAACCTTCGTAGGAGCATCGTTAAATTTGAGCTGTTTTCAAAAACCCTTGTTACTAAAGTTGCACTTGAAAATGCTCGTTATATGCCGACTGCTTTGTTGTTAGATGTATTTTTTGCCCTTTATACACAGGTCACTGCTAAACAGAATCAATATGTTTATCTGTCTTTGTGACCGCCGATAACTTCAGAACGACGTTGACTACAAAGTTGCCAATGTCTTTACAATTGTTACAAACAAGCGAATTATAAAAATATGCTTAAAATGAAAACAGATGGCTGCATTAAAATATAAATACAGTATAGGCTATAGGCAGAAAATAGGCTACCGACAGTAGCCTACAATTAGAAAAATGTAACTCAATTGGTTGAACACGGAACTGATTTCATTATGATTGAAATATTATAGATATATTATAGGTTCTGGGAATGGAAGTGAACATTTTTCCTGTTTTGAGAACGTACATTTTTAGTTTGCAGGGAGGCTCAGAACGTTTTACTGTGGTTTCCTGCAAGTTTTCCTGGGAGGTTTTATTAACGTTCTGAGAACGGTAATTATAGGTTATTTGAAGGTAATTAAATAACGTTCTGAGAACATGTTTCAATAAGACTTTTAAGAACACTGCTATCATATATATATATATATATATATATACAGTGGGGAAAAAAAGTATTTAGTCAGCCACGAATTGTGCAAGTTCTCCCACTTAAAAAGATGAGAGAGGCCTGTAATTTTCATCATAGGTACACGTCAACTATTACAGACAAAATGAGGAAAAAAAATCCAGAAAATCACATTGTAGGATTTTTTATGAATTTATTTGCAAATTATGGTGGAAAATAAGTATTTGGTCAATAACAAAAGTTTCTCAATACTTTGTTATATACCCTTTGTTGGCAATGACACAGGTCAAACGTTTTCTGTAAGTCTTCACAAGGTTTTCACACACTGTTGCTGGTATTTTGGCCCATTCCTCCATGCAGATCTCCTCTAGAGCAGTGATGTTTTGGGGCTGTCGCTGGACAACACAGACTTTCAACTCCCTCCAAAGATTTTCTATGGGGTTGAGATCTGGAGACTGGCTAGGCCACTCCAGGACCTTGAAATGCTTCTTACAAAGCCACTCCTTCGTTGCCCGTGCGGTGTGTTTGGGATCATTGTCATGCTGAAAGACCCAGCCACGTTTCATCTTCAATGCCCTTGCTGATGGAAGGAGGTTTTCACTCAAAATCTCACGATACATGGCCCCATTCATTCTTTCCTTTACACGGATCAGTCGTCCTGGTCCCTTTGCAGAAAAACAGCCCCAAAGCATGATGTTTCCACCCCCATGCTTCACAGTAGGTATGGTGTTCTTTGTCCTCCAAACACGACAAGTTGAGTTTTTACCAAAAAGTTCTATTTTGGTTTCATCTGACCATATGACATTCTCCCAATCCTCTTCTGGATCATCCAAATGCACTCTAGCAAACTTCAGACGGGCCTGGACATGTACTGGCTTATGCAGGGGGACACGTCTGGCACTGCAGGATTTGAGTCCCTGGCGGCGTAGTGTGTTACTGATGGTAGGCTTTGTTACTTTGGTCCCAGCTCTCTGCAGGTCATTCAGTAGGTCCCCCCGTGTGGTTCTGGGATTTTTGCTCACCGTTCTTATGATCATTTTGACCCCACAGGGTGAGATCTTGCGTGGAGCCCCAGATCGAGGGAGATTATCAGTGGTCTTGTATGTCTTCCATTTCCTAATAATTGCTCCCACAGTTGATTTCTTCAAACCAAGCTGCTTACCTATTGCAGATTCAGTCTTCCCAGCCTGGTGCAGGTCTACAATTTTGTTTCTGGTGTCCTTTGACAGCTCTTTGGTCTTGGCCATAGTGGAGTTTGGAGTGTGACTGTTTGAGGTTGTGGACAGGTGTCTTTTATACTGATAACAAGTTCAAACAGGTGCCATTAATACAGGTAACGAGTGGAGGACAGAGGAGCATCTTAAAGAAGAAGTTACAGGTCTGTGAGAGCCAGAAATCTTGCTTGTTTGTAGGTGACCAAATACTTATTTTCCACCATAATTTGCAAATAAATTCATAAAAAATCCTACAATGTGATTTTCTGGAAAAAAAATCTCAATTTGTCTGTCATTGTTGACCTGTACCTATGATGAAAATTACAGGCCTCTCTCATCTTTTTAAGTGGGAGAACTTGCACAATTGGTGGCTGACTAAATAAATTTTTTCCCCACTGTATATATATATACACACACTCTTTAGTCTCCTTCTTATCAACATTATAGGCATGTGGCCATGTCTGTGCTGTACATATTTACTGTTTAAGCACAAGGGGGAAAGGTTGATTAGCAGATGTGTGTATATCGAGTGTGCTCAGGAGAGGTTCAGGTAGCTGAAGAGGAGGGGAACCAGACAGACGCAGCTGAAGCTCACCGAGCCATAGACAATGTAGCGGTAAGATAGCTCAACTTCCATGTGCTGCCGTGCCTGCCGTACATCGCCAGCAGGCAGCCCAAACACCCGGCATGCCAGCGGAATGGTGGCTGCTTTCATTGCAGCCCGGGTGGCAAGCAGGACGACCACCCCAACCAGTAGGCGCAGCAGGGAGCGGGCCAGTAGGGCGGCACTCAGGGGTGGCAGTGCCAGGGGCAGGGTGGAAAGTGGTGGGTCGGCCAGCAGGCCCAGCTGGTGGTTGAGGTGGGAGGCCAGGGCAGCCCCGGCCCCAGTGCCCAGAGCCTGCGCTGTGTCACCCCGTGAGGTGCTCCATGAGTCCAGTGTGAAGGCCAGTAAGCCTAAGCCTACGTGCAGGATGACAATGACCAGCGGTGCATGGTGGCTCGTCAGGTAGAAACTGTCAATCTGGTCCAACGTTGATTGGAAGAGGGCCAGGATCAGCAGGCTGTATAGAAAGCCAATGATGACCTCCTGTAAGACAGAGACACATTGCAAAGGACATTAGGGCACTTCGAAACCAAAATACATGAAACACATGTCAACGCAGCAGTGTGGTGGGGAGAAATTAGGTAAAAAACACTACTACATCTTCAACTGGTTGATGGATACAATAGTAGGTCTATGTAGTTAGAAGGTGCTCTTTGGTAAAAGAAAGGAGGACCAAGGCACTCTTCATGGTTGTGGCTTTTCTGACGGATAGCAACCCAATGAAAGCGCCCTTATACTCTTAACACACACAGGTTCTATCATAATTTCACATCTACTACTACTATTAATCTGTGAGAAAAAAAATCCATGTTCAAATGACATAACAAAATAGTTCAAACACCATTTTACTCTACTTTGTATTTGGTGAGAGATTACTAGACATCAAAAGACTGAGGCAATATATTTAAATAGCTTCATTAGCCGTTCAATTGTCCCTTATCTTTCCCTCAATAAAGACATTAAGTAATCCCAAATTCAATGTAGGGATTTTAAACAGATTTGATCCCAAAACTTGAACTCAGCTCTCTAAGTAATCCACATCCCCCTCTTCAGTCAACTTTGGACTGATTGACTGACACACACATGCTGAAACAGGCCCCCGGCCGCTAGAGGGCCCCCGTGGACCATAGATTTCTGTATGGAGGTCAATGAGTGTCGAATTTGGTTAAAACATCTTTTCATTGCCAATGAGGCTTATTTGATCTAATAGAAGTTTCGTAATGGTTAGGTTGATACACTGAGTGTACAAAACATGCTCTTTCCATGACATAGACTGACTAAGTGAATCCAGGTGAAAGCTATGATCCCTTATTGATGTCACTTGTTAAATACACTTACATGCTGACCACACCGCACACATCGTGTGCGCGAGCGTAGCAAAATAAAATGTACACATACATGTTATTCAATCATTATGCGTGCGTCAACGAGCGTCTGCGTGGCCAGGCGCTAAAATAGAATTCGGTTCTATTTGTGACCATCAAAGCGCTGCAAGTCTTGCCTCTCCCATCTCCTCATTGGTTTTTAGGAGCATCTACCCACGTGGGTGATTGAAAGATGAACTGAGGTCTACACTCCAGTCCAGTTGGTTGTGGTAATGCACCATAAAGTTGGTTGCCAACCGCCATATAAAAGTCCAAAGAAGAAGCCTGAAGGAGGAGCGATTACTAGAAACAAACTTTTACCGTGTCGGAGTAGAGGAGCTTGTGCATTTCAGGTAAAATAACAACCCAATGTTTATATCCCAGGACAAATTAGCTAGCAACAGCAAGCTGGCTAGCTAAATTGCCATAACTGTTTAATGCTTTTAGACCGGTCTCCAAATTAATATAATTGGTTCAGAGTTTATTTTGACATTTCAACCTGCGTATCCTGATCGCGTCTGGTGTGGGGGAACAAAATCAACTTGCGCACGTGCGGTCTGGGTAGCATGTTAGAGTAGATGAAGCGGAGGAGACAGGTTAAAGAAGGATTTTTAAGCCTTGAGACATGGATCGTGCGTGCCATTCAGACGGTGAATGGGCAAGACAAAATATTCAAGTGCCTTTGAACGGGGTATGGTAGTAGGTGCCAGGAACTGCAAAGCTGCTGAGTTTTTCATGCTCAACAGTTTCCTGTGTGTATAAAGAATGGTCCGGACATCCAGCCAACTTGACACAGCTGTGGGATGCATTGGAGTCAACATGGACCAGCATCCCTGTGGAACACTTTTGACACCTTGTAGAGTCCATGCTCCGACGAATTGAGGCTGTTCTGAGGGCAAAGGGGTGTTCTTAATGTTTTGTACACTCAGTGTACGTGGCATTTCGGCAACTTAACCAAAAACAACTTTATATCAGAGTTGTGCCTGTTTTCATAGAGATAAATAAAGGACTCATCATGGATATAACCCATTTTAGCATGGACATTGCCATTGTCAGCTTCCACCATTTTAAAGTAGTCAACTGGGTGGGGATTATGAGTTGGGAGCAATCAGCCAATGAAGAAGAAAATTGACTGGTTTAAAATGGAGATATGCTCAATGGCGCTGCCCATGCTGTCACAGATGCTATAATGGCACAGATACAAAGATGAGTCCTCTATCTCTATGGCCTATTGTTCACACGTGTATCTGCAGTCTCATTGGTTAGAATGGTCCCACCTGATCTCGCCTCCTCCCGCCTGCCTTCCACCTTTTGATGTATTTCCATTGTTACAGCGGTCACTTTAATATCTTGTCAATATAATAGACAATCCCCCCTCCGGCTCTGTGGCCAACACAGAATATCAGTGATGAGCGTCGCTGTGATATAGTGAGGAGAGGGCCCGTTCAGATATCATATCAACTTCCCACAGAACAACGATCATCCCCCTCGCCATTTTACAAAAGAGAGTTATTGGATGAAAATGAAGAAAATATTAGGTGGTCGTGGCTGCTGTTCTCACATTCCTCAGATTCAGTGTTTTGTTTCTGATGCATTTTATTTGGCATGCGAGATAATCTCACAGGGGGTGGCTTTAACATGTGGGAGTGACTCTCTGACACTGCAGGGACATGAGCACTCCATTACGTGGACGTAATGGTGTGACATAATGGCAATAAAGCCAAATTCAAAAGATTCATCAAATAATTTCTACGCATTTGTTTTTCATACCCCCAGGCAGAGGTGGGACCAAGTCACTGTTATTCGAGTCACAAGCAAGTCTGAAATCATAAGGTCTGAGTCTCAAGTCGAGTCCCATGTAGAACTGGTCGAGACTCGAGTCAAGTCCATGTCTTGCTTTGTAAGATCGAGTCGAGTCACGCGTTTTTCAAGTCAAGTAAAAAAGAAACTACATTCAATGTACGTGGTCCTCTGTAGCTCAATTGGTAGAGCATGGCGCTTGTAACGCCAGGGTAGTGGGTTCAATCCCCGGGACCACCCATACATAAAAATGTATGCACACATGACTAAGTCGCTTTGGATAAAAGCGTCTGCTAAATGGCATATTATTATTATTATTAACAGTTTGGAAATTATGGGAAAATGATTAGCCCAAAGGTGAGGACACAACAGTTCACCTGACAAGACTGAATTCAAACATTACACTGTTGACTTTCGGTGCATTCTACATTTACTGTATTTTTCGCAGAATGTTGATAACGAAATCTGAAAATACTCTGGATAGATTCTGTAACATAATAACAATACCGTAAAACTTCAATTAAACGCTGAGTCTCAAATAGCCACCTGTCCCTTTTAATAGCCGGGCAACGCCACACATTTCAGCAAATAAACGCTGGGTCAAAATGAATTGTTTACAAGGTTACCATGAGTTACCATGAATTGTTTATGAGGTTAATGTTTGATTTGTTACATTCAATAATTCAGTAATAACTTAAAAATTATGGCATTCATCCGTTTTTATCACCAGTAAGAAACTGCTAGCCATTGTCTGCTAAGAGCTGAGAACTGCTAGCTAACTGGAAAACACAAAAACAGTCAACCTCAGATCGCCCTCTAGTGGCAAAAGTAAGAAATGCCGAAAATGCACTGTCTGATGAAATAAATTATTCTGTCAAGGAAAAGTGTATTTTTTGTAAACTTTTTATTCAGGCATCTAAGACAAAATAAAGAAATTGATTAAAATACTGGAAGTGAATGCTAGATTTAAACAATTAACTATGCAAATTAGCAAAAGTTGTGTGCATTAAGGAAATAGACGCCTGGCTCAAATAGTAGCCTGTCACTAACAAGCGCCTGTTGTGTTCAATGATTTAAGCAAATAAACACCCAGGCTATTAATTTAAGTTTGACGGTATTCATGAAATATTTGGGGTATGTGCAACGTCAGAAAAACAATGACATTTGTTTGAGTGAGAGGTCTAACTGGAGTCTCCAAGTGGCCACACACCTCCTAAGTAATTCCAATGCACTTTTATGACTCAAGGAAAAAGCCTTCAACTATTAGGTCAGGGATCCAGACTAACATTTTCCCCTGGTGGAACAGGTGCAAGTAAGTTTTTCAGTTGGTGGCACCAGCCCATGATTTGGTAGCACAATAATTGTTTTCTTATAGTCACGCAAAACATTTTTTGGGAGATAATCTTTAAATCCATTCACATTGCTTTATAAAAAAATATATAAACTGGGTTGTCCGAGCCCTGAATGCTGATTGGCTGACAGCCGTGGTATATCAGACTGTATACCACGGGTATGACAAAACATGTATTTGTACTGCTCTAATTACGTTGGTAACCAGTTTATAATAGCAATAAGTCACCTCAAGGGTTTGCGGTATATGGCCAATATACGGCTAAGGGCTGTATCCAGGCACTCCACGTTGCGTCGTGCATAAGAACAGCCCTTAGCCGTGGTATATTGGCCATAAACCACACCCCCTCAGGCCTTATTGCTTAAATAGAGTACTGAGATGCGATTCAAGAAATACGTTGTTTCATCATCTTTTTATGTTGTGATTCAAAATATTTTTATGTGCAACCTAATCCAGTGATTGTCATGAATTTTGGGTTGACAATTAGGCTATTGTTGTTATATTTTCACTGTTCAAATACGGTTCCAGAATTTTCTGATTTGTTTTTGTTCAATAGAGATGAGTTTGCCTGCATGTGTATGTGCACCAAATCATTTCATAGGCTAATTTACTGCATTTGTGGTTCATTCACCAACTGAGTAAGTGGAAATTCAAAACACATTAGCTAGATTGCTAACTCTAAATATAATACCCACTGCTAATAGCCATGTTAATCTAACAGTACATTCTTTATGTCCCAAAAAACATTGCAGTTGTAGCCTACCGCCCAATGAGGCCTATGCAATCGCAATGTGTTTTCCCCGCAATAGGATTTTAAAATGTTATACAATCAGAACAACTTTTTTCCCAGAGCATTTATTTTCCCTGGGAAAGGAGAGTGCCTCGACACAGTAGCAGACCCCAGCGCAACAGGTAGCCTACACTTTTATTAAAGGAATCATGAGAATAGTGTACTTTACTGTTTGACCAAATCATAGATTTAGCGTCCTAAAAAATAGGAAGTCTTGAGTGAGGTGACCATGTAAAATGTGCAGCTCACACTGATGGGACCAATACATTTTTTTACTCGCACAGCCAAGTCAAAGGGTCGCAAAATGTGACTAAATGGTCGCAGTCTGGAGCCCTGTATTAGGTGCTTTTTTGAGCTCTCCTAACTATGACGTTGAGAAACTGAAGCAAGCCCATTTCAGGATTTCCGTTAAGGCCCGCACAGACTGCATGATTTTAGCCATCTTATGCAAAGATTTTGCAGTTCCAGTCAAAATGTCTACAGTGCCTTGCAAAAGTATTCATCCCCCTTGGCGTTTTTCCTATTTGTTGCATTACAACCTGTAATTTAAATGGATTTTAATTTGGATTTCATGTAATGGACATACACAAAATAGTCCAAATTGGTGAAGTGGAATGAAAAAAATAACTTGTTTCAAAAAATTCAAAAAAATAAACAACGGAAAAGTGATGCGTGCATATGTATTCACCCCCTTTGCTATGAAGCCCCTAAATAAGATCTGGTGCAACCAATTACCTTCAGAAGTTACATAATTAGTTAAATAAAGTCCACCTGTGTGCAATCTAAGTGTCACATGATCTGTCACATGATCTCAGTATATATACACCTGTTCTGAAAGGCCCCAGAGTCTGCAACACCACTAAGCAAGGGGCACCACCAAGCAAGCGGTACCATGAAGACGAAGGTGCTCTCCAAACAGGTCAGGGACAAAGTTGTGGAGAAGTACAGATCAGGGTTGGGTTATAAAAAAATATCTGAAACTTTGAACATCCCACGGAGCACCATTAAATCCATTATTTAAAAATTGAAAGAATATGGCACCACAACAAACCTGCCAAGAGAGGGCCACCCACAAAAACTCACGGACCAGGCAAGGAGGGCATTAATCAGAGGCAACAAAGAGACCAAAGATAACCCTGAAGGAGCTGCAAAGCTCCACAGCGGAGATTGGAGTATCTGTCCATAGGACCACTTTAAGCCGTACACTCCACAGTGCTGGGCTTTTCGGAAGAGTGGCCAGAAAAAAAGCCATTGCTTAAAGAAAAAAATAAGCAAACACGTTTGGTCTTCGCCAAAAGGCATGTGGGAGACTCCCCAAACATATGGAAGAAGGTACTCTGGTCAGATGATAATAAAATTGAGCTTTTTAGTCATCAAGGAAAACGCTATGTCTGGCGCAAACCCAACACCTCTCATCACCCCGAGAACACCATCATGGGGGTGGCAGCATCATGCTGTGGGGATGTTTTTAATCGGCGGGGACTGGGAAACTGGTCAGAATTGAAGGAATGATGGATGGCGCTAAATACAGGGAAATTCTTGAGGGAAACCTGTTTCAGTCTTCCTGAGATTTGAGACTGGGACAGCATACTGCTAAAGCAACACTCGAGTGGTTTAAGGGGAAACATTTAACTGTCTTGGAATGGCCTAGTCAAAGCCCAGACCTCAATCCAATTGTTTCACAATAAAAAATATTTTGCATCTTCAAAGTGGTAGGCATGTTGTGTAAATCAAATGATACAAACCCATTTTGAATAACAATCCATTTTAATTTCAGGTTGTAAGGCAACAAAATAGGAAAAATGCCAAGGGGGGTGAATGCTTTCGCAAGCCACTGTACATTGTTGGCAGATTCTTACGTTGTAAATGATTGTCCGATGTCTTGGCTCGTTCAGTGTGACAGGGTCTAGGTCTGCCGATTAAGTACCACTACGTGCGGTCATAGGCTCCGACAAAGTTCTGGCAGTGTCGATCCCGGTGACTGACCAATAGGAACACGGCCGGCACGGAGTGCGCATGAGTAGTCAGATTAATATAACAGTTTAATTTAAACGTTTACATACTATGCAAGAAGAACGATTTCCCTAATAATCTTGTTTACATGACATCTGAAATCAGGCTACGTGATACACCTACTACCATACCCCGTTGAAAAGGCACTTACATATTTTGTCTTACCAATTCACCCTCTGAATGGCACACATACACAATCCATGTCTCAATTGTCTCAAGGCTTAAAAATCCTTCTTTAACCTGTCTCTACACTGATTGAAGTGGATTTAACAAGTGACATCAATAAGGGATCATAGCTTTCACCTGGATTGACCTGGTCTGTCTGTCATGGAACGAGCAGTTGTTCTTAATGTTTTGTATATTCAGTGTATAAAGTTTGTTTTGTGAAAACTATTTCTAAGATGCATACTTTCAGTTTTTCCGAACTCACTTGGGAGGCTTGCGCTGCTGGTGCTGGCACCTGCGCAGATCAAATACACAGCTGCCAATCGCAGAATGTGACAACAGAACTGAAGCAAATTGTACAATTTGGCAAGGTTGAGATCAAGATTTAAATTTGGTAAAATCGCACAGTGTGACATGTAATAATCGTCAAAGACTGAATCCGATGTTGATATAGAAATTAAAATATATACAGGTTAAAAGTAATGACTAAATGTTCCACCCTTAAATATAGTTGTGAAATGTTCTTGTTTTAAGTATGATTAGTACTTGCTTAGTAGTGACTAATTATTATACTCCAAAACTGTGTGAGATGTGTTAGAATCTACTACCTGGTAATGTGGGAGTATAGGACCAGTAAAGATTATGACATTGTGTTACAATTTAGCAATGTGAGTAGGAGTTAGACCGGACGGCGAAGAAGAAGGAGAACTGTTAAACATGGTGCAGAATATTGTGAGAATGGTGATAAGAACATGTATGTGTGTGTGTGTGTATGTATGTGTGTGTGTGAACTGATGGTCAGGAGAGCAGTTTTAAAGTGGAAAACTACATCCCGCCTAGAGTGGGGTGGGATTTTCGTATGACTTGTGCGTATAAAAATATTGAACGACCATTTTGTGACAGAATTCTCAATGAATAAAGATCTCTGACTATTGCAACTGGGAGCTCTGTCCGTTTCTTGATCCAAAAGCCTTGCAACCTTTTGGGAGACGCACAGAGACACTGAAATAGTTTGTTAAATAATTCTCATAACAGATGTACAGCGTGAGAAGGCCTTTAGGAAAATGAGGCGCCAGACAACGTGACAGGGAATATTTTAATTTACTGGTCATTTGAGAAACGTACCCAAACCATATGCATTGGGTGCGTAATCCATCAGGGTGTCCCCCCACGGTGCTCAGAATGACAGAAATCACATTTAGATTATGGTAATCTTAACAGAAAATGTTCCTCCTGTAATGAAGCAGCCAATAAAACGTCATTTTCAAACATTTGCCAAAATGCAATTACCGGGAAAACACCATTCTAAACAGCGCACCTGATGCGAGCGGTTTCATACAGTGCATTCAGAAAGTATTCAGGCCCCTTCACTTTTTCCACATTTTGTTAAGTTACAGCCTTATTCTAAAATGGATTAAATAAAATGTTTCCCTCATCAATCTACACACAATACCCCATAATGACAAAGCAAAAACTGGTTTGTAGAAATGTTTGCAAAAAAGAAACTGAAATACCTTATTTACATAAGTATTCCAACCCTTTGCTATGAGACTCGAAATTGAGCTCAGGTGCATCCTGTTTCATTTGATCATCCTTGAGATGTTTCTACAACTTGATTGGATTCCACCTGTGGTAAATTCAATTGATTGGACATGATTTGGAAAGGCACACACAAGATTTTCTGGTCTGATGAAACCACGGTTGAACACTTTGGCCTGAATGCCAAGTGTCACATCTGGAGGAAACCTGGCAACATCCCTACGGTGAAGCATGGTGGTGGCAGCATCATGCTGTGGGGATGTTTTTCAGCGGCAGGGACTGGGAGACTAGTCAGGATCGAGGGAAAGATGAACAGAGCAAAGCACAGAGAGATCGTTGATGAAAACCTGCTCCAGAGCACTCAGACTGGGACGAAGGTTCACCTTCCAACAAGACAACGACCTTAAGCACACAGCCAAGACAATGCAGGAGTGGCTTTGGGACAAGTCTCTGAATGTCCTTGAGTGGCCCAGCCAGAGTCCGGACTTGAACCCATTTGAACATCTCTGGAGAGACCTGAAAATAGCTGTGCAGCAGCACTCCCCATCCAACATGACAGAGCTTGAGAGGATCTGCAGAGAAGAATGGGAGAAACTCCCCAAATACAGGTGTGCCAAGCTTGTAGCGTCATATCCAAGAAGACTTGAGGCTGTAATCGCTGCCAAAGTTGTGTCAAAGTACTGAGTAAAGGGTCTGAATACTTATGTAAATATGATATCAGATTTTTATTTTTAATAAATTAGCAAGCATTTCTAAAAACCTGTTTTTGCTTTGTCATTATGGGGTATTGTGTGTAGATTAATGACGCGGGAAAACCCCCCCCAAATGTAATAAATTTTAGAATAAGGCTGTAACGTAACAAAATGTGGAGAAAGTGACGGGGTCTGAATACATTCTGACTGCACTGTAGCTGTATTCAGTTAATTTTTATCCTAAAAAACTCTTGCCGATGACATACCATTAACATTATGCAGCTCCCACCATGCTTGATAATATGAAGAGTCTGTTATGTGTTGTGTTGGATTTGCCTCAAATGCTTTGTATTCAGGAGAAAAAGTGCATTTCTTTAACACATGTTTTGCAGTATGACTTAAGTGCCTTGTTGCAAACAGGATGCATGTTTTGGAATATTTGTATTCTGTAGAGGTTTCCTTCTTTTCACTCTGTCTTTTAGGTTAGTATTGCGAAGTAACTACAATGTTGTTGATCCATCCTCAGTTTTAGCCCATCACAGCCATTAAACTCTAACATTGGCCTCATGATGAAATCCCTGAGCAGTTTCCTTCCTCCATCAAATCGGTGCCCTTCCTTCCGTGGCATTGAAAAACCTCCCTGGTCTTTGTCGTTGAATCTGTGCTTGAAATTCACTACTCGATTGAGGGACCTTACAGATAATTGTAAGTGTGGGATACAGAGATGGGGTAGTCATTCAAAAATAATCTTAACCACTATTATTGAACACTGAATGTGTCCATTGAACTTATTATGCGATTTGTTAAGCACATTTTTACTCCTGAATTTATTTAGGCTTGTCATAAGGGGTTGAATACTTATTGACTCAAGACATTTTAGCTTTAACTTTTCTATTAATAAAAAAAAAAATACTAACAAAATTCCACTTTGACATTACAGAGTATTGTGCGTAGATCAGTGATACAAACTTTAATAAATGTTTTATTCAGGCTGTAACAACAATGTGAAAAAGTAAAGGGGTGTGAATAATTTGAAGGTACTGTATACAAAGACCTGTCAATAGAAAAATGAAATGAAATGCAGCTAGTTCGGTGTCTTTCCAGCTTCTGTCTGGAGTGATTGTGTCAGCTGTGTAGTTGGCTAGCTAGCAGGGGGTCATCTGGTCATTCATTCCATTTTTGTTTGCCATAGCAACCTGCCCAATCGAACTAATGACCAGTGAACCTTGGCTGGAAACAATACAATGGAATGAATGACCAGATGGATTGGGTAGCAACCTCGGGACTATATATCCTCGTGGAAGGATGAAATAGTATGAATAAATGAATCAAAATAACGTGCAATGAAAATATGTCAATCATTATTTCAATATGTTGGTAACCCGTTGTATAAAAGTGATAATGCCCCCGAAGCTGTGGTTTGGAGGATATATTGGCACGGTTTGCCGGCCCAAGACTTATAACACCTGTGCCAATATATCCTCCAAATCACGGCTTCTCTGGCATTATCAGTTAATTATATACATTATTAGCTTGCTGGCAAACGTCCTCGTCAACCGATTGATCATATAACCAGTTGGCAGCACCAATCTAAATAATTTGAGCAAAACGTGAGAAATTGTCATGCAATGAAGAGCGAGGGAACAGAGATGCAGCTGCGCTCTATCCAATTGTAGCAGTAGGATCAACCTATAGCCCGCCCATTTCTTTATAGACAGCATAACTAGCCAATTTAGTCATTTAGAGCACGCAGCACCTCAGACTTGTTTGACGACAAGAGAAAGATGCGTGCTGGCAGCTGAAAATACATTTTTTTTCTTCTCCAGATCACAAATAATAATAAAAAAACACATTATAATTGTATCTGGAAAATTCCCCATATACATTATGATACTTGTTTTATCCGAGTACTCGGCACACCCATAATCACCTGACAATAATGAACTTCATGATCACCAGACAATAATGAACTTCATGCTACAAATGAATTGGTGCATTTCCATTACAGAAAATATTTTTGCGTGAGAAACTAAATGTTGGGGCAAAGGCTTGTGAAACAGAGGCACTACTACATGATTTAGCCAAGGCCTAGCCTCAGTAATTCAACTTAAATACACTTTTTATTGCGCATCTTATCAAGCTGTAGAGCTTTTCAGGACAAGTTCAAGGTTCTTACAGATAAGCGTTAACATTGTGCAAGTGCCATGTCATGATGGTGGTAAAAAGGAAAAGAAAATGGCCCAGATAAGACAGCCAACGTGGTGAGGTTGGCCAATAACTGAACTCTTCCCTCTTTACCGTTGGAAAGACATGCATGTGCACACACACACACACACACACACACTTGAATGGGTTAAGCATGAACTCCACTGAACAATTTGGTGTGCACAAGGACCTTCATTTTTACTTCAGAAGTCAAAATGTCACTAGATGGGCTGATTTTGAATAATCGGAAATACTACTGACAAAGAGCCGAATGATCCACCTCACTGAAAAGACTCAAAATGCCCATCCCTTATTTTAACCTTCGGTGCTAGGACCCCTAATGATGAAAAACAGAAGTATTATAACATGTTTTAAAATGGTTGTAGTCAATAACCTAGGCCTACCTAATCGTATCTCTGTACATTTATAGACTACGACAAGCTGCAGGAGCAGAAGAGGTCCGCTGTAGCTCAGTTGGTAGAGCATGGCGCTTGCAACGCCAGGGTTGTGGGTTCGTTTCCCACGGGGGCAGTATGAAAATGTAAGTCGCTCTGGATAAGAGCGTCTGTTTAATGACTAAAAATGTAAAAAATGTGTGTGTGTAGCAGGCATGTGAGTTTGCTGTCACTCAGTTAGAAATCGGCATCAACGTTTCATCTTCTTTTCCTACCCTCATACCGCTTGTTAGACATTATACACATTATTAGCTTGTTAGACATTATACACATTATTAGCTTGTTAGACATTACACACATTATTACCTTGTTAGACATTATACACATTATTAGCTTGTTAGACATTACACACATTATTAGCTTGTTAGACATTACACACATGATTAGCTTGTTAGACATTACACACATGATTAGCTTGTTAGACATTACACACATGATTAGCTTGTTAGACATTACACACATGATTAGCTTGTTAGACATTACACACATGATTAGCTTGTTAGACATTACACACATGATTAGCTTGTTAGACATTACACACATGATTAGCTTGTTAGACATTACACACATTATTAGCTTGTTAGACATTATACACATTATTAGCTTGTTAGACATTATACACATTATTAGCTTGCTCGCCAACTGATTCAGTTGGCAGCACCAATCTAAATGATCGGAGCAAAACATGCGAGGAGAACTGACTGGAGAAATTGTCATGCAATGAATAGCGAGTGAACCGAGATGAAGCTGCACTCTATCCAATCTTAGCATTAGGATCAACCGACAGCCTGCCCATTTCTTTACAGACAGCAGAACTAGCCAATTGAGTCGTTTAGAGCATGAAGCACCAGACTTGTTTGAATGACATGAGAAAGAATGCAACAAACTGCATTTCCATTAAACAAAATGTGTTTTAGTGAGAAACTAAATGTTGGGGCAAAGGCTTGTGAAACAGAGGCACTACTACATGATTCAGGCCTAGCCTAGGAAATGTAACAAACTTTTTATTGAGCATCTTATCAAGCTGTAGAGCAGGGGTAGGCAACTAGATTCAGCCATGGGCAAATTTTTGTCAGAGCGGATGGTCGGGAGGCCGGAACATAATTATAATAATTCGTACCCTGCAAATTGACCACAACTAAGAGATAGTTATTTTCAAATACAATCATTTCATGCCTCGATTATATTGAGACATGATCATGTCTCTTTAAAAAATATATTTTGGGGTATACTTGGTGAACAGATTTCCTAAATTAAAGTAATTTATAGCTGAATTCCTGGTGATTTTTGGACCAAAAACTAAAATCCTATAATGTTGTTATTTATATATTATTAAAAAAATTTTTGGGGGAATCATGTCAGACTCCCCGATCTGCAGGTTGAACATTGTGAGATTGTAGACGCCTAAATTGATAGTGCAGTTTGTTAAGGCAATTTTACACCTACCTAGCTACTTCACATGCTGATATTGACTTTGGTATTATTGTGTGTAGTTAGAGCCACCCCATACAGAGAGCATTGCATTGTGGGTTTTGTAGTCGACTTGAGTTGCAACAGATTTCCACAACGATTTTCACATGTTGCTACCAACGTTATTATAACGACAAAATGAAACATTTGTTCACAAAAAATATTGTTCTGACAGTGTTATTTAACACTGTAAATTATAGTAATGAGTGGTTTTGGGTGGATTTTTCCTCTAAATGTAAAACTAATAATGACTGAATAATCCATGTTTTCTGGGAATGCTATAAGGTTCGGAAGTTGTGGGCGGGGCTGGAAAGTTGGCTGTCGGAAGTATTACAATGTAAAGTTACTTTTAATCTTTCTGTCTGCATATTTCAAGACATGGCATATGGGGGTGTAGTGAGATACCTGATGGGTTGGATAATAATATAATAATAATATAATATGCCATTTAGCAGACGCTTTTATCCAAAGCGACTTACAGTCATGCGTGCATAAATTTTTTTTTTGTGTATGGGTGGTCCCGGGGCTCGAACCCACTACCTTGGCGTTACAAGCGCCGTGCTCTACCAGCTGAGCTACAGAGGACCACAAGATGATTCTCTTCATCACTCATCTTGAAAAAACAGATACTAAAAACTTGGCCATCATTAACACCATGGAAAAATCTAATGATTTATTATTTAAATATTCAAGTGTGTGGGCTACGGAGAGAAACAAAATGGTGTCGTTTCAGGCCATGTGGCAGGTGTGATGTCGTTGATGTTTGTATGATGTTGTCGTGTGTATGTTTTGTATTGTTTATAAAAGACAATAAAATCGTACAAAAAAATTAATAAATATATAGAAATCAAGACTGCATGCGACTCTGTAGAAGGACTTGCTTTTTGTTTCTTCTGTTCCCTGTGTCAATTACACACGCTGCGCTGTTCATCAGTCACAATTTGACAATTTATAATATTGTCAACCATCAGACTGTCAATTTAATCTGGTCTTAAGTCTACATCTATATGTGTAAAATTAGCTTCGATGTAGTTTAGGTGTAGTTTTGATGGGTCATTATCAGCTGGGTAGGCAACTGTTGGGTGAAGGAGGGGCGGGGGGGGGAATAAAATGTCCTCCTAAAACTACTTATAACACAAATTAAGTTAGTGATAGACATTCTAACAACGTCAGTGTGTTAAATATACGTATTTAGGAAAAGTCAAGGGGGGCATGAATTTAAAATGGCCGAGATATATACAAAAAATATCTATTCACATGACATTCAAAAGACGATGTAAACTCCTGTAAACGTCCAACTACTGGAAAAGCGAGTCAGGTACAGGGCTTTTCTTTCCTGAAGCGGCAGTGTGTATTTTGAGCCCGACTTGAATATGCACTGAGGCAAATGGACAGAGGGTAGTCTACATTTGTGTCTGATTCTGTGTGGTGGTTATAATAATAATACGTTAGTTTATAAAGTGCCCAAAGCACTACAAACACAGTATGAAAAACCTATTAACATAGAGATCCTATTATAGAATAAAGTGTTTCAATGAAGGCATGGCAAGATGGAAAACACGAGGTGAAACTATCGTGAAACGGAGCATGGATTCGGTTTGGATTGCAGGTTAAACCTTGAATGTCTTCAACAACAAATGTACAAACATTTCTTAGAATGCATGTTTTTCACCCTCATATTTCAAGAAAGGTTCTTCTTTGGTCTAAAATACAATTGACTTACCAGGACAGAGTGCATGCCCATGTAGACTCTGCTTACACAGACCAGGAAACTCCAGCAGATGGCCACACTCAAGCCAAACAGGAAAGGGTACTGTGAGCAAGGACAACAAAAGGGGAAACAGAGGAGGGGGGTTACTATAGTTCACATTAATGATTTAAAAGGTTTACCTATACATATCATTAGCTGTGCTTAACAAGCTGAATACCAATCAGTCACATTTACAGTGTTCTATCTCAAGTGTGTAAAAGCTATTCAATTACAGTCCTGGAGGGCCACAGCAGTAGGCCTATTGGTTGTTCATTATGGGTTTGATTCCCACGGGGGGCCAGTAAAAAAATAAAAAAATGTATTCACTAACTGTAAGTCGCTCTGGATAAGAGCGTCTGCTAAATGACTAAAAATGTAAAATGTAATCCTTCATTAGGTTAGGCAATTCATTAAATCAGGGTCCGATTCAAACCCAGTGTCCGCTCTGGAGCGTGAAGTCACGAGCTCTGCTGGTCGGCTACTGAGTAGCAACCTAGCGGTGCCAAAAGCCCTGGTCTGCCCTAGAAAGAAAGCCTATGTACATTTCAATCGGCCAATTGCTGTTTTAGGCTCTAAAATTAATTTATCATGATCAAGTTCGATCTCCACAGTGAATTCTTTCAAAGTTCTCTACCAATCGAGATTTAATTAAATAGTGATCCATTCTGACTACTACATTTGTCGTCACACAGGACCACGTGCTGACACAGACCAATCACAGGCCAGCAGGCTACGAAGAGGCTTTCAGGCAGGATGAAAACGACTACATCGACCATGATCCTTTGCTAGTTACGGCTATTTTCACCATGATCCTTAGCAATTTTTGGGTGCCATTTAGCAATATGGCGCGCTTCAAATTCAAATACTTCCAGCTTCACGCGACATCAGGAGTTTTACATAGGAATACGTGGATGACGTCAGCGTTATCACTATCTACTGGTTTTAATGTCCATGGTGAAACCCGGTAAGAGAACTATCAGGCCAATCAAGGAAAGTAATTTATTGACCAATTAGACTAATTACAAGGAAGAAAAGAAAACAAGTTGTACAATGCCTTCGAGGGTCAGGATTGAATAGCCCTGTTGTCAAAAATGTACAGTAATGAGACACTTTCCAAGTATCAGAATAGGCCTACGCAAAATAAAGTGATGATTAACAATGAACCATGCATTTTAATGCCATATACATTGCAGCTTTTCCCCAAGAGGTCTTTGCTTTTGTCTCTGTTCCCCTTCAAAAAAAACATCCTGAATTTAGTCATCAATAATTTAGTGATGTGGTATAGATTAATAGGCAGAGCCCCAATGTAATCTATAGAAAGATTATTTGGCAGACGGATGTTAATATGTTTGACATTTGTATATAAAATGATTACAGAAAGTTAAAAGTTGTGATGTTTGTAACATTAAGATATTTATTTTGAGTCTGGTTAGGGATAGATCTAAATGGTCCAAAATAGGGGAGGGTTGTCCAACTTTTTTTGGCCAAAGGGGAGGTTTGTGTGTTTATTTTTATTTTTGGGGTGGGGGGGGGTTTGGGGGGGTTGTGCGTTTTTCCCCTGGTTTACATTTGCTCTTCTGCTCATATTTTCCCTATAAACAATGGCTTGACTTACTTTTGATATTACCCTAATAAAGTTTTTGAAACGTTTGTGAAGGTTTGGTATGGTGTGGCTATTATTAAGCTTTACCTTCTGCAGGCCTATGATTTGAAGGCAGTGCGCACCGGTGCTCCAACTGACTGACAGTTGAACTTGAGGTGAGGAAGAACGTTTTAAAACCTACCAGTTACTCCTACAATATATTGCTTCTCTTCATACAAAAATATTCAGACCGAAAGTTAACGAATTACCCTCCTTCTGTACGTATATACAGTGCATTCGGAAACTATTCAGACCCCTTGACTTTTTCCACATTTTGTTACGTTAATGCCTTATTCTATAATTGATTCCATTGTCCCCCCTCATCTACACACAATACCCCATAATGACAAAGCAAAAACAGGCTTTTAGAATTTTTTGCAAATCTATTAAAATAAAAAACTGAACTATCACATTTACATAAGCATTCAGACCCTTTACTCAGTACCTTCTTGAAGCACCTTTGGCAGCGATTACAGCCTCGATTCTTCTTGGGTATGACGCTACAAGCTTGGCACACCTGTATTTGGGGAGTTTCTCCCATTCTTCTCTGCAGATCCTCTCAAGCTCTGTCAGGTTGGATGGGGAGTGTCGCTGCACAGCTATTTTCAGGTCTTTCCAGAGATGTTCGATCGGGTTCAAGTCCGGACTCTGGCTGGGCTCTCAAGGACATTCAGAGACTTGTCCCGAAGCCACTCCTGCGTTGTCTTGGCTGTGTGCTTAGGGTCATTGTCCTTTTGGAAAGGTGAACCTTCGCCCCAGTCTGAGGTCCTGAGCTCTCTGGAGCATCTATCTGTACTTTGCTCCGTTCATCTTTCCCTCGATCGTCTCCCAGTCCCTGCCTCTGAAAAATATCCCCACAGCATGATGCTGCCACCACCATAGGGATGGTGCCAGGTTTCCTTCAGACGTGACGCTTGGCATTCAGGCCAAAGAGTTCAATCTTGGTTTCATCAGACCAGAGAATCTTGTTTCTCATCGTCTGAGAGCCCTTTAGCAAACTCCAAGCGGGCTGTCATATGCTTTTTAAATGAGGAGTGGCTTCCGTCTGGCCACTCTACCATAAAGGCCTGATTGGTGGAGTGCTGCAGAGATGGTTGTCCTTCTGGAAAGTTCTCCCATCTCCACAGAGGAACTCTGGAGCTCTGTCAGAGTGACCATCAGGTTCTTGGTCACCTCCCTGACAAAGGCCCTTCTTCCCCGATTGCTCAGTTTGGCAGGGCGGCCAGCTCTAGGAAGAGTCTTGGTGGGTCCATACTTCTTCCATTTAAGAATGATGGAGCCCACTGTGTTCTTGGGGACCTTCAATGCTGCAGACATTTTTGATACCATTCCCCAGATCTGTGCCTCGACACGATCCTGTCTCGGAGCTCTACGGACAATTCTGTCCAGCTCATGGCTTGGTTTTTGCTCTGACATGCACTGTCAACTGTGGGACCTTATGTAGACAGGTGTGTGCACCTTTCCAAATCATGTCCAATCAATTGAATATACCACAGGTGGACTCCAATCAAGTTGTAGAAACATCTCAAGGATGATCAATGGTAACAGGATGCTCCTGTGCTCAATTTCGAGTCTCATAGCAAAGGGTCTGAATACTTATGTAAATAAGGATTCTAAAAACCTGTTTTTGCTTTGTCATTATGGGGCATTTTGTGTAGATTGATGAGGAAATGTTTCTATTTAATTCATTTTAGAATAAGGCTGTAACGTAACAAAATGTGGAAAAAGGTAAGGGCAGTACTTTCCGAATGCACTATGTATGTATGTTAAAATAGGAATATCATACAGTGAACACCTAAGCCCTGATACATTTAGTGCTCAAAATCTGACAGCTGAATCGTGAGATGGACAATTATTGTTTTAGGAAATTAGCCTTAAACCCCCCTCAAAAAAAATTGCCTATAAAAGTTTTGCATATGCTACACATCGAAACAAGGAATAGTGTTTTTGTAATTTGATATAGGTTGTTTTTAAGGACACGTAAATGTGGCTCATTTGGCCAACATCCCTCATTTATTGAGGTGCTGGCTGCGGCTGGTTGGATCTGAATGCATATGGATGTCCATTCAATTTCTCAAATGTCTGGAAAATTACATTTTCTGAAGGAAACTCTGAAGATTTTAGACTACTCACATTAAAATCTGTCGCCAATTGGATGGAAACTTAGCTATAGACACCATAAAGACTCTGGCAAATGTGCTAGTCCAGTGTCCCTTTGATTATGCCTGCACATCATGGTTCACCAGCAGCCCCAAACATCTAAAGAATAAGCTACCTGCCAAACAAGCTTGTAAGAATTGTACTTATACTCCCCCCTTAAACTCATCTGGAGGTTGAGCATCTCAACCTCTGTAATGTGTCTATCTATGTAATTGTATATGTATTTATGTAAAATATAGGGACCACAATGGAAATAAGTCCGACTTCATTGCGCAATCCCATTCACTTAAAAAAATCTTTGTGATATATATGTATATATATTTTACTGACATTTATTTTATTTTATCAATCAATCAATCCAAACTGTGCAGCAACCATTTGATGAATGGAAAGAGACATCTGTTACAAAACACCAAAAAGTTGAATGACATTCGGAGATTGTCAAGCCAAGCCTTCAATACAAGGTAGGGAGAGATGTATTTTCGAGATTGACATAGTCTATTTATTGTGGTGTTGAAAACGCAAACCATGATATTGAAGTGCCCAAAGTCGGTATGCTTTGTTTATTGGTTGTGTAGTGCATTGGCACAGAAACCTATCGGTGGAAAATTTGTTCCATACAATTTATATAATTATGGCATCAAAATGTTGAAAATCAGATTCCCCCCTAGCTGATCATTGTCTGCAGCCGGCTCTGATCGTAGTGTAATGAAACAGGCAGGGAGAGTGAGCTCATCTGTGGTGGTCGGTGAACCCTCAACCTTCTGGCCCGTAGGCCTGCGTGGCATCGACTGTGCCACAAAAGCATGCTGAAGTGGCAAAGTCGATATCCACGTTTATAAACACAGGGTCGCTATAGTTACTGTTATTTGTGGTCGTAAACATTATTTTGAGTTAATTCTAAGACCCCCAGTACATTTGTCTGTCCCTTAGTGGTATGGTTTTTACTGCAGGGGCAGCAGTGGTCAAGAATCAGGTCAATAGATGTAGGGGTCATGTAGGCCTAGATCAGGGATGGGCAACTCCAGTCCTAGGGGGCCGGAGTGGTGTCACACTGTTTCTCAATTCCTAGCAGCTTATTAAACTAATTTCATTCTAAACTGAAGATCATGGTTAGTTGATTATTGCAGTGTTAGCTGGGGCTGGGGCAAAAGTGTGACACCAATCAGGCCCCCAAGGACTGGAGTTGCCCATTCCTGGCCTAGATGATACTGAAACAGGCCTACTGTAAATCAGAATACGAAGCAAAAGTCTTGCTATATTTCGACCAAATAGGCTAAGCAAATTGCATCCATTTCTGTGCTGATCGGTCAACCGAACTGATAATATAGAACCATAAAAATGGAGAGGAGTAGAAGGCCTTATTCTGTTGAATGCCATTGACAATGTCATGAGTAAAATGTAATGTGTGGGGCCAGAATTTGACAGAAGCCTGCTCAACCCATCACACGGACTAGGCTACCGTTCACCCAAAACTGCAGGGAGATGCTAACTTCTCTTCGCTGGATCAACACTCTTTAAACCTGCTGAACTGAGTCTGGCTCAATTACACAAGAGATAAGAGAGAGAACAGGCTGTTTCATTATCACAGTCATGTATTGGTTCTGAGATTAGCCACTTTTTCTTTTCCCATTAAGAGGGGATCACAACACATCTCTCCTGATATGACTGAGCCAGTAAGACTGCTTGCTAGCATATGGGGGAGGACTGTCGGGGCAAATGTACAAGCAGTAAGCCTACAGCACTGAACAGCAGGCTATTGTGCAATATGTAAGCAGCCACAAATGTTTCACTCTGTTTTCACTGGATAATTCGATACTTTGCACGACCAAACTACTGAACTGGAAATCAGTCATTTTTAATGAAAGGAGGCAAGGCAAGGGTGTTGAGCTAGGCCTAAGCAATGTTTAAAGGTGACAGGTTTCCCTTTCTTTATACAACATCTTAGTACATCATGAAATGATATGCAATAACATTTTGGTCAGAATAGATTTTGGATCATTAATATAACACTAAGAGAGGCATGATCAAATGTCAACATGCTCCTTTGGAATATTTGGATAATTCCATAAATCTGAAAGGGTTCAAAGTTATGATTGAATTGCACAACTTCACACATCTCTGAGCTCACATGCTCGATATTGTAATGTTGAGACCACAATCTGAACTATTTCACGTTTTACATTTGATCCAGTCCGGAAATAAACCGGTGCCTGGATGTTTAAGTAGTTTTCACTTTTCACTTGCGCTGCACAGTGACAACTGTCGGCAGTCAGTCACATTTTTGCAGCAAAATGAGAAGACAGACACTGTTTTCCATATACAGTGAGGGAAAAAAGTATTTGATCCCCTGCTAATTTTGTACGTTTACCCACTGACAAAGACATGATCAGTCTATAATTTTAATGGTAGGTTTATTTGAACAGTGAGAGACAGAATAACAACAAAGAAATCCAGAAAAACGCATGTCAAAAATGTTACAAATTGATTTGCATTTTAATGAGGGAAATAAGTATTTCACCCCTCTGCAAAACATGACTTAGTACTTGGTGGCAAAACCCTTGTTGGCAATCAGAGGTCAGACGTTTCTTGTAGTTGGCCACCAGGTTAGCTCACATCTCAGGAGGGATTTTGTTCCACTCCTCTTTGCAGATCTTCTCCAAGTCATTAAGGTTTTGAGGCTGACGTTTGGCAACTCGAACCTTCAGCTCCCTCCACAGATTTTCTATTGGATTAAGGTCTGGAGACTGGCTAGGCCACTCCAGGACCTTCATGTGCTTCTTCTTGAGCCACTCCTTTGTTGCCTTGGCCATGTGTTTTGGGTCATTGTCATGCTGGAATACCCATCCACGACCCATTTTCAATGCCCTGGCTGAGGGAAGGAGGTTCTCACCCAAGATTTGACGGTACATGGCCCCGGCCATCGTCCCTTTGATGCGGTGAAGTTGTCCTGCCCACTTAGCAGAAAAACACCCCCAAAGCATAATGTTTCCACCTCCATGTTTGACGGTGGGGATGGTGTTCTTGGGGTCATAGGCAGCATTCCTCCTCCTCCAAACACGGTGAGTTGAGTTGATGCCAAAGAGCTCGATTTTGGTCTCATCTGACCACAACACTTTCACCCAGTTCTCCTCTGAATCATTCAGATGTTCATTGGCAAACTTCAGACGGCCCTGTATATGTGCTTTCTTGAGCAGGGGGACCTTGCGGGCGGTGCAGGATTTCAGTCCTTCACGGCGTAGTGTGTTACCAATTGTTTTCTTGGTGACTATGGTCCCAGCTGCCTTGAGATCATTGACAAGATCCTCCCGTGTAGTTATGGGCTGATTCCTCACCGTTCTCATGATCATTGCAACTCCACGAGGAGAGATCTTGCATGGAGCCCCAGGCCGAGGGAGATTGACAGTACTTTTGTGTTTCTTCCATTTGCGAATAATCGCACCAACTGTTGTCCCCTTCTCACCAAGCTGCTTGGCGATGGTCTTGTAGCCCATTCCAGCCTTGTTTAGGTCTACAATCTTGTCCCTGACATCCTTGTAGAGCTCTTTGGTCTTGGCCATGGTGGAGAGTTTGGAATCTGATTGATTGATTGCTTCTGTGGACAGATGTCTTTTATACAGGTAACAAGCTGAGATTAGGAGCACACACTTTAAGAGTGTGCTCCTAATCTCAGCTCGTTACCTGTATAAAAGACACCTGGGAGCCAGAAATCTTTCTGATTGAGAGGGGGTCAAATACTTATTTCCCTCATTAAAATGCAAATCAATTTATAACATTTTTGACATGCGTTTTTCTGGATTTCTTTGTTGTTATTCTGTCTCTCACTGTTCAAATAAACCTACCATTAACATGATAGACTGATCATGTCTTTGTCAGTGGGCAAACGTACAAAATCAGCAGGGGATCAAATACTTTTTTCCCTCACTGTAGTTAGCTAACTATAATAAATTACTTGAAATGACACTACTGTTTACAGTTATCTTTATTTATGGAAAGCGCTCAAGTGGTGAGAGTATTGAGAAAATCATTTTCAAAGCAATTTCGCCAGGAGAGATCATGGATCTTCTTGGCTAGCTGTAAGCCACACTTGGGAAAGCTAACGTTTGCTAGCTAGGTACCTTTACATTTACATCATTTAGCAGACGCTCTTATCCAAAGCGACTTACAAATTGGTGCATTCAACTTATGATAGCCAGTGGGACAACCACCTATTTATTTATTTTTAATGGGGGGTGGGGGAAGTAGGATTACTTTATACTATTCCAGGTATTCCTTAAAGAGGTAGGGTTTCAAGTGTCTCCAGAAGGTGGTCAGTGACTCCGCTGTCCTGGCGTCGTGGGGGAGCTTGTTCCACCATTGGGGTGCCAGAGCAGCGAATAGCTTTGACTGGGCTGAGCGGGAACTGTGCTTCCGTAGAGGTAGGGGAGCTAGCAGGCCAGAGGTGGATGAACGTAGTGCCTTCGTTTGGGTGTAGGGTCTGATCAGAGCCTGAAGGTAAGGAGGTGCCGTTCCCCTCACAGCTTCTACCCCCAAGCCACCCGGACTATTTACATTGACCACCCCATTTGTTTTTACACTGCTGCTACCCGCTGTCTATTATCTATGTATAGTCACTTCACCCCTACCCACATGTACCCCCGCACATTGACTCGGTACCGGTACCCACTGTATATAGCCTCGTTATTGTTCTTTTATTTAGTTACTTTTTATTTATTTTTACTTTAGTTTATTTGGTAAATATTTTCTTAACTCTTTCTTGAACTGCATTGTTGGTTAAGGGCTTCTAAGTAACCATTTCACGGTAAGGTCTACACCTATTGTATTCGTCGCATGTGACAAATACAGTTTGATTTGATCAGTGGGGATTATGAAGTAAATGTATGCAATGTCCACTGAAACATAAGTGGGTATCCGACGTATACCTGTGTATACCCTCCACTACACCACTGGTTGGTTCCACCATGCTAATCATAACCACCATTGATAATGTAATCAGTGCTCTGTGTGTGTTTGTATTTGTGTGTGAACGACCAGTATCTTTGATGAGGGGCCAGGAGCTGATCTACACTGCCATGCCCATCAATGGGGCGCTGGCAAAAACCTAATCTCTAGCCTCACCTCTTGCCTGCTCACCAATGGCTGTCGATGGGGAGACACAAATTAGTTAGGTTTAGTCTGACCTATTCAAACTTCAACAGTGACTGTGTATGTGGTCACAGATGCATGTTATGTGATCCTGACCAATTGACAGGCTTGATGCTGACGTCTCTGAATGGAGAGAGACCTGACACTAACATTACAATTTTACTTGACAACTTTTACGTGTATGTTCTTTTATTAATTATTGAAATGAATGGTATTAGTCGATACCCTGTGTATTCTGCACGAGGATCAGGGAACTTCTGTTGTATACGGGAAACCACACAAGAAGATATGACCACTGACATGTTTACCAAGGTAGCCCCATTACCACCAGACAAAATGCAGATAGGCACAGTATCTGTATCGGCTGGGAATGACAATGAAAGCTGCACATTGTTATATTAGCAGAACACTGCTTCTATGGTACTATGTAAAGGGTTGTTTATTCTACATGGACCTGTTACTACATTTGAAAGTTATCAAAACACTTAGTTTAGAATATCTACATAAGTTCAGCAATTGCATTCTTCTCATATTACTCAGTAGGCTACTGACCTATTCAAAGCTTACTCCGGCATATCACCATACATCTGCCTGTAGTTATTGAACTCAACCTGCAGGTTTGTTTGTTGGATTGAGTGGGGTGAAACAGCTGCGGGCAAGGTTCAGACAGATGGGTGTGTCCTGGTGGTGGGGGACACACCCAAGAAACATCCATATCAAATCACACCCCCAAGCCAACTAAGGGTTGGCTTCTGTCATGGACCCCAGCATTTCTTGAGGAGCAAGCCAAAAAACAAGGCCAAATAAGCAGGTGCAGTTCCCCTTTATTGACCGGTATACACCCACACATTCTGTTGTTGGGGTACACCCACACACACCATTCCAACACAGAAAAGCTGCTTTTTAACATCCTTAGGGTAAGTGTACCCAGAGCCATATATTTATTTATTTTCAATTTCTTTTTAGTCATTTAGCAGACGCTCTTATCCAGAGCGACTTACAGGAGCAATTAGGGTTAAGTGCCTTGCTTAAGGGCACATCGACAGATTTTTCACCTAGTCGGCTCGGGGATTAGAACCAGCGACCTTTCAGTTACTGGCACAACGCTCTTACCCACTAAGCTACAGAGAGTTAGGCCAACTTTTTGAATATTGTTCTAATCCTAAACATTAAATTACATAACATGACATGGGGAATATTTAAACAATGCTAAGGGGGAGCTAACATGGCTGCCATTTAATTTTGTAGTAAATGTATCATAATGCTCATTCTAGACATTCAGTTTTAAAATATTTTTTTGAATAGGCCGTGGCTACGGAGTTTCACCTCCCTGGAAACCTCTTTCTTAAATCTAAGCATACAGATCACATTATGAGCATGTGTTATTTTAGGCACTAAACGTAGCTGCTGCTCACACTCCCCCTCCCTTCATGTTTTGCTCTTTACTCCCCCTTTTCTGAACCATGACGATATAGCGTATGTCTCCGCCTCGTATTTCTGAACAGCTGAAATAAAATCTCAGCAGCGATTTGAACGAACATTCCAAAACATATATTATGAAGGTTACAACCTTCTGTCTGTCTGTAGTAACGGATATTGCAGTTAGACATGCAGGATGCAGTCCCTACACGTCGGACACATTTTGTTTGGTGTAGGCTAATCTTTATACTTGTTGCCAGTTCCTGAAAAAAGAACACTACTTGACTGCCTGTCTGCCTCCTGCGCAGCTTAGTCAATGTCTGCAATGATGATGAAATAATAACATTCAATTGCTAATTAGACTGCTTATCCGTGTCTTGCTGCGTTCCACCTCTGGGCAGCCGAACGTTCTAGGCAGCCGAGTATGTATTCGGACCAGTAAAAAGAGTCTGACAATGGGCGAGTTCATTTTTACGTTGCCCGGTGCCATAGTTATGCCATATGCTGACATTGTGGCGAGAGTAAATAGCTGCATGTAACTCAGCAACTAAGAACATGAAATCGGTAGACTGCCTGTTTGTGTCGCACTTATGTTTGCAATACTGACAACAAAGTTTGTACAAACATGTAAATAATGTATTTTATGTAAAACATAATTTAGTCGACTGGTCAATTGTTTGGTCGATAGGCTGTTGGTTGAACGAGATTTCTTTAGTCGAGCAGTCAGTCGCAATTGGGGGGGATGGCACAGGCCATCACTAAGACGTGCTATTGACATTGTATATGGTTATATTATGTAAGAACAATAGTGCAACACTAATAAAAAAGCATTCTCCCATGTTGGATAGCAGTCACTATCCACGGTTCTGAAACATCAGTGCGCTGTTGAATTGGTGTCTTTTCCTAGACCATGTTGCTATGTGCATAATAGCAAAGTTAAACAGCATATTGGTGTTGAGAACAAAGTGGCGGAGGCAGCATCGGAGTGAGGAGACGAGAAAACAGCCCTTGCCTTAATCGTCTAAGAAAAGTGAGGAAACCAAAAATAATATTAATCTAACTGCACCCATTTGTCACACATAATATGCACGCAGCTCTCGCTCCTATACCCACTTTTTTATTGATCTCATTATTATTACAATTATTATTATGATCATCATTATAATAATAAGTAATGTCATTATCATTAGTAGGCTTAGTATAGCAGCCCTGTATAACCACCGTCAGAAAAAAAAGATATTGTAATCTAACAGCACCTGTTTGGCACACATAATATGCACGCAGCGCTTGCTCCTTACCCATCTTTTATTTTCTTTATCTCCAATAGTTTCCACAACTAAGTCAAATTTCTTCCACACATCTGACTTCCCATTTCCCTTCTGCGTAACCAGTAAAAATTCCCCAGTTTTGAGTTTATTTTTCACATCCTCCGCATCCATTTTGCTGTCACATGTGTTTCCTAAACAAATGAAGGATTATGTTGTAGCTTCAGCAACATGGACAGCGTGATAAACACTGCTGATGTTCTGTGGTGGTCGCTGCAGCAGGGAGGAGAGTGAGACAACACAGGCACTCTTATTTTACATACAGTGCATTCGGAAAGTATTCAGACCCCTTAACTTTTTCCACATTTTGTTACGCTACAGTCTTATTATAAAATGGACTACATTTAATTTTAAAACTAAATCTACACACAAATCCCCATAATGACAAAGCAAAAAAATATATATATATTTTTTGGGCAAATGTATTAATAATAAAAAACAGAAAGAGCTGGCCGCCCGGCCAAAATGAGCAATCGGGGGAGAAGGGCCTTGGTCAGGGAGGTGACCAAGAACCCGATAGTCACTCTGACAGAGCTCCAGAGTTCCTCTGTGGAGATGGGAGAACGTTCCAGAAGGACAACCATCTCTGCAGCACTCCACCAATCAAGCCTTTATGGTGGAGTGGCCAGACAGAAGCCACTCCTCAGCAAAAGACACGACAGCCCGCTTGGAGATTGCCAAAAGGCACCTAAAGGACTCTCAGACCATGAGAAACCAAGATTGAACTTTTTGGCCTGAATGCCAAGTGTCACATCTGGAGGAAACCTGGCACCATCCCTACGGTGAAGAATGGTGGCGGCAGCATCATGCTGTGGGGATGTTTTTCAGCGGCACGGACTGAAAGACTAGTCACGATCGAGGGAAAGATGAACGGAGCAAAGTACAGAAAGATCCTTGATGAAAACCTGCTCCAGAGTGCTCAGGACCTCAGACTGGGGCGAAGGTTCACCTTCCAACAGGACAACGACCCTAAGCACACAGCCAAGACAATGCAGGAGTGGCTTCGGGACAAGTCTCTGAATGTCCTTGAGTGGCCCAGCCAGAGCACAGACTTGAACCCGATCGAACATCTCTGGAGAGACCTGAAAATAGCTGTGCAGCGACGCTCCCCATCCAACCTGACAGAGCTTGAGAGGATCTGCAGAGAAGAATGGGAGAAACTCCCAAAATCCAGGTGTGCCAAGCTTGTAGCGTCATACCCAAGAAGACTCGAGGCTGTAATCACTGCCAAAGGTGCTTCAAAAAAGTACTGAGTAAAAGGGTGTGAATAATTATGTAAATTAAATACATTTGCTAAAATTTCTAAAAACCTGCTTTTGCTTTGTCAGTATGGGGTAATGTGTGTAGATTGATGAGGCTTTTTAGAATAAGGCTGTATCGTAACAAAACGGGAAAAGGTGAAGTGGTCTGAATACTTTCCGAATGCACTGTAGCGCAGAAAGTCTGAGCCCAGCACAATTAAATCAATTGTGGTCGGACTCCCTCTAGAGTCATTTGTATGTCTTAATTATTTTATCAAACAGTGTGCTTAAAGCATCAGACAAGCTCAGTGTATATAGTTGATTGTAATAAAACACATAGGGTGTCTATATATAGAAAAATACGCAGTACCAGTCAAAAGTTTGGACACACCTACTCATTCAAAGGTTTTTCTTTATTTTTACTATTTTCTACATTGTAGAATAATAGTGAATAAATCAAAACTATGAGATAACACATATGGAATCATGTAGTACCCCAAAAAAGTGTTAAACAAATCAAAATACATTTTATATTCTTCAAAGTAGCCACCCTTTGCCTTGATGACAGCTTTGCACTCTTGGCATTCTCTCAACCAGCATCATGAGGAACGCCATTCCAACAGTCCTGAAGGAGTTCCCACATATGCTGAGGACTTGTTGGCTGCTTTTCCTTCACTCTGCTGTCCAACTCATCCCAAACCACCTCAATTGGGTTGAGGTCGGGTGATTGTGGAGGCCAGGTCATCTGATGCAGCATCATCACTCTCCTTCTTGGTCAAATAGCCCTTACACAGCCTGGAGGTGTGTTTTGGGTTATTATCCTGTTGTTGAAAAACAAATGATAATTCCACTAAGCGCAAACCAGATGGGATGGCGTGTCGCTGCAGCATGCGGTGGTAGCCATGCTGGTTAAGTGTGCCTTGAATTCTAAACAAATCACTGCCAGAGTCACCAGCAAAGCACCCTCACACCTCCTCCATGTTTCACGGTGGGAAGATCATTCGTTCACCTACTCTGCGTCTCACAAAGACACGGAGGTTGGAACCAGAAATCTCACATTTGGACTCATCAGACCAAAGGACAGATTTCCACCGGTCTAATGTCCATTGCTTGTGTCTCTTCTTCTTATTGGTGTCCTTTAGTAGTGGTTTCTTTGCAGCAATTCGACCATTCAGGCTTGATTCACGCAGTCTCCTCTGAACAGTTGATGGTGATGTGTCTGTTACTTGAACTCTGTGAAGCATTTATTTGGGCTGCAATCTGAGGTGCAGTTAACTCTAATGAACTTACCCTCTGCAGCAGAGGTAACTCTGGGTCTTCCTTCCTGTGGCGGTCCTCATGAGAGCCAGTTTTATCATAGCGCTTGACGGTTTTTGTGACTGCACTTGAAGAAACGTTCAAAATTCATAAAATTTTCCGGATTGACTGACCTTCATGTCTTAAAGTAATGATGGACAGTCATTCCTCTTTGCTTATTTGAGCCGTTCTTGCCATAATATGGGCTTGGTCTTTTACCAAATAGGGCTATCTTCTTTATAGCACCCCTACCTTGTCACCTGATTGGCTCAAACGCATTAAGAAGGAAAGAAATTCCACAAATTAACTTTTAACAAGGCACACCTGTTAATTCCCATGGGGGGCCAGTATAAAAAAAAAAAATGTATGCACTAACTGTAAGTCGCTCTGGATAAGAGCGTCTGCTAAATGACTAAAATGTAAATGTAATTGAAATGCATTCCAGGTGACTACCTCATGAAGCTCGTTGAGAGAATGCCAAGAGTGTGCAAAGCTGTCATCAAGGCAAAGGGTGGCTACTTTGAAGAATCTCAAATATAAAATATATGTTGATTTGTTTAACACTTTTTTGGTTACTACATGATTCCATATGTGTTATTTCCTAGTTTTGATGTCTTCACTATGATTCTACAATGTAGAAAATAGTAAAAATAAAGAAAAACCCTTGAATGAGTAGGTGTGTCCAAACTTTTGACTGGTACTGTACGTTTAAACATTTCGACCAATCGGTCGAAAGAACAGACAACTCTCGTCGACCAAGATTTATTTTAGTAGGGACAGACATTTCTGCATGTAGCCTACTCTCCTCCTGAAAAAAATACCATGATTTTTTTAAATAAAAAATAAAATAATAATATGCCATTTAGCAGACGCTTTTATCCAAAGCGACTTACAGTCATGCGTGAATCGCGCTTATGCTTACTGAGGCATGGAATGCAATAGATCAAACAGTTTTGTGTACAACATGAAGTTTGTAGGCTACACCAGTGACCAGACAAACGTTATGAAGAAGAGGGCGCCGCGGAGAGCACAGCAGCTACTAAGGCAGCAGAGTACGCACTCAGCAACATTTTAAAAAAAACAATCCTGCACATGCGCATTAATATCCGTATTTTTAGCCTGGGCAAATTGGAATACAGAAACGCTGTATCCCGTAGCCACTCCATGGGTTTTATTTATTTATCCCCATTTAATGCTAAAGCCCCCATGCAGTCTTTTTTTTTTAATTATCACTTTGTCTAATAAATCACTGTGTTTATTTATATTTTATGTAACTCCAAAATATATTTGGTCATAATTTATTTCCCTGAGCCTCCTCCGGCCACTGAAATGCTCAGTCCGACCGTGTGTGGGCGTTGGGATACACATTTGAATATATTTACAGTGCCTTCAGAACGCATTCATACTCCTTGACTTAGTCCGTGTTTTAAATTAAAATCGTTCGAAAATGAGGTGGATAAATGTTTCATGAGTTTAGTTCAACTATCATCAGAATCCCAAAATATACTCAATTGTTTGTAAACATATTATAGTTTCAAAACATGGTGACCATAGCCAAGGTTTGATGCATAGCCTACCTGCCAGCGTCCATACGTGAGTAGGAAGAGAGAGAAAGGGATTGCGGTCCCGGACATGGCATGCGTTGATGGCATGCTGTACTCTGAGTTGTAGAACACCTCCACTTTAACCACAGGCGGAGATGCTGGTCGCGTCCAGCGGACAATGTCTTTGGTAGATTGGCCGAGGAAAAGATTCCAAATCCAGACCACAAGGATACGCCGGCTGACAAAAGCATCTACGTTCCAAATTAGAAAGGGGAAGAAAACAAGGAAGAACATCTCGTTGCCAAGCTCGGACCCGAATGTGAAAAGGTAGAATAGGAACTTATTGTGAATAATAAACTCCTGGCCTACATCGCCAGTCAGTGAGTTTCGGCGAAGAGGTTTGACCCTAGAGTCCCCATTCTCGCTGTCACTCTCGACCGCTTTGGACGGGTACCCAGTCATTCTACAGCCGCTACTTTGTCTGTTTTCCTCATGGGAGACGATCTCTTGTTCGGTTGTCTCCCCCATCCCAGACACCAGAGCTGTTCCATTTTGCAGGTCGTTTGAACAGTCGTTATGTTGTTCTCCGGGAGTTACGCTTTTTCTTTGCCGAGGACCTTCGATTTGCTGTTCGCCAACAGCAACATGTTCCTCGCTGTTTCCACTTTGGTCCTGGTGGCGTTTCACGCAGGCACAGTTTAAATGAATATCATGTTCCCATTCTTTCCTGATCAGTTTGACTGGGAATGTGCCTTGGACACCACATAGCTTTTGAAATGATGCTACATGGTGTGCGTCTTGCAAATACCCGCAACACCGTATGAACATAGTTTTTAGATCTTTCGCCATCGTACGTCTGACACAAACTAGTTTAGCTAGCTAGCCGCCCTCCAAATCACATGCAAGATGGTGTCTCGTTCGCTACTGTACGTAGCTTTCCCAGACAAAACTGAGGAAATACGATAACCTCCAGTTTAACAGGTGAAAATTCGTTGGAATACAAAATGTCCGTTAGCTAGCATAACTGCTCATCCGTACCAGTTATGTCTGTGGCCGTGTTCGAGAAAAACAAAACCGTGATATACATGAAGCTAACTGCAATAACGATTAGCAACAATGGAATTTGTGGTTTGACTTCAAAATAAAAGTCCCTAATTGAAAGTGATGCAAACGCATACAAATAGTGGAATCATGCCAGATTTGGACTAGACAATGCTAAACAAGGTCGGAATGTTGTTACATAATTAAAATACAATCATTCAGTTCGCCAAAATCCACTTTAGGCACCTCCAATAAAATCACTAATTACTGCCACGCAGGTCGGCTGATCAAGCAGCAGTACAGTATTACATTTGAGTAATTTAGCAGAGGCTCTTATCCAGAGCCATTTACAGTTAGTGAGTACATACATTTTCATACTGGTCCCCCGTGGGAATCGAACCCACAACCCTGGCTTTGCAAGCGCCATGCTCTACCAACTGAGCTACACGGGACCATATCCCGAAAGATCATTGATTAAATGTTTATTTAGACCTTTTTTGGAAGTACATAAGGGTAGTAATGACTATAGATGCTCTGCGAAACTCCATATTTTGATGAGTACCGAACGTATTGACATTAACGTTTGGAGAGATTCACAAAACCTTAAGAAGAAATGTATTCTTAACTGCCATTTTTTCCGTAACTATAGACTTAAGAAGAAAGTTAAGCAAAGTTGCTATTCCTCAAAAAGGTTATTGTAAATTCTTGCGCTATTTCTTATGTTTCTCCTTAAGCAAAAAGTTAAGAAAAAATTAGATTCTTGAAAATAAAGTTATTGGAAATGTTCTTAATTCCAAGATAGCTAAACCCTTGTCTTAAACTCAGGGTAGTGAGAAAAAGCTAATGAAAGCAATTTAACATGTTTAATTCACACAAACTTCATCTGAAACTTTCAGTATTGATTATTTTAAACCCAAGAACATGTTTTAGAGTAGCAATCTCAGCAAGAAATATGCACGGTTCCCTAGCAAGATTTGTAAGAAGATATTTGAGACGTTTGTTAGAAAATCATTAAATGTTAAGATATTGTTGAGGAATTGCACTTACGAACTATCTTATGAAGTTCTTTTTCTTTTCTTAAGAAGCTTAAGTGTTTTGTGAATCTAGGCCCTGGTCTGCTTCGCAAGCGTTCCCGGAAGTCTCGCGATGTTGCGCCTCTGGGTTTAGAAACTCTGTGCTATGGCCGTGTTCGAGAGGATCAAAACCGCAATGTGTCATGGGTAAATTGTGACTGACTGACTGATCTACAAATAATAATGAGTCGTTATTTATGATGAAAGGGGATTTGTAGATCAGTCAGTCGGCAGCCGCCTGTAGTCGTTTTGATGCTCTCGAACATGGACATGGCTAGAAGGAATCCAGCTTTTGTCAAATTAACATCAGATTTTACTTTTCGTAATAGGTTAGATGAATTCATGTAACAGGTTAGGAGAATTAGGTTAAGGTTAAGAAAAGGGTTTGCAAAAATTTAACTTTGACGTTATTTGACAAATGCTGGATCCCTTCTAGCCATGACCCTCGAACACGGCCAATGTATCCTTGATTCCGCAAATTCTCGCAGTATCTCGTGGAAACTTGAGATTTATGTTGATGGTGCATTCATGACAACTCGGAAACTTGGAACCTTCGAGTTCAAATTAAGATCAGTTATTTGCGTAGAGCTTCCAATTGGTTGATTCTGATACTTTCCAAATGGGAAACTCGGGCCAGAAATATTTAAAACTCTTAAGGATCAGACCCCGTAACTCAGGACCTGAAGCAAGGATATGCATATTCTTGATACAATTTGAATGAAAACACTTTGAAGTTTGTGGAAATGTGAAATTAATGTAGGAGAATAACACATTAGATCTGGTAAAAGATAATACAAACAAAATAACATGTGTTTTCTTTTTTCATCATCTTTGAAATGCAATAGAAAGGCCACAATATAATATTGCAGTGTGTGCGCAAAGTTTCAGATTGATCCAGTGAAGCATTGCAATACTGGACTATTTCGTATCAAGTCTGCCCAAATGTGCCGAAATGGTCAATTGATACATTTTCAAGTACATAACTATAGAGAACATACCAAAAGTATATGGTAATACAAAATGTAAGTTTACACACTCCCAGGAATGTCAGACATGATGGATCATTAGCTTATACACTAACTTTCACACATCTAGATGGCCGGGCGAGGTGGGTGTGGAGCCAGAGACAGCAGGGGTTCAAACTGTAGAACCAAGTTCCTACATTTAAATATAAAAATGGATTTTATCAAACAAAACTATGCTACATTTTATCTCTGGGACCCTTAGGATGACAAATCAGAGCAAGATTACTGAATGTAAGTACATTATTTACCTTCAGAGGTGAATGTATCAAACCAGTTGCCGTGATAAATTTTTTGTTGTTGTGCACTCTCCTCAAACAATAGCATGGTATTTTTTTCACTGTAATAGCTATTGTAAGTTGGACAGTTAGATTAACAAGAATTTAAGCTTTCTGCCCATATAAGACATGTCTATGTCCTGTAAAGTTTGCTGTTACTTATAACAGTCATGCTAATCAAATTAGCGCACGTTAGCTCAACCGTCCCGTATACGGGACACCGATCCCATAGAGGTTAAGAAATGAGGAGATACAATCTCATTGACTATTGAATGGAGGAACGTATAATGCCCCTGCCAACAGACTGTCGACCAATTGCGTTCATATTGTCATACTGCGGTTGGCTAAGCTAATAGTCACAAAATGTATTGTAGAAAGTCAGGGTGTGTCGATAAACTGCTTATTTTCCTACAAAGTACGTAATGTCACGATTTCAAAAAGATAACACATAGTGAAATATCTCAGATCTCTGAAATTATTTGTAATGTTGTGCTTCTTGTTCACATAATTCATGCTAATGTTGGGTTTTTGAACTAGCGCCCAATTGACTCCCATTCACTCCTTGAAGGACTGCACTCCTTGTCCCAGAATGACCCAGAATGCATCACATGGCCCATTTGACAAAGCACGGGCAAAGCACACAACTGGAATTCATACGAATCGAATGGAGTTTACCATCTCCTCATTTCTTAAAGTATTTCTGCTCGGGCCTCATCTTTCTACAAAGAGTTTCCAAGTCTGAAATGTCAGAGTTTCCAAGCTCCGTGTTGTCTTGAACGCACCATTATTTTCAGAACCTGGATTGGGCCAAAAATAAAAATGTCCAATGTCACTAAGCAAAACCAAACAAAGAAAACAACAATGGCCACTTCAACTGTCAATTTTTATTCACTTACGTGGTTTTGCAGTTTGCACTATAATTATATACCATGACAAGCAACACCTCTCATTGTCATCAGCTACCTAGCTATATTGTTAGCCATGCTAGCTAGCTACATAGCCCCTATTAAATTATTTTGTCCAATGCCAGAGACTGATGATGCTAACTTGTTGGCTAGTGTCAATAGTTTTATGCCCGCTAGCGATCTAATGTTAGCTCACTCATTTGCTGTCTAGCGGCACTAACGAGATCAACACAAAACCATGCTAGTAAATTAAATTGTTGATGCTATCGTTGTTTGGTTTTGCTTAATGACATAATTTCTTATTTTTGGCATTTAACTATGCAGTTAACCCAGTCCAGGTTATGATAATAACATAAGTCCCAAGTTCCCACAAGATACTGTGAACATTTGCGGACTCACAGATACGGAGCCTCAGAAATAAAAAGTAGCCACTCCCTTTAATAATAGGTTCTATTTGACAAAAAAATCCATTACGTATAGCTAGTAAGGCATTGTTGGCAGAATAGATTAATGCAATCAATGCACAATTAATATAATTCACCAATACATTCCTTGGTAGTCTAATAAAAGGTTTCTATCAGGTTTTAAATCACAGCTAGTACATTGTTTGCTGCCTCCAGCCATTTGGGTGATGCACTGTTTGTCACTCACTCGATATGTTGGACCAAAACGGACGAAAGTTAGGCTGGGAATCTCAACACAATCAAAATAGCAAGGGCAATGATCACAAATCATAACGTGGCTAATAGGCTAGCATACCTATTTATGTATTTAGCAAGCTAAAACATGGAGCCTTAGCTAGCTAGCTGCTGGGAGGATGTCATGCCATCACCTGGACGAGTGGGTGTGAGTGGCCGAATTTTTTTTTGGAAACTTCGGTGGCTACAGCTAAGGGATTGCATTTGGTTAGCTAGCAATACATGTGACTGACTAGCTATACTGAATCAAATGTATTTGGAATGATCAAATGGGAGGCAAGCGAGCTCCCATTCAGTTGTCAAAAATGTGGTTTATGGGACAGAATCAGACATTGGCAGGCAGGCTGCAGCAGAGCGAGCATGCTATTCCCCATCGTATCAGTGCAATTTTGACTGCAAACCCATACAGAAAAGTAATATACTGTATGGCAATTTTACTTATATGTTTTATATGGGCATATATGGTGGAAACATACACTGAACAAAAATATAAAACGCAACATGTAAAGTGTTGGTCCCATGTTTCATGAGCTGAAATAAAAAATCCCAGAAATGTTCCATACGCCCAAAAAGCTTATTTCTCTAAAATGTTGTGCACAAATTTGTGTACATCCCTGTTAGTGAGCATTTCTCCTTTGCCATGATAATCCATCCACGTGACAGGTGTGGCATATCAAAAAGCTGATTAAACAGCATGATCATTACACAGGTGCACCTTGTGATGGGGACAATATAAGGCCACTCTAAAATGTGCAGATGTCTCAAGTTTTGAGGGAGCATGCAATTGGCATGCTGGCATGCTGACTGCAGGAATATCCACCAGAGCTGTTGCCAGATAATTGAATGTTAATTTCTCTACCATAAGCTGCCTCTGTCGTTTTAGAGAATTTGGCAGTATGTCCAACCCGCTTCACAACTGCAGACCATGTCTAACCACGCCAGCCCAGGACCTCCACATCCAGCTTCTTTACCTGCGGGACCATCTGAGGAGGGTGGGGTGGGGTGGGGTGTGCTGAGGAGTATCTCTGTCTGTAATACAACCCTTTTGTGGGGAAAAACTAATTCTGATTGGCTGTGCCTGGGCCTGGCTCACTCATGGCTGCACCCCAGCCCAATCATGTGAAGTCCATAGATTAGGGCCTAATGAATTTATTTCAATTGACTGATTTCCTTTTATGAACTAACTCAGTAAAATCTTTGAAATTGTGCTTGCTGCGTTTATATTTTTGTTCAGTATATATCAGCATATATGATGGAAACATAAAGAGGGAAGATGGTCCATGGGAAACTGTTGAGTGTGTGAAAAACCTAGCAGCGTTGCAGTTCTTGACACACTCAAACCGGTGCGCCTGGCACCTACTACCATACCCCATTCAAAGGCACTTAAATATTTTGTCTTGCCCATTCACCCTCTGAAGGGCACACACACAATCCATGTCTCAATTGTCTCAAGGCTTAAACATCCTTCTTTAACCTGTCTCCTCCCCTTCATCAGTCTCTGTTTTTTGTTCAAGCTTGAATATTCTCTGTATTAAACCCATTTGTAGACAAGCTGATCTTCCAAGTATTGCAGGTGCATCTTGTTCCATCACTTGAAATTCCAGTTCAGAAACGTTCTCTTTGTATTGGTGTTTGAGCGTTTCCTTGCCATTTGGCGCCATCTGGTGGCCAGAATACGTCAAACACTTTCAGCGTTTTCAATTCGAATCAAATCAAATCAAATTTTATTGGCCACACGCGCCGAATACAACAGGTGCAGACATTACAGTGAAATGCTTACTTACAGCCCTTAACCAACAGTGCATTATTTTTTTTTATAATAAAGTAAAATAAAACAAAGTGTTGAGAAAAAAAGAGCAGAAGTAAAATAAAATAACAGTAGGGAGGCTATATATACAGGGGGGTACCGGTGCAGAGTCAATGTGCAGGGGCACCAGCTAGTTGAGGTAGTTGAAGTAATGTGTACATGTGGGTAGAGTTAAAGTGATTATGCATAAATAATTAACAGAGTAGCAGCAGCGTAAAAAGATGGGGTGACAATTTTGAGGTCCTTCCTCTGACCGCCTGGTATAGAGGTCCTGGATGGCAGGAAGCTTGGCCCCAGTGATGTACTGGGCCGTACGCACTACCCTCTGTAGTGCTTTTGGTTGGAGGCTGAGCAGTTGCCATACCAGGCGGTGATGCAACCAGTCAGGATGCTCTCGTTGGTGCAGCTGTATAATTTTTTTAGGATCTGAGGACCCATGCCAAATCTTTTCAGTCTCCTGAGGGGGAATAGGCTTTGTCATGCCCTCTTCACGACTGTCTTGGTGTGTTTGGACCATGATAGTTCGTTGGTGATGTGGACACCAAGGAACTTGAAGCTCTCAACCTGTTCCACTACAGCCCTGTCGATGAGAATGGGGGCGTGCTCAGTCCTCTTTTTTTTTTCCTGTAGTCCACAATCATCTCCTTTGTCTTGGTCACGTTGAGGGAGAGGTTGTTATCCTGGCACCACACAGCCTATAGGGAGGAGGTCAGAGACCTGGCCGTCTCATCGTTGTCGGTGATCAGGCCTACCACTGTTGTGTCGTCGGCAAACTTAATGATGGTGTTGGAGTCGTGCCTGGCCATGCAGTCATGGGTGAACAGGGAGTACAGGAGGGGACTGAGCACGCACCCCTGAGGGGCCCCCGTATTGAGGATCAGTGTGGCAGATGTGTTGTTACCTACCCTTACCACCTGGGGGCGGCCCGTCAGGAAGTCCAGGATCCAGTTGCAGAGGGAGGTGTTTAGTCCCAGGATCCATAGCTTAGTGATGAGCTTGGAGGGCACTATGGTGTTGAATGCTGAGCTGTAGTCAATGAATAGCATTCTCACGTAGGTGTTCCTCTTGTCCAGGTGGGAAAGGGCAGTGTGGAGTGCAATAGAGATTGCATCATCTGTGGATCTGTTGGGGCGGCATGCAAATTGGAGTGGGTCTAGGGTTTCTGGGATAATGGTGTTGATGTGAGCCATTCTGTCACAGACATGACGTTACACTCAGCTCCTGTATCCAGCTTAACAGTGCGTTTCTGGTTGTTTATTTTCAGTGTTTCTGTCCACCAGTGGCGGTCAGTGCCGTTTATGATGAGGGAGGACGATTTTTATTTCATGAGCATGGCCTTATTTCTATTACAGCATGTTAGATGACTGTCATTCATATTCCATTCACCCAGTTCAATGTAACATTGATAGGTTTAGGCTACTACATGATACTCAAATTTTCCCTATACCCATCATGAGGTTGCTACAACCTTGCTTATTAATGAAAGTTTACAACGTAGGTGCACACAGGTCGAGAGATTTTTTTTTTAGACACATTGACAGACAGTGGCACATTCAATACCTCCTTGCACTCTTGCCTGCATCTAGCTTATCTAGGGTGTAATCATTAGTCCAACAGTTGCAAACGAGAGTTTCTATTGGACAAATTCAGTTATTTTTATCCGTTTCGTTTGCTTCCGTTTAAGAAACGTTTTTCGACAGAATTTGGTTAATGAATACACCCCTGATCACGCATAAACACAGTTCACTTTCATATGTAGCAGCCATGCTGTATTCATTCTAGCCTCTATGTACTCTCCTCCTCTCACCTTTTCCCTTCATTTGTGGACTTCAATTAACAACACATCAGCTGTGTGAGCAGGCGAAAAAACCTTTCCAAACCATGTCAAAACCGCTACACACAGCCTACATCGTTGACCCCATATTAGCCAAAGTAAAGTCCTAGTCAACATAGCTAATAGAACTGTGTTAGTAAACCCGCTACAATCATGTGCTAATGTTAGTGTATACCCAGGTAGCAAAAATACGTTTTTTTATAAAAGTTTTTTTTTTTAGGTGTTGGATTGGTTGTCTAAACATTCTGAATGCATTCAGATAAACGTTCGGTTTGGGTTAAAGTGTAGGGGACAGATTAAGTTTCGTAAACATTTGTCATAGGTGTTAGCAACGTTTGGTAAACATTGGTATTAGTGTAATTTACAACGTTGGCTATTAGTTACTTTTTAAATGTTAATGAACATCAACGTTTAACAAACGTTGACAAACGTTGGTAATAGGTGTTATATGCGACGATGGCTTCAACTAATAAAGACAGGAAATTTTAACTATATATTTTTTAACCAACAAGGAAATAATATAAAACTGTTAATTACTAACTCTTGATGAACTATAATTGGATTAGCAACTAATTACATTACTATTTCCCTAGTATTTCCCTTTTTTATTTTTTTTACCACTGGACACATTTAATAAAATCACTTGAGTTACAAAATGTCCTCTTTAGTCAAAAAACATTAGGGTCGACTCCGTGCTTGTGCTCCTTCTGTCTCTTGGGCTCGTGCTGAAGCTTCCGTCTCTCTCCATTATTTCAGGTGCTGTGGTCTGAAACAGTGTTAGATCTCATCATTGGACTAGTAACATTTATTTGAGGGGCACAGTCAGCTCGTGCTCTCTCACACCATTTGGGCACACAGAGCTCTTTCTGTTTATCTGCGACTCTCTTCTTTTCTGGAGACAGATGTGTCAATTTTGACAAGTAACGTTACAGAAGCAGAAAGTTACCTAGCATTTTGGGATAGTGGTGAAGTAAACAACGGTATTTAGCTAGACTAGGCTAAACATCCAGCTGTTGTGTTAGCGAGCTACGACGAAGTCGATCATACAAATGAATTATTCAGAGAAATTACAATGAAGAACAACATGTTCATGTAAGTAAAACACTTGTGCTACTGTTGTGTACTGTTAATTAACACAAAATATCTGATGTGGAACGGCACCTGTCCTAACTTTGATCTGTATTTGTTGCCCCCCTCCTTAAATGGTGCATGCTTCAGGCATTCACCGATTTCGGTCTCACACTCAGTGATTTTGGCCTCTTTGTGGCATCTGCTGCAGGCCTCTGAATGAGATTGAAACACATAATTTAGTTTAATTAGTAGTGAAGCAGCACAATATGGTATTATACTGTAGATCTAGGACAAGGAGGCCAATGGATTCTGGGTAAATAGATGCTGGTTGTCTTCTGAGCAATAAATAATAAAGGTTCTACTAGGGTATCCGGTATAACTGTGCACCTATTTGTCATGACTCTTAAAAGTCCCAATACGCCCTATCATCCTCCTCAGTCTTCCCCACTGTGTTGGACCCATACATACTGAGATAGGATGTCTAGTCGAGTAAATGAGAATTTGATTACTGTTATGTCTGACAGAAACAATGAAAAATATGTGACCTACAGTTGTAGCCCTATAATACTTTATCGGCCAGTGTTTCTCTTTTTGTGTTGAAGAAGTACTTGCAGTGTCACGCCCTGGCTCTGGGGACTTTTATATGTTGAGCCAGGGTGTTAGTTTAGATGTGTTAGTTTCTGGGTGTTAGGTTCTATGTTTCGTTTTCTATGTTCTTGTTCTAGTTTATGTGTTTCTATGTTGGCCGGGGTGGTTCCCAATTAGAGACAGCTGTGGCTCGTTGTCTCTGATTGGGAACCATACTTAGGCAGCCTGTTGTGCACTTGTCTTTTGTGGGATCTTGTTCCGTTTAGGTTTGTGTTGTATGACCGAGGACTTCACGTTTCGTTTTGTTGTATTGTGCAAAGTACGCATTAAAAGATGTACGCATATCATGCTGCGCCTTGGTCCACTTATTACGACGATCGTGACATGCAGTGAGAACATACCAATTGTTTGCGAAAATTCTCCACTGTTGAGATCCGCTTACACAGTAGCTTCAGGTCAGCCACAGAGTCTAACGGTGATGGCAGAATGTCGAGGTTCTCAGCTGTGGTCGATGGCCTTGTAGCATTAAGGAGCCTCAGTTGCTCTTACTGGTTCTCAATTATAATGTCTAGCTTCATCAGTACCTTTGTCTGGAAGGCTTAACAAGACAACATCATTGATTAGAACGGAGACACATAATTGGGTCCTAGACAAGCTGTTTTAGCAGAAAGGATTAAAGGGGAGTTGCTATTTTGACCAAAGCACTGTTAAATCACAGATGAACATTTACAGTACTAACAAGACATCATTGCAATTATCTCCTGAGACTGCACAGCACTTGTGGATGCAGATTCCTTTTGTTGGATATCTATGAGAATGGATAGGAGGTTCAGCGTAAAGCAATTAATTCATTCTTAACAGTGCATTGTGACATTTCAGAAAAACACAACAGTTTTGGTTGAGGGGAAAAATAGAGAGGGATGTGTTGATGTGGGTTCAATTCCCACGGGGGGCCAGTATGAAAAAAAAAAAAAAAAAAAGATAATGTAAGTCGCTCTGGATAAGAGCGTCTGCTAAATGACTAAAATGTAATGTAAATGTTGATACTGTTGGGCACTACTAAGGGAGGTTGACTATGTACTATAACAGAGATGCAAAATTCTTACTGGATGCTGCAGGTGGCGCTACTACGCCAGTTGTTGTTTTGGCTGGTAGGCCTGTAGGAAGTTGTAGAAGATTAGATAAAACTCAGGTATGTGAATTCAATATTCTATTACAGTCAACACCAAAGATAAATGGACAGTGACACATTTTAGATCTATACTACTCCACCTCAGATTTGAAATGCATTTTGGAGTGTGTCTGTGGGGCACAGTCATGCTGCAACAGGAAAGGGCCTTCCCCAAACTGTTTCCACAAAGTTGGAAGCACCCAATTGTCTAAAATGTCTGTGTATCCTGTAGCGTTAAAATGACCTTCACTGGAACTAAAGGCTTAGCTGGATTTATGCACCTGTTAGCAATGGGTGTGGCTGAAACACCTGAACTCAATAATTAGTAGGGGTGTCCACATACTTTTGTAGTATTTAGTATATGTCACTGTCCAAAACGTTGGTTCCTCTCAATACTCACTGCATGACACAGTTTGTGGTGCACTGGACACTTTGGAGACCTTTCCTTTTTGCGGGATATCTTTGGGTAATTACAAAATCACAAGAAGCATGATTTATTTGGCATTGCATTGGGCCAAAATTCTGTTAGTTGTGAAATCTTAAATCATTTTTCCATATAAGACCTTAATTTGTGTCCTAATATCTGGGCGGTAGAGGTAAACGTAAAGTTTTCACTGGAAAGCAGGGTTCCATAAAGAACTCATCTATATCAGTTGCTAGATACAAAAACAAAACAGAAAACATGTCATAAGCATCAGATCTACACATATGTTAATATACTCAGTGTATAATCAACTTACTGCTGCTGTCATCATAACAACCAGTTTGGTATCGAGCTGGGATGGTGTGTGGTCGTGCCTCCATTTCACTAGTGCTTTCCACATTGGAGGTTTTTTCTGCTTTTTTTGCAAAGCGGCATCTGAGAAATTTGGACAAATATGATTACATTTGGGGTAACAGTGACACAGTGACTTTTGGTTGATTATGGACAAACTACATTGGTGGTACACTTTTACCAGTTGTTGTGTGAGGATGACACAGATGCATGTTGATGGCCAGTAGCACAGGAATCCCTGAAAGGGAAAAAGTACTTGATTGTCATCCACGGGCATTAACAGCACAGTACAGACCAAGTATGAATTAGTTTAATGTTATGGTTCTATTTCACAGCTTCTAAAGGCTCTGGCTGGTGCATCACACACTACACATCTCAGAAGGATTTTTACTTGCCTGCCCCTATAAACCATTACCTCATCTTGAAGCTTCTTCATCTCTTGTATGGTATCATTAAGAAAGGCGAGATCATTCGGTTTAGAATTTCCACATGACAGTGAAACTGGGAAAACTATCGGTGGAGTGTTGACACCACACAACACAGACCAGGTTACGGTTTTTGAGCTCTGGAATAGGGGTAGTCCATCAACATTCAGAGACACATTCAAATACTCAGTCTCATCTGTGAAGCAACTGGGACACTTGTATAAGATCTTCTTCAGCATGTTCTCTACTCCCAAAAACACATAGTCAATGCCAGACTTCATTTCGACCCGCACATTTTTATCAGTTTTTAACAGTGTACGTGCACTACATGGCAGATCATCAACACCATGTTTTTTCAGTATCTTGGGAAAACCATCTGCTGCGGTGTGCTTTATATCATTCACAACAAGCCAAGAGGCTAAGTCTTCTTTTAGAGTGGATTCCATCACTGTGTCATTATCTGAGTCCCCATAAATATCCCTTTGACTGATTTCCCCATCATCGGCTCCATGAATGTCCCCTTCACTGATTTCCCCATCATCATCATTGTTGGCTCCATGATTGTCACTTTCTCTGATTTTGTTTGATGTGTCTAAGTCATAGATCCAGGCTCTGTCGCAGCCGGCCGCGACCGGGAGACTCATGGGCAGCGCACAATTGGCCTAGCGTTGTCCAGGGTAGGGGAGGGAATGGCCGGCAGGGATGTAGCTCAGTTGATAGAGCATGGCGTTTGCAACGCCAGGGTTGTGGGTTCGATTCCCACGGGGTACCAGTATGAAAAAAATAAAATGTATAAAAATATGTATTCACTAACTGTAAGTCGCTCTGGATAAGAGCGTCTGCTAAATGACTAAAATGTAAATGTCATAAGGACTTGGTCAATTTCCTGTTGTAGCAGCGTTTTCTCGCACTATCCATTATATCCTGAATTAAATGTATTGGTCGTGTCTTTGAGAAATATACACTGTGGCTATGGGTGCTTAGTTGAGTAATTTGGTGGGTTAATTCATTTAAATAATTCAGATAATCGCTTTATGTTAGCTGGCTGGAGGAGGAGGAAGACTCTTACTAAGAGTAAGTTACCAAGGGCTACAGCTGGTTCGTTGACTGGCTGGTTGGCAGGCTGTAACTGTAGACAGAAAACAGAGATTGCCATGTTTCAATGCAAGGTGACTTGATCTAAATTACATTGGAACATATGTGTCAGTGTCAGCGAACACACCCGGGGCTTGGCTTGAGAAATCCGAAGCAGCAGTAACTTACTTGGCAAAAGGAGAATGATGATCCGAAGAACACAAGGCAAGGGGGTAACGTTACGGCTGGTCAGCTGGCTGGTTAACTAGCAGAACGGTAAAGTTAGTGTTAATAAGCCTAGTTTACTCTAACGTTAGTCAACTTAGCTAACGTTAACATTACGTTAAGTGAGTCAACTGAGTTAGGTAAGCTAACGTTAGCTAACGTTACCTTGTACTAAAACGTTAACATACTTAACTTAACGTTAGCTAGCTAACTCCAGGCATTCAGTTGTTTAATAATCTAACATCAAAACTGATTACATAATTAAAAGCTAATGTTACATGTTATTACATATAATAATTACCAAGTGACACGACAACGTTACTGCAGTGAATTAACTTAAGTGACAGTTAGAAAAGAGCGTCTTATCTGCAAGCGGTCGCGCGTTTCGGCATTCCGCAAACAAATTGATGGAAATGTGCGTTTCTATGGCAATGGGAGTGCAAGCAAAAGTTCATTTTGAAACCTAGTGACAACGTTTATAAACGTTGGCCAAGAGTTCCCTTTCGTATGTGTCAAACAGTACCAAATCCCTACCTATTGGCAACTTTGGAATAGGTTTCAAATACATTTATTTTTAAACGTTCATTTTAAAACCTCCTGACAACGTTTAGAAACGTTGACCAAGAGTTCCATTTCATACGTGTCAAACAGCACCAAATCTCAACCTATTGGCAACTTTGGAATATGTTTCAAATACATTTATTTTAAAACGTTTATTTAGCAATGTTGCGAGAACGTTGTTACAACACCAATATACAACATTTCCCAACCTGTCCAACGTTGGTTTAGGTTCCAGGAACGTTTTGTGCTACATGGGTAGTCAGTAAGTAGTTAGACAGGCAGCCCCAGTGGCAATAAATGAATAAAACCAAAAGCTTACCTTGACTTAGAAGAGTTCCAGTGTTGTGTTGGATAGCCATTGCCAGCTACCTAACATAGCATCCCTCTGTTTGAGCCTGGTGTTTGAGTAACTAAACTAGCCAGCTGCATTTGCTAGCTAAGTAAGTGAAACTGAAAGTGAAAAGAAAATGACGAAATCTCTCTCTCTTGCTTCTCCTTCATTTTTCAAGAAATTAATTGGTTGAAAACTGTTCACCTATTGTCTCGCTCTCTTTGAGTCAACTACTCACCACATTTTATGCACTGCAGTGCTAGCTAGCTGTAGCTTATGCTTTCAGTACTAGATTCATTCTCTGATCCTTTGATTGGGTGGACAACATGTCAGTTCTTACTACAAGAGCTCTGATAGGTTGGAGGACGTCCTCCGGAAGTTGTAATAATTACTGTGTACGTCTATGGAAGGGGGTGAGAACCAAGAGCCTCCTAGGTTTTGTATTGAAGTCAATGTACCAAGAGGAGGACTGAAGCTAGCTGTCCTCCGGCTACACCATGGTGCTACCCTACAGAGTGCTGTTGAGGCTACTGTAGACCTTCATTGCAAAACAGTATGTTTTAACCAATTATTTGGTGATTTTAATATATTTAGTATAGTTTTATCTAAAAATGATAACTTTTTCAATGTTTTACCATTTTTATTTTTATGAAATTCACTGAGGAGGATGGTCCTCCCCTTCCTCCACTGAGGAGCCTCCACTGCTGTCCACTGCTCTTTCTCTGCCTTTTTCTCATAGTCCCCCCATAAAACCTAGCGGTCAAACATGGAAATGGTTCCAATCGTTTTTCCACCATTCATTTTTCACATAGTGAATTTTACAAACACTTCAAAAATAAGTATGTGTTTGGTGTTGGCTTACCTTGGCGTTAAGTTTTTAGAACCTTGTAATTCTCTCTCGGACAACGTGAGTTTTATCAATATATTAGCCTAAATGTACTCAAAAAAATAATTAGCAACAGATAAGACCTCAGCAAGACTACAGGAAGCTCCTGCACGTCATCTCTAGCCGACACTGTCAGCTACTGTTCACCAGCGCGATCAGAGACCTTCTGTGCCCAATCCATGATGTATCCATGTGCTGTATTAAAATGAATTAAAAAGTGTTTAACTTCTTACGTCCCCTTTCTCTGTCTTAGCTAGCCACTGACTACACTTTAGCTAGCTAGCTAGCTAGCTAGCAGAGCATCAAACAATTATTTTGTTTTAGTTACCTAGATAATTGTTTGTACAGTATGTCAACTTTGGTGTCTAGTTCAGACCTTATGGCATTTTTTATTTTTGTAAAATGTTAAATTTTTGCTAACCATAACCCTTTTATTAACCTAATTATCCTAAACTGCTACGTTAATTATCCTAACCTGCTACGAACAGTCAAATCTGATGTTAATTTGACAAATGCTGGATTCCTACTAGCCATGTCTATGTTCGAGAGCATCAAAATGACTGCAGGCGACTGCCGACTGACTAATCTACAAATCACCTTTCATCATAAATAACGACTCATTATTATTTGTAGATCAGTCAGTCAGTCACAAGTTACCCATGACACATTGCGGTTTTGATCCTCTCGAACATGGCCATAGCACAGAATGATTAAATGACAATATTTCTAATTAACTGGCAACAAAGCAAAATCAAAGCAACATCCCTCGTGCCTGGAACTTCAATGTTTCCACTGAACTCCAAATAAGAAGTAAGTAGAGTTGGGTAGGACACACTGTACGCAGTGGTGGAAAGAGTACCCAATTGTCATACTTGAGTAAAAGTTAAGATACCTTAATAGAAAATTACTCAAGTAAGTGAATGTCACCCAGTAAAATACTACTAGAGTAAAAGTCTAAAAGTATTTGGTTTTAAATATACTTAAGTATCAAAAGCAAATGTTATTGCTAAAATATACGTAAGTATTGAAAGTAAAAGTATAAATAGTTTCATTCTCTATATTAAGCAAACCAGACGCACCATTTTCTTGTTTTGTTTTTTTATTACGGAGAGCCAGGGGCACACTCCAACACTCAGACATAATTTACAAACAAACCATTTGTGTTTAGTGAGTCCGCCAGATCAGATGTACTGCTAGCCATTCAAAATGTAACGAGTACTTTTGGGTGTCAGGGAAAATGTATGGAGTAAAAGTAAAAGTTGTCAAAAATATAAACACCCCCAAAAACAACTTAAGTAGTACTTTAAAGTATTTTTACTTAAGTACTTTACACCACTAACCGTACGAAAATAATCTGGACTGCTTAACGAGAGAGAGAATCTAAGGATGGGAGAGCCATCACTTCCAGCCAATCTCCTTGCTGAGGGTGGTGTTGATCATGCACTGCTTCTCGTGGGGTGAGCCTGATGTTTCGCATGTCACGCCTCAAAAAAAAAAACATGGGGAAAAGGGGACAACGTAAAAATGTCGATGCATCTAGAAATGCAATGTTTTACACAGAATTGTATCATATTTGATGAGCTACTGATCTGAGTTACTGACAAAGAGGCATTTAGTCAGTGGTGGGTCTTGGAGGTTTACAAGTGCACAGCAAGTCTGCACCAGCACAGTACTATAAAGCAGATACGGTGGGATGAATCTCAGGATTTAGAAATATGTTAGTCAAGCATTTGCCCTCTCAACATAGATCATGTTTCTCACTATGTCTTTTGTGAGATGTATCTCACTCTCTGTGAACCTTCCGTGTTTCAGGAATGTAGGAATGTTCACTGACTCCTGCAGGCATCAAGCTCTGGATCAAGAAGCCTTTGTCTGCCAAAGTCATGTCTCCAGACGTGAAGATCTCCTCAAACTCAGACTTCTGGACAAAGTATTTTTCCGACACAGATCCTGGATACAGATCACTGCAGTATGTTATCACCGTATTAGGTGCATCTCCCAGGAGTAGCTTGAAGGAGTGCATTGAACGGTACACAGAGTAGGTTTGCTTCTGCAGATCCATCTGACTTGGAGTAGCAACTTCTATGTCAGTACAGTCAATGACCATCCTGAAGTTTCTGCTGGACCCCTGAAAAGACACAGGCAAGCACGTTTGGTTCTTCTCCCGACTTGGAAGTCTTCATGATGCTAATGAAAAAAAGCTTGTGGATCACATGAATGAAAGTGATGGTAACATTGCTGACAGTGCTTGCACTACAACGGAATAGTTGAGCCAGGTGCGAGTTGGTGTAGCTGTGACGCAACTTCATAAGCGCCATAAACACTTGATCCTCAAATGACAGCACCTCGACCCTCCACTTGGCAAAATAGACAACACAGTCCTTGTAACGTTCCAAGTATTCAACAACGATGTTGAACATGTCTTTGTCTGGAAGTCCTGTTTCCAAGTACTTTATCAGACAGCTGTGATGCTGCATACCTGTTGTGGGTATACAGCTCATTCTCCTGTAGAACCTTCAACTGCGCTAATGTTTCCTCAAGATTCAACTCAGTGAGAACATTCTGCAACTCTGCAGACAGCAGACACCTACATTCTTCAGCGGGGATTGTCTGAAAGGGACTGACATGCAGGGATGGAACATAAGGATTTTGGGCACTGGCCAGTAGACCATGGTTTCTACTAGCCCAGGTAACATTCAGGTCCTAAATCTATGGCATGCGATGTTTGTAACGGCAAAATGTCAATGCTGTGTCAGGCTAGTTTAGCACATTGTCTACAAGCCCAGTCTGAAAAGTACTAGCCTCGGGCTAGCTTAATTTCCATCCCTTCTGACATGTCTATCTGACTTCACAGATCATTTGATTAGTCATGTACAACAGATGCACTCGTGGAACAAACCCGTTTCTGTGTTTTGTATGGGGAAAACATTAAGCCCACAAGTCCTTTGTGAACTAGCTAGCCAGCTAGCTAACTTTAGCTAATGTAGCTAACTAGCCAACCAAGGTACCTAACTAGCTAGCCCACAAGGCGATATTTAGCTAGCTCACCGGTCATGTGGTCAGACTTTTCTAAGTGGTGACATGCTAGCTAACCAACTATCCTTGCCATGGTGCCGGCCTAACGTTAGCTAGCAAGTCTGACTACACGAATGGTGAGTTAACGTTAACTAGCTAGCTAAATATCCCTTCCCTGGTGGGCTAACGCTAGCTAGCATGTCACCACATGAAACAGTATGACTACAGAAACCGCTTAACTAGCTGGCTAGCTCACTAAAGACTTGTCAATAAAAGGTCACAACAGTCATTATGCTAGCCTATGCTGGTTTTCTTTTTATTTGTAAGGAAGGTAACGTGCATTGTCCACATAACTACAGTCAGTGGTTATCTAGCTAGCTAATTTTCAAAAGCACCTAGCTAACCACAGATCTTTGACCTAATGCAAAATGGTTTTGTTACAGTCTAATGCTATGTAAATGCTTGAGTTGCCCTTACAAAAAAGTCCTACAGGAATCCTGCATGAAAAATCCTGCAGGAATCCTTCAGAATATATATCCAGGAATAGGAAGTCCTGCAGGATATCCCACAGGATTTCCGGGGCGACTTTCCTGTAGGACAATTCCTGCAGGATCCTGTAGATAGTCCTCAAATAAATCCTGCAGGATTGTTTCCTGAAGGACTACCTGTAGGAATTGTCATAGAACAAAATGGCCCAAAAATCCTGTGGGATATCTTGTAGGTAAGAGTCCTGCAGGTAGTTCCACAAGATTTCCAGGGCCATTTTCCTGTAGGACAACCTGCTGGATTCCTTCCTCATCCTTCAGAGAATTTCATGTAGGACAATCCACATTCTTTCAAAAGAATGGACAGATTGCACAAGATATAAGATTGCATGGACATGTTATTATACAATGAAGCAACAGCTGACATGTTTGATTGTCCATTTCACCAGCACTGCATAAAATATGATTCCTCAGAGAAGAAAATGAGAATAAATAAATATGGTAAAAACATATTTTGTAACAAGAGTGAGAGTAATGGTGACATCACATGAACAGCTTATGTGTATCGGTGTGAAGGGAAACGGATGTCTGCAATGGTAAACTTGGTGATGGTTGGTTTTAATATGGCTGGTACACCAACAACATCTGTGAGTATGCATGTGTGTGTTAGGCTCCATTTTTAAAGGGAGAAATGAGAGGCTGAAACTGTGTGTGGTGTTACCTTCACCTGCATGGCTGTCCAGTGCTGCCTTCTGTGGTAGTCAGCCTCACTGTTGTTAAACAGGCCCTGTTAACTGGGAAGGACAGAAGAGAGATGAGAGGGGCAGAGTTCACAGGATGTAACAGCAGAAACTCTGTGTGTGTGTGTTTCATGAAGAACAGTGACAAAGGAAATAACAAGTAACAGTAAGTATTATTCTGGTAAGTATGACCCATCATGAATCAAACTCAATGAAAGCGGTCATACTTGGAACAGTAACAAACGTGATCGTTGTTAAACATCGCTATTAAGCCCATTATTGCGGTATTACTAATACGCTGTCAACTCAGTCACATGGGTAATGATTAGCATATGTAATGATATACTATTAAACATGTTACAAAAAAAACACTGGCCATAACTTCCTTTTTCCTTTTATAAAATATTGATGATCTTTTCTCTCTATGCTGAAAAAAAAGAAGCACATCTCATTGGTCCAAACCATGCAAATGTCCTCATTAAGACATGGTCAGTCAATACGGAAAATGTCAAGAACTTTGAAAGTTTCTTCAAGTGCAGTCGCAAAAAACATCAAGCGCTATGATGAAACTGTCACTCATGAGGACCGCCACAGGAATGGAAGACCCAGAGTTACCTCTGCTGCAGAGGATAAGTTCATTAGAGTTACCAGCCTCAGAAATTGCAGCCCAAATAAATGCTTCACAGAGTTCAAGTAACAGACACATCTCAACATCAACTGTTCAGAGGAGACTGTGTGAATCAGGCCTTCATTTTACATTTACGTTACTTTGGTCTGGAGTCCAAATTAGAGAATTTTGGTTCCAACCGGAGTCTTTGTGAGACGCGGTGTGTGTGAACGGATGACCTCCGCATGTGTATTTCCTATGTGTAAAACCCTTGTTGGCAATCACAGATGTCAGACGTTTCTTGTAGTTGGCCACCAGGTTTGCACACATCTCAGGAAGGATTTTGTTCCACTCCTCTTTGCAGATCTTCTCCAAGTCATTAAAGTTTCGAGGCTGACGTTTGGGAACTCGAACCTTCAGCTCCCTCCACAGATTTTCTATGGGATTAAGGTCTGGAGACTGGCTAGACCACTCCAGGACTTTAATGTGCTTCTTCTTGAGCCACTCTTTGTTGCCTTGGCCGTGTGTTTTGGGTCATTGTCATGCTGGAATACCCATCCACAACCCATTTTCAATGCCCTGGCTGAGGGAAGGAGGTTCTCACCCAAGATTTGATGGTACATGGCCCCGTCCATCGTCCCTTTGATGCGGTGAAGTTGTCCTGTCCCCTTGGCAGAAAAACACCCCCAAAGCATAATGTTTCCACCTCCATGTTTGACGGTGGGGATGGTGTTCTTGGGGTCATAGGCAGCATTCCTCCTCCTCCAAACATGGCGAGTTGAGTTGATGCCAAAGAGCTCGATTTTGGTCTCATCTGACCACAACACTTTCACCCAGTTCTCCTCTGAATCATTCAGATGTTCATTGGCAAACTTCAGACGGCCCTGTATATGTGCTTTCTTAAGCAGGGGGACCTTGCGGGCGCTGCAGGATTTCAGTCCTTCACGGCGTAGTGTGTTACCAATTGTTTTCTTGGTGACTATGGTCCCAGCTGCATTGAGATCATTGACAAGATACTCCCGTGTAGTTCTAGGGTGATTCCTCACCGTTCTCATGATCATTGCAACTCCACGAGGTGAGATCTTGCATTGAGCCCCAGGCCGAGGGAGATTGACAGTTATTTTGTGTTTCTTCCATTTGCGAATAATCGCACCAACTGTTGTCACCAAGCTGCTTGGCGATGGTCTTGTAGCCCATTCCAGCCTTGTGTAGGTCTACAATCTTGTCCCTGACATCCTTGGAGAGCTCTTTGGTCTTGGCCATGGTGGAGAGTTTGGAATCTGATTGATTGATTGCTTCTGTGGACAGGTGTCTTTTATACAGGTAACAAACTGAGATTAGGAGCACTGCCTTTAAGAGTGTGCTCCTAATCTCTGCTCGTTACCTGTATAAAAGACACCTGGGAGCCAGAAATCTTTCTGATTGAGAGGGGGTCAAATACTTATTTCCCTCATTGAAATGCTAATCAATTTAGAACATTTTTGACATGCGTTTTTCTGGATGTTTTTTTGTTATTCTGTCTCTCACTGTTCAAATAAACCTACCATTAAAATTATAGACTGATCATTTCTTTGTCAGTGGGCAAATGTCCAAATCAGCAGGGGATCAAATACTTTTTTCACTCACTGTATATATATTTGTTTAACACTTTTTTGGTTACTACATGATTCCATATGTGTTATTTCATAGTTTTGATGTCTAAATTATTATTCTACAATGTAGAAAATTGTTAAAATAAAAAATAAAAAAATAAAACTTGAATGAGTAGGTGTTCTAAAACTTTTGACCGGTAGTGTACATACAGCGCATTCGGAAAGTATTCAGACCTCTTGACTTTTTCCACATTTTGTTACATTACAGCCTTATTCTAAAATGGATTGAATTCATTTTGTTCCTCATCAATCTACACACAATACCCCATAATGACAAAGCGAAAACAGGTTTTCACATAAGTATTCAGACCCTTTGCTATAAGACCCGAAATTGAGCTCAGGTGCATTCTGTTTCCATTGATCATCCTTGAGATGTTTCTACAACTTGATTGGAGTCCACCTTTGGTGAACTCAATTGATAGGACATGATTTGGAAAGGCACACACCGGTCTATATAAGGTCCCACAGTTGACAGTGCATGTCAGAGCAAAAACCAAGCCATGAGGTCAAAGGAATTGTCCATAGAGCTAAGAGACAGGATTGTGTCGAGGCATAGATCTGGGGAAGGGTACCAAAAAATGTCTGCAGCATTGAAGGTCCCCAAGAACACAGTGGCCTCCATCATTCTTAAATGGAAGAAGTTTGGAACCACTAAGATTCTTCCTAGAGCTGGCCGCCCGGCCAAACTGAGCAATCGGGGGAGAAGGGCCTTGGTCAGGGAGGTGAAACTAAGATTGAACTCTTTGGCCTGAATGCCAAGCATCACGTCTGGAGGAAACCTGGCACCATCCCTACGATGAAGCATGGTGGTGGCAGCATCATGCTGTGGGGATGTTTTTCATCAGCAGGGACTGGGAGACTAGTCAGGATCGAAGGAAAGATGAACGAAGCAATGTACAGAGAGATCCTTGATGAAAACCTGCTCCAGAGTGCTCAGGACCTCAGACTGGGGTGAAGGTTCACCTTCCAACAGGACAACGACCCTAAGAACATAGCCAAAACAACGCAGGAGTAGCTTCGGGACAAGTCTCTGAATGTCCTTGAGTGGCCCAGCCAGAGCCCAGACTTGAACTCGATCGAACATCTCTGGAGTGACCTGAAAATAGCAGACAGAGCTTGAGAGGATCTGCAGAGAAGAATGGGAGAAACTCCCCAAAAACAGGTGTGCCAAGCTTGTGGCGTCATACCCAAGAAGACTCGAGGCTGTAATCGCTGCCAAATGTGCATCAACAAAGTACTGAGTAAAGGGTCTGAATATTTTATATTTTTAACAAATTAGCAAACATTTCTAAAAACCTGTTTTTGCTTTGTCATTATGGGGTATTGTGTGTAGATTGATGAGTGAAATAAACAATTTAATAAATTTTAGAATAAGGCTGTAACGTAACAAAATGTCGAAAGTCTAGGCGTCTGAATACCTTCCGAATGCACTGTATATGAGCTAAACATAATAAAATATGGCCAACCGGTGGCTTCAAAGCCTCTCAATGGCCAATACATAGCATCAGCAATCCAGGGATACAGTGGGGAGAACAAGTATTTGATACACTGCCGATTTTGCAGGTTTTCCTACTTACAAAGCATGTAGAGGTCTGTAATTGTTATCATAGGTACACTTCAACTGTGAGAGACGGAATCTATAACAAAAATCCAGAAAATCACATTGTATGATTTTTAAGTAATTAATTTGCATTTTATTGCATGACATAAGTATTTGATACATCAGAAAAGCAGAACTTAATATTTGGTACAGAAACCTTTGTTTGCAATTACAGAGATCATACATTTCCTGTAGTTCTTGACCAGGTTTGCACACACTGCAGCAGGGATTTTGGCCCACTCCTCCATACAGACCTTCTCCAGATCCTTCAGGATTCGGGGCTGTCGCTGGGCAATACGGACTTTCAGCTCCCTCCAAAGATTTTCTATTGGGTTCAGGTCTGGAGACTGGCTAGGCCACTCCAGGACCTTGAGATGCTTCTTACGGAGCCACTCCTTAGTTGCCCTGGCTGTGTGTTTCGGGTAGTTGTCATGCTGGAAGACCAAGCCACGACCCATCTTCAATGCTCTTACTGAGGGAAGGAGGTTGTTGGCCAAGATCTTGCGATACATGGCCCCATCCATCCTCCCCTCAATACGGTGCAGTCGTCCTGTCCCCTTTGCAGAAAAGCATCCCCAAAGAATGATGTTTCCACCTCCATGCTTCACGGTTGGGATGGTGTTCTTGGGGTTGTACTCATCCTTCTTCTTCCTCCAAACACGGCGAGTGGAGTTTAGACCAAAAAGCTCTATTTTTGTCTCATCAGACCACATTACCTTCTCCCATTCCTCCTCTGGATCATCCAGATGGTCATTGGCAAACTTCAGACGAGGCTGGACATGCGCTGGCTTGAGCAGGGGGGACCTTGCGTGCGCTGCAGGATTTTAATCCATGACGGCGTAGTGTGTTACTAATGGTTTTCTTTGAGACTGTGGTCCCAGCTCTCTTCAGGTCATTGACCAGGTCCTGCCGTGTAGTTCTGGGCTGATCCCTCACCTTCCTCATGATCATTGATGCCCCACGAGGTGAGATCTTGCATGGAGCCCCAGACCGAGGGTGATTGACCGTCATCTTGAACTTCTTCCATTTTCTAATAATTGCGCCAACAGTTGTTGCCTTCTCACCAAGCTGCTTGCCTATTGTCCTGTAGCCCATCCCAGCCTTGTGCATGTCTACAATTTTATCCCTGATGTCCTTACACAGCTCTCTGGTCTTGGCCATTGTGGAGAGGTTGGAGTCTGTTTGATTGAGTGTGTGGACAGGTGTCTTTTATACAGGTAACGAGTTCAAACAGGTGCAGTTAATACAGGTAATGAGTGGAGAACAGGAGGGCTTCTTAAAGAAAAACTAACAGGTCTGTGAGAGCCGGAATTCTTACTGGTTGGTAGGTGATCAAATACTTATGACATGCAATAAAATGCAAATGAATTACTTAAAAATCATACAATGTGATTTTCTGGATTTTTGTTTTAGATTCCGTCTCTCACAGTTGAAGTGTACCTATGATAAAAATTACAGACCTCTACATGCTTTGTAAGTAGGAAAACCTGCAAAATCGGCAGTGTATCAAATACTTGTTCTCCCCACTGTATATACATCATTGTATGCAAATCAAAGAAACACATTTTATTGGTCGCGTACACATTTTGCCGATTTTATCACGGGTGTAGCAAAATGCTTATGTTCCTAGTTCCAACAGTGCAGTAATACCTAACAATAGACACAAATCCCAAACATGTAAAGAAAGGAATAAAGAAATATTGAAATATTAGAACGCGCAATGTCAGAGTCCGGAATATAAATTTACATGTATGTGATGGTGTGTATAGACATAATGGACAGAATATGAATAGAAAAGGTGTGTACAGCAGTAGTTATAGGATGAGCATTCACTAAAATACAGTATATCCATATGAAGTGGGTAAAACAGTATGTAAACATTATTAAAGTGACCAGTGTTTAATGACGACGTACATAGGGCAGCAGTGTCTGAAAGGTTGAGAACTGGGTGGTTTCCGGCTAGTAACAGTGACTAAAGTTCAGGGCAGGGTACTGGGTGGAGGCCGGCTAGTGGTGACTATTTAACAGTCTGATAGCCTGGAGATAGAACCTGTTTCAGTCTCTCAGTCCCAGCTTTGATGCACCTGTACTGTCTCCACTTTCTAGATAGCAGGGTGAACAGGCCGTGGCTCGGGTGGCTGAGGTCCTTGATGATCTTCTTGGCCTTCCTGTGACACCGAGCGCTGTAGATGTTCTGTAGGGCAGGCAGTGTGCCCCCGGTGATGCATTGGGCTGACCACAGCACCCTCTGCAGAGCCCTGTGGTTGCGGACAAAGCAGTTGCCGTACCAGGCGGTGATTTAGCCCGACAGGATGCTCTCAATGGTGCATCTGTAGAAGTTTGTGAGGGTCATAGGGGCCAACCTGGATTTCTTCAGCCTCCTCCTTTTAGTAAATGCTCTTCACCACACTGTGTGTGACTGGACCATTTCAAGGTTGTTAGTGATGTGCACAGCGAGGAACTTGAAGCTTTTCACCCTCTCCACCGCGGCCCCGTTGATGTCCACGATCAGATCCTTTGTTTTGTTGACGTTGAGGGAGGGGTTATTATCCTGGCAACACTCCGCCAGGGCCCTCACCTCCTCCCTGTAGGCTGTCTTGTCGTTGTTGGTAAATCAGGCTTACCACTGTTGCGTCGTCTGCAAACAAGATGATTTAGTTGGAGACGTGCATGGCCACGCAGTCATGGGTGAACAGGGAGTACAGGAGGGAGCTGAGCGCACACCCTTGTGGGGCTCCCGTGTTGAGGACGTGGCTGATTTTCCTTTTATAATCCGTGATTGTCTGGAGTCCCTGCCACCTACGTCTCATGTCTGAGCCGTCGAATTGCGACTCCACTTTGTCTTTGCACTGATGTTTTGCCTGTTTTTTCCTTACGGAGGGCATAGCTGACTGTTTGTACTCGTCGATGTTCAGTCACCTTGCTGTGGTTAAATGCAGTGGTTCATGCTTTCAGTTTTGCGCAAATGCTGCCATCTATCCATGTTTGGTTTAGATAAGTTGTAATCGTCAGTGGGAACATCCTCTATGCACTTCCCGATGAACTCAGTCACAGAGTCAGTGTATACATCAATGTTATTCTCTGAGGCAACCTGGAACATATCCCAGTACGCGTGATCAAAACAATCTTAAAGCATAGATTCCAAATGGTCAGACCAACGTTGAACAGTCCTTACCACGGGTACTTCCAGTTTAAGTTTCTGCCTATAGGAAGGGAGGAGCAGAATGGAAGTGTGATCTGATCTGCTTTAGGGAGGGTGGGGGAGGGCCTTGTAGCCGTCCCGGAAGGGGGAGTAGCAATGGTCAAGAATTATTGATGAGCTAGTAGCGCAGGTGATGTATTGATTAAACTTCGGTAGAGTTTTCCTCAGATTTGCTTTATTAACGTCCCCAGCTACAATAAATGCGGCCTCGTGATATGCGGTTTCCAGTTTGCAAAAAGTCCATTGTAGTTCCTTGAGAGCCGTCGCGGTGTCAACAATGGGTATGCAGACCAGGTATTCAAAAAGGTTGCTCCGAAGTCTTGGTTGAATCTTTGCAATGCGCATTTCAGTCATCATGTGCTGTTTGAATGAACATTTCTAAAGGCTTTTCCAAAAAACCTCCCCAATTGAAATGTTGACTGCAAAGTAGTCCTACCTGGCAGAATGATATATTATGATGATTTGTATCTATCGATCAATGTTTTGCAAACTCTGCCATCACATTAACCTTCACCCTACTCGGACTGACAGATACTACAACAGCCCTATGCCTTACTTTGTGAGACTGCTTAAAGGGATACTTCGGGATTTTGGCAATGAGCCCCTTTATCTACTTCCCCAGAGTCAGATGAACTTGTGGATACCATTATTATGTCTCTGCGTCCAATGCTAAATTGCGTTAGCGCAATGACGAAGTCTATTGGTATATGCTAGCATGGTAGTAGTTACCAATAGACTTCAACTTCAATGCTAGTTCTACTAAGCAATATGGAATTGTTTTAAGATGGTCATACCATGGATCATTTAGCTAGCTAGTTGATTGAATTTTAGGACCCCTTTAGGTATCAAAAATATATAGCCCATAGAAACGCATTGAATAACATTCATAAATGGCAAAAAAAGACAGTCAAAAAATAAATCATAATGGTTCAAGTTTTGAAGTGTCTGTCCTATATCTAGGAGATGTAAGAATGCTCAATATTTGTTTTTGTTGGACATATTTAACCCCTTATTTTTGTTGGCACAAAACTACCTCCATACTTTCATTCATTTGTATGGGTCACCTTCAGACGAGTCCCGTGACACTTGTGGGGGTCGTAGGTGTCACGACATCTGCCAAGGCTGCCTCCCCTCCTTGTTCGGACAGGTTTCGGCGTTCGTCGTCACCGGCTTACTAGCTACTGCCGATCCCATTCTCATCACTCTACTTGTCATGTCTTGTCTTGTCAATCACACACACCTGGTGCTCATTCCCCTAATTAGTATGTGTATAAGTGTTCCCTCTGTTCCCCTTGTCTTTGTGAGTGATTGTTTCATTGTGAGAGCGAGTAGCTCGGTTGATCTACTCTTCCAGTTGTTATTGCCAAGGAATAGATAGATCGTTTTTTAATAGTAGTTTTGAAGCTGGGTGCGTTTTATTTATGTAAACAGAATAAACTCTGGACTTCGGTGTTTTACCTCCTGCGCCTGACTCCTTCATTCACACCTCGTCACAGTAGGCCAAACCGTTCGGACGCTACAGACGTTTTCTTGAGAAGACCAATTTTCGGGATGTCTCATGGTCTGACAAACACCACTGTAGCTCAGCCACCTTCCAACGCAGATGCGGAAGGCCGACATAAGTGGATGCGGTGGATTGGGACGCAGCCAATGCAAAAAAACAGAGCTACATCTTAAACTGACAGATTTTGTAAATGTACATTACTTAGATTGACATTGGCATTAATAGACTTAATGACTAAGTACATAGGGGAAAGTGGGGCTAAATGTAACATGGGTCAACTGTAGGGGAACTTGGGGTAAAACACCACCCTAAAAACAAGGGGAGGAGGAACCCCCACTGGATGGGCCATACCCAGTACAGTACGATTGTCAGAAGGACAAAGGACTAATCATGCATGCTTGGAAATTCAGGGAATGATGCAAATTTGGTGCCACATTTATTTGTACACAAAAACAAAACAAGTGTGTGCTATTAATTAAATGTCCTGTTATATACACAGTAATTAACTGGCTCAAGCCCTCAGAGAACTTGATGAATAGATTCATTATGTGGAGATTAAGTCTGCTCCTAATGTATTACATTTGTCTGAAACCAGCCTCTCCAAAAGTGCAGCAGTCATAGCCCAAAGCCTCTGCATTCTCTTCACCACCGGAATTTTTGTTTTCGCTTCGGTCTTTTCACTGAAACAAAATGTAAGAGAGAGTCAGAGCAATTTAGGAGAATGGAATGGAGTCTTAATTACATTGGGGTCCATTTATATGCACAAATAATCAGAGAATATACCATACCAATTTAAACTCAGCAAAAAAAGAAACGTCCCTTTTTCAGGACCCTGTCTGTCAAAGATAATTAGTAAAAATCAAAATAACTTCAGATCTTCATTGTAAAGGGTTTAAACACTGTTTCCCATGCTTGTTCAATGAACAATAAACAATTAATGAACATGCACCTGTGGAACGGTCGTTAAGACACTAACAGCTTACAGACGGTAGGCAATTAAGGTCACAGTTATGAAAATTTAGAGGAAACTAAAGAGGCCTTTCTACTGACTCTGAAAAACCCCAAAAGAAAGATGCCCAGGGTCCCTGCTCATCTGCGTGAACGTGCCTTAGGCATGCTGCAAGGAGGCATGAGGACTGCAGATGTGGCCAGGGCAATAAATTGCAATGTCCGTACTGTGAAACGCCTAAGACAGCACTACAGGGAGACAGGACGGACAGCTTATCGCCCTCGCAGTGGCAGACCACGTGTAACAACACCTGCACAGGATCGGTACATCCGAACATCACACCTGCGGGACAGGTACAGGATGGCAACAACAACGTCCTGAGTTACACCAGGAACACACAATCCATCAGTGCTCAGACTGTCCGCAATAGGCTGAGAGAGGCTGGACTGAGGGCTTGTAGGCCTGTTGCAAGGCAGGTTCTCACCAGACATCACCGGCAACAACGTCGCCTATAGGCACAAACCTACCGTCGCTGGACCAGACAGGACTGGCAAAAAGTGCTCTTCACTGACGAGTCGCGGTTTTGTCTCACCAGGGGTGATGGTCGGATTCGCGTTTATCGTCAAAGGAATGAGCGTTACACCGAGGCCTGTACTTTGGAGCGGGAGCGATTTGGAGGTGGAGGGTCCGTCATGGTCTGGGGCCGGTGTGTCACAGCATCATCGGACTGAGCTTGTTGTCATTGCAGGCAATCTCAACGCTGTGCGTTATAGGGAAGACATCCTCCTCCCTCATATGGTATCCTTCCTGCAGAATCATTCTGACATGACCCTCCAGCATGACAATGCCACCAGCCATACTGCTCGTTCTGTGCGTGATTTCCTGCAAGACAGGAATGTCAGTGTTCTGCCATGGCCAGCGAAGAGCCCGGATCTCAATCCCATTGAGCACATCTGGGACCTGTTGGATTGGAGGGTGAGGGCTAGGGCCATTCCCCCAAGAAATGTCTGGGAACTTGCAGGTGCCTTGGTGGAAGAGTGGGGTAACATCTCACAGCAAGAACTGTCTAATCTGGTGCAGTCCATGAGGAGGAGATGCACTGCAGTACTTAATGCAACTGGTGGCCACACCAGATACTGACTGTATTTTCGATAACATTTGCATTGATGTCAGAGCGATTAGAGGGACGATTAGAGGGAGTGCTGAGTACCAGGCAGTTAGCAAGTTTGGTAGGCTACTAATGACCAGCAGCAGCATCAGAGCTTGCAGAAGCCTAATTACCATGACTAATCAGTCACGTGGAATTTGACTGCCTTCATGACACGTGACCGTCCGCAGTGTGCCGGTAATACGGTCACCGCAACAGCCCTAGCTGGGGATCGAACTCCCAACCTTCCAATCTCAGGGCGGACACTAACCGCAAGGCGGAGTTGGTACAATCAATGACTTGTGTCAACGTGAAGGGTGCACCTTGTTAACTACGTAAACAAAAGAGACAATTTGTCTACGTTTGGATTTACAGTACCTAAAATATACATCAGCAAAACACTCATAAATAAGTTGTAAAAGTTACGCGTTAAACGTAGCAGGCCTGTAATGCGGTTGTTGACAAGTGATTATGACAACTGTATTGGTATTACATACGAGCATTATAATCCCATTTTAGGCCCAAAATAGTGAAATTCACACAGCCTAAATGGCTAATGTTGATGTGCTGTGGAAAGATCAACCAATTGCTTAATCATTTCTATAGCACATGCCGCAGAATCCCATGGAATCTCCCTCGTAGCGGTGTTTACACCCATGGGGCGGCAAATAATTGGCCCAGCGTCGTCCAGGGTAGGGGAGGGAATGGCCGGCAGGGATGTAGCTCAGTTGATAGAGCATGGCGTTTGCAACGCCAGGGTTGTGGGTTCGATTCCCACGGGGGGCCAGTATGAAAAACATAATGTAGGCACTCACTAACTGTAAGTCGCTCTGGATAAGAGCGTCTGCTAAATGACAAAAAATGTTAGTTTTTTTAATGTACACCTACGACAGATTTTTTTTTTTATATGGATCTGCATTGAAATAATCCCCTATTCATACTGGTAAGTGGCATTGGCCTGTTCTTACATGCAGTCTTGTCCTCCTCTGCAACACTAAGGAGCCAATATTGGGTCTTCTGTTCATCTCCTAATGGAAAGGGACACAGCAAAACAAAAAGCTATTGTAAGGTTGGTGATGACCGGAGTTAAATCAGTGAAATAAAGAGCATAACTTGGCTTGTGGTAAATATGGATATACAGTATCAGAGGAGGCTGGTTGGAGGAGCTATAGGAGGATGGGCTCATTGTAATGGAATAAATGGAACCGTATCAAACATATGGAAACCACGTTTGACTCCATTTATTCCATTTTAGCCATTACAATGAGCCCGTCCTCATATAGCTCCTCCCACCAGCCTCATCTGGTATCAATCAAGGGACTTAAAGCCTGGACAGACAGGTAAAATGCATCAACACAGTACACATTCATCTATACCTCAAAAGTTAAACTAAATTTGACTTCAAAATAGAGTTTACGCCGATGGTTTGCGATTCAGCTGGCATGCACTGAAACGCGGTTCTGTGGTTTTCTTTTGCAAATTACTATGAATTAACTGACTTATTTGCTAAAACTTTTCAATACTAAATATCATATTAAAAGGTGTGGGGACATGTATTGTGTGACAAGAAATAACTAGCAGGTCTATTACGCCCCTAGAATTTGTCCGTCCACAATTCAACTGTAGGAACATGGCGGCTCTCATTACCAGGCAACAGAAATAGCAGGCCGCTACTACTATAGAACAGATTGTTCTTGAGGAGATTACCTCTGCCCTCGACTTCCAATTAAAACCGGTAAGAATCATTGGCAGTGTTCACCGCTAAAGTGGCTACCTATTCAACCAAAGTGGGAAATGTGGAGAAGACAGCCAATGGTGCGACTCCATGACCTAGAAACAGCTCGAGCTAAGTTGGAAGGGATAATCAAAGTCCTAAAAGAGAAAATAGAATCACTCAAATCATTCTCGTAAATTAAAATGTACGAGTCACAGGTCTTGAAACTGGTGTGGAAGCGGGCAACCCAACTTCCTTCATGAGCAATCTTTTCTATGAACTGTTCGGGTAGGAGAAGCTGGGTCCCATGCCGCTGATTAACATTGCGCACCACACGGGTCAACTCCACAACAGCTCTCGCTGTATTGATTGTACGGATCCACAGCTTTAAGCCAAGCGGCGAATTGTTCGCCTTGCAGCGGGATCCAGGTGTCTGACCTATGCAGGGAAGAGGATCAGCATCTACCCAAACCTGAGTGACAAACTGCTAAAACAGAGGGAGACCTACAACCAGGTGAGATTCCAGCTACGCAAGCTAAACCTGAGATGCGGCTTCATCCACCCGGCAAAACCTCATTGACCTTCCAGAACATAATACACGATTTGCACTGCCAAGGAAGCTCAAGAGTTGTTGGAGAAGCATATGAAACCCAATTCACAACCGGACAAGCCGACAGATGGAACCCCATGACGGCTCATTCAGGTATGCTATCCATGCACAGTCATACAGCATAGCTTATGGCTATGATGCTGCCCTCAGCATAAGAAAAATGATGAGTACACCCCTCATGTTTGGGTAGAAGGAAGAATATGAATATTATTGCTGAGCCTATGTTCCAGGACATTTACACAGTGATGACACCATTCCAATTAATGAAGAATATATGGATCCTACTGCTATCCTATTTTTGACTGATAATGGATTAGGCTTGCATATGTTATATCTTTGTTTAAAATTGTATTTTGTTTATTACCCACCCTTACTTCGTAGGTGGTGGTGGTGTAGTTGTAGTAGGTATTTAATAATAATAATGGTGTAATAATAATAATAATAATAATGATACATAAACTCAAAATCACCATCCTTGGTAAAGGCGAAGACCACGAAAGCAGAATCACTTTCCTTAAACTATTCATAATGGAAAGAAAATTGCCTTTATTAATGTGTATGCTCCAAATTCATATGATCCTACGTTTTTTGATTCTCTGAACAGCATATTGTTAGAATTTACTGAATTCCAACTGGTTATTGGGACAGACGAATGCCATTCTGGACAAATCTAATAAGACCAACTACAATCCACAGGCAACCAATGCCCTTCAACATATACTCTCTGATTACAACATAATTGACGCATGGCGAGTTCATAACCCTAAAGCAAAAGAGTACACTTTCTATTCAAAAAGGCACAAAACATTCTCCTGAATCAATTTATACTATTATCTACTCCTCTATTTTCTTTAAATTAAGAAAATACAAATTCGACATATGACCCTATCCTCATGCCTATTACTGTCAGATACAAAATGTGACTAGTTTCAGGAAACTAGGCGTATGTCGCGCGTCACTACTTCACAGGAGAGCCATTTGAACGTAAATGTATTGTTTTATCAAAATTCGTTTTTTGGCAGAAATAATTCTAGAACATGTGAACTTTCATGTGCCTTTATAACACACTTGTATGCCATCTGTAAATATGAAAAACACTGTTAAATTACGAGCCTAGTTGGTTTAGCCATAGAAAAAGACAGGAACCTTCCCGCTAGCCATGATTGGCTGAGATAATGTGTGGGCTGGACATGCCGAGAGATGAGTTCGGATTGGTCTGCCATGTAGCACTCTTCTGTCTATAACATGAGCTGGTCAGTATGTGTAGGTAATCCTTTCTAATGTGGCTTTTTTGAACAATATCAAGTAATAGAACTGCAAAAAGCAAAAGTGTTGCACTCCGGTGGAATTAGAGTATGATAGCTAAGGAGACAGAGGGAGAAGCATACATCCATGTATAAGGGTAAGATAGTCTAGCTAGCTACATTTTCAGATATTACACGTTTCTAATTTTGTAAGAAAGTCGTTTATTTCAAGTTAAAGCGTACTGTTAGCTAGCTAGCTAACGTTAGCTGGCTGGCTCGCTAGCTAACGTTACGTGTATGATCTGTGTAGTAATATTATTCATATCTCAGAGCCATTGGCATTGCTAGTTATAGCCTAATGTTAGCTATCTAACATTGAACCTGTTTAGTTAGCTACCTGCAGATTCATGCAGGGTAGTAACGTTATGAGTTGGGATTATGGTTAATTGTTTAGCTAGCTACATGTCTAAACAAAAAGACTCCACTAAGCAAGTAACCATTTCAATAGAATATTCATGATGTCACTGCGACAACTGTCGATAGACGTAGCTGGTAAAACAACGCTCTGAGTTTACGAATGCCCAGAGCGCACACTGGCACTCCAGATTGAATTGATGAACACACCCGTAGTATAAACCAGCCTTTAGTCTTGAAATCTTTGGTTGTTTAGTACATGGCCTCCTTAAAGAGATGGGTGGGGCTAAGGCTTAAGAGGATGTGAATGACGCTGAATGGGTGTAGACAAAGACGAGCTCCAGTAGGTGTACCAAAACATTCAAGGGCCATTTTCTCAAAAAGTGAGGTTACAAGTTTATCAACTTTCAAAGCAGAATTACTTTCCCATTGTTCCTCAACTGCAGTGTATTACATATCATTATCTAGCTCTGTGTCTCTACTTTTATTCAATGTAAAAAACACAATTTCAAAGACCAAATCGAGCCTGTTGGTCACAAATGTCAGAATCTCCTAAAAGAGCCACAAGATGGACTGCAAAATCCATCTTTCTGTGAACAATTTGAAACTGAATTGAATTATACTGAACAAAAAAACGCAACATGCAACAATTTCAAAGATTTTACTGAGTTACAGTTCATATAAGGAAATCAGTCATTTGAAATAAATTCATTAGGCCCTAATCTATATTCACCAGCGCTCTATTTTGTTTTAGCTTTGCAACCAGCTCACTGTAGTTAAGCTTGAAAATGAGCTTTGGATTTCACATGACAGGGAATACAGATATGCATCCGTTGGTCACAGGTACCTTTAAAAATTATGGGCCTCAGGATCTTGTCACGGTGTCTGTGCATTCAAATTGCTATTGATAAAATGCAATTGTGCTCATTATCCGTAGCTTATGCCTGCCCATACCATAACCCCACCATGTGGCACTCTGTTCACAACGTTGACATCAGCTAACCGCTCTCCCAAATGCCATACACGTGGTCTGTGGTTGTGAGGCCGGTTGGACGTACTGCTAAATTCTCCAAAACGAGTTAGACACGGTTTATGGTAGAGAAATTAACAGTAAATTCTCTGGCAAAGCTCTGGTGGACATTCCTGCAGTCACCATGCCAATTGCACGCTCCCTCTAAACTTGAGACATGTGTGGCATTGTGTTGTGACAAAACTGCACATTTTAGAGTGGCCTTTTATTGCCACAGCACAAGGTGCACCTGTGTAATGATCATGTTCAATTAGCTTCTTGATATGCCACACCAGTTAGGTGGATGGATTATCTTGGCAAAGGAGAAATGCTCACTAACAAGGGTGTAAACAAATTTGTGCACCAAATTAGAGAAAAATACGCTGGAAAATGTATGTGATCTTTTATTTCCGCTCATGAAACCAACACTTTACATGTTGTGTTTATATATTTTTGTTCAGTGTAATTCATAATGATTAACAAAAATTCAGTCGACGATCCTCATTTTATGGGATGCCATTAAAAGGTTTTATTAAAATTCTATTACTCTTCGGGCGCTAGTGCGCATGGAGTAGAAGCGTTCCCATAGATATCCTGTTCGCAAATTTTGAAATCTGTCATTTTTACCGTTTTATTTCCAAGAATGCCCCCCAAAATATATACACATTGTTTAGTATATTCCCCAGGCACTAACTAGCAGCGAAAAAGTGAAATATGGCGACGAAAACCAACAGAACATTTGTCAACTTAATGCTAAGTTGACAAAGGCCCAGGCCCAACAAGCAGCAGCTAGCTCCATTTTGAGTACTGATGACGACAACTCTCCAGATACCCAGCAACAAGATTCTGCCACGGCCATGTGTCAACAAATGAAAGAGGCTGTAATTCAAACTATCAACTATTGAAAGGCTAGAAACAAAGTATGAGTCTCTCAAGACAGCACAGGCCGAACTGAAGGGCCGCATGGACACAGCCGATGAGGCCCTGTCTGATCATGACACCTGGATCAACGGCCTGGAAACCACCTGCGCAGAGCTTAAAAAGAAGAATGAGGAGCTCCAAGCCAAGGTTCTTGATTTAGAGGGCAGGAGTCGCAGGCTGAATATCAAACGAGGGGACTTTGGAGGACGAAGAACAAGGGAAACCCACAGAATTCGTGTCCAAGCTCATCTCTAAGCTGCTGGGCGATGACAACTTCCCAAAGCCCCTCATCATTGCCCGTGCACACCGCGCTCTACAGGCGAAGCCCTCACCAAGTCCCAAGCCGCACACCATAATCGCAAGGGTGCATCACTTCCAGGAAAAGGAGCTCATTCTACGACATGGACGACAGCAAGCTATGGAATACAAAGGCCAAAAAGGTTCTCATCTTTCCCGACTACACCATGGAGGTGATGGAGCAACGGCGAGCATTTCAAGATGTGATGCAGACCATGAGAGAGGCGGAGGTGAAATACAGCCTGCGTTTTCCAGCCAAGCTACATGTCCATCACAATGGCATTACAAGAGTCTTCACCAAGCCCGAAGAGGCTGCAAGCTATGTGTCAAAACTACAGCAAACCCCCTGAAAGGGTGAAATCACTCGCCACAAATTTTGGGGATATTGACTGAGCAAACAGTTTCTTCATGAACGGTAACGTATTCATTTATTTTCCAACAACCACTGGAGAGGGCTGTTAGTTAAGTCTGACTGTTGTTAGCGTGCTAGCGTAGTATTGGGTCTGTTCTAGCCATCATGCCCGGCGGTCCTCATTTACATGAGATGGGGAGAACAGTGCTTCATTTGGGAAATCAGTGGGGAGGGCGGGTTTCTCTGGGGTCGGTTACTGTGTTTTGTTTTTGTTTTCTGCTGCCAGACAAGTTTTATTTGAATTCGTACATGTTGAAGATGTTATATTTGAAATGCCCTTGGATATAAATGGCAGGAAACGATCATGGGAATCAGTCAGATGTTAAAGGTGTCACAGTCTTGTGGAATGTGCACGGTCTCGGGCATGCGAGCAAAAGGGGTATGGTATTTAAGCACTTGAAGTCACTTGGTGCTGACATTTTCCTGCAAGAAAGGCACATAAAGGCCACCGAGCAGCGGCATGTGAGATCCAACTGGATTTCCCAAGTTTATCAATCACCCTTCTCTTCCAAGGCTAGAGGTGTTACTATTCTCTTTTGTGAAAACATCCCTTTTCAACTCTTGTCCATGTCTACAGACCCACACGGTAGGTACATCATAGTATCAGGGAACATTAACTCTTTCCCTGTCACCCTATTGAACATCTATGGCCCAAACATTGATGACCCACATTTCTTTCGTAATGTTTTTGATTTACTCCCAGACCTTAGTACCACTAATCTAATAATCGGAGGTGGTTTTAATTGTTACCTTGATCCGTATCTTGACAGACTGTCTACACGTACTCCACCAAATATCACATCTGTCCAAGTGCTAAATAATCTTATAAAATCCAGGAATCTAGTGGACATCTGCAGACTGCAACATCCCACAGACAAAGACTACTCATTCTACTCTCAAGTTCACAAGTCTTATTCTACAATCGACTACTTCCTAATAGATTCCAAGTTGATACCCAATGTGCTCAATTCGAAATACCATAGCTGTTTAACACTTTTTTGGTTACTACATGATTCCATATGTGTTATTTCATAGTTTTGATGTCTTCACTATTATTCTACAATTTAAAAAATAGTAAAAAATAAAGAAAAACCCTTGAATGAGTAGGTGTCCAAACTTTTTACTGGTACTCTATATAAAAACGGGTTACTCAACTCAGGGCTCTATGCGTTCTATGGAAAATAATTGAATTCCGAGGAAGGTTAGTGCCACTCCGCGTCACACCTTCCACGTCATGCATTATTTTCTATAGAACACATTGATTATCCCTTACATAAGCTACAAGGTAAAGATGTATTATTCCAATTCCAAATATATAAACAGGAAAATTATAAATCAAAAACTCATTTCTGACCTGAGAACTGAAGGATTGACCGAACGGGTCTGTTTTCAATTTGAAATTGTCAATTGAGAGCTCTGCAATACACTGCAAGCGCCATCGTTGGTCGTAAATTGGGAATTTGCTTGTTGGTGACAATTGCTTACCTATGTTCATAATTACAAACTGGGTAGTTTGGGACCTGGATGCTGAAAGCAGTGGTATATCAGACAGGGGTATAAAGCAAAATTACTTGTTCTAATTATGGTGGTAAGCAGTTAATAGCAATAAGGCACCGCTGTGGTTTATGGCCAATATACCACGGCTAAGGGCAGTATCCAGGCACACCACATTGCGTTGTGTATAAGGACAGCCCTTAATCGTGGTATATTGGCCCTATACACAGTGTATAAAACATTAGGAACACCTCTTTCAATGACAGACTGACCTGGTGAAAACAGGTGAAAGCTATGATCCCTTATTGATGTCACTTGTTAAATCCACTTCAAAATCAGTGTAGATTAAGGGTAGGAGACCGGTTAAAGGAGGATTTTTAAGCCTTGAGACAATTGCGACATGGATTGTGTATTTGTGCCATTCAGAGGGTGAATGAGCAAGACAAAATATTTAAGTGCCTTTGAACGGGGTATGCTAGTAGGTGCAGGCGTACCGGTTTGAGTGTGTCAACAACTGCAACGCTGCTGGGTTTTTCACACTCAACAGTTTCCCGTGAATATCAAGAATGGTCCACCACCCAAAGGACATCCAGCCAACTTGATACAACAGTTGGAAGCATTGGAGTCAACATGGGCCAGCACCTGTGTAACGCTTTCGACAACCTTGTAGAGTCCATGCCCCGCAACGAATTGAGGCTGATCTGAGGGCAAAAAGGGGATGCAACTCAATATTAGGAAGGTGTTTCTAATGTTTTGTACACTTGGATGGCCATATACCACAACTCCAGGCCTTATTGCTTAATTATATCGTAGCATATTATTTTCAAAGATACATTACTGTATTTCTTACTGCATTTCTTGCTCAGAACATTATTCATCCGCTCAAGAGGTGCCATGGTGATTTAATTTTAAAAAGTAAGACGCCAAAAGCATAAGTGGCCCCCCCTAATCTGATAGTGGTGTGGCAGATGCCAAGTTTACCCCATGGTTCAGGTGCCTATGAGTGAACACGCCCTGAAGAGTAAATAATGCAAGTGGAATTAAAATAGACTAAGCAGAATCCATCTTGGGGTGACCACTGTTGTCTAGCTGCCTGTTTGTGGTGCATCCATAACAGAACCTCAGTCTGACAGGCCTGCAGGTGTTCTCTTGCTTTGCGGCTAGCTTTAAAACGTTTCTCCACATCACTGTTGACTATGGAGAAACTCACCCAAACATTTCACCAAAATCACCATTGAGTTCTCATCCAACAAGAGGTACACTGACCTTCCCCACAGAGGTTCTTGCAGGTTCGGGCCCTGAGTGATGGAGCCCTACTTTTGTGATATTTGGGGGCCTCTTGGAAGTGGTCTGTTCCAGAAATTGATGCGTCCATCTCCACCTGGCGATGCCGCCGTGACTTCGAGGCCTGTGGATAAACATAAAATGATCAATCAGTTGACCTACAGGTGAGCTGAAAAGTAATTGCTCAGATTTTTTAGCTCATTGTGCGCCTTTTTGCGAGAGGAAAATGTTGCCCATAATTTGCTATTAATAAAACACATTTTTCTTTGAACACATGCATAGCCATTAAAAAGTGGTGTAAGAAAAACTATGTATTGGACCAGCGGTGTCAAACTCAATTCCTGGAGGGCTGTATATCTGCTGGTTTGTCATTTTCTTTCAGTTAATGTCCAATTATGACCCAGACAACCAGGTGAGGGGAGATCCTAACTAATCAATAAAGCACTAGGGAGGAGCAAAAGGCCGCAGACACTCTGCCCTAAAAGACTGGAGTTTGACAGATATGCATTGGACACTAAAACAACAGTGGCACTTGAAATGAAGTGAGAGAATCGCTTCTTGTTCAGCAGACCTCTGCAAGATGCCCGTATGATTTTGTCTTGATGGATGCCAGAAGCTGTGCCCTATTGGAAGACTGGACAAAAAGAGAGAGCTTATTCAGGAAAGGATAAGACCTTCAATGCTTGTAATGTCACCATCTGGCCAACTGTGGTCCTCACTAGTGTTGATGTAAAACCATTGCACACTCCCAAAGGGTTTCTTAGTTTCAGTTAGTCAATGTACTATATTCTAGCAATGTTACTACAGCAGCAAAACAAGCACTGCTGTGCAAAAGGCTTTCTAGCATTTTTAACAGTATGCCAAGTTCCCAAATAGTCATAACCTAGTTATTTCATTACAGTACAAAAAAAGGATAACTATGCTAAAGCTTAAGGCTTACCTCGACCTGCTGGGCTTTTTCCTCAGCAGCAACCAAGAGGTCTGCATCTCCACGGTCCTAAGCGCAACAAAAAGCCCAGTTTAAAATCGCACCCAGTTTCTGGGCTCAAATATTTATTATTCAGAGTAGAAATGTACATTCGATGCATTCTCAACAAAACACTACTGCATTGAAATATGCTTTCTCGCTGCGCTATAAGATTGTTATTTTTACCAGTTCCTGGTTTTGATTGAATAACCCAAGTTGTACACAAAATAAAACTGTTGTAAGTTATTGCTGTGCCAACACACAAGCACGTGTCACAGCCAAAATGTCCTATCTCCATCGGTGACAGTGTCACAACAGCGCTATACAGAATGGAGAAACTAACTATAGAACAAATCACAGGTTCTGAACTAAGCAGACAACATAATGCTTATACTTCACTCCTGAACCCATAGACATTTCCGTTCATAGTACTGTACTATGGTTGTTTTAACAGCAAATCAATTAACCGGTTCATTTTAAAACGATTGTCTTACTCTTAACCATAAGGATTGAAAATAACAGCTTTCTTGATATCACAGTTACATTGTGACCCCTACATATTGCCCATTGGAGAGCCTCACCTCATGCCTGTCCTGCCAGTGGAGGAACTCGAGCACACAGCTGTGCAAGCGGGCCGGCAGGTCCTGTTGGGTCACTGCAATGGATGACCTCTCCAAGACGGACGCCTTCAGCCGCTCATAGTGACCCTGAATGTTGGCCACCTCCTATGTGCAAAACAAAACACACACACTTGCCAGACAACAGTCTGATATGCTAAATGAATCCAGAAGGACATTCAGTGTGAAAATAGTATCTCATGATAAACCGTTACATAAAGCTAAATACCAATGTAAAACCATTGCAACAAGTTTTGCAGTGACATACAGTGAATTCGGAAAGTACTCAGACCCCTTGACTTTTTCCACATTTTGTTACGTTAGAGCCTTATTCTAAAATGGATTAACTTATTTTCTCCCCTCAATCTACACACAATACCCCATAATGACAAATCGAACACAGGTTAAGAAATGTTTGCAAATAATGTTTTATTTTTATGCCTTATTTACATAAGTATTCAGACCCTTTGCTATGAGACTCGAAATTGAGCTCAGGTGCATCCTGTTTCCATTGATCATCCTTGATGTTTCTACAACCTGACTGGAGTCCACCTGTGGTAAATCCAATTGATTGGACATGATTTGGAAAGGCACACACCGGTCTATATAAGGTCCCACAGTTAACAGTGCGTGTCAGAGCAAAAACCAAGCCATGAGGTCAAAGGAATTGTCCGTAGAGCTCAGAGACAGGATTGTGTCTAGGCACAGATCTGGGGAACTGTACCAAAAAAATGTCTGCAGCATTGAAGGTCCCCAAGAACACAGTGGCCTCCATCATTCTTGTATGGAAGAAGTTTGGAACCACCAAGACTCTTCCTAGAGCTGGCCGCCTGGCCAAACTGAGCAATCGGTGGAGAAGGGCCTTGGTCAAGGAGGTGACCAAGAACCTGATGGTCACTGACAGAGCTCCAGAGTTCCTCTGTGGAGATGGGTGAACCTTCCAGAAGGACAACCATATCTGTAGCACTCCACCAATCAGGCCTTTATGGTAGAGTGGCCAGAAGGAAGCCACATGACAGCCCACTTAGAGTTTGCCAAAAGGCACCTAAAGGACTCTCAGACCATAAGAAACAAGATTCTCTGGTCTGATGAAACCAAGATTGCTCTTTGGCCTGACTGCCAAGTGTCACATCTGGAGGAAACCTGGCACCATCCCTACGGTGAAGAATGGTGGCGGCAGCATCATGCTGTGGGGATGTTTTTCAGCGGCACGGACTGAAAGACTAGTCACGATCGAGGGAAAGATGAACGGAGCAAAGTACAGAGAGATCCTTGATGAAAACCTGCTCCAGAGTGCTCAGGACCTCAGACTGCGGCGAAGGTTCACCTTCCAACAGGACAACAACCCTAAGCACACAGCCAAGACAACGCAGGAGTGGCTTCGGGACAAGTCTCTGAATGTCCTTGAGTGGCCCAGCCAGAGTCCAGACTTGAACCCGATCTAACATCTCTGGAGAGACCTGAAAATAGCTGAGCAGTGACGCTCCCCATCCAACTTGACAGAGCTTGAGAGGATCTGCTGAGAAGAATGGGAGAAACTCCCCAAATACAAGTGTGCCAAGCTTGTAGCGTCAATCCCAAGAAGAGGGATGTAATCGCTGCCAAAGGTGCTTCAACAAAGTACTGAGTAAAGGGTCTGAATACTTATGTAAATGTTATATCCAGTTTTTTTTTGTAAGAACTTTGCAAAATTTTCTAAAAACCTATTTTTGCGTATGGGGTATTGTGTGTAGATTGATGAGGGGGGAAAAAACAATTTAATACATTATAGAATAAGGTTGTAAAAAGTCTATGCGTTTTAATTATTTCCTAATTGTAGGCTACTACCTTTAGCACTTGATGTTGATAAAGTATTTTAATGTTTAAATCTTTGTTTTTTAAGCACTACCTCACTGCTTTAGCACATGGCCACAGTCACGTGTTCCAATGTGAATTCTTTAAGAGATGGTCGATCTAAGGCTTAAGAGGGTGTGAACGATGCTAAATGAGCAAAAACAAAGAGCAGCACTGTAGCTGTTCAATGTGAAAGGTTATCTGTACTATACAACAATAAGCAATGTAATACTGTTAATGGTTTGCCTAATGGGGGAACTTGGTGAGATAATGTTGGCAATTTGTTAAAAGTATTCCCTTTCTAAATAAGTTTCCCAACGATTAATGTAGAACAAGTGTGAAAATCGCAGGAAAATGTTTGAATGCCCTTTTCTCCTAAATTAGATTACAATTTATCAACTTTTAAAGCAGCATTACATCCCCCATGTTTTCTCCAACTACAGTATGAGGGATCACCAACATTTTCTAGCAGGAGAGCTACTTAAAAATGAAACGTTGCAAGCTACAAAAAAAAAAGTATATCGTTCAAATAGGGACATTCTACTCTTCTCCCCTGTACAAGATAAAGTAGTGCACTGTCTTCTGTACATATCAGTCTATAATTTTGATCAGTCTATAATTTTAATGGTAGGTTTATTTGAACAGTGAGAGACAGAATAACAACAAAAATCAGAAAAAAAGCATGTCAAAAATGTTATACATTGATTTCCATTTGAATGAGGGAAATAAGTATTTGACCCCTCTGCAAAACATGACTTAGTACTTGGTGGCAAAACCCTTGTTGGCAATCAGAGGTCAGACGTTTCTTGTAGTTGGCCACCAGGTTTGCACACATCTCAGGAGGGATTTTGTCCCACTCCTCTTTGTAGATCTTCTCCAAGTCATTAAGGTTTCGAGCCTGACGTTTGGCAACTCGAACCTTCAGCTCCCTCCACAGATTTTCTATGGGATTAAGGTCTGGAGACTGGCTAGGCCACTCCAGGACCTTAATGTGCTTCTTCTTGAGCCACTCCTTTGTTGCCTTGGCCGTGTGTTTTGGGTCATTGTCATGCTGGAATACCCATCCACGACCCATTTTCAATGCCCTGGCTGAGGGAAGGAGGTTCTCACCCAAGATTTGACGGTACATGGCCCCGTCCATCGTCCCTTTGATGTGGTGAAGTTGTCCTGTCCCCTTAGCAGAAAAACACCCCCAAAGCATAATGTTTCCACCTCCATGTTTGACGGTGGGGAAGGTGTTCTTGGGGTCATAAGCAGCATTCCTCCTCCTCCAAACACGGCGAGTTGAGTTGATGCAAAGAGGTCAATTTTGGTTTCATCTGACCACAACACTTTCACCCAGTTCTCCTCTTAAATCATTCAGATGTTCATTGGCAAACTTTAGACGGCCCTGTATATGTGCTTTCTTGAACAGTGGGACCTTGCGGGCGCTGCAGGATTTCAGTCATTCACGGCGTAGTCTGCTACCAATCGTTTTCTTGGTGACTATGGTCCCAGCTGCCTTGAGATCATTGACAAGATCCTCCCGTGTAGTTCTGGGCTGATTCCTCACCGTTCTCATGATAATTGCAACTCCACGAGGTGAGATCTTGCATGGAGCCCCAGGCCGAGGGAGATTGACAGTTCTTTTGTGTTTCTTCCATTTGCGAATAATCGCACCAACTGTTGTCACCTTCTCACCAAGCTGCTTGGCGATGATCTTGTAGCCCATTCCAGCCTTGTGTAGGTCTACAATCTTGTCCCTGACATCCTTGGAGAGCTCTTTGGTCTTGGCCATGGTGGAGAGTTTGGAATCTGATTGATTGATTGCTTCTGTGGACAGGTGACTTTTATACAGGTAACAAACTGAGATTAAGAGCACTCCCTTTAAGAGTATGCTCCTAATCTCAGCTCGTTACCTGTATAAAAGACACCTGGGAGCCAGAAATCTTTCTGATTGAGAGGGGGTCAAATACTTATTTCCCTCATAAAAATGCTAATCAATTTATAACATTTTTGACATGCGTTTTTCTGGATTTTTTTGTTGTTATTCTGTCTCTCACTGTTCAAATAAACCTACCATTAAAATTATAGACTGATCATTTCTTTGTCAGTGGGCAAACATACAAATACTTTTCCCCCCTCACTGTACCTGGTAAAATAATGGTTAATAAACTACTAACATCTGTGCTTTTTCCCCCAAATTATGTTTTATATTTTCCCAAATTATGTTCAGTAAAAGGTTTCTTGGTTTTAGATTTTTTTAGTTATTCCACTCTCAAAATTTGAATTATTCACAGATAAACATGTTCTGAGTCCATGTCAATGCTTAAAATCATATCTGAAGACCATTTTTTAGGTCTGGAAGAAAGCAAACACAGATGTTTTGTGTAATACCCCTTCAATTGCACATCTGGCCCTTTAATTGCGGGAATAGCGAGTGAGGAATGTGCCAGCTAACATGCTGGTCTAGTGATGACTGTACTGCTGCTGCGCATTTCATGGCAAAGCTTGCAAATAAGAGATACAAATTATATATTGATATACTTCTGCCAGGTAAGCCTACTAACATTTAATTGAGAAGGTTTTGGGGAAAGTATTTCTGTCAACCCACAAGACGGTAATCACATCAACTAGCTACACACGGAGTGATGTACAAACGCACGCACCAGAGACTGTCAATATTCCTGGAAATGAATTGGCAGATTGTATTAGGTTTGGCTTTTTAAGCCAATAGTGGTTATTGAAGATAACAGACATACAGTAAATAATTATACGGTCTTGAAAGGATTTTTGGATTTGCACAAATAAAAATCCCATTAAAAAAAACATTTCTCTATTGTCCATTATCACTAGCTTTGACTTAATAACATTCCTTTAAAATGGGCAACTCAACCGCCTGGTAGAGCATATTTTTGAAGAGTTCCTAAAATGGTCAAACATTAGTAATTCACTCATTCTTAAAATGTTGTTTGAGGTCAACCTTGTAATTTGGCATTTTATATGGTCCTCTGTAGCTCAGCTGGTAGAGCACGGCGTTTGTAACGCCAAGGTAGTGGGTTCGATCCCCGGGACCACCCATACACAAAAATGTATGCACGCATGACTGTAAGTCGCTTTGGATAAAAGCGTCTGCTAAATGGCATATTATTATTATTATTATATTATTATATAGAATTGGTACAAAAAGAATGTGGTAATTGAGATTCCATTTAGGTCACATTCACTTCCTGGTTTTCAACCATCTTTGAATGGGTGTGGTTCGATAATGAAAACCACATGATAATTTTACTAAATGGCATTGGTTGAGAATATAAAATATGCCAAACAAAGTAAATGTAAACAAACTGCATAGGCTCAAAACATCTTGATATCATGATGTCAGTCCCTGTATCAATAGTTCTGTACATGAGTTTGAGAGTGGTTACATTTCTCCAGCCCCATCCCTCTGCTTTTGACAAACAATGGGGTGGGGTCACCGTGTTTTTTTAGTGTTTTTTTTTAGGGGGTAGATCAGCTTTAATATTGCAGATAGATTGTAACTTCCATCAATGTAATTGTCTGCATCACTTCCAATCCCCCATATGTTTTTTTTCTTGCAAATATATATTATACATACACACACCCTTTTTCAAAATATATTTCCCTTTATTACTTTCCAACCCCACCACCCCTTCCCTAATTGGAGTAAACTAGTGAACAACAATGCTTAGGCCTCTACTTCCAGCTTATACATACTATATACATTTTATGGACACAGTCAATTTTACAATAATTATATTTAGTTTGTTTTTACTCCTGAACTTCCTCTACCCTCAACCTTTCTGATTATTTTCATGATGTCCATCCGGTTTGCTTCTATATGCCATATCTTTCTAACTGTGCTCTTTGACAAAAGCGCTCAACCTATAACCTATATACTTATTATGGACACAGTATGTTTTACATTAGTTATGTTGTTGTTATTAGTTGCTGTTAGTTGTTATTAGTCCCATCCTTCAACTCCTCCCATCTATCTCTTAACACCATCCATATTAGATTTCTATTTGCCATATATTTTTCAACTGTACTGTGATGTTTTACAAAAGTTCTGAACCCTTCTATTCTCATTGTTTCTACAGATTGTAAATTGAAAATAAACATTTTTGCTAAAAGTATTATTACATTATTGATCGATTGACTATGACTTTTCAGATCACCCAGTAGTGCTATCTGCAGGGTTAGCTCCAGGTAAATATTGCAATACGCATTACTGTTTTAACTGAAGACTTTAAGAAACCTGAATTTGACAGGCGAACAAGCCTGATAACTTTCAATAGTTTGACTAACCTACAAACTCATGAAGAGCAGCGGAACATCTCTCATCCGTCAATGCGCAAACCTTCAGTAAGGCAATAAGATATGGCTGTCACACACCTAAATCAGCTATCAACAAACGCTTAATTTTTATAGACCTGTTGAATAAAAAATAAAAAATGCAGAGATCGAAATACAATTGACAGTTTCTACTGAAAATGTATCCCAATCACAATTCATTCACACATATTTAAGATGGAATTAACATGGACCATCAAGCCATTTCATTCTCTATTTTAGAACACTTGGGGGTATCAAACAAATGTGTAAAAATAATTTGATGACTTAAACTTGCATCAATAAAATGTGCAAACAGCCCCCCCCCAACAAAAACTGCTAAACACCAAAACGTTGTCATAATACACTGAACAAAAATATAAAAGCAACATATACTGCTCAAAAAAATAAAGGGAACACTTAAACAACACATCCTAGATCAGAATGAATGAAATAATCTTATTAAATACTTTTTTCTTTACATAGTTGAATGTGCTGACAACAAAATCACACAAAAATTATCAATGGAAATCAAATTTGATTTGGAGTCACCCTCAAAATTAAAGTGGAAAACCACACTACAGGCTGATCCAACTTTGATGTAATGTCCTTAAAACAAGTCAAAATGAGGCTCAGTAAGTAGTGTGTGTGGCCTCCACGTGCCTGTATGACCTCCCTACAACGCCTGGGCATGCTCCTGATGAGGTGGCGGATGGTCTCCTGAGGGATCTCCTCCCAGACCTGGACTAAAGCATCCGCCAACTCCTGGACAGTCTGTGGTGCAACGTGGCGTTGGTGGATGGAGCGAGACATGATGTCCCAGATGTGCTCAATTGGATTCAGGTCTGGGGAACGGGCGGGCCAGTCCATAGCATCAATGCCTCCTCTTGCAGGAACTGCTGACACACTCCAGCCACATGAGGTCTAGCATTGTCTTGCATTAGGAGGAACCCAGGGCCAACCGCACCAGCATATGGTCTCACAAGGGTTCTGAGGATCTCATCTCGGTACCTAATGGCAGTCAGGCTACCTCTGGCGAGCACATGGAGGGCTGTGCGGCCCCCCAAAGAAATGCCACCCCACACCATGACCCACCGCCAAACCGGTCATGCTGGAGGATGTTGCAGGCAGCAGAACGTTCTCCACAGCGTCTCCAGACTGTCACATGTGCTCAGTGTGAACCTGCTTTCATCTGTGAAGAGCACAGGGCGAATTTGCCAATCTTGGTGTTCTCTGGCAAATGCCAAACGTCCTGCACGGTGTTGGGCTGTAAGCACAACCCCCACCTGTGGACGTCGGGCCCTCATACCACCCTCATGGAGTCTGTTTCTGACCGTTTGAGCAGACACATGCACATTTGTGGCCTGCTGGAGGTCATTTTGCAGGGCTCTGGCAGTGCTCCTCCTGCTCCTCCTTGCACAAAGGCGGAGGTAGCGGTCCTGCTGCTGGGTTGTTGCCCTCCTACGGCCTCCTCCACGTCTCCTGATGTACTGGCCTGTCTCCTGGTAGCGCCTCCATGCTCTGGACACTACGCTGACAGACACAGCAAACCTTCTTGCCACAGCTCGCATTGATGTGCCATCCTGGATGAGCTGCACTACCTGAGCCACTTGTGTGGGTTGTAGACTCCGTCTCATGCTACCACTAGAGTGAAAGCACCGCCAGCATTCAAAAGTGACCAAAACATCAGCCAGGAAGCATAGGAACTGAGAAGTGGTCTGTGGTCAGCACCTGCAGAACCACTTCTTTATTGGGGGTGTCTTGCTAATTGCCTATAATTTCCACCTGTTGTCTATTCCATTTGCACAACAGCATGTGAAATGTATTGTCAATCAGTGTTGCTTCCTAAGTGGACAGTTTGATTTCACAGAAGTGTGATTGACTTGGAGTTACATTGTGTTGTTTAAGTGTTCCCTTTATTTTTTTGAGCAGTGTATAAAGTGTTGGTCCCATGTTTCATGAGCTGAAATAAAAGATCCCAGACATTTTCCATATGCACAAAAAGCTTATTTCTCCACATTTGTGCGCAAATTTGTTTACATCTCTGTTAGTGAGCATTTCTCCTTTGCCAAGATAATCCATCCACCTGACAGGTGTGGCATATCAAGAAAATCATTAAACAGCATTATCATTACACAGGTGCACCTTGTGCTGGGGACAATAAAAGGCCACAGCACAATGCAGTTTTGTCACACCACAATGCCACAGATGTCTCAAGTTGAAGGAGCGTGCATTTGGCATGCTGACTGCAGGAATGTCCACCAGACATAGAGAATTTGGCATCCAAGTTCTTAAAATTAAATCGATTAGGGCCTAATTTATTTATTTCAATTGACTGATTTCCTTATATGAACTGTTACTCAGTAAAACATATAAAATTGTTGCATGTTTATATTTTTGTTCAGTCTATATGCGCGTAACAGCCCGACCACATTTTGACTGGATAGTATGCGACGAGCTTTAGACGCACACCCATGCCTGCATTATAGCCTACTGATGTTCAAAGGGCCTATTCACACATTCAGCGTGACATGGAACCGTTTTTACAAATTTACTGTAACAAAGATTTTAATAGCGGAAAAGCCATACCTGTAGCATATCTGTAGAGATGAGGTCCTTGACCCTTTCCGGTCGGTCACGGAACTCCTCGCACACCTTGTGATGCTGGGGCTTCTTCTTCACACGGAAGGTCAACTGCAGGTGGACAATGTGAACAGGAGTATAGGGTCAATTCCATCTAAATCAATTAAAAAGTGCAATCTGTTTTAATACAAGTTAAATCAGTTACATTTCTGGTTTAAAAAAACAATTGACCCTACAAGACTAAGGGGGAGGGTCTATACGCGTGTACTGTGCTGCACTGATTGGCTTAAATGGAGCCAAGTTTGGTGTGTGTGCGCGCAGAGACAGCGGAAGTAGGGGAAGTAGGGGTGTGACAGGTGCGCACCTTTGAAGTTTAGATGGGTTAAATGGAATACACTGAAATCTGGACACTGACTGTAGGCCTAGAACCTCTCACATGTAACCTAATACAATATAAACTCCTGCAGAATTAAGTGTTTCTTACAGTAAAATGATACACCAAATATAACATTGTTTCGGGAACAGGAGTGGAGAAATATGATTTCTTTCAGCATCTTGAGAGTATAGGAATGTGTGGTTAAAGGCGCTGCATGGTCAATCCGACGTCTGCATTGGCTGTGCAGCATTTACAGTGATACAGCCTCTGCAGAAGTCAGGGCATTCATACTTCTTGCGCTACGCGGAGCAGAGCTGATGTCAAGGAAGTGAGTGTTTATACAGGACCTCCCTCCCCGATATACCATCAACCAATCATGTCAATGCAGAGCGATAAGGAGCCCTCCGCATTGTTACAAAAAAAATTCATAAATTGTCTTTTAGGGACAGTGTATAAACTTTATTTTTCAGCAATATAAAAGCTGCCAGTATTTAAAACTCCCAATAGGCTATGCATTCAAGACGAACTGAAATCATTGGATCGTTTTCACAGATTTTCTTAAAACCAGTCAAACTGATGTCATTTGGACACTGGTGTGTATGGGAAATCTTTCCGCTGTTTGAGTTACTGCATTTTCCCCTGGTTCCTTAAACGTCCTCACTCCGTGAGAGAAGCAGAAATGAAAGAGAAAACTTTAAAGAGAACAGATGTCAACTAGATTGATGCATTCATTCTATCGATTTATGACATTCTGGTGAGAAGGCTTTATTTAGACTTCTAGGGCATCAAGTAATGACAAAGAGAAGCATCACGTATCCAATTATAGACAAATTGACTAACAAATAGGAAATAGCCTACCAAATGTGGAGATTCTAAGCAGAAAAATACATAACTAGGCTCAATGTTTCTCACAACGTCAAGCAATCATTCCGCCGTCTAGCCATGATCTCAAATGTTCGCTTGCTCGAGTCGGCTGCACCTGCAACAAAACGCCAAAACTTTTCACCCTAATAGCTTGTTTTCCATCTAATAACTTAGTTAATGGTGAATCAACAAATGTCAACACTGACTCATCAAAACTGGTTGTCATGGCTTTGTCTTGTCCCTCTGCAGCACACGTTTTGGGCTTCTTTGGCACGCTCTGGAATGTTGAGTGTTACGCCCGCAGCTTGTGCTCCAAGCGAAAACATTATTTTGTAAATACTTGAATAATCAAAAAGGGATTTTAATTAGAGTAAAACTAATCGAATCACACTAATTCAAGTTGGGGTCAGGGTTGGGGTCAATTCAACAAATTCAATTCTAATTAAATTCCCTCTCACTGTAAATTCCATCAAGGAAATTCTAATTCCAGGTCAATTAATTTTATTCTAATGTCAGGTAAATTCCCCCCCAAAATGTATATTCTCCAACAACAATTCAACAAATTAATTTTGAATTAAATTCCCTCAAGCTGATCATGTCACTGTTCAGACAGCCCTGCTATACTGAAAATATATAAATACAAGTTGAAATGATTTAAGCCTTAGATGAACAACCCAGTGTTTCCTCTGGAAAATGTGTTAGCTGTCGGGGAAAAGTTAGTGGGAGTGGGGGTGTCCCCCCTTTTTTGGGGGGTTCCGGGGCCCTCCCCCCCAAAACAAAATATGTATAAGTACTGAAAAGCTTGGTTCTGGTGGAGAAAAAAATTTAATCTAATTTTCACCCCCAGAAATTAGCTCAATAACGTATTGGTAAAATGATTATAATTACTATACAGGACACGATTTAAGGTTGAGTGCTGCAGCTATCCAAAGAAACAGAGACCTTTCTGAAATAAAAACGTTTATCTTGACAAAATTAACAGAGGAACATTTGACTGAACATGAATTAGAGCCCACTAATTCATGTTCATCACAAAAAAAAAATATCAAATTTAAGACCGATAAATGTAGCTATCTTGCTTGCACTTGATACAGCTCCAAACGAACTAGCTAGCTAACTTGCTAGACTAGTAACGTTAGTAAACCATGTTTCTATCATCAACATACTTGTGGATATTGGATAGCTAATTGCCGTTACAATTGTGGCAGAAATATTATAGATCTAAATGATGTTAGTAGAGTTTAGGTTATAGCTATCTTATGTAGTTAACTAGTTGGCTAGCTAATGTTGGTCAAACAAACTAACGTACCTTTCTTGCAGTTTCTCAAGCAGGAGCACTCGGAGGTGATTCAAGTGAATTGTGTTTCGCGCCGCAGAGCTTCTGTATTCCGCACTGGTCACTCGCACACTGATCCATGGTGTGCCGTTTCTCCCGCAGGTGCATTTTGAAGTGATTCATGTGAATTGTGTTCTACGCCGCAGAGCGTCTGTATCGAGCCCTGGTCACTCGCGCACTGGTGTGCTGTGTTTCTTGAGTTGCAGGCTGCCTGCCACAGCTCATAGAGCTAAATAACCTTCAGAACTGTGTTGAACACAGACAGATGATCTACTTACCAAGAAAATCACTTTATTGAAACTATGTTTGGTAGAAATAGGATGTTTATTTTGGTGTGGCGGCAATGATTCTGCCTTGGCGCAGCGCCACACTTAAATGAACTCAGAGGAAACACTGGCACAACATGGGCCTCGGAGGCCCATAACATGATTTATATATTTATACAAGATTGTGTAGAAACACTGACCAAGGTGACTTTTTAATGAAAAACAAACATATTTTAAAGCTTGCAATGTCATCAGTTGGCCCAAAAACGTTTGAGACACTAATTATTATATTTTCCTATGAAGAAGGGTTGACAAAAACACGACAAAAAAGGACGCCGGCTCTGAGGTAAAAGGCTGTCATTCGGATTGGTCAGATAGGTAGCAACATTGACTAGAAGCTCTGCTGTATTTTGTTCATTACAATCTCTTGTTTTGACCAATGATGTAAATAAACACCAGATGACTGACAGGGGGCACTGTTTTCAAGCTACTGCACTGCAATTGTTGTACTCCATTTAAAAAAAAGGTTTAGGAAGATATAGAAATCCATTTAATGTCTACATTCGTTTTTGCCAAGTATGTTATACATTACAGACACCTTAATGCATACTTTTAAATTACAATATGTAATTTGGGAGTGCCTTACCATTTGAGGCATGGCGGTGTAAAGGACAGCATTCTCAGCGATTAGCTTCCTGATAATGTAAACTGCATCATAGTGCTGCGAATTCACCGAATCCTGGTAAAACTTCTGAATTTGCTCCCAGTCCTTCAGGGCAATCCTGATCTGGGAGGGAAGAGGGAACAACACACTTACTCATCTTGACGTATTGTGCACGATCGCATCCCCCTAATACGTCAAACAAAAACACCCAACAAGTTGGATACATTTATTTTTTAACATATCATCCAACCCCAAGAATCAAGTTGCCCAACCAGAATACATAAACCAAACAATAATGATAACAGCAAATTCATATGGATATACAGTACCAGTCAAAAGTTTGGACACACCTACTCATTCAAGGGTTTTTCTTTATTTTTACTATTTTCTATATTGTAGAATCATAGTGAAGACATCAAAACTATGAAATAACACATCTGGAATCATGTAGTAACCAAAAAAGTGTTAAACAAATCAAAATATATTTTATATTTTAGAGTCTTCAAAGTAGCCACCCTTTGCCTTGATGACAGCTTTGCACACCCTTGGCATTCTCTCAACCAGCTTCATGAGGAATGCTTTTCCAACAGTCTTGAAGGAGTTCCCACATATGCTGAGCACTTGTTGGCTGCTTTTCCATCACTCCGCGGTCCGTCTCATCCCAAACCATCTCAATTGGGTTGAGGTCGGGTGATTGTGGAGGCCAGGTCATCTGATGCAGCACTCAATCACTATCCTTGGTCAAACAGCTCTTACACAGCCTGGATGTGTGTTTTGGGTCATTGTCCTGTTGAAAAACAAATGATAGTCCCACTAAGCCCAAACCAGATGGGATGGCGTATCGCTGCAGAATGCTGTGGTAGCCATGCTGGTTAAGTGTGCCTTGAATTCTAAGTAAATCACTGACAGTGTCACCAGCAAAAGGACCCCCACACCATCACACCTCCTCCTCCATGCTGCACAGTGGGAACCACACATGCGGAGATCATCCGTTCATCTACTCTGCGTCTCACAAAGACATGGCGGTTGGAACCAAAAATCTCAAATTTGGACTCATCAGACCAAAGGACAGTTTTCCACTGGTCTAATTTCCATTGCTCGTGTTTCTTGGCCCAAGCAAGTCTCTTCTTCTTATTGGTGTCCTTTAGTAGTGGTTTCTTTGCAGCAATTCGACCATGAAGGCCTGATTCACGCAGTCTCCTCTGAACAGTTGATGTTGAGATGTGTCTGTGACTTGAACTCTGTGACGCATTTATTTGGGATGCAATCTGAGGTGCAGTAAACTCTAATGAACTTATCCTCTGCAGCAGAGGTAACTCTGGGTCTTCCTTTCCTGTGGCGGTCCTCATGAGAGCCAGTTGCATCATAGCGCTTGATGTTTTTGCGACTACACTTGAAGAAAACCGTCAAAGTTCTTGAAATGTTCCAGATTGACTGAACTTCATGTCTTAAAGTAATGATGGACTGTCGTTTCTCTTTGCTTATTTGAGCTGTTCTTGCCATAATATGGACTTGGTCTTTTACCAAATAGGGCTATCTTCTGTAGACCCCCCCCTACCTTGTCACAACACAACTGATTGGCTCAGATGCATTAAGAAGGAAAGAAATTCCACAAATTAACAAGGCACACCTGTTAATTGAAAAGCATTCCAGGTGAAGCTGGTTGAGAGAATGCTAAGAGTGTACAAAGCTGTCATCAAGGCAAAGGGTGGCTACTTTGAAAAATCTCAAATATAATATATATTTTATTTGTTTAACACTTTTTTGGTTACTACATGATTCCATATGTGTCATTTCATAGTTTTGAGGTCTTCACTATTATTCTACAAAAATAAAGAAAAACCCTGGAATGAGCAGGTGTGTCCAAATTTTTTACTGGTACTATACTTCATAGCTACATAAGCTATCGCCAAGGGGGTATTTACTGTCAGGGACATGCATAGATTTTCTCCTGTGCTAGTGAGCGACAGTTTCACCCATATGTATCAGATAAACATTTTCTGATCAGTTACAAAAATGTGACATTTCAAATAGATTGACAGTGACCACTTGGATCTGGAAGATTTACAGTCATTGTGCGGGAAACTCAGATATTCCGCGAGACTATGGCTGTCTGCAAGTTGTTGCACACTATGGGAGAACCTCAATTGCATAGTCATCAAGTACTTCTCAAAACCCATTGGATGAGAAAGCCAGATGTCCATCCCCTCTAACCTTCTCCTCCAATGGGTTTTGAGAAGGAGGCGAGGAGAGAGGAAGCAAGGAGTATGCAATTGAGATTCTCCACAGACATTGTTCAGTACAGCATATTAGTTTAGCCAGTGGAAAAGTATATCAAGTCCATTGTTAAAGTTAAAAATAGAAAACATTGAATAATGAGATTCAAAGTAAGAGTCTTTCAGCACCTTCTCTTTAGGTGAAGCGAGCTGTGTGTGGTATAGGCCATAGAGCAAGTACAAACCCCCCACTCTGATCTGGAAGCTATATGGGGGCAAGAAGTAGTTGAAGGCCATGGTCAGGGTTAGGTGGCAGAATTCCCTCATCTTATTACCAGCAAGTGAACCGCTAAAATGAAAAGGAGATCAGAGGGAAAATTAAGAAGAGTGGGAGCTGTTACAACAGTAGCACTGGTATTGATTAGCTAGGACAAAACAGGTGTGAAAGAACACAACATGGAATCCATTTTAGATTTTTGGAACAACTGGATTTAATTATTTATTGGGCACTGCTCAGTAAAAAGCCTTTTTAAAATCAGAACTTTCTACCAATTATTACAGATATACCTTCCAACGTGGGACACATGCTGCTAAACAGGTACAGTCATTTCAGTGTGACTTAACCCAAACGCATATCCTATGGTATCCACTGAGATGGTAACTCTGTACACAATATGTGTACAGTTAGCCAAAAACTTAGAGGTTCAGTACCTCCTGTTAGTCGAAACAGGCACACGCCAATATGTTTTCACCGCGGTGAACGAGAAGTGAAATGGTTTGAAAACATACCTCAATCCAGGGATGGAATGTGTCGCTGTACTCCTAATTATCCCATTGAGCAAATCGATAAATAAATAAAAACATGTTGGCATAGCTCTGTTTCAACTAGAAAGAAGAACTGAACTTCTAGTCGAGTTTGCCGTATGCCGTCGAACTTGTGGGGCAACATCCAGGGCCCAGCTTCCCGATAGCGATTAGGCTTACGAGTGTATTTTTGTAAATTTTTTATTTCACCTTTATTTAACCAGGTAAGCCAGTTGAGAACAAGTTCTCATTTACAACTGCGACCTGGCCAAGATAAAACAATGCATCGTTCCGACAACGGCCGAAGAACTCACATGCGTTTCCCAAAACACCACATAGGGATAACTTTCACTAAGTGCGTAGTTGGAGCATGTGTCGACACTGATAGGATCAAAAGAAAGGCAGCACTGCCATCGGATCAGCTTTCTCCATTCAAATCCTGCCTTAACATTATAATTATTCCACAATACTGACAGATCAGCTCCTAGAGAGATATCATCACCTATAGACTATGGCTGCAAATATTGAGGTGGCTTATTCTAATGCTTAGGCCCTAGCCTACACTATAAAGCATTAAATCCCAAATTTGGCACATCATTGCGCACGTTACACATCATGAAGGCAAAAATTACAGACAGTAGCCTACAATTAGCAAATTATAACTCAATTGAACAAGAAATTGATTACAATACGATTTAAATATATAGGCTTACAGTGCCTTCAGAAAGTATTCAAATCCCTTGACTTATTCCATAGTGTTACAGCCTGAATTCAAAATTGATGAAATATTTTTTTCCCTCCCCCATCTACAAACAACACCCCATAATGACAAAGTGAAAAAATTATTTTAGAATTATTTAGCAAATTTACTGAAAATGAAGACAGTAATAAGTATTAACACCACTGAGTAAATGCATGTTAGAATCACCTTGGCAGCGATTACGTGTGAGTTTTTCTAGGCATGTCTCAAAGAGCTTGCACACCTGGATTGTCCAATATTTGCATATTATTTGTTCTTCAACAAGTTGGTTGTTGATCATTGCTAGACAGCCATTTTCAGGTCTTGCCATAGATTTAAGCCAATTTAAAATAAAAACTGTAACTAGGCCACATTGTGTCATTTTGGTAAGCAACTCTTGATGTATTTTTGGCCTTGTGTTTTAGATTATTGTCCTGCTGAAAGGTGAAATTGTGTACCAGTGTCTGTTGGAAAGTAGACAACCAGGTTTTCCTCTAGGATTTTGCCTGTGTTTAGCTCTATTCGGTTTCTTTTTATAAAAAAAAAAAAAAAAAAAAAAAAAAAACACTGAAGCCACCACTATGCTTGAAAATATGAAAAGTGGTACTCAGTGTTGTGTTTGCCCCAAGTGTTGTATTCAGGACATAAAGTTAATTTCATTGCCACATTCTTTGCAGTTTTACTTCAGTGCCTTATTGTAAATATTTGTATTCTGTACAGACTTCCCTCTTTACTCTTTCATTTAGGTTAGTATTGTGGAGTAACTACAACGTTAATTCATCCTCAGGCCCCCCCCCCAGGGATGTAAACACATTTGTTTACATCCCTGTTAGTGAGAATTTCTCCTTTGTCAAGATAATCTATCCACCAGACAGGTGTGGCAAATCAAGAAGCTAATTAAACAGCATGATCATTACACAGGTGCACCTTGTGCTGTGTTGAGGGATCGTGTAAGTGGCATGCTGACTGCAGGAATGTCCACCAGAGCTATTTCCAGACAATTTAGTTGTCATTTCTCTACCACAGTCATTTTAGAGAATTTGGCAGTATGTCCAACGGCCTCACAACCGCAGACCAGGTGTATGGCGTCGTGTTGGCGAGCGGTTTTCTGATGTCACCGTTGTGAACAATGCCCCATGGTGGCGGTAGGGTTACGGTATGGGCAGACAAACTACGGACAACGAACACAATTGCATTTTATCTATGGAAATTTGAATGCACAGAGACACCGTGACGAGGACCACTATCGTGCCATTCATCCGCCACAATCACCTCATGTTTCAGCATGATAATGCACAGCCCCATGTCGCAGGGATCTGTATACAATCCCTGGAAGCGAAAAATGACCCAGTTCTTCCATTGTCTGCATACTCACCAGACATGTCACCCATTGAGCATGTTTGGAATAATCTGGATCAACGCGTACAACAGCGTGTTCCAGATCCCGCAATTTAGCACAGCCATTGAAGAGGAATGGGACAACATTCCACAGGCCACAATCAACAGCCTTATCAACTCTATGCGAAGGAGATGTGTTGCCCTGCATGAGGCAAATGGTGGTCACACCAGATACTGACTGGTTTTCTGATCCACACACCAATTATTATTTTTTGGTTTCTGTGACCAACAGATGCATTTCTGTATTCCCAGTCATATGAAATCCATACATTAGGGCCTCATTTTTTTAAATTGACTGATTTCCTTATATGAAATGTAACTCAGTAAAATCTTTTAAATTGTTGCATGTTGTGTTTATATTTTTGTTCAGTTTAAATCCACAAGCGTTCTATAATTACACTATTAGATTGTGTTACTTACATCTGCAAACAGCTAGTTTGTCTATTCTTAGCAAGTTGTGGCTAATTTGTGTTAGCCGCTAATGCTAAATCACTAGTTAGCTGGCTAGCTAGCTAACAAATAAATGTACAGAGCAAACATAGCTAGCTATACCGCCTGATACCAGTGATGCTGTAGGCCTAAATCATCATGTTTGTACAACAGTATTTTCTAAATCAAAGAGGAATAAGCATGAATGTGTTACCTACACAGAGTAGCTAAGAGAAAACATGTTTTTCCCCTCAGCAATCTACACACAATTACCATAATTACAAAGTAAAAACAGGTTTAGACATTTTTGCTAATATATACATACAAAAAAAACTGAAATACATTTACGTAAGTATTCAAACCCTTTATTTAGTACTTTGTTGAAGCACCTTTGGCAGCGATTGCAGGCTTGAGTCTTTTTGGGTATGATGCTACAAGCTTGGCACACCTGTATTTGGGGAGTTTCTCCCATTCTTCTCTGCAGATCTTCTCAAGCTCTGTCAGGTTGGATGGGGAGTGTCGCTGCACAGCTATTTTCAGGTCTCTCCAGAGATGTTCGATCGGGTTCAAGCCCGGGCTCTGGCTGGGCCACTCAAGGACATTCAGAGACTTGTCCCGAAGCCACTCCTGCGTTGGCTTGGCTGTGTGCTTAGGGCTGTTGTTCTGTTGGAAGGTGAACCTCCGCCCCAGTCTGAGGTCCTGAGCAGGTTTTCATCAAGGATCTCTGTACTTTGCTCCGTTCATATTTCCCTAGATCCGGACTAGTCTTTCAGTCCCTGCCGCTGAAAAACATCCCCACAGCATGATGCTGCCACCACGCTTCACCGTAGGGATGGTGCCAGGTTTCCTCCAGACGTGGCGCTTGGCATTCAGGCCAAAGAGTTCAATCTTGGTTTCATCAGACCAGAGAATCTTGTGTCTCATGATCTGACTTTAGGTGCCTTTTGGCAAACTCCAAGCAGGCTGTCATGTCTGGCCACTCTACCATAAAGGCCTGATTGGTGGAGTGCTGCAGAGCTGGTTGTCCATCTGGAAGGTTCTCCCATCTCCACAGAGGAACTCTGGAGCTCTGTCAAAGTGACCATCGGGTTCTTGGTCACCTCCCTAACCAAGGCCCTTCTCCCCGAATTTCTCAGTTTGGCCGGGCGGCCAGCCCTAGGAAGAGTCTTGGTGTTCCAAACATCTTCCATTTAAGAATGATGGAGGCCACTGTTATTGGGGACCTTCAATGCTGCAGAAATGGTACCCTTCCCCAGATCTGTGCCTCGATACAATCCTGTCTTGGAGCTCTACAGACAATTCCTTCAACCTCATGGCTTGGTTTTTGCTCTGACATGCACTGTCAACTGTGGGACCTTAATATAGACAGGTGTGTGCCTTTCCAAATCATGACCAAATCAAATGAATTTACCACAAGTGGACTCCAATCAAGTTGTAGAAACATCTCAAGGCTGATCATTGGAAACAGGATGCACCTGAGCTCAATTTCGAGTCTCATAGCAAAGGGTATGAATACTTACGTAAATAAGGTATCCGTTTTTTTTTTTTTTTATACATTTGCAAACATTTCTAAAAACCTGTTATCACTTTGTCATTATGGGGTAGTGTGTGTAGATGGATGATGATTTTTATTTATTTAATCCATTTTAGAATAAGGCTGTAATGTAACAAAATGTGGAAAAAGTGAAGGGGTCTGAATACTTTCCGAATGCACTGTATGTGTTGCCACCCTAGGGGTCACGCCCTACTCAGAGCAAATTTGTAACGATTATTCAAAAACATACAATTTAGAAAAAAATAAGTGATATGAAATGTTGGCCATGCTACCAAAGTGTAATTAATAACTTAACCATGCTCAAAGGGATAGTCAATGAATGCTTTTATTTCATTTTTACCCATCTACCAATAGGTGCCCTTTTTTGCAATGCATTGGGAAACCTCCCTGGTCTTTGTGGTTGAATCTGTATTTTAAATTCACTGCTCGACTGAGGGACCTCACAACGAATTGTATGTGTGGGGTACAGAGATGAGGGAGTCATTCAAAAATCATGTTATTCACTATTATTGCACACAGAGTGAGTCCATGCAACTTGTGACTTTAAGCACATTTTTATTCCTGAAATTATTTAGGCTTGCCCTCAAAGGGGTTGAATACTTAGACTCAAGACATTTCAGCTATTCATTTTTAATTAATTTGTAAAAAATTCTAAAAACATACTTCCACTTTGACATTATGGGGTATTGCATGTAGGCCAGCGGCAAAATCTCAATTGAATCCATTTTAAATTCAGGCTGTAACAGAAATGTGGAAAAAGTCAAGGGGTGTGAATACTTTCTGAAGGCACTGTATTAATATTTTTATGCAGTCAACTCGGTTCATTCAGCATATTTTTATCCTTCACTTGTTTGTAACTCCTGAAAAGTCATTGGTAACTTTGTATTTGTAGTAAACTTCGTTCTGAAGTTATAGCGGTCACAGAGAAACATCTTCATTCTATGTTTAGTGGAGATCTTCTGTGTATAAAGCTACGCGGAAAGGCAAAAAGGCACCCAACGACACACTTAAATGTTCTCTGAGTCGTCTAAGGCAGTCAGTAAATAAAGAGTGTACTCAAGTTCATCTTTAGTAAGGAGGGTTTTGGGAAACAGCTCGGAAATGTAACTACGCTCCTACGAATGTTCTAACGATGAACTAGCCTAGATGCTTTTGGGAAACAGGCCCAGAATAATTAGGAGGACTAGTAGTCCTAGAAACATTGACAGATTTTAGGCCTATATTTTGTAATTGCATGTTCTTAAAATATAATTCCCCTCCAACAAAATATATGCTATGAAGTCCTCCATTAGTGGTGCGCGGGATGACACATAACCCGCAGTCCTCATGGTTAAACCCGTGGTTTGGCGGGTTTAGGGTCATTAAATATTGTGTCGATAAAGGACAGGTGGGTGGCAGGCGGGTTGAATAAAGAGAAAACAATACCTTTAAAAAATACAAATGTATCATTCTTATTGCCATTTATAGCTATAGGCTACATTGAGGTTTTTCTTTCATTATTTTAGCCTATCTGGCATTAGTGCGTAAGTCTAAGCTTTAGGGTCTAAATGCACACTCGTCAAATAGCATAAACGCCAAACGCTTTTAGGAACAGGCAGAAAAAGTTGACGTCGATCCACGGAGGCAAAAAGGACAATGTCGAAGTTTAATTCAATAAGAGAATAGCTGTGAAATACAGAGTTAAAAATAAAGATAAGGGAGGGCCAGAAAAGTAATGTTTGGGAAAGTGGTAAAATATCATTGTGAGGCGCTATACAAATTCGACAGTCACAAGACAGGGACTTCAAATAGGCCTATGGCAAGTTAAGAGGACTGTAGCCTACTGTTCAGATGGGTTAAATGGAAACTGAAATCTGGACACCGACTGTAGGTCTATAACCTCTCACATACTGTAGCATTAATATTAACTCCTGCAGAATTAAGCATTTCGGTGCCTCTGGCAATTATACGGTTAAACAAACCTTACAACTATGCACAAGGCAGTGGTGTGTATGCATGGATCCCAAGGGAATCCAGGCTTCCCAAAAACATTTACCAATAAAATAAATTAACATTAAATAATTTATTTAGTCTCTGTTTCATAATTTTCCATCATTTCGCAAGAGGCTGAATGTATCTCACAGGAGAAAGCATCCAAGCCAGTGAAACAGCGCCCCTCTGTCTCTCTATGTGTAGGCCATCTATCTGATGCGGGCGGCAGGTAGCTTAGTGGGTAAGAGTGTTGTGCCAGTAACCGAAAGGTCGCTGGTTCTAATCCCCGAGCCGACTAGGTGAAAAATCTGTCGATGTGCCCTTAAGCAAGGCACTTAACCCCAATTGCTCCTGTAAGTCGCTCTGGATAAGAGCGTCTGCTAAATGACGTAAATGTAAATGTAAATGTCTGGTCCAAACAAGTATGACATTGTTGCCGCCCGTAGCATTGAAGGCAAGCCAGCAAGCATTTGGCCTCCCTTGCTAAAAACGTATAAAAAAATGTGTCAATCAGCGTTGAGCTAAACTGAGTGAGCGCAACTGCGAATGGTCCTGGCGCACCAAAAGTGTCAAGGGAAGCCAGCTTGGATTTTGGAGTCACTCATATCAAATCCCAATGAGAGCATACATCACTGACATAACTTGAATTGTTGCATCTAGCTGTGTTGTCCTCCAGTGGCTAGCTAGCTAAAATTGTCCCTTTCCTAAATTAGCCATGGATGGAGATAAGGATTTGGACTTGTGGTTTTATTTAATTCTCCGTACTGGCCAATGATTATAACGGTGATTCTGATCCAACCATTAATTTATATATCGTTGTGCCTTTAGCCTGAGAGGATGGAAGTTCAATATGTAGTTAGATGTAGAAGGCTAATGTTAACTAGCTAATGTTGCCCATGAATGGAAGTTAGGCGAGCAAGCATTTTAGCCAGGTAGCCTAGGACAACAAAAAATAAAAGCATGTACTGCATGACAGTGTGATAGACCTTTTCGTCAACATGAAAGAGGATGGCGGCATTGGCTTTTCTCTACAAGTAGAGACATGTTTTTCTACTTGCATGAACGTGCACACACACAGAAATCAGAACCGTGGAGAGCCACATCATATTTAGCTTACGTTGATTGGACTAAATAGTTTTTGGTATCTTTTAGTCGTCATTGTATTAGACTAAGCAGAGGTGATTTGATGATGTTGAAGTTGAAATGGTGCTGGAATAGTGGAGGCAGCTCCTGTTTTCTTTGCGACTTGTGGTAACTCTGGTTCTAAATCAATAGTTGTTTAGTGGTCCGAAAAAGTCAGAAACATTAACTTGCTTGACCATGCTGTAGGTCATGTAACTGCCTGTTACTGTATATGCAATATGCTTTGTGGACTTCACTGGACCAGTGGTGATTTTAGCATGTAAATCTTGGTGGGGCAAAAAATATATAAGTGGGATGCATACCAGCAAAGCCACTACACAACACTAAACAACACATTCATTGCATTATAACGGTGACAAACTGTGCCCACAAACTGTTAGGGCCTATATAAAGCTGTCCCAACAGCAGTCCCAACACCTTCCCACTTCTACACCTGGCTATCAGCGGAGCCTTGTCTGGCAGCGAAACAGTTCATTCAGCGTAATTTACTGCATAAAAAAATTAAAAACACAGCTCATATGGCTGACTTGCTTAAACAAATGTGGTTTCTACTGACAATTGAGATGTACAAACTATGGCATAAGGGGAAGACAAGCAGACAAGAGGCAATCTATAATTTCAATGAAGACATTAATGAGCGAGCTAGGATGGACGTAGTCAATATAACTATTCGTTCACCACTTTTTAAATGCACAGCGACAGAATTCAGAACATGGGCTGTTCTTACAGCGTTCTCCCTGTACACCAAGTCAGAACCGTAGGATGAATAAAGGTGGCATATAAGCAGACAATGAAAGCTCTTACAATATTTGATGACATTTCACTAAAACAGGCTATAGGCTACATCTGCACCACCAAGTCAGAACAGTAGGTGAAATTAAGAGGGGAAAATAGACCAAATTATTAGGGTGAGGCACATGGGCTACTAACAACTTACTATACAACATACACTTAGTATTACTTTCTTAGCCACAGTATACATATCTCCCTGGCATTTTATGCAGCAGCATACAAGACATATTTGGACACCTTGTTGTGCTGTGCTCACTTGAACAGGAAAGTGGCGTGGCGGTCCTTCGTGGGCAAATTTTGTCATCAAACTTTGTCATCAAAGTCTGGAATTCTCTGGATTGATGGTGCTTTCAAGTCAGACTTGGCGGTGACGTAGTGTCCCCCGTGAGTGACAGAACACTGAGCCAATCATGGCGCAACTAGAGAACATTACCAACACCTAGAGAACAAGCCCCCAAAAAAAAAAAACTCAAAACATGTGGGGCTAAATTTATTCTGCCACTGTGTCTTCTTATTGTCTTGGCCTTTAGCCTATATATCACGATCACAAGGCATATGAATTAACAGGATTTATTGAGCAAACAACGCAATTATCACAACACATAGGTTGTAATATGGCTCTTTCACCCCACGCACCGTTACTGGCACAAGGACTACTTTTAACAATTTCTACGAAATGTTACAAAAACACATTTACTTGGAAAAACAGCGCAAATGCTAATTTTGGTTACAGAATGACGATTTGGGCCGTCATTCTTTTACCAAACGTTGTATCTGAACTGTTCAAGTAAATGTGTTTGTGTAAAATTTGCTATGGAAATTGTTAAAAGTAGTCCTTGTGCATAGAGTTGTATGGTTTGTTTAACCCTGCATAAAACATTTTTGGGGGGGCATTCATTTTAAAGTAAAAAATCTGAGTCTCAGCATCGCTCTGGATAAGAGCGTCTACTAAAATGACTAAAAATAAAAACATTATTTTACTGTGTTATTGAGCTCACATAATAATCTCTTAATTTAAGTAGCACCTCTAGGAACAGCACCAACTATTGTTGTGAATTCCTGATATGTGTCAGCTCTGTTCATGGCATGAACCATCTACAACATTGACTGCACCCTCCGGAACGTGACCATGGCCCAGTTTCCCAAAAGCATCTTAAGGCTAAATTCAAAGTTAGAATTTTCGTAGGAGCGTCGTTAAAGAACAGCTAAATGCTTAATTATATGCTTTTTTTGCCCTCCCGCGTCACTTTAGACACAGATCTCCGCTAAACATAGAATCATAAGGTTTATCCGTCTCTCTGCAATTGCTGAACAAAGTTCACTACAAATAAAGTTGCCAATGTCTTTAATACAAACAAGCGGGGTATAAAATCAACTTTAAATTAAAACCGAGATGACTGCATTAAAATATAAATACAGTAGCCTATAGGCCTATCTCAATCATGTTTAAATACATTTCATGTTCAATAGATTGAATATATTTTGTTAATTGTAGGCTACTGCCTAATTTGTCAAATACATTTCATGATGAGTAGTCTAACATGTGCGCAATGATGTGCCAAATCACTGATTTAGTGCATTTTTATTGGGTATTGCAATAGAATAAGCCGCCTCAATATTTGCAGCCATAGATTGTAATCTCTCACTAGAAGCTGATCCGTCGTCAGTATTGTGAAATACTTATCATATTAAAGTAAGATTTCAATTGAGAAAGTTGACTCGAGAGTAGCGCTGCCCTTCTTTCGATCCTATCAGTATCAACAAATGCTCCGACGACGCACTTAGCGTTGTTCTCTGCGTGGCGTTTTGGGAAAATAATGTTACATCTTCGGCCGTTGTAGGAAAGATGCATCGTTAAAACACTAACTTTAGTAAGCCTAAATTCCATAGTTATCGGGAAACCAGGCACAGGTTGGCAGTGTGTTGTGGTCTAATAATAATTTGCATGTTTTAAAAAAACATTTGAGTGTGTATTATAGAAACGACATATTTCGCAACAAATTGTCGACAATAGGTAGGCCGGCAGGTAATCTTAAAGAGATGACTGATGAAAAGAGAAAAGGGACTTACTAAAATAAACTGGAGAAGCCCATGCTTCTCCAAATAGCAGTAAATTCCTCAAATCGCACGGATTCCGTCTGTTGGAAACGACCCAGCAGTTCCTCGTAGTCTGCTACCAGTGGCTTCAGAAAATAATCCTTCGCTTTACCTGATCAACGATAATGTTTAAACTGTACGCCAAATAAATGTATAGTTAAATTCACAAGTGTGGTACTGCAATCCTACTTACCATTCGGCATTTCAGAAGTATGGTGGTTTGCTGTATGCTGCCTTTTTCAATGAAGTTGATATGCCTCTCTGAGCTGCACATGCGAGGGTTTCAATACAGCTGTTTGCTGTCAGTACCTAATCTTCTTCTTTGATATTACGGCGGTCTGCAAACAATGTTATAAGTGCATGCCGCCACCTACTGTATTGGCTGTGTTTCAGCATACTACTTCTTCTTCGATGAGGTTTAACGGCGGTTGGCATCCAATAAATGTTGCATTACCGGCACCTACTAGACTGGAGTATAACTTCCTTATACTTTGCTTTAAAAAAATTAAATAACTAAATATCTTAACAAACCCTATAACCTACTCCCTAATTTCTTCACTCTTCCATAGCTCCCTCCCCAGGCTCTGAGAGGGTAGCACTGCTCGTAACAGCACTTCAAAGGAGGACTGAGCACACCCCCATTCTCATCGACGGGGCTGTAGTGGAGCAGGTTGAGAGCTTCCAAGTTCCTTGGTGTCCACATCACCGACAAACTATCATGGTCCAAACACACCAAGACAGTCATGAAGAGGGCACGACAAAGCCTATTCCTCCTCAGGAGACTGAAAAGATTTGGCATGGGTCCTCAGATCCTCAAAAGGTTATACAGCTGCACCATCGAGAGCATCCTGACTGGTTGCATCACTGCCTGGTATGGCAACTGCTCGGCCTCCGACCGCAAGGCACTACAGAGGGTAGTGTGTACAGGCCAGTACATCACTTGGGCCAAGCTTCCTGCCATCCAGGACCTCTATACCAGGTGGTGTCAGAGGAAGGCCCTAAAATTGCCAAAGACTCCAGCCACCCTAGTCATAGACTGTTCTCTCTGCTACCGCAGAGCCATAAGACTCCTGAACAGCTAATCAAATGGCTACCTGGACTATTTGCATCCCTGGATCCTGCTGGCGGGAAGCCAACTCCGCAGCCTGCATTGAAGGTCTACCCAAAACAATGGAGTCCTCAGTAGTACCTTTTGTTCCATCCACCCTTTTGACAACCTCTGCATATTAAATGCTCTGGATGGCCCTGACTTTGGCAACCTCATTCTCTTTCGCCCTCGTCGGGCGCTCTGATGATGTAGCTACATGCTTTCCACAACAATTGCAACACTTCATCTTCTTCATAACTTTCACCATGATATTCTCTTCCACAACTTCCACATCTCGGATTCCTCCGCCTGCAGACGCTCTCTACATGTCCAAACATTCTATACCGTTTATACTGCAACCGCCTGGATGTAAAAGCTCTTACAGGAGAGTGCACGTACCCCAGCTCCACTCGGATCGGGAGGGACACCATAATAGACAAGCTCTTTTCTTTCTTGCCATTGACCCAACTCCAGCAATGACTCCCTTGACAGGCGCTCTTCTCCTTAGCTCAAAGCACAATACAGCATGGTCATCAATTCGTCTGATAGCCAACAGAAACACAAAAAATCCAGACCAGCCCACTCCTCGTGAGCCTCACCGACTCCACTTTACCCACACCTCTCCACCATCTCAGATACTTCCAACGAATTTGACAATTCGGCCCCAATTCTCCCAGAAACCAGACTTCCACCAAATATGATGAGGTATTCTCAACACTAGGGATCTTCTTTCCCCTCCCAACTTTGCTTCTTTTCCCGTTCTTTTGGACAGAGGTCCATTCTTCCTTACTTCCACTGCCATCTGATTCATATTCCACATCCACCTCCGCAATCCTTCATCCGAGTCTATGCTCTCATCTTCTCCCGAAGTCAGTTTCAACCAGAACTTCTGCCTTCTTCCTCTCAACCACCCGAGTGAAAATACGATCTGCCATCTCCAGCAGCGGCAAAGTTGCTCCTTAGTGCCTAATCATGACAATCAGCGTGTTTGAGGGAATCCGTTCGAGCTGTCTCGATTTAGATCAAATTCAGTCTGGGTCGCAGGATACCCGGGCCAACGCTAGCCTGGCTACCAGTCTGTTTCTGCTAACAATTCACTCCTTGTAGAGTACTTCGTATGATATGCCAAACAGACTGGCCTTTCGGCAATCTTCAAATATGAACATTTTATCATTAATGAGCTTGAGGAGTAGAGAGGATTTGATCCGATAACCCTCACAGCTGTCCTCCAATCACAATGTTTATGAATATTCTGATACAAAAACATTGTTTCATACATTTGATAGGAAACATTATAACATTTGTATTAATTTGATTTAACCATTATTTATATAGAGAATCCCAATTGAGACCAGGGTCTCTTTTTCAATGGTGTCCTGTGTTACAACAAACAACAATTCAAAAACAGCTTAAAGAGATACAATTACATACAGAGCAGAAATTATACAGAGCAAAATTATTTGATTTTCAATCACAAAAATATACAGTTCACAATCAAGGCAGCATGGCATTGTAATACGATGTGAAAGTGAGGGGTCACTCACATCCCTTTCCTGCCATTGATTTGGGATACAAATCCCTTTCCCACCCCCGGTCCCCGTCTCTCACTCACTCGCACACACAGTGTTCATCAGAATGACACAATCACAAAGATAACCATCAAACAACCACAACCAACCATCAAACAGCTAAATCTTGTAATAAATAATGTGGAAACTGAGCAAGTTGAGGTGACTAAACTGCTTGGAGTAACCCTGGATTCTAAACTAAACTATCAACAAGGCAGGTCCTACAGGCTCTAGTTTTGTCGCACCTGGACTACTGTTCAGTCGTGTGGTGCCACAAAGAGGGACCTCGGAAAATTATAATTGGCTCAGAACAGGGCAGCAAGGCTGGCCCTTAAATGTACACGGAGAGCTAACATTAATAATATGCATGTAAATCTCTGTGTTGACATGCTGGATGCACCATGGTGTCTGTTTAAACTACTAGCGCACAGCTCGGACACCCATGCATACCCCACAAGACATGCCACCAAAGGTCTCTTCACAATCCCCAAGTCAAGAGCAGACTATGGGAGGCGCACAGTACTACATAGAGCCATGGCTACATGGAACTCTATTCCACATAAGGTAACTGATGCAAGCAGTAGAATCAGATTTAAAAAATGGATAAAAATACTCCTTATGGAACAGCGGGGACTGTGAAGAGACACACACACTCACAGACAAACATACACATGATAAGACACGCACTCTACACACACATACACATGGATTTTGTATTGTAGATATGTGTTAGTAGAGTAGCGGCCTGAGTGAACACAATTAATGAATTGTGTAAAGTGTTATGAAATGTAATGTCATGTAATATTTTAAATTGTATATAACTGCCTTAATGTTGCTGGACCCCAGTAAGAGTAGTGGTTATCCTTAATAAATACAAAAACCAACCATCAAACAGCAGCAGGTAGGCTGTGCAACCATTAGACACACTCACAGGCACTAAAAGCTTGTGCCCCACAAAACTGCCTCGCACGAACAGGCATCTTTCAGCACCACAGACAGCGACCCAAATGACAGCGAGTAGGCCTAGTTGTAGACAGTGATACACACAAAAGGCCTAGTCGTCAGCTCTACTGACTGAGATATACAGTGCCTTCAGAAAGTATTCACGCCCCTTGACTTTTTACACATTTTGTTGTGTTACAGCCTGAATTTGAAATGGATTACATTGAGATTTTGTGTCACTGGCCTACACACAATACCCCCTAATGTCAAAGTGGAATTATGTTTTTCAAAATGTCTACAAATTAATAAAAAATGAAAAGCTGGAATGTCTTGAGTGAATGTATTCAACCCCTTTGTTATGGCAAGCCTAAATAAGTTCAGGAGTAGAAATGTGCTTAAGTCACATAATAAGTTGCATGGACTCACTCTGTGTGCAATAATAGTGTTTAACATGATTTTTGAATGACTACCTAATTTCTGTATCCCACACGTACAATTATCTGTAAGGTCCCTCAGTCGAGCAGTGAATTTCAAACACAGATTCAACCACAATGACCAGGGAGGTTTTCCAGTGCCTCACAAAGAAGGCCACCCATTGGTATATGGGTAAAAATGAAATAAAAAGCAGACCTTGAATATCCCTTTGAGCATGGTAAAGTTATTAATTACACTTTGGATGGGGTATCAGTACACCTAGTCACTACAAAGATAGAGGCGTCCTTCCGAACTCAGTTGCCGAAGAGGAAGGAAACCGCTCAGGGATTTCATCACGATGCCAATGGTGACTTTAAAACAGTTACAGAGTTTAATGGCTGTGACAGAAGAAAACTGAGGATGGATCAACAACATTGTACTTACTCCACAATACTAACCTAAATGACAGAGTGAAAAGAAGGAAGCCTGTTTCGAAAAAAAATATTCCAAAACATTCATCCTGTTTGCAACAAGGCACTAAAGTAAAACTGCAAAAAATGTGGCAAAGAAATTAACTTTATGCCCTGAATACAAAGCGTTATGTTTGGGGCAAATCCAACACAACACATCACTGAGTACCAGTCTTCATATTTTCAAGCATGGTGGTGGCTGAATCATGTTATGGGTATGCTTGTCATTGGCAAGGACTAGATTGTTTTTTTCTTTTATAAAAAGAAACGGAATAGAGCTAAGCAGGCATAATCCTAGAGGAAAACCTGATTCAATCTGCTTTCCAACAGACACTGGGAGACAAATTCACCTTTCAGCAGGACAATAACCTAAAACACAAGGCCAAATATACACTGGAGTTGCTTACCAAGATGACATTGAATGTTCCTGGGTGGCCTAGTTACAGTTTTGACTTAAATCGGTTTGAAAATCTATGGCAAAACATCAAAATGTCTGTCTAGCTATGATCAACAACCAACTTGACGGCGCTTGAAGAATTTTAAAAAGAATAATAAGCAAATATAGTACAATCCAGGTGTGCAAAGTTCTTAGAGACTTACCCAGAAAGACTCACAGCTGTAATCTCTGCCAAAGGTGATTCTAACATGTATTGACTCAGGTGTGTGAATACTTATGTAAATTAGATATTTCTGTTTAGCCTTTTTTTTTATGTGCAACAATTTTTTCAAACATGTTTTTGTCATTATGGGGTAATGTGTGTAGATGGGTGAGAACACAACAGGCTGTAACTCCACAAAATATGGAATAAGTCAAGGGGTATGAATACTTTCTGAAGGCACTGTATACTTACACAATAGATGTAGTATTATAATAGTAGACCGCGCTACTGTAAATAAACACTTGCAATTACGTTTACTTGTAAACAAAGTCCATCCGTCTATCCTTCTGTGTAACAACATCAGTGACTGAACTGTAAAAAACTCATCCCGGTTGGGCCTCAGTTTTAAAAGTCTCTCGGTCTCGATGGAGATGATGGCAAGGGATGAGAGTCGTCCTTGATCAGTCTGGTTTCGACTGTAGGTTTTTATCAATTTCAGCGCAGAAAATGACCTCTCAATGGAGGCTGTTGTGGCTGGTATAGTGAGGACCAGCTGCAGTAACTTTGTCGCCTCTGGGACAGTCTGTGTTAGGTCATGCTGGAACAAAAAGCTGAGGAGCTGTCCAGGTGATTTGTCTCGTACCATTTGTGAACTGTACAATCCGACAATATCAGCCTTAAGTCTTACGAAATCAAAGTACTTGGTATATTGTGACAGGCTCTCCAGTTTGCTGGTATCAAACTTTGGTGACATTATTTCAATTTCTTTGCAGTCCACTAAGCTAAGGAAATTAAGTAGGCGGCAGGTAGCTTAGTGGGTAAGAGCGTTGTGCCAGTAACCGAAAGGTCGCTGGTTCTAATCCCCGAGCCGACTAGGTGAAAAATCTGTCGATGTGCCCTTGAGCAAGGCACTTAACCCTAATTGCTCCTGTAAGTCGCTCTGGATAAGAGCGTCTGCTAAATGACTAAAATGTAAATGTAAAAGTACACCAAAGTGGTCAAACCTGTCTCTCATCTGAACATACCGAGGTAAAGTAGGTTTTATATCAGACATTCAACAGACATTCCCCGTTAGCCTATTTAAAGGTTGACAACAATTTCCATTCCTCTCTGATTACTACGAAGGATCTTTCAAGAGCTAATGTTTTTGTTAGGGACAGATAAAGTCAAGTGTTGATTTGATAGAAATAATCAAATCATATAAAAATGCATTAAAATCTTGTTCGCAATAACTTTTTAATTGATTGTCATAGAAACATAAGAACAAGTGCAAAATATTCTAAAAACATATGGGAAAGACACCCAAAGAAGAAACAGATACTATAATTGGGGAAACAGGAAGGATTGACATCAAGAAGAGGACAACAGAATGCAGAGAATATTTAAAAAATGTAATGATTTATCCTATCGTCATGGCTTCACCCTTTTATTATATAGAAAAACCTTGTCTCCTTCCTAGAAAACGTCAACCTTCTAAGTTAGTTTTAGTTCTGTAAACCATTCATCAACAGTATCTACTGAATCTCAATTGTTCAAACAGTAGGCTGCATTAAATCTGCATTAGGCTATACACTCGCATTGCTAATTTTCAAAGCTTTGTGGAAAAGGAAGTGGACACCAGTGTGACGTTTGACAATACGCATCACAGTCCACAACATTAGTTTAGGTATACAGTTGCGCGATGGGGCTGGGGAAATTTCACCCCTCTTCAATTAATTAATGTTGAATGTCAATAGTTCATTTTATAATCCACTGACAGGGCAGTTTCTCAAACATTTCAAAATGCATTTTTCAATATTTTTTATTTTCCACTAACTCAAACTGAACTGGAAGAGGTGGATGACTGGAAGAGGTGGCTGCAGCTATGGTCCATGTTGTGTCTACAACCATCTCCAGGATCCCAGTGAAGGATCCTGGCCAACCATCCCATGGCCCCCCCTTCCATTTTCCTGGTAGCCTAATGCAGAAGAAGAACAATCCATCTCCCCCTAGTGGCCAACATATAAAAAAACAGAAAAGTCCCATTAGTTCGCCGGCGGGATTTAGACATATTTAGAGGAAACGGAGGGCAGAACGGAGGAGGGCCGAACACATCCCCATTCACATCAATGGGGCTGTTGTGGAGCAGGTTGAGAGCTTGAAGTTCCTCGGTGTCCACATCGCTAAGGACCTATCATGGTCCAAACACACCAACACAGTCGTGTAGAGGGCACAACAACGCCTCTTCCCCCTCAGGAGGCTGAAAAGATTTGGTATGGGCCCTCAGATCTTCAAAAAGTTCAGCAGCAGCATCATTGAGAGCATCTTGACTGGCTGCATCACCGCTTGGTATGTCAACTGCTTGGCATCCGACATCAAGGCGCTACAGAGGGTAGTGTGTATGTCCCAGTACATCACTGGGGTCAAACTCTCTGCCATCCAGGACCTCTATACCAGGTGGTGTCAGAGGAAGGTCCTAAACATTTTCTCCAGCCACCCAAGTCATAGACTGTTCTCTCAGCTACCGCAAGGCAATTGGTACCGGACCAAAAGGCTCCTGAACAGATTCTACCCCAACGACATAAGACTGCTAAATAATTAACCAAATAGTTACCCGGACTATCTGCATTGACGTTTTACTCTTTTTGACTCTATACACACACTGGACTCAACCCAAACACTCACACATACTTACACTGACACTCCAATACATACACACACTCACTCACACATAACACGTACACACAGGCACACATTTACCACACACACTTACACATTCATAACATATGCTGCTGCTACTGTCTATTATCTATCCTGTTGCCTAGTCACTTTACCCCTACCTATATGTACATATCTACCTCAATGTCCTCGTACCCCTGCACATCGACTCGTTACTGGTTCCCCATGTATATAGCCAAGCTATCATTACTCATTGTGCATTTATTTATCTAGTTTTCTATTATTATTGTTATTTGAATGTCTTTATTGCATTCTGCATTGTTGGGAAGGGCCCATAAGTAAGCATTTCACTGTTAGTTTACCCCTGTTGTTTACGAAGCATGTGACAATTAACATTTGATTTTGATTTGATGATTATATGAAATTGTATTTTGTGCCTATCCATATGTAACATAATATTTAGTGAAAGATGTCTAGACTAGATATTGGTGGAACTACATGTTTGTGCTGGTTAAAGGCCAGGAATACGACCCTTCCATTTGAAAAGATAAATGTCTCCTCTTCCATAGTCCACAGAAAGAAATAGACAATTTGTTTTACAGCATCAGAACCTCAAAGTAACAGATTCATATAGTAGTTTAATATCTTCCATGAACAGCTATTCAAGTAAGCAGAAACAACATGAAATTCATATGAGAACATCAATTAATAAACTGTAAAAGTCCCACAAAGGCGAGTAGCAACATACCTGGCCATGACAGATGGAGAGGGGACAGGGGAGACTTCACCTCATACCGGCATGGATGAAACGATGACCTACCCCGTACTTACAGTATCTGTATATGGCTGAGCTGAGGGTTTGCATTTCGACCATCATTTGGGCACTGGGTTTCCGTTGCATGACTTAACAGATTTAATGTTTCAAACGGCACATCAGAATCATTAGTACAGCAAACATAATTCACAGTCCTCACATCAAACAAACCAAATCCCATTACAGAAACCCTGATCCAGTGCAACTTGTAGCATGTGGGATACAGCATTTTCTACTTATCCAAATTAATCTTGAATTCTGCAGCTTGTTCTGAGCGAGCTTGTGGCAGCCAAGTGGAGGTCTTCAGTGTTGAGTTGTTATTTTGGCAGTGTTGTCTCCATAAGTACCTTGAAACGAAACAGTGATCAGGGCACTGGACAGACAAGGGGACCTATACATCATGTAATTATGTATATCAATAATTGCACACCATTTTGCTCAGTAATTACACACCATTTGAAAGAGCGCAACCTGGCTCTCCATATTTTGCTGGTCTGTGACCCGCTAGCCCCGCCCCCGGTCAGAGGAGATGGGAAATGATTCAACCTCAGAGTTACACACAGGGATACTTTATTGACATACACTGGCAGACATGGAAAGTGGAATGGTAGTGGTTCTGTAACAGGAGAAAATAGAGACAATGAATATTCACATTGCAAATGAATATACCAGGACAAGAATGCACAGATACAGAACCTTACAGAACAGAGCAGAAACAAATGGCAAATAACTGTATAGAACTAAAAACTAATATTGTACTGAACAACCAGCAGTAATTTACACAAATACAATTTCCCTCCTTCAACTTACTTTACACACGGACACCATCCCACATGTCAAGGTATGTGAATGAGTCCAGTTATGTTGGGCAGGGAAGAGGTGTAGGGGCTTGATGCTCTCTCTGCAACTGCTTGAAGAAGACAGAGGGGGCGGCAGGAATTAGGGATCTGGTACCCAAGATGACTACCTGTGATTGGCTGATTCCACAGTGTGATAAGGCACCTGGCAACCTGGTTACTAGCAACCAATCAGTTTGATTAGGGCCAGAGGTGTGAAGGGCCAGTTACACATTTTTGTCTCTGAGAGAGGGCTATGAGATGGTGTGCTAAGAGTCACCGGCAGGTAATTCTGTAACACCATTTGTAAAGCCGAAACTTGTATGGCGGTAATGGCTTGTGTCAGTTCCATTGACGGTCTGGTTTGAATCATTTGGATTTAGCTTGATGTTTCTATGACAACCCAAGAGGTAAAAAATTATATTTAAATATACTTAAATCATACTTCATAACATATTTTAAGTATATTTAAAATAATCTGAAGTGGAACAATTTTAAATACATGTATTTTTTATTTATGCTTTATTACATTTACATTTTAGTCATTTAGCAGACGCTCTTATCCAGAGCGACTTACAGTTAGTGAGTGCATACATTTTTTATTTATTTTATTTTATTTCTTATTAGCATTTAAGCATATTAAATACATTAAACACTATCTAAATTGGGACACTTTTCTGTACTTAAATATATTCTTAGTATATTAGATAAAGTGTTAAACAAATATACTTTCTCATAAATTAGAAATATACAACAAATGTATTTGAATTAGAATTCCTGTATTTTCTTTACAAAAAAAGTGTATTTATAAAGTATTTCAATACACTTGTACTCATTAACCACATCAGCTATTGTAATTAGCCATGTAAAGGTTGCCTTAAATGACCAAGGCATCTTCTCAGCCAATGCTGACATGCTATTTACAAAGCAGTTGTGGCTGGAGCAGAAATTTAAAAATAACAGATTTGAGAACTGTGCACTATTTGCATGTCACACTTTAGTTGTTCACATTACCGTAATAAATTAACATTTCAATACAATTTGCAATGTGTAACTTGTAATGTGTAATTAAAAGTACAACATTATTCAGTTTAAAAATGAACATCAAAACATTTGAATAAGCTAAATATGAGGAACAATATCATATTCTAAATCAAGACTAACTGCAGAAAAGGATGCTGGGGTATATGCAAATTTTTGTGCACATGTGTTTTTTTTAAGTATACTTTAAATATATTTTGTGGACATTTAAGTTAAATATACTTTTTTGAAAGTATACTAAAGTATATTTTCTTGAAATATAAAAATATTTTTGGGGGGTTTGTATCATTTGATTTACACAACATGCCTACCACTTTGAAGATGCAAAATATTTTTTATTGTTAAACAAACAGAAAACTTGAGCGTGCATAACCATTCATCCCCCCAAAGTCAATACTTTGTAGAGCCACCTTTTGCAGCAAATACAGCTGCAAGTCTCTTGGGGTATGTCTCTATAAGCTTGGCACATCTAGCCACTGGGATTTTTGCCCATTCTTCAAGGCAAAACTGCTCCAGCTCCTTGAAGTTGGATGGATTCCGCTGGTGTACAGCAATCTTTAAGTCATACCACAGATTCTCAATTGGATTGAGGTCTGGGCTTTGACTAGGCCATTCCAATACATTTAAATGTTTCCCTTTCAACCACTCAAGTGTTGCTTTAGCAGTATGCTTAGGGTCATTGTCCTGCTGGAAGGTGAACCTCCGCCCCAGTCTCAAATCTCTGGAAGACTGAAACAGGTTTCCCTCAAGAATTTCCCTGTATTTAGCACCATCCATCATTCCTTCAATTCTGACCAGTTTCCCAGTCCCTGCTGATGAAAAACATCCCCACAGCATGATGCTGCCACCACCATGCTTCACTGTGCGGATGGTGTTCTCGGGGTGATGAGAGGTGTTGAGTTTGCACCAGACATAGCGTTTTCCTTGATGGCCAAAAAGCTCAATTTTAGTCTCATCTGACCAGAGTACCTTCTTCCATATGTTTGGGGAGTCTCCCACATGCCTTTTGGCGAACACAAAACGTGTTTTCTTCTTTTTTTCTGCCTACAACAAAATCTCTTGCATAGTTAGTTTTGTTTCAGGATGTTGCATTGAAAGTGGATAATATTGCGTTGATTCGATCACAATTCCCACAGTAAAGGGAAATGTTGATAGTGTTAACTAATGGGGAAAACTCTAGAAAGTAGAGTGAAGTTCAATCTCGTGCTTCTCAGCGAGGGCTGATATTTATTCGCAGTTTAGAGGGAACATTGGTCGTTGCATAAGTATTCAGCTCCCTGAGTCAATACATGAAAGAAACACTGTTGGCAGCGATTATAGCGGTGAGTCTTCTTGGGTTAGTCTCTAAGAGCTTTACACACCAGGATTGTGCAATGTTAGACCTTTATTCTTTTCATAATTCTTCAAGCTCTGTCAATATGTTGGTGCTCATGGCTACACAGCAATTTTCAAATCTTGCCATAGATTTTCAAGCAGATTTAAGTCAAAACTGTAACTTGGCCACTCAGAAACATTCACTGGCTTCTTGGTAAGCAACTCCAGTGTAGATTTGGCCTTGTGTTGTAGGTTACTGTCCTGCAGAAAGGTGAATTCCTCTCCCAGTGTCTGTTGTAAAGCTGACTGAAGCAGGTTTTTTCTGTAGGATTCTGCCTGTGCTTAGCTCCACAACGTTTCTTTTTATCCGGAAAAACTCCCCAGTATTTGCCGATGTCAAGTATATCCATACCATGAGGCAGCCACCACCATGCTTGAAAATAAGGCGCCAGTTACTCAGTGATGTGTTGGATTTGCCCCCCAAATAAGGCTTTGCATTTAGGCCAATACGCTTTTTTTGTAGTATTACTTTAGTGCCAAGATTAATGTTTTGGAATATTTATATTCTGTATATTTGTATTATTATTTTCCACTCTGTCATTTAAATCATTATTGTGGAGTCCCTACTATGTTGTTGATCCATCCTCAGTTTTCTCCCATCACAGCCATAGAACGCTGCAACTGTTTTACAATCACCAATGGCCTCATGGTAACATCCCTGAGGAGTTTCATTCCTGTCCTGCAGCTCTGTTCAGAAGGACGACTGTATCTTTGATTTGTCTGGGTGCTTTAATACATAATCCACAGCATAATTATTAACTTGTGTGATAACGTGGTGTTGAAGGAGTCAGGCGCAGGAGGGTAAATCACAGAAACAGGCTTTAATCCGAAAAATACAGGTTTACGCAGAATGGCGTCAAACACACTCCAGGGCACAAAACAGGTGCACTGGAAAATAAAAGGCACACGGGAAAAATACTCCTGTCGATACCAAATACAAGCACTCCACCGAGCTACTAACCTCCACAACAAACAAACACCCACAAGGACAAGGGAGCAGAGGGAACACTTATACATGGACTAATTAGGGGAATAGAACCAGGTGTGTGTGATTGACAAGACAATTGATACGATGATTGGGGCGGCAGTGGTTAGTACTCCGGTGACGACGAATGCCAAAGCCTGCCCGAGGAGGGGAGGCAGCCTCGGCGGAAGTCGTGACAACTTGACCATGCTTAAAGAGATATTCAATGTCTGATTTGATTTAGTTACTGATCACCAATCACTGCCCTTTTATGAGGCTTTCGAAAAAGCCTCCCTGGTCTTTGTAGTTGAATCTGTGCTTTAAATTCATTACTTGACTGAGGGACCTTACAGATGTTGTATGTATGGGGAACAGAGGAAGGGTTAGTCATAAAAAAATAATGTGAACCCTTATTATTTCACACAGAGTTCATGTAACATAAAGTATTCTGTGATTTGATAAGCCAATTTATACTCCATAACTAATTTAGGCTTGCCTAAACAAAGAGGCTGAATACTTACAGTGAGGGAAAAAAGTATTTGATCCCCTGTTGATTTTGTACGTTTGCCCACTGACAAAGACATGATCAGTCTATAAATTTAATGGTAGGTTTATTTGAATAGTGAGAGACAGAATAACAACAAAAAAATAAAAATAAACGCATGTCAAAAATGTTATAAATTGATTTGCATTTTAATGAGAGAAATAAGTATTTGACCCCTCTGCAAAACATGACTTAGTACTTGGTGGCAAAACCCTTGTTGGCAATCACAGAGGTCAGACGTTTCTTGTAGTTGGCCACCAGGGTTGCACACATCTCAGGAGGGATTTTGTTCCTCTCCTCTTTGCAGATCTTCTCCAAGTCATTAAGGTTTCAAGGCTGACGTTTGGCAACTCGAAACTTCAGCTCCCTCCACAGATTTTCTATGGGATTAAGGTCTGGAGACTGGCTAGGCCACTCCAGGACCTTAATGTGCTTCTTCTTGAGCCACTCCTTTGTTGCCTTGGCCGTGTGTTTTGGGTCATTGTCATGCTGGAATAACCATTCACGACCCATTTTCAATGCCCTGGCTGAGGGAAGGAGGTTCTCACCCAAGATTTGACGGTACATGGCCCCGTCCATCGTCCCTTTGATGCGGTGAAGTTGTCCTGTCCCCTTAGCAAAAAAACACCCCCAAAGCATAATGTTTCCACCTCCATGTTTGACGGTGGGGATGGTGTTCTTGGGGTCATTGGCAGCATTCCACCTCCTCCAAACACGGCGAGTTGAGTTGATGCCAAAGAGCTCCATTTTGGTCTCATCTGACCACAACACTTTCACCCAGTTCTCCTCTGAATCATTCAGATGTTCATTGGCAAACTTCAGACGGCCCTGTATATGTGCTTTCTTGAGCAGGGGGACCTTGCGGGCGCTGCAGGATTTCAGTCCTTCACGGCATAGTGTGTTACCAATTGTTTTCTTGGTGACTATGGTCCCAGCTGCCTTGAGATCATTGACAAGATCCTCCCGTGTAGTTCTGGGCTGATTCCTCACTGTTCTCATGATCATTGCAACTCCACGAGGTGAGATCTTGCATGGAGCCCCAGGCCGAGGGAGATTGACAGTTATTTTGTGTTTCTTCCATCTGCGAATAATCGCACCAACTATTGTCACCTTCTCACCAAGCTGCTTGGCGATGGTTTTGTAGCCAATTCCAGCCTTGTGTAGGTCTACAATCTTGTCCCTGACATCCTTGGAGAGCTCTTTGGTCTTGGCCATGGTGGAGAGTTTGAAATCTGATTGATTGATTGCTTCTGTGGACAGGTGTCTTTTATACAGGTAACAAGCTGAGATAAGGAGCACTCCCTTTAAGAGTGTGCTCCTAATCTCAGCTCGTTACCTATATAAAAGACACCTGGGAGCCAGAAATCTTTCTGATTGAGAGGGGGTCAAATACTTATTTCCCTCATTAAAATGCAAATCAATTTATAAAATTTTTGACATGCATTTTTCTGGATTTTTTTGTTGTTATTCTGTCTCTCACTGTTAAAAAAAACCTACCATTAAAATTATAGACTGATAATTTCTTTGTCAGTGGACAAACGTACAAAATCAGCATGGGATCAAATAAATGTTTCCCTCACTGTATGCAACGACTATATTTTAGTTATCTATTTTTTATTAATCGTATTATTTATTTTTTCTCCCACGTTGACATTACAGAGTATTTTGAGTTCATTGCTGACAACAAATGACAATTAAATTAATTTTAATCCCACTCTGAAGTAATACAAGGGGTATGAATACTTTTGCAAGGCACTCTATACTTATAATGTACTTGATCACGCACAAGCAGAGTTTAACTTTAAAAAATCTATGCTTCAACTTAAAAACAACTCCAAGTGTATTTTGAATAAATATACTAAATTACAATTAAAAAGCGTTTGAAATTGAAGTACAGTTTTAATGAGTGTGTTTAAGTTTACTGATAGTGAACATATAAACTCAGCAAAAGGACTGGTAAAAAGTGCTCTTCACTGACGAGTCGCGGTTTTGTCTCACCAGGGGTGACGGTCGGATTCGCGTTTATCGTAGAAGGAATGAGTGTTACACCGAGGCCTGTACTCTGGAGCGGGATCGATTTGGAGGTGGAGGGTCCGTCATGGTCTGGGGCGGTGTGTCACAGCATCATCGGACTGAGGTTGTTGTCATTGCAGGCAATCTCAACGCTGTGCGTTACAGGGAAGACATCCTCCTCCCTCATGTGGTACCCTTCCTGCAGGCTCATCCTGACATGACCCTCCAGCAAGACAATGCCACCAGCCATACTGCTCGTTCTGTGCGTGATTTCCTGCAAGACAGGAATGTCAGTGTTCTGCCATGGCTAGCAAAGAGCTCTCAATCCCATTGAGCACGTCTGGGACCTGTTGGATTGGAGGGTGAGGGCTAGGGCCATTCCCCCCAGAAATATCTGGGAACTTGCAGGTGCCTTGGTGGAAGAGTGGGGTAACATCTCACAGCCATAACTGGCTAATCTGGTGCAGTCCATGAGGAGGAGATGCACTGCAGTACTTAATGCAGCTGGTGGCCACACCAGATACTGACTGTTACTTTTGATTTTGACCCCCCCTTTGTTCAGAAACACATTATTCAATTTCTGTTAGTCACATGTCTGTGGAACTTGTTCAGTTAATGTCTCAGTTGAATCTTATGTTCATACAAATATTTACACATGTTAAGTTTGCTGAAAATAAACGCAGTTGACAGTGAGGACGTTTCTTTTTTTGCTGAGTTTAGTATACTTAAAGACTGAATAACAATGAATTTAAAGTACACTTTTAATAAGTGTGCTCAAGTGTAATGATATTATATGAAAAATAAATCTCTAATATTTGTATATTTAAGTATACTTTAGTATACTTGTAATATATTAAAATATAATTTTCTTTTGCATGGGAATCCATGAAAAATGTATTGAGGATAAGAGATTAAAATGCAATTTTATTTAACCTGATTATTTCTATCAAATCACCACGACTTTTGATGCAAATCAAAGGTTGTAAAAGTAAGTCAGGCATTTTTTGAATAATTAGCGCTTGTTGTTTCTATGACAATCAATACAAATGTAATTGCAAACCAGAGATTTTAAATGAATTTTTATATTAGACTATTTCAAATCAACACTTGACTTTATCTGTCTGGTCCCTAACAAAAACATTAGCTTGTGAAAGATCCTTCGTAGTAATCAGAGAGGAATGGAAATGGTTGTCAACCTTTAAATAGGCTAACGGCGAATGTCTGTTGAATGTCTGATATAAAACCTACTTTACCTCAGTCCTTGACCTGGTTCATATTGTCCAGTATGTTGTAGTAGATTCGCCCCCTCTCTACTCTGATAATCTGTTTTGCTTTCTGCCAGGCCCAGTTCATTGCATTTCTGCTCGAATCACTCACAGAAACTATACTGAACAAAAATAAACGCAAAATGCAACAATTTCAAATATTTTACTGAGTTACAGTTCATATAAGGAAATCAGTCAATTTTAATAAATTCATTAGGCCCTAAACTATGGATTTCACATGACTGGGCAGCGGTGCAGCCATGGGTGACATGCCCACCCACTTGGCAGCCAGGCCCACCCACTGGAGAGCCAGGCCCAGCCAATCAGAATTAGTTTTCCCCCACAAAAGGGCTTTATTACAGACAGAAATACTCCTCAGCACCCCCCCTCAGACGATCTGGCAGGTGAAGAAGCTGGATGTGGAGGTCCTGGGCTGGCTTGGTTACACATGGTCTGCGGTTGTGAGGCCAGTTGAACATACTGCCAAATTCTCTAAAACAACGTTGGAGGCAGCTTCTGGTAGAGAAATTAACATTCAATTCTCTGACAACAGCCCTGGTGGACATTCCTGCAGTCAGCATGCCAATTACACACTCCCTCAAAACTTGAGACATCTGTGGCATTGTGTTGTGTGACAAAACTGCACATTTTAAAGTGGCCTTATATTGTCCCCAGCACAAGGTTCACCTGTGTCATGATCATGCGGTTTAACCAGCTTCTTGATATGCCACACCTGTCAGGTGGATGGATTATCTTGGCAAAGGAGAAATGCTCACTAACAGGGATGTGAACTTTGAGTTGAGAGAAATACGCTTTTTGTGCGTATGGAAAATATATGGGATTTTTTATTTCAGCTCATGAAACATGGGACCAACACTTTACATGTTGCATTTATACTTTTGTTCAGTGCAATAAAGTATTGTCGCTGCCGTTCCAGTGCTTTTCATTTTGTTGCTGATACGGGTGAGGCAGAAACCCATATCCATCACTTTGTTCTGCAGAAGTTTAATTGAAAGATACATCATAGGCCATGAGCAAAAAGCAAACACGGTGGCGGTCTCTAAATGGGTTGCTAACAGTAAAAATAATTCAGCAAAGGCATGTAATAGTTGCCCTGTTTGATGGATGAGCTGTCATTCTCATCGTTGCCACGAAATTCCAACTGTTTATCTAGGTAGCATGTAGCATTAATTAGGTCTTTCAAAAGTTTGTATCCACCATGTGCCTTTTGTTGTTGTTTTGTTTTCGACTCCACCCCTCCATGGCCTCATCATCGGTTTTCGGTGGGGCATTCAGTGTTCCCTGCCAGGCTCCTAAATTGCTAATCGAGTGTAAACTCCTCCCATTCGGGCAACAGCCGGGGGACCGGTCATGCAAAACGAGCTCACCAATGTTCCTCCAGCTAAATTCAAGTTTTAAAAGATTAAGGCAAAACTCAATTGATGGTGGTTAACTGCAATGTCACCTTTGGAATACAGTGTTTTCATTTATTTTCACCTGAATATTTAAGGAAGGGACACATAGAAAAAGGACAAAATAGAACTGAATCCTGCTTATCAGACTTGCTTTTTAATCAGAATGACCGATCAATAACTGACATTTTCTATGTGAATTTGGTCGGATCCCCACAAAGCTACATGAACCTTTGATTCTAAACATTCATTAAATATGTTCATTAAATTCAAATATTAACACAATTTGTCGGTTTCAACATTTAAAAAATAAGCTTTTTTTTCATTTATGGACATGAAAATATGCAATCATTAACATACATATGACATGTGAAATGAATAACTATTTTAATACAGCATTGGTCTGTATGGCCGAAATTCGGAAGTTTCTGGAAAGTGATGTCAAGAGGTTCTGCTCTTTTGGTATAACAGTCATAAGGTTCTGTGTTCAAACCCCGGTTTGCTTCATTAGGATCCGCTTGGAGAGGCCGAGTGGCAAATCTGTCAATTTAGGGGACCCCTTAAGGCTCAAGAGAACCCATAAATAAAAGTTCTGTACATCCTCTTAAAAGTAAATATAGCTTCTCTAGCAAAATAATGGCTTTCAGACACATACAGCCAGATCAGCTAGACAAAGACTGAAAAGAAAATCCAAATTCATTTCCCACTGTTTAATAAGTCAGAATACAAAAACCTGACATTTCTAGACAGCTCAGAAACCCATCTGTCAAATAAACATATTTTTGGACAGCTGCGTCATTACACTCATTAAAATGACATCACTGCCGAGGTTCCTCGAGTGGGCGTTCCTTATCAAATGTATTCTGCAGCTCGGCCTGTTCATCACACAGCTATATGATGTGCAAGTTACGTCATACTACATCATACTTCCGGGGTCATGTCCTGGGTCTTTTGAATGGGCTTCAAGATTATATCATATAATTAATGAAAACACTGTCATTTAAGATATACAGTGGGTTTCAAAATGATTGAAACCCTTAATAAAGATGAGTAAAACCGACTAAATAAAACAAATCATTCAAATACTGAGCTATAGGTAACTGCCAAAATAATAGAAACACTTGAGTAAATGAGGGATACAAAGTATATTGAAAGCAGGCGCTTCCACACAGGTGTGGTTCCTGAGTTAATTAAACAATTAACATCTCATCATGCTTCGGTTCATGTATAAAAATGCTGGGCAGGCCATTATTTGGCTACCATAGCTATGCAACATAGGATGACAATGCCCCCATCCACAGGGAACGAGTGGTTTGATGAGCATGAAAATGATGTAAGCCATATTCCATGGCCATCTCAGTCACCAGATCTCAACCCAATTGAACACTTATGAGAGAAACTGTGAACTTGAGACAGCATTTTTCTACCACCATAGCCGTGGGAAGTAGGGGTATTGAGGGTGCTGCAGCAACCACATCAGATCTTTTCACATCAGATCTATTTTAGAGCTGATCTGATAGGTCAAAACACCAATATTATTTTTTTTTAGTTCTCAATTTGGCTGCCTGTGTGAACGCAGCCTTAGACAAGCAGCCCAATTCTGAACCTTTTTTCATTAATTGGTCTTTTGACCAATCAGACCATCTCTGAAAAATGCCTGTTTAAATGCAGCCAAAACGTAGCCACGGTGACATCCCTGAGCAGTTTCTATTTTCTCCTGCAGCTCAGTTAGGATGGATAGCCAGATCCTCACAGCATGGCCGTGGGATGATGTTTTGGGTTGGTGGTGCGTATCAGGGAATTCTGCAGCACACCTACTTTCCGCGGCTAAGCCTCACAGTGCCAGGGTGACCTGATACACAAATCCACAGATTCATTACCGTACTTGACCATACTTAAAGGAATATTCAGTTTCTTTGATTTTTTTGAAACCTCCCCTAATCTGTGTAAATTGGAAATGTATATTTTACAGCCAAGACAACATGGACAAGCCCAGTGCTGTATTTGATCTCAGAATGTTCAGTACATTTATTTCAATCATAGTAAACATCTAAAAATGACATCACATTTGTCTACATTTCTGATATACAAGTTAAAATAAATCCTTCAAACTAACGTTTAAGACCTTGGAATGAGCTTTCTGAAAGCATTACCATCTTACATATAAAGCTATAAACAACATAGTCTGTGTAGATGGCAGGGGGAAGTCTTTTCAAATACTTTATTATTCCTTCATCTTACAAATGTTGTGCATGTTCAATGAAAAGATAGTGCCTATTTCATTTAGTGCTAACAAGAGTTCATGACACAAAACAAATAGTGCTTCCATTATTGGGTTTGTTCACTTACTTAGGCTTTTGTTTATTGACCCAGACAGATTTAAATACATAGTTGGGTATTTAGTTCGTTTCAGCAACCTCTGGCTAGCATTTAGCATTTCCAAAAATCCACTGCTTTTCCTAGGCAAAGCATTATTCAACCAAAATGATTTAACCAAAACTCATCCAATCTAATCACTGTTCCTAATTGCTCTACCAAACATGACCTAACTGAGAGTATTGCTAACAGTGATTTGATTGGAGGAGGATGGAATTAGGTAGAAGCTGCATTTAAGCAAATTCTTATGAAAAAAAGTGGATGTCTGAAGTAGCATAAAGGTTTTCAGGGCTTTCTCGTAAAAAATAGGTAGTAGCGTCAGTATAAATTCAATAGAGAATCTATTTTTGTTGTATATACGGCTTAAAAAAACAAATATATTATCTGATATTATATACAAATATTATATTATTACATAAATATATAATACTCCTAAAGGTGTATGATGCGAAAAAGTGTACTGGCACATAGCACTTCATGTCTAGTAAAGGAATAAAATACCTTGAGATTGTAAATAAAAAAGAAATGCTTGTTTATGTGCGATTGGCCGGTGAGGAAGAACAAATGTTATTTTGGATTATGCTAAGGAAAGAGTATTAATTTGTTTTCTGCATTTCTTATTCAGAAATGAATAACAGATCACTTATAAAGAGTAGGAGAGCTGATCTAAAAGGAAAAACTGATCCTAGATCAGTAGACCTACTCAGAGACTCGTTCTGAATACAGGCCCAGCTCTATTGCACATGGCTGTTATGTTTCATATCATCCTGTCCTCTGTTTGTTATTTGTGTAGTAGGCCTACTGCGTAGCCTATGATTTTTCAACCACTCCAAACAAGAAGTGGCGCAGTGGTCTAAGGCACTGCATCGCAGTGCTAACTGTGCCACTAGAGATCCTGGTTCGAATCCAGGCTCTGTCGCAGCCGGCCGCGACCGGGAGACTCATGGGCGGCGCACAATTGGCCCAGCGTCGTCCAGGGTAGGGGAGGGAATGGCCGGCAGGGATGTAGCTCAGTTGATAGAGCATGGCGTTTGCAACGCCAGGGTTGTGGGTTCGATTTCCACGGGGGGCCAGTATAAAAAAATATGTATTCACTAACTGTAAGTCGCTCTGGATAAGAGCGTCTGCTAAATGACTAAAATGTAAAAATGTAAATGTAATTCATAGTGATAAAATGTTGCGGAGTGCACCTACAGTATAAAAACGGTTTGGGTTGATCAACAACAGCCTAGGGAAGTGTAAAAATCATATAACTGTGTAATTTTGGTGAAACTAACCCTGAACAATGCTGCAGTAGATGTGTACCAACCAAGACAGTTTTATTTAAGACAACAATAATTACATAAAGAAAATAGCCTAATCAATTCCTTTCTTTGCATTAGTAGTGCTTAATTATTTATTTTTTATATCGTTAGTGTAACTGAGTGCATGGACAGTCTACTATGAGCCCGAATGCAGGATACATAAATTATATTCATAATAAACAATTAAAATCAATTAAATTCAATGAGTTATTGCTCAGAGGCATGTATAGGCCAATGTGCAGCTAGCCATGTTCTAAATGAGGTAGGCCTAATTGCAGTCATAACAACAATCCCTTTGCTACACACTAGATAGAAACCCTGGGAGTGTGGCACCATCATTGTACTAGTTGGTACATAGGATAAAACATTGACACGACAGCTTTCAAGAGCAACCAATCCATTTGCACCACAGATCTCCCAAAATCACTGGCCAGCTTCAATGCTACAAAATTAGCAAAATGGGATTAACACTAATAGCTCAATGAGCATGGTCCCAAAAACCGATGGGCTGGGCCAGAGCTAGAACACACGTGGGTAAAGCAGCGTTTTGAAAATGTGTCATTAGCTTTGATATTCTGATCGGTTAGAGATGATCCAATCACTGACAATTTTGTTTTTTTACAACACTCCTCATTTTGACGTCACCACAAACGACTTCAAAGACGGCAGTCTCAGACTGAAGTATGCAGCGAACGATAAAGCAGTGGAATAATTCCATTTGAGTCGTCAGGCAAAATATCGGTACCATTGACTTACATTGGATTTGTGCCAAAAATGCTCTAAAGTTAGCATTTGGAAACAGTGGCCAGGTAAACAAAACTAAAGCATGGATAGCTGTCAAACCTTGTCCATAGACTGATTACAGGTTAAGGAAACCGATGTCATTTTGTAATTAGGGCGAACTATCCCTTTAAGTTAAATGGAGCATTGTGTGAGACCGCTTTCTTATGCTTCTCTTATGAGAGTTTTGAGCAATGTCTGGCATTTTCCATGCACCAGTATCACAGATAGAACAATGAGACAGATATTTCACCGGATGCATAAATGTGATGCATCCGCTTGGCGTTTTCACTCACTACCAAATATGGTAGTGAGAGGAAGCCCAGGGCCGGCAGTGGGAGAAGATGGAACAAGATGGATTTTGGCCAACATTCTGCACATTTTCTAATCGATGAAACATTTGATCTCAATACAGTTTTCTGTTCCCAAAACTAGAATCTGTTACGAACAGAGTGGACAAAGTTTTTTTAACTTTTACCCTTTGCCAAAGTTTTAAAAAATTGTGTTGTTTAGAAGGAGTGCAAAGCGAATTGAGTTATTGCACATGCGCACTTCACAGAGTAGGCGTTCCCTAACGGAAATATGCAAATGCATGCTAGAACGCGCCAATAGGATCTCGCTAGCTCATGCTTGGCTCTGCCCACCTCCTCAGTGTTTCCTCTAAGATGTTTTTCAGAAGCTGTGGCAAAGTTAGCGGGTAGTGGCCGTGGCCAATGGCATGGTTTTAGAGGCCCTCCTATTGGCCACAGAGACAACATTTAGCTTTTTTAAAGCAAACTTTCACCAATTCTACACATTTTGCCATGGGGCAGAGAGATCATTTTACAGTTTTAAAGCTATTTTCCTGCAATTCTACACATTTTGCCATGGGGCTGAGAGAACATTTGCAGTTTTAAAGCTAATTTCCTGCAATTATACACATTTTTATAAACATTTGTTCTTATGCTATCTGAGTGACTCAAATATTATAACAATTTTAGATTCTCCCTGACTGTCTAGTTATAATTTTGGTGATTGTTAGTTCTCAAAGATGATCTTATTAAAAAATACATTGTGTACAAAACATTAGGAATCCCTTCCTAATATTGAGTTGCACCCCCTTTTGCCCTCAAAACATCCTCAATTCATCGGGGCATGGACTCTACAAGGTGTCGAAAGCGTTCCACACGGATGTTGACCCCAATGCTCACCACAGTTGTGTCAAGTTGGCTGAATGTCCTTCGGGTGGTGGACCATTCTCGATACACACGGGAAACTGTTGAGCGTGAAAGACCCAGCAGCGTTGCAGTTCTTGACACACTCAAACCGGTGCACCTGGCACCTACTACCATATCCCGTTCAAAGGCACTTACATATTTTGCCTTGCCTATTTACCCTCTGAATGGCACACATACACAATACATGTCGCAATTGTCTCAAGGTTTACAACTCCTTCTTTAACCTGTCACCTCCCGTTCATATACACTGATTGGATTTAACAAGTGATATCAATAAGGGATCATAGCTTTCACCTGGATTCACCTGGTCAGTCTATGTCATGGAAAGAACATGTTTTGTACAATCAGTGTATATTGCTCAATTATCTTTTCTACATACTTCTTATCTCGTTTTAGTCGTTTAAGTTTACACTGAAAATGTTTTAGCATCCCGAAAATAATAATAATATTCTAGTATTTTTTTTATTAAATTTTTTTGCAGTGGTGCACCGCTGCTAAATGCATATAGGGGAAACACTGATTTAACTTCAAGGCAAACCAGCAGACATACAGATACCAATGTAAAAATATAGCATCAGTCTCTGTGTGACACATTATGCTGGCTTAATTTCCCTATAAAATACAAATTTGCAAATCTTTTAAAAGGATAATTCAAGATTTTGGCAATTAAACCTTTTTCTACTTACCCATATTCAGATGAACTCATAGATACCATTTTTATGTCTCTGCATGCAGTTTGAAGGAAGTTTAAGGTCGTTTCTGGAGTTAGCAATAGCTCCAGAAATTACCTTCAACTTCCTTCAAACTGCATGCAGAGCAGAGGATGTGAGTGGAGCGAGTAGCGGAGCGTGCGTAATTTCGCAGGAGCATATTGTAAAAATGCTCAGGCACCGCTCAGCCACAAGCTCTGTGCATGCTCTGCCCAGCATTTATTTCCTTTATCACTGTTCTTTTAATTAGACATATTCGGTTGTATTTATTTAGCCTATCCCACCACTAATGAGCAGAGATGTTGATATGAGTCAACCAAGAAATAGGTCACACAACCTGTGTAATTGATAGCAAGACAACGAATGAGCACATGTAGTAGCACCGGAGACATTTATATTTTTATATAGACTATTATTTAAAAAATAAGAGGAGTGTAAGTTTGGAACAGTGCTAAAGAAAGTTGTCTATCAACTGTAAAATGTGAGCACAACAGAGCCACAGTTACAACTGAAGAATCTGATCATCAATTGACTAGAGAAAAAGCAAGTATTTTTTTTACACAGCAGCCGCATATCATCAGGTAGGTCCTTGTTTAATAGCCTGCCCTACGACATGTTGTTGAAATGTTGAAGCTTCTTACGATAGCCTACTTCAAAACCAAGTGGTACCTAGTTACAAAAGTAGATGGGGTGTTTGTTAAATAATCTTTCTTTGATCTTTATTTTTGTGGAGTGTGGAAAGGACATTGAGCGCTGGTGCGGTGCGCAAAGACCACAACTCTGCTCACATACTCTGATGCAGAGACATAAAAATGGTATCCATGAGTTCATCTGATTCTGGGTTTTAAAAATAAGGGCTTAATTGCCAAAATCTTGAACTATCACTTTAAGAAAAAAAACAATTGTGTGACAAACTTGTCATTCTTGTGCAAATAAAATGGATGACTAAGTCAAACATATGCATGCAGAACAAGGTATTGTTAAGGTAGCCTACTCCACACTAAGACAAAGGAATGACACACTAGTGCATTCATTGTCTTAATAAGAAGTATAGGACAAGACACCGCCAAACACTTCTGATCAACCTTTCACACATTGTAATATTTGTTTGTTCTAAGGTTGGCATTTGTGGTATGTGAGGCAAGATTTGTATTTTTGCTCCAGGAGGTGCCAATGCAAACCGCTATGGGAAATTGATTTATTTTGTATTTTATCTGAAATAATGACTTGCATTCATCAGGGAAGGGTTCTCAAGGGTTCTACTATAGCAATAAATACATTGTAACTTATTTTACAAGGTGAAAAAGTATTTAAATACAGGTCACCTATAGTTGTTTTACCTTTAAATAAATTGAGTTTGCTATTCAGTGAAAAAGCAATTATTTTTACTCAAAATATTAGATCATTAAAAAGGAAACATTAAAACATGGCCCAACTTTACCAAAAAAGTGAAGGCCCACTATTGAAAGAGCAATGCAACTATTTATTCATTTAAGCTTGCTGTTGTTTATGATAGCACTTAAAGCAATCTCTCTGGCCTAATATTTTTTTAATTTTTTTATTTTACCTTTATTTAACTAGGCAAGTCAGTTAAGAACAAATTCTTATTTACAATGACGGCCTACACCGGCCAAACCCGGACGACGCTGGGCCAATTGTGCGCCGCCCTATGGGACTCCCAATAACGGCCGGTTATGATACAGCCTGGAATCAAACCAGGGGGTCTGTAGTGACGCCTCAAGCACTGAGATGCAGTGCCTCAGACCGCTGCGCCACTCGGGATACTGTACACTTATCCAAACTACATTTGGACAATTAATTTATAATTAAAGGCACATGCTTTTTATTAGAATTACTGGAGACTGAAAACACAATTGTAACAAAAGTATTTGAACAAATGTATGGCCATCAGAGGGCAGATATTAAAAGGGAGTTAAAAAGTTAAATAAATTATTTTAATTTCATAGCTACATACATGTATGCCTGAGTTCAACAGCACTTTGCACGAAGGTGGTCAAATATGGCAAAAACTATATAGTAAGAAAAAGCTAGCTCCAAATTATGTTTTTGTAAGCATTTTCTTCAGGGAGTATATTTTTAATTGAGCTTCCTCAAATGACCTGCTATGATTTATAACATGATAATATGACAGCATGTAGGCTACAATTAAGACTTCAGAATGGATAGCCACAGGGAAAACCAACAGAACAATATTTGATTTCAATAATTTCCGTGCCATCGAGTAGCCGTGCAGCTTTTAAAATAGCGGAGACTCCCTTTGGCGCATGAAAATGTGTACATAAACCACTTTTTGCATTTATTTGTAAATACCCTGTGTAATTAAATAGCTGTGCAGAGACTTTTGAATATGTGCTAGAGGATGGGAAATACATGCATCCAAAATGACACCAAGCATTACATATATTATGAGGACAGTCACTAAGGTGAGGATGTTTGTAAAACATTCTTACATCTTAAAACCAAAGTTTAGCCTACTGTCTGTATTCAATGTTTTAAATGTGTTAAATTGAACGCAGTATAGGTGTCACATAAGTTCAGTGATGCAGGCTCTATAATTTTTTGTTTTAAAGGATAAGGTAACTTTTTTTTAACCAAATCTGTATTTTGGATATAAATGACATGTTATAGAAGTGCCATGACACTTCTTTTTGCGATTTCACTTGGTTTTGAGAAACGTACGCCACCAGCGATATAATTCCTCGAGCTCATTCAGCAATTGCAGGGGCATGAGAAAACATGAACAAAGGCTCCCACACCTAACAACTTTTATTTATTTATTTTATTATATGAACAAGAAATATTCCACTTTATTTGGAACGGCAAGCCAGACTAAATTAAACGGGCCTATTTATATAATGAATATGAATTCGGAGGGCAGAAATGACAAAATATTAAAGCATTGGACCTCTCACTAAAGGCTTCAGTCATACAAAAACTATACTTAAATCCGAACTAGTACTCTAACAGATTAGTACGAATGGCTCACCCAGTGTTCAAGAATGGCCTTTTTCCCTTCATTCACATTACAACCTCTCACTTTCGGTAATTTGAAAATGAAATCATATCCAAAATGTCTCTATTTTTAAAGCAAGCAATAGAAAGCTGGTTGAAATTTCAGTTTAATCCACCAGAAAAGACAGAACAAATATTAGAACAAATATTATGGTTAAACTCAAATATACTTATTGAAAAATAAATATATAATTTTGTAAAAAATATTTAAAATGGTATAATCTTTGTAAAATATATCATAAATAGGACTGGTGATGTCACACATGTAGTTAACTAAAATATATGGGAATGTGTGCTCTATCCAAAATTACAACCAACTGATTGCAGCATTACCGCAAAAATGGTGGAGGCAAGTGGTAAGGGGAGAAAGTAAGAAACTTGTCTGTCAGCCCTGCATTAAAGACCAAAATTGGCTAAAGAAAATTGTGATAAATAAAAAAGTACATCAGTTTAATTTTGGACCAAAAAATTGACAGCTGCGCCATACAGGTTGCAAAATAGTTTGGAGGAGATTTTCGATGTACCGATTCCATGGCACATGGTCTATGAACTGGTACACAAAACGACACCGGATTGAAAACGTAGAGTTTTTCAATGAAAAATATTTTTGCAACCAATATAATGTTATATATATCAGGGATACAAAAATCCCAGCTTTGCAGATTTTACTGCGAAGAGACAGAATCATTAGATCACTTGTTTTGGTACTGCCCATATGTAGCTTGTTTTTGGTCGCAGGTTCAGGAATGGCTGAAAAATTGCAACATTTACTTGGAGCTAACTCTGCAAATAGCACTGCTGGGTGTTTGAACAGTCATAGTCAATCGATCAATAATATAATAATACTCTTTGCAAAGGTGTTTATCTTTTATTTACAATCTGTAGAAACTATGAGAATAGAAAGGTTCAGAACTTTTGTGAAACATCACAGCACAGTGGAAAAATATATGGCAGCTAGAAATCAAAACTGGATGGTCTTCAGAGAGATGGGAGGTGTTGAAGGTAGCTGAAGGCTGGGACTAAAAACAAGCAAAAGATAACTAATATAAAATATATTGTCCATGAAATTGATGTAGTATGTATAAGCTGGAAGTGGAAGCTTAAGTATTGTTGTCCATTACTTTACTCCAATTAGAGGATGGTTGGTAGGATTAGGGGAAAATAATAAAGAAGGGAAAAATATTTGTACAAATATTTTAAATAACATATATATTTACCAAAATAAATATATGGGGGATTGGAAATGATGCAGACAATTACATTGATAGAAGCCACAATATATCTGCAATATTAAAACTGATCTCAAATACGCCCTGAAACGGCAACACTCTCAGTATAGTGACTTTATGCGCAACATTACATTCTCGAGCTATACTTCTCTGTGTAGCCCGCACATGGAAAACTATAGCTCGAGTCACACAACACAGAATATAACGTTGCAGATAATGTTTGGAATGACAACATTTTATGTGTACAACATCTAAAGACCTGCATCACTATACTGAGAGCGTTGTCGTTTCTAAAAGGACGTATTTGGGTGTTTTTAGAGCCTTTGTTAATGTTTTATCATGCCCCTACAACTGCTGAACAAACATGAGGAAGTATATCGCTGGTGGGGTACGTTTCTCAAAACCAAATTAAATCACACAAAAAAGGTGTCTCTGCACTTTTTTAACATGCCATTTACATCCAAAATACAGATTTGGTTAAAAAAAAGGTTAACTTGTCCTTTAATACCTTTATTCATGTATGTAGTAATATAACCTGCCCAGTAGATGACAAGGTTTACGCATATTCAAAGCACCGATAATCTAGATTCTGTGACCTTGACATTTTTATATGTAGATCAGAATGGGCCTATCCTACCTATTTCAGAAAAACTGGCCAAACAAAAATTGGTCGGATTTATATGATCCTGGATTGCAAAATAAGGGATTACAGAATCCGTATAATTCTGATCAAGATTAAATGTTTTGAAAAACCGGGTCCAGAAGATACAATATTGAGCTTGCTTCATTGGAAAAGCTGTGAGAAAAAATACATTTTGTCAATTTGTATGATTTAATTTTATATATGTTAGGCATTCAAACATTTTAATTAGCTCAATTTCCCTTGAGGACATTTTAAGTCCAGGATAAACCATATTAAAAAGTATGGTGCCTATAAAGACACTCAAGTGCCTTCGCACTTAAAATTGGGGTTCTGTGGGTACTTTTACATTTAGTGTCTGTTTTGGCAAGTAATAAGTACTACCATAAGTTTACTCAACAACAATAGGGGTCTCGCTCTTTTGAACTGTGCAACATAACTCATTTCTTTTTAGATGCTCCACCTTCTACCCTGCTCTGCAGGTACTTATCCAGCTCTGCCTGTCTCTTCACAGCTTCTTGCGAGATCTTGGGAGCACCAGGGAAGCACACCAGCACCACACTCATGTTGTCCCGGCTTCCCTGTTCAGAGAGGGGAGTTAAGCAGAGAGGAAATGCAAGTTATGCATTTTGCAATAAAACATACTTTTGTAAAAACTCTGATGTGATGCTCATTTGCGTGGATTTACATGGACATACTGTATGTTGCATGAACAAAATCATAGACGTATCTTGAATGCCTTTAATTTACCCTTCACCAAGCCCTGGCCCAGAATTTTGGCCAACCAATCGCAGCGCTCTAATGGATAGCAACTGTCGTCGAGTCTGACACCTTGGACAAGGTCACGTTTGAATCGCATGAAAGCCAGTGAGGGCTATGGCAAAAAAGGCATTTTCTTCAAAACATGTATGTTTAAATGGCTAAATAATTGAACAGTGCACCAGGAGTACTTGCTACAGTGATTCCTGAAATGCAGAGCCTGTTGGAGAACTTTTCGAATCCGAAATTGTACATTTGTTACATTGTTTGCTAGCTCAGCTGGTTAGCTGGTCTCATTGACCACCAAACGTTGATACGCTAGCTAGCCACTTAATATAACTTGTTTTCTCCAAATGTTAGCTAGCTAAGTTAGCAATGTTATGAATACATCTCCCATCGGCATCAGAATACGATTTGAGAGCACTAGTTAGCTCCAAAAGTGGTTATAGCTTTCAATGCATGCTGACAGGGAATTAAGAGCCATTCAGTGGCTAGTTACACTACAAACATAATTTTACCAAGTTCCCGTGAAGCAATTTTAATGACAGTCCACCACATAATACCCAAGAGTTTCCTGATTAGCAAGGGTTAGTTTGCGTTTAATTTAATTGTGTATTAGAAACACAGTTTGAGATCATTGCGAGGGGATTTCACCAGTGCTTGAATGGGGAATTGGGCTTCCCGGGAAAATGTTGTCCGAGGTTGCAACAGTAACCAAGGGGGGCGGGCCTTAGCGAAAGGTCAATTAAGAACTCCAGATTGTAATAAATTCAAGGCATATATTAAATATACAGCACATCAAATGTTCTAACAGATCATTCAAAACTTTAGTCAAACACCAAGACAATGATTTTAAATTGGATTTGTGTGGGGAGGAATACACATTTAAATGAGAAAGGTCATAGAATTGGGATTGAAAGCGGGGTTAACACCCCTACTCTTGCGACAAGTGCCATGGGATCTTTAGTGAAGAGTGCCGCCTGCGGGCTCTCCAACACTACTTCCAACAGCATTGGGTCTCCCGTCCTAGGATTGACAAGGCCCAACGCTGCTTAGCTTCAGAGCCAAGACAGCAGTGGGATGCAGGGTGGTATGGCTGCTGGACATCCAATTTGATATCTGATATAAAGTCTTTAAATTGAAGCTGGCTAACACTTGAATTTATCTTGATCTGTGCTTGACTGTCTGGCTGATTTACAATCATTATTTAACTGAGCCATTTACACTGAACAAAAATATAAACGCAACATGTAAAGTGTTGGTCCCATGTTTCATGAGCTGAAATAAAAGATCCCAGAAATATTCCATATGCACAAAAAAACGTATTTCTCTCCAATGTTGAGCACAAATGTGTTTACATCTCTGTTAGTGAGCATTTCTCCTTTGCCAAGATAATCCATCCACCTGACAGGTGTGGCATATCAAGAAGCTGATTAAACAGCATGCTCATTACACAGGTGCACCTTGTGCTGGGGCAAAAAAAGGCCACTCTAAAATGTGCAGTTTTGTCACACAACACAATGCCACAGATGTCTCAAGTTTTGAGGGAGTGTGCAATTGACATGGTGACTGCAGGAATGTCCACCAGAGCTGTTCCCAGAGAATTGAATGTTAATTTCTCTACCATAAGCCACCTCCAACATTGTTTCAGAGAATTTAGCAGTACGTCCAACCGTCCTCACAACCGCAGACCAGGTGTATGGCGTTGTGTGGGTGAGCGGTTTGCTGATGTCAATGTTGTGAACAGAGTGCCCCATGGTGGCAGTGAGGTTATGGTATAGGCAGGCATAAGCTACGGACAACGAACAAAATAGCATTTTATCAATGGCAATTTGAATGCACAGATACCGTGATGAGATCCTGAGGCCCATTGTGAGGACAATTTAATTTTTTAAGGTATCTGTGACCAACAGATGCATATCTGTATTCCCAGTCATGTGAAATCCATAGATAAGGGCCTAATGAATATATTTCAATTGACTGATTTCCTTATATGAACTGTAACTCAGTCAAATCTTTGAAATTGTTGCATGTCACGTTTATATTTTTGTTCAGTATACTAAAAAACAATACAGTCTGCAGCAAATCACATAGCAGTTTTGTAGTTGAGTCACTAAACCTCGAGTCGAGTCCCAAGTCCAAGTCGAGTCACGAGTCCCTATGGCTAAGTCCGAGTCCAAGTCCAAGTCACCAATGGTCGAGTCATGAGTCCAGTCACGAGTCCAGTTAAGAGTCCCTGTTGGCTGAAGTCCAGTCCCAGTGCTCGAGTCCTGGTCCAAGTGCTCAAGTCTGAGTGACTGGGTCTGAGTTTTGAAGTTCGATGTGGTTCCGGTCTCTTCTATTCTTTCTGTTACATATTTGACATCTGTTGAAAAACTTTTGAAAGCAAAACTAATGATTTGGGGTTCTTTAGACATATTTGGTATTTTGGTTACTGTTGTTTTATTGCTCACTCATACTGCCGGCTCACTGGCTCGATGCTCGTCTGGTGCTAGATTTGCGCCTCTATTGATTTGGCTCGGATTTGGTAGAAGAAATCTGCCCAGAACTTACTAGTATCTGGCTGGCAGGAAGATTTTCATGAAAGCATTGAAGTAAGGCAAATATTTTCCTCCTGTTGGCCAATGGTCATAATTGCCTGCAATATGCAATAGTTTATAAAACAAATAAGTCCTTCATACACAGGCTCACGCACATTTTATTTTAAAATAATGTTCAATAGTTATGTCAAATCAGTAATGATGTTTTGAAGGGATGAATGGTCTCATTTACCAGATTACTATTTACAATAATTCTAACATGCTATCAGCTACTTTTTGTAATCGGCCACTGATATTTGAGTATGTTTTTTAATGCAGAGGGAAAACTAACAGGAGACTTGTCAGAAACTGGCTATGGGATGCAGGTGCCAAATTGGGAGGGTAGAGCGAGACAACAAATTCAAAGACAGCCTACTTTTCTATACTCAAGGGGAGAAAGAGAAAAATAGACTGTTGTTTTACTATTAAACTCAATACTATTGTTTCAATTTCGTTAAAAAAAAATGTTTCTTAACCAGGCAAAGGTAAATAGTAGTAGGCTGGTGACTGGTGGTTTCGGGGAAGCAAAAGAGGCGCTTGCGTAATGTGTAGCCTTTGATCGAAGGCGGAGCGGAGACTGCCAGTCTGCAAACACACATTGATTGCTTGCCCCCAGCTCACCAGCTGATGTAGGCTGTGTGTGCCGGGTCCTTCCCACTGCTAGAGAACAGAACCCTCACTGCACCCAGTGGTGCTAATATTCTGCTTATCATAGTAGCCTATCCAGTCCAAGAGCAAATACAAGTGACATGAAGTCAGGAAAATCCTGGGAAAATCCTGGACTCGAGTACTACAACACTGGCACATAGTGTTCCATCTCTGTTCATCTGGGAAATATGCTGTAGTAGCCAATTCAACAGCAAAGCACACTTAAGTAGCCTATTCAGATCTCCCCTCCATTGTAAAATCTTATCTAGCTGACCTTACCTTGTATAAACATGTGTCAACAATCTCATTGCACACTCTCTCCAAGTCCTCTGTCACCTCTAGACGTAAACGCACAAAGTCACATAGCTCCTCATTGGCCATCACGTCCCAGATGCCATCACACGCCAACACAACAAACTCGTCCTCCGCCTCAGATCTTTCAATCTCATACACTTCTGGCTCAGGCGACACTAGCTGCTCTGTGGGGCCCTTGCCATGCACACATTTATAGTCAAAGTCACCAAGGGCCCGTGACACAGCTAGCGAGCCATTAACACGTTGAATCATGACAGAGCCACCGGCATTCTGGATGCGCTCCTTTTCCAGTGGATTGCTGGGCTTGTGATCCAGCGTAAAGAAATGGAGCCGACCTCGCCTGCTGAGAAGGGCCCGCGAGTCGCCACAATTGATGAAGTACATGTGGCGAGGTGAGATCATGACTCCCACTGCAGTAGAGCCGCTGCGGTCCGCACCATGCTTACGCTCCGAGATGGCTCGCATCTGCTCATCAATATGCAGGAAGCCAGTGCGAATGCCACTCTTCACGCTCTCCACAGATGGCTCGTGTCCATGCCTGTCCAGAATTACCCTGCCCTCCTCTTCTCCACCTCCTGGTCCTGCACCCCCACCCCTGAAATCTGGGTTGCTGATGATGTGCTCTAGCAAGTGCTCGCAGCAGTAGCGGGCCACCTGAGAGCCAGCATGGCCGTCATACACGGCAAAAAAGGACCAGGGGTTGAGGCCATGGGGCAGGCCAATGACAGCTGTGTGTGTATCCTCCATCTCTACCCGCCAGCCCTGCATGCTGCTCAGGCCGTAGCGTAGGCCGTTTCCTTCTCCGTGGGCATTGAACTTCTCCATCTTTGGCTTGTCCAAAAATGCCCCCATTTCTATTTTGGGGTAGCTTTATCCTATAAAACGACAACAAGAGAAATGTGCCAATCAATGAAGTTGCCTTTGCAGCACAATCAAAAACATGTAAGTGATCATGTTTCTTCCAAAAACTGTCTAGGCCAGAGGACAGATTTACTTTTGTGGTAGCACAAACTTAATTTCTTCTTTGCCTAAAGGGCAATTACTGCTGAGCTACAACTTGACAGAAAACATCTGTCTAACAATTAACATGCAGTAAACTAAAGCAATAGTTTTAATTTGTGCGCAATGTTAATGCACAGCACAATCACATTCTTGTCTTATTACTGACAGCGTTCTGTAAATCAGACATTCAATTTAACAGTCATTCAACGTTCACGGTAGTCTGATTAAACAGGCTGTAATACACAATTAATTGGTACAGTATATACAGCCTGAAATGAATGCCTGCAAAATCGTATAAATGTTCCTTACAAGCCAGAATGTTGGATACAATTACATTTAAACGTACTCTTCCGGTTGTCTTTGAGGTTTGTCCTTCAGCTGCCCGAAATTTGAGACAAAATATTTACAGGAAAGTATTGTTTACCTGACTTTTTAGAGAGCCAGTTGGTTATATGGTTCAGTTCAGCACCAAGGTTAGTTTTATATTGGATATTCGTTTTCCTCTCGTCAATAGCTATTGAACCAAGCATGCCATGACAATAAAATGTGTATATTCTGAATCAGGGAAGGGTGGAGAACAATCAACACTATGTTTGTGTGTGAATCTTTCTTTTTTATTCAGATTTCAATCTTCATATTTTCTTTTTTTTCTTTAAAAAAGTGTGGATTGTTCTCCATCCTTCCCTGATTCAGAATATACGATTTTTATTGTCATGGCATGCATGGTTCAATAGCTATAGACAGATTAGCTGACAACATCACAAAAATGATGTGAGCGCTGCCAAGGGGCAGAAGTCAGCGTGTTGTGATTCTGGATGGCCAGATTGCTAGCAAGAATGACAAGAAACTGCCATGTGGGGAATCGTAAGTGGCTTGTTTAATCTTGTTATTGATACCATGTCTTGTTTTGAGTTGTTTTGACTGATTTCAGGTCAATGCTAATATGGCTAAAATTCGCTAGCTAGCTAACCAAAAACTGTAACGACGTACACTACATGACCAAAAGTATGTGGACACCTGCTCGTCGAACATCTCATTTCAAAATCATGGGCATTAATATGGAGTTGGTCCCCCTTGTGCTGCTATAACAGCCTCCACTCTTCTGGGAAGGCTTTCCACTAGATGTTGGAACATTGTTGCAGGGATTTGCTTCCATTCAGCAACAAGAGCATCAGTGAGGTTGGGCACTGATGTTGGGCGATTAGGCCTGGCTCGCAGTCGGCCTTCCAATTCATCCCAAAGGTGTTCGGTGGGGTTGAGGTCAGGGCACTGTGCAGGCCAGTCAAGTTCTTCCACACCGATCTCGACAAACCATTTCTGTATGGACCTCACTTTGTGCATGGGGGCATTGTCATGCTTAAACAGGAAAGGGCCTTCCACAAACTGTTCCACAAAGTTGGAAGTACAGAGTCGTCTAGAATGTCATTGTATGCTGTAGCATTAAGATTTCCCTTCACTGGAACTAAGGGGCATAGAGGGAACCATGAAAAACAGCTCCAGACCATTATTCCTCCTCCACCAAACTTTACAGTTGGCACTATGCTTTGGGGCAGGTAGCGTTCTCCTGGCATCCACCAAACCCAGATTCGTCCGTTGGACTGCCAGATGGTGAAGCATGATTCATCACTCCAGAGAACGTGTTTCCACTGCTCCAGAGTCCAATGGCAGCGACCTTTACACCACTCCAGCCAACGCTTGGCATTGCGCATGGTGATCTTCGGCTTGTGTGCGGTTGCTCGGCCATGGAAACCCATTTCATGAAGCTCCCAACTAACAGTTCTTGTGCCGACATTGCTTCCAGAGGCAGTTTGGAACTCCATAGCGAGTGTTGCATCTGAGGACAGACGCAGCTCTAGCAGGGCAGAAAGTTGACCAACTGACTTGTTGGAAAGGTGGCATCCTATGACAGTGCCACGTTGAAAGTCACTGAGCTCTTCAGTAAGGCCATTCTACTGCAAATGTTTGTCTATGGAGATTGCATGGCGGTGTGCTGTAGTTTATCCACCTATCAGCAACGGGTTTGGCTGAAATAGCAGAATCCTCTAATTTGAAGGGGTGTCCACATACTTTTGTATATATAGTGTATTTGAGAGACAACAAGCGCTCATTGTGCAAATATATTTATGTTTTCAATAAACACTGGAGACTAAATAAAGCTTACGTTGTCAACAATCTAAGCCAACCCCATCTGTTTTGCCCCATAGTTGCAAACGCCTCAGTTTTGTTGCTAAACAACCAACCGGTCTATTGAGGAGAGAAAAACAAATATCTAATATAAAACTAACTTTACCTGGGTGCTGAACCAACCATATTCCTACTGTCTCTCTAAACAGTTGGGTAAACAATACTTTCCAGTAGATATTTTGTCTCAAATTTCGAGCAGCTGAAGGACAAACCGCACAGACCATTGGTAGAGTAAGTTTAAATGTAATTGTATTCAACATTCTGGCTTGTAAGGGACATTAACACGATTTTGCAGGCATACGTTTCAGGCTGTATATACCAATTGATTGTGTATAACAGCCTGCTTAATCAGACTACATTAACAGCATCCTGAATACACCGCTAGATGGGTGAAGAGGTTGATGGGAGATTGGAGGGATGGATAAATGGATGAAGGGAAGTTGGAGGGATTTATGGATAAAAAGAGGTCAGAGATGTTTATGGATGTCAGGTTTGAGGGGTTAATGGATGGATAGAGATTGGAGGGGTATGCTTGATGGATGACAAAACTTCAGCGTAACGTTACAGTTGAAAAAGTAGCTAGCTATGATATTAAAACTGAATATCAGAATATAGGCCAAGCAAACTAGCATAGACCTAGTGGAGTGTTCTTGATGAAACAAACACACTGATGATGTAATGTACAGCTTCAAATCATGTTTTAAGAGTAACCTAGCTAGCGAACGTTAGCTAGCTAATGTTGCTCTCATCATGGCATGTAATTTATTGATAATTAAATATATCAACAGTAATGCTTATTACTGTACCTAGCTTTGTGACAATTTCGAATACATTTAGCCCCACTGCTTAGTATTTGTTGCTAGCTAGCTAACTAGCTACATTTGACTCTTGCATGGAAATATTGCATCACAAGCTATCTGTTTTGTCACATCGCCCCTAGCTAGATATAGCTAGCTAGCCGGTTAGCTAGCAAGCTACCTTGGTTGGCATGCAACAACAAAGATGCAGATGGCTGCGTAACGTTAACTAGCTAACTAAAATTAACTAGCTACTTACCAAATCCTCTAGTACCTATAGCTATAACGTTAGTGATCTGTGGCATGTAAACAAACTGCTAACTTATTGGTTAAAAAGCTAGCTAGAATCTGAAAAACAGAGTGGTGGGGTACTGTGAATGAAACGCCGACGTCAGTGCCTTCACCACTGTCAAGGGAGTAGCGTTAGCGCTGAGAAGCAATAGGCGGTTCGTCTTCAAAGTAAAAGTACCACATTGAAACCAATGATGTATTACAACCATTGTCTTACGTCAGATAGCCTGCACTGAGAAGGCTGATGACTAATTTCATGGGTGATAGCCTGCACTGAGAAGGCTGATGACTCATTTCATGGGCGCACAATCCATAGGTAAAGCTGTACAGTGCATATAGGTATGCCCCGAATGCAATTACGCAGTCTAATACATCCACAGTGGGATTTCAACGGATTTTTACTGTTCATTTTCCAACCTTGCTTAGCATTATTCAGTCCAATTATGGACTTGATTCCACTATTTATTTTTCGTTTGCATCAGTTTCAATGCGGAGCTTTTATTTTAAAGGCGAACCACTGTTCCACTATTGTTGTTCACTTCCCAGTAGTAGAGCCTATGAGGATGTCTTAACTTTTGGTATGGTAAGGAGGAAACCTTTTTTTTTTTTTTAATAAAGACGGCAATATCAATAATTATTTCAAAATATATTTACATTTCATCAATAGCCACTTTGATTAACTTTTAATAAATAATTAATGACCAAAAAAACGATGGTTTAGAAAAACAGACATTTTAAGACCAATAATGAAAAATACAATGTTGAGACTGGTATGTTCAGAATATTGGTCTGTAAATGAAAAGAAAGTACTTTGTGCCAAAGTAAAAGGGGGCAGTTCCCACGGGGGGGCAGTATGAAAATATATATATATATATATATATAAAAAAGAATACAAATAAAATACAAAAATAAAACTGTAAGTCGCTCTGGATAAGAGCGTCTGCTAAATGACTAAAATGTAAATGTAAATGTATGGTAATATTCAAAGTACTCAGTAGGGTCTGTGGCACAGATGCAGCGGCAGGATTTGAATGGGCGATCATGTTACCATGGTAAACGGATACCCTCCATTTGAATGCAAATTCTATCATTTGCATTCTGAAATATCTGAAGAAAGCATCGCTGCCAGTGTGCAGCTGGTGGCGGTATTCGTAGCGTAGGCTACTGTGGTCCACTGCGCCTGTTCGCGAATCATGTGGAGGAGGCTACAGCGTATATCAAGGGAATTATTATGTGGAATATAATCAAAGGACATAGGGGTTGATACATTTCACGTTAGGGCAAATCAAGTCTGACATTTTAAAGCGGAAATTACAAACTATAGAATCTTTATAAAGCCTAGAATACACTACAAGGTTGCCTAGCATTGGTGCTCCTACAAACAGACTCCTAGTGGATTGTGCACGCCTAGTGGATCAATGAAATCAGGCTGGTTTAGACTCTAAATAATTAGCTAACTTGTTAGTAATACAGTAGTATAAAGCTGTCATTTACAATCAACAATGTAGTTATTAACACAAGTGGTGGGATTTTCATTTAGCCAACAAGTAACAGAGCGAATGTTTAGTCAATTCACACTTTTCTGGCGATGTAATGTTGCTTTACTGGTGATTAGTTGGCCAAAATTAGGCTACATGAAAAGTTATCAAAATATATTAGCAGCATTCCATCCAGGTGTTTTGGCTGACTAAGGCTGTGCGCTTTTGCGGATGACAGACAGCAGTATCACGCAAACATGCTCTGGTAACTCTGCCAGAGCATCCCAAGCAAGTGGATAGTTAAACAAACCAACCATCACTTCTCCCTGGACAGCTCGGCTCATGACATCAGAATGAATATAAATCAAATCAAATCAAATGTTATTTGTCACATACACATGTTTAGCAGATGTTATTGCGGGTGTAGTGAAATGCTTGTAAAATATATTTCAGGCTGTATGTAATAACAAACAATTTCCTGGGATAATAATGTAAGAAATAATAAATAAATAAAAATATATATATACTGCAAAGTTGCTTAGGAGCTAGAAGCAGAGCTACCATTTCTGTAAGCGCCATTTTCCATATCCTATAAAATGTTAATATCTTCGGCTGTGAGTGATGGTAAAAAAATCTGCTACAATTATTTGAATAATTCAATGGATGTTTGTGCACAAAGGAGATTAAAGTTTCTTATTAGGAAATTTGACTTCACTATAGGGCCATCTATAGGAATTGTCTTTTTGGGCCAGACTTCTTAAACTGCATTAACGAAGCTGACCTGTAAGTACAGTTGAAAGCGTGTTTCCAGATCACTGTTGCAGTGTGCATCTGTCTATGTTTCATAGCAAATCATGCTACAAGATAAGTTGCAGTAGACAATGCTCGCTAATGGGTTTAGAATTTTGGAAAATTGACAAGTGGCATTTGTGGATGCACGTGTGTTGTCTAAATGTTCATATTGCCCAAAACAGTGGTAGACTCGAGTGATCAATGTCTAACACATCAGCAAGTGGCCACTCGATAGGGCTCAGGGGCCAAGTGTTCCGTTTGAGATTCAGCATAAATCTGTTGTCTTTTAGGAATAGGAATATCATTACTTCTAGAAGGAAAATCCGTTGTGGCAAGCCGGATAAGATAAAGCTACAAAGTAACATATAAATAGCAACATTGACACATGACAGATACACATTTTTATTTTATTTAAGTCCTTAAGAGTATCTAAGTAACATAATAAAAAATATGTCAGTTTAAGCTAGATATATTGTTTTTGCATGGGCTGCGTCTCAATCCACCACATCCGCCTATGTCAGCGTTCCGCATCTGCGGTGGAAGGTGGCCGAGCTACAGCAGTGTTTGTCAGACCATGAGACATCCCGAAAACCGATCTTCTCACGAAAACATCTGTCGTGTACGAACCATTTGGGCAACAAACTAATACCCCACTATAGAAAGGGGAGATTATCACGAACACGATGGTGTTCTCCGTTTTGCTCTACGACCCCCACAAGTGTCACGGGACTCGTCCGAAGGTAACCGGCACCGGTAAAAAATGTTTGATGGAAGTATAAATCAAATCAAATCAAATGTAATTGTCACATACACGTGTTTAGCAGATGTTATAGCGGGTGTAGCGAAATGCTTGTGCTTCTAGCTCCGACAGTGCAGTAATACAGTTGAAGTCGGAAGTTTACATATACTTAGGTTGGAGTCATTAAAACTCGTTTTTCAACCACTCCACACATTTCTTGTTAACAAACTATAGTTTTGGCAAGTCGGTTAGGACATCTACTTTGTGCATGACACAAGTAATTTTTCCAACAATTGTTTACAGACATATTATTTAATTTATAATTCACTGTATCACAATTCCAGTGGGTCAGAAGTTTACATACACTAAGTTGACTGTTCTCCTCTGTTCTAGTCCTCCTCTGTTCCTCTGGTGATGTAGAGGCTAACCCAGGCACTGCAGCCCCCAGTATCACTCCTACTCCCCAGGAGTTATCATTTGTTGACTTCTGTAACCGTAAAAGCCTTGGTTTTCTGCACGTTAACATCAGAAGCCTCCTTCCTAAGTTTGAGTTATTCACTGCGTTAGCACACTCCGCCAACCCTGATGTTCTAGCAGTGTCTGGATCCTGGCTTAGGAAGGCCACCAAAAATTCAGAAATGTCCATCCCCAACTACAACATTTTCCATCTAGATATAACTGCCAAAGGGGGTGGAGTTGCAATCTACTGTAGAGATAGCCTGCAGAGCTCTATCATACTATCCAGGTCTGTGCCCAAACAGTTTGAGCTCCTACTTCTAAAAATCCACCTTTCCAGAAATAAGTCTCTCACTGTTGCCGCTTGCTACAGACCCCGCTCAGCCCCCAGCTGTGCCCTGGACACCATATGTGAATTGATTGCCCCCCATCTATCCTCAGAGTTCGTACTGCTTGGTGACCTAAACTGGGATATGCTTAACACCCCGGCCATCCTACAATCCAAACTAGATGCCCTCAATCTCACACAAATGATCAAGGAACCTACCAGGTACAACCCTAAATCCGTAAACATGGGCACCCTCATAGATATCATCCTGACTAATTTACCCTCTAAATACACCTCTGCTGTCTTCAACCAGGATCTCAGCGATCACTGCCTTATTGCCTGCGTCCGTAACGGGTCCGCAGTCAAACGACCAGCCCTCATCACTGTCAAACGCTCCCTAAAACACTTTAGCGAGCAGGCCTTCCTAATTGACCTGGCCCAGGTATCCTGGATGGATTTCGATCTCATTCCGTCAGTAGAGGATGCCTGGTTGTTCTTTAAAAGTGCTTTCCTCTCAATCTTAAATAAGCATGTCCCATTCAAAAAATTCAGAACTAAGAACAGATATAGCCCCTGGTTCTCCTCAGACTTGACTGCCCTTGACCAGCACAAAAACATCCTGTGGCGTACTGCATTAGCATCGAATAGCCCCCGCGATATGCAACTTTTCAGGGAAGTTAGGAACCAATATACACAAGCCGTTAGGAAAGCGAAGGCTAGCTTTTTCAAACAGAAATTTGCATCCTGTAGCAATAACTCCAAAAAGGTTTGGGACACTGTAAAGTCCATGGAGAATAAGTGCACCTCCTCCCAGCTGCCCACTGCACTGAGGCTAGGAAACACTATCACCACCGATAAATCTACAATAATCGAGAATTTCAACAAGCATTTTGCTACGGCTGGCCATGCTTTCCACTACCCCGGCCACCAGCTCTGCACCCTCCGCTGCAACTTGCCCATGGACCTATGACAGTCTCTATGGGGGTGCCGCAGGGTTCAATTCTTGGGCCGACTCTTTTCTCTGTGTATATCAATGATGTCGCTCTTGCTGCTGGTGACTCTCAGATCCACCTCTACGCAGACGACACCATTTTGTATACATCTGGCCCTTCATTGGACACGGTGTTAACAAACTTCCAAACGAGCTTCAATGCCATACAACACTCCTTCCGTAGCCTCCAACTGCTCTTAAACACTAGTAAAACTAAATGCATTCTCTTCAATCGAACGCTGCTGGCACCCGCCCACCCGACTAGAATCACTACTCTCGACGGGTCTGACCTAGAGTATGTGGACAACTACAAATACCTAGGTGTCTGGTTAGACTGTAAACTATCCTTCCAGACTCACATTAAGCATCTCCAATCCAAAGTGAAATCTAGAATCGGCATCCTATTTCGCAACAAAGCCTCCTTCACTCATGCTGCCAAACATGCCCTCGTAAAACTGACTATCCTACCGATCCTTGACTTCGGCGATGTCATTTACAAAATAGCCTCCAACACTCTACTCAGCAAATTGGATGTAGTCTATCACAGTGCCATCCGTTTTGTCACCAAAGCCCCATATACTACCCACCACTGTGACCTGTACGCTCTTGTTGGCTGGTCCTCACTACATATTCGTCGCCAAACCCACTGGCTCCAGGCCATCTATAAATCACTGCTAGGCAAATCTCTGCCTTATCTTAGCTCATTGGTCACCATAGCAACACCCACCCGTAGTATGCGCTCCAGCAGGTATATCTCACTGGTCATCCCCAAAGCCAACACCTCCTTTGGCCGCCATTCCTTCCAGTTCTCTGCTGCCAATGACTGGAACGAACTGCAAAAATCTCTGAAGCTGGAGACTCTTATCTCCCTCACTAACTTTAAGCATCAGTTGTCAGAGCACCTTACTGATCACTGCACCTGTACACAGCCCTTCTGAAATTAGCCCACTCAACTACCTCATCCCCATATTGTTATTTATTTTGCTCATTTGCACCCCAGTATCTCTATTTGCACATCATCTCTTGCACATCTATCATTCCAGTGTTAATACTAATTATAATTATTTTGCACTATGGCCTATTTATTGCCTTACCTCCATAACTTGCTACATTTGCACACACTGTATATATATTTTTCAGTGGTATTTTTGACTTTATGTTTTGTTTTACCCCATATGTAACTCTGTGTTGTTGTTTTTATCGCACTGCTTTGCTTTATCTTGGCCAGGTCGCAGTTGTAAATGAGAACTTGTTCTCAACTGGCTTACCTGGTTAAATAAAGGTAAAATAAAAATACAATAAAACTGTGCCTTTAAACAGCTTGGGAAATGTCATGGCTTTAGAAGCTTCCGATAGGCTAATTGACATCATTTGAGTTAATTGGAGGTGTACCTGTGGATGTATTTCAAGACCTACCTTCAAACTCAGTGCCTCTTTGCTTGACATCATAGGAAAGTCAAAAGAAATCAGCTAAGACCTCAGAAAATTTTTTGTAGACCTCCACAAGTCTGGTTCATCCTTGGAAGCAATTTCCAAACGCCTGAAGGTACCACATTCATCTGTACAAACAATACTACGCAAGTATAAACACCATGAGGCCACGCAGCCGTTATACCGCTCAGAAAGGAGACAAGTTCTGTCTCCTAGAGATGAACGTACTTTGGTGCGAAAAGTGCAAATCAATCCCAGAACAACAGCAAAGGACCTTGTGAAGATGCTGGAGGAAACAGGTACAAAAGTATCTATATCCACAGTAAAACAAGTTTGATATCGACATAACCTGAAAGGCCGCTCAGCAAGCCAGATTACGGTTTGCAACTGCACATGGGGACAAAGATCATACTTTTTTGAGAAATGTCCTCTGGTCTGATGAAACAAAAATAGATAATGACCATCATTATGTTTGGAGGAAAAAGGGGGTAGCTTGCAAGCCGAAGAAAACTAAGCACGGGGGTGGCAGTATCATGCTGTGGGGGTGCTTTGCCGCAGGAGGGACTGGTGCACTTCACAAAATAGATGGCATCATGAGGAAGGAAAATTATGTGGATATATTGAAGCAACATCTCAAGACATCAGTCAGAAGGTTAAAGCTTGGTCGCAAATGGGTCTTCCAAATGGACAATGACTCCAAGCATACTTCCAAAGTTGTGGCAAAATGGCTTAAGGACAACAAAGTAAAGGTATTGGAGTGGCCATCACAAAGCCCTGACCTCAATCCTATAGAAAATCTGTGGGCAGAACTGAAAAGCGTGTGCGAGCAAGGAGGCCTACAAACCTGACTCAGTTACACCAGCTCAGTCAGGAGGAATGGGCCAAAATTCACCCAACTTATTGTGGGAAGCTTGTGGAAGGCTACCCGAAACGTTTGACCCAAGTTAAACAATTTAAAGGCAATGCTACCAAATACTAATTGAGTGTATGTAAACTTCTGACCCACCGGGAATGTGATGAAAGAAATCAAATCTGAAATAAATAATTCTCTCTACTATTATTCTGACATTTCACATTCTTAAAATAAAGTGGTGATCCTAACTGACCTAAGACAGGGAATTTTTACTAGGATTAAATGTCAGGAATTGTGAAAAACTGAGTTTAAATGTATTTGGCTAAGGTGCATGTAAACTTCCGACTTCAACTGTACATGTTTTGCTCTAGGATGCCCACAGGCCTCAAAAGACTCGTCTGAAGGTCCCCCGGTACCAGTTGAAAACAAATATGGAAGTATATACTGTATGGAGACTGATGTACAGGTCCAAAAAATAAGAAAAGTTTCCTGATCTTTCTTATATCCCTCAGATATAGGACAGACACTTCAGAACAAACTTCCTTTAGATTTGTTGAGGGGACTAGCTGTTGTTCCATTTGTATTGGCTAATAGCAGTAAGGCCAAAAATAATTGTTCATCAAATAATTTTTGTATATATACTTTTGATACTTCAAGGCGTCTTATAATTCCAAAATAAATAGCTAACATCAATGACATGCATGTCAATCGCTCTTGGCTCCATGTAGAAGAGAGATTGACTGCATCACTACTTGTCTTTGTGAGAGGTATTGACATGTTGAGATCACCGAGCTGTCTGTTTAAGCAACTAGCGCACAGCTCAGACACCCATACATACCCCACAAGACATGCCACCAGAGGTCTCTTCACAGTCCCCAAGTCCAGAACAGACTACGGGAAATGCACAGTACTACATAGAGCCATGACTACATGAAACTCTATTCCACATCATGTACCTCAGTCAAGCAGTAAAATAAGATTTTGAAAAACGGATAAAACTACACCTTATGGAACAGCACGGACTGTGAAGAGACACACACACAGGCAAACCCACAGCATTTGCAAACACATGCTAATATATGCACGCTACACACACATATATTTAAATACTGTTATTTTGCTGTACTATTGATTTTTATTGTAGATATATTAAGGTAGGGTAGTGTGTAATAATGTGTTGTGTTTTGTATTGTTTTATTGTATGTAATTGTGATTGGACACCAGGAAGAGTAGCTGCAGCCTTGGCAGCAGCTAATGGGGATCTGGAATAAATACAAATACAGAGGCTACAACTATTCCAGAATAGTGCTACCAGGGCCGTGACCAGGACCAATAAATCAGACATCATCACCCCCATCCTGGCCCAACTCCACTGGCTACTGGTCAACTGCTTATGTTTAATGCCTTGAACGGATTGATCCCCACCTACATCAGCGACTTCATTTCAATCAGCGAGCCACCTCGCTTTCGCACTTTTAAAACCTACTTTTACATACTGTCTTTCTCATACTGTAGGCCTAGTCTTCATCTAAAATGTATTTTTAGCACCTAGCCCGCTATTGCTATTTTACCTGCCTTGACTGGTCAGATTCGTACCTCTTCCGTCCCTTGGGCCGAGGGTGACACTGATTTTAAGGCGCAGGCAGGGCTACCTCCACAACATAAAGCGTAGCTATGTGGCCAATGCTAAGTGACAGTGCAATAGCGATAAAACTTTAAAATATGAGAAATGTATCGTTTCAAACTATCATGTTTTTGTATTAATTATTATGTGGGTGTCGTATGGTTGCATCTAAAGCACTCTATGAAATTGAGACGAGACGGTAACATTTTACTTCCTGAATGGATGTGCTTCCATAACCTGAGAAGCCATTTTTCTTTGTGAACAAAACAGTTTCAAGTCTGTGTCAAGGAGATGGAAATGTTACATCATGTTAAAGGTAGACTCAGCGAGATGATGTTGCAATGAGCAGCTCCACAGATTTTGGTTGCGTTCCCCTGCTCAGATGTTGAATGCATCAACCAATGGTTGTGTGCCACGTCATGGGCTGTGCAGTCCGGTACCAGATTGCTTTAACATATGATGTGGTTAACTGATATGTAAAATAGTTATCCAGGCGTTGTAAGATCTGGCAGGCGTTAGCTACGTCTGAGCACAGGAACGCGCCCATTGAGATGAGCACAACGCAAGACTTTACTCTCACAGAGTCACACAGAATATCTTTGCATGTGCATGGGTTCGCGTCCCGCTGCTACCTGGACCAAAACAGCAGAGAAGTTTAGCCTCACGCTTCAATGCTCTTAGTAGTAGTCTATCTTAAATGTTTATATTTGTTTAAAGGTCATGAACAGTCAAAATCATGTTTTTCATGTAGTTGGATGATATTTGGATGAAACCAGATCAAAGTACGATGACCAAAGTATGAAAAATGACTGTTGCTTCTACATTGATAAAGTTTGATCATAAAGTTACTGGTCCCCTCCCCCATGTCAAACACTTGGATTCAGGAGGCGGGATCATTAAGGGGATAGGGTGACATCACCCTAACTCTCATTTTAATACACCAATTGTAACATGATATTCTCTGAAATGTTAATAAGTACTGCCTTATAACCAACATCGGAGAAGGCGTGTTTGCGGAGGGGCGTGGTTTATATTGCTAGACAGCTTCTCTACTGGTGCCAAAATTTGACTGTAGGGTGTCAGCAAATATAATTAAAAGTTTATACTATTCATCTATGGCAAAGATACTTACAGTGCCTTCAGAAAGTATTCACACCCCTTTACATTTTCCAAATGTTGTTGTGTTACAGCCTGAATTAAAAAAATGTAAAATGGATTAAATTGAGATTTTGTGTCACTGATCTACACACATTACCCCATAATGTTAAAGTGGAATTTTCTTTGTAGAGAATTTTTGAAATTCATAGAAAATGTAAAGCTGAAATGTCTTGAGTCAATAAGTATTCAACCGCTTTGTTATGGCAATCCTAAATAAGTTCCCGAGTGGCGCAGCGGTCTAAGGCACTGCATCTCAGTGCTTGAGGTGTCACTACAGACTCCCAGGTTCGATTCCAGGCTGTATCACAACCGGCCGTGATTGGGAGTCCCATAGGGCGGCGCACAATTGGCCCAGCGTCGTCCGGGTTTGGCCGGTGTAGGCCGTCATTGTAAATAAGAATATGTTCTTAACTGACTTGCCTAGTTAAATAAAGATACAAAAATTAAAAAGTTCAGGTGTAAAAATGTGCTTAACAAATCACATATGTTGCATGGATTCATTCCATGTTCAATAATAGTGGTTATAATAGGTCCCCTGTAGCTCAGTTGGTAGAGCATGGTGCTTGCAACGCCAGGATTGTGGGTTCGTTTCCCACGGGGGGCCAGTATGAAAAATGTATCACTAACTGTAAGTCGCTCTGGATAAGAGCGTCTGCTAAATGACTTAAATGTTAACATAATTTTTTTATGACATCTCTGTACCTCACACATACAATTATCTGTAAGGTCCCTCAATTGAGTGGAGAATTTGAAGCACAGATTCAACCATAAAGACCTGGGAGGTTTTCCAATTCCTCACAAAGAAGGGCACCTATTGGTAGATTTTTAAAAAAGCAGACATCGAAAATTAATTACACTTTAAATGGTTTATGAATACACTGAGTCACTACAAAAATACAGGTGTCCTTCCTAACTCAGTTGCCGGAAAGGAAGGAATCCACTCAGGGATTTCACCATGAGGCCAATGGGGATTTTAAAACAGTTACAGAATGTAATGTTTGTGATATGAGAAAACTGAGGTTTGATCAACAACATTGTAGTTACTCAATAATACTAACCTAAATGTCAGAGTGAAAAGAAGAAAGCCTGTACAGAATACAAATATTACAAAACATGCATCCTGTTTGCAACAAGGCACTTAAGTATTAATTTCCTGAATACAAAGCATTATGTTTGGGGCAAATCCAACACAACACATCACTGAGTACCACACTTCATATTTTCAAGCATAGTGGTGGCTGCATCATGTTATGGGTATGCTTATCATCGGCAAGGACTAGGGAGTTTTTTTAGGATAAAAAGAAATAGAATAGAGCTAAGCACAGGCAAAATCCTAGAGGAAAACGTGGTTCATTCTGCTTTCCAACAGACACTGGGAGACAAATTCACCTTTCAGCAGGACAATAACCTAAAACACAAGGCCAAATATACACTGGAGTTGCTTACCAAGACAACATTGAATGTTCCTGAGTGGCCTAGTTACAGTTTTGACTTAAATCAGCTTGAACATCTATGGCAAGGCTTGAAAATGGCTGTCTATCAATGATCAACAATCAACTTGACAGAGCTTGAAGAATTTTAAAAAGAATAATGGGCAAATATTGGACAATCCCAGGTGTGCAAAGCTCTTAGAGACATACCCAAAAAGACTCAAAGTATTTATTTAGGAGTGTGAATACTTATGTAAATGAGATGTTTCTGTATTTCATTTTCAATAAATTAGCTACAATTTCTAAAAATATGTTTTCACTTTGTCATTATGGAGTATTGTGTGTAAATGGGTGAGAAAAAAAATCTATTTAATCCATTTTGAATTCAGGCTGTAACACAACAACATGTGGAATAAGTCAAGGAGTATGAATACTTTCTGAAGGCACTGTATATGTCTCCCCTTTCATCTGTGTCATTCATCGGTGTTATCTAGTTACTGGCTAGCTTGGTCTTCAGCCAGCATGGAACAAAATGGGGGGAAGGGTCGTTCAAAACTCTGACGCAGTTGTCATGTCAACACATCCGTCAGTGCTGCTGTGAACTGCATCACAAGTGACATGCTAAACAGGAGATGTATAAAGAAAATTGGCATCATTGATGCAATGATGCATTGATGTTGTTTGAGTTGCTTTGTATATCACCACATTTGCACGAGATGATTTTACTGCAACACTGCTCACTGCATCCAAGTTTCTTGACATAGGCGTTTCAAATAGCTATCAGTCAGGCAAGCTCATTAATATAAGCTCCCCGCCCACTCATCCTGTCTTTTCAAACTTCCTGGTAGTTAGCCATGAGAGAATACATTTCCCAATTTTTTTAGCATTTCTATCACCCAAAAATATAATGGGTGATATTTTTGTCACTCAAAGGGCTATTTTACATGGGAATGAGAATTACTGTTCTTGACCTTTTAAGCAACAATAGACCTTATCTATCCTCAGAAACAAAATGTCAGGTTCTGTAAAAATTTAGAAATTGGACAAATCTGAATATTAATATTACAGTAATATAACTTGAGGTTAGGTTGATGAAGAAAGCGACGACTACTGATGACTATTGTTGACCATTTGCAAGACTATGAAAAAACATAAAAAATCTCTCTGTTAGCACAATACATATATTTATTCATAGAGTAGTTGTAATACAATTCAAGTATTTAACCATGCCAGAATATTTTTTTATAATAAAAACAAACACTTTGCTTAAAGTTGCCTGTGCAACATTCTCATAAACAGTAGTTCTCAAACCCCAATATAAATCAAAGGCTAACGTAATGTGAAAAATCATGTTCCGAGTTTACCCACACTAACCACGTTTCCATCCACAGTTTTTAAGCGAGTAAAGTCATACCATATAAAAAAAATATCAAGACAGCTGTGATGGAAACAATTTTATAGGACAGATAATTTGTTCGTTCGACATGGTGGGATCTTTTTGTGTTGGTAAAATGTATTATGCAATAAATGGCAGTGGAAACGCCTTTATGCGCAAATGCTGATATAATAACAATAATATCGAAGTAAACTTGGAGTCACGTGATGATATGATGTGTGTTCCTCCCACTATGAAGGCAAAACATGCAGTTGATTTGGCTACAGATGAAAAATAAGTTATGAACTTCACAGGGTGGTGAACGTGCACGGTTATGAGATTGATGCTCCTTTCCAAAACATATCGAGGGTCTTATTCTGGTGATATGACGATCAATGCTTGACTGCCGTTTGACAAATAAAAATATTCTCGCTCTCATCAATAATCAATATGTAGACCAGCCTATCCGCACAGTATTTGCGAGCTGTTTACTAGAGCGCACATGCCAAGACCAGGTATAATTGCTATTTAACAAAACAGTTTTTGTGACAAAACTATTGGTAGAGTTGAAAATGCGATGGCATAGCCACTTTATCTGCCAGCTGTTGGCTAGAGCGCATGTGCCAAGACCAGAGTGAGAACATTTGCTATTTAACATAACAGTTTTTGTGACAAAACTATCGGTAGAGTTGAAAATGCTGTGGAAACACATTGAACTTTATATTTTTGTTCGGTACATGAAAACTTAAGCGAAAAAGTACATTTTGTGTGCACTACTTCAACACCTACTGATTTTTATCCGCAACAAGTCAGTTTGGTGGAAACACCACTGGTGGCAAACCTAGCTAGTGTTGTTCAATATTTTAGATTATTTAAATTAAAAGCATGACTTTGGACCTACCTCTAACTGCAATCTTTCTCAAGCTTCCGTAAAGGTAGACTAAATGACGTTGCCACAAGCAGCACTGCAGATATTGAGATGAGCGAGATGTATGTATGTGCGCATGCGCAAGGGTTTGCTTGACGCTGTTAGAGCTTGGTAGCCACTGGACCAAAACAGCTGAGAAGTTGAGCCTCACGTTTCAACACTCTTATTTGTTACGGAAATTGACCCACTATTATGTTTACTTTCTGCATCTACTTCATATAGCTGAGTATGTTTAAGAGACTTTGAATTCCATGATAAATGTTATACTGACCAAGAACTTAAAGGGCAGTTCCACCACTTTTCAACCAAAATGTCATTATCTCCAGCACAATACCAGTGTCTACATCTGTGAAAACGGCGCATTTTTACGTATTGTAGAATAAATATTAAGTTAAAAAGTTCTACCTGATGACATCATTAAAAGTTGTTTTAAATGTATTGTGATTTTCAAACACTATGAGATTCGCAGTGACTTGGGGAGGAAGAAAATTCCCTCCCTCTGGCTAGAAACTCATTGCAGGTTTTCAAAATCACTGTTTTTTAAAACTTTTAATCCTGCCCTAGGTTGAAAAGTGTCAGAATTGCCTTTTAAACATTGACATAATTTTGCACATGACACAAAGCATTAACATTAAGCATTCACAACACGTTGTATTGTATGTAGTGTGCATTATCACTGAGACATATTTTCTTACTAATGATATTAGTTATTGCCAGGGGATGGAACCAATAGGAACAGAAAACAAATACAGGTTAACCTTTTACTGCAGTGGGCTAAATCAGGGTCACACAGAGTGTTTCTTGGTAGTCTTAAACAAATCTACTTTGAAACAGAAGTATCCACCACACACACATGGTTATGGGCTTAAATAAAGAATACTTGTACCATGTCAGATATAGAGTTGAAATGTATTCAATTTTGAGTTTGCATCCCAGTATTACACTTTAAATAAATCACAGACGACTGAAATATAACAAAACCATTTGACATAGAACCACCGGATTTTCGGCAGGTTTAAACAAATAATGTTTATTAATTAGGAAATTAGGAAAAACATTAATAACAATCCACCCATGAGGCCACGAGGAGGCGATTTGCTCATTTGACTGCAGGAAAGGGCTTCTAGCATCCCCTCCCTCAGACTATATCATTATTTAGAGACACATGAAGATGGACTACTAGGTTATTAAAATAACAGCAGACCAAAAATATAATTATATTATCATATTATTTGACTGTCTTTCTGCAACATGTTGAAATAAGGAGCTGTTCTTGTGAGATAAAAAAAAAATGGACATTAGCTCACAAATTAATAGCAGTAAGCTATTGATGGACATACTAGTGCAGGGTGCGAGATACTACTGAAATGATGTGGGTGGGGATTTTGGAAAGAGAGGGCTCTACCTTCGGCTGGAGCTGAGGAGGCAATGGAGCCTAGATGGCAATTTCAGCTCTGGCATTTTCCACCCCTTGCGCAAATTTGTCAATTTAAAATAATAATAATAAGCCATTTAGCAGACGCTTTTATCCAAAGCGACTTACAGTCATGCGTGCATACATTTTTACGTACGGGTGGTCCCGGGATCGAACCCACTACCTTGGCGTTACAAGCGCCGTGCTCTACCAGCTGAGCTACAGAGGACCACATTTTACTTGCTTGACATCAGCTCACTTGTACTGAGGGAGGAATGGAAATATTTTAGGTGTGTCCTTAAAACCAAGCGCAAAAGTGACAATTTCATCCAGCGCAAATGGGGAGATATAAGACCCACCAAAAGCATGTCTTAGCGGTAACACGGTTGGTAATGGCATGGACTTTAAGAGTGGAAGTACAGCCTATCCAGCCATGACGCACAGTCCCGAATATGTCATGGAAGAAGATATGTGCTTTTTGTGCTGGTGAACCTCATATTTAGACACATAAAAAACAAATGGGGTTTTTCCCCCTTTTTTGTTTCATTTGATTAAAAACCAAGCATAGACTCTCCTAAAGAAGGCTGGTTTTTAGTCGTGCCCAATGCATTCGCCAAATAGCCAAGCCTATCAATAAAGGGTTTTGCTCGTGGGACTGCCTCGAAATAAATCTTAAATCACCAAAGCTTTATTAAAAGATCACGTTTGGGAGCAGCAAAACAGTAAGTGGAAATCCCCTTTTTTATCTAGGCGTGTATTGTACACAGTGGCGACCCATCTTTCAGGGCAGGTGTTTTGAGCCCCACCTGTTTAGATTTTTAAAAAAAACTAAAAAAACATTATGATGTGTACCTGTTTTGCATGTTATTTTGGCATTAATAGGGGTCACATATCAGTTTGCAAACAAAGAAAAAAACAACAACATTGAGTTAATAAAGCCGCATACAAACATGGTCTCTTTTTTTGCTTTCTTGAGTAAGGCAGCTCTAAAATGCAGGTGTTTCAGTCTAGCTCAGTGCTTTCTGTGGTGGTGGGGCAGCCAGCGGAAAATACAGCGCATAGGGGTTGGTAATATTCTCTAGTTGCGCCGTGATTGGCTCAGTGATCTGTCACTCAAGGGGACACTACATCACCGCAAAATCTACGGGGAGAGCAAAAAAATGCAAGCCCCTTGGGTGCTGCCATAGATTTACATTAGAAGTGCCCAGCCAAGAAGGCTGAAGGTCATTGGCCACAGATACAATGACGTCAAATCCCGTTATATCTACCATTGCTTTGATTGGACTGATCATGTCAACATCATATCTTAGCTAGCAAGCTAACAGTCATCATCATGAATCAAGTCGACAATCTACTGGCAAGTCCTTTTCAATCCTTGTCATATGAAGATAAATTATAAAGAGAATTATAGATACAACGTATCGGTGCTCATCAGCCATTGGACATAAACATTACACAACAAGTTGGAAATCGCAAATTCAACAATGAGTGGTTTGGAAGAAATCAGTGGCTAACTGCAAGCATTGCAAAGCAATCACTAGCCTGCTATTCAGTGGATTGGGTATGTGGTCCTAGTCTGGGTTTAAAGGTCTCTTTTCCAAGCTTAAAAGGATAAACATTCAACATCCACTCCACTGTCAATCCAGCATGATTTCTGCCACGTTCAAAACAACTGGAAACTCGGAACTGGGAAATCTCAGACTACAGTGAGTTCAAGACAACTGGGAACTCTGAAAAAACGAGCTCGACTGGGAAAATAAGTTTTGAACGGTCATCCAACTCGGAATTCCAAGTCGGGAACTCAGGCCTCTTTCTAGAACTCCGACCTGAAGATCACTGGCGGCATGATTCAACCTAGAAGAACCTAGAAGAACAGCGCCGGAAGAAGATGGCTGCCGTTTTACAGCCCTCTAACCAATTGTACTATTATGTGTGTTTTTCCGCGTTATTTGTAATTTATTTTGTACATAATGTTTCTGCCATCGTCTCTTATAACCAAAGAGAGCTTCTGGATATCAGGACAGCGATTACTCACCTCGCATTGGACGAATATTTTTTCTTCAACGAGGCGTTCGCGAAGGATATCATACAGACACCCGACAAGGCCCAGATCCCCGTCATTCGCGTGAGGAAGAGACGGAGATATCGCGGACGCAGATCCGGGTGCCTCGTAAGGATCCGACGGCGAGCGAGTAAACTGCCTCTCCCATCAATCCTATTAGCCAACGTTCAATCTTTTGAGAATAAAATTGACGATTTAAGATTACGGTTATCCTACCAACGGGACATTAAAAACTGTAATATCTTATGTTTCACGGAGTCGTGGCTGAACGACAACAATGATAACATTCAGCTAGCGGGCTATACGCTACATCGACAGGACAGAACTGCAGACTCTGGTAAGACAAGGGGTGGCGGTCTCTGTATATTTGTAAACAACAGCTGGTGCACAAAATCAAATACCAAGGAAGTCTCGAGGTTTTGCTCGCCTGAGGTAGAGTATCTTATGATAAGCTGTAGACCACACTATTTACCAAGAGAGTTTTCATCTATATTTTTCATAGCTGTCTATTTACCACCACAAACCAATGCTGGCATTAAGATTGCACTGAATGAGTTGTACAAGGCCATTAATCAACAGGAAAACGCTCATCCAGATGCAGCGCTCCTAGTAGCCGGGGACTTTAATGCAGGGAAACTTAAATCCGTTCTACCTAATTTCTACCAGCATGTTAAATGTGCAACCAGAGGGAAAAAAACTCTAGACCACCTTTACTCCACACACAGAGACGCATACAAAGCTCTCCCTCGCCCTCCATTTGGCAAATCTGACCATAACTCTATCCTCCTGATTCCTGCTTATAAGCAAAAACTGAAGCAGGAAGCACCAGTGATTCGGTTAATAAAAAAGTGGTCAGATGACGCAGATGCTAAGCTACAGGACTGTTTTGCTAGCACAGACTGGAACATGTTCCGGGATTCTTCAGACAGCATTGAGGAGTACACCACATCAGTCACTGGCTTCATCAATAAGTGCATCGATGATGTCGTCCCCACAGTGACCGTACGTACATACCCCAACCAGAAGCCATGGATTACAGGAAACATCCGCACTGAGCTAAAGGGTAGAGCTGCCGCTTTCAAGGAACGGGACTCTAACCCGGACGCTTATAAGAAATCCCGCTATGACCTCCGACGAACCATCAAACTGTCAGCTTCCTGCTTCCCCTGTTTGTCTCCTGGCCTCTAGAGGTCAGCTGTGTTCCCCTTTGCCTTAGTTCTTCCTCATGTGTCCTAATTAGCTTATCCAGGTCACCTGTGCCTTGTTTCCCCTTGTGTATTTTAGCTGTGTGTTTTCCCCTTGTTTGTCACTTGGTTATTGCGTCCTGACTGTGTGTCTCCTGCTTTGTCTCACCGTGTCGGTCCTAGTAAGTTTTTGAAGTTATCTTTAGTTTGTTTTTCTCCCCTCGTGGAGTTGTTTTGTTTTGCCTCCTGTTTTGTGAACATTAAATCTACTTGCCTGGAGTATTGCCTTGGGTGTTTCATTTGGGTCCTACAACATCTCCTCTGTGGCTAAGGGGTAGTACCCCCAGCTCTACACTTCTGAGACCGGAGTTCTAACCCGGATTGAGACAGAATAACCAAGTCAATCATGGACCCAGAAACACTCAGTTCCCAGGACCTGTTGGCGGTGATCATTCGACATGAGGCTTCTTTCCAGCGCCATGAAGCCGTTCTCAGCCGACAAGAGGAGCTGATGGCTAGACATTCTCAACTCCTGGCCGAAATGATGAGTTCCCTTCACCAGCTCTTTGAACGCCTCCTTGGTCCTCCCCCTTCCCCCGGTCACCTCCCAGTGACGACAGGCCTTCTCGGTTGGCGGAGCCCCGACTACCACCTCCCAAGCCCTTTTCTGGGGATCCAAGCTCTTGCCAGGGTTTCCTCACCCAATGCTCCCTCACCTTCGAGCTCCAACCCTCAAGTTTTCCCACAGACCGTTCCAAGATTGCCTACCTCATTACCCTTCTTTCAGACAAGGCGCTCGCCTGGGCCTCTGCGGTGTGGCAGTCCCAGGAGGCCTGTTGTGACTCCCACGCTGCATTTGTAGAAGAGTTCAAGCGGGTGTTCGATCATCCTGTCAGTGGGCGGGAGGCTTCCAGCGCCTACTGTCTCTCCGTCAGGGCCCCCGAAGCACGGCAGATTTTGCCATTGAGTTCCGAACCATGGCAGCAAGGAGCGGATGGAATGATGAAGCGCTGAGGGTCTGCTTTCAGGGAGGGTTATCTGAGCCCCTTCAAGATGAGTTAGCCACCCGTGAACCAGCTGAAGATCTCGAGTCCCTCATAGCCTTGGCCATCCGCCTGGACAATCGTCTAAGAGAGCGGAGAACGGCTCGCCGTCAGGTGTCTCAGTCCCAAGTTCCTCTGAGCAGCTCTGTTTCTCCTGTTTGGACTCCGTCATTCAGAGCTGCCCCGGCTCCTGAACTGCCCCAGGATTCCCCGGAGAGCATGCAGTTAGGCCGTTCCAGGCTTTCTTCCAACGAAAGGGAACGTCGCATGAGGGAGCGTCGGTGCCTCTACTGCGGGGTTGCCGGCCACTTCCGCTCCACTTGCCCCGAGCTTTGGGAAACGCCTGTCCCCGCCCAGCTACAGGAGGGTTGTGATGGGGAAAATTAGAGCTCCTCCTACTAACGCGGTCCTAGCTATTCCAGCCACTCTGTCCTGGGAGGGCCACCAGCATCGGGTCCAGGCTATGATCGATTCCGGTGCCGCAGGTGATTTTATGGATGTAACCTTGGCTAAGGAACTTAAGATCCCTACCCAACTACTTCTTCAACCCCAGGCAGTTACAGCCTTAGATGGCAGACCTCTGGAACCAGGAAAAGTTACTGAGGCGACTCAGTCCCTGCGACTTACCATCTCTCAACACCAGCAGGAGGAGACCTTCTATCTCATTGACTCTCCCGAGTATCCTATTATCCTGGGTCACCCTTGGCTATGCAGACATAATCCCCAGATCGACTGGCCTACTGGCACCATTCTTAGCTGGGGTCCCACTTGCCAACTCACCTGCATGCTTCAGAGTTCCTCAGCCCCTAGTACCCAGTTTCAAGAGTCTGTTGACGTCTCCCGAGTCCCCAGTGTTTACCATCGGTTCAAGGCAGTGTTCAGCAAGGCCCGGGCTACTGCCTTACCGCCTCATCGCACTTATGACTGTGCCATTGATCTACTCCCTGGGTGCTGCCCTCCTAGAGGTCGGATCTTTTCCTTGTCCTCCCCGAGCACGCAGCTATGGACACCTACATTAAGGAGTCCTTGGCAGCCGGCCTCATCTATGCCTCTACTTCCCCGGCTGGGGCGGGCTTCTTTTTGTTGAAAAGAAAGACGGGGGTCTGAGGCCTTGTATTGATTACCGGGGACTCAACAAGATCACGGTTCGGAATCGATACCCTCTTCCTCTCATGGCCACTGCTTTTGAGCTGCTTCAAGGGGCTTCCATTTTTACTAAGCTGGATCTCCGCAATGCTTACCATCTCGTGCGGATCCGGCCAGGAGACGAATGGAAGACGGCGTTCAACACGCCCACGGGACACTATGAATATCGGGTGATGCCGTTCGGGCTCACCAATGCCCCCGCAGTATTCCAAGCCCTGATTAATGATGTTCTCCGGGATATGCTTAATCTGTTCGTCTTCGTGTACCTGGACGATATCCTCATCTTCTCGAGGTCACTGAAGGAACATGAGGGGCATGTTAGCCGGGTTCTCCAGAGGCTCCTTGACAATCACCTCTACGTTAAGCCTGAGAAGTGTGAATTTCATGTTTCCCAGACTCAGTTTCTCGGGTTTATTGTCACTCCCGGGCACCTAGAGATGGATCCCAAGAAGGTCAAGGCGGTCCACGATTGGCCCACACCTGCCACGGTCAAGGAGGTTCAACGGTTCATTGGCTTTTCTAACTTCTATCGGAAGTTCATCAAGAATTTCAGCTCGGTGGTAGCCCCCTTGACGACGCTTACCAAGGGAGGAGGGACCAAGATTCACTGGGGTCCGGAAGCAGCAGGGGCCTTCGAGGATCTCAAGCGCCGCTTCACTTCTGCTCCGATTCTGGTGACCCCTGACCCAGAGAGACCTTTCGTGGTGGAGGTGGACGCCTCAGAGGTGGGGGTGGGAGCCGTCCTGTCACAGAGGGGTGCGGATGGGAGATTACACCCTTGTGCCTTCATGTCTCGCCGCCTGTCTGAGGCCGAGCGCAACTACCACGTGGGGGATCTAGAGTTGCTTGCGGTAAAACTGGCCTTGGAAGAGTGGCGCCATTGGCTTGAGGGGGCTCAGCACCCCTTTCCAGGTTCTCACAGACCACAAGAACCTGGAATATCTCCAACAGGCTAAGCGGATGAACCCTCGGCAAGCACGATGGTCCCTTTTCTTTAATCGATTCCAGTTCCTCCTGACTTACCGACCTGGCACCAAGAACGTCAAGCCGGATGCTCTGTCTCGAGTCTATTCTCCCGAGGTACAAGAGAAGCCCTTGGCATCGATTATTCCGAGGTCTAGGATCGTCGCACCTCTTCAGTGGGAACTAGAAAGAGGGGTACGAGAAGCTCTTGCCCATGAGCCCGATCCAGGCGGTGGTCCTGCCGGTCGCCTGTACGTTCCTCTCTCGGTTCGGGCCCGCGTCTTGCAGTGGGGTCATGAGTCGCCCTTGACATGCCATCCTGGCAGTGCTCGCACACTGGAGTTCCTCCGACGGCGGTTTTGGTGGCCGTCCATCAAGAAGGACGTGCAGGTCTATGTTGAGGCCTGCCCTGTGTGCAACCAGGGAAAGTCGACACGCCAGCGACCCCAGGGACTGCTCCATCCCTTACCTGTTCCTCGAAGGCCATGGTCACACCTTTCTCTGGACTTTGTTACGGGACTTCCTCTATCCCAGGGCAACACCGTCATCCTTGTGGTGGTAGACCGTTTCTCGAAGGCTGCCCGGTTTATTCCCCTGCCCAAGCTGCCCTCGGCTAAGGAGACTGCTGAGCTCCTCATGAACCATGTCTTCCGGATATTTGGCATTCCCCTGGACGTGGTCTCTGACCGAGGTCCCCAATTCTCGTCCCGGTTTTGGGGGGCCTTCTGCAGGCTTATTGGGGCCACAGCCAGCCTATCGTCAGGATTCCATCCAGAGTCTAATGGCCAAACGGAACGGATTAATCAGGATCTGGAGACCACCCTGCGGTGTATGGCGGCCAGTAATCCCACGTCTTGGGCCACCTATATCATTTGGGCTGAATATGCCCACAACACCCTCCAGTCCTCAGCCACCGGATTGTCCCCCTTCGAATGCCAGTTCGGTTACAACCCTCCATTATTTCCAGAGGAAGAGGCGCAAGTTGGTGTTCCTCGGCCCAGCGCTTTGTCCAACGCTGTAGGCGGACCTGGAAGAAGGCCAGGTGTACCCTCCTTCGGACCTCCCAGAGATACCAAAGTCAGGCTAATCGCCACCGCCCGGGACGGCCCCTAGTTTCCGAGCTGGTCAGAGAGTTTGGTTGGCCACTAAGAACTTGCCCCTCCGGGTCGAATCCAAGAAGCTTTCCCAGAGATACATCGGCCCTTTCCGCATTGCTAGAAAGGTTAACCCTGTTTCGTATCGTTTAGTTCTGCCTCGCTCCCTTAGAGTTAACCCCACTTTTCATGTTTCACTCCTTAAACCTGTCTTGTCTTCTCCTTTTGCCCCCCACACAGACCCCCGCCACCTCCCAGGATCATAGACGGCCAGCCAGCCTACACAGTCCGCCGGATACTGGACTCCCGGAGGGTCCAGAACTCTCTGCAGTATCTGGTGGACTGGGAGGGCTACGGGCCAGAGGAGCGCTCCTGGGTTCCGGCCAGGGACATCCTGGACCCAGGGTTGATCCGAGATTTTCGCACCCTGGGGCCAGGGTGTTCTGGAAGGAACGTCAGGAGTCGTTCCTAGAGGAGGGGGTCCTGTCAGCTTCCTGCTTCCCCTGTTTGTCTCCTGGCCTCTAGAGGTCAGCTGTGTTCCCCTTTGCCTTAGTTCTTCCTCATGTGTCCTAATTAGCTTATCCAGGTCACCTGTGCCTTGTTTCCCCTTGTGTATTTTAGCTGTGTGTTTTCCCCTTGTTTGTCACTTGGTTATTGCGTCCTGACTGTGTGTCTCCTGCTTTGTCTCACCGTGTCGGTCCTAGTAAGTTTTTGAAGTTATCTTTAGTTTGTTTTTCTCCCCTCGTGGAGTTGTTTTGTTTTGCCTCCTGTTTTGTGAACATTAAATCTACTTGCCTGGAGTATTGCCTTGGGTGTTTCATTTGGGTCCTACAACATCTCCTCTGTGGCTAAGGGGTAGTACCCCCAGCTCTACACTTCTGAGACCGGAGTTCTAACCCGGATTGTGACACAAACAGGCAAAGAGTCAATACAGGTCTAAGATTGAATCATACTACACTGGCTCTGACGCTCGTCGGATGTGGCAGGGCTTGAAAACTATTACAGACTACAAAGGGAAGCACAGCTGCGAGCTGCCCAGTGACACAAGCCTACCAGACGAGCTAAACCACTTCTATGCTCGCTTCGAGGCAAGCAACACTGAAGCATGCATGAGAGCACCAGCTGTTCCGGACGACTATGTGATCACGCTCTCCGTAGCCGATGTGAGTAAGACTTTTAAGCAGGTCAACATTCACAAGGCCGCAGGGCCAGACGGATTACCAGGACGTGTACTCCGAGCATGTGCTGACCAACTGGCAAGTGTCTTCACTGACATTTTCAACATGTCCCTGACTGAGTCTGTAATACCAACATGTTTCAAGCAGACCACCATAGTCCCCGTGCCCAAGAACTCTAAGATAACCTGCCTAAATGACTACCGACCCGTAGCACTGACGTCTGTAGCCATGAAGTGCTTTGAAAGACTGGTCATGGCTCACATCAACAGCATAATCCCAGAAACCCTAGACCCACTCCAATTTGCATACCGCCCCAACAGATCCACAGATGATGCAATCTCTATCGCACTCCACACTGCCCTTTCCCACCTGGACAAGAGGAACACCTACGTGAGAATGCTATTCATTGACTACAGCTCAGCATTCAACACCATAGTGCCCTCTAAGCTCATCACTAAGCTAAGGATCCTGGGACTAAACACCTCCCTCTGCAACTGGATCCTGGACTTCCTGACGGGCCGCCCCAGGTGGTAAGGGTAGGTAACAACACATCTGCCACACTGATCCTCAACACGGGGGCCCCTCAGGGGTGCGTGCTCAGTCCCCTCCTGTACTCTCTGTTCACCCATGACTGCATGGCCAGGCACGACTCCAACACCATCATTAAGTTTGCCGACGACACAACAGTGGTAGGCCTGATCACCGACAACGATGAGACAGCCTATAGGGAGGAGGTCAGAGATCTGGCCGTGTGGTGCCAGGACAACAACCTCTCCCTCAACGTGACCAAGACAAAGGAGATGATTGTGGACTACAGGAAAAAAAAGAGGACTGAGCACGCCCCCATTCTCATCGACGGGGCTGTAGTGGAACAGGTTGAGAGCTTCAAGTTCCTTGGTGTCCACATCACCAACGAACTATCATGGTCCAAACACACCAAGACAGTCGTGAAGAGGGCACGACAAAGCCTATTCCCCCTCAGGAGACTAAAAAGATTTGGCATGGGTCCTCAGATCCTCAAAAAATTCTACAGCTGCACCATCGAGAGCATCCTGACTGGTTGCATCACCGCCTGGTATTGCAACTGCTTGGCCTCTGACCGCAAGGCACTACAGAGGGTAGTGCGTACGGCCCAGTACATCACTGGGGCAAAGCTCCCTGCCATCCAGGACCTCTATACCAGGCGGTGTCAGAGGAAGGCCCTCAAAATTGTCAAAGACTCCAGCCACCCTAGTCATAGACTGTTCTCTCTGCTACCGCACGGCAAGCGGTACCGGAGTGCCAAGTCTAGGTCCAAAAGACTTCTCAACAGCTTCTACCCCCAAGCCATAAGACTCCTGAACAGCTAATCATGGCTACCCGGACTATTTGCACTGCCCCCCACCCCCTCCTTTTTACGCTGCTGCTACTCTGTTAAGTATTTATGCATAGTCACTTTAACTCTACCCACATGTACATATTACCTCAACTACCTCAACTAGCCAGTGCCCCCGCACATTGACTCTGCAATGGTACCCCCCTGTATATATAGCCTCCCTACTGTCACTTTATTTTACTGTATATATAGCCTCCCTACTGTCACTTTATTTTACTTCTGCTCTTTTTTTCTCAACACTTTTTTGTTGTTGTTTTATTCTTACTTTTTTTGTTTAAAATAAATGCACTGTTGGTTAAGGGCTGTAAGTAAGCATTTCACTGCAATGTCTGCACCTGTTGTATTCGGCGCATGTGACCAATAAAATTTGATTTGATTTGATTTGAACCTTGTTTTTTTCAGAGCTCCCAGTTGTCTTGAAAGCACCATAAATCCAGAGAATGCCAGACTGATGACAAAGTGTGATGACAAAATTTGACCTTGAAGGACCGCCGCACCACCTTCCTGTTCAAGTGAGCACAGCACAACAAGGTGAGTCCAAAAATGTTGTGTGCTGCTGCATAAATTATGTAATATGCCAGGGAGATATGTATACTGTAGCTAAGAAAGTAATACTAAGTGTATGTTGTGTAGTAAGCTGTTAGTAGCCCATGTGCCTGACCCTAATAATTCGGTCCCTTTTCCCCTCATAACCTAGCCTACTGTTCTGACTTGGTGGTGCACATGTAGCCTATAGCCTGTTTTAGAGAAATGTCATCATCAAATATTGAAAGAGCTTTCATTGTTTGCTTATATGCCCCCTTTATTTATCCTACGGTTCTGTTATAGTTATATTGACTACGTCCGTCCTAGCTCGCTCAATAATGTCTTAATCAAAATGACGGATTGCCTATTATCCGCTCGTCGTCCCCTTATGCCATAGTTTGTACATCTCAATTGTCAGTAGAAATCACATTTGTTTATGCAAGTCAGCCATATCAGCTATGTTTTTTTTAAAGGCAGTAAATGAGGCTGAATTAACTGTTTTGCTGCCAGACAAGGCTCTGCTGATAGCCAGGTGTAGCAGTGGTAAGGTGTTGGGACTGCTGTTGGGACAGCTTTATGTAGGCCCTAACAGTTTGTGGGCACCGTTTGTCACCGTTGTAGTGAAATTCATGTATTGTTTAGTGTTGTGTTGTGTTGTGTAGTGGCTTTGCTGGCATACATCTAAACCATTTTGGGGGAAATTGCCCCACCAAGATTTACATGTGAAAATCGCCACTGATTCTACATTATTTTAGCCAGCTCCTATTATTATTTTGGATGTGCGTAAAACCCCCTCCATGTAGGCTACATGTGTCCCTATGCCTATCATGGAACGAGAGATGCGATGATGCCGGTGACCCTCGTATTTAGAAAAATGTAAGTTGTTTTTCTGTAACAATTGCTTGTTTTCCATTTTATTTTAATCAAAACCAAGCCTTCAGTAGGTTACCCTACTATAACGAAGTCTGGTTCAACAGCAATGCATCGTTGCGTCTTTTTATCCTGTCCATGCATTGGCCAAGTAGCCTATCAACAAAAGGATTTGAAATTGTCTATTCGTGAGAGTGCCTTGAAATGTTTGAGGTTTTTACAATTCACATGCCTGCATATTTAAGTATCCACCCCATTTTCAAAGACGTGCTCCTCCAAACATTTACATTATTCAGTCCTATAATACCATATCAACAGTGGATTTATCTTGCCTATTTAGAATGTGCCTCGCACATAAAATACAATTTATAGGAGCCTAATATTTTTTCCCTTACTTCTGAAGAAGTGTGAATGTGCTGCGTAAAGACATTTAGGCCTACTTGTTGAAGACAAGTAGAACAATGTGGACTTCAAACATGCCAAACCTACAGTGGCTTGCGAAAGTCCTATTTTGTTGCTGTCACGATCGTCGGTGGAAGTGGACCAATGCGCAGCGTGATAAGTGAACATACTTTATTTTTTAGAGAACACCACACGAACAAAACAACAAACGATACGAAACGTGAAGTCCTTGGTTACAATACAAACCATACGGAACAAGATCCCACAACACACGGGCTGACGACGCGCACCATTGGCTTGGTGCGGGGAGCAGGGACGGGCCGAACCGGGCTGACGAAGCGCACCACTGGCTTGGTGCGGGGAGCAGGAACAGGCCGGACCGGGCTGACGACTCGCACCATTGGCTTGGTGCGGGGAGCAGGGACGGGCCGAACCGGGCTGACGATGCGCACCACTGGCTTGGTGCGGGGAGCAGGAACAGGCCGGACCGGGCTGACGACGCGCACCATTGGCTTGGTGCGGGGAGCAGGGACGGGCCGAACCGGGCTGACGAAGCGCACCACTGGCTTGGTGCGGGGAGCAGGAACAGGCCGGACCAGGCTGACGACGCGCACCATTGGCTTGGTGCGGGGAGCAGGGACGGGCCGAACCGGGCTGACGAAGCGCACCACAGGCTTGGTGCGGGGAGCAGAAACAGGCCGGACCGGGCTGACGACGCGCACCACAGGCTTGGTGCGAGGGGCAGGAACATGCCGGACCGGGCTGGCGACGCGCACCACAGGCTTGGTGCGAGGGGCAGGAACATGCCGGACCGGGCTGGCGACGCGCACCACAGGCTCGGTGCGAGGGACAGGAACAAGCCGGACCGTACTGGGGACACACACCACTGGCCCTACGCGGGGATCAGGAACGGGCCGGACCGGACTGGCAACACACCCCAGTACCTCTCGCCGTGTCTCTACATTCTCCTTCCCCCTGGTGACCAGTGACTCCCGTAACCTGGCGGCCTCCTTTGCCAACCCGCTGAACCACTCTATCCCGGCTTCCTGCTGCCCCGTCGTCCACGGCGTGAGCCCCCGCCCTAAAAATTTTCTGGCCGTCTCTCCTCCCCGTGGGCCAGGCCTCCATGGCTCTCGCCAGACTCTCGCTCCTCTGCTCCCAAGTCCAGCCTCTCTCCTCCTCCCGCGGCTTGACCCAGTCGAGGTTGATATCCTTTAGAGCCCTCTCTGGCGTTGGCTCCTGGACACGCTGCTTGGTCCAGTTATGGTGGGATCTTCTGTCACGATCGTCGGTGGAAGTGGACCAATGCGCAGCGTGATAAGTGAACATACTTTATTTTTTAGAGAACACCACACGAACAAAACAACAAACGATACGAAACGTGAAGTCCTTGGTTACAATACAAACCATACGGAACAAGATCCCACAACACACTGTGGAAAACAGGCTGCCTAAGTATGGTTCCCAATCAGAGACAACAAGCAACAGCTGATACACGTTGCCTCTGATTGAGAACCACACCGGCCAACATAGAAACAAATGAACTAGAATATAACCCTAGCACACAAAACACATAGAAACCACACACCCTGGCTCAACATAACAGAGTCCCAGAGCCAGGGCGTGACAGTTGCCTTACAACCTGGAATTAAAATTTATTTTTTGGGGGGTTTGTATCATTTGATTTACACAACATGCCTGACACTTTGAAGATGCAAAATATGTTTTATTGTGAAACAAACAAGAAATAAGACAGAAAAACAGAAAACTTGAGCGTGCATACAGTGGGGGAAAAAAAGTATTTAGTCAGCCACCAATTGTGCAAATTCTCCCACTTAAAAAGATGAGAGAGGCCTGTAATTTTCATCATAGGTACACGTCAACTATGACAGACAAAATGAGGAAAAAAATCCAGAAAATCACATTGTAGGATTTTTTATGAATTTATTTGCAAATTATGGTGGAAAATAAGTATTTGGTCAATAACAAAAGTTTCTCAATACTTTGTTATATACCCTTTGTTGGCAATGACACAGGTCAAATGTTTTCTGTAAGTCTTCACAAGGTTTTCACACACTGTTGCTGGTATTTTGGCCCATTCCTCCATGCAGATCTCCTCTAGAGCAGTGATGTTTTGGGGCTGTCGCTGGGCAACACGGACTTTCAACTCCCTCCAAAGATTTTCTATGGGGTTGAGATCTGGAGACTGGCTAGGCCACTCCAGGACCTTGAAATGCTTCTTACGAAGCCACTCCTTCGTTGCCCGGGCGGTGTGTTTGGGATCATTGTCATGCTGAAAGACCCAGCCATGTTTCATCTTCAATGCCCTTGCTGATGGAAGGAGGTTTTCACTCAAAATCTCACGATACATGGCCCCATTCATTCTTTCCTTTACACGGATCAGTCGTCCTGGTCCCTTTGCAGAAAAACAGCCCCAAAGCATGATGTTTCCACCCCCATGCTTCACAGTAGGTATGGTGTTCTTTGGATGCAACTCAGCATTCTTTGTCCTCCAAACATGACGAGTTGAGTTTTTACCAAAAAGTTATATTTTGGTAAACTTCAGACGGGCCTGGACATGTACTGGCTTAAGCAGGGGGACACGTCTGGCACTGCAGGATTTGAGTCCCTGGCGGCGTAGTGTGTTACTGATGGTAGGCTTTGTTACTTTGGTCCCAGCTCTCTGCAGGTCGTTCACTAGGTCCCCCCGTGTGGTTCTGGGATTTTTGCTCACCGTTCTTGTGATCATTTTGACCCCACGGGGTGAGATCTTGCGTGGAGCCCCAGATCGAGGGAGATTATCAGTGGTCTTGTATGTCTTCCATTTCCTAATAATTGCTCCCACAGTTGATTTTTTCAAACCAAGCTGCTTACCTATTGCAGATTCAGTCTTCCCAGCCGGGTGCAGGTCTACAATTTTGTTTCTGGTGTCCTTTGACAGCTCTTTGGTCTTGGCCATAGTGGAATTTGGAGTGTGACTGTTTGAGGTTGTGGACAGGTGTCTTTTATACTGATAACAAGTTCAAACAGGTGCCATTAATATAGGTAACGAGTGGAGGACAGAGGAGCCTCTTAAAGAAGAAGTTACAGGTCTGTGAGAGCCAGAAATCTTGCTTGTTTGTAGGTGACCAAATACTTATTTTCCACCATAATTTGCAAATAAATTCATTAAAAATCCTACAATGTGATTTTCTGGATTTTCTTTCCTCAATTTGTCTGTCATAGTTGACGTGTACCTATGATGAAAATTACAGGCCTCTCTCATCTTTTTAAGTGGGAGAACTTGCACAATTGGTGGCTGACTAAATACTTTTTCCCCCACTGTAACTATTCACCCCCCCAAAGTCAATACTTTGTAGAGCCACCTTTTGCAGCAATTACAGCTGCAACTCTCTTGGGGTATGTCTCTATAAGCTTGGCATATCTAGCCAATGGGATTTTTGCCCATTCTTCAAGGCAAAACTGCTCCAGCTCCTTCAAGTTGGATGGGTTCCGATGGTGTACAGCAATCTTTAAGTCATACCACAGACTTTCAATTGGATTGAGGTCTGGGCTTTGACTAGGCCATTCCAAGACATTTAAATGTTTCCCCTTAAACCACTTGAGTGTTGCTTCAGCAGTATGCTTAGGGTCATTGTCCTGCTGGAAGGTGAACCTCCATCCCAGTCTCAAATCTCTGGAAGACTGAAACAGGTTTCCCTCAAGAATTTCCCTGTATTTAGCGCCATCCATCATTCCTTCAATTCTGACCAGTTTCCCAGTCCCTGCCGATGAAAAACATCCACACAGCATGATGCTGCCACCCCCATGCTTCACTGTGGGGATGGTGTTCTCGGGGTGATGAGAGGTGTTGAGTTTGCGCCAGACATAGCGTTTTCCTTGATGGCCAAAAAGCTCAATTTTAGTCTCATCTGACCAGAGTACCTTCTTCCATATGTTTGGGGAGTCTCCCACATGGCTTTTGGCGAACACCAAACGTGTTTGCTTATTTTTTTCTTTAAGCAATGGCTTTTTTCTGGCCACTCTTCTGTAAAGCCCAGCTCTGTGGAGTGTACGGCTTAATGTGGTCCTATGGACAGATACTCCAATCTCCGCTGTGGAGCTTTGCAGCTCCTTCAGTGTTATCTTTGGTGTCTTCGTTGCCTCTCTGATTAATGCCCTCCTTGCCTGGTCCGTGAGTTTTGGTGGGCGGCCCTCTCTTGGTAGGTTTGTTGTGGTGCGATATTCTTTCAATTTTTTAATAATGGATTTAATGGTGCTGTTGTTCAAAGTTTGATATTTTTTTATAATCCAACCCTGATCTGTACTTACATTTACATTTGACATTTACATCATTTAGCAGACGCTCTTATCCAGAGCGACTTACAAATTGGTGCATTCAACTTATGATAGCAAGTGGGACAACCACTTTTATTCTTATTTTTTTATGGGGGGGTGGGGGAGGGGGGGGGGGGTAGAAGGATTGCTTTATACTATTCCAGGTATTCCTTAAAGAGGTGGGGTTTCAAGTGTCTCCGGAAGGTGGTCAGTGACTCCGCTGTCCTGGAGTCGTGGGGGAGCTTGTTCCACCATTGGGGTGCCAGAGCAGCAAATAGCTTTGACTGGGCTGAGCGGGAACTGTGCTTCTGTAGAGGTAGGGGAGCTAGCAGGCCAGAGGTGGATGAACGTAGTGCCATCGTTTGGGTGTAGGGTCTGATCAGAGCCTGAAGGTAAGGAGGTGCCGTTCCCCTCACAGCTCCGTAGGCAAGCACCATGGTCTGTAGTAGATGCAAGCCTCAACTGGAAGCCAGTGGAGTATGCGGAGGAGCGGGGTGACATGAGAGAACTTGGTAAGGTTGAACACCAGACGGGCTGCGGCGTTCTGGATAAGTTGTAGGGGTTTAATGGCACAGGCAGGGAGCCCAGCCAACAGCGAGTTGCAGTAATCCAGACGGGAGATGACAAGTGCCTGGATTAGGACCTGTGCCGCTTTCTGTGTAAGGTAGGGTTGTACTCTGCGAATGTTGTAGAGCATGAACCTGCAGGATCGGGTCACCGCTTTGATGTTAGCAGAGAACGACAGGGTGTTGTCCAGGGTCACGCCAAGGCTCTTTGCACTCTGGGAGGAGGACACAATGGAGTTGTCAATCGTGATGGCGAGATCATGGAGCGGGCAGTCCTTCCCAGGGAGGAAGAGCAGCTCCGTCTTGCCGAGGTTCAGCTTGAGGTGGTGATCCGACATCCAAACTGATATGTCTGCCAGACATGCAGAGATGCGATTCGCCACCTGGTTATCAGAAGGGGGAAAGGAGAAAATTAATTGTGTGTGTCGTCTGCGTAGCAATGATAGGAGAGACCATGTGAGGATATGACAGAGCCAAGTGACTTGATGTATAGAGAGAATAGGAGAGGGCCTAGAACTGAGCCCTGGGGGATACCAGTGGTGAGAGCACATGGTGCGGAGACAGATTCTCGCCACGCCACCTGGTAGGAGCGACCTGTCAGGTAGGACGCAATCCAAGAGTGAGCAGCGCCGGAGATGCCCAACTCGGAGAGGGTGGAGAGGAGGATCTGATGGTTCACAGTATCAACGGCAGCGGATAGGTCTAGAAGGATAAGAGCAGAGGAGAGAGAGTTAGCTTTAGCGTGACACAGAGAAGAGCAGCCTCAGTTGAATGACCAGTCTTGAAACCTGACTGGTTTGGATCAAGAAGGTCATTCTGAGAGAGATCGCAGGAGAGTTGGCTAGAGACGGCACGCTCAAGAGTTTTGGAGAGAAAAGAAAGAAGGGATACTGGTCTGTAGTTGTTGACATCGGAGGGATTGAGTGTAGGTTTTTTGAGGAGGGGTGCAACTCTCGCTCTCTTGAAGACGGAATGGACATGGCCAGCAGTCAAGGATGAGTTGATGAGCGAGGTGAGGTAAGGGAGAAGGTCTCCGGAAATGGTTTGGAGAAGAGAGGAGGGGATAGGGTCAAGCGGGCAGGTTGTTGGGTGGCTGGCCGTCACAAGTCGCAAGATTTCATCTGGAGAGAGAGGGGAGAAAGAAGTCAAAGCATAGGGTAGGGCAGTGTGAGCAGGACCAGCGGTGTCATTTGACTTAATAAATGAGGATCGGATGTCGTCAACCTTCTTTTCAAAAGAGGGAGGAGGGAGGGGGAGGAGGAGGAGGATTCAGCAGGGAGGAGAAGGTGGCAAAGACCTTCCTAGGGTTAGAGGCAGAGGCTTGAAATTTAGAGTGGTAGAAAGTGGCTTTAGCAGCGGATACAGAGGAAGAGAATGTAGAGAGGAGGGAGTGAAAAGATGACAGGTCCGCAGGGAGTCTAGTTTTCCTCCATTTCCGCTCGGCTGCCCGGAGCCCTCTTCTGTGAGCTCGCAATGAGTCGTCAAGCCACGGAGCAGGAGGGGAGGACCGAGCCGGCCGGGAGGATAGGGGACATAGAGAGTCAAATGATGCAGAAAGGGAGGAGAGGATGGTTGAGGAGGCAGAATCAGGAGATTGGAGGGAGAAGGATTGAGCAGAGGGAAGAGATGATAGGATGGAAGAGGAGAGAGTAGCGGGAGAGAGAGAGCGAAGGTTGCGACGGCACATTACCATCTGAGTAGGGACAGAGTGAGTAGTGTTGGAGGAGAGCGAGAGAGAAAAGGATACAAAGTAGTGGTCGGAGACATGGAGGGGAGTTGCAGTGAGATTAGTAGAAGAACAGCATCTAGTAAAGATGAGGTCAAGCGTATTGCCTGCCTTGTGAGTAGGGGGGGACGGTGAGAGGGTGAGGTCAAAAGAGGAAAGGAGTGGAAAGAAGGAGGCAGAGAGAATTTAGTCAAAGGCAGACGTAGGGAGGTTAAAGTCACCCAGAACTGTGAGGGGTGAGCCATCCTCAGGAAAGGAACTAATTGATGAACTCTCCAAGGGAACCTGGAGGGCGATAAATGACAAGGATGTTAAGCTTGAATGGGCTAGTGACTGTGACAGCATGGAATTCAAATGAGGAGATAGACAGATGGGTCAGGGGAAAAAGAGAGAATGTCCACTTTGGAGAGATGAGGATTGCTGTGCCACCGCCGCGCTGACCAGATGCTCTCGGGGTATGCGAGAACACATGGTTAGACGAGGAAAGAGCAGTAGGAGTAGCAGTGTTTTCTGTGGTAATCCATGTTTCCGTCAGCGCCAAGAAGTCGAGGGACTGGAGGGTAGCATAGGCTGAGATGAACTCTGCCTTGTTGGCCGCAGAACGGCAGTTCCAGAGGCTGCCAGAGACCTGGAACTCCCTGTCCTGTTTGGAGAGCTCCTTGGTCTTTGTTATGATGAGTTTCTATGGTATCAAGTAATTCAGGATGCAAGAATATACTTAAACAATTATATGGGGAGATAATACAAAATATTTAATAGATTCAGTACCGGGTTCGTCTAACAAATGGCACATGCTTTGCCTCTTGCCATCCGAACTACTGAACAAAGGAAATCTCTCAGTTTATATACTTCATGTTACACGTTTCTTCAACAATATCTGTTAAGCATCAGTTGGCACTCCCTTCTTTGATGGTATTACCTTGTATCCCAAGTCAGTATATTACATCTATCAATCATTCTAAGATAAACATCAGTAAGCTCCCTCGACATACTGGAATCCAGACTCTGTGGCACCAAGAATTACCTATCTAATAAATGGAACATTGTTCCCACAAAACTGTGAAAAACATCATAACAGCCTTCATGGTGCCGCTTGCTTGGTGGTGCCCCTTGCTTAGTGGTGTTGCAGACTCTGGGGCCTTTCAGAACAGGTGTATATATACTGAGATCATGTGACAGATCATGTGACACTTAGATTGCACACAGGTGGACTTTATTTAACTAATTATGTGACTTCTGAAGGTAATTGGTTGCACCAGATCTTATTTAGAGGCTTCATAGCAAAGGGGGTGAATAGATATGCACGCACCACTTTTCCGTTATTTATTTTTTAGAATTTTTTGAAACATGTTATTTTTTTTATTTCACTTCACCAATTTGGACTATTTTGTGCATGTCCATTACATGAAATCCAAATAAAAATAAATTTAAATTACAGGTTGTAATGCAACAAAATAGGAAAAATGCCAAGGGGAATGAATAATTTCGCAAGGCATTGTATTTAGCAAAACTGAGTGCATAAAAAATATAATTGTTGTTTATTTTCGACTTCCGTAAGGTATTGTCTTTTCACCCAAACTGTTTTAAGTGTTAGCTGGTTATTTAGCAACCTCCATAATAATTTGGCTAATATTTGTTGGAGAATGTAACAATCAAGTTCAAGTTTTATTACAGTCACATAGCATTCAATACAAATTGAAATCCATGAGCATGCTTGTGGAAACAGATTGTATCAGAGTTAGCTGATTTTGAATGCACTGCTAACCCACTGGACAAAAACTGGTTGAACCCAACATTGTTTCCACGTTATTTCAACCAAAAACATATGTGATGACATTGAATCAACATGGAAAACTGATTAGATTTGCAAAACTTTTAACCAAAATACAATGACATGGTGACCTTTTCGTTGATTTCACATTGAATTCACATTAGTTGAAAACTCAACCAAATGCTAATCAAAACTAGATGTTGATAAGCTTTCTGTGCCCAGTGGGAACTGATACAAACTGTTTCCCCTAGAATTGCTACATTCTCCAAACGTCAGATTCTGGACATTGCTATATGACCAGCTAATACATTTCTAAATGGTTTGGTTGAAACAACACCCTAGAGAAGTCTAATTAGCTAAAACATGCTAAAATCCAGAATTGTGTTTGAAATATTATGTTTATATTGTTTATTATTCATTAGAAATGTTTTAATACTGCTCATATTTCAGAGCACACGGCGACGGTTCAAATGACACAAATACAGACTAAATGTGTCTTAAATGAGGCCGTGATAAGACCAAATGTCCCAACCAAATTTCTCAATAATCCTTCAGGAAACAAATGGCAAATATGGCAAAAAAAATATCCAAAGGACCTTTCTATTAATTCAATTTCAGGAAATTCCAAAACCCAATGGTCCATTTTTGTTCCAGTTTCACACTGAATGACCCATAGTCGGGAATTCAATCAAACTTATTCTGCAGATATCACATTGTTCCTGTGCAATAGCTAACAACATTTTAATTAATGCAATTAGACAAGGTAAAACAAAAACAAACTCATTCTGATTTTAATGATAGTTGTACATTTTGGCAAACACAAACAATAAATGTGTATGCAGTGCGGACTGAATCAGAATCTTGAATCTGGCCTAGTCATGCTTACATAGTCGTTATATAGTGTAGGCTCTGTGTTCATGTTTGATATATAAGGTGTCTTATCAAGGCCATTTCTGTAGATATGTCTACTTTCCACAATGCATTCAATCAGTTGTGGACATTGTCCCTCTCTACACAAAGTGGTGGCTAACAATATGATATGGTAAACAATGAGGATGCTTCCATTAATTTCCATCTGGGAATATAAATCTCAAGCACATGCATGAAAGTCCTCTCTATGCAAGCATAATCCACAAACGGTTTTGTACCTTTGTAAAATGTGAGTTAAAAGGTTTGTATAAAACATATTTTTAGTATAACGAAAAACTAAGGGGAGTGTATGGTTGAAATCACATTGTATTAAAAACCTCTGCATTCAACAGCTTAGTAAGTTCTAAACACTTTACTATTTGGTCTATAAGCATAACTAAATCATGTTGTACTGGAGGTGGTCTTTGAGAAACTAAGGCACAGATTTAATCACATAATAATATCCAACATAAAATAAATTTGTGCTAATCAGTATCTCATGAAGATTTACCTTAGGTGTTTTTTTTTATTAATCTCTACATGCATAGTTATAATGTACCTTATAATTTGTATAGTCTGTCGTTTTTAGCTTCAGTGTTCATAGTGTACATACAGTGGGGGAAAAAAGTATTTAGTCAGCCACCAATTGTGCAAGTTCTCCCACTTAAAAAGATGAGAGAGGCCTGTAATTTTCATCATAGGTACACGTCAACTATGACAGACAAATTGAGGAAAAAAATTCCAAAAAATCACATTGTAGGATTTTTAATGAATTTATTTGCAAATTATGGTGGAAAATAAGTATTTGGTCACCTACAAACAAGCAAGATTTCTGGCTCTCACAGACCTGTAACTTCTTCTTTAAGAGGCTCCTCTGTCCTCCACTCGTTACCTGTATTAATGGCACCTGTTTGAACTTGTTATCAGTATAAAAGACACCTGTCCACAACCTCAAACAGTCACACTCCAAACTCCACTATGGCCAAGACCAAAGAGCTGTCAAAGGACACCAGAAACAAAATTGTAGACCTGCACCAGGCTGGGAAGACTGAATCTGCAATAGGTAAGCAGCTTGGTTTGAAGAAATCAACTGTGGGAGCAATTATTAGGAAATGGAAGACATACAAGACCACTGATAATCTCCCTCGATCAGGGGCTCCATGCAAGATCTCACCCCGTGGGGTCAAAATGATCACAAGAACGGTGAGCAAAAATCCCAGAACCACACAGGGGGACCTAGTGAATGACCTGCAGAGAGCTGGGACCAAAGTAACAAAGCCTACCATCAGTAACACACTACGCCGCCAGGGACTCAAATCCTGCAGTGCCAGACATGTCCCCCTACTTAAGCCAGTACATGTCCAGGCCCGTCTGAAGTTTGCTAGAGTGCATTTGGATGATCCAGAAGAGGATTGGGAGAATGTCATATGGTCAGGTGAAACCAAAATATAACTTTTTGGTAAAAACTCAACTCGTCGTGTTTGGAGGACAAAGAATGCTGAGTTGCATCCAAAGAACACCATACCTACTGTGAAGCATGGGGGTGGAAACATCATGCTTTGGGGCTGTTTTTCTGCAAAGGGACCAGGACGACTGATCCGTGTAAAGGAAAGAATGAATGGGGCCATGTATCGTGAGATTTTGAGTGAAAACCTCCTTCCATCAGCAAGGGCATTGAAGATGAAACGTGGCTGGGTCTTTCAGCATGACAATGATCCCAAACACACCGCCCGGGCAACGAAGGAGTGAGCTTCGTAAGAAGCATTTCAAGGTCCTGGAGTGGCCTAGCCAGTCTCCAGATCTCAACCCCATAGAAAATCTTTGGAGGGAGTTGAAAGTCCGTGTTTCCCAGCGACAGCCCCAAAACATCACTGCTCTAGAGGAGATCTGCATGGAGGAATGGGCCAAAATACCAGCAACGGTGTGTGAAAACCTTGTGAAGACTTACAGAAAATGTTTGACCTGTGTCATTGCCAACAAAGGGTATACAACAAAGTATTGAGAAACTTTTGTTATTGACCAAATACTTATTTTCCACCATAATTTGCAAATAAATTCATTAAAAATCCTACAATGTGATTTTCTGGAGAAAAAAATTCTAATTTTGTCTGTCATAGTTGACGTGTACCTATGATGAAAATTACAGGCCTCTCTCATCTTTTTAAGTGGGAGAACTTGCACAATTGGTGGCTGACTAAATACTTTTTTTCCCCACTGTATGTATATTCTGTTTATTGTCTGCCTGTATATTCTGTTTATTGTCTGCCTGTATATTCTGTTTATTGTGGCAGCACCATTTCACTGAGTCAAATTCCTGTACAAGCAAATTGTGGTGGCAGAATTTGGGGTGAGCTGTTGTAACTTCTCAAGGAATATGTTCTCTGTTGGACTGTGATGTTAAGCCTTTCATAGACTCCTGTTATTTCTGTACCCTAACACAAGGCCATTGTGTTCCGGAACTGTTGCTTGTATAAAATAACTGTTGTGTAAACAATATGATTGTATTATTACCTCCCTCTATATGAGGGACATGTAACCATTTACTCTTTGAGTTCTTCCCTGTGAAATCAGAGATACATCTCCCCTGCAGCTGCTTGATTAAATATTGTTCTATTATATCATTACATTTTCTTTGCCTTAATCTTTGGATCGAGTTTTCCACAACAAAATGTATTTGGCGAATAAAGGTGATTCTGATTCTGTCAATTAGACAGTCACAGAGGCTATTTGCCTAAACAGGGCCTGTTTTCATGTCAGGGTCTGCTTTGATGTACTGAACATCTGATCAATTAAAACAGCTTTAGATCTTATCAATAAAGGTTTGTAGTGTTAGACTATACCTGTGTATCAAGCATTTCTTTGTTTTGGGCCCACACTGGCAACCAACCTGCTGTCAACCGGTACAGTCAGGTTGAACATCTGATCAATAAAAACAGCTTTAGATCTTATAAAGGTGTGTAATAACAACCAGGAAGTCTACAAGGTGATTATTGCCTACTCTAAGCATTGCACTTTGCAATCACAATATGAATCAGTGATTTTCAACCTTCTGACCTACTAGTGGATCACGATATGAATCAGTGATTTTCAACCTTCTGACCTACTTACTAGTGGATCATGATATGAATCAGTGATTTTCAACCTTCTGACCTACTAGTGGGTCTTCTGTCAGATTCGTATTGTCAGATTGTTCTTTATTATATCGATGGATTGCTTCTGTATGGGGTGGTCACAACAACCCTTAAAACCAGGGCTGCCAACACAAAAATAAGTGAACAAAATTTTAATCTTAAGTTTCCAATTTAAACGCTAACTAAAGATTAAGCATGGCTGTGTTAACCTAAATGAGGGAAGTTGAAAAAGGTGGCCTGAATCCAGTTCTTTTTTCTGCAACGTATTTGTTTATGTGGCCCAAGCTCTTACAAATCCCTTTACTCCTTAGCTGTTTGTGCTTGGTATAGAGGGTCTATAGACTGGACCTGGGAAGAGCACACTCAATGTGAAAGTACATCAACAAAGTCAAAAACTGTTAAATCCCTGGGCTACTTTACTGAAGGTACTGTACTGTGAAAAATCTGTATCTTAAAATCATTTATGCATGCAGTCAACTGCATAAATGTACAAGCAATTGCAATCCAAAGGTTTCTTTAAAATGTCTTTGGCAGGCCAGAATCCAGCTGGACATGCAAATGACTATTTACACAAAAAAGTATTTGCCACCTAAATTCTGTGTCCAATTTCCTCATCTTGTCCATTAAAGAAAAAGATTGGGCACGGAAGTCGGTGCAAATAAATACAGTGAGGGAAACAAGTATTTGATCCCCTGCTGATTTTGTACGTTTGCCCACTGACAAAGACATGATCAGTCTATAATTTTAATGGTAGGTTTATTTGAACAGTGAGAGACAGAATAACAACAACAAAATCCAGAAAAACGCATGTCAAAAATGTTATAAATTGATTTGCATTTTAATGAGGGAAATAAGTATTTGACCCCTCTGCAAAACATGACTTAGTACTTGGTGGCAAAACCCTTGTTGGCAATCACAGAGGTCAGACGTTTCTTGTAGTTGGCCACCAAGTTTGCACACAGGGATTTTGTTCCACTCCTCTTTGCAGATCTTCTCCAAGTCATTAAGGTTTCGAGGCTGATGTTTGGCAACTCGAACCTTCAGTGGCTAGGCCACTCCAGGACCTTAATGTGCTTCTTCTTGAGCCACTCCTTTGTTGCCTTGGCCGTGTGTTTTGGGTCATTGTCATGCTGGAGTACCCATCCACGACCCATTTTCAATGCCCTGGCTGAGGGAAGGAGGTTCTCACCCAAGATTTGACGGTACATGGCCCCGTCCATCGTCCCTTTGATGCGGTGAAGTTGTCCTGTCCCCTTAGCAGAAAAACACCCCCAAAACATAATGTTTCCACCTCCATGTTTGACGGTGGGGATGGTGTTCTTGGGGTCATAGGCAGCATTCCTCCTCCTCCAAACACGGCGAGTTGAGTTGATGCCAAAGAGCTCGATTTTGGTCTCATCTGACCACAACACTTTCACCCAGTTCTCCTCTGAATCATTCAGATGTTCATTGGCAAACTTCAGATGGGTCTGTATATGTGCTTTCTTGAGCAGGGGGACCTTGCGGGCGCTGCAGGATTTCAGTCCTTCACGGCGTAGTGTGTTACCAATTGTTTTCTTGGTGACTATGGTCCCAGCTGCCTTGAGATCATTGACAAGATCCTCCTGTGTAGTTCTGGGCTGATTCCTCACCGTTCTCATGATCATTGCAACTCCACGAGGTGAGATCTTGCATGGATCCCCAGGCCAAGGGAGATTGACAGTTCTTCTGTGTTTCTTCCATTTGCGAATAATCGCACCAACTGTTGTCACCTTCTCACCAAGCTGCTTGGCGATGGTCTTGTAGCCCATTCCAGCCTTGTGTAGGTCTACAATCTTGTCCCTGACATCCTTGGAAAGTTATTTGGTCTTGGCAATGGTGGAGAGTTTGGAATCTGATTGATTGATTGCTTCTGTGGACAGGTCTTTTATACAGGTAACAAGCTGAGATTAGGAGCACTCCCTTCAAGAGTGTGCTCCTAATCTCAGCTCGGTACCTGTATAAAAGACACCTGGGAGCCAGAAATCTTTCTGATTGAGAGGGGGTCAAATACTTATTTCCCTCATTAAAACGCAAATCAATTCATAACATTTTTTACATGCGTTTTTCTGGATTTTTTTGTTGTTATTCTGTCTCTCACTGTTCAAATAAACCTACCATTAAAATTATAGACTGATAATTTCTTTGTCAAACGTACAAAATCAGCAGGGGATCAAATACTTTTTTCCCTCACTGTATATCAATGTTTTTTTGTCATTCAAAAAGGTCCATCGTCTCTCTCAATGTCCGGTGTGACAGGTCTTGACACGGTGAAGATATCCTGGCATTTGATTTTAGCCTTGGGGGTAGAGGCCTGCGGCAGTGAGAGCCTCCTCTTCTCAGACAGCAATCTCAGGATCTCACTAACTTGGGCTTCAAGTGTTGATAAATGGCCACTCAGCATCTGGATATCTCCCTTCAGCTCCAGCTTGGCCTCCTGGAGAGTGGACTGGAGCAGCACCTGTTCAGACATGGGTTGGAAGGGGTGGCCCAGCACGCCCTCACTCCCAACACCGGGGCTGTGTTCAAAAGGACTTCTCCCCATTGGGCTCCGCTCATAGGGGCTTCGTGCATCCCCTGCCCTGTCGATCCGAAGATCACTCTTGGTAATGCCACTGTCGCACGAGTCTGTCTTGTAGAGTGCACTCTTCTCGTCGCCCCCCTCTCCTGTGCTGCTGCCACCGACCTCGCTGCTGCTCTCCCCACCTTCTGCCTCCTGGCTCTTGCTGTCACCAATCAACTGTTCTGAGGTTTGGGACACGTCACCCCATTCCTCCTCTTCTTTCTGCTGTGGCCCTTCAGGTTCATCGGGAGCCAGGGGCATCGCCGCTGTAGTAGCATTCTTAAACCGCATCCAGTCTCGACCCCCACCTCCACCCCTGGGCCGTACCAGACTGGTGACCCTCAGGCAGTTCTGGTCCACCACACTGGGCTTCAGCTCCATGACCTCGTGACAACCAGTGTGAATGGGCTCCCCAGTGTGGACATAGGCCAGTGAACTCTGCAAGGGGGTGATCTGGGAGACAGTAACTACACTGGAGCCACCGCTGGTAGTCCCTCCACCTGTGCCAGGTGCCCCATTCTGTATCGGGGAGCCATTTTGGTGCTGCAAGGGGTGAGTCTGATACTGTTGGTGTGGGAGATTGGTAAGGGGGTGGTGGTGCTCAACCTGAAGCCGGTTGCGCTCCAGGTCAGGCTGAGCTTGGATTGGCATGTGAATCTCTTTCTGCTGCTTGAACTTCTGGAAGAGCTTGCGGACCGGGTGGTCAACAGGAATGGAGAACGTCACTTCATTCTTCTGCTGCCGGCGCACTTCCTCCTCCTTCTTCACATCGGCGATCTTTCTGAAGATTACCTGCATAGATATTGAGAGGGGAAGAGAGATCTATGCGTAAGGACAGCCTTGTGAATCAGAACATGCCTTAATCACAAGTACTAGATTTTACACCAGATTTTACTATCTAAATGTCTTGTATACTGTCTTGCATATACTACGCTTCTGGCAAGGCATGTTTTTCCAACCACCATACTATTAAAAATATTATACTATAATTTAATGGGATGAACACAAAAAAATTATAATTGTGATAAATATGTCGACAACTAGCAACTAAACGGAGCACCAAAACAACTCATGCACAACTCAAAATAATCCAGATGGAGGATACTGAACTCCACAGTGTTACTGATTGCATGTTCACTAGATACAATATTGCCATTACTCACAAATTATTGCAGCTAAAATATAAACCTGAAGAGGCATAACCTTGTGCTGAATATACTTAGAGAAATACTAATCACTGTTAACAAAATAAGATTCAAGTTTATAGATTTTTTGGTACTGACGTCTAGCGACATTACTTATCTTTTCTTTTCGACAGCAGACGGACACCAAATTGTATTGAGAGGAAAAATACAAAAATGCACATCTATGATAGTTACAGATTTAGCAGATATGTATTTTCCAATCACTGTATAGTGCACTATGTCAATATTGTTGCACACAGTGTGAATCTGCTGGTAAACATCTCATAATAAGACCCTAATGCTGATGCGCCTGAAGTAAAATGAAAATAAAATTATAGCAAATTATAGATAATTTTATCTAATAACTGTTGAGATTGTCACATATATATTTTGTTTTGAGTGTGTAAAATGTGCATGAGCTAGATACAGTATGGTAACACCTTTAATTATTTAATTTCAGGAATTACTCCTGACTGTATCCCATCTCTAAACAACAAAAGACTGACACCTAGTGGCATATTTAATATGACATCAGCAATGTCCCCCACATACACACACACCAGCAGCAGAACAGTGCCCCTGGAGCAGATTAGGGGTTAAGTGCCTTGCTCAAGGGCACAAATGTCAGAAGGTGGCACCTGAAACTGATGCCAGCAACCCTCCAGTTGCCAGCTCACTCCCGCCAGATTTTTCCTCGTCCGTTAATGGGTCCGAAACAGCAACCCTCTGGTTACGGCCTACTGAAATATCCAACAATTCACAGATGACTCCCAACATGACATCTGTGATAGGCTATTGAGTAATGCATATCTGATGGGCGTACATTTAATGAAATCGTCTCCATCCCCTTTTTCTCCATCTCTGGACCCTTTTGACTCTAGGTTTCTGTGCTGCCCTTAGTGATGTACTCCTGAGTGGTGCAGTGGTCTAAGGCACTGCATCGCAGTGCTAACTGTGCCACTAGAGAACCTGGTTCGAATCCAGGCTCTGTCGCAGCCGGCCGCGACCGGGAGACTCATGGGCGGCGCACAATTGGCCCAGCGTCGTCCAGGGTAGGGGAGGGGATGTAGCTCAGTTGATAGAGCATGGTGTTTGCAACGCCAGGGTTGTGGGTTCGATTCCCACGGGGGGCCAGTATAAAAAATATATATATGTGTATTCACTAACTGTAAGTCGCTCTGGATAATAGCGTCTGCTAAATGACTAAAATGTAAATGTAAAATGTAATGCTTTGATTACATACAGTATTCATTCGATGGTGTTAATGAGTTGTTCAGTCCTCATACTGATAACCCAGGCAGGCATAACTAGACCAGCTTGATAAACTAGAGTGGACACATAGTTGCTTCTTGGCTTTCTACTCTTTATATTAATGAGGATAAGAACACCCTCTCTAGGAACCATTTGGGATTATTGTATTTGATAATACCACAATAGAACCTGAGGCATCTCATTATGTGGGTTTTATTTTTTATTTGAGTTATGTCTCGTTTCTTTATCTATCATTTAAGTTAATACACAGAGGCTACTACTCCAAATAATGTTTTTCTCACTGTCAGTCCAGTGTTGCCTGAACTATCTTTGTGGGACCTTCAGGCACTCGATAGAGGTAAATATAGAGCAGCACATGCCCCTTGTTATCCCTTCATGGTCTTTTAGCATCCCTACATGTTCTGCCATTGCATGTTACTTCTCATCACCCAAGGAGCCTCCTGGAAAACAATAAATCCAGCCCCCCCTGCCACTTCAAATTGATTCAACTGCCACGTTTTTACTTAGTCGCTTTAGAGACTAACTGTGGGGGAGAGAAAGAAAAAAAGAAAGTGGCTGCCAGGGGTATGTTGGGATAACTCGTTTTCTGCATTAAATTGGCGCAATCGGGAACGAGAAAACACCAGTTTCTTTGTTTTTCTTGGATATACAAAAATTAACTGAAAAATGGCTTGTTTTTGCATATAAACCAAAAAAATATTTGATATTTAGATTTTCACGTGGGTGGGGTTAAATGGTTCTAACTCCATTCTATTCATCTATTGTCTATTATTTAATCTATTAATAGCTGTCCATAATGTGCCGTAGTTTCACGGATCCCCCCGGTACTGCTGCTCATTCTGTTCACCAGCTCCGGAGGTCTACGTCAACGGCCTTCTAGGCGTCACTGACCTGGTTCATTAACACCAACCCCGGACTGTCTTGTCTCATTACGCACACCTGGTTCCCATTCCCCCTGATTAGTATATGTATATATGTGCCCTCTGTTCCCCATTGTCCTTGTCGATTATTGTCCGTTGGTCTCGTGAGTATCGCGTATTGTGCTCTTGTTATTACGGGTCTCGTCCCGTGTATTTGTTTGGAGGTTTACACCTCACTCTTTTTTTTGGGTTACATCCCAGTGTTATATATATATATACGTGTTTGTTTTGGGCTTCGTCCCCGTCGTTTTTTCATGACGTACCTTGGGTTGTTGGGTGGAATAATAAAAAACCTTAATCCGTATTCCTGCGCCTGTCTTCTAATCATTATACAACGTGACAGAATAATCAACCCATAATAATGGAGACAGCGGGAAAGGCCGAGCTGGCAGCATTACGAGTACTGTCTCTCCAGACTCGGCAGTGCCATGGACAGCGTGCTGGCAACCATCCTGCGGTTGGAGGGGAAAGTGCAGTCCCTCCAGTCTCCAGCACCGGTTCCGGCACCAGCCCCCACACCACCACTACCTACATCCGTCCCATCTGAGCTGGTCCGCGGAATACACCTGTCCCTCCCGGAGCGTTTTGACAGGGGTATTCCGCTTCACCCTCCTCTTTTGCTTGGTGTTTGATCATCCTGTGGAGGGACGAGTGGGGGGTGAGCGTCTACTCCGACTACGCCAGGGATCTAGAACTGTCTCGGAGTTCGCCCTGGAGTTCCGGACCATCGCAGCATCCACCGGATGGAACGAGTCGGCTCTGGTCACTGTTTTCCGCAGCGGACTGCAGGAGGAGGTACAGATGGAGTTAGCCTGCCGTGATGACAACCTGTCACTCAACCAGCTCATCAGCATGGCGATCTGGTTGGACGACCTCCTACGGTCCCGACGAAGACCTGTGCAGAATCCGGAGCCCATGGCTAATAGGTGAGAAGGTGACAAGCCAGGGAATTCCCCTGCTCCAACCCAGGGAGGATGCAAGATCTTCTCTCCTTTTCTGTCAACTCAACCAGTGTGTTTTTCCATTAAATTCCCTGAATTTTACTGGCCACTGCATTACACATTCCTTTGGTTCCGCTACAGTCACCCATTCCGGTTCGAGCCCTGGATAATCGTCCAATAGGGACAGGACTCATACATCACATCACTGTTCCCGTTTCTCTGCTGACCCATGGCACTCATTTAGAACAGATCACCTTTTTAGTATAGACACCCCCACGCACCGCATTGTTTTAGGTCTCCCCTGGTTGAGTTGGCATAACCCTGTTATTTCCTGGTCCAAGAGGAGACTGCCTGGTTGGTCGCAGGAGTGTCAGGGGAAATGTCTCGCGGTGTCTGTCAACACCACTACGGTTGACAGTCCGTACCATGCCCCTCAAGTGGATTTACCGGAGGAATACCATTATCTGGAACAGATTTTCTTTAAGACCCAGGCTACATGCCTGCCTCCTCATCGCCCCTGGGACTGTGCCATTGACCTGCTGTCTATCCCCTCTGCTACGCGGAGACCGAGGCCATGGAGACCTACATACAGGAGAGACTCCAGCAGGGTTTTATAAGCCCCTCTATGTCACCAGCCTCCTCAAGCTTATTTTTTGTTCAGAAGAAAGATGGGGGACTGCACCCCTGCATTGATTATCGAACAATGAACAAAGCCACCGTTAAGTTCAGCTATCCTTTACCCCTCATCCCAACCATCATCGAACAAATGCACAGGCGCAGTACTTCACGAAACTGGACTTGAGGAGCGCCTACAATCTGATGCGCATTCGTGCAGGTGACGAATGGAAAACTGCCTTTTCCACGACCACGGGGCATTACGAGTATCTCGTAATGCCCTTTGGGCTGTCTAATGCTCCTTCAGTCTTCCAGGCCTTTATTAACGAAGTGTTTCGGGACATGCTGGGACGGGGTGTAGTGGTTTATATACATTTTGGTCTATTCTGCTGACCGAGTCCAGCATGTCTCATTAGTCAGGTCTGTGCTGGGAAGACTATTGGAGCATAATCTCAATGTTAAACAAGAAAAGTGTTTGTTTTTCCAGCGGTCCGTGTCCTTCTTGGGCTACCTCATATCCACGGAGGGAGTGGAGATGGCAGAGCAACGTGTCAGCGCAGTCAGGTCATGGCCCATCCCCAACTCTGTGAAAGCAATCCAGCGATTCCTGAGGTTCATCCGTGGCTGCAGCATGGTGGCCACGCCTCTTACCTCCCTGCTTAGAGGAGGTCCCCAGCGGCTTCGTTGGACATCGTTTTCCTTGATGGCCAAAAAGCTCAATTTTAGTCTAATCTGACCAGAGTACCTAATTCAATATGTTTGGGGAGTCTCCCAAATGCCTTTTGGTGAACACCAAAACGTGTTTGCTTATTTGTTTTCTTTAAGCAATGGCTTTTTTTCTGGCCACTCTTCCGTAAAGCCCAGCTCTGTGGAGTGTACGGCTTAAAGTGGTCCTATGGACAGATACTCCAATCTCCGCTGTGGAGCTTTGCAGCTCCTCCAGGGTTATCTTTGGTCTCTTTGTTGCCTCTCTGATTAATGCCCTCCTTGTCTGGTCCATGAGTTTTGGTGGGCGGCCCTCTCTTGGCAGGTTTGTTGTGGTGCCATATTCTTTCAATTTTTAAATAATGGATTTAATGGTGCTCCGTGGGATGTTCAAAGTTTCAGATATTTTCTTATAACCCAACCCTGATCTGTACTTCTCCACAACTTTGTCCCTGACCTGTTTGGAGAGCTCTTTGGTGGTGGCCCTTGCTTAGTGGTGTTGCAGACTCTGGGGCCTTTCAGAACAGGTGTATATATACTGAGATCATGTGACAGATCATGTGACACTTAGATTGCACACAGGTGGACTTTATTTAACTAATTATGTTATTTCTGAAGGTAATTGGTTGCACCAGATCTTATTTAGGGGCTTCATAGCAAAGGGGGTGAATACATATGCACGCACCACTTTTCCGTTATTTATTTTTTTCATTTCACTTCACCAATGTGGACTATTTTGTGTATGTCCATTACATGAAATCCAAATAAAACTCCATTTAAAGGTTGTAATGCAACAAAATAGGAAAAAAAACGCCAAGGGGGATGAATACTTTTGCAAGGCACTGTATAACAATATATCATATTATTAAAGTACAGTTTGTTTACAATGTCATAAACTAGTCTTTTAAATGTTGTTTCCGAATTACATTTTATATATTCATACATGTCTACATGAATAAATTACTGTGAAACTGTGTTTCTGTTTAATCAGCAGTTATTGCTACACCCTTCATTCAGTTTAAGGGGGTACTTTTGTCATGATGACAAGGTGACAGTGCTCGCTACTCAAATGGCACAACAGAATCAATCAGATTTACCAAGGCACAGCATATGACAACCATTTTGTCTAACTCAGGGATGTCTCCTTTCATATCAGGAAAAGGAAAAAGTAGTAGATGCTGCTGCAGCATTGCTCATCTTCACAGTGGGAATCCAGTCGACATGGGTGTCTGGAAAAAGGTCAGCTGGTGAACCTACAGTACATAAACAAATACAAAGCACACCTGATGTTAGAATATTACTTTTGCAGGTCACCTATACCATCAGGGCTCTTGATTATTTGGTTGTGTTTAATTCATTCAGGTGGGGACAACTAATAGTCAACACAGCAGGTTGTCCTAGGGCAATTCCACGGTAACAGAATTACGCTGAGACTCAGATTTTACAAAAACACATTTACAGGAAGAACTGTGCAGATACAACGTTTGGTAACAGAATTACGATAAAATCTCCCTAATTTTTATTCTGTTACCAAACTTTGTATCTGCACAGTTCTTCCTGTAAATGTGTTTCTGTGAAATGTTCTGTGGAAATTGGTAAAAGTAATCCTTGTGCATAGAGTTGTATGGTTTGTTAAACTTTTAAATCAAGCCTCCCGAGTGGCGCAGCGGTCTAAGGCGATGCAGTGCCTTAGACCGCTGCATCGCAGTGGTAGAGGCATCACTACCGGCCGTGATCCTGAGTCCCATAGGGCGGCGCACAATTGGCCCAGCGTCCGGGTTAAGGGAGGGTTTGGCCGGGGGGGCTTTACTTGGCTTATCGCGCTCTAGCGACTCCTTGTGGCGGGCCTGCAGGCTAATCTCGGTCGTCAGTTGAACAGTGTTTCCTCCGGCACATTGGTGCTTCAGGTTAAGCGGGCGGGTTTTAAGAAGCGAGGTTTGGCGGGTCATGTTTTGGAGGACGCATGACTTGACCTTCACCTCCCGAGCCCATTGGGGAGTTGCAGCTATGAGACAAGATCGAAAAAGGGGGTAAAATACAAAAAAAATATATATATATATTTTTAAATCAATGGTTTTTGTTTGGCATACAGTTTTAAGTGAAAAATCTGAGTCTCAGCGTAATTCTGTTACCATGGAATTGCCCCCTATTCCACTGAGGCCTTTGTCCTATGCTGTAATGTCCATACATTTTCTCAACAAATTATCATTGGGTCAGTGCCACTGGAAAGTTTTTTGGGACAATAATGCCCTCCTCCAGTCATATTGTACAATTTGTGTCCCCTCTTTTCGTAGGCCTAGATTAAATGGTTGCATTTAAGACAAGGTTGTTTTTATTGATCTGTTTGTCAGAGACAGCAGAGTAGGCCTAGGCTATCCTGTGATTTGTCGTATTAAAAAACTATTCTGTTAATGTCTCCAGTCATATAAAGTGTAGCACAATTGCATGAAATGTGTTTATTAAAGGCCACATTTTTCCTGTGCAAAGAAAAGAGAAGAAACGTCTCCGATATAGCCTTTAGGCCTATGCCACTATGCACTCAGCTATGCACAGTGATTAGACTGAGTTGTATTAATAGTCTAAATTATGACTATCCAATCTACTCATCACATTAGGAATAGTAGGCTTACATTAGTCTGAAAATGTGATGATAGATGCATGCAATGCTTTATTATAAAGGTGCATTTTTATGGTGAAAATAATTGCTTCCCCAAAAACTTGGAACTCTCGCGCCACCTCTGAAAGAGACGCATGCTAGATAGCTTGTAGTCTATCTAGTTAGCTAATGTTGGCTACTTAGTCTTGTTGTTAACACCCGGTTAGCATAACAGTTAACAGATAAACTAAACTTGAAATCAGACTTACCAGTAATTAAATGATTGGAGCAGACCCTGTACTGACAGCTGTCTGGTTTCAGGTCTTGAAGAGTAAAAAGGTTTCTTGCTTTTTTGACAGTTCTTGAGTCTTATCACCTTGGTGTTTCATGATAGCGTGTAATCTGTAAAAAATATTTATGGCACAGAAATTGACCATGGTGATGAATCAAGTAGGTTTAGGCACTGTCACACGCAGCTTGGGGTAGCCACTCAGCTGTTGTTGTCGTCGGAAGGATTAACCCTTTAGACACCAATAGAATTCTAGAATGCTGCTGTAGATTACTGAGAATTTTCAAGATAAAGCTAATTTTCTCACACATTTCAAACAAACAGACATAGCTCAAAAACAAAGAACAAATGACAATTACAAGTTAACTTAGTTTTAAAGACCACAATCTCTTCTTTAGTATGACACCACATTCATGTCAATAGGAATGACACTCATTTTGTCTTCCATTGTGTAAAAACGATGAACACTCAACACAACATAAAACCCTAAAGTACTTAAATTGTAGTACATTTGACAATATTACTCATTCAAAATGTACCAAGTATTATATATTATACTTATAAATATTATTTACATATACAGTGGGGAGAACAAGTACTTGATACACTGCCGATTTTGCAGGTTTTCCTACTTACAAAGCATGTAGAGGTCTGTAATTTTTTATCATAGGTACACTTCAACTGTGTACCTATGATAAAAATATTTGCTTTTTATTGCATGACATAAGTATTTGATCACCTACCAACCAGTAAGAATTCCGGCTCTCACAGACCTGTTAGTTTATCTTTAAGAAGCCCTCCTGTTCTCCACTCATTACCTGTATTAACTGCACCTGTTTGAACTCGTTACCTGTATAAAAGACACCTGTCCACACACTCAATCAAACAGACTCCAACCTCTCCACAATGGCCAAGACCAGAGAGCTGTGTAAGGACATCAGGGATAACATTGTAGACATGCACAAGGCTGGGATGGGCTACAGGACAATAGGCAAGCAGCTTGGTGAGAAGGCAACAACTGTTGGCGCAATTATTAGAAAATGGAAGAAGTTCAAGGTGACGGTCAATCACCCTCGGTCTGGGACTCCATGCAAGATCTCACCTCATGGGGCATCAATGATCATGAGGAAGGTGAGGGATCAGCCCAGAACTACACGGCAGGACCTGGTCAATGACCTGAAGAGAGCTGGGACCACAGTCTCAAAGAAAACCATTAGTAACACACTACGCCGTCATGGATTATAATCCTGCGGCGCACGCAAGGTCCTCCTGCTCAAGCCAACGCATGTCCAGGCCCGTCTGAAGTTTGCCAATGACCATCTGGATGATCCAGAGGAGGAATGGGAGAAGGTCATGTGGTCTGATGAGACAAAAATAGAGCTTTTTGGTCTAAACTCCACTCGCCGTGTTTGGAGGAAGAAGAAGGATGAGTACAACCCCAAGAACACCATCCCAACCGTGAAGCATGGAGGTGGAAACATCATTCTTTGGGGATGCTTTTCTGCAAAGGGGACAGGATGACTGCACCGTATTGAGGGGAGGATGGATGGGGCCATGTATCGCGAGATCTTGGCCAACAACCTCCTTCCCTCAGTAAGAGCATTGAAGATGGGTTGTGGCTGGGTCTTCCAGCATGACAACGACCCGAAACACACAGCCAGGGCAACTATGGAGTGGTTCCGTAAGAAGCATCTCAAGGTCCTGGAGTGGCCTAGCCAGTCTCCAGACCTGAACCCAATAGAAAATCTTTGGAGGGAGCTGTAAGTCCGTATTGCCCAGCGACAGCCCCGAAACCTGAAGGATCTGGAGAAGGTCTGTATGGAGGAGTGGGCCAAAATCCCTGCTGCAGTGTGTGCAAACCTGGTCAAGACCTACAGGAAACGTATGATCTCTGTAATTGCAAACAAAGGTTTCTGTACCAAATATTAAGTTCTGCTTTTCTGATGTATCAAATACTTATGTCATGCAATAAAATGCAAATGAATTACTTAAAAATCATACAATGTGATTTTTCTGGATTTTTGTTTTAGATTCTGTCTCTCACAGTTGAATTGTACCTATGATAAAAATTACAGACCTCTACATGATTTTAAAGTAGGAAAACCTGCAAAATTGGCAGTGTATCAAATACTTGTTCTCCCCACTGTAAATAAATAAATTATCCAAAATGTGACCAGAGGACAGTATTCAGAAAGTATTTCAAAACCCACACAAAGTTGGCTATTTGATTGACAACGATTCTTACTTCTGTAACAATGTAAAAATACAAACTATTCAGAGACTATTTCAAAATGTAGGTAAACTCTCTCAATAAGATTTAGTACAGACCAGGCCTGACACAAAATGTAGAAATGCTAGCCTTCTTTGACAACAATTCAGTGAATGCAACAAGTATTAGATAGCGAAAGATAAAGAGAAAAGATACAAAACACAACAACCGTTCAGAGACATTAAAAGATTTGTAGGACAAATTCATATTTCACACTGTCACTTTAGTGTTTGCATTTAGTCTACAACATGTCATGGAACTTCTGGAAGCATGGCCCCATCCTGCAAAGTGGCACAGAACACGTAGAGCACCCAAATGAGGTTTCTACACATCTCCCACTCTTTGCCCTGCGTCCACTCCGGATGCACACCACACACCCTCTCTTATGCCCTTTAAACTTCACCTGGCAGTGTGGTGCCGGAGCAACAACCTCGAACCTCAACGTCAGCAAGACCAAGGAGCTGGTCGTGGACGACAGGAAATGGAGGGGCGAGCACACCCCCATCCACATCGACAGGGCGGCAGTAGAGCAGGTAGACAGCTTCAAGTTCCTCTGTGTCCAAATCACTAAAGACTTAAAATGGTCCAAACACACGTACAGTTGTGAAGAAGGCGCGACAGTGCCTCTTTCCCCTCAGGAGGTTGAAAAGGTTTGGCATGGGCCCTCAAATCCTGAAAAGGTTCTACAGCTGTACCATTAAGAGCATATTGACTGGCTGCATCACTGCTTGGTATGGAAATAGCACCACCCTCGTTCGCATGGCGCTACAGAGGGTGGTGTGGAAAGCCCAGTACATCACTGGGGCCGAGCTCCCTGCCATCCAGGACCTCTATATCAGGTGGTGTGAAAAGAAGGCCCAGAAAATTGTGAAAGACCCCAACCATAGACTATTTTCTCTGCTGCCGCACGGCAAGAGGTACCGGTGCATCAAGTCTACCACCAACAGGCTCTTGAACAGCTTCTACCCCCAAGCAATACAACTGATAAATAGCCAACAAAATAGCTACACGGACCGAGTTTACCTTGTATCTTTTATTTCAATATTTGCACTGTATCTATGCACATGAACACAGCACACTTCCATGGTTGGTTTCATTGACTCTCCCATTTAACTGCCCCTAATTGACAAATGTATTGCTTCCGAGTCCTTTGGAGTGGATCATCTTGAGCAAAGTGATGTGTAGAATCACTGATCTACAAATAGTATTCCCTGCTAAATAACAGATGTTGAGTAATCAATATTCGCAGAGCTATGCCTCTTTCAGGAGGCTGAAAGCAGCATGGGTCAGCCGCAGAACAGTGCCCCTGGAGCAGATTAGGGGTTAAGTGTCTTGCTCAAGGACACAAAAGGCAGAAGATGGCACCTGAAACTTCGTCCGCTATTGGGTCCGAAACAGCAACCCTCTGGTTACTGGCCTACTGATATTTCCAAAAATTCACAGATGACTCCCATCTGTGATAGGCTATTGAGTAATGCATATCTGATGGTCGTACATATAATGAAATAGTCTCCATCCCCTTTTCCTCTGGACCCTTTTGACTCTGGGTTTCTGTGCTGCCCTTAGTGATGCTTTGATTATACACAGTATTAATTAGATCAGTGCATTCGGAAAGTATTCAGACCCCTTGACTTTTTCCACATTTTGTTACGTTACAGCCTTTTTCTAAAATGGATTTAAAAAATAATGATTCTCATCAATCTACACACAATACCCCATAATGACAAAGCAAAAGAAAGCATTATTATTAAAAAATAAAAACAGAAATACCTTATTTACATAAGTATTCAAACCCTTTGCTATGAGACTCAAAATTGTGCTCAGGTGCATCCTGTTTCCATTGATCATCCTTGAGATGTTTCTACAACTTGATGGGAGTCCACCTGTGGTAAATTCAATTGATTGGACATGATTTAGAAAGGCACACACCTGTCTATATAAGGTCCCACAGTTGACAGTGCATGACAGAGCAAAAACCAAGCCATGAGGTCAAAGGAATTGTCCTTAGAGCTCCAAGACCAGATTGTGTCTAGGCACAGATCTGGGGAAGGGTACCAAAAAATGTCTGCAGCATTAAAGGTCCCCAAGAACACAGTGGCCTCCATCATTCTTAAATTGAAGAAGTTTGGAACCACCAAGACTCTTCCTAGAGCTGGCCGCCCGGCCAAACCGAGCAATTAGGGGAGAAGGGCCTTGGTCAGGGAGGTGACCAAGAACCCGATGACAGAGCTCCAGAGTTCCTCTGTGGAGATGGGAGAACCTTCCAGAAGGACAACCATCTCTGCAGCACTCCACCAATCAGGCCATTATGGTAGAGTGCCCCGACGGAAGCCATTCCTCAGTAAAAGGCACATGACAGCCTGCTTGGAGTTTGCCAAAAGGCACATTAAGGACTCTCAGACCATGAGAAACAAGATTCTCTGGTCTGATGAAACCAAGATTGAACTCTTTGGACTGAATGCCAAGCATCACGTCTGGAGGAAACCTGGCACCATCCCTACATTGAAGCATGGTGGTGGCAGCATCATGCTGTGGGGATGTTTTTCAGCGGCAGGGACTGGGAGACTAGTCAGGATCAAGGGAAAGATGAACGGAGCAAAGTACGTGATTATGAAACGTGGCTGTATCTAGGGGGATTTCTATTTAGCTGAGCCTGCTAGCTAGCAATTGCTGTGAAGTCGCCAAAATTATTTGAAATAACGATTGAGGTAGCTACAGTATGTAATTTAACTCAACAATCAACTACTACAAACTAATTGAAATTACAATAAATAAAGGTTAAGTTACTTGTTTTTCGCTGTCCAGTGGCACCATAAGTGGTCATTTGATTTGCGAACTCATCACATGATCAGCGTCTCGTCAGCAACACTAAAAAAGTACTTACGGATCACGAAATTTCTAAAATGTTCAAAATAAAAGTCCCCCACGTAATAGTAGAAACATTTCAATAACCTGTATTTATTCATGATATATGAAAAACAATTGTCTTAACATTAACAATGATTCATATTTGTTCATATTTAAGTGACATTTTCATTAAATGTGGGTTTTAAAACATGTTCCAAGGTCAAATAAATGCCCCCAATGCAAATCACTGTATATGGAATACATATTGGCTTAGCGCAATAACTATTCTAGCTGCTGCAGTAAAAGTATTGTAGGGAATACTCAGTAGGGTCTGTAGAATGTATATATGGTGTCATTTCATGGGGCTCTGAATAATACAGAGTGTTGCTAGCCTTTTACTCCACCCATTCCATTGGCGGCCACAATGCGAATTACTGTATATGGAATACATAATCATTACATGTGCTCTTACTGCACTACAGAAAACCCGCTAACCAAACAACATTGCAGGGCATGCTCACTGAATCGATTTTTCCCAGACCTCAAAAGTCATCCCCTGACGTGGTTTAAGCATTGTTGTGAACACAGACAATCCAATTTTGTTGTTTTTCTATTAAACATTTTTGAAAATACTGTGAAAAACAGATTTCTGGGGGGGAAATCCGAAACCTGGAAAAACAAAACCAAGAAAACTGAAGTAGGTAAAAAATAAAAACTGATTTTTAAAGGCCCTACCAACGTTTTTTGCTGTGCATGACTTCACTTTAGAGTGTGTGTCATCATGCAGCATAGCATTTTGGGGAAGGTTGAGGTCAGGTCCAATATTGACTATGCACCCAAGAGGGAAAGATGTTGGGCCATCCTATAATTTTTTTTAGTAATATAATATAATATATACAATTTAGCAAACGCTTTTATCCAAAGCGACTTACAGTCATGCGTGAATACATTTTTATGTATGGGTGGTCCTGGGAATCAAACCCACTATCCTGGCGTTGCAATGCTCTACCAAGATGCATGACAGGGTTATACATGCTTTGTGAAGCCTTTATTAAGCAGTGCTTAAGCCACCCTTTATAAAGCACAGGTTTATGTCGTATTTGAGATTGTGGTTATGTCACATTTGAAATTGGTGGTTATGTCACACAGTTATGCCACATTAATGAACCCTTTATAAAGCATGACATACAGTTATAGATGATTTGTAACACATTTATGTAGTGTTTATGAAGACTTTATGAAGCCTTTATAAGCTGCACTTAATTTAAAGCGGGACCAATAAGGGTCAATAAAATATATATTTTTTAAAAGGTCTTACTCACATCGGCTATAGAGAGCGTGATCACTCAGTCTGGAACAGCGGGCGCTCTCACGCATGGTTCGGTGTTGCTTGCCTCAAAGCGAGCATAGAAGACATCTAGCTCGTCTGGTAGGCGTGCGTCACTGGGCAGTTCGTGGCTGGGTTTCCCTTTGTAATCAGTGATAGTTTGCAAGCCCTGCCACATCCGATGAGCGTCAGAGATAGTGTAGTAGGATTCGATCTTAGTCCTGTATTGACACTTTGCCTGTTTGATGGTTCATCGGAGGTGCCATGCATTTGACTGTTTTTAATATTGGGTTTACTAGAGACTTTAAAACCTTTTTTTGTTAGAACAGACTATATGGGATTTTTAATTTTTTTATTTAGCTTAATTAATTTGATGAATATTATGGTGTTTCTATTCCAAGAAAAACATAAATGCATTTTACAGTAGCCTATGTAGGCCTCAGGGTTTCCGTTAGGAAAATATGGCGCTGTACAACGTGACTGGTCGGGAGTAGGGCTAGGCTACTAAGTGACTGCGAGTGACGAGGAAAATAATCCTAACATTTCCACATAAAATTCTGATTGATTTATCAAGACCAGTTCCTATATTCTGTCATTCAGTGATATTTATTCCCATAGTAATTCGTTATGGATCCATCCAGCTGTGGTTAGAAAACAGTGCATTTGGTGGGCTATGCAAAAGAGATGGGAGAAGTGACATGCCTGGCAAACATCCATGAATACATTTAAAGTCCCTAAACTTGGCAAGAGTCTATTGTCCTGCTGATAACTAATCAAGGATGGATGGCTTCTTGTTTATTCTTAAAAGAACTCCAGCACAGAGAAGAGAAAGGAGCCTTGAATAATTTACAATGACAGTGCTATTCGCAAACACTATCATCAGATGCCTGTGTTACGCCGAACCCAAAAGCCCAGGAAAATGAACAGTACAGTAGGCTACAATACTGTATAGTAGGCTTAATAATGCTAAAAATAATGCTTAAATAATTCTACTGCTGGTCTTTACTGTCTGCTGCACAATTTTACATTATATTCCATTTCCAGCGAGACTTTTCAAGCCATCGACTCACTGATGGATGAAGATGATGAGCGATCGGCAAAGGCCATCTGGAATCTGCTGGCATCATGGCACAACATCAACATCGCTCTAATCACAGTCAGAAGACAGTAGAAGAAACTTGAGTGGACTTATGGAAAGGCTCTGTAAGACATGTTTATATATATATATATATATATATATATATATATATATATATATATATATATTCAGTACCTGTCAAAAGTTTAGAGACACCTTCTCATTCAAGGGTTTTTCTTTATTTTTACTATTTTTTACATTGTAGAATAATAGTGAAGACATCAATACTATGAAATAACACATATGGAATCATGTAGTAACCCAAAAAGTGTTAAACTAATCAAAATATATTTGAGATTTGAGATTCTTCAAATAGACACCCTTTGCCTTGATGACAGCTTTGCACACTCTTGGCATTCTCTCAACCAGCTTCATGAAGTAGTCACCTGGAATGCATTTAAATTAAAGCTCAATTTTAGTCTCATCTGACCAGAGTACCTTCTTCCATATGTTTGGGGAGTCTCCCACATGCCTTTTGGCGAACACCAAACGTGTTTGCTTATTTTCTTCTTTAAGCAATGGCTTTTTTCTGGCCAGTCTTCCGTAAAGCCCAGCTCTGTGGAGTGTACGGCTTAAAGTGGTCCTATGGACAGATACTCCAATCTCAGCTGTGGAGCTTTGCAGCTCCTTCAAGGTTATCTTTGGTCTCTTTGTTGCCTCTCTAATTAATGCGCTCCTTGCCTGGTCCGTGAGTTTTGGTGGGCGGCCCTCTCTTGGCAGGTTTGTTGTGGTGCCATATTCTTTCCATTTTTTAATAATGGATTTAATGGTGCTCTGTGGGATGTTCAAAGTTTCTGTTATTTTTTTATAACCCAACTCTGATCTGTACTTCTCCACAACTTTGTCCCTGACCTGTTTGGAGAGCTCCTTGGTCTTCATGGTGCCGCTTGCTTGGTGGTACCCCTTGCTTAGTGGTGTTGCAGACTCTGGGGCCTTTCAGAACAGGTTTATATATACTGAGATCATGTGACAGATCATGTGACACTTAGATTGCACACAGGTGGACTTTATTTAACTAATTATGTGATTTCTGAAGGTAATTGGTTGCACCAGATCTTATTTAAGGGCTTCATAGTAAAGGGGGTGAATACATATGCACGTACCACTTTTCCGTTATTTATTTTTTAGAATTTTTTACAGGTTGTAAGCAACAAAATCGGAAAGACACCAAGGGGGATGAATACTTTTGCAAGGCACTGTATTTCATAGTTTTGATGTCTTCACTATTATTCTGAAATGTAGAAAATAGTAAAAATTAAGAAAAACCCTTGAATGAGTAGGAGTGTCCAAACTTTTGACTGGTACTGTATATATATATATGTGTAGAACATTAACCATGTGTGTTCTCTTGTTTTGTACTGTTCTGTAGTTTCGACCCAATGATTTGTGTGCTGCAGGCCCAGGCATCGATCAAAGCTGGGCAGACATTCAATGACGTCATCAAGAGATATGCTGGACCCTATGTCAGAGAGGTTTCTGGGACCACATAGTTTCTTTCAAGGTATGATTATAGCAATATTTTGTTATGTTTAGGTCTATTTACATGTATATTTCTATTATTTTACCTAATGTTGGCTGTTAGGCTAATGTCATTTTTTTTTTGTTTATGCAGCCAATGACCCAAAACACACTGCCGCCTGGGTTTGCATTACAAATTAGGGCATAAACTGGGTCAAGACACCAGCAGAGTAAGTAGACCTACAACACTTTTAACAGCACATTACTCAACACTAGTTAGACTCAACTCGCCTATGGTAGGCCTACTGTATATCTAAAAATATGCAATTTCATTAGGGCAAATCCGGTCTGTGATATTGAGTTAGAAATGTAAAACATTTGAGAGAAAAATATATATCTGTTCTTAATTCATGGCGTGGTTTCTTTTTAGCCAAATGTTGAATAGACAAGCAGACAAATTAATTAATGCAGGAAAAGAGGAATAATAGCCTACTGTCTGTAGTCCTAAAAACAATTAGGCTAAATAAATTTATATTATTTTGTTGGGTAACAGATCGGCTCTCGGAACTCATTAAGAGGCAGCTTCTAAATTAAAATACTGGCAGATCAATAAAATGTCATTGTAGATCTAATTAAATTTAGAGGATTTGAGGACAAAATGGTGCAGTTTGAGGCAATGTGGGTGCTGGAGATGGGGGTGTGAGCAGGTGGGTCTGGGCAGGTGTGATGTAGTTGTCGTTTGTATGTGTATGTTTTGTATTGTCTAAAAATATAAAATAAATTCATTTAAAAAAATTAAATAAGGAAAAATGAAAAGCTTGCAACACGCATCTGATTAATCATTATGAATAGGAATTATTTGATTTATTTGATTTACATTCTTCATTGTAACCACAATGTCACAAATAATTGAATAATAATAATAAATAATTGGTCATTTAGCAGACGCTCTTATCCAGAGCGACTTACAGGAGCAATTAGGGTTAAGTGCCTTGCTCAAGGGCACATCGACAGATTTTTCACCTAGTCGGCTCGGGGATTAGAACCAGCGACCTTTCGGTTACTGGCACAACGCTCTTAACCACTAAGCTACCTGCCGCCCAACATGAGCAGATTAACTTGGTCAAAACAGTCAAAACATTTCTTTATTAAAGACTATCAGAAAGAATGTTGGTAATTTATTTTGAATCAAAGCCATGAATGAGTGAGTCACTCAGCTTTATGCTGACAAATCCTTGCTGGACTCTCTTTCATTCCGTTTCTTCTTCACATCAGCAAAGAAGGACTTTATATAGAGGGGCTATCACTCTTTCACACTGTGGTAAATAAAGCCAGTTTGTTATTTAGAATGATTTATTTCTGTTTTTAGAGGGAGAGAAACCTAAAGCCCACCATGCCTATTTTTCGAAAATCGTCAGTCCAAATGTCAAGTGTAATTCCCCCATTGTATTTACCCAAGTTCTCTCTCAACTCCAAGACCACCGCCAGCTAATATTTGTTTTGCCTGATGCAGGACTGTAGCGCCAGAGAAGAGAGACTCTCGGACTGAAAACACCTCCATTAATTTACGAAACGATAGTCCATTTGTGTCACAGTTTAGACTACCGATAGATCAGCGTTCTAACTCCCCCTTGTGATAGTGTGGTGCAATGACAGAATGACGCAATTTACCACCATCTGCCACCATCTGCCACCATCTACCACAAACGGTCCCGGCACAAGCTCAAAACTTTGAAAGGAAGAACCACTGTTTATTTGGCCACCACTATATGTCTGAGTTATTTGAGTAACTTTTATGATAATTCAGACTACATTTTCTATTAATTAAACACAGGTAAGTGGACTTCTGGGATGAAGCAACAACCTTCAATGGATAGAATAGTGCTAATAATGTTGTTGTCTTGCTATGGTAAAGGAAGGTTGTTTTGCTATTAGCCTAGAAACTGTCTTTTATGGCATGTGGTTTCAGCAAAAAATTATCTTTCACTTTTCTCTAGTCACTAATCTATGCATTTCAATTCAAGGCACGTTATCGACAAGCGAATTGCACTTGACTTAAAGGTAATTTACGATTAAGCCTGCATCTGCAACGTTTACCATGAATGCGATCTCCGGAAACGTCTGAAAAATCTGAAAAATGACTAATTATCAAGGCGCATTGTAGGTAGTGTAGCGCACAGTGCTGCAACATGTTGTTGAATGAATTCCGGCCTTAGTGTTGTCCAATGCGTTTCGTGTTGCAATATGCTTTGTTATTAGTGATGTGTCATGCAACCTACTTTGGTCAATAACTTTTGCTTTGCAATCACCATTTGTAATTATTAATGGGGGAAAAATATTAATAAACACAAAAGATAGTTGCAAACCATATTACAAAGCAAAAGTTACTGACAAACGTAAGTTGCAAGACACCATACCATATTGCAACGCAAAACACATTGGACAACACACCCAGCAAACCGGGAACATTCCCAGGACATTAGCTAACATTCCCATTAAGTTCTAGTTAGGATTTGAGCTAACATTAGGATGATAACAACCCACAAACATTCTAAGAATGTTTTTGATCACCCAAATATTTGAAATCAAATATCCTTGGAATGTTCTCATCATCTGTAAATGCTAACACAGAACATTCCTCTAAGGTTCTCAGGGAATGTAGTAACACAATGTTCCTGTAATATTCATTTTTACATTTTAGTCATTTAGCAGACGCTCTTATCCAGAGCGACTTACAGTTAGTGAGTGCATACATTTTCATTTTCATACTGGCCCCCCGTGGGAAACGAACCCACAACCCTGGCGTTGCAAGCGCCATGCTCTACCAACTGAGCTACAGGGGACTTATTCATAGAACATACTGTCGCAACAAAATGTGGGAGCAATAGAGGTGGTTCTGAGGAAACATTACAGAAATGTTCTGCTAATGTTGATGGATATGTTATTCAAAACACCCATAATAACAAGCAGGGAATATTCTTACAATGGTCTCATAAGGTTATAGTGACACGTTATGATATGATGTTCCAAAAACATTCCCTGAACATACTTCAGCAATTATGTCTGGACTCAATTAAATTGGTTCTGAGAAAAATGTAAGGAACATACTGCTAATGTTCATAGGCCCGATTTATTTCAACAACAAACTCACTCATCAAAAATTGTAAGCAAGCTAGTTACAGTGCCTCCTAAATACATTATTTACATCGGGAAAAGAGGGTGGGCTTTCAGCTGATCATTGATGTTGATGATTGATGTGAATCTGCTAGTTAGCTAGCTCAATTGTTTTTTTAATTAATGTGATTTTATCTTCATAATATAATATTCATAATCTTCTAACTCATTATATATGGCTGAATGATATTTAAGTATATGGTTAGCTACACTCAAAAAAATTAAGGGTTCAACAAGGGTTCTTCTAAGATCCTCAAAGTTCTTTGAAGAACCTTAGGATTCTTGGCACTGAAAATGGCCCCCAAAAGGTTCTTCCAAGAACCCCATAGGAGGTGGGGTTCATCGAGGAACCCCTTAGTGGGGGGTTCTTGCAGGAACCTAACTGCCCAACTGATACATTTGGATTTGAATTTGAAAGGATAGCGGGTGCAGGCACGTAACTGGAAAATGTAAAGATCTCCTCAATTTAAGGTAAGGTTTGTCCCTTGTATGATCTAAATTGATATTGTTTTATGATGATAACATCTATCTTTTCATATTTGTGCAAATCTTTCTAAAACAGAAAATGGACACAATTCAATGGATATCAATCAACAAAGAGGTAAAAATATGTAGGCTATAAGAATATGTTGAAGACTTGCTGTATTGGGTGCAGATGACTGAACTGCTTTTGTGTCTGTGTCTGCAGGTATACAGACGAGGAGGCATACAAAGGTATGTCAATTTGTATTGGTATGTTATGCTGATCACATTTACCATCCTCCTCCCTTACTCCTTCAATGAATATCCCATAGGCCTCTACATTATGGACAAGGTACAGTGAGGGAAAAAAGTATTTGATCCCCTGCTGATTTTGTACGTTTGCCCACTGACAAAGAAATGATCAGTCTATAATTTTAATGGTAGGTTTATTTGAAAAGTGAGAGACAGAATAACAACAAAAAAATCAAGAAAGAAACGCATGTCAAAAATGTTATAAATTGATTTGCATTTTAATGAAAGAAAGATTTCTGGCTCCCATGTGTCTTTTATACAGGTAACGAGCTGAGATTAGGAGTACACTCTTAAAGGGAGTGCTCCTAATCTCACCTTGGTACCTGTATAAAAGACACCTGTCCACAGAAGCAATCAATCAATCAGATTCCAAACTCTCCACCATGTCCAAGACCAAAGAGCTCTCCAAGGATGTCAGGGACAAGATTGTAGACCTACAAAGGCTGGAATGGGCTACAAGACTATCGCCAAGCAGCTTGGTGAGAAGGTGACAACAGTTGGTGCGATTATTCGCAAATGGAAGAAACATAGAAGAACTGTCAATCTCCCTCGGCCTGGGGCTCCATGAAAGATCTCACCTCGTGGAGTTGCAATGATCATGAGAACGGTGAGGAATCAGCCTAGAACTACACGGGAGGATCTTGTCAATGATCTCAAGGCAGCTGGGACCATAGTCACCAAGAAAACAATTGGTAACACACTAGGCCGTGAAGGACTGAAATCCTGCAGCGCCCGCAAGGTCCCCCTGCTCAAGAAAGCACATATACAGGCCTGTCTAAAGTTTGCCAATGAACATCTGAATGATTCAGATGAGAACTGAGTGAAAGTGTTGTGGTCAGATGAGACCAAAATCGAGCTCTTTGGCATCAACTCAACTCGCCGTGTTTGGAGGAGGAGGAATGCTGCCTATGACCCCAAGAACACCATCCCCACCGTCAAACATGTAGGTGGAAACATTATGCTTTGGGGGTGGAAACATTATGCTTTGGGGGTGTTTTTCTGCTAAGGGGACAGGACAACTTCACCGCATCAAAGGGACGATGGACGGGGCCATGTACCGTCAAATCTTGGGTGAGAACCTCCTTCCCTCAGCCAGGGCATTGAAAATGGGTTGTGGATTTCAGCATGACAATGACCCAAAACACACGGCCAATGCAACAAAGGAGTGGCTCAAGAAGAAGCACATTAAGGTCCTGGAGTGGCCTAGCCAGTCTCCAGACCTTAATCCCATAGAAAATCTGTGGAGGGAGCTGAAGGTTCGAGTTGCCAAACGTCAGCCTCGAAACCTTAATGACTTGGAGAAGATCTGCAAAGAGGAGTGGGACAAAATCCTTCCTGAGATGTGTGCAAACCTGGTGGCCAATTACAAGAAACGTCTGACCTCTGTGATTGCCAACAAGGGTTTTGCCACCAAGTACTAAGTAATGTTTTGCAGAGGGGTCAAATACTTATTTCCCTCATTAAAATGCAAATCAATTTATAACATTTTTGACATGCGTTTTTCAGGATTTCTTTGTTGTTATTCTGTCTCACACTGTTCAAATAAACCTACCATTAAAATTATAGACTGATCATGTCTTTGTCAGTGGGCAAACGTACAAATTCAGCAGGGGATCAAATACTTTTTTCCCTCACTGTATGGGATTTTCATTGAAGAGGTAAGGGAGGAGGATGGTACATGTGATCTGCATAACATACCAATACTAATTGACATACCTTTGTATGCCTCCTCGTCTGTATACCTGCAGACACAGACACAAACATGAGCAGTTCAGTCATCTGCACCCAATACAGCTAGCCTTCAACATATTCTTTATGCCTACAGTACATATTCTTACCTCTTTGTTGATTGATATCCATTGAATTGTGTCCATTTTCTGTTTTAGAAAGATTTGTACAAATATGTCATCAGAAAACAATATCAATTTTGATCATACAAGGGACAAACCTTACCTTAAATTGAGGAGATCTTTACATTTTTCAGTTAAGTGCCTGCACCTGCTGTCCTTTCAAATTCAAATCCAAATGTTTCAGTTGGGCAGTTAGGTTCCTGCAAGAACCCCCACCAACTAAGGAGGTTCCTCGATGAACCCCACCTCCTATGGGGTTCTTGGAAGAACCTTTTGGGTGCAATTTTCAGTGCCAAGAACCCTAAGGTTCTTCGAAGAACTTTGAGGATCTTAGAAGAACTCTTGTTGAACCCCTAATTTTTAGAGTGTACAGGGCAGACCAATGGGCTGGGTGGGGGTGGCGAACTTGAAGAAGTAATGACGACTTGGGGGCAGTGGGTTCAGAACAACAAAAACGACACAAAAAATAACAATTATACCACCAGCCAAAAGGGCATTTGGCGAGTGGGAGGGCAACGGGGCAGGTGCTCGGGGACAGGTAGACCCCTATCTGTGCACATGCCTGCTAAGTTCATTAAGCAGGCACAAAAGTAATGTCTGTTCCCAGTTCATTAGGGTGTGTTTACAAACTCTGACATTGCAGCTGTAGCTAATTTTAGCTAATTTGTGTCCGTTTTTTCAAATTGGAGTCGGGAGTCAAGAGAGTGTTGACCCCCAAAACACCTGGGGTCGTTCACCACTAGCCAAGAGATGTCAGAGATTCTCCACCATTACCACAGCAACCTCCCACCCTTAAATGGGCAGCTGTACATTTTTATCTTACCTAAGTGACTCATATTTGCGGGTACTTTGTGCCTGATTGAGCATGGAATACTCTAAAAACCTTTTATTCATGAACTTTTAGTCATGTCTTATCATTAAAACATTCTTCCGCAAATACTTTTATTGTGCTCCTGTACTCCTTGTAAAAAATGTCAGCATAGAGCCCTGTATAATAGTGTTTATGTACATGAGCTATTGCATTTTAACACTGTTAACACTGAAAACACCTAGCAATGTATTAAAGATATGAGACAGGATTTGTGTTTTACTTTTCTTTATGCACCTCTATAGAACAACTTGTCAGATGCAGGTGCATTGAAGACTGATGTGTATTATTAACTTGTTATTCACTGAAAATAAGCAAATGTTTATGCACTTCACATGGATCTTTCTCGTGTTTCCGTGATGCATTTTTTTTTGCACCTTTTTGGACCCTCACCAGTTTGCCTCTGTGATTCTTGCAACATCAGAGGAATGTTTTTACATCCTAAAACTAATCTCTGGTGGGCAGACCAGGCCCGGCTCCAGGATGACATGCCTGAGTGGGTACAACTAGTATTTCTTTAGAGCCCTAATAAAACAAGGTAGATTTGCACATATGAGCTTGACAGGATGCGCACCACTAGGCTATCAAAGATTCTTACAGGCTTCATAGCTTAAACTTCTATAATTAGAACCATAGGCTACATTTCTGTCGAATTTGTGACACTACGCAATGAGCACAACCTACAGTGAGCCAAGCGGCCACTTCTCCAGGTGCGCAATATTTTCTGTGGGAGAGTTTCAGAAAAGGAAACTAAATCAAGTTAAGTGCATATTCTACATTCATAGCTGATGTGAAATTTCCTACATGACAGTAGCCTATTCGAATCTGCAGCGAATAAGAGTAAATGCCCATTCAGAGAGCAACACACACACACTATAGCAAGAGAGCAGGAGGGTGAAAAAGTAGGCTGTGTCGTTTACATAGTATTGACATCACTTTTACAGTAGCCTATCACACAACGACTGTGTGTAATGCAAATGAATGATAACAGAGTGAACAACTTCTTTTAGTAGGCTACACACGGTATTGGTCCTATAATACTGCGACATACAAAATGTAAAAAAAATGTAGGCCTATCTGAAATGCAGCCATTACAAAACACCTGTCATTTTGCACATAAGAAAGCATGCGATGTTGAAGAGAAGCCCAACGAAGACTGCTAGCCCAGGATGAGCTTATCAAAACAGCACACACCGTAACCATCAATTCAGGACCATGGACAGAAGCATACCGCCAGTAAGCGTGATGAAAGGATGTGCTGCCAATTTCAGTACCACCGAAGTGGGCAGCCAGGACAATAGGAGCGCCGCGCCAGGGCTCAAATCAGAGCACAACCAATAGGCTACATTGGTCATTGTCCCTATACCCATAAAATAACGCAAAGATTTATATCTATCAATAGCAATTAGACCCACAAAAGCAAGCAATGACATTAAGAATCACAGATAAATCTAACATGCATTAAAGTAAAAAGCAAAGTCCTAAAGTAACTATACATTACATTCCAAAATCAGCCAAACAACCAGGCTTACATGAGGGAAAACCAATGAATTAATAATTCTGGCATGGCAGCCATGGCCATAAAGGTTGTAGTTTACCATTTAGAAGAGCTGCAGCCTCCTCAATGATGTGTTGAACCTCATGAGAAGTTTCTGATTCCATTCTCCTTCCTGGAGAAATTTACTTGTCAGGTCCCTCTCAAATGCCAGCTGGACAAGCTGGGCTTTTCGTTGATGTAACATTCTGCGTCTGTGTTCACTGAATATGTTCTTCAGGGTGGAAAAGGAATTTTCACCCGTTGCTGTAGATGCCCCAAATGTTTAATCCATGTTTCAGCGCCAACAGCACAGTCGGCATTGCTGACAAAGGCCCGTCGTATCTTTGAAGAACACTGAGTGGGGTCCATTTGTTGTTGCTGGCTGTGGTTGCGATTCCACTTTGCAAGAATGTGCGAGCCACAATAAACTCTGCTTCCACAGGTTCAGTTTTGGTTAGATCCAACAATGGCTTGACCTTGTTCACATCCCAAAAGTTTTGGCTCTCGGGATCCATATCACACAGAGCTTCCACCAGTTGACTATTTTCTTCGCTAAATCGTGATGACATTTCCCCCAGCAATGCATCCAAAGTGCTGAAAAATGGTTGTTTACACTCCCTGTCGTCTCCATTATCATGCTGACCCACTGTGCTTTCAACTACATAATCTTGCAGAGTTTTACTCATAAGTCTCCGTTGTTTGCTTGGAGCTGGTGTGCTGGTCTGCTCGTGCCCTCCTGGCATGCCTCCCAAAGCTTTTCGAACGCAGCATCACATTGCAGTTTTTCAATGCACCTATACGTACTGCGGACAAGTATAATACCGGTTTGCAGATCAGTATCTTCAGACTGCAGTAACGAGGGTCGAGGAGCCCCAGGATTTTGTGAGTCATGTTAGCAATAAACTTGAAGCTCGACTCTGTCACTGCTTTCAATAAGCCTGTGGCCTCAAGTCTCACATCTGTTCCATATGTGCAAGTAGATTCAATTTCACCGAGCATCTCTGTGATGTTGTCACTTGATTTCAAAATGACTGACACTGTGGCGAGGTGGCCAGTCGATCTCTGATCAAGAAGTATTTTTAGTTTTTCCCTAGTGCAGCCACAGTGGGTTTCCTAAAGAAATTGTACAGGGAGCTATACACATCGAGTCCTCTATCACCTCCTCAGACGACATAGCGTGCATCACAACCAAATGCAGACCTTGAACCAGGTGCTACAAAGGCTCGCTCCTCATCACTGAGGTCGTCAACAATGGAGGTGCAGGTGCTTGTTGTGATGTTACCCTCGTGCTGCTGGTGCTAGGCCATGGATTTTCTCGATCTTGTTGGTCAGCAGGCGGCATGGGGGATGGGCGTGTATTACATTTGCTGCTAGGCTCCTCAACCTCGGTGGTTGGGCTAGTAGGCTGCTCGGTGAGCTCGGCATCTGACTCGACATGTAGGTCCTCAGTTTATTTGCTCTTGGCAGTGCCCAGCCATTTTCGGATTTCCATGCTGATCAAAGTTTAGTCAAGTAGCTATAATTATTCAGTGCGCCACTACTCTAAACTTATTGACCCCGCCTGGGATCCAATGAGCTTCCTAAACAAGGGAATGAAGGCGGTACCTTTTGACATTGCATGGCTAGGTGCCCAATCAGAAATGCATTTAGAGATTTTAAATACTAAATATTACATCCCCCTCCCTCCCCTCCTCAGATCATGACAGCACACCAGCATATAGCCTCTGTCCCGGTCTGCGCTACTGGTAGGCCCAGTGGCGCTACATTGGCAAAACCGGGCATGGTCATTCATATACGATTTGTTATATTTATGGGGAAACAAAACTCAGGAGGCACAAATTCTATCTGGGGGGGGGGTCCATGCCCGGCTTTGCCACCATGTAGAGCCGGCCCTGGGGCAGACTACGTAAACATAAATGGTACCGTAAATCTCTCTTTATACTATGGGCACCGATAGCTAATGAGCAGCAATAGTTCCGGTGCTTGGGTTTTTGCCACAGTTTTTTATAGTTTTTTTTACGATTTCGCGGGTCTATAGCATCTTTCAAATTTCGAAAGTTACATTCAGCCCATAGACTTGCCTGTAACTTGCAAAGCAAGAGGGTGGAGCTCCTCGTCCCGGTTCCGCTCCTCGTTCTAGCATCTCTTCATCTCTTCTCTTAACACGTATGGACCCAGAACTTAATCGAGCAGCTGACCAATTACACAAGACATTAGTTCTGGGTTAACCGAGATTACCCTAATACAAACATTGTATAATCATCAACACAACTGGACAGATTTTGTGTTATTAGACCTTTTGGGGGGAATGTTCTTACACCTTTCCCACAATGTAATGAAATGTTTTGGGAACATTCACAGAACCAGTTTTAGTTTGCTGGGCATAGACTGTGTAATTAAAATGAAGAATGTCATGTTAACCTGTGAGCCTGAGAGTGCGCCTATTCCAAAGAATCTATTTCAGGAGAAACCGCTCTCACTGAGAGTTCAGCACCGTGGTAGTGGATAGCGCCACTCTGCAGCAGGCCGCTCCCAGCCCCCGACAGCTCTGATAATAAGGAGATTGTGCACACCTGTGGAAGACTGTGAGCTGCTAGAACAGATAAATGTTTGGCACGGTCAGGGGCAAACCTGTATGGATGAACGAATGCCATTTGTGACTCATTTCAGAAAACTAGGCATATGTCGTGCGTCACTACTTCACAGGAGAGCCATTTGAACGTAAACTATTTATTTATCAAATGCGTTTTTTGGCAGAAATACCTTCTGGAACATGTGAACTTTCATGTGCCTTAATAACAAACTTGTATGCCATCTGTAAATATGAATACAATAGTTAAATTACGAGCCTAGTTGGTTTAGCCACAGAAAAAGACAGGAACCTTCCCGCTAGCCATGATTGGCTGAGATATTGGGTGGGCTGGACATGCCGAGAGATGAGTTCGGATTGGTCTGCCATATAGCACGCTTCTGTATATAACATGAGCTGGTCAGTGTGTGTAGGTAATCCTTTCTAATGTGGCTTTTTAAAAATATATATCACGTAATAGAACTGCAAAGGTGTTGCTCTCCACTTTCTGGAGGACCGAGTTTTGAAATTAGTGGAATGCACAGTGGAATTAGAGTAGGATAGCTAAGGAGATGGAGAAAATTCTGGCATTTGATTGCAAATATGCAGACGGAGTCGAAAAGAGAACACACAGTATGGCTGTTGTATAAAACCCCTGTCTCCGGATTACATCTTCAAACTAAGGCAACCATGGCATTCGTGACAGAGAGAGAGAAGCATCCATCCATGTATGCGGGTAAGATAGTCTAGCTAGCTACATTTTCAGATATTACACTTTCTATTTTTTTTTATTACACTAATTTTGTCAGAAAGTCATTTTCATTTCAAGTTAAAGCATACTGTTAGCTAGCTAGCTAACGTTAGCTGGCTGGCTAGCTAGCTAACATTACGTGTATGATCTGTGTAGTAATATTATTCATATCTCAGAGCCATTTGCATTGCTAGTTATAGCCTAATGTTAGCTAGCTAACATTGAACCTGGTTGGTTAGCTACCTGCAGATTTATGCAGGGTAGTAACGTTATGAGATGGGATTATGGTTCATTGTTTAGCTAGCTAGCTAGCTACATGTCTAAACAAAAGACTTCACTATGCAAGTAACCATTTTAATAGAACGTTCATGATGTCACTGCGACAACTGTCGACAGACGTAGCTGGTAAATTTGCTCTGGCTATCTACTCCGATTTCAGAGCACTCGTCTGAGTGTTCCAGAGCGCAGAATAACTGACGAAATTACGAACGCTCAACACCTGTTGAATATGGCCGGTGTCAGTAAACGTTGGCAAAAAAGCATATTTAAATTGTTGCCAGCAGCACAGTTGCAGCTCTGAATAACATAAAAACAGCCTAACCAGCTCTGCTAGGGCGAGTAAAATGGTCAGAGAGAGCTGTTCCCTCATTTGTGTCTGGAAGTAGCTAGCAAGCTAGCCAACATTAGCCAGTTAGCTTGGGTTCTTGACTGCTGTTGTTAGTTCAGAATGCTCGGATCAACCCGATTCCTCGGCCAGATCATCCAGTGTGCGCTCTGAACGGCCCATGAGCGAACAACTCTGAATTTACAAACGGACAATCTGACAACGCGCTCTGAGCACACTCTGGCACTCAGTTTGAATTTACGAACACACTGTAGTATAAACCAGCCTTTAGGGCTTGAAATCTTTGGTTGTTTAGTACATGGCCTCACATGTGAATCCTTAAAGAGCTGGGTGGGGCTAAAACTTAAGAGGGTGTGAACGATGCTGAATGGGTGTAGACAAAGAAGAGCTCTCCAGTAGGTGTACCAAAACATTCAAGGCATTTTTCCTCAAAGTGAGGTTACAAGTTTATCAACTTTCAAAGCAGAATTAATGTCCCATTGTTCCTCAACTGTAGTGTATGATATACCATTTTCTATCTGAGTCTCTACTTTTATCCAATGTAAAAAACACAATTTCAAATGTTGCTACATAAGACCGAATCAAGCCGGTCGGTCACATTTGATTTTGATTACATCCCCAAGTTTTAGACTTAGAAAACAATGGGGAATAAAACCTGGATTTGATTGAACTGCAAGAACTGTTTCAATACTCCTGAATTATACACCACATAGACTAAAGTGAAACCAGCCGCCATATAAGGTAGTCTGTCTCTGTTTTGTGTCAGCAGTGCCACTCCATGTTTCAGGTCCTTTAGTCACTGTTCAGTTTTATCTCAGCATAGTCTTGTAAAATGTGTTGTTTTGTTCATATTACTGTAAATGTGGAACTTCTTCAAAGTAAAATGTTCACAATGCAATGATTTGTGAAGTCAAAGGCATGTTTCAGCTGAGTGAGTTTTGTTTATTGCAGTCCACAGGACTTTCGCTGAACCAACCACTTCATAAATGATGTTAGAACTGTGCGTGTGAAAGAATCTCACTTTCTTGCCGGTCTACCTGTTTTGAAACATTTGTGATGGATGAAAAATGTATTCCCTTGCTATGACAGGGTATGGGAGGCCTTGCACTTCCCCCTCCATCCTTGTTCCTTAGAGATTGTGGGAGTTGAATCAAGAGAATTGACAAATTAGGGGAGCTGAAATGCCCCGTGAAAACCTATTAGAGTGTATTGTACAGTGTACATATTAGGACATCCAGGCTAAAATAGTCAATTGTCAGACTTAGCACTGTACAATACCACTGGATGTGAGACACAGTCTTCAACCAAACTGGACCTGATCCGGTGCAGTGAGCATTGCACTGACAGTTGGATTATTGTGACTTTGTTTTACCTGACTGTACCATACCAGACCCAAAACAGCCACCTTACCTGTAGCACTGACATTTAAAATAAAGAAAATATGTATTTTAACTGTGTATTTTCATTTGATCGTTCTTGTGTTTTCTTCATATATTTACTATGTAAATTGTATCAAATAATTCAGTCTTCAATGCCATTGATACTATCTCTCTCCTTTGCTACCATTCTCTCTCTCCCCCTCTCTCTCTCCCTCCCTCTCTCCCTACCACCCTCCCTCCCTCCCTTGGTGTGTAACTAGATGGGCTGCATTTCGATCAAAGTGCATTACACATTTATACAATGAGTTTTCCACTAGTGTGTTTGATTTAGAAATCCCAAAGCCAACGGTGGCTACACTCAAACTTTTCAGCCTGGTTCGCCGTCATGACTGACTTAGCGAGGTCATCTACAAACCACAGCACTGACCATTTCAACTCCCTCCTCCAAGGACATGCTTCTGTCCAAATCAAACAGACCTGTGAAAGTGTTTTGTATAAAAACGTAGAATGCACCACGATTGAATTCCACAGACGAACTCAGACCAAACAGTATCCCTGGTAAGTATTTTTGACTAGTTAAATGGTCTCTCTTCCTATGTGCCACACGCTCGTTATCCTGCAGGCTTTCTGTCATTCATGGTTCATTTGGAATCGATCATGGACCTCAATTTGAAAACACAAACTCAATGCATTCATGCTCGGGTACAATGTCTTACGAACTGTAGGAAAGGAGACATGAGACGTGAAGGAAGACATTGAGAGGAAGAGAGAGTATGCATTCTGGACACCTCAGACTGAGTTCACCTACAGTAAATGTGCTCACTTCAGCCTAATAAAGTCACTCAAACTTCATAATGTGGTAAAAAAAAAAAAAACTGTTCAGTAAGGGAGAGTAATTAAACAATGAAGCGCATGCATGATCCCCCCCCCCCCAATGTGAATGTGCATATTTCTTACCCGTTTGCGCAAATTGCAGGTGAGAATTAGGTTGCGGGAGAATGTGTTAGCGAAAGCAGTGTAGAACTCCAACACCTTCAGCAGAGCATCTCTCCGAATTACGTGCAAGTCGCAGTAGGTGAGAGCCCGCACATTGGCACAAGCATGTGCCAGATTGTCTTCCTTCCAGAAGACATCCCCGAACACATCTCCCTTACCTGAGGAAAACGAAAAGTAGCATTACCCAAAACAATTTGTTACTAGTTAGGTTTCCATCTAATTGGCGACAGATTTTCAAACGAATATTCTAAAATTGGCATAAAGAGAATATGCAAATTCTCCCACCAGTGGTGTGTTCCCACCAAACAGACTTTTTGCGGATAAAAACCAGTGCGTGATGATGTAGTGCACACAAATATTAAAATCTAGAGTTCAATGCGTCTCCATCGCATTTTCAACTCTACCGATAGTTTTGTCACAAAAACTGTTGCGTTAAATAGCAAATGTGCCTACTCTGATCTTGGCACATGCGCTTTAGCCAACAGCTCGCAGATACAGTGCGGGTAGGCTGTCTGGGTTGGCTAGTTTACATGATGAGATTATTATGGATAAGAGTGAGAATATTTTTATTTGTCAAACGACAGTCAAGCAACGATCATCATGTCACCAGAATAAGACCCCCGACATTTATTGGAAAGTAGCATCAAGCACATCACCGTGCACTTTCACCACCCTGTGAAGTTCATCATAACTTATTTCATGTGTAGCCTAATAAACTGCATGGTTTCCGGAGTCGTAGTCTGGTCGTAGTGGGAGGACCACACACCATATCATCGCGTGTGTCACGATCGTCTTGAAAATGAGCAGACCAATGCGCAGCGTTGCGAGTGAACATGATGACTTTAATACGAAAAGCACGTCAATACAAACAAAAGACGAAAGTGAAGTCCAACAGAGACAAAGCCTGAACTTGGAACAAAAACCCACAACCCATATGCAAACACAGACCGAATAAATATGGCTCCCAATCAGAGATAACGAGCCGACAGCTGACACTCGTTACCTCCGATTGGGAGTCACACGACACCAATCAACGACCTAGAAATAGACACCCAGAACTCCCAACCTAGAAATAAACGTGACAGACATGCAAACATAAACAATCACCCAAAACCCAACAAAACAACATACACCCTGGCTCAAATACACAAGTCCTGGGGCCTGTTGCACAAAAGTAGAATTAAGACATCCGGGATAAATGACTCAGCTGAGCTCAATGAAGCCAAAACATGTGCGTCCAGGCTTAATTGGTTGCACAAAGACCAAGCCAGGATGAGCAGACACGGATTCATTAAGCCAGGTGAAACCAATCCTGGATAGGTGCGCGCTCACGGCTCACTCAAATAGACCCCGCCACAGATCACAGATTAACTGATTTACCATGGCAACTAGAGCCGCGTACTTTTCCCCGTCGGAAGCACAAATCCTCATGGAGGCATACGAGGAGGTAAAAGATATAATTAAGAAGAAAGGCAACACCGCCACAGTGATAAAGCAAAGAGAAAAAGCGTGGCAAAGTATTGCAGACCGCCTGAATGCGTAAGTAGTGCACAATTACACACTCACCGCTCCGCTGAAACATTACAATTCAAATATTTAATTCACATCTCCAAAAATGCAGTTGTACTGTAATTATGAAACGGTAAAATTTTTAATTGAAATGCACTGCAGATATGAGTGAAATTGTGTAAAGTAACTCCATAACACTGTATAAAGCTATGATAAATTTTTTGATATTTTTACTGAAAACAAGACAAAAATACCAAGTAATTTTTTGCAGTGTGACTCCATTAAATGTGTGTGTGTGTGTGTGTGTGTGTGTGTGTGTAGATTAAACATGAACGGGCCAAAACGGACATGGCAGCAGGTCAAAATCAAATACAAGAACATTCTGCAGAATGGTATGGTCCCTGACTAATATTTAACAAAGCACAAGCATATATTGTACCCAGAAGGTGCCTGCTCACACATTGTCTGTACTGTTTTAGCAGTGAAAAAGAATACCCACAGACAAGGCACGGGTGGTGGGTCACCAAAGGCTGACCTTACCCCAGCAGAGGACATGGCCTTGGAGCTAAATAAAGGCAGGCCCGTCTTAGAGGGGATCCCTGGGGGAAAGAGACGAGCATAGGTTCCTCCCAAGATGCCACCCGCTTCATTCAAGGTATGTCCTTCCATCTCTACATGGGATACAACCACATTCATATTGAATCAATTTGGACTGTCTGACTTTGGTTTACCTATTGCCTTGCAGTGTCTGGCAGCACTGTGTTCCTGTTAGAGCCACCAGCACAAGCACCAGACGATGCTGATCCAGTGAGTACTCCATCAAAGGCATACTGTAGGCCTGGCATGTCTTGTCTACTAGCTTCAATATGAATCCGATTAAATGTGATAGGGTGAAGGCCCCAGTGCAGCAGCAACAGCACATGATGGAGACGATGATGAGGAGGAGACCATCTCTCTGGATTCCAGAAGGCATGAGGTATCATGTTAAGACTGTGAAAGTACTATTTACTCTACAATGGTGAGGAGTCCTCATCAAAATCAAAAAATCTAATTTCTTTTACAGGACCCAGATGCTATACAGTGGGAAAACCAGCCTGGCAACATAGTGCGTATTAATAAAAGGACACCACATCCTGCCAAATTCCAGCTGCGCTAATTGTATTGTGTTCACAGAGCTCACAAGCTATCAGAAAGTTGTATGGCAACCACCTCCGGCGCCAAATAGAACTGGCAGACATAGACATTCAGTACAAGAAGAAAAAGATGGAAAATCTTGCACTGGAGTCCGAAATAAAAAAGAGGACAATTAGGAAACTGGACCTTGAAATAAAAAAACTTGAGAGGGAGGTGAGATATGCCTTCAATGTACACTGTATGCTAACTGTAACACAAATGTATTAATCATTATTTTTCTTTCCTCCCCCAGCTCCAAGAAGATGACACAGCTCAAAATAAAAATTAGGTATATTCTCGTAAAGTCAAGTGAGCCATGACATATGAGCTCTTATTGTGAGCACACAGGACGGTGGCATCTTTCTAAGTTTTTTTTATTTTCCCAGCAATCAGTACAACCAAGTCATCGTTATAAGGCATCGCCCTCTTTTGCCCACCCCCCCAGCACCAGGTGTGGCCACTAGCCTATATGAAGGCCCAAAATTGTGTGTTCCTTTCTGCTCTGACAATGGCATGCCCATTCGTGCGAGATGTGGTGGATGAAGAAGCACTTGTGCTGAGGAGAGCCTTCAGGCGAGAAAGGGTCTTCAGGGACCGGTTGGACCCACTGGCCTTCCCTGATGACCATCTATATGAAAGATACAGGTTTTCTGCAGATGGCATCAGGTACAGTGGGGAAAAAAAGTATTTAGTCAGCCACCAATTGTGCAAGTTCTCCCACTTAAAAAGATGAGAGAGGCCTGTAATTTTCATCATAGGTACACGTCAACTATGACAGACAAATTGAGAAAAGAAAATCCAAAAATCACATTGTAGGATTTTTTATGAATTTATTTGCAAATTATGGTGGAAAATAAGTATTTGGTCACCTACAAACAAGCAAGATTTCTGGCTCTCACAGACCTGTAACTTCTTCTTTAAGAGGCTCCTCTGTCCTCCACTCGTTACCGGTATTAATGGCACCTGTTTGAGCTTGTTATCAGTATAAAAGACACCTGTCCACAACCTCAAACAGTCACACTCCAAACTCCACTATGGCCAAGACCAAAGAGCTGTCAAAGGGCACCAGAAACAAAATTGTAGACCTGCACCAGGCTGGGAAGACTGAATCTGCAATAGGTAAGCAGCTTGGTTTGAAGAAATCAACTGTGGGAGCAATTATTAGGAAATGGAAGACATACAAGACCACTGATAATCTCCCTCGATCTGGGGCTCCACGCAAGATCTCACCCCGTGGGGTCAAAATGATCACAAGAACGGTGAGCAAATATCCCAGAACCACACGGGGGGACGTAGTGAATGACCTGCATAGAGCTGGGACCAAAGTAACAAAGCCTACAATCAGTAACACACTACGCCGCTAGGGACTCAAATCCTGCAGTGCAAGACATTTCCCCCTGCTTAAGCCAGTACATGTCCAGGCCCGTCTGAAGTTTGCTAGAGTGCATTTGGATGATCCAGAAGATCATTGGGAGAATGTCATATGGTCAGATGAAACCAAAATATAACTTTTTTGGTAAAAACTCAACTCATCGTGTTTGGAGGACAAAGAATGCTGAGTTGCATCCAAAGAACACCATACCTACTGTGAAGCATGGGGGTGGAAACATCATGCTTTGGGGCTGTTTTTCTGCAAAGGGACCAGGACGACTGATCCGTGTAAAGGAAAGAATGAATGGGGCCAAGTATCGTGAGATTTTGAGTGAAAATCTCCTTCCATCAGCAAGGGCATTGAAGATGAAACGTGGCTGGGTCTTTCAGCATGACAATGATCCCAAACACACCGCCCGGGCAACGAAGGAGTGGCTTCGTAAGAAGCATTTCAAGGTCCTGGAGTGGCCTAGCTAGTCTCCAGATCTCAACCCCATAGAAAATCTTTGGAGGGAGTTGAAAGTCCGTGTTGCCCAGCGACAGCCCCAAAACATCACTACTCTAGAGGAGATCTGCATGGAGGAATGGGCCAAAATACCAGCAACAGTGTGTGAAAACCTTGTGAAGACTTACAGAAAACGTTTGACCTGTGTCATTGCCAACAAAGGGTATATAACAAAGTATTGAGAAACTTTTGTTATTGACCAAATACTTATTTTCCACCATAATTTGCAAATAAATTCATAAAAAATCCTACAATGTGATTTCCCTCATTTTGTCTGTCATAGTTGACGTGTACCTATGATGAAAATTACAGGCCTCTCTCATCTTTTTAAGTGGGAGAACATGCACAATTGGTGGCTGACTAAATACTTTTTTTCCCCACTGTATCTATGCAGACTACTGGGTCCCAGGATTAAGCACCGCACTGCACGGAGCCATGCACTGAGTGTGGAGCAAATGGTTTGTGTGGCCTTGCGCTTTTTTGCTAGTGGAGCCTTCCTGTACTCAGTGGGGGATGCAGAACAGCTGAACAAGGCCACAATTTGCCGCACAATAAGGAGTGTGTGTCTGGCTATCAAAGCATTAGCAGATGTCTTCATCTCCTTCCCTGGCCACAGAAGACTCTGTGACATCAAAGAGGAGTTCTATAGGATTGCAGGTAAGAGGATCTACAAATTACAGGACAACTGTTAACACATAGTAGGATACTCATTACTTTGTGTGACAGGTTTCCCCAATGTCATTGGTGCAGTGGACTGCACACACATAAGGATAAAAAGCCCCTCAGGTGCCCATGAGGCCGATTTTGTGAATAGGAAATCCTTTCACAGCATTAATGTTCAGGTGAACATAACTTTTTGATATTGTCCATTGACGAACACTCTGCATTGCCAGTGATGTGCATTGATTGGTGTAATATTCCTCATCTTATGATTTCCAGATGGTCTGCAATGCTGACTGTGTGATCAGCAATGTTGTGGCAAAATGGCCTGGCTCAGTCCATGACTCCAGAATCTTTCGGGCCTCTGAAATCTATCAGTGCCTATCACAAGGTAAGCCACACAACCCCTATTTATAACCATCATGGCTGTGTCAAGAATATCACTGTGTTTATGAGGTAGTAATGATGAGATTTTGTGTTGACAGGTGAATTCTCTGGTGTGTTGCTGGGAGACAGGGGGTATGGCTGCCAGCCTTTTCTCCTGACACCTTTCACAGACCCCCAGGAAGCACAGCAGGCCTACAACCATGCCCATGCCAGGACCAGGGCCAGAGTTGAAATGACCTTTGGCCTCCTGAAGGCACGCTTTCACTGCCTTCACAAATTAAGGGTCAGCCCTGTTAGGGCATGTGATATTACTGTGGCTTGTGCTGTCTTCCACAATGTGGCCTGCCTGAGGAAGGAGAGGGCCCCCAGAGTGCCACCAGCCATGGACTGGGACAATCCGGCAATCTTCCCTGATGACGACAGTGGTCGGCTGCTGAGGGACCAATATGTGTTGAATTATTTTAGTTAGTATGTGTGCTTTCAATTTTGGTTAAATATGTCCTGCGGTGGCAGAGGAATTTGGGTTTTTTTGGGTTCGTTTTTTTACGAATTTGGCCTCTTATGATGTTTGTGCGGTATACTGTGTGTAATACAAGGCTGCAGGGAGGCTACTGCATCCATTCATTTGTCTGTTCAGTTGATGTGTATGGATTTGTCCTGCATTTATTTTAGTGTGCAGACATGCAGGGTGTGTTATATACAGACCTTTGAATGTGTATGTATCATTTTGTATAATATGCTTGGATTCTGTGCTTTCCATCTTGTAGAGTCACTGTGACTTCAGTTTCGAAAGGAGCTGATGGTTTACCTGCTTTGTTTTGTCCTTATTCAATAAAGGAACATAATGTTACACATTGTGTTTTTATATTCATATGGAATGTGTGTTGTTTATATGACAGAGTACTAGGGCCACACTGAAGAAAAAGGATAAAGTCATAAATTTATGAGGCTGGTTCTTTCTGCAGAAAAGCTACATATTGTTTTTACAGTTTTGATACTTATGACAATGTGATACTTAATATTCTGGCACATCAGCATGTCTTTGTTTATGAAACCATACTGAAGTACAATTTCACGAAATGCCCCACATCTGTCATTTTAACAACTGTCCTCCTTTAAAACAACTGGTTACAATATTATGACTTGTGTTTTTTTCCCCTCTGTGGCCCTAATATTCTATCATTTTATATATAGCCTTATAGTCTATGGGAAACTGTAAATTATCTAATGATAGCAACATCATCTAAAAATCATTTTTTATCCAAAATCATTGAAATTAATGATCACAAACGTTTAAATAATGACAGTGGGTCTAGTTATATGTGATAACAATGTATAGTGAGCAGTGAAATAACTATTGGTTTCCATTTGTGGTGACTGCTGACTGACATTAGGGATGAGATTAAATAGATCCTGGAATTTAGCCTGGTCTGGAGCAGGCTAGCTCCACAGAATAAATCTCCATGGTAATTTATACCATAACATATCCTCCTGCCCCCTATCCATCTTTAGTGCAACCGGATTACGGATCAATTGAGCCAGGATCACCAAGATATCCTGGCTTAATCCCTTATCCTAGTTTTGTGCAACAGGCCCCTGGAGCCAGAGTGTGACAGTACCCCCCCTAAAGGTGCGAACTCCGGGCGCACCAGCATACAGTCTAGGGGAGGGTCTGGGTGGGCGTCTGTCCACGGTGGCGGTTCTGCCCTGGTCGTGCTCCCCCATCCCACCTTAGTCACCACCCGCTTCCCTAGCCTCCTCCACATTACCACCCCCAACTACACCCCACTGGGTTAATGGGCGGCACTGGACTAAGAGGCATCACCGGACTCAGGGGCAGCACCGGACTAGGAGGCAGTACCGGACTAAGGGGCAGCTCCCGGACTGAATGGCGGATCCTGGCTGGCTGGCTCTGGCGGATCCTGGCTGGCTGGCGGATCCGGGCTGGACGGCTCTGGCGGATCCGGGCTGGACGGCTCTGGCGGATCCGGGCTGAACGGCTCTGGCGGATCCTGGCTGAACGGCTCTGGCGGATCCTGGCTGGACGGCTCTGGCGGATCCTGGCTGGACGGCTCTGGCGGATCCTGGCTGGACGGCTCTGGCGGATCCCGGCTGGACGGCTCTGGCGGATCCTGGCTGGACGGCTCTGGCGGATCCTGGCTGGACGGCTCTGGCGGATCCTGGCTGGACGGCTCTGGCGGATCCTGGCTGAACGGCTCTGGCGGATCCTGGCTGGACGGCTCTGGCAGATCCTGGCTGGACGGCTCTGGCGGATCCTGGCTGGACGGCTCTGGCGGATCCGGCTGCTCATGGCTGGCTGACGGATCCGGCTGCTCATGGCTGGCTGACGGATCCGGCTGCTCATGGCTGGCTGACGGATCCGGCTGCTCATGGCTGGCTGACGGATCTGGCTGCTCATGGCTGGCTGGACGGATCTGGCTGCTCGTGGCTGGCTGACGGATCTGGCTGCTCATGGCTGGCTGGACGGATCTGGCTGCTCGTGGTTGGCTGACGGATCTGGCTGCTCATGGCTGGCTGACGGATCTGGCTGCTCATGGCTGGCTGACGGATCTGGCTGCTCATGGTTGGCTGACGGATCTGGCTGCTCTGGCTGGCTGACGGATCTGGCTGCTCATGGCTGGCTGACGGATCTGGCTGCTCATGGCTGGCTGACGGTGCAGGCTGGGCGGCTGGCGGTGGAGGCGGACCCCAGCCTCGGAGAGTGGTCATCACCTCCCGCAGGGCGGTTCTCATCTGCAGGAGCTGCTCTTGCTGGACCCGAACCTGGGCTTCCAGTCTTGTACGGGCTGCGTCGGCTCCTGCTGATTCCATCGCTGGTGTATGATTCTGTCTGGCGGAAGGCTCTAGCGGCTCCTGTCTGGCGGAAGGCTCTAGCGGCTCCGGTCTGGCGTAGCACACCGTGGACCTGGTGCTTGAGTAGGAACAGGCCGGTCCGGCACCGGGAACACACACCACTGGCCTCAACCGAGGATCAGGAACGGGCCGGACCGGACTGGCAACACACATCAGTCCTTCACGCCGTGCCACAAACACTTCCCTCCCTCTACTCGCCAATGGCTCCCGTACTCCGTTAGCCTTCTCTCCTTTTCTCCCTGTGGCAGCCTCCTGCTGCCCAGCCGCCCAAGCCATGTGCCCCCCAAAAATTTCTTGGGGTTGCCTCTCGTCCTTCCGACAGAAAAACCTGCTGCCGCCGATGCTCCTCTCTCGCCAGGGCCTTGATCTTCCCCCAAGGTCCCTTGCCCCCGAGCATGTCCTCCCAGGACCACGATTTGCCCACCTGGGCCATCGCCAGCCTCTCGATCTCCTTACCCGGGCGCCTCCACCCATGTCCAGTCTCTTTGCTCCTGGACACGCTGCTTGGTCCTTTGATGGTGGGTTTTTCTGTCACGATCGTCTTGAAAATGAGCAGACCAATGCGCAGCGTTGCGAGTGAACATGATGACTTTAATACGAAAAGCACGTCAATACAAACAAAAGACGAAAGTGAAGTCCAACAGAGACAAAGCCTGAACTTGGAACAAAAACCCACAACCCATATGCAAACACAGACCCGAATAAATATGGCTCCCAATCAGAGATAACGAGCCGACAGCTGACACTCGTTACCTCCGATTGGGAGTCACACGACACCAATCAACGACCTAGAAATAGACACACAGAACTCCCAACCTAGAAATAAACGTGACAGACATGCAAACATAAACAATCACCCAAAACCCAACAAAACAACATACACCCTGGCTCAAATACACAAGTCCTGGAGCCAGAGTGTGACAGTGTGACTCCAAGTTAACTTCGACATGATGGTTATTATATAAATATTTGTGCATAAAGGCATTTCCACCACCAATTTTTGCATAATTAATTTTACCGACACAAAAAGATCCCACCCTGTCGAACGAACAAATTATCTGTTTGCATGTATGAAATGAGTTGGTTAGTGTCATCAACAGAGTAACTTAAGGAAAAGTGTTGCTTTGCCACCCTCTCCACCTTTTCAACCTTAAAAGCCTGGTGCAGTCAAAAGCGTGCTTTTCCTGTGTTTATATATATGTCCATTTACATTTTACATTTAAGTCATTTAGCAGACACTCTTATCCAGAGCGACTTACAAATTGGTGCATTCAACTTAGGATAGCTAGTGGGACAACCACCACTGGGGGAGGGGGTGGGGGTGTAGAAGGATTACTGTTAGACTATTGCAAGGTATTCCTTAAAGAGGTAGGGTTTCAAGTGTCTCCGGAAGGTGGTCAGTGACTCCGCCGTCCTGGCGTCGTGGTGGAGCTTGTTCCAACATTGGGGTGCCAGAGCAGCGAATAGGTTTGACTGGGCTGAGCGGGAACTGTGCTTCCGTAGAGGTAGGGGGTCTAGCAGGCCAGAGGGGGATGAACGTAGTGCCCTCGTTTGGGTGTAGGGTCTGATCAGAGCCTGAAGGTTCACACTATGAGGTTGGAATAATACTGTGAAATTGTGAAAATTATGATAATGCCCTTTTAGTGTAAGAGCTATTTGAAAAGACAGCCTGAAATTTCAGCCTGTTTTGGTGGGATGGAGTTTTGGCCTGCCTAGACCAATAAGAAAGAGAGTTCCAAACCTCTCTGCCAATAACATTTCGTTTTCAGTTTTCCCCTCCCTCAGACCACTCCCAGAGCAAAATTCTTCCTTGAGAAATGGCTCTTTGTTAAGAAGCTATTTTTGTTTCTACTTAATTGTTACCCAGAAATTATTTGATATTGAGATAAAAACAGCTGCATTGGGCCTTTAAGCACAGTGACAGAGCACAGGGATTGATGTGTGTGTAGTTTATCCACAATTCAAAATCTAGAACTTGGTAGAGGGAACACTTCAGGGAGTTTTAACAGTAACTCATGCAAGGTACACTTATTTTTAAGATTCCCTGCTGTTCATTGGTTTCCTTACCCTGTAAGCAGTCTATTGACAAGGTATGACAGAAGGTATGACAGCATTTTCTAGTTTCATGTCCAAATTATCCTAAAGTATGTCAAATTGATTGTGTAGCTCAATTAAGTTCCTTATTGATGATTTGGACAATTTCTGCCACAAATTGTAAAACGTTAGCATTTGGAACAGTGGCCAGATTGGTGTACCTTGCATGAGCTACCGTTAAACTCCCTGAAGTGTTCCCCCTACCAAGTTCCCCCCACTAGATTTCGAACTGTGGAAAAACTACACACACAACAAAAGTTTCTTGCTTTTAATGATCCTGTTTTGTATTTCTGTTTTTTTTCTTTGTATTTCCTATTTGTTGATTGCCTTTCGTATTCGTAACTGATGTGTGTATTTTGTATTCTGCAGAGATCATTTGAAAAATAGACCTTGGTCTCAACATGACTCCTTGTTTTAATGTTTTTTCATTTTTTTATGTTTTAATACAACATAGATATCTCTCATACCTTGTCCATAGACTGCTTACAGGGTAAGGAAATGTGGGTGAACTATCCACTTAAACACTGCCTAACTTTGCCTTGAGAGCATAGTACAACTGTCAAATCAAATCAAATTTTATTGGTCACATGCGCCGAATACAACAGGTGCAGACATTACAGTGAAATGCTTACTTACATATAATATAAATGCTGTCCTTCCCTATAATAACACAAATCTAAACAAAAATATATCTATTGCTTCAAAATGTCAAGTTCATAGATTGTCATTCCATGAACAGCATTCTCAGGGTATTTTAAGACAAACACAAACACATGTGCTCCTCTCAGTTTAATCCTTAATTGATTCAGAATTTATCAGCGGTGCCACAGATTTCAGGGGTGCCACACATCCCAGGGGTGCTTACCTAGAATGGCGATGACCTCGTCGTCCTGAATAACTTCCAATGACCCGGATACTACAAAGCAAAGGGTGTCCACACTTTCGCCAGCGTGGAATATGAGGTCCCCTGGGGCGCAGTGTGTGGTTTGGAACTCAACCGCTAGAGAGCGCAAGCAGCCATCACTGGCCAGTCGAAATGCTGGGTGTTCATTGAACACCTGTCTATTAAGGTGGACACAGATGTCTGCTCGCATATCTTTGGGACAGATTGACAGGACCTAAAAGGGAGGGTACAAGAGCATAATTTGGTCATACTAACACTGGGATAGTGTTAAAAACAAGTTACAGAGCATCTTCAACAAGAGCAAGCTTAAAATTATAAATAATCTTTAGGTCAGTGGTGTCATATTTATTTTGCCCCAGGAGCCACATTCATGGCTTGCCACCAAACTGTAAAAACAAATACTCATGTATCTATCATTTTGGGGATTTTCGATGCTTCCTGAATGTTCAGCTTTTTTAGGGCTTGTTAGTGGACGAGACACAGCAATAGATATACTGTATGATTCCCTGATATTACACACTGAAGCATGTACATTTTACTATGCTGGTGAGAATCACATTGGCGTGTTCCATATTACCACACCAGCCTTGAAAATAAAAGAGTTCTCAATTCAAACAAGGTTATAGCACAGTGACTGGTGTAACTGTAACTGACCTTAAATGTAATTTTCGGATTGAGCCGAGATTCACTGCGAACGCGGGAACATTGCCTTTAAAAGCTGCATTGTTGACAGCTTTATAGACTGAATCCCTGCCTATGTATTTTAAAATATATTCAATGGAATCCCAGTGTCCTCATGTTGTAAAGCCTATATTTACGGTTATTGATGTTTATTAAAGTGGCAGGAAAGTGGCAGGGGTTGGCAACAGGTGAGAAAAATATTGTCCCCCCCCCCAAAAAAAAGAGACATGATTCTAGCTCTGAGTCTACACTATTATCCAATGAAAAAAAAAATACATTTCAAATTTTGCAACATATGACTGAATCCAGGTAGTGGGTCACAAATCTTAGGTAATTGAGGATTTTCTTAAATGGAGGACACAGATGCTCAAATCTAAGATCATTTTAATAGCCTTCTTTGTTTTTATTGATCTGCACAATATATGAAATAATATTGTTTAGTTTCCAGCATTCAAAATAATAGATAGATATCTCTAAATCCCCAAAACATGTTACTACAACTTTACTCATCACTACTGGACAATTTGCCTGCCCTAAGTACTATAAACAATGTATAAGATTAAGTTTTAATGTGGCAATATGTAGCTTTTTGGGCGACCTGACCAAATTCACATAGAAATGTGAGTTATAGATCTATCATTTTACTTGAAAGCTAGTCAAAGAAGCAGTAGATCTGTTCTATGTGCGCTATTTTATGCTTCCCGTTCTTAAGTTTTTAGCTTATTTTGTCACATAAACTGAAATGAGGCGAACTATTCGAGTTTTAGCAACCAGGAAATGGCGGAGCGATTTCTGCATAGTGCAACTTTAATATATTATATATTATGTTTTATTGTTATGCAGTGTAAAGGACTTGCATTTTGTTTTTTAATTAATAAACTGTTCAATATAAACAAAAACATGTACAGTGAGGGGAAAAAAGTATTTGATCCCCTGCTGATTTTGTAAGTTTGCCCACTGACAAAGAAATGATCAGTCTATAATTTTAATGGTAGGTTTATTTGAACAGTTAGAGACAGAATAACAACAAAAAAATCCAGAAAAACACATGTAAAAAATGTTATAAATTGATTTGCATTTTAATGAGGGAAATAAGTATTTGACCCCCTCTCAATCAGAAAGATTTCTGGCTCCCAGGTGTCTTTTATACAGGTAACGAGCTGAGATTAGGAGCAAACTCTTAAAGGGAGTGCTCCTAATCTCAGTTTGTTACATGTATAAAAGACACCTGTCCACAGAAGCAATCAATCAATCCGATTCCAAACACTCCACCATGGCCAAGACCAAAGAGCTCTCCAAGGATGTCAGGGACAAGATTGAAGCATTGATAAACTCTCAACTTCTCTCCTTCTTAACCAGGAACTGTATCTTAAATACATATCAGTCTGGATTTAGACTGGAACATAGTACCATTCTGCTGCATCACTTGTTCTCAATGATATTGAATGCTTTTTTTTTTTTACAAAAAACTGCAAAAAAAGTGTTCAAAAGCATTCTATACTGTGGATCACTCATTATGATTGCATTACCTGTTCTCTGTCAGACTTGATAGTAATGCACTTGATTAAAAAAAAAGGTACTTCAGTGATTGATCTCAATGTATAATTGCTGACTGTGTCAACTCACAATTATTCGAGGTCACTAAAGGTATTCCTCAAGGGTTCATTTTCGGGCCAGTATTATTCACACTATATACAGTATAAACGATATGGGCCATTCTGTCTGTTCTTGCTCGGACAAAGCTTATTTGTCCAAGGCTTACTTGTCCAAGGCTTACTTACTATATAAAATATATTGGGTCCTTAGTGAAAAACTGTAATCAAATCAAACTTTATTTGTTACATGAGCCGAATACAACAGGTGTAGACCTTACTGTGAAATGCTTATTTACAAGCCCTTAACCAACAATGCACACTTGTATGCTGATGATACTGTGCTGTACTCATCCACCTCTTCTGTGAACCAGGCTATACCTGATCTACAGACTGCTTTTAATGTCATAAAAAAGCACTTGTTGAGCTTAAACTGGTACTGAATACGGACAAAACAAAGTATATTCTATTTTCTAGAGCCCACAACATTGACTTCACAGACTTACATATCTGCAAGTTGAATGGAGCCCAAATTGAGCGAGTCCCCTCATATACAGTGCATTCGGAAAGTATTCAGCCCCCTTGAAATGTCCACACTTTGATACGTTACAGCCTTATTCTAAAATGGATTAAATAAATAAAAAATCTCATCAATCTACACACAATACCCCATAATGTCAAAGCAAAAACAGGTTTTTAGAATTGTTTGCAAATGTATATAAAAAATAGAAAAACAGAAATACCTTATTTACATAAGTATTCAGACCTTTTGGTATGAGACTCGAAATTGAGCTCAGGTGCATCCTGTTTCCATTCCTCATCCTTGAGATGTTTCTACAACTTGATTGGAGTCCACCTGCGGTAAATTCAATTGATTGGACATGATTTGGAAAGGCACACACCTGTCTATATAAGGTCCCACAGTTGACAGTGCATCTCAGACCAAAAACCCAGCCATGAGGTCGAAGGAATTGTCTTAAGAGCTCTGAGACAGGATTGTGTCGAGGGTACCATAAAATTTCTGCAGCATTGAAGGTCCCCAAGAACACAGTGGCCTCCATCATTCTTAAATTGAAGAAGTTTGGAACCACCAAGACTCTTCCTAGAGCTGGCCGCCCGGCCAAACTGAGCAATCGGGGGAGAAGGGCCTTGGTCAGGGAGGTGACCAAGAACCCGATGGTAACTCTGACAGATCTCCAGAGTTCCTCTGTGGAGATGGGAGAACCTTCCAGAAGGACAACCATCTCTACAACACTCCACCAATCAGGCCTTTATGGTAGAGTGGCCAGATGGAAGGCACTCCTCAGTAAAAGACACATGACAGCTTGCTTGGAGTTCGCCAAAAGGCACCTAAAGACTGGGGCGAAGGTTCACCTTCCAACAGGACAATGACCCTAAGCACACAGCCAAGACAACAGAGGAGTGGCTTCGGGACAAGTCTCTGAATGTCCTTGAGTGGCCCAGCCAGAGCCCGGATTTGAACCAGATCAAACATCTTTGGAAAGACCTGAAAATAGCTGTGCAGCGACGCACCCCATCCAACCTGACAGAGCTTGAGAGAATCTGCAGAGAAGGGGAGAAACTCCCCAAATACAGGTGTGCCAAGTTTGTAGCCTCATACCCAAGAAGACTCGAGACTGTAATCACTGCCAAAGGTGCTTCAAAAAAGTACTGAGTAAAGGGTCTGAATACTAAATGTGATATTTAAGTTGTTTTATTGTTAATACATTTGCCATCATTTATAAAAACCTGTTTTTGCTTTGTCATTATGGGGTATTGTGAGGGAAAAAAACTATGTAATAAATTTTAGAATAAGGCTGTAACGTAACAAAATGTGTAAAAAGTCAAGGGGTCTGAATACTTTCCGAATGCACTGTAAATACCTTGGCATTAGATCGATGACAAGTTGTCATTTAAAATACATGTAGATGAGCTAACAAATACACTGAAACTCAAACTGGGATTCTACTGCAGAAATAAATTGTGCCTTTTGCTTGATAGTAGAAAAAATATTGTTCAGCTAACTTTCTTGTCAGCCCTAGACTATTGCGACATTATCTATATGAACGCCGCTGCAACTTCTTTAAACTATTGGATGCTGTTTATTATAGTGCACTACCCTTTTTACAGGTGACCGATTTTGCACACATCTCTGTGATCTGTATCAGAAAGTGGGCTGGCCGTCTCTGACAACGCATAGAACATGACATTGGTTAGCACATTACAAAGCACTCATGCAAAAATGTCCATATTACCTCACATCGATCCTAACCTACAGAAGTTCAAAATACCTTAACTCGCTCACAGAAATGGCTAACTGTTGAAATTCATCTTGTTGCCACTGATTTACAGGTAACTGACAAAATAAAGCAAACACTTGAATACATGAGCGATACAAAGTATATTAAAAGCAGGTGCTTCCACACAGGTGTGGTTCCTGAGTTAATTAAGCAATTAACATCACATCATGCTTAGGGTCATTGTGACGAAGCTGACTCAGTAGCTCTCGTCAAGAATGCGCATTATTTAATCCTCCTTACAAATTGTTTAGCGCGTTCATGTTTCCCCATATCTAGTAATTCAGTTATCCTAAATGTACGGTATATACTGTTGTTCTTTTCCTCTTTTGCCAGTATCATGGGTATTTACTGTGCGCAAGGCTAATTATGTGTTGAGGAAATGTTTGGTCAAGTTGCATTGTGACGCATTTCAGTTCCATATTTAAATGCCGTAATTTACCATTTTGCAATTCACCCAGTGGACGCGATGTTCATGTGGAAATGAACACTTGCTACACTGACAGGAAAGAAGTTAGTTTATTTCCATATTGTAATGTGTCCTGTGTTTGAAGTTTGCTTGTCCTGGAGTTCCATGTCTTGTCTGTCATGTCCGTGCGTAATGGGAGCACGCACAGGTGCGTGGCTCCATAAGTAATACGTTTTGCCGTCTGTTGGCCTTCAGAACTTTTGTTTATGAAATGTGTATTCATTAATGGAAAGTATTCCCGCTTTGAGGATAAGCCAGGAATGTTTAAGATGTTTATTTAGATGGAATATGTAAATGTGGGTATAATGTTACATGATTTAATAAGCCATATTTAGGTAAAGAGCTCCATGGTTAATGGTATGGTCCATAGGGAGGAGCCATAGGTATAAAGTTACCTGTTCAACCTGTGATCTGGAGGGATGTTCTAGCTCTGGTATGTGAGCTGTGTGGGGAAGCTGTCCATAGCCTGGTATACCCTAACCTGATTTAGTTGGTTTGGCAGGGTAGGCCAGATTGAGGCTTAGGGATTCAATTTATATTCAAAACCTGTATTTTGAGAGTCTGCTCATTTTGTAAATACCTTAGTAGATTATGTAAATATTAATTGCATTTCATCATTCACCAGGAACCACCTTTCACTGTTAATAAACTGGACACTATTTTGCACCTGATCCTGCTGCCTCCTGCTACTTACTGCCCTTAAGGCTGCTCCAACATCCAGTCCCTACGACAGACATGTATAAAAATGCCAAGTTGCCCATTAATTTGGTTACTATGGCTAGAAGAAGAGATATCAGTGACTTTGAAAGAGGGATCTCAAAGGAGCATAACGGGGTTAAAGGCTGTGTGTGTGTGTCTCAGTCATCAGATCTCAACCCAGTTATGGGAGATTCTGGAGAATTTTCCACTACCATCAACAAAACACAAAATTATGGAATATCTCTGGAAAGATGTTCTCACATCCCTCCAATAGAGTTCCAGACACTTGCAGAATCTATGCCAAGGCGCTCTGAAGCTGTTCTGGCTGCTCGTGGTGGCCGAACGCCCTATTTAGATACTTTTGGTGTTTCCTTTATTTTGGCAGTTACGGTTAAACAGCCTTTAGGTTTTATGTGCCGCATAAATGGAATGAATTTCAGGACACTGAGATTAGACTGCCTAGTACCTTTCAGTCGTTTCAGGGCATTGGTGGGAGACCTGTTCACAGAGTAGCGTACGTATGTTTTGTAATTTATTTCTGATATCTTGATGGGCTGGGAAAACTGTAGGGGGAAACTGTCAGGGAAACTGTTTGGTTGATTGCATTTCGTATTAATACAGTATGTGTATTTTTTTTTTATTCTTCAGGGCTCATTTGTAAATAATAGGTTAAATAAAGTCTGGTGAGTTAGCGGATAAGTCAGGTTGCTGCCAACCAAGCGGTTGTGGGTTCAAATCCTAGGCGAGGTTGAGGTCCCAAGTGTGCTCACAGTGGAGGATTATTACTGTCTAGTTGAACATGTTAATAGTGTAATGCAAACCAAAGCGTTCTAAAAAGGCTCCAGTAACCTAATGTTGTAGGAACTTTCTGTTAACTTGACAAAAAGACGTCACACAAACATTAGTCACTGATGTTCATATGATGTCCTGTATGTCCATCAATTAACATTTCAAATTGTAGGCACGTCAAAAACAAACATTCTTGAAACTTTCCCTCCAAATGTTCTTATATCCATTGTCTGTGTGCCATGGAAGAAACTTTTTTCCGGTGAGAATTTAAAAACAGGAATGTGATGTTCCCACTGTATCGTTAGCTGTAGACCAAGTTATAACCTGATTGGAATGTTCCCTAAAGATTTGGGAGTTTGTCCAAATCACTACCTAACCCCAATTAACTTAACCGCAATAAACCATCCATTTGATTCATTCCTGACCATTAGCTGTGCCCCCTATTCCCTCGCCTAACTGTACATTTAATGGAGGTGTACAATATCTATGACCGCCGTCCCACGCAGAATGAGACCATCAGCTGGACAACACTTTATGTTAAATCAATACTGTCTGTTCTGTTTAATGTACACTCCTTCAGCGTGGCAATAAGGACGATGAATCAGGAAATCAGTCATGTTCTGACAGGTATAATTATGTTTAGTAATATAATCATGACCCAAGAGTTGAGCTTAACCTGCATTCAGACACGATAAAAAGAGTTCCTGTCATGCTTATCAAAGCAAAACCAGCATTTACTACCATATACAGTAGAGTGGGCGTTCCTATTCCTGTTCCTATTCCTTTTGCCCAGCGCAGCTAAATCGATGGCCAAAGCGGCTGTGGAAGCGGTAAGAAATAGAACACTGCTGCCTCCACTTTTCCAAAGACTTGAAACTTATTTTATGATCATGTTTTGCATTTCGTAGTTGTATATTTTTGTAATTACAGGGCTGATCTGTAAAAGAGACCATGGTCTCAGCATGACTCCCTGTCAAAACAAAGGTCACTTTTCTTTCAAAAAATAATGGTTGATTGACTTGATTTAATATGGTCTTGGGTATCTAATAATATTTTTCCACTGTGGTGCGGAGCTAGAATCAAGCATGATGTTTTCATGAAAAGCCTGGTTCCACATAATTTCCCCACTACTAAATGTACACCTTGAGCAGGAAGAACGAGATCGGCAGTGTTCAGCCATAGTCTTTGTCACGGTCGTCAATGAGCGAAGGAGACCAAAACGCAGCGCGTTGAACGAACATGACTTTATTAGAGAAAAGTACACGAACGACAAAAACAATAAACCAAGACGACTAGTGAAGTCCACAGTTACAAATACTGTACAGGAACAAAAACCCACAAAACCCAGGTGAAACCACACAGTTTAAATATGGCTCCCAATCAGAGATAACGAGCCGACAGCTGACACTCGTTACCTCCGATTGGGAGTCATATGACTAATCAACAACAAAACCAAACATAGAAATGCACCCAAACAAAGAAAATGAACAACCCTGGCTCAAATATCAAAGTCCATGGAGCCAGAGTGTCACAGTACCCCCCCCTAAAGGTGCGAACTCCGGGCGCACCAGCATACAGTCTAGGGGAGGGTCTGGGTGGGCGTCTGTCCATGGTGGCGGCTCTGGCCCAGGTCGTGGTCCCCACCCCACCTTAGTCACTATCCGCTTCCGTAGGCCCCCTCCACATGACCACCCCCAACTAAACCCCACTGGATTAAGGGGCGGCACCGGACTAAGGGGCAGCACCGGACTAAGGGGCAGCACCGGACTAAGGGACAGTACCTGACTAAGGGGCAGCACCGGCCTGAGGGGCAGCACCGGACTGAATGGCGGATCCTGGCTGGCTGGCTCTGGCGGATCCTGGCTGGACGGCTCTGGCGGATCCTGGCTGGACGGCTCTGGCGGATCCTGGCTGGCGGAAGGCTCTGGCTGATCCTGTCTGGCAGAAGGCTCTGGCTGATCCTGTCTGGCGGAAGGCTCTGGCTGATCCTGTCTGGCGGAAGGCTCTGGCTGATCCTGTCTGGCGGAAGGCTCAGGCTGATCCTGTCTGGCAGAAGGCTCTGGCTGATCCTGTCTGGCGGAAGGCTCTGGCTGATCCTGTCTGGCGGAAGGCTCTGGCTGATCCTGTCTGGCGGAAGGCTCTGGCTGATCCTGTCTGGCGGAAGGCTCTGGCTGATCCTGTCTGGCGGAAGGCTCTGGCTGCTCCTGTCTGGCGGAGAGCTCTAGCGGCTCCGGTCTGGCGGGACGGCTCTGAAGGCTCATGGCAGACGGGCGGCTTTGCAGGCTCAGTACAGACGGGCAGTTTCCTGCGGCGCTTGGCAGACGGACAGTTCAGACGGCGTTGGGCAGACGGGCAGTTCAGACGGCGTTGGGCAGACGGACAGTTCAGGCCCGTTGGGCAGACGGGCAGTTCAGACGGCGTTGGGCAGACGGACAGTTCAGGCCCCGTTGGGCAGACGGCAGACTCTGGCCGTCTGAGGCGCATCGTAGGCCTGGTGCGTGGTGCCGGAACAGGAGGTACCGGGCTGAGGACACGCATCTCAGGGCTAGTGCGGGGAGAAGCAACAGGGCATGCTGGACCCTGGGGGACGCACCGTAGGCCTGATGCGTGGTGCCGGAACTGGAGGTACCGGGCTGAGGACACGCATCTCAGGGCTAGTGCGGGGAGAAGCAACAGGGCATGCTGGACCCTGGGGACGCACCGTAGGCCTGATGCGTGGTGCCGGAACTGGAGGTACCGGGCTGAGGACACGCATCTCAGGGCTAGTGCGGAGAGAAGCAACAGGGCATGCTGGACCCTGGGGACGCACCGTAGGCCTGATGCGTGGTGCCGGAACTGGAGGTACCGGGCTGAGGACACGCATCTCAGGGCTAGTGCGGAGAGCAACAACAGGGCACACAGGACTCTGGGGACACACAGGAGGCTTGGTGCGTGGTGTCTGCACTGGTGGTAAAGGGCTGGAGACACGCACCATAGAGCCAGTGCGTGGAGGAGACACAGGGCTCTGAAGACGCACTGGAAACCTGGTGCGTGGTGTATGCACTGGTGGTACTGGGCTGGAGCGAGGAGGTGGTACCGGAAATACCGGACCGTGCAGGCGTACTGGCTCCCTTGAGCACTGAGCCTGCCCAACCTTCCCTGGGTTGATGCTCCCCGTCGCCCGTCCAGTACGGGGAGGTGTAATAACCCGCACCGGCCTATGTGGGCGAACCGGGAACACCATGCGCAAGGCTGGTGCCATGTACGCCGGCCCGAGGAGACGCACTGGTGACCAGCTGCGTGGGACCGGCTTCATGACATCCGGCTCAACACTCAATCTAGCCCGGCCGATACGTGGAGCTGGACTGTACCGAACCGGGCTATGCCTGCGTACAGGAGACACCATGCGCTCAACTGCGTAACACGGTGTCTGCCCGTACTCTCGCTCTCCACGGTCAGTCCAGGGAGTAGGCGCAGGTCTCCTACCTGACTTCGCCACACTCCCTCTTAGCCCCCCCCCAAGAAATTATTGGGTAGTACCCACAGGCTTCCAGTCTTGCCTCCGTGCTGCCTCCTCATATCGCCGCCTCTCGGCTTTAGCTGCCTCCAGCTCTTCACGAGGACGGCGATATTCTCCCGGTTGTGCCCAAGGCCCTTACCATCCAGAATCTCCTCCCATGTCCATGAATCCTTTATGGGTGGATATAAATCCTGTGTAGGTGGATCCTGTTGCCGCTTGACACGCCGCTTGGTCCTTTATGGTGGGTTTTTCTGTCACGGTCGTCAATGAGCGAAGGAGACCAAAAACGCAGCGCGTTGAACGAACATGACTTTATTAGAGAAAAGTACACGAACGACAAAAACAATAAACCAAGACGACTAGTGAAGTCCACAGTTACAAATACTGTACAGGAACAAAAACCCACAAAACCCAGGTGAAACCACACAGTTTAAATATGGCTCCCAATCAGAGATAACGAGCCGACAGCTGACACTCGTTACCTCCGATTGGGAGTCATATGACTAATCAACAACAAAACCAAACATAGAAATGCACCCAAACAAAGAAAATGAACAACCCTGGCTCAAATATCAAAGTCCATGGAGCCAGAGTGTCACAGTCTTTACATATTACTTTCACAGTGGAGACCGCCCTCGGTGAGGCGTAAGGTAAAGTTTGTGAAATACCATAGCCATTTGCAGAGGAAAACCATGCATCAGCATAACTTTTCCCAAGACTGCTCCAACAATTATTTAGTTCTCAGTCGCATTACTTGAAATGGAAATGCAAAAAAGGACAAACAAATGAGGCTGTGAGTCCCATTAAGATGGCACCAATGTGCCCGTTTCAACGTTGGTATCACAGTGGAAAACTCAGATTCTCTACTGTCACAAACTAAATCTCTCTACACAAGACCCTGAAACAGAGACACGAGATCTAGGACTGAGAGAGCAATATGGTTTCTGCCCACTTACCCTATCTGTGTCAATGCCCTTGGACATGGCCCAAGTAGAGACGATGTAATCCATGACCCTCTCGCTCAGCCCCTTTGGCACCTGGTAAAGTTTGAGAAAGTCACGCACATTGTTGAGCATCTCGTGGTAGCGGTTAGTGTTGGTGTACATCTGCTGGAAGATGGTGGTGACGTTCCCAAAAATGGTGGCGTACAGTAGGGCTGGAACACAAATAGGCAGAGGGAGGGGTTATTAGCGACATGCGTTGCAAGAATGGAGTAGTGTGTGCTTGAGTGTTCCAATGCTAACAGGAGTGCTGCTTACATAGGTGATAGTGAAGCCATTTGTAGCATATACTGTATAAACATGTCAGCACATTAAGTAATCATGGGTTATGGCACTTAGCTCAGTCGTTGCTGTAAGAGGATGATTAGCCTATAAATTAATTAATTTACTTTGGTTTCGGGCTCATAACTCGTCTATAAGGGCCGGACTTGGGCCTAGCTCAGGAAAGGATTGAGTTTTTAGGCCCAATCAAAACTCTACTCCACTTTTTATTAGCTAATTTTATGTAAAAGGAACCGGTTCATACAGGGATACAAACTCAGACTAGGATTCAAAGGATGCGTTTAGATAAGTAGCAATATTAGATATTTTCACATTAGATCTTATTCAGAGCTGATCTGATTGGTCAAAAGATCAATTAGTGAAAAAATATCAGAATTGGGCGGCCTGTCTAAACGCAGCCAAACAAACCGCAACGACTGACATCGCACTGCACTTGACTTTTAAAGGCAATTTCCCTGACATTTGTGGAGATCTCATTTTAGGTCAACGGATGCCGGCTCAAGCGTAAATTACTGTTAAAAGTCAGGTGCAGTGTGGTTTTGCACATTGCGGTACACTTGAATCCCGGCCTAATCTATTCCTCCCACAGCCATATTAACTAGCTTTGCTTCATGTCTGCCTGTCAAAATTATGATGTAGCTTTAGTTATGTTCGGAGTGAAAACCAGAGTTAGGGCTAATTCAGAATTGAGTTGAGAATTGCTCTCTACTTCCAACTAAATTTTTGAATTTAAAATAAATTGAATTGAAAGGGTGAACAGGATATGGAATTGAATTCAAATCAGAATTAGAGGAAATATAATTAAATTAAATGCAATTTAGTAAAAATTCTAATCCCTAATTTATTTTACACATCAATATAATTTATTTAATAATTATATGCTTACCAATACAATGTATATCATATTCAATTAAACTTTATTTATTCCCTGATTTATAATGGAAACATAGGCCTGTGTGACAGAAGCCAAGTGTACTACTCTCAATATCCTTTAAAGATGTGCACACATATTTAGTGTGAAAGCTAGTATAAATTAGGCCCCTAATGCATTCAAGAGGCGTACAGGGTATAATTGTGTACGACAAGAGGGAATAACAACTTGATCCATTTCTAGGGCCGGGACGATACCAGTATCGCGATACTTATGTCACCTTCGTTGAATGAAGGGACAGACCAAGGCGCAGCGTGATATACGTACATGTTTATTCCACTTAATAAACACACGACAAAACAATAAACGAAACGAAACGAAACGTGAAGTCCTAAGGTAGATACACAACCAACCTTAACAAGATCCCACAACTACACAGTGCCAATAGGCTGCCTAAGTATGATCCCCAATCAGAGACAACGAGCGACAGCTGCCTCTGATTGGGAACCACACCGGCCAACATAGATCTATACATACTAGAATACAACATAGAAAAAGCACAACAAGGAATATACACTCCCTAACTCAACATATAAGCGTCCCCTGAGTCAGGGCGTGACAGTACCCCCCCCCCCCAAAGGTGCGGACTCCGACCGCACAACATAAACATAACAGGGTAGGGGCCGGGTGGGCATTCCGCCTCGGAGGCAGATCCGGCTCGGGGCGTGACGACCTCTCACTCTCCGCCTCCCTGTTGCGCCCCTGATCTGGTCTGGACCTCGGCGCGCTGCTTCCCCTCTACTTCCTCCCACGATATGCCAGGCCCTGTCTGGACCCTGGTGTGGGAGACCCCGAACCTGGAGAGGGGCTGACGTCATGGTCTGGACTGGAGCCGCTGACAGGAGCTGGATCAGGCACCGGTGGAGCGGACTGCTCTGGCTCCGGAGTGGAGCCGCTGACCGGAGCTGGACTGGACCCCGGTGGACCGGACTGCTCTGGCTCCGGAGTGTCGCAGCTGACCGGAGCTGGATCAGCCACCGGTGGAGCGGACTGCTCTGGCTCCGGAGTGGAACAGCTGACCGGAACTGGATCAGGCACCGGTGGAGCGGACTGCTCTGGCTCCGGAGTGGAGCAGCTGACCAGTGTCGGACCAGGCACCGGTGGAACTGGTACGGACCGTGCCAGACTGGACAAACGCACCACTGGTCTGTTGCGAGGAGCAGGCACGGGCCGGACCGGACTAGGAACACGCACCACTGGCTTGGTGCGAGGGGCAGGAACGGGCCGGGCCGGGCTGGCGACGCGCACCACTGGCTTGGTGCGAGGAGCAGGAACAGGCCGGGCCGGGCTGGTGACACGCACCACTGGCTTGGTGCGAGGAGCAGGAACAGGCCGGGCCGGGCTGGCGACGCGCACCACTGGCTTGGTGCGAGGAGCAGGAACAGGCCGGGCTGGGCTGGCGACGCGCACCACTGGCTTGGTGCGAGGAACAGGCCGGGCCGGGCTGGCGACGCGCACCACTGGCTTGGTGAGAGGAGCAGGAACAGGCCGGGCCGGGCTGGCGACGCGCACCACTGGCTTGGTGCGAGGAGCAGGAACAGGCCGGGCCGGACTGTGGAGGCGGACTGGAGGTCTGGAGCGGAGAGCTGGCACAAGCCGTCCTGGCTGGATGCCTACTTCCGCACAGTATGTGTGAGGCATCAGCACAGGACGCACTGGGCTGTGCACGCGCACTGGCGATACAGTTCGTAGAACTGGCGCAGGATATGCGGGACCGAGGAGGCATACTGGAGACCAGGAGCGTTGAGCCGGCACACCCCGTCCTGGCTGGATGCCCCTCTTCGCACGACTGGTGCGTGGTGCAAGCACAGGACGTACAGGACTGTGCCGGCGCACTGGCGACACAGTACGTAGCTCCGCATAACACGGAGCCTGCCCAGTCATACGCTTCCTCGTGTGAGTATGGGGAGTTGGCTCTGCTCTGACAGTAGGCTCCGCCAACCACCCCGTGTGCCCCCCCAAAAATTTTTCTTGGGGCTGGTTCTCGGGCTTCCTCCTCGACCGGCCTCCTCCGTGTTGCCGTTGCTCCTCTCCTGCCTGGGCATTTACCTTAGCCCATGGTCCTCTCCCCGCAAATATCTCTTCCCATGACCACAAATTGCCCACCTGTGACATGGCTACTCGCTCCACCTGGGGACACTGCTTTGTCCTCGTTTGGTGGGATCTTCTGTCACGTTCGTTGAATGAAGGGACAGACCAAGGCGCAGCGTGATATACGTACATGTTTATTCCACTTAATAAACACATGACAAAACAAGAAACAAAACGAAACGTTAAGTCCTAAGGTAGATACACAACCAACCTTAACCGGAACAAGATCCCACAACTACACAGTGCCAATAGGCTGCCTAAGTATGATCCCCAATCAGAGACAATGAGCGACAGCTGCCTCTGATTGGGAACCACACCGGCCAACATAGATCTATACATACTAGAATACAACAAAGAAAAAGCACAACAAGGAATATACACACCCTGACTCAACATATAAGCGTCCCCTGAGTCAGGGCGTGACAACTTATTAGTATCGTAGCAAGGAAACAAAACACAAAGCAGATTTAACTACTTTAAGAAAACAGCCCTAATGTTGGAAACAAACATCCTTATGTTGTCATCCAGAGTCACATTTATTTATTTTCCAAGTTACTGTATATATCACACAGTATTTTACATACAACAGGTTTTTAAAGGACCAAAGACTAAGATCTGTGTCGTGTTTTCATTTTTGCCATGGAATAAATATTGTGATACTGGTATCACCACAGCCCTATCAATTACATTTAAATTTTACATTTTAGTCATTTAGCAGACGCTCTTATCCAGAGTGACTTACAGTTAGTGAGTGCATACATTTTTCATACAATTACGTGGATGTAAATCTTTGATCTCTATAAGTTACATCTTTGGATTCCCATGAGGACTGCAAACGTTTACTATAAGTCTCTGTGTTAAGAATATGGTGCAGTTCAGCTCCTCACAGGTACAGTAATTAATACTAATAAGGTATGGCACATGAGAATGATGCAGAAGGCAGCAATGAATTAGAGGGAGAGAATGGTTTTGTACTGTTTTTCAACAGACCATTGTACAAGTGGCAGCAACATGCTGAATTGTGAGTACAATTTACATTTGAATATTAAAATTGGCAATACTAACAAAAAACAACAACAACAGATGTAGGCAATGAAAAATGAAGAAAATGTCATCATCAACTGTTAAGCAGGCGAACCATGGCTGGGATGGCACTGCAACGGAAATGCTCAGTCCTGCAGTGGATCAGTTTCAGTTCAGTTGAGGAGCGGGTCTGGTGTAGACTAACAAACGATCATTGGGGTGGGAGCACATGGTGGTAGGGATCGGATTTTAGAAGAGATTTTGCAAAGGATCTTGAGAGGCTTTTCCCTACTCAACAGGTTTTTATAAAACTAGGCTACAGTCGACATTCATATAATTCAGATTTTGATAACAGAACACAGCTGCTACTACAGTGCCTTGCAAAAGTATTCATCCCCCTTGGCGTTTTTCTTATTTTGTTGCATTACAACCTGTAATTTAAATTGATTTTTATTTGGATTTCATGTAATGGACATACACAAAATAGTCCAAATTAGTGAAGTGAAATGTAAAAAATAACTTGTTTCAAAGAATTCCAAAAAATAAATAACGGAAAAGCGGTGTGTGCATATGTATTCACCCCCTTTGCTATGAAGCCCCTAAATAAGATCTGGTGCAACCAATTACCTTCAGAAGTCACATAATTAGTTAAATAAAGTCCACCTGTGTGCAGTCTAAGTGTCACATGATCTCAGTATATATACACCTGTTCTGAAAGGCCCTAGAGTCTGCAACACCACTAAGCAAGGAGCACCACCAAGCAGGCGGCACCATGAAGACCAAGGAGCTCTCTAAACAGGTTGGGGACAAAGTTGTGGAGAAGTACAGATCAGGGTTGGGTTATAAAAAAATATCAGAAACGTTGAACATCCCATGGAGCACCATTAAATCCATTATTAAAAAATTGAAAGAATATGGCACCACAACAAACCTGCCAAGAGAGGGCCGCCCACCAAAACTCACGGACCAGGCAAGGAGGGCATTAATCAGAGAGGCAACAAAGAGACCAAAGATAACCCTGAAGGAGCTGCAAAGCTCCACAGCGGAGATTGGAGTATCTGTCCATAGGACCACTTTAAGCCGTACACTCCACAGAGCTGGGCTTTACAGAAGAGTGGCCAGAAAAAGCCATTGCTTAAAGAATCTTCCAGAGATTTGAGACTAGGACGGAGGTTCATCTTCCAGCAGGACAATGACCCTAAGCATACTGCTAAAGCAACACTTGAGTGGTTTAAGGGGAAACATTTAAATGTATTGGAATGGCTCAAAGCCCAAACCTCAATCCAATTGAGAATCTGTGGTATGACTTAAAGATTGCTGTACACCAGCAGAACCCATCCAACTTGAAGGAGCTGGAGCAGTTTTGCCTTGAAGAATGGGCAAAAATCCCAGTGGCTAGATGTGCCAAGCTCATAGAGACATACCCCAAGAGACTTGCAGCTGTAATTTCTGCAAAAGGTGGCTTTCACAAAAGGGGTGAATTGTTTTCTGTTTTTTTGTCATATTTCTTGTTTGTTTCACACCCAAAAAATATTTTGCATCTTCAAAGTGGTAGGCATGTTGTGTAAATCAAATGATACAAACCCCCCCCAAAATCCATTGTAATTCCAGGTTGTAAGGCAACAAAATAGGAAAATTGCCAAGGGGGTGAATCCTTTCGCAAGCCACTGTACATGCACCTGAGCAGAGGGTTTCACCATGGATGACATCAGCTGTGCAGGCGTTGTGGATTTCCGGTGGCAGTCCAGGATGGGGGTCTTTCATGCTGCTCTCCGTGGTTTGAGGCTGCATGCCAGGGCCCCGGGCAACAACTGCAGGATGAGCAGGACGGTTGGCCAGGCTGGCTGCAGTTGTAGCAGGATCTGCTGGTCTGGTTAGAGACTGGATAGGCATCAATGGAGCTCCAGCAGCACACACATTCCATGTTTGAAGGAAGGGGGTTATGGAATGGCCTCCCTCCCCCCTTTGAAAGCTCCACTGGCATGCTCCAGGTGAGTATGTGGTCTCGCTGCTTCAGCCCTCTGTCGAACTATGGGCTGGCTATGCCTGTCCATATGCTGCTCCACACCTTGCAAGCGCTGTTTGATATCTAGAAGATGGTTTAGCAGGAGCTGACGCTCGTATGAGAGCTTATTGGTTCGACGCTCTTTTGCATTAGCTATCTTCTGAGTATTTGCATTTTCCAAATTACTAAATTGAGGGAACAGATTACTAAATGAAAGGAGCAAAATACTAAATTAAGGGAATAGATTACTAAACTGAAGGAAGGAATTACTAAATTGAGGGTTTGAATTAGTAAACTGAGGGAACAAATTAGCCGTTCTATATTTATTCTCCACCATGACCCCTGGGGGGCTCCGTAATTTTCAAAAGAATCCTGTACAAAAAAAAGTGTTGGCTTCTTTTTCCAGGCAAAAACAGTTGTAGTCTTTATTTCCCCAAAAAAAATTTGACTGAAAGAAGCTGCATCTGTGCACAGCTGCAAGGCTCACAAACAATGTTGGAATACCTCGCAGTGGTCTGGGGTTCACTACAATGTATTAGTTTCATTCGGGGCAAGTGTGACCTGCAACAATGTATCTCTCCAATCTAATGTGGCCCACGCGTCACTAAGTACGTTTACATGCACACTAATAATTAGATATTAAACTGAGTATGGCAGTAGGCTGAGTATGGCAATAGTCATGTAAACACTTTACTCTGCTTATCTTAATCGTTGTAAGGTTAAAATCAAAGTAAGCATACGCTGATTAAAACACCAGGTTTTCTGAGCAATCTTTCAAATGATTAGGACATGTTAACAGCTTATTTGGTGTTCCAGCAGTATATTTGATATGCACATGTGCCAGCACCGGTAGTGTAAGCCTCCCTGTTATGTGCAAGGGAAGTGAGTTTGGAAAAACTGAAGGTATGCATCTTAGAAATAATTTTCACATACAAACGTTATATGTCCGAACTAAGAATCAAATAAGCTTTGCAAAAATAACATGGTTATTTGTGGTAGAACATTTATTTTGATTGGTGATTTCTGCATTTATTTAAGTCTCATCAGGTAGCCTGATTTCAGATGTGTCCATGTAAACATAATTATTAGGGAAATTGTTCTTCTTGCAAAGCATGTCAACTTTTTAAACAAACTATTATATTAATCTGTGCATGTAACCGTACACAGGACAGGGAGAAAAAACACTACACACGAGGAGCAGAGATGACTAACTTGCTAATCACAAGGATGCAGACAAAAACAAGGAAACAGACAGTCCGAAAAGATGTTAAATGTTGTTTTACGGTGGTTTATGATGAACTATTATCTTGCTTGAATGCTAGCTTGGGCTACAGCTAGCATCCCATTTATCTGACTAGTAATACTCACAGGAGGCATATATGAGCACACACGACAACATAGTAACTCGCACAAAATCTCAGTTTTAATGTGCACACTTGGTTAATGTGCACACATTATCTACCGCTATGCAGAGCCATGTGAGTACCATTTTACCATAATACAATCAGATATTCAACTGACCAACAGACCGTAAACAATAGATAATAAACACACAATAACATATGTGAACCACAGTGGAGGCTGCTGAGGGGAGGACGGGTCATTATAATGGCTGGAACGGAGTAAATTGAATGGCTTGATGTATCTGATAGCATTCCACAAATTCCGCTCCAGTCATTACCACGAGCCCGTCCTCCCCATTTAAGGTGCCACCGACCTCCTGTGGTGAACCATGACTGTAACAATATTGACAAAAGGCCAAAACGTTAGCATTTGGAGACAGTGGTCAGGTAAACAAAACAAAAGCATGGATTGCTGTGTTACCTTGTCTTACTGTAACTGAAAAACAAAATGCCATTTTGCAATTTGGGTAAACTATGCCTTTAACTTGCATCAGAAGTTTAATGTTGGCTCATTCACTTCGATATAAACACTCTTTCTGACACAGAAATGTGTTCGCAACTACCCACATCCACCGTAAAATGGGTATATAGGGTGGAGTATAAGTGTTCCCTCTATACAAGCCCCAGGTGAATACCCAGCTAGCATTTAACATTCTGAGGAACCATATGTTTCTTAGAGCTTGGTGAGAGCAGGGTTGTCCTATGGTTATTTTGCATACATGCATACAACCTTCCCACAATGTTCTGGGAATGGCGCAGGATAGTTGCTTGGCTTTGGAACATTCTCAGCACATTTAAGGAACATGATAAAAAAACATAATTTTCTTGGTATTTCATTACTTTAACAGAACGTTTCCTAAAAGTTCAAACATGGTTACATTTCAATTACATTTTTGGTAATGTTCTAGGAACATTCTCCAACTCATTTGACATTGGGAATATTCTTAAATAGTTCAGAGAACATTAAGAATCAAAGTTCTTCTGTGGGAATTTCAGTAATTCAACATAACGTTTCCTACAGGTTTCCTCGTGGTTCTACTTAAAGTCATGTTCTCAGAACCTTAAAAAACAATTTTGTTCTGTGGGAATTTCAGAAAGATTTAGTAACGTTCAGAGAACGTTCTAAGAATGTTATTTAAAAACTCACTCTATGCTCTATCTTGTTAAGCGTGTTCAGGTGTGTTGGCCCCGCCCACTAATTGGCCACACCTGATCTTAATGAGAACTTGTTTCCTTTGAAGTGGGGTCTGTTTGAAAATCCTAAAATGAACAGCTTTGTCTGAGTAAAAAAATGTTTTGTCATGCTAGCGCCATCCTGGTGGTGCAGTGGACTGATTCCATGGATAGAGAACAGAAGAGCATAGGTTCAAATCTCACTGACGTCATGTCATAATAAAAATAAATGTGTTTAGATGATTAATGCCTAAGCAAATGAATTTCCATGTATCCCTATCTGTGCTTGGAGTTAAAAACAGTTAACCTAAGCTAGCAGTATTATTGAAACATTCAGAGGAAGTTATTAAAAAACCTCCAAATAATCTCACAACATTTTGAGAATGTTCTCAGAAAGTTAATTAATTACCTTCAAATAACCTATAATTTCAGTTCTCAGAACGTTAATATAACCTCCCAGGAAAACATTCAGGGAACCATAGTAACCTCCGTGCAACCTAAATATGAACGTTCCCAGAAGAAGCAACATTTTCACATTGAATTTTTTTTTGAGTTTTACAAGTCAGGAAACTTATGGCTTCATTCCCAGAACCAATGGGAAACCAAAAACGTATGTTCCCACAACTTCCAAGGAACCAAATGTGATAGCTGGGTATTGTTGTCTATTTGCACATCCATCTCAATAAGAAGCAGAAGACACAATAACAAACTGCCTCCAATTACATGAGCTAAAATGAGTCAATAGTGCATTTGCAAGCCTTGAGCATAAATAAATCTATTGGGAGCTGTATTTTAAATAGACAACAATTAGCTTTGCCATTACGCTGTGTAACTCCCCTGTGAAGTATAAACATGTAGCCCTTAGATATAGACATGTCCTAATATAGTATGCACATTTGCTCAGTAGGAATACTGCATGCTGGAAGTTGCAATGACCCAAATGAGTCAGTTAGTGTTGCTTATCATGAATTCTATCCACTCTGGGGAAAGAGGATAACCTCTACTCTGTTCTTTGGATGGTTTATCTATCTAACTTGAGGAGTCTATGTTCATTCATCACATCTAGGCCTGCAGGCAGCCAGGCACAATCCACTTCTGCACCTCATTTTCTCCTTTCTTTCCTACTCTTTCCACCCTCACATCTTGCCGTCATTGTAAATAAGAATTTGTTCTTAACTGACATGCCTGGTTAAATGCAACGCTTGTAAGGTTCTGTATTTATTTTCTTAGTTCACCTTGTGTTCTTGAATGTAGCCGGTTTCTTTGTGTTCTTGAACGTAGGCCTGTCTTTCATTTTTGTTCATTGATTTCACATGTTAGTTACTCACCTGGTCTCATCAGCTCCTTATTTAGTTATGTTTGTGCCTTGTGAGGTATTGTTAGTTTTGACTCTACTAAACCTTTTCCTAACTCGTTTGTGAGAACCAGTTACAGCCTTCAGTCCTAGTTTTTGATTATCCTGCCTGTTTGCCTACCTGTGTATGACCATTGCCTGCCTGTGACCACGATTCCTGCCTTCTGTGAAGGTGTAATAAACACCTGCCGCGCTCTGCTCGTGAATCTACACCTTTTTCTCCCTGAGTATTCATTACAACGCTGATGACAACTGCTCTGTGGATTACTATACATTTATATTACTTCTGACATGGGGGATGACCACTCTATATTTCTTACATATTATTATTATTATTATTATTATTATTATTCTGCCCGCTCTAGCTCTTAAAAGATTTAAGCTATAAACACAAAACCAACTTTCAAATGTGCAGATGGCCCCAGCTTAGATTGTTAAAAAATATATTTTTGATAGCATTTCTAAATGTTAAGAACGAAATGCGACTAAATGTTGAAAATTCTGTAAATTCTTAATTCATTGATATCATTCTTACTAATAACCTTCATAAATACATGTCTAGGGGGTCTTTGATTATGATATCAGTGATCACTGCCCTATAGTGTGTATTAAAGATACTAAGCAAAAAAAGTCTGATCCTCGTCTAATAAAGAGTCATTCTAAAATGTTGCTATTTTGTTGCCACACCCTTGTTTCTTAACTTTTTAAGGCTGTGAAGTTTCCTTTTATGTTCGATTACAAATTACTTTGAGTTTTGTGCTCTTGCCGCCGAGTCACTGGCGGATCGGATTGATTGGTTTAGTTACGGACTCATAGGGTTGGGACTCTACTGAAAATAAAGTGTTTCTCTTGTCTTATTCTGATCTTTGAGACAATATCATTTTGAGTTAAGCAAATATTATATCAGTGTGATTATTTTGTTTACATTTATAAGGGACACAAACAAATAACAAAGACTTCAGTTCTCTAAGTTATTTTCAGTTTTCTATAGTTTTGAAATTCCTCGTCGCCTCCAATTTAGGTAAAACAGCCTTTAGTTTTTATGCGCTGCATACTTGGAACAAATTTCAGAATACCCTACGTTTGGACGCTCTAGTGCCTTTCAGGCATTTTAGGGTATTGGTAAAGGAACTGTTCTCCTCCGTGTTTTTTTTAAATAAATTGTATTTTTGTATTGTTGCATTTCTCATGCTTCTACCTTTGTTTGTTGTAATTTGTATCACTAGTTCCTTTTGTACCTTATATTTTCTGAATTTTTGTGAAGCAGGGCTCCTTTAAAGTATATTTTTAAAGTATAATTTGAATGCCGTGAATCAGGGTGAACATTACACACAGATTGAGAAGACATGCTACAATTCCCTTCTCTTGGCTGGACAGGCATATGACTTAATGATCTGAACCGGCAGAATTACATTCATCCTGCTTTCTCGTAGTTTCAATTCTATTCCCTCTCCTTTTCAAGTAACTTTGTCCCATTCCAAGTCAATAACACACTCTCATCACAGTGCAGTAACTGGGTCTCTGAGGTACCATGGTCTCAGATTATTGTAGAATTGCTCTGTAATGGCGGCTGATTTGTATGGATTGCCATGGAACGCCTAATACACTGGTGGAGAGTCTTTCGGCACGCCAGTAAAAGTACTCATATCCGCCTTGGACAGAGCTCAAGTGGTCCATCAGTAGACAACAAATGATTGCTTTGAGAATAGAGGCTGATAGCCTCCAGCATCCTGTCTTACTTACAAAGAATGAGCATCCTCCTAGATTTGGTCAAATGTATTACTCTTTCTATGAGACCAGAGACGCATTTGACTATAAACTCCAAGCAACGAATGTTGAAATGTAGATAGACCTTGGGAATTTGGGGAAAATAATAGATTTGGTCAAATGCACTACTCTTTATGTGAGACCAGAGACCTGTGTCTAGAAACTCCAAGAAACCATTGTTGTAAGAGAACCATGGACATTTGTAAAGAATACAAATGTTGCACTGAGTATTGATGTTGTAGATAGACCTGAGATAGTTCAGTGGGGGATGGTGAGGAAGTTGGGTAACACTTTACTTGACATGATTCCATATGTGTTATTTCATAGTTTTGATGTCTTCACTATTATTCTACAATGTAGAAAATAGTAAAAAGAAAGAAAGACTGAGTAGGTGTGTCCAAGCTTTTGACTGGTACTGTATATTTAGACCTGTTGTGACATATATTGCGTTATTTTATAGCTGGTTATGACGCCTACATAAAAGTGTTAAAACCTACCACACAAGACAAAACATTCCATTACACAATAGCCTACTTGTCAACAGTATGTTATATATAGTTTGTTATATAACATTTTCTGAAATTGACCATATTAAATAATCATTGTAATTACACACACATTGATGTCACACATGCACCTACCCCAATGCTCTGTTTCTGATGACTGGGATGAATGCAGGAGCACATTTCAGGAGCAGGACAAGACACCCTCTTTTTCACTGATGACTGACATAAGGGCATGTACGTGATAGGCCTATCTGGCTTCTATGATTATGATGGTGATAATGCTTCTTGACAGTGTCATAACGTGCATGTTCTTAGTCCAAGTAAAGTGACACACGGTGGTCATAATGCTTTATGAAATTGTCATAAAGTGTATTTTTTACAAGTTATATAAAATAATGATGGAAAAAAAACATGACTGTAAAAAATTAATTACAACAACAAAGGACTTAAGAAAAAAATAATGCAATATATGTCATAACAGGTGTAAATATATACGTCATGACAGTGTTATGACCATATTATGACAGGTTATGACAAGTTATGTCAGCTGTTATGACATATTATGACATGGTTATGACCGTGTCATAACGTGTTATGACGCTGGGTGTCAAGTAAAGTGTTACCGGAAGTTGATCAAAACCAATGGCCAAACAACCTGGAGATGCATTACCCAACATTAAAGGTTCAATGTGTAGAAATTGCCTGGTTGCTAAAATTCTAAAATGTAAGCCATATTTCAGTTTATGTTACAAAACAAGCAGGGGTAGAGCAGGGGTTCTAAGATTTTTAGGCTTGGTGGGCCAAAATATAATCTGAGTGGTGGGCTGTGGGCCAAATAAATAGACATTATGTATTTAGTAATATAAAAGGTAAACAATAACTTTTTGGGGTCTTTAAACAATAACTTTTTAGTAAGCAATCATAAAATCACACTTCAAACATTAATCAAATTGTAGCCATATAACTTGATACATAACACATTTTGATTACCAGTATTAAAAGATACAATGTAAAAAATTTAACCATTGTGGCACAGAAACTTTCTATGTTCATAAGGTTAATAACTTAATATGTTTCAAATTACTTGAATATGGGAAAAGTGTAACAATTTGTATTAGCAGCAGTAAGTCACTAAAATGCATAGGAAAGGTATTGGAATGTTCAGGAAAACATAATGGAAGCTCATCAGGCAGAAGCGCCTCTAGCCTTTTGGGGGCCCTAACCGAGGTTGGTTACCGAAAGTAAAAGTTGCGAAAACAAAACTTAAGGAGGGGAAGCATAGAAATAGCACATATAGAACGGATCTACCGCTTATCAGACGTGCTTTCAATGAGAATGACAGATCTATCATTCACAATTCTATCTGAATTATGTTGGGCCGCGCACAAAGCAACATAATGCAGCTTTGACAAGTTAACGTCCGCGTTCCAAACTGTCTGCAAAGCTGCACAGTTAATTAATGATTGAATGAAGTCATCTAGATCAGCGGTTCCCAACTTTGTATTTTCCAGGGACCACCAAATCACAGTCAAAAGCTCATTAAGACCACCATTCGCAGAGTCAAATAATTTCATTACATAAAATTGCCTATCAAATTTATAGTCAATTTTATCAGTGAATGTAGCAAAACTATTATTATTTTAAACAATTGGCATTGCGAAAATTATTTTAAAATTGTTTATAATACCATTAATACTCCCAACAGTTGATGAAAAACAATCTATTAAAAAGGAGAATTCGCAGACCTACTGCAGTACCCCAGGTCTGCGGACCACAGGTAGAAAACCACTGATCTAGATTGCAGTCGGGCATCAGATTGCAATGTCATATTGATGTGGTTACTGACATGTTAAACACTTATCCAGGTATTATGAGAGTTGGGGCACGACTGCAATGTAGGCAGAAATGACCAATCTCGGCTGATCTTTTGAGTGGGTCAGGGCTTTGAAATCAAATGCACCTCTGTGCTTGTCAGGGCTATATTTATGTGCAGAGTAGTGGGCTGTTCAATGTATAGCCAATTAAATGGGTGGGTTGAAACTCCCTCCTCTCCACCCAGAACATGGTGATACATTCCAGCCCCTGTCCTCAGACAGCCCCTGTTGTCTAACCCTTTATTATTCAACTTCCCCTTTCAGTCATTTAATAGACAGCAGTCCCTATACCGCTGTCTAATTACGTCCCTTCAGGCATGAAGCATGAATCCAATCATGCCACTGAGAGCTGGAATGTGGCGAGTAACAAGGGACCCAGCGGGACTTCTGGTGTCTGGGTCAGTGTGGTGATGATTGCCTGATAGCGTTCTGCATACAGGTCCAGAGAATTCAGCATCAGTGTGACCCACCTTGACAGGCAGGGCAAGCGGGCTGAGGTATACAAAGAAAATAAAGTGGGAAATTGCTCAAAAGTGCAGACAGTGAAGGTTAGAATGTGCAATGTGAGAATGATATGGAGAGAAAATAAAATATTCCATTGTACAAGATCTTGTAGAAGCTATGTCTCAACACTGACAGAATTGCCAACGAGGTTCAAATAAAAACCAGTCGATTGACACACCCGCGCCTAAATTTAATTAGCATAGTAAAAGAAATCCCCATCAAAATCCAACTGTTTAAACTAGAGATATGTTTTTTTTGCATGGGCTGCATCTCAATCCACCGCATCTGCCGATGTCGGCCTTCCGCATCTGCGGTAGTCTCAAAAACACGACCCTAGGCAACACAGTGACTAGGGTATGGTTTCAATGATGGACTCTTTTGGCATACTGGATCTACGTCACTGGGGAGTGTCGATAAGGGGAGTGAAAATAAATCTGGGGTCTCTCCGAACAAATCACAAGGCAGACATGCCAGAATGTCGCGATTCAAAACCAAAGTTTGCAGGCAAAACCTTTACAGTGGTTTTAGTTAAGGTACACTACATGGCCAAAAGTATGTGGACACCTGCTCGTCGAACACTTCATTCCAAAATAATGGGCATTAATATGGAGTTGGTCCCCTCTTTGCTGCTATAACTGCCTCCATTCTTCTGGGAAAGCTTTCCACTACATGTTGGAACATTGCTGCGGGGACTTACTTCCATTCAGCCACAAGAACATTAGTGAGGTTGGGCACTGATGTTAGGCGATTAGGCCTGGCTCGCAGTCAGTGTTCCAATTCCTCCCAAAGGTGTTTGATGGGGTTGAGGTCAGGGCTCTGTGCAGGCCAGTCAAGTTCTTCCACACCGTTCTCGACAAACCATTTCTGTATGGACCTCGCTGTGTGCACGGGGACATTGTCATGCTGAAACAGGAAAGGGCCTTCCCTAAACTGTTGCCACAAAGTTGGAAGCACAGAATCGTCTAGAATGCTATTGTATGCTGTAGCGTTAAGATTTCCCTTCTCTGGAACTAAGGGGCCTTGCCCGAACCATGAAACCCGAACCAGCCCAAGATCATTATTCCTCCTCCACCAAACAGTTGGCACTATGCATTGGGGCAGGTAGCGTTCTCCTGGCATCCGCCAAACCCAGATTAGTCAGTTGGATTGCCAGATGGTGAAGCGTGATTCATCACTCCAGATAACGCATTTCCACTGCTCCAGAGTTCAATGGCGGCGAGCTTTACACCACTCCAGCCGACGCTTGGCATTGCGCATGGTGATCTTAGGCTTGTGAGCGGCTGCTCGGCCATGGAAAACCATTTCAAGAAGCTCCCAAAGAATAGTTATTGTGCTGCGTTGCTTCCAGAGGCAGTTTGGAGCTCGGTAGTGAGTGTTGCAACCCAGGACAGACGATTTTTACGCTATACGCGCTTCAGCACTAGGCGCTCCCGTTCTGTGAACTTGTGTGGCCTACCACATCACTGCTGAGCCGTTGTTGCTCCTAGACGTTTAGATTTCACAATACATTGGGACTACATCTGCGGACGAAGGTGGCAGAGCTACAGCGGTGTTTGTCAGACCAGGAGACATCCCAGAAATCGGTCTTCTCATGAAAACGTCTGTAGGTCCGAACATTTTGGGCTAATATGACCCCTCTATTGGATGATGAGACTCTCACGAACACGATGGTGTCCTCTGTTTTGCTCTAGAACCCCCACAAGTGTCACAGAACTCATCTGAAGGTAACCCGGTACCAGGCCGAAAAATGAATAGAATTGAATAGGGCATTTCCACGTCAAAGCTAACTTACAGGTCAAAACATACCTTCTTTTGATTTATTTTTTGGCTATCTGTTTTCCATGTATGAATCTGTTATTCAATGTATTTTTATGGCTAATAGCAGTAAGGCCAAATTCAATGTTTCAAAAAATATTTTTTAAATATTTGTTTTTGATACCTACAGGGGTCATAAAATTCAAAATCAAATAGCTAAATTATCCTTGGTATGACCATCTTAAAACAATGACATATGTTAGCTTAGTAGAAACCCAGCCCAGGGCCCTTAGACCCTAGGGGGTTCATTTTACTTAATAGATCTCGGCTCATCGACTGGGGCATTGGGCAGAAACTATAAGATTAGCCACCCCTCTCTGGGTAACTCTCTTTCTCTTCCTCTAACCTCTATTTCTCTTACCACACAGCTCACTGAAGAGTCCGCACAAAGGAGCAGCAGCCCTTGACCTGAGGAAAACTCTTGCATGACGCCACAGCACTTAATGCAGTGCCTTCACCACAGAGTCCAATCGACTACTTGGAGCATAGCCTCATTCAAATGCAGCCTGACAGGAGGCACAGATACATTGGAGTAGGCGTCTCACAAATAAAAGACTACAAAGCAGAGTAGGTTACGGAGAGTTTCAATTAACATGCAATGCACTGATCTGGAGCAATATTTTAAATAATATATATATATATATATACACTGCTAAAAAAAATTAAGGGAACACTAAAATAACACATCCTAGATCTGAATGAATGAAATAATCTTATTAAATACTTTTTTCTTTACATAGTTGAATGTGCTGACAACAAAATCACACAAAAATGATCAATGGAAATCAAATGTATCAACCCATGGAGGTCTGGATTTGGATTCACCCTCAAAATTAAAGTGGAAAACCACACTACAGGCTGATCCAACTTTGATGTAATGTCCTTAAAACAAGTCAAAATGAGGCTCAGTAGTGTGTGTGGCCTCCACGTGCCTGTATGACCTCCCTACAACGCCTGGGCATGCTCCTGATGAGGTGGCGGATGGTCTCCTGAGGGATCTCTTCCCAGACCTGGACTAAAGCATCCGCCAACTCCTGGACAGTCTGTGGTGCAACGTGGCGTTGGTGGATGGAGCGAGACATGATGTCCCAGATGTGCTCAATTGGATTCAGGTCTGGGGAACGGGCGGACCAGTCCATATCATCAATGGCTTCCTCTTGCAGGAACTGCTGACACACTCCAGCCACATGAGGTCTAGCATTGTCTTGCATTAGGAGGAACCCAGGGCCAACCGCACCAGCATATGGTCTCACAAGGGGTCTGAGGATCTCATCTCGGTACCTACTGGCAGTCAGGCTACCTCTGGCGAGCACATGGAGGGCTGTGTGGCCCCCCAAAGAAATGCCACCCCACACCATGACTGACCCACCGCCAAACCGGTCATGCTGGAGGATGTTGCAGGCAGCAGAATGTTCTCCACGGCGTCTCCAGACTCTGTCACGTCTGTCACATGTGCTCAGTGTGAACCTGCTTTCATCTATGAAGAGCACAGGGCGCCAATGGCAAATTTGCCAATCTTGGTGTTCTCTGGCAAATGCCAAACGTCCTGCACGGTGTTGGGCTGTAAGCACAACCCCCACCTGTGGACGTCGGGCCCTCATACCACCCTCATGGAGTCTGTTTCTGACCGTTTGAGCAGACACATGCACATTTGTGGCCTGCTGGAGGTCATTTTGCAGGGCTCTGGCAGTGCTCCTCCTGCTCCTCGTTGCACAAAGGCGGAGGTAGCAGTCCTGCTGCTGGGTTGTTGCCCTCCTACAGCCTCCTCCACGTCTCCTAGTGTACTGGCCTGTCTCCTGGTAGCGCCTCCATGCTCTGGACACTACGCTGACAGACACAGCAAACCTTCTTGCCACAGCTCGCATTGATGTGCCATCCTGGATGAGCTGCACTACCTGAGCCACTTGTGTGGGTTGTAGACTCCGTCTCATGCTACCACTAGAGTGAAAGCACCGCCAGCATTCAAAAGTGACCAAAACATCAGCCAGGAAGCATAGGAACTGAGAAGTGGTCTGTGGTCACCACCTGCAAAACCAGTCCTTTATTGGGGGTGTCTTGCTAATTGCCTATAATTTCCACCTGTTGTCTATTCCATTTGCACAACAGCATGTGAAATTTATTGTCAATCAGTGTTGCTTCCTAAGTGGACAGTTTGATTTCACAGAAGTGTGATTGACTTGGAGTTACATTGTGTTCCCTTTATTTTTTTGAGCAGTTTGGACACACCTACTCATTCAATTTCTACATTGTAGATGTCACGCCCTGACTCTGGGGACTCTTTTTTGTTGAGTCAGGGTGTGATTTTCTATGTTGTGTTGGCCGGTGTAGTATGTCTAGATCTATGTTGGCAGCTGTCGCTCGTTGTCTCTGATTGGGGACCATACTTAGGCAGCCTATTGGCACTAGTGGGTTGTGGGATCTTGTTCCGTATAAGGTATGTTGTTTTGTCTACCTTGGACTTCACGTTTCGTTTCGTTTATTGTTTTGTCGAGTGTTTATTAAGTTTAAATAAACATGTATGCATATCACGCTGCGCCTTGGTCCGTCCCGTTTATGAATGAACGTGACAGTAGAATAATAGTGAAGACATCAAAACTATGAAATAACACGTATGGAATCACGTAGTAACCAAAAAAGTGTTAAACAAATCAAAATATATTTTATATTTGAGATTCTTCAAATAGCCACCCTTTGCCTTGATGACAGCTTTTCACACTCTTGGCATTCTCTCAACTAGAATGCTTTTCCAACAGTCTTGAAGGAGTTCCCACATTTGCTGAGCACTTGTTCGCTGCTTTTCCTTCACTCTGCCGTCCGACTCATCCCAAACTATCTCAATTGGGTTGAGGTCGGGGGATTGTGGAGGCCAGGTCATCTGATGCAACACTACATCACTCCTTCTTGGTAAAATAGCCCTTACACAGCCTGGAGGTGTGTTGGGTCATTGTCATGTTAAAAAACAAATGATAGTCCCACTAAGCCCAAACCAGATGGGATGCTTTACGGTGGGAACTACACATGCGGAGATCATCTGTTTACCCACATCGCGTCTCACAAAGACACGGCGGTTGGAACCAAATATCTCCAATTTGGACAAATGTCCACCGGTCTAATGTCCATTGCTCGTGTTTCTTGGCCCAAGCAGGTCTCTTCTTCTTATTGGTGCAAAGGGTGGCTATTTGAAGAATCTCAAATATATTTTGATTTGTTTAACACTTTTTTGGTTACTACATGATTCCATATGTGTTATTTCATAGTTTTGATGTCTTCACTATTATTCTACAATGTAGAAAATAGTACAAATAAAGAAAAACCCTGGAATGAGTAGATGTGTCCAAACTTTTGACTTTGTGACACTCTGGCTCTATGGACTTTGATTTTGAGCCAGGGTTGTTCATTTCACTTGGGTGTATTTCTATGTTGGTTAGTCTAGGTTGTTTTTTCTATGTTTGGTCAATGACTCCCAATCGGAGGTAACGAGTGTCAGCTGTCGGCTCGTTATCTCTGATTGGGAGCCATATTTATACTGTGTGTTTTCACCTTGGGGTTGTGGGTTTTTGTTCCAGGTTCAGTCGTAGTCACTGTAGGACTTCACTATCGTCATTCGTTTATTTGTTTTCGTGGTTGCTTTTATAAATAAAGTCATCATGTTCACTCCACGCGCTGCGTATTGGTCCGTTTCCTCAGACGATCGTGACAGAATAACCCACCAAAAAAGGACCAAGCAGCGCGTCCAGGAGCAAAGGGTCTGGACATGGGAGGAACTGTTGGACGGTAAAGGGTCCTGGACGTGGGAAGAAATCCTGGACGGCATGGATCGCCGTCCATGGAGCGAAACAGAGGAGAGGCGACGGAGAGAGGAGCAACGGCGTCGGCAGAGCCAACGTCGGAAGGACGAGAGGCAACCCCAAGAAATTTTTTGGGGGGCACATGGCTTAGGGCGGCTGGGCAGCAGGAGGCTGCCACAGGGAGACGTGGAGAGAAGGCTATCGGATTACGGGAGCCATTGGCGAGTAGAGGAAGGGGAAGTTGTTGCGGCACGGCGTGAGAGACTGATGTGTGTTACCAGTCCGGTCCGGCCCGTTCCTGATCCCCAGTTAAAGCCAGTGGTGTGTGTTCCCAGTACGGACCGGCCTGTTCCTACTCCACGCATCAAGCCCACGGTGTGCGTCGCCAGCCCAGCCCGGCCTGTTCCTGCTCCACGCACAGAACCTACGGTGTGCGTCGCCAGCCCAGCCCGGCCTGTTCCTGCTCCACGCACCAAGGATACGGTGTGCGTCGACAGCCCTGCCCGGCCTGTTCCTGCTCCACGCACCAAGGATACGGTGTGCGTCGACAGCCCAGCCCGGCCTGTTCCTGCTCCACGCACCAAGCCCACGGTGTGCGTCGCCAGCCCAGCCCGGCCTGTTCCTGCTCCACGCACCAAGGATACGGTGTGCGTCGACAGCCCTGCCCGGCCTGTTCCTGCTCCACGCACCAAGGATACGGTGTGCGTCGACAGCCCAGCCCGGCCTGTTCCTGCTCCACGCACCAAGGATACGGTGTGCGTCGACAGCCCTGCCCGGCCTGTTCCTGCTCCACGCACAGAACCTACGGGGTGCGTCGCCAGCCCAGTCCGGCCTGTTCCTTCTCCCCGCACTAGCCCTGAGATGCGTGTCCTCAGCCCGGTACCTCCAGTTCCGGCACTACGCGCCAGGCCTAAGGTGCGCCTCAGACGGCCAGAGTCTGCCGTCTGCCCAACGGCGCTTGAACTGCCCGTCTGCCCTATGGCGTCTGAACTGCCCGTCTGCCCAACGGCGCCTGAACTGCCCGTCTGCCCAACGGCACCTGGACTGCCCGTCTGCCCAACGGCGCCTGAACTGCCCGTCTGCTCAACGGCGCCTGTACTGCCCGTCTGCCCTATGGCGCCTGAACTGCCCGTCTGCCAAGCGCTGCATAAGCCGCCCGTCTGTACTGAGCCTGCAAAGCCGCCCGTCTGCCATGAGCCTTCAGAGCCGTCCGCCAGACCGGAGCCGCTAGAGCCTTCCGCCAGACAGGAGCCGCTAGAGCCTTCCGCCAGACAGAATCATACACCAGCGATGGAATCAGCAGGAGCCGACGCAGCCCGTGCAAGACTGGAAGCCCAGGTTCGGGTCCAGCAAGAGCAGCTCCTGCAGATGGGAACCGCCCTGCGGGGAGGTGATGACCACTCTCCGAGGCTGGGGTCCGCCTCCACCGCCAGCCGCCCAGCCAGCACCGTCCGGCCAGCCATGAGCAGCCAGATCCGTCAGCCAGCCGCGAGCAGCCAGATCCGTCAGCCAGCCATGAGCAGCCGGATCCGTCAGCCAGCCATGAGCAGCCAGATCCGTCAGCCAGCCATGAGCAGCCAGATCCGTCAGCCAGCCATGAGCAGCCAGATCCGTCAGCCAGCCATGAGCAGCCAGATCCGTCAGCCAGCCAAGAGCGCCAGCCAGGATCCGTCAGAGCCGCCAGCCAGGATCCGCCAGAGCCGTCCAGCCAGGATCCGCCAGAGCCGTCCAGCCAGGATCGCCAGAGCCGTCCAGCCAGGATCCGCCAGAGCCGTCCAGCCAGGATCCGCCAGAGCCGTCCAGCCAGGATCCGCCAGAGCCGTCCAGCCAGGATCCGCCAGAGCCGTCCAGCCAGGATCCGCCGAGCCGCCAGCCAGGATCCGCCAGAGCCGTCCAGCCAGGATCCGCCAGAGCCGTCCAGCCAGGATCCGCCAGAGCCGTCCAGCCAGGATCCGCCAGAGCCGTCCAGCCAGGATCCGCCAGAGCCGTCCAGCCAGGATCCGCCAGAGCCGTCCAGCCAGGATCCGCCAGAGCCGTCCAGCCCGGATCCGCCAGAGCCGTCCAGCCCGGATCCGCCAGCCAGCCAGGATCCGCCAGAGCCAGCCAGCCAGGATCTGCCCCTTAGTCCGGTACTGCCCCTTAGCCCGGTGCTGCTCCTTAGCCCGGTGCTGCCCCTTAGCCCGGTGCTGCCCCTTAGTCCGGTGCTGCCCCTTAGGCCGGTGCTGCCCCTTAGTCCGGTGCTGCCCCTTAGCCCGGTGCTGCCCCTTAGTCCGGTGCTGCCCCTTAGCCCGGTGCTGCCCCTTAGCCCGGTGCTGCCCCTTAGTCGGGTGCTGCCCCTGAGTCCGGTGATGCCTCTTGGTCCAGTGCTGCCCCTTAATCCTGTGGGGTTTAGTTGGGGGTGGTCATGTGGAGGAGGTTACACAAGCGGGTAGTGACTATGGTGGGGTGGGGACCACGACCAGTGCCTGAGCCGCCACCATAGACAGACGCCCACCCAGACCCTCCCTAGACTGTTTGCTGGTGCGCCCGGAGTTCGCACCTTTAGGGGGGGGTACTGTGACACTCTGGCTCTATGGACTTTGATTTTGAGCCAGGGTTGTTCATTTCACTTGGGTGTATTTCTATGTTGGTTAGTCTAGGTTGTTTTTTCTATGTTTGGTCAATGACTCCCAATCGGAGGTAACGAGTGTCAGCTGTCGGCTCGTTATCTCTGATTGGGAGCCATATTTATACTGTGTGTTTTCACCTTGGGGTTGTGGGTTTTTGTTCCAGGTTCAGTCGTAGTCACTGTAGGACTTCACTATCGTCATTCGTTTATTTGTTTTCGTGGTTGCTTTTATAAATAAAGTCATCATGTTCACTCCACGCGCTGCGTATTGGTCCGTTTCCTCAGACGATCGTGACAGACTTGTACTGTATATATTTACTGATATACAGTACTGCCATCAGGGCGCAGACTGAGGTCTTTATCTCTTAAAACCATGAGAGCCAATACCAGTTTTGCACTGGCATCTGTAAGGCTTTTAAATGGAAATAGATTTTTGTGACTTATGTTTATCTTGTATATACATTGTAAGCATTTGTATCTGTCATGTGTGAATGTTTCTGTTTATATGTTTACAATATATCTCTATCTTATTTGACTTGCCACAACTGAAGTTCCTTCTGGAAAAATGAAGTTATTCTATTCTATCAATTTATTGTGTTGTATACAAACATTCGCCTCTTTGCCCAACTTTTAAAGCAGAGTATTTAAGGGTATTTGACAATGGAGAAAAATAGTTGAAAATAGTTTCAGATAGTATTTCTTTTAAGTAATTTAAAAATTGCATTTGTATTTGGGGAAAAAAGTATTGGAGTATTTGGTTTTACAAGTAGACATTGAAATACTGCAAATTGAAGTAGTTGATTTGGCCAGTCTATTTGAAAATACTAAAATACAAAGAAAAAGTATTTAAAATACAAATACTTAAATAATAATGTATCTGAACCTAGGTCTGGCACACCATATGGGCAAAAGACACCATACAACATTGAATGTGTGTTGATGTGCAATTGAGCTGTCAACTAATGTGCATCCAACATAAAAAAAAAAAAGTGCTTGTTAAAATACAATTGTGAATATTTTCATAATTTGGTCATATCAATCTATAGGCCAGTAGTGACCACGTCTTCTAAGTGACTTCATCATGTCTACCCCAAAACATGGGGCCTGGATTCAAACAAATCACATGTAGGCTCAAGCAGAAATCACCTTTTAAAGTAAATTGCAGAGTACAGGTTTATCTCTCCATTCTTTATCTCTAGGCCTTATGTGCACAGGTCTAGTTTTTCATTTTAGAATAAGGCTGTAACGTAACAAAATGTGGAAAAAGTCAAGGGGTCTGAATACTTTCCGAATGCACTGTATCCACTGTCTCACAAAAGATCAAGATGGTGATGAGTAAAAGAAGTGTGCAGATGTTTGCAGTCTAGTGAGCCCTGCATTATGCATTGTGTAATCAAAACAACATTATTCAATGAGCAAAGTAGATGCAGCACACTGATCTAATGTAATTTACAAACACACAAAACAGGGCCAAAAGGAAAATAGAGAAATAAAACAAATGAATGTCAGCAGACAGGGGATACCTGGTCCCAGTGTGACCCAGAATAAATACCCTTTGTAGGTGAGACACCGCTGTGCTACCCTGAGGAGCTCTAGGGCCCAGAATATGACTTGCTAAATCAGCATACAGTACTCTATTGCCTCTGTTCAAATTAAAAAATGTGCTGAGGTATAGTGCTGGACACCAGCCAATTGCTGCTGGGCTATTCTGTTCAAAGTGTGTGTGTGTCTGTTTATGTGTGTGTGTGTGTGTGTGTGTTTGTTAATGTGGTGTGTTGTTTGTATTGGAAGAGGCGAGTTGGGAAGATTGTTACGTAAGGTATGTGTTTATTATTAATTAGATAGGACAGGTCTCCTGAGCTCCATCCTAGGCCCAGTGACGTTGGTATTCACCCAAAAAGGATTCAATCAGGATTCAATCGGATAAAAATGCATCTGACGTGTGGTCAGACTGCTCCGAACTCTAAGGGTATCGCAGAACTTCAGTGCTATAGCACCGATATAATATCAATTCACTCGAATGTCTGATTGATCAATACTACTCATATGACTCTGAAAACAGTAAACCATTAGCCATTCTATTAGTCATTTAGTATTACCTAAACAACCACACATGGCAGGAGAGCAATGGAAGAGTCAAGCTCTTGGCCGGGATTAAATTCATAGCACGCTGGACATTTTATAAATCTTGTGTTGAAAGAAACCCTGCTGTGTCGTCCGGAAAAACAAGTGTGAGAGAACTTGTGCTTCTTACACATTTTAGTGTATTCCAGTATGATTTTTCTTCCGCCCTTCCCCCCCTCCTAAAAGCATGAATGTCTTCACAAATCTAGCCCTACCAACCTGACCCAGCCAAACTCTAAACACAACAACTCTGGCCTAATGCAACAACTCTGATCCTTCATTAATCTAATCAAAAGCCAGGCCATATTGTATCAGTCCCTCATGGCTTAATTTGCGCTGGGGTTTTAGGCATTCCCCAATGCCTCTAGCCTTGATGATGCAACCCAAGCGCCTCTTGATCTAATAATTATTTTTAACTGCTCTGATTCAAATCAAAATATGTTCTCAAATATCCCCTCAGATAACTCCACCGCATGAAAGATTGTGTTAAACCTACTGCCTATCTCTTAATTTCATGATTCCATATAATCTCATCACGATCCTGACATGAAACATATTCTAAGTCTTACAATAACCCTTTCACAGAGGGTTTTTACCGTTTTTGTATAGGGGGTAAAAAACACTAAATTTTTTGCACAAAAAACCCAGCACAGGACCTAGTCATGTAACCTGTATAAAACAGGTTATGGGTCTGCAAACAGCAGGTAAATAACAGGCTGTTTGAACAGGGGACATACAGTATTACAATAAATTAACAAAAAAAGTATTGTGAAAGAAACTACAGAAGAAGATAAGGTTAATACATGCTTATAACAGCAAGTACAGCACTATAGTGGTTAGTTAGTGATTAGCATTAGCACGTGTGGCACTCATGTGGTAGGCACATGTGGTAGCGTTTTGCAGAGATAAAGATACACAAACTAATAGTACAATACAGAAAACATGTGGATTTATATGGAGAAGAAAAGTTGAAAGCAGAATCGCTGTTGTTTCTTGACTGCATACATTGGCCTAGCTAACAGAAGCATGCAGACCCAGACTCTCATGCAGACCCAGAACTGTGCCTGCTTGAGTGACAGGGGGCGGGGCATGGTGTGTGTGGGAAGCAGCCGCAATAGGAGAAAGAGGGAGACTGGAGAGAGACAACAAACGGAGTAAACTTGAAAATACTTTACACGCAGCTGAGTAAGGTTTGAAAAAATCGCAGCCTCTTGCGATATGGATATTGCACATGTCAATATCACAATTTGAAATAAAAATGAGATTAATTGTGCAGCCCTAGACTATGTTCCGTACTGTATCCGGTAGTTGCACATGATCAGTGGTAGTCTTTCTTGGCTTGAAATGTAGAATCTTAGTTGGCGAGGAGCCTTTCAACTTTGAGCTATTAGTTATTGTAAAAGAGAATAACCTACATAGTCACAGATAAATAAGAATACTTACAGCCCACCATCATCATCGCCACAGAGAAGATCTTCTCTCCATCTGTTGTGGGAGCGATGTTGCCAAAGCCGATTGTGGTGAGACTGGTCATGGTGAAGTAGAGGGAGGAGATGTAGAGAGTGTCCTTGCTCGGGCCGCCCTCCCACTGGCCAGAGCCGCTGGCGTTGTAGAGGTAGGGTGAGCCGATGCTCGTGGCCAACTGATAGAGCCAGCTGTCTGTCTTGATTGTGTTGGTGGCTTCGTCGATGACCTCGTAGTCCCCAATGCTGTACCAGATGCAGGCCAGCCAGTGGGCCACCAGGCCGAAGACGCACACCAGTAGAACCAAGACCGCCGCCCCGTACTCCAGGTAATGGTCAAGCTTCCGGGCCACGCGGCCCAAGCGGAGAAGTCGGACCACCTTCAGTGAGCTGAAGAGGCTGCTGAGGCCCTAGAGACAGAGAGAGAGGAGAACGATAGAGGAGATGGAGATAAATATATAGAAAGATAGGGAGAGAGCAATTGCAATCTGGTCCACTCATACATCAATTTAGACTAGGTCTGCAAGCTTATGGAGCAAGCTTTGAAGCAATTGTTTTTTGGGGTCACGGGCCAAAAAAGTTTGAGAACCACTGCACTAGACAACACTGGACAACTAGGAATAATACCACAAAAAAAATGTATGCATGCTAATAGGCACTCTTTGTGCTAAATTCTGTGGCACAGTTTCATGATCACAGGAAAGTTGTCAGTGGAATCCGCATGCAACTCTGGGTGTATTTGTAATGTTTGTAATACTGTAAAAGAAAATACTCAACTCTAATGAGAGCCTTGAATCAGCTGCTACTGAGGTTTCTAAGCCCCAAATCTCTAGAAGGGGCCAGCATTACACAGTGAAAATCTGAACTAAATTAGCAAACTGGGACAGTAAAAACACTCATGATCTTTTATGTTAACAAACATTCAACAAATGTATGCCTTGTTGAATGCACCTGGTGTCAGTGGCGGCTCCTGAAAAAATTCTCAGGGGGGGCAATTTTTCTGATGATTTAGGTGACCTACACACATTTTTAAAAAGATATGTCCAGCAACAACATGAAGACAGGGGCAGCATATAAGTCAATACCAGAAGCATTTATTGACTGATCTCAAAAGTGTTGGCTTACAAAATCAAAATAAGTTATCACAGTAAAAATAATCAAGGGTGTTCTTTCACATTCCTCAACACTGCATAAACAATATGCATTTCCATAAACAAATGAAATATCAGCTGAAAATACAGCATCTTGGTATTTGTTCAGATTGCAGGATCAACAAGAGCTTTTACCACATTTTTTGCCTCATGGTTGAATTGGAAATATGTGCACCTGAGCATAATTCACAACAAGCAAGCAGGAGCTTTTGATAGAGGCTACTGAAAACATTGATGCAAGTTATTGGTAATAAGACATTTTTATAGACTTCCATATTCTGCCCTCTTGTATAGATTTGTGAAAATGAACAGTGATAGACATTTTGCCTGAAAACAGAATTTGAAAGTAATTTCTAGAAAAGGTAAACACAGCTATCTGTATGGCTTTGTAAAAATGAACAACCATATTCTGGCCAATTGTATAGATTTGTAAATATGAACAACCATATTCTGGCCAATTGTATAGATTTGTAAAAATGAACATGAACAGATTTTTTTTTTTTTTACTTTTTTAAAAATGAAAAATAACTATTTTAAACAACATCAACTGTGAACTGATTTGGGCGTGTGTGTGTTAAAGAGACAGACAGGAAGGGACAAAGAGAGAGAGAGGCTACATTACTTGTACTGAAACTGTTCTCTTCTCTGTTTCAATACAGCAAAGCGTTCAATGACTTTCTCATTGAAATCAGGCATGCTGAGGACTAGTTCCCTCTCCATGGAAAGCATGGCCAGTGCATTCAGACGTTCCTGGCCCATTGAATTTCGCAGGAATGTCTTAACTCGTGTCAAAGTTGAGAAACATCTCTCAGCTTCAGCTGTTGTCATGGGAGTAGTTATGAGGATGTTCAACAGAGTCACAGTCTCAGAGAACGTCTCCTGGAGGTTGTAGCTCATGAGAACCTGGTACAGTGCCAGTGCACCACAGCATCCCTTGAATTCAGGATTCTCATAGATCAGAGATAGTTCTGTCTTGAGCTTTGCCTTGCTCAGCATGGGGTATGCATTCACAGTGGCATTCAGAGCCTCATCAGGAAATGAATGGCAGTACCTTTCAAACATGTCTGCTTGCAGTAAGGTAGCACTCACAAGGTGGCCAGAGAAAGAGAACCTTTCTTTGGTGTGATCCAGGATGGTGTTGCAGACCTCTTCAGACAGCCTCTGCTTCTCCTCTTCTCTCAAAGCTGTTCTGGGTCTTTTGGCTCCTGTTGCTTCTTGCAGCTGCTGTTGAGAGGAGTCCCTGAAGGCAAACAGACCAATGTGTTTGTTGGCTTTGTACAGTATTGTTGTCTATGTGATGCACAGGTATATGCAATGTATCCATGTATAGTACAAATACTTCAGTTCCACTTAAAATGGGCAGGGATGCATAAAGTCTTTAGTGTTTAAGTTAGCCTTTGTGTCTCACATAGCCTGGATGTTCAGCACAGTATACAGTGGTGCTCATAAGCTTATGATCCCATGCTAAAGTTGACTAAAAAGAGGAATAAAAAAGAAAATAAAATTGGTGTCCTTAAAGGTTGGATTTTCCAACTTTTTTAATTAAGTCATTAAGATCAATTTCCAAAAGATGATTTTTTTATTTTTGTATTCCTCTTTTTAGTCAACTTTAGAATGTGTTCATACACTTATGAGCGCCACTGTACAGTACACATAGTATATAAAATAAGCTAGATTACACCACTGGCCATATATAATGAGAATAATGTAATTTCAGACACAAATGCAGTCTCCTTTCATGCATACATTTTCAAATAAAGCTCTGCTTTGAGAAAGATCGAATGATATTGTTTAATCTTACCTTATGGCCTGCACACTGCTTGTGAAGCTGTCGAGGGCACGTTTGATAAAGACAGCATCGATGTCCTTCTTCTGTAGCTTCTGGTACAGAATGTCGACGTGGGGCATGATTTTGTGAAAAAGCAGCAGGAAAAAAATAAAATCTTCATCATGTAGCATCCTCACGTAGCCAGATGCCTCTCTCACGGTGGGCTGGTCAAATGAACCCAATGAACCCGTCCGGATGGCTTCAAACCATTCGTAAGCTTGCGCAATGAGTTTGACTTTCTCGTCATCGGCAAAAAGACCGTTCAGTCTCTCCAAAAGCACACTGGCGATTGAGACTGAGGTTGATTCCGAGATGGGAAGGAACTCAAAAAAGCGCTCCTGCACTTTGTGGTTGCTATCTATGTACCTCAGCACAAGCACCAACTGTGTCTGTGTAGAAACGTCCGTGGTCTCGTCAGCTTGGATAGCTACGAAGTTCGCCGACTTCACCTCCTCCACAATATGTTCCCTCATGACCGCTAGCATACACTCCAGTAGCTCGTTTTGAATGGTCTTTGATGTGCCCTTGAAAACTTTAGCATTTTTAAGATGGTCATCAAACACCTCATCTAATTGTGCCACAAAGTTGACAAGTCCAAGAAAAATACCAGGGTTGGTGGAGCCCTCAGTTTCATCTTTGCCTCGAAAAGCTAACTCAAACACTCCGCAAAACTTCACACACTGGATTAGCCGGCTGAGGATGTGGCGGTTCTTGCTAACCTCATCGTTGTGGCGGCGGACAGCTAGCCTGTATCCCTCATCCAGTTGAGTGGCAATATTCACTCTCCCCAAAGCAGACAATCTCAAACAGCTATCCATGTGGGTCTTTGACAGCTCATGTTTCTTAATCTTTTCTGAAAGATGGTGCATGTCGGTTACACCAGTCGCTGTCCAAGCGGTGCTGTCTGCCGTGCCGCCTTCAGGGTGAAAGAGTAAGCAGGGGTAGCAGAAAACTGCATTAGCTACATCGCAGCCTGCTAGCCAGATTTTTCGTTCATACCAATTTTTGGAAAATCCTCGGGTGTAGGACTTTCCCCCTTTAGTAGAAACCTGTTGAATTATTAAATTTGGTCTGGGAGGTCCTAATTGTTTCGTTGCCAATTTATCTTGATTTGTTCGCGACAAAAAAGGAACTTCTTTCAAAGAGACAATCGAGTTGCACTGAAGGCTAGCCATTTTGACAGTAGTAGTGAATTGATTGATGAGGCTACCCGCTCTTTTTCTTAGTTACGTTCATGGTTATGTTACGTATGACGAAAGCGCGTAAGTGCAAGCTCTCAGAAACCCATAGAGATTGTATTGAAAGCTCTGATATTTGAAAAAAATTGATTTTACATTAGAGGCTATGAGAGACTTCTGGGCGATTTTCAACCTGACTGAAATCGCCCCAAACAAACGGGGGACATTTGAAGCACGACTTTAGCCTGATTGGACATTTAGTGGCAGATCAGACGTCTAGATTAGAACACTGATAACTACTGTTGCCGTGATATAATTGATTAGAAAAAAAATCCCTTCCTTTTCCCGTTTGGCAGTGCGTCGCCCATATCGCCCTAATGAACACACCGCCCCTGCCTGGTGTACTAACCTTTGTATGTGCTGCTTTTAATCAGTAGGTTGCGAAGCGTGAGTATCACAGAGTTTGAAGGGAAATGTGACCCAAATTACAAATTCACCTCATTGTATGAATACCTAGAATATCATTCATGGATGATTATGGGCAATAACTTTCAGTTGGCAGGCCAGTATAGGTGTTTTCACAACCCAAAGTACAGTATAGCGTAATCCCACCGGATCCTTAACCATAGAATTCTCACCCTCTCAAAAGGCTAGGCAACCAGGAAGTCTCAAGACTTGTGAGGCAAGTTATGATAGTATTTTTCAGTACAATCTCACATGGAAAAATTACAGCTAGATGGATGGACAGCCCAAAGCTTCAGAGAATCCTGCCTCACTCTGCCTGCCTATGGCTCTTTTATGTGATGACGTTCATGTATTTGGATGGAAATATATTAGTTCATATGGGGACTGTATGGATGAATTCCTCCAACTCCTGTACTTCTGCCCTCTCTTCATGACAGGTAGAATAAAAAACTAACAGTTTACCCCTGACGATTGTACATTAGAGTTCCCATTCATCTAACTTCTTCCATGCTTCCATGTTCATCTAACTTCTTTATCTCTTATTTGTAATGATTATAGCCTCTAAGCTCAATGGGTTACTTAAATTATATTTAGAGCCATGTCAAATGTATTCCATTACCCATGAAGAATTGACATGAATAATGACATTCAGTAGTAACTCAGTCACTACACCCTCCACCAATGTGTACCACCACATACATCATTTTGACCATTGCTGTAGATGGATAGGTTATTCATGAGCTAGTCATTATCATTGCTTGTGGTCAATCGCTTTAGGGCAAAGAGATGTAGTAGCCCACTGTACCAGACAGTGACAATGACAGAAGAAAATAAGGTTCACACACACTTCCATACAGCAACACAGTACCAATTCCTTTCTCACAGGAGGGAAATGCTGACTTTGCTAGGCATAGACCAGCATCTTTTAAAGCTACAGTCTGCGATTCGAAAACCAATGAAACGGCTACCCCACCACTCATTTTGGTATACAGCACAGGAATGTGGCTAAAAGGACTGACAGTCCATGACATCCACATTATAATTTTAACCATGTTTAAGCTATACTGTACATTGTTTGTTTACAAGATTATAAATTACGCTTCTGATGGGGTAAGGCAGTTGTACTAAGCTCAAGTTATATTCTTCAAGAATCAATGGTTATATCTCATTAATTTAAAAGTCAACAAATTATGGGCCAATCCCAGACTGTAGCTGTAGCATAATAATACTTTCAGAATGTACATCATCAAACAAAAATAAGGTTTTCTCCACATTCTTGCTGCTCAAAAAACTAAGCCAAGAAAATGCCGCAAGACAGCATTAGCTATGAGTGGCAACTAAGGTTGGCGTCAATTCCCTTTAAATTCAGTCAATCTAGGAAGTAAACTGAAATCCCTATTACAATCATCCTCAAGCAATTAGGAACATTGGAATTTCAGTTGACTTCCTGAATTGACCGATTTGAAAAGGAACTGACCCCAACTGACTCCTCCCTGGTGGAGGAGTTGAGACAAGGGCTGTGACTGAACTCTATATAGCATAGCTGCTTACTAGAAGTATAGCTTATGTGTGTACTAACCATAATACATACTATTTAGAAAATACTGTTAAGTAAAGATGTGTACAGTATGCAGTAAGTTTTTTTTATTTTTCTTCTTTTTTTTTACAGCCGCTCCCTTATGTGATCATCAGCTGTTGTCAGACACATGGGTCTGAAAAGAGGACTATCTTCCTAGAATGTACAGTGAATTCATACTAGATGAAAATCCAAAAAGTATGACATCCCAGCACTTAAAGCATACTCAATTTTTTAACTTTTCACTTGAAAACGCTGTATTCTAGCATACTAAAAAAGCCTACTAAATAGGCCATACTGTACATGTAAGTACGAGAATCCGGTCACAGCCTAAGTGAAGGTACGTAGACAGGCATGTCAAGGCCACAGAGGGGAAGGAAAAATCTGCTTACTGGGAGCACTGAGTCTTCTGCCCTTGTGGCGTTCCTCTGCAAACTGGATGACTCTCGCAGGTGCCTCATTGCCGAAGAGTCTGAGATGGGATCCTTCACAGAAACACAGACACAATATTTATTATCACTCCTACACACTTGACATTGGTATTCATATACAAATTAGGCGAGAGAGAGCGAGAGAGGAGAGAGAGAGAGAGAGAGAGAGAGAGAGAGAGAGAGAGAGAGAGAGAGAGAGGGGGATAGCACCTAAATGAACAGAAAATCATGAGTTAATATAACAACTTACAACTTACATCGTACTACCTTCTAGTTCCCTGGAACAACGGGAATAGTTCACAGAAGTTCACCAATTGAGGAAACAACCAATAGCGAGCCTTGCCTAGGTAGGCTCGTTTGATCATGGGAGAATCAAGGTTTGATCCTCTCAAGGTTTGATCATGGGAGGATATATTTCTATACAGAATATATTTCTATACATGATCTATCTACTACTGTATATTATCTATCTACGTTAATATATATTTTTTAAATATAATGAAACTTTCTATTTTTCAACCCCACACAAAACTGTTGATATTCACTTGATCTGTGCTGACGTCTGCTGGAAAATGTATCTTTCATTAGGTAGGGGAGGATGAATTCCAGTCACTATACACCAATATTGCCATTTCTTCAATAAGGGAATGATTAAGCTTATTGCATCATTAAGAACCCATTTGTATTGATTAATGTTGAGGCAAGCATGACCCTGCGATGAATTAAGCAATACTGTTAATCAAGAGGTTAGTAGTTCCTACCTACACATGGTATAACTTTCATTTTAATCCAATTGTAACTCATAAAGAATAAAAGCAACAGAGCACTCCTTCTCAGACATCTATAATTCACTCTTGAGTGGGTCATCTCTTAGTCAACACTCAACAGCTTCAATAATGTATCAACTATGAGTTTAAGGCTTGTTCCACACCAGTCTGGAATCAGTGAGCTGTTTCTATAATGCAGCCAACAGAGTAGGGAAGCAGTGATTTCACACCTTGTGTTTTCAAATAAATACAGTGCCAATTTTTCAATGTCTGAAAGTGGGTTTTGACAATAGTGACACCTTTTATGCTTTTTACATCAATAGGTGACATCTTCTGTCCACAGAACAGCCTTCGCAGTGCACAAAGTTTACCTAAGTAACCTTAACATTTCATATTGATTGGTTGGAACTTAATTCAAAATGGGTTTGTAATGGTTGTGATTGTATGGCATATAACACATTTTAACACTGTATACTGTACTATAAATCTGCATACAAAATCACCATGGTCATCATGAAAACAAACGCTTATAGATGAATGCTGCTGCAATACAGTATTTTTGCACATTGCGATGATAGCTGTTTATAAATCATCAAACTAAAACAGAGTAAAACAAAAGTAACTCATTCACCATCTTGGCAGAGATCTACAACTATTTACGGTGCTTACATCTTCATTAATGTCTATAACCCATGATATTAAAGGGGCAATCTGCTTTTAAAGCTAGAATCCTTAGTTCAAAGTGTTGTTACAGGCTTTGGTTCTTCAATTTATATTTTGAGGGTGAACGTTAGCACGTTGGGCGCACCGATTGGTATCACCTCGTTAGGCAGTATGTTTTACACCTGTGCTGGCTTGTCATCTCATTAGTCAGAAGGTGTTTCACCTGTGCTGGTTCCAGTTGCCTTGAGAGATGTGGAGGGTTAACACCTTTAGTTGATGCTCCCTATTTTAAAAAAACTATCATTTCTCTGATCTTCCCTGTTTTTCTTTTGCTCCACTTTTGGGTTTGTAGGCGCTCATGGTGGGTGTCTTTTAGGTCCCAGTTGTTGTCGCTAGTCAACTTTCAATGGACACCCCATGATTGTCTTTCAGAACCCCTCCTAAAAACCCCACCTGTTTTATTTTGGTTGTTGTCAGTGACTCTTTGTTAGTTCCCTCTTGTCACGACTCCCTCCGAAGCTGCCTCATCTCCTTGTTCGGGCAGGCTTCGGCATTCGTCGTCACCGGCCTTCTAGTCACTGCCGCTCCTCTTTTCATAATTCCATTTGTTTTGTCTTGTTTTTCACACACACCTGGTTCATATCCCCTCATCAGTCTCCGTATAATTATTCCCTCTGCTCTTCCATGTCTTTGTGTGTTATTGTTCCATGTGGAGGTGTCGCTAGCTCGTGTTGAGCATTATGTTACTTTTATCGACTGTAATGAATACGCGGACAGAGTGGTAAGATCCAATCGCAGAATAGCGATGCTTTATTCAAGTACAGACAAGGGAAAGGCTTAATCGTGGTCGGGCGGGCTGTGGTCAAAACCGGGCCAGGCATAGACAGGCAGGGGTACCAAAGGAGCGGGCTTAGTCGTAGTCGAGGTCACAGGCACAGGATCCGAGAACGGTAATCACTGGGGTAGACAAGTAGAGGATTAAGCAATACGGGGAGTCAACTAACAAGGCACTGGTCGGATACACGGGTAATCAAAACAACAAACTCTCTCTCTCTCACTCGGAACAAAACGCTTAGCAAGTCACAATGGAACAATACCTCGCGTCGACTGAGCTTCTGAGCACACCTTAAATCCTATACTAATTACTGACAGGTGTGCTCAGAACTCAGGTGAATCAGATCGAGTCTGATGACTCCCCCTCTCAGTAGATCGGGAAGTGTCAGACTCTGTCTAGATCCTGCCAAACCCCGATCCCTTACAGTATCCCCCTCCCCAGGGCCGACTCCTGACGGCCTTCTACCTCTACCGGGTGGTCTTCCTCTGGGTCGGGGTCCTGGATGATCTGGGTGCTCAGCGTGGAAAGTGGCCTTGAGAGCGGGATCCAGTATATCCTTAGCCGGAACCCAGGACCGTTCCTCAGGTCCATATCCCTCCCAGTCCACGAGATATTCGATGCCCCCCTCGTCTCCGTCTTGACTCCAGTATCTCGTGGACTGTATAGATGGTGTCCTGTTCATCCTCCAAAGGTGGTGTAGTAGGTTGTTGAGCGATTGGTGGATACATCGGGCTATAATGGACAGGTTTCAGCAGGGAGACGTGGAACGTAGGGTTTATCCTATAGTGTCGAGGGAGGAACAGACGGTAGGTGACAGGGTTAATACGCCTCTGTACTTTGAAGGGACCAATGTACCTGGGTTGGAGCTTCTTGCAGCTCCGTCGGAACCGCAGGTCTCGGGTAGACAGCCACACTCGTTGCCCGGGTTGATAAATGGGAGTAGGTCTCCGGCGTCGGTCGGCGTAGGTATTTTGTTGTTGTGAGGCTTGGCTGAGATGTTGATGGGCCGTCTCCCAGACCTGCGCACTCCAGCGGAACCACTCGTCCACCGGCCGGTACCATCCCTGATGCGGTATCCCACGGAAACAGGGGGAGGTTGATACCCTAGAACACACTGGAAGGGCGTTAAACGTAGGGAGGTGTGAATGAGTGAGTTCTGAGCATACTCTACCCAAGGAAGGAATCGACTCCACTCTTGCGGTTGCCGCGAACATTGTTGCCGTAGATATTTCCCAATTTCCTGGTTGAGCCGTTCTGTCTGCCCATTGGCCTGGGGATGATATCCGGAGGTTAGGCTAACCGAAATGCCCAAGCGTTCAGAACGCCTTCCATACCGGGATACAAACTGGGGTCCCCGGTCGGAAACAATATCCTCCGGGACACCAAACTGCCGGAACACCTGGGTAAACATAGTCTCAGCCATCTGAGTGGCGTTAGGCAAACGGGTCATAGGTACTAACCGACACATCTTGGAGAAACGATCGATGACCACGAGAATTACAGTATGGCCCTCTGATTCAGGTAGGTCGGTAATAAAGTCCATAGCAATGTGCGACCATGGTCGTTGAGGAGTTGGCAATGGCATCAGCTTACCCTCCGGTAGTGCACGGGTACCTTGGACTGGGCACATACTGGACAGGATAAGACATAGTCTCTGGCGTCATCTGCGAGGGAATCCCACCAGTATTTTCGGCTGATGAGTCGTGTAGTTCGAGTGATTCCAGGATGACCAGATCCCAGCGACGTGTGGCACCATTCCATCAGTTGAGGGCGAGAGAAGCTGGCACAAACACCTTAGACTCCGGGGGTTTCTGGAGGGGCTGGTTCCGCTTGTAAGCTCTCCTGAATCGTGTCATCAATAGCCCACCTCACCGGTCCAGCACGGTAACTCATGGGGAGAATAGTTTCTGGCTCCACGGGTCTTTCCGTGCGCTCGAACCGTCGAAAGCGCATCCGCCTTACCATTCTTGGACCCGGGGATATAAGACACAGTGAATCGGAACCGGTTGAAGAATAAAGACCACCTGGCCTGTCGGGAGTTCAGTCGTTTGGCGCTGTGAAGATACTCCAGGTTGCGGTGGTCCGTGAGCACCTGGAACGGATGCTCTGCTCCCTCCAACCAATGTCTCCACTCCTCCAGGGCTAACTTCACCGCCAGTAATTCCCGATTACCCACGTCATAGTTCTGCTCGGCAGCATTCAATTTCCGGGAAAAGAAAGCACAGGGTCGTGATTTAGGCGGCTCACCTTGGCGTTGGGATAACACGGCTCCAACTCCAACCTCCGAGCGTCCACTTCACGATAAACGGTGTAGGGTCCGGCTGACATAGAATAGGAGCGGTGGTAAAGCGTTGCTTCAGCGTCTCAAACGCACGCACTGCCCCCTCCGTCCAGTTCAGACCGCGACCCTTGTAGCTGGTCATCGCCGACAGAGGCGCTGCGGTTGTGCTGAAATTACGCACGAACCGTCTATAGTAATTGGCAAACCCTAAGAACCTCTGGAGCTCCTTCACTGTCTTGGGTTGAGGCCAGTCTTGTACCGCTTGCACCTTAGATTCATCCAGTTTAACACCGTCGGGAGTGAGTATGGCCCCAAGGAAGGAAATCGTAGTGATGTGGAATTCGCTTTTTTCTGCCTTCACAAACAGAGAATGTTGTAGGAGCCGATCCAGAACCTGTCGTACATGGGACACATGTTCACTCAGCGAGTTAGAATATATGAGGATGTCATCAATGTATACTATGACAAATCGATCAATCATGTCTCTGAAAATGTCATTCATAAACGCCTGAAATACTGAGGGCGCGTTGGTAAGTCCATAGGGCATGACACAATATTCGTAGTGTCCTCGATGTGTGATGAAGGCGGTCTTCCATTCATCCCCCTCTCTAATACGCACCAGATTGTACGCACTCCTGAGGTCCAGTTTACTGTACAGGGAGGCCTGTCCCACCTGTTCAAGGGCGGCTGGAATCAAAGGAAGGGGGTAACGATTTTTTATGGTTATATCGTTCAACCCTCGATAGTCGATACAAGGACGCAGTCCGCCATCCTTTTTCTTCACAAAGAAAAAACTGGATGCGGCGGGAGACGTCGATGGGCGAATGGCCCCTTGCTGTAGCGCCTCATCAACATACTGACTCATCGGCTTCTCGTTCAGGCTGTGACAACGGGTAGATTCTTCCACGAGGGAGGTGTAGCTCCGGATAGTAGATCAATCCCGCAGTCCCAGGCCCGATGAGGTGGTAACACGGTAGCCCTCTCCTTGGAGAACACCTGCGCGTAATCCTGGTATTCTGTAGGAACCACAGTAGACACCGCACCCTGCGCATCCTCCACAGTAGACGTTTTGCACGGTAAATTGAGGCACTCTGCCCTACATACCTCACTCCAAGCTGTGATATCGCCAGATTTCCAGGAGATGACCGGATCATGGAGGACGAGGCCAGGGGTGGCCGAGAACTAGTGGCTCCGTGGGCGGAGATGACGAAAAAAAAATGTTCTCCTGGTGTATGGCGCCCACTTGTAACTTGATCTCCCGGTGCGGTGCGTAATGAACCCCGTGCCCATGGGCTCACCGTCTAGCGCGTTGACTCGCAGGGGAGGTTGAATAGGAATAAGTTGAACTCCCAACTCCTCAGCAAGACCCATATCCAGAAAGCTGGCCGCCGCTCCCGAATCAATAAGTCCCTCCAACCTGCGCACTTTCTCTCCGACAGATAAGGTAACAGGTACATACATTTGTTTAGCTGTAATGTTCAAAGCGAGTCTCACTCACCGGTTTGGCAGTTCGAGGCGATATCCTGAGGTACGGTTAGGTCGTACCGGACATTGGCGCTACGAAATGACCCGACTGACCACAATACAGGCATAGTCCGTCTTGCCGGCGTTGTTGTCTCACCGACCCTTGTAGAGGTGACCGTCCCAGTTGCATAGGTTCCTCCTCAGATTCTCTCCTCCGCTCTGTCGCTTGCATAGGACCAGTGATCGAGGGCTCCCGAACTGTGGATGCCTTGTGTTGCACTATAAGATTATCAATAGAGATGGCAATTTTGATAAACTCATGTAGCGTAGTGATATCTCCTCGACAAGCCAACTCAGTCTGTACGTCTTTGCGCAGCCCTCTACGGAAAACTGTGAGCAAAGCAGTCTCGCTCCATCCGCTACCGGCTGCTATAGTACGGAACTCTAAAGCGTAGTCGGCTACTGTGCGACGCCCTGCTGAAGTTCGCATAGCTGATCTCCCACACTACGCCCAGATACTGGGTGGTCGAACACCTCTTGAAACAGTCTCTTGAACTGAACTTCCTCATTCAGCTCGGGGACCTCAGCTGCCCAAGCGCAGTAGCCCAATCCAGTGCTCTTCCCGTTAGCAGAGAAATCATGAAATCCACCCCGCTACGGTCATCGGAAAACATGGAATGATTATACGACATATACAGGGACATCTGGGTAGAAACCCCTGACATTTGCCAGGTTCCCGTCGTACCTTGTCGGTATAGAAATCGGAGGTGCATGACGAGGACTGACCGTACTCGGGGTGGTGCCTTCCGCTGCACCAGCGTTGAGTAGCTGTAGGAGTTCATCCATGCGTTTCTCCTGTATCTCCCATCGCCTCTGTAATTCCGCTGGATCCATGGTAATGGCGAGGTATTCTGTAATGAATACGCGGACAGAGTGGTAAGATCCAATCGCAGAATAGCGATGCTTTATTCAAGTACAGACAAGGGAAAGGCTTAATCGTGGTCGGGCGGGCTGTGGTCAAAACCGGGCCAGGCATAGACAGGCAGGGGTACCAAAGGAGCGGGCTTAGTCGTAGTCGAGGTCACAGGCACAGGATCCGAGAACGGTAATCACTGGGGTAGACAAGTAGAGGATTAAGCAATACGGGAGTCAACTAACAAGGCACTGGTCGGATACACGGGTAATCAAAACAACAAACTCTCTCTCTCTCACTCGGAACAAAACGCTTAGCAAGTCACAATGGAACAATACCTCGCGCCGACTGAGCTTCTGAGCACACCTTAAATCCTATACTAATTACTGATAGGTGTGCTCAGAACTCAGGTGAATCAGATCGAGTCTGATGACTCCCCCTCTCAGTAGATCGGGGAAGTGTCAGACTCTGTCTAGATCCTGCCAAACCCCGATCCCTTACATCGACGGGATATTCACCCTTGTGTTTTGTTTTCCCAGTACACATTTAAGTCGCACTGTATTTGGTTTACACATTGCTGCAGACTGCTGTATTGGCCAAATAAACCCTATTCTCTGATTCACACATCCTGCGCCTGGCTCCGTCCTACTCACCTTGTTACAGAATAACACACCTAAACAGCATGGAGTCAGCAGGAGCGGGGAATATGCCTGGAGTCATTGAGCGGGTCCGGGAGCATTCCACCATGTTAGCCAGCTTGGGCGAAGCGATGGATCGGGTTCTCCAGGTCGTCCAGCGCCTGGAGAAGAGAGGATCCGACTCTGCGGAACCAGCTGAGCGACCAGATCCAGCCACCCACACACCAGCAACCAGGGGTATTCACCTGTCTCTACCGAGGGAATACGACGGGACAGCTGCCCGCTGCCAGGGTTTCCTCCTGCAGCTGGACCTCTACTTCAATACCATCAGCCCTGCTCCATCGGATCGGGAGAAGGTGTCCGCCCTCGTCTCCTGCCTCTCGGGGAAAGCCCTGGAGTGGGCCAACGTGGTCTGGAGCGAAGGAGGAGACGTGTTGGACAGCTACGGAGAGTTCGCTCGCCTCTTCCGTGCAGTCTTTGATCATCCCCCCGAAGGAAGAGAGGTGGGCGAGTGTCTGTTCCATCTGAGGCAGGGGACGAGGACCGCGCAAGACTTTGCCCTGGAGTTTAGAACCCTAGCAGCTGGGTCCGGGTGGAACGAGCGGTCCCTCATCGACCATTTCCATGAGGACGTCCGAAGAGAGCTACCCTGCCGGGATACCACTCTGACCTTCGACCAACTGGTGGACATGGCCATCCGGTTGGACAACCTGCTGGCTTCGAGAGGATGTCCTGGAAGGGGCCTGCCCGTTTCACCCCCCCTCACCCCGGCTCACGTTCCGATGGAGCTGGGTGGGGCAGTGTTCCGGGAGAACGGAGGACGACAGATCCAGTGTCACTCTTGTGGCAGAAGAGGACATTCTGCTGCATGATGTCGTCAGAGTTCTTCTGGTTCTGGAGGCGGCAGGCAGGGCACTCTCGCGTCACCCCAGGTAGCACAAACCCACACTCGTTCAGAGCCCTCTGCTGCGCATTTAACCATCCACGTCAACTTCCCTGATTACACGGTAGTTCCCCAGTGTAAGGCGCTGGTAGATTCAGGCGCAGCTGGGAACTTTATGGACAGGTCTTTAGCTCTTAGTCTACGTATTACATTGGTTCCTCTATCTATTCCATTGCCCGTCAAAGCACTTGACAATTGACCATTAGGGTCAGGTTTTGTTAGGGTGGTTACCGCATCAGTCACTATGATTACGCAGGAGACCCATTATGAGCAAATCACGTTTCATATTATTCAGTCCCTTTGATATCCCTGTTGTGTTGGGCCTTCTCTGGCTAGCACTACACAACCCCACCTTTTCATGGCCGCAGAAGGCTCTCACTGGGTGGTCGCGAGAGTGTCAGGGTAGGTGTCTAGCTGTTTCCGTTGGTGTGACCACAGTGGAAAGTCCAGACAATGGTGCGCATCCCCCCCTGAATACCTCGATTTGGCGCACACCTTTTCCAAAACGCAGGCGACCAAGTTACCCCCCCATCGCTCGGTGGTGTGGGCGGTGGACGCGGACATAGAGCGGTCGTTACGCACAGAGCCATCTCCACCTCAGTGCCCAGCTGGGCTTCGATACGTGCCGTCTAGTGTCCGTGATCGTCTTATCTATTGGGCACAAACGTCCCCCTCCTCTGATCATCCAGGCATCAGCCGTACAGTGCGCTGCCTTACTGGGAAGTACTGGTGGCCTACCTTGTTTATTGACGTGAGGGTGTATGTCTCCTCCTGCTTGGTGTGCGCCCAGAATAAGGCACCTAGGCACCTTCCAACGGGTAAGTTACATCCCTTACCAGTTCCACAACAGCCATGGTCCCACTTATCGATCAATTTTCTAACTGATCTTCCCCTCTCTCAGGGTAACACCACCATCCTGGTCGTTGTGTACCGCTTTTCTAAAGCCTGCTGCATCCTTCCTCTACCCGGTCTCCCCTGCAAACTGCGGAAGCCCTTTTTACTCACGTCTTCCGGCACTACGGGGTGCCAGAGGACATAGTGTCTGACCGGGGTCCCCAGTTTACGTCTAGGGTCTGGAAGGCGTTCATGGAACGTCTGGGTTTCACCCCAAATCTAATGGGCAGGTGGAACGGGTGAATCAGGATGTGGGTAGGTTTCTGCGGTCCTACTGCCAGGACCAGCAGGGGGAGTGGTCGGTGTTCTTGCCATGGGCCGAATATGCCCAGAACTCTCTCCGCCACTCCTCCACTAACATGTCACCATTTCAATGTGGTTTAGGGTATCAGCCGGTCCTGGCACCTTGGCATCAGAGCCAGACCGAAGCTCCTGCGGTGGATGACTGGTTTCGGCGCACGGAGGAGACGTGGAACGCCGCCCACGTCCACCTCCAGCGTGCCGCCAGAAGTCCAACGCTGACCGCCACCGCAGTGAGGCCCCAGTCTTTGTACCAGGTGATCGGGTCTGGCTCTCGACCCGGAACCTGCCCCTCCGCCTGCTTGCCGGAAGCTGGGCCCGTGGTTTGTGGGGCCGTTCAAAGTCCGGAGGAGAGTGAACAAGGTTACGTATAGGTTGCTACTACCTCCTGATTACCGTATCAACCCCTCCTTTCACGTGTCTCTCCTCAGGCCGGTGGTGGCTGGTCTCTCCTCAGGCCGATGGTGGCTGGTCCGTTCCAGGAGTTTGAGGTGCGGGAGGTCCCTCTGCCCCCCCTGGACATCGAGGGGGCCCCGGCGTACTCCGTCCGTTCCATCCTGGAAACGAGGCGTCGGGCGAGGGGCCTTCAGTACCTCGTGGAATGGGAGGGGTACGGTCCGGAGGAGCGGTGCAGGGTCCCGGTGAAGGATGTCCTCGATCCCTCCCTGTTGCGCGACTTCCACCGTCGCAATCCCGAACTCCCTGCTCCGTGTCCTCGTGGCCGTCCACGGGGCCATTGTCGGCGCGCTGCTGGAGCTGCGCATCAAGGGGGCTGCGCGTCCACTACAGCCCCGTCAATGAGAATGGGGGCGTGCTTAGTCCTCTTTTTTTCCCCTGTAGTCCACAATCATCTCATTTGTCTTGATCACGTTGAGGCAGAGGTTGTTATCCTGGCACCACACGGCCATGTCTCTGACCTCCTCCCTAGATTTAAGTGAATGATATACTGTGTACCCATTGTTTCTTTAAGTATATAACTTACTGTGCCTCATGAGCTTAGTTAAACTCTTGTACCCCATCAGAATCAAAAATATAAGCATGTTTTATATTATCGTTTGTAAAAAATGTAATTGTAAACAAACCTCAAAACATGGTTAATTTTATCTGATGGATGGTCATTATTTGCAGCCATAGCTCTGTCTATGAGTTTGAGAGTGGTTACATTTCTTCAGCCCCATCCATTAGCTCTTTACCAAAACAGAGGCAGGGTGATCGCTTTGTTATCATTTGAACTGCAAATTGCCCGTTTAACACTTGAAATATTAAAGTTGACCTCAAATGACTGAGTGTGTGGACTGTGTGAGATTGCCCTATGGGACGAACACAAATCTGTGTGTGTGGGATGGAGAGCTCGCAGCACTCACGACCTGAGGCCTACACTGCTTTGAATTTGCAAACAAACACAAACTAACCCCATTCACATGCACACTGTCACGTGCACACAGAATAGGGAGGAGACTAATAAAAACATGAACAGCACCAAAAATGCTTTAAAAACAATTAATGCACTGATTTTGACATTATTCACCAAAATGTGTTGTCTGGGAGTGGCAGTTGAAATGACTGTTGCCATCTCAACAAAATGGTTATATGCTAGTGTCAGCCAAAGGATGACACATTTAAGGTCAACCACTATTGTATCTGTGAGGATGACTATAATTGAGGAGTGAGTGCAGATAGTGACATTCTCACAGCTGGTGTGTGCCACTGGACTGCTGTGGTCTTTTGTATGAGATCCCACTCAGTGGAAACACACAACTTGCAGGGCTCTGGGTGGACAAAGCTTTGAGACAGAATTACCAGGGACAATATTGATTTCCCATGAGTCTCCTCTCTCCATTCCAGAGTCCTGTTTCTGTAAACGAAACTATGAATACTCCAATATTCTCTCTCCTGTACACCTGGTGTTCTTATCCTTTCCCTCTTGCTCTGTATTTCCACACACCTCTTCATTCCAATCATTCTTTACTCACCCCTGCTCCCAGCTTCCTAATGATCTCCATACACATTTTTCTCCATCTGATACTCGCTCCCATAGCCTATATTGCACTCACACTGATATAACGGTCTAGCAGCTTCTGCAATGTCTTAAGGGGTGCATATGAAGGGTTTCCATAGCCCCAAGGCCTAAGTAGCACATTTCAGTGCTCATCAAATTTTAAGCAAGCCCATCCATATTTTTATCCACACAAATTCTCTTGAATAACTTTACAGGTAAAACGAGTAAAAATGTATTGCAAAACTAAACTTAAATAAGATTGTGTTTTTCATATATACTGAACAAAAATATAAACGCAACATGCAAAAATTTCAGAGATTTTACTGAGTTACACTTCATATAAGGAAATCATTCAATTGAAATAAATTCATTAAGCTCTAATCTATGGATTTCACATGACTGGGAATACAGATATGCATCTGTTGATCACAGATACTTTAAAAAAAGGTAGGGGCATGGATCAGTAAGTACAGTGAGGGAAAAAAGTATTTGATCCCCTGCTGATTTTTGTACGTTTGCCCACTGACAAAGAAATGATCAGTCTATAATTTTAATGGTAGGTTTATTTGAACAGTGAGAGACAGAATAACAACAAAAAAATCCAGAAAAACGCATGTCAAAAATGTTATAAATTGATTTGCATTTTAATGAGGGAAATAAGTATTTGACCCCCTCTCAATCAGAAAGATTTCTGGCTCCCAGGTGTCTTTTATACAGGTAACGAGCTGAGATTAGGAGCACACTCTTAAAGGGAGCTTGGTGAGAAGGTGACAACAGTTGGTGCGATTATTCGCAAATGGAAGAAACACAAAATAACTGTCAATCTCCCTCAGCCTGGGGCTCCATGCAAGATCTCACCTCGGGGAGTTGCAATGATCATGAGAACGGTGAGGAATCAGCCCAGAACTACATGGGAGGATCTTGTCAATGATCTCAAGGCAGCTGGGACCATAGTCACGAAGAAAACAATTGCGCCCGCAAGGTCCCCCTGCTCAAGAAAGCACATATACAGTGGGGGAAAAAGTATTTAGTCAGCCACCAATTGTGCAAGTTCTCCCACTTAAAAAGATGAGAGAGGCCTGTAATTTTCATCATAGGTACACGGCAACTATGACAGACAAAATGAGAAAAAGAATTCCAGAAAATCACATTGTAGGATTCTTAATGAATTTATTTGCAAATTATGGTGGAAAATAAGTATTTGGTCAATAAAAAAAGTTTCTCAATACTTTGTTATATACCCTTTGTTGGCAATGACACAGGTCAAACATTTTCTGTAAGTCTTCACAAGGTTTTCACACACTGTTGCTGGAATTTTGGCCCATTCCTCCATGCAGATCTCCTCTAGAGCAGTGATGTTTTGGGGCTGTTGCTGGGCAACACAGACTTTCAACTCCCTCCAAAGATTTTCTATGGGGTTGAGATCTGGAGACTGGCTAGGCCACTCCAGGACCTTGAAATGCTTCTTACGAAGCCACTCCTTCATTGCCCAGGCGGTGTGTTTGGGATCATTGTCATGCTGAAAGACCCAGCCACGTTTCATCTTCAATGCCCTTGCTGATGGAAGGAGGTTTTCACTCAAAATCTCACGATACATGGCCCCATTCATTCTTTCCTTAACACGGATCAGTCGTCCTGGTCCCTTTGCAGAAAAACAGCCCCAAAGCATGATGTTTCCACCCCCATGCTTCACAGTAGGTATGGTGTTCTTTGGATGCAACTCAGCATTCTTTGTCCTCCAAACACGACGAGTTGAGTTTTTACCAAAAAGTTATATTTTGGTTTCATCTGACTATATGACATTCTCCCAATCCTCTTCTGGATCATCCAAATGCACTCTAGCAAACTTCAGACGGGCCTGGACATGTACTGGCGGCGTAGTGTGTTACTGATGGTAGGCTTTGTTACTTTGGTCCCAGCTCTCTGCAGGTCATTCACTAGGTCCCCCCGTGTGGTTCTGGGATTTTTGCTCACCGTTCTTGTGATCATTTTGACCCCACGGGGTGAGATCTTGCGTGGAGCCCCAGATCGAGGGAGATTATCAGTGGTCTTGTATGTCTTCCATTTCCTAATAATTGCTCCCACAGTTGATTTCCTCAAACCAAGCTGCTTACCTATTGCAGATTCAGTCTTCCCAGCCTGGTGCAGGTCTACAATTTTGTTTCTGGTGTCCTTTGACAGCTCTTTGGTCTTGGCCATAGTGAAGTTTGGAGTGTGACTGTTTGAGGTTGTGGACAGGTGTCTTTTATACTGATAACAAGTTCAAACAGGTGCCATTAATACAGGTAACGAGTGGAGGACAGAGGAGCCTCTTAAAGAAGAAGTTACAGGTCTGTGAGAGCCAGAAATCTTGCTTGTTTGTAGGTGACCAAATACTTATTTTCCACCATAATTTGCAAATATATTCATTAAAAATCCTACAATGTGATTTTCTGGAGAAAAAACATCTCAATTTGTCTGTCATAGTTGACGTGTACCTATGATGAAAATTACAGGCCTCTCATCTTTTTAAGTGGGAGAACATGCACAATTGGTGGCTGACTAAATACTTTTTTCCCCCACTGTACATGCCCGTCTGAAGTTTGCCAATGAACATCTGAATGATTCAGAGGACAACTGGGTGAAAGTGTTGTGGTCAGATGAGACCAAAATGGAGCTCTTTGGCATCAACTCAACTCGCAGTGTTTGGAGGAGGAGGAATGCTGCCTAAGACCCCAAGAACACCATCCCCACCGTCAAACATGGAGGTGGAAACATTATGCTAAGGGTGTGTTTTTCTGCTAAGAGGACAGGACAACTTCACCGCATCAAAGGGACGATGGACGGGGCCATGTACCATCAAATCTTGGGTGACAACCTCCTTCCCTCAGCCAGGGCATTGAAAATGGGTCATGGATGGGTATTCCAGCATGACAATGACCCAAAACACACGGCCAAGGCAACAAAGGAGTGGCTCAAGAAGAAGCACATTAAGGTCCTGGAGTGGCCTAGCCAGTCTCCAGACCTTAATCCCATAGAAAATCTGTGGAGGGAGCTGAAGGTTCGAGTTGCCAAACGTCAGCCTCGAAACCTTAATGACTTGGAGAAGATCTGCAAAGAGGAGTGGGACAAAATCCCTCCTGAGATGTGTGCAAACCTGGTGGCCAACTACAAGAAACGTTTGACCTCTGTGATTGCCAACAAGGGTTTTGCCACCAAGTACTAGGTCATGTTTTGCAGAGGGGTCAAATACTTATTTCCCTCATAAAAATCTGGATTTATTCTGTCTCTCACTGTTCAAATAAACCTACCATTAAAATTATAGACTGATCATGTCTTTGTCAGTGGTCAAACGTACAAAATCAGCAGAGGATCAAATACTTTTTTTCCTCACTGTATCTGGTGTGACCACCACATGCAGCGCGACACATCTCCTTCGCATAGAGATCAGGCTGTTGATTTTGTCTGTTGAATGTTGTCCTACTCCTCTTCAATGGCTGTGCGAAGTTGCTGGATATTGGCGGGAACTGGAACACGCTGTCGTACACGTCGACCCAGAGCATCCCAAACATGCTCAATGGGTGACATGTCTGGTGAGTATGCAGGCCAATGAAGAAATGGGACACTTTCAGCTTCCAGGAATTGTGTACAGATCCTTGTGACATGGGGCCGTGCATTATCATGCTGAAACATGAGGTGATGGCGACGGACGAACGACACGACAATGGGCCTCAGGATCTCGTCATGGTATCTCTGTGCATTCAAAATGCCATTGATCAAATTCAATTGTGTTCATTGTCCGTAGCTAATGCCTGCCCATACCATAACCCCAACGCCACCATGGGGCACTCTGTTCACAATGTTGACATCAACAAACCGCTTGCCCACACAACGCAATACACGCTGTCTGCCATCTGCCCGGTACAGTTGAAACCGGGATTAATCCGTGAAGAGCACACTTCTCCAGCGTGCCAGTAGCCATCGAAGGTGAGCATTTGCTCACTAAAGTCGGTTACGATGCCGAACTGCAGTCAGGTCAAGACCCTGGTGAGGACAACAAGCACGCAGATGAGCTTCCCTGAGATGGTTACAGATAGTTTGCACAGAAATTCTTCGGTTGTGCAAACCCACAGTTTCATCTGTTGTCCGGGTGGATGGTATCAGACGATCCCGCAGGTGAAGAAGCCGGATGTGAAGGTCCTGGACTGGTTACACGTGGTATGCGGTTGTGAGGCCGGTTGGATATACTGCCAAATTCTCTAAAACAACGTTGGAGGTGGCTTATGGTAGAGAAATTAACATTCAATTCTCTGGCAACAAATCTGGTGGATATTCCTGCAGTCAGCATGCCAATTGCAAGCTCCCTCAAAAGTTAAGACATCTGTGGCATTGTGTTGTGTAACAAAACTGCACATTTTAGAGAGGCCTTTTATTATCCCCAGCACAAGGTGCACCTGTGTAATGATCATGCTGTTTAATCAGCTTCTTGATATGCCACACCTGTTAGGTGGATGGATTATCTTGGGAAAGAGAAATGCTCACTAACAGGGATGTAAACAAATTTGTGCACAGAATTTGAGAGAAATAAGCTTTGTGCGTATGGAAAATGTCTGGGATCTTTTATTTCAGCTCATGAAACATGGGACACACACTTTACATGTTGTGTTTATATTTTTGTTCAGTGTAGTTTGTCTGACAAGAATAAATAGTATATCTCACACATTTATTGTATTGTAATATATGTTTCCCATACAAGCATGAAGGAAAGGAATGTGGGCAGCTTTGGAAGAGAAGAGATGGGGAGACTACATCTATTCTTAGGGTAATATCCTCTTCTATCCATCTTCTCCCATCCATACAGGACTTAAAAGGGCAATTCTGACAGAGACAAGAGCTTGCCCGTCCATGTTGATTCCTACATGCCAAAGCAAGACTCGGTCTATTGTACTCAGTCTAAGTGCATCAGAATTGATTGAACAATATTCCAAGCCCTAGATGTCGCCGAAAAGCACCACTTTATTGAAATCTTGGCTCAGTGTAATTTTGATGCTTTATTCCATTCCACCCATGCTAAGGATTCACCTACTAGTAAGCCTCAGAAGGGAAATGATGCATGTTGCCTGGGAAACAATGAAGCTAAGACTGAAAGTAAATATATCACTGTGCTTTTCCGACATACTTAGACTTAACTGAGCCTCCCCTTCTACTCTCTGACTTGACTGGGGGACCATAATTCAGATCAATCTTTCTCATGACAAAAAGGTTAAAAAGGTATACTGATTGAGTATGCCCTTGGTAAAAAACTATGGAGAACAACAACATTTCAAGCATGTTCAGGGCCTACCTCATTCACGTTTTCAAAGGCATTGATGATGTCGTAGGGCAGGCAGGACAGCAGGTCAATGACGAACCAGGTCTTCAGGTAGTTCATTCGAATCAGCTTTGGGTCCGAAATGACCTCTCCACCAGGCCCAACGAAGGTGGTGTGGAAGTTGAGCACAATGTCCACAAGGAAGATGACATCTACCACGCTGTCCAGCACGAGCCAGGCCAAATTGTTCTGCTTGGTCTTGAAAGAGACATTGTAGGGCACCATGATGGCTGTGTAGAAGGTGAGGATGAGGATGACCCAGTCCCAGGTGGTCTTAAAGGTGCAGTAATGGAGGATGATGTGGGGCGGCGTCTTGGGCGCCTCCTGCTTGTACTGGGGGAGAATGTCCGAGCCCAGCTGGAGAGCCTGAGGTCCACATAGAAAAGAAGAAGGCTGTTAAGGTAACCCTTTATATTACGGTACTGTTTCAGATGCTATTTACCTGGCATCTACTGCAGTGTCTATAATACGTTTTCACCCCTGTTGGACTTTTTCAAATGTTGTTGTGTTACAAAGTGGAATTTAAATTGATTTAATTAGGATTTTTTTGTCATTGATCTGCACACACAAGTACTCCATAATGTGAAAGTGAAAAGTACATTCTATAAATGTTTACAAATTAAATATAAATAACTCAAATGTATTGGTTGTAAAAGTATTTACCCCATTTGTTATGGCAAGCCTAAATTAGTTCCTGAGAAAAAATTGGCTTAACAAATCACATATTAAGTTGCATGGACTCACTCTGTGTGAAATAATGATTTTTGATTGACTAACCATTCCTCTGCCCCCCATACATACAACCTCTGTAAGGCTCCTCAGTCGAGTTGTGAATTTCAAGCACGGACTAAACTACAAAGACCAGGGAACTTTTCCAATGCCTCATAATGAAGGACAGCGATTGGTCGATGGGCAAAAATAACAAATCAGACACTGAATATAAAAATGGGGTAATTATTTTATTTTATGCTAATACAATTTCTCAGTGAAAGAGATTTTGTTTAACAGGTAATACTTTTTTTCTCAAAGGTACACCCGTTTTCAATACCTTTCAATACCTCACCTGGCGAGGATAACGACACTGAGCCTTTTTCTATAATGTTTTATGAGACTGGAGAACACATTGGGAGTGGTATTACACCATTCCACCATACAGAATCATTCCAGATTGTCTGCGTTTATGGACTGCCCTCTTCAATTCAAACCACAGGTTTTCAATGGTGTTCAAGTTCGGAGACTGACATGGCCATTGCAAAATGTTGGTTTTGTGGCCAATTAACCATTTATTTGTGAATTTTGAAGTGTGTCTTGCTGGAATATCCACTTGCAGCCAAGTTTCAGTAGAGGCAACCAGGTTTTGGGCTAAAATGTCCTGGTACTGGGTAAAGTTGACCTTAACAAGGCCCCCGGGACTAGGGTTGCAAAGCTACCAGTAATTTACCAAAGTTACCAGAATCTTCAGTAATTTGGGTAATTAACAGAATATATGGCAATCTATTGTAACTTTGGTAATTTATACTTGAATAACTGTTAAAAAATAAATAAATAAAATAGTATTCATTTATTATATCTGTGTCCATATTTTCCATGAGTTTTTGTAGATAGACAATATAGTTAAATAGAAAATAGCCTAATTAATGAAAAATGGCATTATTTTTCAATTAACTCTGCAACTCTTCCAACTATTTACTTTTTTCACAGCTGCCACCAGTTTGACGCCAAAACATTAACAACAAATACATAGACATAGTAAAATAAATACAAGTTTGTATAACATTTTTTAAATAAAAAGGATATTTCATGCTGAAACCATCATATTAAACACTAATGAAATTCACTATGTTAATGTTTTACAGCTTTGTCATTCTATTTTTTATTTTTAAATTATCTTATTAAATTATTTCATATATACTTCTCAAAAAAATAAAGGGAACACTAAAATAACACATCCTAGATCTGAATGAATGAAATAATATTATTAAATACTTTTTTCTTTACATAGTTGAATGTGCTGACAACAAAATCACACAAAAATGATCAATGGAAATCAAATGTATCAACCCATGGAGGTCTGGATTTGGAGTCACCCTCAAAATTAAAGTGGAAAACCACACTACAGGCTGATCCAACTTTGATGTAATGTCCTTAAAACAAGTCAAAATGAGGCTCAGTAGTGTGTGTGGCCTCACGTGCCTGTATGACCTCCCTACAACGCCTGGGCATGCTCCTGATGAGGTGGCGGATGGTCTCCTGAGGGATCTCCTCCCAGACCTGGACTAAAGCATCCGCCAACTCCTGGACAGTCTGTGGTGCAACGTGGCGTTGGTGGATGGAGCGAGACATGATGTCCCAGATGTGCTCAATTGGATTCAGGTCTGGGGAACGGGCGGACCAGTCCATATCATCAATGCCTTCCTCTTGCAGGAACTGCTGACACACTCCAGCCACATGAGGTCTAGCATTGTCTTGCATTAGGAGGAACCCAGGGCCAACCGCACCAGCATATGGTCTCACAAGGGGTCTGAGAATCTCATCTCGGTACCTAATGGCAGTCAGGCTACCTCTGGCGAGCACATGGAGGGCTGTGCGGCCCCCCAAAGAAATGCCACCCCACACCATGACTGACCCACTGCCAAACCGGTCATGCTGGAGGATGTTGCAGGTAGCAGAACGTTCTCCACGGCGTCTCCAGACTCTGTCACGTCTGTCACATGTGCTCAGTGTGAACCTGCTTTCATCTGTGAAGAGCAGAGGGCGCCAGTGGCGAATTTGCCAATCTTGGTGTTCTCTGGCAAATGCCAAACGTCCTGCACGGTGTTGGGCTGTAAGCACAACCCCCACCTGTGGACGTCGGGCCCTCATACCACCCTCATGGAGTCTGTTTCTGACCGTTTGAGCAGACACATGCACATTTGTGGCCTGCTGGAGGTCATTTTGCAGGGCTCTGGCAGTGCTCCTCCTGCTCCTCCTTGCACAAAGGCGGAGGTAGCGGTCCTGTTGCTGGGTTGTTGCCCTCCTACGGCCTCCTCCGCGTCTCCTGATGTACTGGCCTGTCTCCTGGTAGCGCCTCCATGCTCTGGACACTACGCTGACAGACACAGAAAACCTTCTTGCCACAGCTCGCATTGATGTGCCATCCTGGATGAGCTGCACTACCTGAGCCACTTGTGTGGGTTGTAGACTCCGTCTCATGCTACCACTAGAGTGAAAGCACCGCCAGCATTCAAAAGTGACCAAAACATCAGCCAGGAAGCATAGGAACTGAGAAGTGGTCTGTGGTCACCACCTGCAGAACCAGGGGCGGCCTGTTCAATAGGGCGATATGGGCGACGCACTGCCAAACGGGAAAAGGAAGGGATTTTTTTTCTAATCAATTATATCACGGCAACAGTAGTTATCAGTGTTGTAATCTATACGTCTGATCTGCCACAGTGCCACACTGCCACTAAATGTCGAATCAGGCTAAAGTCGTGCTTCAAATGGCTCCCCCCCCCTTTTGGGGCGATTTCAGTCAGGTTGAAAATCGCCCAGAAGTCTGTAATAGACTCCCATGTAAAATCTATTTTTTTCAAATTTCAGAGCCTTCAATACAATCTCAATGGGTGTCTGTGGGCTTGCACTTACGCGCTTTCGTCATACGTTACGTAACCATGAACGTAACTGAGAAAAGAGTGGATTGTTTGAAAGAAGTTCCTTTTTGTCGGCGATTCGGCGAACAAATGAAGATAAATTGGCAACGAAACAATTAGGACCTCCCAGACCAAATTTAATAATTCAACAGGTTTCTACTAAAGGCGGAAAGTCCTACACCCGAGGATTTTCCAAAAATTGGTACGAACGAAAAAGACATTGCCACTCACTCAACTGGATGACGAGGGATACAGGCTAGCTGTCCGCCGCCACAACGATGAGGTTAGTGTTGATAATCACAAGTTTACTGGATGTGGATATGGTGTAATAAAGGCAGTTTATTCAGAGGTAAATATATCTGGAATCGCGTTCACGGACCCGTTCAGTCAAACTCTTAGGGAGCTATAAATTAAGCCCCATTACTTACCATATCAGATAAGAGAAATTGCTGCAGCTACATATATTTTACATCCTGGCCCTACATAGTTCACTATTTGCATCACTTACCAAAATATTACATGTGGTCATATATGCTTGGAAAGTGGAGATGCCATAGAACGTCAAAAAAGTAAACATTGCTGGAGACACATTGCCGTTTTGGAGAAGACATCGCGTTTGCTAGCGAAGAGATTTGTTGTGGAAAATGAACTTGGGCTGGGAATTGCCAGGAACCTCACGATAAGATATATGCATCAGCATTGCGAGTCTCATGATTCTATACGTATTGCGATTCGATACTGTGATTTTATTGCGCACCATATGTCTGTTGCAGAGGGATCAGAAAGCCATGAGAACGAGTTTTGATCAGTCATGGAAATAAAAGTGCTGAAAACAAATTTGCTCCCAATGTGAAAAGATTGAGAACAAGCTATGAAGGAACAATAATGGTGTTTTGGTGAAGGTACAGCCAACTAGCGCTAAAATATTGCGATATTGTCAATACAGTATATCGTAAAGTATCACTATGTAACTCGATTTCTTTCACCCCAATCCCTCAAATTAACGGTAAATAACTGAATTGTTTGCCCCACATTTAGCTAAGATGATTAGCTAGCCAGCTAAAATGTTTTATTTAGTTAGCAGTCGCATCTACAATAGTTTACTGTCAATAACATGTCTCCAAAAATGACGTGGTGTCTCCAATTGTGTTGACATTTTACAATTGCGATGCGCATCCATGAGTATCCACTTTCTGTAGCTCAGCTGGTAGAGCATGGTGCTTGTAACGCCAAGGTAGTGGGTTCGATCCCGGGACCACCCATACACAAAAATGTATGCACGCATGACTGTAAGTCGCTTTGGATAAAAGCGTCTGCTAAATGGCATATTATTATTATTATTATTATTATTATTATTATCTGAAGAGAGCCCCGAAACATTGTGTGCAGACATTTTATGCAATAAATGAAGTAGGTTCAATCTAGTAGTTCTGATCTTCTGATTGGTCCTGATGAGTTGGGCGAGGTCCCCTGCAGGCTACTGTCACTGTTGCATTGGCTCTGAGTCGGGTTCTCTGTCTTCAAATGTTCAGCCTAAGAGAGGGGATTTTTGTGTGTGTGTGTGTGTGTGTGTGTGTGTGTGTGTGTGTGTTTAACAGTGATGATGTGTGTGTGTGTGTGTGTGTTTAACAGTGATGATGTGTGTGTGTGTGTGTTTGTGTGTGTGTGTGTCCTCAGAGCAAGAACTCGTGAGTTGGAAGAACTGAGAGGCCTATGGCGTGGGTGTTGTCCTTGGCCACCTGCTGACAAGGCTGACAAGATAGGACCCTTTTGTCCATTGTTATTGGATAGGAACAGAACTTATAACCAGCTCCTGACCTAAATAGATCTTAGCACAACATTTTACTCAACATATCATATTCCATATTCACTATAACAAATATATTTACTACGACATTAGCAAGAACCGCCACATCCTCAGCCGGCTAATCCAGTGTGTGAAGTTTTGCGGAGTGTTTGAGTTAGCTTTGCGAGGCAAAGATGAAACTGAGGGCTCCACCAACCCTGGTAAGCCAACACTTTTGAGATCAGTCAATAAATGCTTCTGGTATTGACTTATATGCTGCCCCTGTCTTCATGTTGTTGCTGGACATATCTTTTTTTAAATGTGTGTAGGTCACCTAAATCATCAGAAAAATTGCCCCTCCTGAGAATTTTTTCAGGAGCCGCCACTGTGCAGAACCACTCCTTTATTGGGGGTGTCTTGCTAATTGCCTATAATTTCCACCTGTTGTCTAGTCCATTTGCACAACAGCATGTGAAATTTATTGTCAATCAGTGTTGCTTCCTAAGTGGACAGTTTGATTTCACAGAAGTGTGATTGACTTGGAGTTACATTGTGTTGTTTAAGTGTTCCCTTTATTTTTTTTGAGCAGTGTATTTTACATGTGATAAGACCACACAGAGGGTCAGAGATTATTACTAGATTATTATTAGATGTCTTGTGATAGATTACATAAAATCCTTGAAAGATACCAACACATTTTTGTAGTTTACTCGTAAACTTAGAAAGTTTCCAGTAATATACCTTCCCTTTGCAACCATACCCAGGACCAGTGGAAGCAAAATAGCCCCATAACATCAAAGATTCACCACCATATTCTACAGTAGGTATGGGTTTCTTTTCTGTTTATTCATTCTTATTTTGATGCAAAACCCACCTGGTGAGCGTGGCCAAAGAGCTCTATTTTCATGTCATCTGACCATAGCACCGGTTCCAATTCTCAATGCAGTTTAGCAAACTCCAGGCATTTACATTTGTTGAATGACATTAAAATAGAGTGGTGGGTTATGCGTCCAAAGAAAGTTTGATGTTATGGTGCTATTATGCTTCCACTGGTCCTGGGGCCCTCGTTAGGGTCAACGGCATCATGAACTTTATGCAGTACCAGGTAATTTTTGCCAAAAACCTGGTTGCCTATACAGTGCATTCGTAAAGTATTCAGACAGCTTGACTTTTTCCACATTTTGTTACGTTGCAGCCTTATTCTAAAATGGATTAAATCGTTTCCCCCCCCTCGTAATCTACACACATTACCCCATAATGAGAAAGCAACATTTATAGATTTTTTTGCAAATGTATAAAAAATACAAAACTGACATTTACATAAGTATTCAGACCCTTTACCCAGTACTTTGTTGAAGCACCTTTGGCAGTGATTACAGTTTCGATTCTTCTTGGGTATGACGCTACAAGCTTGGCACACCTGTATTTGGGGAGTTTCTCCCATCAGTCTCTGCAGATCCTCTCAAGCTCTGTCAGGTTGGATGGGGAGCGTCGCTGCACAGCTATTTTCAGGTCTCTCCAGAGATGTTCGATTGGGTTCAAGTCCGGGCTCTGGCTGGGCCACTCAGGGACATTCAGAGACTTGTCCCGAAGCCACTCCTGCGTTGTCTTGGCTGTGTGCTTAGGGTTGTTGTCCTGTTGGAAGGTGAACCTTCGCCCCAGTCTGAGTTCCTGAGTGCTCTGGAGCAGGTTTTCATCAAGGATCTCTCTGTACTTTGTTCTGTTCATCTTTCCCTCGATCAAGTTGTAGAAACATCTCAAGGATGATCAATGGAAACAGGGTGCACCTGAGCTCAATTTCGAGACTCATAGCAAAGGGTCTGAATACTTATGTAAATATGGTATTTCTGTTTTTTTATTTTAATACATGTGCTAAAAAATTTATTGTATCCATTTCAGAATAAGGCTGTAACGTAACAAAATGTGGAAAAAGTGAAGGGGTCTGAATACTTTCCGAATGCACTGTATGTAGAGATCTGTACAGACAATGTATTGAAGAGGGCAGTCCATCAGTGCAGCCGAAGAATATCAAGAATCTGGAAAGATTCTGTATGGTAGAATGGTCTAAGATTGCTCCCAATGTGTTCTCCAGTTTCATAAACTCTATACTTCAGTATTTTGGATTTGAGATAAAATGATCAATATGACACAATAGTACAGAATGCCACCTTTTATTTGAGGGTATTTTCATATATATCTGTTTTACCACTTAGACATAAAATCCCTTTATAAATCTAGTGCCCCAATAAAAATTTACAAATATACTTTATAGTGTATTAAAGTAGTCTAAATGTTAGTTTTGGTCCCATATCGCTTGCACCCAATGACTACATCAAGCTTGTGACTCTACAAACTCGTTGGGTGCATTTGCAGTTTGTTTTGGGTATATTTGTAATTTGTTTTAGGTGTATTTTGGGACATTAGTAACTAAATGGCGGAATGGTGTCTTGAGTAATTTTCTTTCTAAATGAACAGAGAAGATGTATCTGAACACTTTATTAAGAAAATGTATGATTAAGAAATTGTATGAATGGATCATGGATGATGATGAGTATGAAAGGCTATAACAGATGCTAACCTCTCACCATTACCAATAACAGGAAAGGTTAGCATTTTGGGGTGTATCATCTTTGTACCTCTAACTTTCTCACTCATCATTATTCATGATTGTTCAGAGTTTTCAGAAACATGAGTGTTCAGAAACATCTTCTAATCTCACTTACAAAAAAGTGACTCCAAAATTACACCTGACATCATTCACCATTCAGTTACTATTGGGCAAGAAATGACTAGGTACATCAAGTGATTTTGTGTCTAAATGGTCAAACAGATACGTATGAAAATACCCTCAAATGAAAGGTAACATTCTGAACTGTCGAGACATATTAATAATTTGATTTCAAATCCAAAATGCTGTAGTACAGGGCCCAACATTTTTTATGTAGCTTCACTGTTCAAATACATATGGTTAGGACTGTATTTTTCTTTTCCAGCTAGATGCTCACCTCAGCCAGTCTGGAGTGCTTGTGGCTGACCTCGTTGACTTGGTTCATGGGTGTCAGCTGCTGCATGTTGCTGCGGCTGTTGCTGGTCAGTGCCCGCGTTATCCGGGCAAACTTGTTCCATCCTACCAGAGATGAGCAGAAGACCACTGAGCAAAATCACCACAAAAACATTATTTTCTCTGGCCACCATTGTCTTAATCTTTCATTACCTCTTTTTGAGTCTGCTTCTATCATATATTTCCTTACATCAGAAAGGCCATTAGCAAACTTAAACTGTAGGTCTCCTCTTATGGACAAAAACTTCCCGGAAGACCATTTGTGGGCACAATCTGCAGTGACTCTGGTCTCAGAATATAGGGTCTCCCAGCTTCTATAAAGGACAGATATATAATGGCATACTGTACCACCATTTGGTGTATTGCATGGATAAAAGCGAGAAAGCCACATTTTCGCCACCTGAGGCAATCTAATTCAGATATGATGTGTGCACCAGAGGGGTGTACTACAACGCGAGTTAGAGGATATAGTGGTCTAATTTGGTCAACTCTGAGTTCAACTCAGGATAACCGTTGACACGAACGTAGCTCACCTTTTAGCCAGATACATTTCTATGGCAACTAGTCTTTAAGAACTAACCTGCTCCGGGGCAGGCTAACTAAGGGCTAACTCCACTTATCCTGAATGAAGTGTTTGAGCCGCGAGTTGAGGACCAATGAAATCAGATTAAAATCAAATGAAATGTTATTTGCCACATGCGCCGAATACAACAGGTGTAGACATTACAGTGAAATGCTTACTTACAAGCCCTTAACCAACATTGCATTTTTATTTATTTTTGTAAGTGTTAAGTAAAAAATATTAAAGCAAATAACTAAAGAGCAGCAGTAAAATAAAATAACAGTAGGGAGGTTATATACAGGGGGGTACCGGTGCAGAGTCAATGTGCGGGGGCACCGGCTAGTCGAGGTAATTGAGGTAATATGTACATGTGGGTAGAGTTAAAGTGACTATGCATAAATAATAAACAGAGTAGCAGCAGCGTAAAAGAGGGGGGTGGGAGTGGGGGGGCAGTGCAAATAGTCCGGGTAGCAATGATTAGCTTATGGCTTGGGGGTAGAAGCTGTTGAGAAGCCTTTTGGACCTAGACTTGGCGCTCCGGTACCGCTTGCCGTGCAGTAGCAGAGAGAACAGTCTATGACTAGGGTGGCTGGAGTCTTTGACAATTTTGAGGGCCTTCCTCTGACACCGCCTGGTATAGAGGTCCTGGATGGCAGGAAGCTTGGCCCCAGTGATGTACTGGGCCTTGCGGTTGGAGGCCGAGCAGTTGCCATACCAGGCGGTGATGCAACCAGTCAGGATGCTCTCGATGGTGCAGCTGTAGAACCTTTTGAGGATCTGAGGACCCATGCCAAATTTTTTCAGTCTCCTGAGGGGGAATAGGCTTTGTCGTGCCCTCTTCACAACTGTCTTGGTGTGTTTGGACAATGATAGTTCGTTGGTGATGTGCACACAAAGGAACTTTAAGCTCTCAACCTGTTCCACTACAGCCGTCGATGAGAATGGGGGCGTGCTCAGTCCTCTTTTTTTTCCTGTAGTCCACAATCATCTCCTTTGTCTTGATCACGTTGAGGGAGAGGTTGTTATCCTGGCACCACACGGCCAGGTCTCGGACCTCCTCCCTATAGGCTGTCTCATCGTTGTCGGTGATCAGGCCTACCACTGTTGTGTCGCCAGCAAACTTAATGATGGTGTTGGAGTCGTGCCTGGCCATGCAGTCATGGGTGAACAGGGAGTACAGCAGGGGACTGAGCACGCACCCCTGAGGGGCCCCCGTGTTGAGGATCAGCGTGGCAGATGTGTTGTTACCTATCCTTACCACCTGGGGGCGGCCCGTCAGGAAGTCCAGGATCCAGTTGCAGAGGGAGGTGTTTAGTCCCAGGATCCTTAGCTTAGTGGATCCTTAGCTTAGTGCCTCCCTTGTGTCACGTCTCCTCCCGTTGCTCCCCTCCGGCGCTCTGATTCGCCGGTCTACTGAGCCACTGGTTTGAGCGCACCATCTCGGCAACACCGGAATGGAAACCCAAAGCACCCTCATCATCTCATCACCACCCCTATGTAGCCCATGACTGTTCAGTGTTGTGTTGTGTGTGATTGTTAGTGGCTTGTCGTGTACTCGCTCTTTGTGGTTCTCTTGCTCAGTGTTAAGTAAACCTTTACATTGTTGATTCCTGCATCTGCGTCCTGCCTCTTCATATCCTCAGTACTCGTCACACCTTGCAATGATTGCATCATCATCCAATTCATTTGAGGAAGACGACTGAATAAATATTCTATTAATCAATAGTTTTTTTTTGTGTTAAAAAATTGAAATATTAAAATACATACATACATTAAACATTTAGTAATGTCAGGATGCATTTGAAACTTCATGCACAGGAAAACTTTTGTATGACTTAATAAAGTTATTTTATCAATAGGAGTGGGAAAAAAGGTGCTTGTGCATCAATAGCACATGCACCAAAGCACACCAAAGATGGCATTAACAATATGTAATAAAATAAAGCAGGCACCTCTAATAGCCTATTTCACACCATAGCCTGCTGAATTTGCAAGATCATTTTTCTTTTAATGTTGATTTGGCAAATATGGAAATGTGGCACTCAGTCGCAAATGGATTGGTGTTTCAGCACTGTCTAAATGGCGAGTTCAGCATTCGACTTGCTGGGGTTATCCACGTGCGACATGCGAGCACAGTTACAAGCCTGGCTGGAGTTAATAATAATAATAATAATAATAATAATATAATAATATGCCATTTAGCAGACGCTTTTATCCAAAGCGACTTACAGTCATGTGTGCATATATTTTTACGTATGGGTGGTCCCGGGGATCGAACCCACTACCCTGGCGTTACAAGCGCCATGCTCTACCAATTGAGCTAAAGAGGACCAATATCCACCTTCGTAACATGGATGAAGCCTGAGCTGGAATGTGAAGCTAACTGAAGTTGGCTAGCTTTATAAAATCCTGAGTAGATTTAGCTTGCATCGTAGTGTACCACTCTGCTCTCCATCTATAACCTATGTTCCTGTCAACAAGCTACAAACATAACCAACGCTCTTTTCTTCTGGAGCTTTTAGGAAGATTGTAATGCCCTGAGGGACCTAATAAGAGTACAACAACTCCTTTTGACTTCAAACTGAATGGCAGCATTATGGTGTGAGACTTGAGAACCCAGCTGAGCGTCTCGTTTGATGCAAGCCCTATCATACATTATTTAACAGCCAAAGGTTTTCTTTTTAACCACTCTCCCACAGCTCTGGGAGGCTGATGGCTTTGGCCATTGGAGTTGTGGAAAAGAGAGACGCACAGAATGCATAGTTACAAGTCCAGATTTCTCTCAAATGATTGTTGACTGCTTCTACGCACGCCAATGGTAGGTCTAGCAGATAAAATCTGGTTTTCTTGGATAAATAAAAAATATAATGTTAAAGTTCCATTTAAGTCATTTTGGTGAATGTAAACCGATAACAACAAGAACATATGACATCACTAAGCCAAGTCAGTCCCTTGTGGACTTTTTTTCTCTGCCTATCACCCCGACAATGCAGAGAAAAGCAAGCAGAGAAATACTGAAGCACAGACACATTAAATCATTCAAGGGTTAAGGGGGTGAACTCAACCATGTTCAATGATTGGTGGGGCGGATTAAAATAGTTTGCTGGCCTGTCTCAGCCCTTTCAGTTCAGCACGCAAATAAAGTGTGAGCCATATGGGAGGGCAAAAAAAGTAACTTATTCAGGCCAACCTCTCTAATGCTCACTGTTTGTTCTGTATACTATGTGCGTCACATAGCAGTGTGCTTGCAATGAATTAAAGACCCACTACTTGGTTAGCTATAAAGCTGAGGGGTGGCAGTGTTTCCCTTTTATGCATTTATAATGTAGATGTATGTCCCAGGAAGTCCCCATCCACAGGCTGTTTAGAAATGCAGTAAATGTTGGGTTATGATGGGGTTAGACAGTTGAACTGAGCTCATGAGACATTCTTCAAGAGACAATGTTTATATCATTAATTTAAATGATAAAAACTGCTGTCAAATATCACAGTGGGCCTTTAAACAAATGCAAGTCCAGTTACTTAACCTCAAAGTCATCCTGACAGTTGGCGTATGCTAATTCTCAACATAATTAACAGAATGAGGTCCAGTTGGCTGTTAAATGAATGCGCATTCCTTTTGTGATGGACATAAGCAGTTGCATTTGTCACTCCATCAAATATGAAGTGAGTTCTCCTTGCCATCTGCTTGCCATTACATACTTAGTCACACTGCTGCACATGATCCCCAGGGATGTGTCGGTGTGGACCCAGGGGGAGACGCACACATCCATCTATTCAGACAAACAACATCTGGGCCAATGAGTACAATGTGTGGCCATGTCACATGAAGCTACAGTATGCCCTGTAAACCAAAGTTGGTTATGTGAATGTTTTCAGAACATTTCATTAGATTGTCAGCAAAGGTGTAAGAACATTCCCCAAAAGTATCAGTATAAACAGAAAATCTGTCCAGTTATACGCATCATCACACAATGTTAGTTTTAGGGTGCACAGAACATTCCCTTGATGTTGCAAGAATGTTCACAAAAAGCTAATTTTTGTTCTTCAAAAGTTCCCAAAACATTCAGACAGACTATCGCATATCCTTTGACCGTGATGAAGTCAAATATGTTTCCTTTTGCTTGGGCCAAGAGTGTAAAGGTTTGCCCCAACAAGAGGCTGTCTACCTGGCCCAGAAGAAAGATAAAAGTGTGTTTAAGATGAGGAACTGAAGATGTCTACAATGTTGGAGATGGTCTAAACCTCAAACCACAAGGCAAATTAGAAATGCATCTTTGTCTTTTTAATCACCAGTTGGTTTCTCTCTCAAACGAAACACCTTATATATTTTGATCACAGCTCTCTGTTGATAGACAAACTCCACAGTTTAATGTTGCTGCTAGCAAGAGAGACCAACAAGAGAGAGGAAGGTGGGTGAAGGAAGAGATCTGACACTACATATAAATCACCAGAGGAGAGCCCTGTCACTCAGTCTTCCATTCTCTAGAAATAACCATGTCCAGATATAAGCTGACAGCTTATCTGTCTTGCAACACTCCTCTGCTGCTGAAGTTTGTGGCCTCAAGTGCATAACATGTGATCTCCAAGAAGCCCTCTGCTATCAACCTTATTAGTTGATTAGTTAAAAACATCTGTGGGTTGTAAGATGCCAGGACATCCCTTCTCTTTTCAAAATAAGGGCAACGTGCAAAGCCTTATAGAATAACTAACGACACCTCTCACCCACGCCAAGACCAATGCAAACTCCTTCAGACCCGATGCAGATTCAAAGCCCCACTTTACAGAACCGCCAGAACACAAAAAATATAAAACATCCAAGCAACCATCAGCCTACTGAACAAGGGACAACAGCATGTTCTATTAGTTGACAGGTAACAAACTCTTAAAGGATGTGAGAGTCATATACACATCCCAAATCCTCAAACAGGTCCCTGGCCAATAATAGATTATTTGAATACAGAAAGAAAGCCCACACACAGTATGCCCCAGCTGCTTGGATTTCATCTACAACACACTAGACAACTTTACGGCTGCAATAGCCTTCATTAGGTCACATGGGAACAGAATATACTTTGTTCAGGCTTTTTACTTAATTGATATCAGGTCTCTCACCCTTGGTGGATTCGTCCTCAATAGGCTGCTTGAAGACAGTTATGTCTTTGAAGGTACACAGGAACAGAACCACCTTGTCGTTCTCATTCCTGATGGGAGCCACCTGCATGTAGAGCCATATGGGTGTCCCTGCAGAGTAAAAGAGGAGAAGGGAACCAAGGAAGGAGTGTAAAAGGCTACATAATAGGAAAAGATCTGGTATCATTAGGTAATCTCTGGTACTTATTTATATTTAAACACAAATGGCAACTACAGATGTAGGCTCTTAATTTGAGCCAGTTTGCTACAGCAGGAATATAATCATGCAGCAACAGGAAATGTGAGTTATTATGTGGATTATAATTCATGGACATTTGTGTAGTGGTTCATACATTTTTCATTAGGGAAAATCAAGTCTGAAATTTCTAAGTGGAAATTACAAACTTCAGAAGCCTTTTTAAACCTAAAATACACTACAAGTTTAAAATGTCCTGCATTGCACGAAAGTTCTCCTGCAACAGGGTGATCAAATTAAGATCTTACATCTGTACCTGCTATTAAATTGAGTTAATGGGGCTTATTTCAATAAATACCAATGAATACCAAAGAAACAAACAAGTGTTTTGTTCATATATTGTGCAATTACAATTTTACAGAGTAAATATCTGATTATTTCTGTGCCATAGAATAGATTGCTACCAATTTGTATTCCTTTACTTCTACATATATACCATTGATACTTAGGAATATTGCAGGTGGAATTGTTGCATAAAGCACCTTTAAGTGTATAATCATGTAATGTCAGTGAGAATAGAATACTGTAGAATAACTTCATTTTCCCCAGAGGGAACTTTAGTAATAAAACGTTTCTAAAAACCGTAGCCACTTTAACCCCATCCTCACAGCGGAAAACCCCTAACCTAAATTGACAATGATAGCTAGTGACATCTTTATACTCACTGTTCTTCTTATAGAGCAGCACTTCAAAGCAATGGGATTCATAGTTATCAAAGGTCTGCCTGACTTCATTTATTGTGTTCTTGTCTGTCAGGTCCCCATACATGAAACTGCAGGAGCCAAAGAAGGAGAGGGTAAAAAAAATGCATGGTAGGTAGGGTTAGTTTGATAGAGGAAAAAAAAATTGAAAGACAGATGGGGAAAAACAAAGAGAGAGGGTTAGTAGTGCAAACCTGTGTGGCATGAACATCCACACAACAGTCACCATTTTATCACTCATTGAACTGTAATTTTGCTCATGGGATCGTGATGACATTGACTGTCAAATCCTATAGATACAGTGTTTGTGTTGAACAAAAGAGAGGCCTGAGTAAGCAAGAGGGAGCTGATAACATGATAACCTCCCAAACCCAACCCTAGGTGAACCGTGGATGAACATGCAACATTGACGCAACGTCAGAGTAATTACCCTTTTAAAATAATTACTTAAAAGCAGTGTTTTGAGTATTTGAGCAGCATTTCCTAAATGTTGGCAGGTTTTTCACTCCATATCATGATTAAATATTCCATATTATGATTTCAACATTAAGTTCAAATTCTAAACATCCTGTGGTAAGCCTAAATCAGAATATTTTCTCCATGTAAACTATTGCCATTGTGCCCCTGATCAAACCCTAACCTGCTCTGCGGATGACACTTTGCTGCTCCCTGCCTGCGGTGGGTGTGTCCAGTTATACACATCATCACACAAAATGTGTTTTAGAACACAGAACATTCTTCAAAAGTTCCCAAAACATTCAGACAGACTATCGCATATTCTTTGACCGTGGTGAAGCAAAATATGTTTTCCTTTTGCTTGGGCCATGAGGTTAAAGGTTTGCCCCAACAAGAGGTTGTCTACCTGGCCCAGAATAAATATTTAAGTGTGTTTAAGTTGAGGAGCTGAAGATGTCGGAGATGGTCTTAACCTCAAACCACAAGGCAACACCTCGATTAGGCGGATTTAAATCCTTATTTTGTTTAATGATTTTGAATGTTAGTGTATTTTTATCTATATAGCCTACACTTTCTCGTTCTGAACTTACAGTGCCTTCAGAAAGTATTCGCACCTCGACTTTTTCCACATTATATTGTTACAAATTGGGATTAAAGTGGATTTAATTGTCTATTTTTTCAGCGATATACACAAAATACTCTGTAATGTCAAAGTGGAAGACAAATGTTTTTTTAAGATTAATGAAAATAAAACACTAATATATCTAGATTAGATAAGTATTCAACCCCCTGAGTCAATACATGTTAGAATCCCCTTTGGCAGCGAGTACATCTGTGAGTCCTTTTGGGTAAGTCTCTAAGAGTTTTGCACACCTTATACAATATTTTTCCATTATTCTTTTTTAAACTCTTCAAGCTCTGTCAAGTTGGTTGTTGATCATTGCTAGACAGACATTTTCAAGTCTTGCCATAGAGTTTCAGCAGGCCACTGTCATCTTGGTAAGCAACTCCAGTGTATATTTGGCCTTGTGTTTTAGGTTATTTTCCTGCTGAAAGGTGTCTGTTGGAAAGCAGACTTAACCAGGTTTTCCTCTAGGATGTTGCCTGTGCTCAGCTCTATTCCATTTCTTTTTATCCCCCAAAAAAACTAGCTAGTCATTGCCGATGACAAGCATACCCATAACATGATGCAGCCACCACCATGCTTGAAAATATGGAGAGTGGTACTCAGTGATGTGTTGTGTTGGATTTGCCCCAAACATAATGCTTTGTATTCAGGACAAAAAGTTCATTTCTTTGCCATATTTTTTTGCAGTATTACTTTAGTGCCATATTGCAAACAGGATGCATGTTTTGGAATATTTGTATTCTGTACAGACTCATTTATTTTCACTCTGTCATTTAGGTTAGGGTTTAACAATGCTGTTGATCCATTGGAAAACCTCCCATGTTGTCACGATCGTCGTAGTAATGAGTAGACCAAGGCGCAGCGTGAGAAACAAACATGACTTTAATTAGTTAAAGTTTCTAAACAAAACAAAACAAAACACGACTCGTGAAGTCCACGGTGACAATGACCGAACACGGAACAAAAACCCACAAACCCAAAGTGAAACACAGACAGTTAAATATGGCTCCCAATCAGAGACAACCAGCAAACAGCTGACACTCGTTGCCTCTGATTGGGAGTCACTCAGTCAAACATAGAAAATGACGAACTAGAACACCCAACCTAGAAACAGAACACATAGAATGAACACACCCTGGCTCAACATAATGAGTCCCAGAAGCCAGGGTGTGACAGTACCCCCCCCTAAAGGCGCGGACTGCGACCGCGCCTCAACTAAACAAAACAGGGGAGGGCTGGGCGGGCATACCTCCTCGGCGGCGGTTCTGGCTCCGGCCTTGACCACCACCCTCCAATACACCCCCCATAGTGCCCCTGGTCCAGTCTGTCGACTCGCACCCCTGGCTTGGTGCGTGGAGGAGGAACGGGCCTTACCAGGCTGACTTCTCGCACCCCTGGCTTAGTGCGAGTGGCAGGAACAGGCCGGACCGGGCTGGCGACGCGCACCGTAGGTTTAGTGCGTGGAGCAGGGACAGGCCGGGCTGGGCTGTCGACACACACCGTAGGCTTGGTGCGTGGAGCAGGGACAGGCCGAACCGGGCTGTGGAGACGGATAGGAGGCCTGGAGTGAATAGCGGCCACCACCCGTCCTGGCTGAATGCCTACCCTCACACACTCTGTGTGAGGCATCCGCACAGGACGTACAGGGCGGTGTACCCCTGGCCTGGTGGCCTTCTGGATCCGCCCCCTTTTCTCCTCCGTCAGCCCCGTCGTCCATGCCGTGTGCCCCCCTAAACATTTTCTGGGGGTTGCCTCACGACCGTCCGACGACGACCCTGATCACGCCGTAGCTCCTCTCTACGGCGCGCCTCCACCGTCTCACTCCATGGCCGGCGATTCATCCCGGCCAGGATTTCCTCCCAGGTCCAGGACCCCTGCCCGTCCAAGATCTGCTCCCACGTCCAGGCTGCCTGCTCCTGGACACGCTGCTTGGTCTTGGTATGGTGGGTTTTTCTGTCACGATCGTCGTAGTAATGAGTAGACCAAGGCGCAGCGTGAGAAACAAACATGACTTTAATTAGTTAAAGTTTCTAAACAAAACAAAACAAAACACGACTCGTGAAGTCCACGTGACAATGACCGAACACGGAACAAAAACCCACAAACCCAAAGTGAAACACAGACAGTTAAATATGGCTCCCAATCAGAGACAACCAGCAAACAGCTGACACTCGTTGCCTCTGATTGGGAGTCACTCAGTCAAACATAGAAAATGACGAACTAGAACACCCAACCTAGAAACAGAACACATAGAATGAACACACCCTGGCTCAACATAATGAGTCCCAGAAGCCAGGGTGTGACACATGTCTTTGTGGTTGAATCTGTGCTTGAAATTCACTACTCGACTGAGGGACCTTACAGATAATTGTTCAGTGGGGAAAAAAAGTATTTAGTCAGCCACCAATTGTGCAAGTTTTCCCACTTAAAAAGATGAGAGAGGCCTGTAATTTTCATCATAGGTACACGTCAACTATGACAGACAAAATGAGAGAAAAAGAATCCAGAAAATCACATTGTAGGATTTTTAATGAATTTATTTGCAAATTATGGTGGAAAATAAGTATTTGGTCAATAACAAAAGTTTCTCAATACTTTGTTATATACCCTTTGTTGGCAATGACACAGGTCAAACGTTTTCTGTAAGTCTTCACAAGGTTTTCACACACTGTTGCTGGTATTTTGGCCCATTCCTCCATGCAGATCTCCTCTAGAGCAGTGATGTTTTGGGGCTGTCGCTGGGCAACACAGACTTTCAACTCCCTCCAAAGATTTTCTATGGGGTTGAGATCTGGAGACTGGCTAGGCCACTCCAGGACCTTGAAATGCTTCTTATGAAGCCACTCCTTTGTTGCCCGGGCGGTGTGTTTGGGATCATTGTCATGCTGAAAGACCCAGCCACGTTTCATCTTCAATGCCCTTGCTGATGGAAGGAGGTTTTCACTCAAAATCTCACGATACATGGCCCCATTCATTCTTTCCTTTACACGGATCAGTCGTCCTGGTCACTTTGCAGAAAAACAGCCCCAAAGCATGATGTTTCCACCCCCATGCTTCACAGTAGGTATGGTGTTCTTTGGATGCAACTCAGCATTCTTTGTCCTCCAAACACAACGAGTTGAGTTTTTACCAAAAGGTTCTATTTTGGTTTAATCTGACCATATGACATTCTCCCAATCCTCTTCTGGATCATCCAAATGCACTCTAGCAAACTTCAGACGGGCCTGGACATGTACTGGCTTAAGCAGGGGGACACGTCTGGCACTGCAGGAGTCCCTGGCGGCGTAGTGTGTTACTGATGGTAGGCTTTGTTACTTTGGTCCCAGCTCTCTGCAGGTCATTCACTAGGTCCCACCGTGTGGTTCTGGGATTTTTGCTCACCGTTCTTGTGATCATTTTGACCCCACAGGGTGAGATCTTGCGTGGAGCCCCAGATCGAGTGAGATTATCAGTGGTCTTGTATGTCTTCCATTTCCTAATAATTGCTCCCACAGTTGATTTCTTCAAACCAAGCTGCTTACCTATTGCAGATTCAGTCTTCCCAGCCTGGTGCATGTCTACAATTTTGTTTCTGGTGTCCTTTGACAGCTCTTTGGTCTTGGCCATAGTGGAGTTTGGAGTGTGACTGTTTGAGGTTGTGGACAGGTGTCTTTTATACTGATAACAAGTTCAAACAGGTGCCATTAATACAGGTAACGAGTGGAGGACAGAGGAGCCTCTTAAAGAAAAAGTTACAGGTCTGTGAGAGCCAGAAATCTTGCTCATTTGCAAATAAATTCATTAAAAATCCTACATTGTGATTTTCTGGATTTCTTTTCCTCAATTTGTCTGTCATAGTTGACGTGTACCTATGATGAAAATTACAGGCCTCTCTCATCTTTTTAAGTTGGAGAACTTGCACAATTGGTGGCTGACTAAATACTTTTTTCCCCCACTGTATGTGTGGGATACAGAGATGGGTAATCATTTAAAAATCATGTTAACCACTATTATTGCACACAGAGTGAGTCCATGCAACTAATTATGTGACTTGTTAAGCACATTTTTACTGAGCATATTTAGGCTTGCCATAACAAAAGTGTTGAATACTTATTGACTCAAGACATTTCAGCTTTTAATTTTTTATTAATTTCTAAAAATGTCTAAAAACTAAATTCCACTTTGACATTGTGGGGTATTGTGTGTAGATCAGTGGCACACAATGTCAATGTAATCTATTTTAAATTCAGGCTGAAGGCACTGTATAACATGGGTGGGATATAAGGATGGGTGTGGTTTCGTGACAATGACCACAAAAGCCGCTCACCAATTTGACAGCTCCAATGTGTTATACCTCCAACATCGTCCAAAGAAAAAAAACAATAATATGCTATGCGATTGTCAGTTACCGCAGGTTAACGCTGATCTGATCTAGGCCCAAGTCTACAAATTAAAGCCACTTCCGTCAATCCCACCCATCCTCTCCAACTTTTATCTCCTATCATTCTGGTCACTCTGATCTTATCAGGTGAAAAATAAAGTATTTTTTACAGAAGATATCCCCATAGCAACAGCTTTTGGATCTTTGTCTGCCTATTTCTTAGGAAGGCCAGTGTGCAGCAAGTGTGGGTTATTTTCAGAAGCCCCATTACTGTCAGTGTCTGCAAGTTCGGTGTGCACAGCTTCAGTCAAGAAACGTAAGCACTCTTGCTATGTGTCAAAGTATCTATTCTGTTCTGTGAGCATGCATAGCCATCAAGACATGGCAAAAATGAGGGGGGAGGGGTGTGACAATTTAGGGCTCCATCTCCTGCATGACAGCAAATCCCACTCCTTTGGGTATTACAAGTGTGCAGGACACCCTAATTAAAATACTTTAAATCGAGAATGTATCACGTCAAAGATATCTCACCATTTCCTCTCCAACAGTTTATAATCCATTACAGTTACTATTTATACAGTATGAATAACACCTCCCCTCCCACCTCAGCACAAGCAAGCTGATGTGACTGTTAAATTGCCATATACAAGGGCAAGCCAGCTGCTTCGGCCATGTAATTGAGCCTTCTTAATCAGAGTAATTAATTAAAATGAAATCCTGTATACTGGGCCCCCAGGACTGGAGCAGAGAAACCTTAGATTATACTATACAAATATACTGAACATTCCACCAAGTACAGACCGAGATTTAAATTTTTAAATTTTAGTCATTTAGCAGACGCTCTTATCCAGAGCGACTTATAGTTAGTGAGTGCATACATTTTCATACTGAGATGCAATTATCATTACTGTTTCATGAGTTCTCTGAGAGGGAAACACAAAGTGTTACAACAGCAGCAGCTTATAACTGCACAATTTGCACACGCATTATCAAGTATTATCCACATAGGAAGTTGTTCAACATTGTCAGTTATTTTTTTGCATACATACACTGAGTGTACAAAACATTAGAAACACCTGTTCTTTCCATGACAGACTGACCAGGCGAATCCAGGTGAAAGCTATGATCCCTTATTGATGTCACTTGTTAAATACACTTCAAATCAGTGTAGATGAAGGGGAGGAGACAGGTTAAAGAAGGATTTTTAAGCCTTGAGACAATTGAGACATGGATCGTGTATGTGTACCATTCAGAGGGTGAATGGGCAAGATAAAAATATTGAAGTGCCTTTGAACGGGGTATGGTAGTAGGTGCCAGGCGCACCGGTTTGAGTGTGTCAAGAACTGCAACGCTGCTGAGTTTTTCACACTCATCAGTTTCCCGTGTGTATCAATAATGGTCCACCACCCAAAGGACATCCAACAGTCTTGACACAACTGTGGGAAGCATTGGAGTCAAAATGGGCCAGCATCCCTGTGGAACGCTTTTGACACCTTGTAGAGTCCATGGCCCAACGAATTTAGACTGTTCTGAGGGCAAAATGGGGGAGAGGGGAGGGGGGTGAAACTCAATATTAGCAAGGTGTTCCTAATGTTTTGTACACTCAGTGTATTTGTTTACAGATTTGTAAACATAAAAAATGAAATGAAAAGATAAGAAAAGCATGTGTGGAAGGGGTCAGGAATAAGAACTACATTCACAAATCATATATAACCATATATCATGCTGTATAAATATTCATAATGTGACATAACCATACATTTATTTGTTCACATGTATTAATCTTTTATAGAGCATGAAATACAGTTATAGATTATTTGTGATTTATGCAGTGCTTATGAAGCCTATATGAATGCTTTATGAAGCCAATCAATCAATCAATCAAAGTATAAAACCTGACAGCAGAGGGGTTATAATTAAACAGATTTTTTTATTAAACTGTTTTTATATGTGACCACAGAGCAATTGGATATTCTACATATACCTTGTGTGTGTGTACCAAAACTGGACTGTGTAATGACCTCCTTTAGTCCTTCTCCCACTGTCAACTCACGTTACATGCATGTGCAAACAAATAATTTTTACCATCCGTGGATATGTTAAGCTTCTGTGAGCAGTGGAAATAATGGGTGACAGGACAGGGACAGAGGCCCAGTTCTTACCTGCATGTACTGCTCCTCTGCATGACTTCTGCCCTGTGGTACCCCGACAGCTTACAAAACCCGTCATTACTGTATACTACTGGCCATTCCACTATCTGGGCGTTCCCCAACAGGAAACTTGTTTCTGAAACACAGCCATGGAAAAAAGCAGAAAATCCAAATAATTATAGAAAGTGAGTTCAGTCCCTAATCTCAAAATGTAAACAATTGTAAATAAAGAAAAATCCCATTGTTCCTTCACCACTTTTATCGATAAATATGGAAATGGTAAATGGGTTGTTTGGGGGTATTTTGGGGTTGTTTTTAGTAGTTTTTAGTAATTAATAGGACCCTGTAAATAAGCTTGTTTTGTTTACACCCTGAACATTGTCTAATTAATCACAGAGCTAAACATAATTTGTTTTCTATGGTGCAGGAGCAATTTGATAATGCCTGTGCAGATGTTCCCCATATACAGGTGTGATCATTTGATCTCATCTCGTTGTCCTGCAAGGCGAGTTTTGAAATAGTTCATGTTCATTTGGACTACAGTGAGCAATAGCTTCCCATTATTGGTTCTGGTCCTTTAAATGGTATACAACTGTGCGAGAGAAGAGAGGTTCCTTGCCCTAGATTGCAAACTGCCATCTGCCTGAAAAACCATCCTACTTAGATCACAGAAAAAATACAGATAGGCTTGTTAGTACTTAGTGTCTACAAGACATACAGTGGCTTGCGAAAGTATTCACCCCCCTTGGCATTTTTCCTATTTCGTTGCCTTAGAACCTGGAATTAAAATAGATTTTTGGGGGGTTTGTATCATTTCATTTACACAACATGCCTAACACTTTAAAGATGCAAAATATGTTTTGTTGTTGAAACAAACAAGAAATAAGACAAAAAAAACAGAAAACCTGAGTGTGCATAACTCAATACTTTGTAGAGCCACCTTTTGCAGCAATTACAGCTGCAAGTCTCTTGGGGTATGTCTCTATAAGCTTGGCACATCTAGCCACTGGTATTTTTGCCCATTCTTCAAGGCAAAACTGCTCCAGCTCCTTCAAGTTGGATGGGTTCCGCTGGTGTATAGCAATCTTTAAGTCATACCACAGATTCTCAATTGGATTGAGGTCTGGGCTTTGAATAGGCCATTCCAAGACATTTAAATGTTTCCCCTTAAACCACTTGAGTGTTGCTTTAGCAGTATGCTTAGGGTCATTGTCCTGCTGGAAGGTGAACCTCTGTCCCAGTCTCAAATCTCTGGAAGACTGAAACAGGTTTCCCTCAAGAATTTCCCTGTATTTAGCGCCATCCATCATTCCTTCAATTGTGACCAGTTTCCCAGTCCCTGACGATGAAAAACATTCCCACAGCATGATGCTGCCACCACCATGCTTCACTGTGGGGATGGTGTTCTCGGGGTGATGAGAGGTGTTGGGTTTGTGCCAGACATAGCCTTTTCCTTGATGGCCAAAAAGCTCAATTTGAGTCTCATCTGACCAGAGTACCTTCTTCCATATGTTTGGGGAGTCTCCCACATGCCTTTTGGCGAACACCAAGCGTGTTTGCTTATTTTCTGGCCACTCTTCCGTAAGCCCAGCTCTGTGGAGTGTACGGCTTAAAGTGGTCCTATGGACAGATACTCCAATCTCCGCTGTGGAGCTTTGCAGCTCCTTCAGGGTTATCTTTGGTTTCTTTGTTGCCTCTCTGATTAATGCCCTCCTTGCCTGGTCCGTGAGTTTTGGTGGGCGGCCATCTCTTGGCAGGTTTGTTGTGGTGCCATATTCTTTCCATTTAATAATGTATTTAATGGTGCTCCGTGGGATGTTCAAAGTTTCTGATCTTTTTTTATAACCCAACCCTGATCTGTACTTCTCCACAACTTTGTCCATGACCTGTTTGGAGTGCTCCTTGGTCTTCATTGTGCCGCTTGCTTGGTGGTGCCCCTTGCTTAGTGGTGTTGCAGACTCTGGGACCTTTCAGAACAGGTGTATATATACTGAGATCATGTGACAAATCATGTGACACTTAAATAAAGTCCACCTGTGTGCAATCTAACTAATTATGTGACTTCTGAAGGTAATCGGTTGCACCAGATCTTATTTAGGGGCTTCATAGCAAAGGGGGTGAATACATATGCACGCACCACTCTTCCGTTATTTATTTTTTAGAATTTTTTGAAAGAAGTTATTTTTTAAATTTCACTTCACCAATTTTGACTATTTTGTGTATGTCCATTACATGAAATCCAAATAAAAATCAAGTTAAATTACAGGTTGTAATGCAATAAAATAGGGAAAACGCCAAGGGGGATGAATACTTTTGCAAGCCACTGTATAAGGAGCTGTAACATACTGTATATAGGGCACCGTACTATGGTGCCATACTATTCATGTTCTCTATTTTATCTGCCATCCCATTGCTCTTAAAATTAGCTATGAGTTGCTACAAAGAGATGTGTAACTACCTCTGTCGTCTCCCCATCCACCCGGGCTTACTGTCTTATGAACCCTAAAAGTGCCAACATATTTATATACTTGAAAGCTCCGAATTGATAATTTTTTATTTATTTAACCTTTATTTAACCAGGTAAGCCAGTTGAGAACAAGTTCTCATTTACAACTGCGACCTGGCCAAGATAAAGCAAAGCAGTGCGATAAAAACAACAACACAGAGTTACATATGGAATAAACAAAAACGTACAGTCAATAACACAATAGAAAATAGAAAATCTATTTACAGTGTGTGCAAATGTAATAAGTTATGGAGGTAAGGCAATAAATAGGCCATAGTGCAAAATAATTACAATTTAGTATTAACACTGGAGTGATAGATGTGTAGAAGATGATGTGCAAATAGAGATACTGGGGTGCAAATGAGCAAAATAAATAACAATGTAAATAACAATATGGGGATGAGGTAGTTGGGTGGGCTAATTACAGATGGGCTGTGTACAGGTACAGTGATCGGTAAGTTGCTCTGACAACTGATGCTTAAAGTTAAGGAGGGAGATAAGTGTCTCCAGTTTCAGAGATTTTTGTAGTTCGTTCCAGTCATTTGCAGCAGAGAACTGGAAGGAATGGCGGCCAAAGGAGGTGTTGGCTTTGGGGATGACCAGTGAGATATACCTGCTGGAGCGCATACTACGGGTGGGTGTTGCTATGGTGACCAATGAGCTAAGATAATGCGGGGATTTGCCTAGAAGTGATTTATAGATGACCTGGAGCCAGTGGGTTTGGCGACAAATATGTAGTGAGGGCCAGCCAACGAGAGCGTACAGGTCACAATGGTGGGTAGTATATGGGGCTTTGGTGACAAAGCGGATGGCACTGTGATAGACTACATCCAATTTGCTGAGTTGAGTGTTGGAAGCTATTTTGTAAATGACATCGCCGAAGTCAAGGATCGGTAGGATAGTCAGTTTTACGAGGGCATGTTTAGCAGCATGAGTGAAGGAGGCTTTGTTGCGATGTCATTGTTGTATGGCATTGAAGCTCGATTGGAGGTTTGTTAACAGAGTGTCCAATGAAGGGCCAGATGTATACAAAATGGTGTCATCTGCGTAGAGGTGGATCTGAGAGTCACCAGCAGCAAGAGCGACATCATTGATATACATTTACATTTTAGCGACTTATAGTTAGTGAGTGCATACATTATTTTATTTTTCATACTGCCCCCCCCCGTGGTAATCGAACCCACAACCCTGCCATTGCAAACGCCATGCTCTACCAACTGAGCTACATCCCTGCCAGCCATTCCCTCCCCTACCCTGGACGACGCTAGGCCAATTGTGCGCCGCCCCATGGGTCTCCCGGTCGCGGCCGGCTACAACAGAGACTGGATTCGAACCAGGATCTCTAGTGGCACAGCTAGCACTGCGATGCAGTGCCTTAGACCCCTGCGCCACTCGGGAGGACGATATACACAGAGAATAGAGTCGGCCCGAGAATTGAACCCTGTGGCACCCCCATAGAGACTGCCAGAGGTCCAGACAACAGGCCCTCCGATTTGACACATTGAACTCTATCTGAAAAGTAGTTGGTGAACCAGGCGAGGCAGTCAGTTGAGAAACCAAGGCTATTTAGTCTGCCAATAAGTATGCAGTGATTGACAGAGTCAAAAGCCTTGGCCAGGTCGATGAAGACGGCTGCAAAGTATTGTCTTTTATCAATCGCGGTTATTATATCGTTTAGGACCTTGAGCGTGGCTGAGGTGCACCCATGACCAGCTTGGAAACCAGATTGCATAGCAGAGAAGGTACGGTGGGATTTGAAGTGGTCGGTGATCTGTTTGTTAACTTGGCTTTCAAATAGTTTCGAAAGGCAGGGTAGGATGGATATAGGTCTGTAACAGTTTGGATCTAGAATGTCACCCCCTTTGAAGAGGGGGATGACCGCGGCAGCTTTCCAATCTCTGGGGATCTCAGACGATACGAAAGAGAGGTTGAACAGGCTAGTAATAGGGGTTGCGACAATTTCGGCGGCTAATTTGAGAAATAAATGGTCCAGATTGTCTAGCCCAGCTGATTTGTAGGGGTTTTGCAGCTCTTTCAGGACATCAGTAATGATTGCAAAGAGACACTGTCTGTCAAGCAGTAGCACTTTTCATTTTATTAATCTCTTGTAACACAAGTAAATTGTTTAAATTCCCCGCCCCCAATGTTTTTTTATAATAAATATTTCTAATAAAATAATCAATAATATATTTTTTCATGTTCACACATTTGTAGTCAAATTTGATGTTTAAAAATATATGTTTTGCATGTTTTTAACAGGTATTGTGATACATTTCATCCATAGCAACTTGTCATAAACCTTTTTCTGTTATTCATTGAAAGTGTTGTGTTTCTGTGAAATGGCCATCTACACTGAACAAAAATATAAATGTAACATCTAAAGTGTTGGTCCCATGTTTCATGAGCTGAAATAAAAGATCCCAGAAATGTTCTATACGCACAAAAAGCGTGAGCATTTCTCCTTTGCCAAGATAATCAACCCACTTGACAGGTGTGGCATACAAAGAAGCTGATTAAACAGCATGATCATTACACAGGTGCACCTTGTGTAATGGCCACTTTAAAATGTGCACATTTGTCACACAACACAATGCCACAGTTGTCTCAAGTTTTGAGGGAGAGTGCAATTGGCATGCTGACTGCAGGAATGTCCACTAGAGCTGTTGCCAGAGAATTGAATGTTAATTTCTCTACCATAAGCTCACTCCAATGTTGTTTTAGAGAATTTGGCAGTATGTCCAACCGGCCTCACAACCGTAGACCATGTGTAACCACATCCGGCTTCTTCACCTGTGGGGTCATCTGAGGGGGGTGGGGGGATGCTGAGGAGTATTTGTGTCTGTAATAAAGCCCTTTTGTGGGAAAAAACTCATTCTGATTGACTGGGCCTGGCTCCCCAGTGGGTGGGCCTGGCTGTCAAGTGCACCCCTGCCCAGATCAAATCAAATCAAATCAAGCTTTATTTATACAGCACATTTCAGACATGGAATGCAACAAAATGTGCTTCACAGGAAAAAACAAATAAAAACAATGAAAATAAAAACTGAAATATTTACTACACAACAAACATAAGAGGATAAAGAACAATAACAATAAAAACTGAATGACTAACAAGCACCCTAAGGAAAAGCAAAGCTAAAAAGGTGTGTTTTAAGATCTCTTTATCTTGCAATGAATTATAAAACTCACAGGCAGCCAGTGCAGAGACCTTTAAACCGGTGTAATGTGTGCTCTCAGTCTGGTCTTGGTCAGTACCCATCCTGCAGCATTCTGTATGTTTTGCAGTTGACCAATGGCTTTCTTGGGTAGATCAGACAGGACAGCATTACAGTAGTCAAGCCTGCTTGTAATAAAAGCATGGATGAGTCTCTCTGTATCAGCCTGAGAGAGAAACGGCCGCACCTTGGCAATGTTCCTCAGGTGGTAAAAAGCTATTTTGGTCACATTCCTAATGTGTTATTCGAAATTGAGTTCAGAATCTAAAATAAACTTGGGTTTTTTACCTGGTGTTCTATCTTTATTGCCCGTGAATTAAAATATGCGGCCAGATTCTCTCTCTGTGCTTTGGCTCCAACAATAAGTGCCTCGGTCTTGTCTTGATTTAGCTGGAGGAAGTTGTGAGCCATCCAAGTATTTAAATCACTAATAGAGTCTAATAATTTATCCGTGGAGCCACGTGATATGTATTTTCTCTGAGTTATGTTCACCAAGGGTGACAAAAAACTCTAGACTGGTTAAATAAGTCCTAAACCAATTTAGAACTGGCCCGGAGAAGCCAACCCACCTCTCCAGTCTGTCCAGAAGGACATCATGATCAAAAGTGTTGAATGCAGCACTTAAATCCAAGAGTACAAGGACAGAGAGCTGTTTGGCATCTGTGTTGGCTCTAAGATTAATTACCACTTTAACTAAGGCTGTCTCTGTGCTGGGCCCAAAAAACAGATTGGAATTTTGACTGGTTTCCTTATATGAACTGTAACTCAGTAAGATCTTTGAAATTGTTGCATGTTGCGTTTATATTGTTGTTCAGTATATGAAGTTATATAATAATATATAATATAATATGCCATTTAGCAGACGCTTTTATCCAAAGCGACTTACAGTCTTATAGTAACATATATAGTTATCACATACCTTTATATCAAACATGACCCATTTACAATACTAGTAAAAAAGTGTGTGTGTGTTTTGTGTGTACTGTTTGTGTGTGTGTGTGTGTGTGTGTTAAAAATTATATATTGTCTTATTTTTCAGATGAAAAACATCTAGTGCTCATTGGCAAGATGGCTGGTTCCATTAACCTCTGCAAGGAAACGGACGAAAAGGAGAAAACAAAAAGAAAGGAAACATCAGAGGACATTTCCTTGACAGACAGAAAATCTGCAGAGAAACATTCAAGTTCCTACACGCGTTAGTTTTCTTTTGAGTAAAACAACTTGATGTTTTCTGTTATTATTGGGGCTGCAACAGTATTAAAAAGTTGAGGTATTTAATAAAGAATGAGTATTAGGCTGTATCATGAATAGAAATAAAAGAGCTGAGAATACATGTGCCTTTCAGCACATATTAAAGGCATGTTTTAAATCATTTATTTTATGGTTTCAGAATTTCTACAAAAAGCTGACTTCAGTGATAAAGTTCTACAAGGAACATGGTGTTGCTCCAAGGAAGAAGAGATATGGCGGTCGTCTTGCCAGCAAACGGGTGCTGTCCTACGAGGACATTCAGCGAATTGTCTACTATGTCAACAATTTCACCGATGTCCACACGATGTCCATGTACATGTACGTGCGCACGTGTGAAAACAAGTGAATATAGCCAATATACATGTGCACATATACTGTACAATATGTGCACGTGTACATGTGCATGTGCACATATACATGTGCACGTGTATGCATGTATGTGCACGTGCAACAACGATGCAGACAGACACTGTCTGTATAGTTAGAGCAAGATGTAATTTATATGTAGCCTCTGTGTGTGTATGTGTGTGTGTGTGTGTGTGCATGTGCGTGTGGTGTGTGTGTGTGTGTGTGTGAGAGTGAGCATGAGTGAGTGAGAAAAAGAAGAATATGGTCACTCATGTCAATGGATTTCATGTATTGTGTTTTGTATTAAGTAAATAGTTGCTATTCATTATTTGAATAAATGTCTTAAAAGTATTTGATGACACTCAGCATGTAATGGCACATAACTCGCTTGATATTTGGAGTAGATAGATCATGTTGGTCGCATTAGAAAGCTAGCATTCTCCTCTTTCCAGCACTGTTTAAAACTCCAAATGTATTTCAGGGTCAATGTGACTGATTATGATAGAGCAAGTCACATATATCTACTTCAATGTGTGCCTTATATTGCCCACTGGGCACACACTGGTTGAATCAACATTGTTTCCACGTCATTTCAATGAAATGATGATGAACCAACATGGAATAGACATTGAACTGACGTCTGTGTCCAGTGGGTGGGCACTTTCTGGGTCAAAATGCAGTTGTATACAGTGAGGGAAAAAAGTATTTGATCCCCTGCTGATTTTGTACGTTTGCCCACTGACAAAGAAATGATCAGTCTATAATTTTAATGGTAGGTTTATTTGAACAGTGAGAGACAGAATAACAACAAAATAATCCAGAAAAACGCATGTAAAAATTTTTATAAATTGATTTGCATTTTAATGAGGGAAATAAGTATTTGACCCCCTCTCAATCAGAAAGATTTCTGCCTCCCAGGTGTCTTTTATACAGGTAACGTGCTGAGATTAGGAGCACTCCTAATCTCTGTTTGTTACCTGTATAAAAGACACCTGTCCACAGAAGCAATCAATCAGATTCCAAACTCTCCACCATGGCCAAGACTAAAGGATGTCAGGAACAAGATTGTAGACCTACACAAGGCTGGAATGGGCTACAAGACCATCGCCAAGCAGCTTGGTGAGAAGGTGACAACAGTTGGTGCGATTATTCGCAAATGGAAGAAACACAAAATAACTGTCAATCTCCCTCGGCCTGGGGCTCCATGCAAGATCTCACCTCGTGGAGTTGCAATGATCATGAGAACGGTGAGGAATCAGCCCAAAACTACACGGGAGGATCTTGTCAATGATCTCAAGGCAGCTGGGACCATAGTCACCAAGAAAACAATTGGTAACACACTACGCCGTGAAGGACTGAAATCCTGCAGCGCCCGCAAGGTCCCCCTGCTCAAGAAAGCACACAGGGCCGTCTGAAGTTTGCCAATGAACATCTGAATGATTCAGAGGAGAACTGGGTGAAAGTGTTGTGGTCAGATGAGACCAAAATCTAGCTTTTTGGCATCAACTCAACTCGCCGTGTTTGGAGGAGGAGGAATGCTGCCTATGACCCCAAGAACACCATCCCCACCGTCAAACATGGAGGTGGAAACATTATGCTTTGGGGGTGATTTTCTGCTAAGAGGACAGGACAACTTCACCGCATCAAAGGGACGATGGACGGGGCCATGTACCGTCAAATCTTGGGTGAGAACCTCCTTCCCTCAGCCAGGGCATTGAAAATGGGTCGTAGATGGGTATTCCAGCATGACAATGACCCAAAAGTCACGGCCAAGGCAACAAAGGAGTGGCTCAAGAAGAAGCACATTAAAGTCCTGGAGTGGCCTAGCCAGTCTCCAGACCTTAATCCCATAGAACATATGTGGAGGGAGCTGAAGGTTCGAGTTGCCAAATGTCAGCCTCGAAACCTTAATGACTTGGAGAAGATCTGCAAAGAGGAGTGGAACAAAATCCCTCCTGAGATGTGTGCAAACCTGGTGGCCAACTACAAGAAACGTCTGACCTCTGTGATTGCCAACAAGGGTTTTGCCACCAAGTACTAAGTCATGCTTTGCAGAGGGGTCAAATACTTATTTCCCTCATTAGAATGCAAATCAATTTATAAAATTTTTGACAAGCGTTTCCCTGGATTTTTTAGTTGTTTCTCACTGTTCAAATAAACCTACCATTAAAATTATAGACTTATCATGTCTTTGTCAGTGGGCAAACGTACAAAATCAGCAGGGGATCAAATACTTTTTTCCCTCACTGTAGTTGTACCCATATTTTTGGGTAGCTCAGTTGGTAGAGCATGGCACGCCAGGGTTTGTGGGTTCGATTCCCAGGGGGGCCAATATAAAAATAAAAAAAGTATGCACTCACTAACTGCTCTGGATAAGAGCGTCTGCTAAATGACAATGTAAATGTATAACTCAAAAATATAAATACATATTTAGCCTCCAGTCAATGTCTCTATAACAGGGGTACATTCTTCTCCTCTACCCTGCAACTCTTTCCCGGGTTCGTGGTGTTCAAGATATGTGTTTTCTGTCAATATACCTGGTAAAATAATAGTTTACAAACAACTCTAAGTGGGCCCCATAAAATAATGTTTGTTATTTTCCTGAATTCTGTTATCTCAGTAAAAATTTTCCTGGTTTGGGATTTATTTTCTTCAGTACTTTACTCCCAATATTACAATTATTCATAGAGAAACAACTAAAATAGATGTTCTGAATCCATGTCAATGCTTAATTCACATCAAAATACATTATTATTATAATAATAATACAATTATTGTAATTCCCCTTGAATTGCATCCAGCAAGAGAGGAATGTGTTGGTCTAGTGATGTTTCTGTTGTTATGCCTACTGCACTCAAAACAATCGCCACCCAATTGATACAAATAATCATTATATAGTTCTGTCAGGTAAGCCTACAGCAATATGGCTGGAAATTAATTGGCAGATATTGTGTTACGTTTGGCTTTTTAGGGGTGGGATAATGTCAATGTTGCTTTGAGTGGATAGTAGCCGGGAGCTTTATGTTGGAACAAATTCACGTACTTTCAGAACTGATTGGCAAGCTACTCATAGGTTGACTGTGAGCTAATGGTAGCTCGCAATCTATCTGTTGGAGACCCCTGCTCTATACCAAGTTGAGAATCTCATCTTTCAGATGGAATTGGGACTGAGTTGATAGCCCAAAGGGTTCCAAAGTTAGAGCTTAATAAACCAATTCCTATAGACAGAATTGTTTTGCTATTTGGTAAAAATATATACAAATGAGGGGGTAACTAGTTGCATGACAAAGTCCTACAATTTTATAATTGACCACAGTTGGCGCTTCGAGGGTTATTCAGGTTTTAGAGACACTTATTATTTTCTACACAACTTAGCAACTTTTTAGTAACTCTTGTGTCTCTCCCCAGTTGAGAACTGAGTCAGCAAAAAACTCAGTTTCTTCAGGAAAGACCAAAAATAGACAGCTAAACAGGACACAATGGCATAGCACGCTGATGGAATCAGGGCATTTATTTCAAACATTACATACCTATTATAACGCCAATCCCCTTTTTTGTGTATTGAGTTGGACTACTTTGCATAGCTCTGCTAGTCACAGAAACATATCAGTTCACTGCATGAGTGACAAAGAGAGAGAGAGAGAGAGAGAGAGAGAGAGCGTGTATGTGTGTGTGTGTGTGTGTGTGTGTGTGTGTGTGTGTGTGTGTGTGTGTGTGTGTGTGTGAAGGAGCGAGCAAGCGAGTAAGTGAGAGAGAGAGAGAGTAACAAAGACAGAAAGAGAGAGGAGGTGGGATGGAGAGGAGTACTTGACACAGCTACTAAATGGGGCAGCAGCATCCATCTCCTGCTGAATAAACCTCATTCTCCCTCGTCGCCTTGCCTTGCTCCCACTTTGTAAATCTGTAAGAGTTCAGGGCTCATTATAGGCGCTGATAGATTGTGGCTAAAGCTTTAGTGGCCTCAAGGGTCAGGGGTCGGAGGAATGGACCGGCCCCAAGGGGTGAGGTGACCCAGATCTTGGCCCGAGATCGGAGCCTTCAGACGTAGCTAATTATGTGCCCACTGTCACTGGTGATAAACTCCCCTCCTCTCACAAAATAAGAGAAAAATCACTGATACAGCCAGAGAAGTAACTTAGACTCCACTACAGCCAGGCTAATCACTGTCATAGTTTGGCAGTTTAGCATAGCACTCTGATGTTGTTCCATAATGTGTACAGTAGGGTAGCTTGTGTGTTATAGTTAACATGTCAGTCTTAAAGTATCACGTTCTCATGCAAAAGTCAGAGGAATTCAATCATTGTACATCAAAGAGTACAAAGGCTAAGAATTCCATGTCAGCATCTACTGCGATTCACATTTAAACAAATAAGGACCAGTGTGGCTTTGCATCAAAACCCAATAAAAATGCCTGTGTGATGTGAATCTTGAAATGTACAGTGCCTTCAGACAGTATTCATACCCCTTGACTTATTAATTTTGTTGTGTTACAGCCTGATATCAAAATGGATTAAATATATTTTTTTTAACACTCACCTACACACAATACCCCATAATGACAAAGTGAAAACATGTTTTAGAAATGTTAGCAAATGTATGGAATATTAAACACAGAAATATCTAATTTACATAAGTATTCACACCCCTGAGTCAATACATGTTAGAATCACCTTTGGCTGTGATTACAGCTGTGAGACTTTCTGGGTAAGTCTCTATGAGCTTTGCAAACCTGGATTGTACAATATTTGCCCATTATTCTTTTCAAAATTCTTCAAGCTTTGTCAAATTGGTTGTTGATCATAGCTATTTTCAAGTCTTGCCATAGACTTTCAAGCAGATTTAAGTCAAAACAGTATCTAGGCCACACAGGAACATTCACTTTCTTCTTGTTAAGCAACTCCAGGGTAGATTTGGCCTTGTGTTTTAGGTTATTGTCCTGCTGAAAGGTTAATTCATCTCCCAGTGTCTGGTGGAAAGCAGACTGAACCAGATTTTCCTCTAGGAATTTGGCTGTGCTTAGTTCCCGTATATATGTTTTATCTTGAAAAACTCCCCAGTCCTAAACGATTACAAGCATACCCATAACATGATGCAGCCACCACTATGCTTGAAAATATGGAGAGTGGTACACAGTAATGTGTTGTATTGGATTTGCCCCAAACAATACATACTTTAGTGCTTTGTTGCAAACAGGATACATGTTTTGGAATATTTGAATTCTGTACGGGCTTCCTCCTTTTCACTCTGTCATTTAGGTTAGTATTGTGGTGTAACTACAATGTTGTTGAGCCATTCAACTCTGTAACTGTTTTAAAGTCACCATTGGCCTTCCTTAGGAAGGACACCTGTATCTTTGTAGTGACTGGGTATATTGATACACCATCCAAAGTGTAATTAATAAATTCACCATGCTCAAATGGATATTCAATGTATGTTTTTTTTACCGTTTTTTTACCCATCTACCTATAGGTGCCCTTCTTTGCGGGGCATTGGAAAACTTCCCTGGTCTTTGTGGTTGAATCTGTATTTGATATTCACTGCTCGGCTGAAGGACCTTATAGATCTTTTTTTGTGTGGGTACAGAGATGAGGTAATCATTCCAAACTCATGTTAAACACTATCATTGCACACAGAGTGAGTCCATGCAACTTATTATGTGACTTGTTAAGCACATTTTTACTCCTGAACTTATTTAGGTTTGCCATAACAATGGGGTTGAATACTTATTGACTCAAGACATTTCAGCTTTTCATTTTTTATTATTATGTAAACATTTCTGAAAGCATAATTCCACTTTGACATTTTGAGATATTGTGGGTAGGCCCCAAAAAAATCGTAATTTAATAAATGTTTGATTCAGGCTGTAACCCAACAAGATGTGGAAAAAGTCAAGGGGTGTAAATACTTTCTGAAGGTACTGTACATGGACACGATAAGAAGCAGTTTAGGAAGAGGGTCGGCCATAATGCAGTTGACACTCTTAACAAATTAAGCACATATTGATCACCACTTAAAAGGTTTATTACACTCAAAAGCCATACTTTGTCAGATGTTTTGAGAAGTCAAAAGTAGTAAATGTCATCAGTTGTGTAAATCCATATATACTGTATGCCTCAACTCAACATGAATGGTAAAAAATTGGTGAAAGTGTAGCAGTGGTGGTTTGTAACCATGGCTATGTACCAATATTTGTACAGTGCCTTGCAAAAGTATTCATCCCCCTTGGCGTTTTTCCTATTTTGTTGCATTACAACCTGTAATTTAAATTGATTTTTATTTGGATTTCATGTAATGGACATACACAAAATAGTCAAAATTGGTGAAGTGAAATGAAAAAAATTACTTTTCTAAAAATTCTAAAAAATTAATAACGGAAAAGTGGTGCGTGCATATGTACAGTGAGGGAAAAAAGGATTTGATCCCCTGCTGATTTTGTACGTTTGCCCACTGACAAAGACATGATCAGTCTATAATTTTAATGGTAGGTTTATCTGAACAGTGAGAGACAGAATAACAACAAAAACATCCAGAAAAATGCATGTCAAAAATGTTATAAATTTATTTGCATTTTAATGAGGGAAATAAGTATTTGACCCCTCTGCAAAACATGACAGTACTTGGTGGAAAAACCCTTGTTGGCAATCACAGAGGTCAGACGTTTCTTGTAGATGGCCACCAGGTTTGCACACATCTCAGGAGGGATTTTGTCCCACTCCTCTTTGCAGATCTTCTCCAAGTCATTAAGGTTTCGAGGCTGACTTTTGGCAACTCGAACCTTCAGCTCCCTCCACAGATTTTCTATGGGATTAAGGTCTGGAGACTGGCTAGGCCACTCCAGGACTTTAATGTGCTTCTTCTTGAGCCACTCCTTTGTTGCCTTGGCCGGGTGTTTTGGGTCATTGTCATGCTGGAATACCCATCCACGACCCATTTTCAATGCCCTGGCTGAGGGAAGGAGGTTCTCACCCAAGATTTGACGGTACATGGCCCCGTCTATCATCCCTTTGATGCGGTGAAGTTGTCCTGTCCCCTTAGCAGAAAAACACCCCCAAAGCATAATGTTTCCACCTCCATGTTTCCACCTCCACGGTGGGGATGGTGTTCTTGGGGTCATAGGCAGCATTCCTCCTCCTCCAAACACTGTGAGTTGAGTTGATGGCAAAGAGCTCGATTTTGGTCTCATCTGACCACACACATTCACCCAGTTCTCCTCTGAATCATTCAGATGTTCATTGGCAAACTTCAGACGGGACTGTATATGTGCTTTCTTGAGCAGGGGGACCTTGCGGGCACTGCAGGATTTCAGTCCTTCACGGCGTAGTGTGTTACCAATTGTTTTCTTGGTGACTATGGTCCCAGCTGCCTTGAGATCATTGACAAGATCCTCCCGTGTAGTTCTGGGCTGATTCCTCACCATTCTCATGATCATTACAATTCCACGAGGTGAGATCTTGCATGGAGCCCCAGGCCGAGAGAGATTGACAGTTATTTTGTGTTTCTTCCATTTGCGAATAATCGCACCAACTGTTGTCACCTTCTCACCAAGCTGCTTGGCGATGGTCTTGTAGCCCATTCCAGCCTTGTGTAGGTCTACAATCTTGTCCCTGACATCCTTGGAGAGCTCTTTGGTCTTGGCCATGGTGGAGAGTTTGGAATCTGATTGATTGATTGCTTCTGTGGACAGGTGTCTTTTATACTGGTAACAAACAGAGATTAGGAGCACTCCCTTTAAGAGTGTGCTCCAAATCTCAGCTCGTTACCTGTATAAAAGACCCCTGGGAGCCAGAAATCTTTCTGATTGACATGCAATTTTCTGGATTTTTTGTTGTTATTCTGTCTCTCACTGTTCAAATAAACCTACCATTAAAATTATATGCTGATCATGTCTTTGTCAGTGGGCAAACGTACAAAATCAGCAGGGGATCAAATACTTTTTTCCCTCACTGTATTCACCCCTTTGCTTTGAAGCCCTTAAATAAGATCTGGTGCAACCGATTAGAGTCTGCAACACCCCTAAGCAAGGGGCACCACCAAGCAAGTGCCACCATGAAGACCAAGGAGCTCTCCAAACAGGTCAGGGACAAAGTTGTGGAGAAGTATAGATCAGGGTTGGGATATAAAAAAATATCAGAAACTTTGAACATCCCATAGAGCACCATTAAATACATTATTAAAACATTTAAAGTATATGGCACCACAACAAACCTGCCAAGAGAGGGCCGCCCACCAAAACTCACGGACCAGGCAAGGAGGGCATTAATCAGAGAGGCAACAAAGAGACCAAAGATAACCCTGAAGGAGCTGCAAAGCTCCAAAGCGGAGATTGGAGTATCTGTCCATAGGACCACTTTAAGCCGTACACTCCACAGAGCTGGGCTTTACGGAAGAGTGGCCAGAAAAAAAGCCATTTCTTAAAGAAAAAAATAAGCAAACATATTTGGTGTTTGCCAAAAGGCATGTGGGATGTGGGAGACTCCCCAAACATATGGTAGAAGGTACTCTGGTCAGATGAGACTAAAATTGAGCTTTTTGGCCATCAAGGAAAACGCTATGTCTGGTGCAAACCCAACACCTCTCATCACCCCGAGAACACCAATGTTTTTCCATCGGCAGGGACTGGGAAACTGGTCAGAATTGAAGGAATGATGGATGGCGCTAAATACAGGGAAATTCTTGAGGGAAACCTTTTTCAGTCTTTCAGAGATTTGAGACTGGGATGGAGGTTCACCTTCCAGCAGGACAATGACCCTAAGCATACTGCTAAAGCAACACGCGAGTGGTTTAAGGGGAAAACATTTTAATGTCTTGGAATGGCCTAGTCAAAGCACAGACCTCAATCCAATTGAGAATCTGTGGTATGACTTAAAGATTGCTGTACACCAGCGGAACCCATCCAACTTGAAGGAGCTGGAGCAGTTTTGCCTTGAAGAATGGGCAAAAATCCCAGTGGCTAGATGTGCCAAGCATATAGTTATGCACACTCAAGTTCTGTTTTTTTTGTCTTATTTTGTCACGTTTGTTGAAGGACGGGTCAGACCAACGCGCAGCGTGATATGCGTACATGTTTATTTTAACTTAATAAACAACACAACAAAACAACAAACTAAACGAAACGTGAAGTCCAAGGTAGAACACAAAACATACCTTACACGGAACAAGATCCCACAACTAGGCTGTGCCAATAGGCTGCTTAAGTATGGTCCCCAATCAGAGACAACGGGCGACAGCTGCCTCTAATTGGGAACCACACCGGCCAACATAGATCCACACATACTAGAATATACAACATAGAAAACGCACAACAAAGAATATACACACCCTGACTCAACATATAAGCGTCCCCTGAGTCAGGGCGTGACAGTACCTCCCCCCAAAGTTGCGGACTCCGACCGCACAACATAAACATATCAGGGTAGGGGCCGGGTGGGCATTCCGCCTCGGAGGCGGATCCGGCTCGGGGCGTGACGACCTCTCACTCTCCGCCTCCCTGTTGCGCCCCTGGTCTGGTCTGGACCTCGGCGCGCTACTTCCCCTCTCCTTCCTCCCACGATACGCCAGGCCCTGTCTGGACCCTGGTGTGGGAGACCCCAAACCTGGAGAGGGGCTGACGTCATGGTCTGGAGCCGCTGACCGGAGCTGGACTGGGCACCGGTGAAGCGGACTGCTCTGGCTCTGGAGTGGAGCCGCTGGCCGGAGCTGGATCAGGCACCGGTGGAACGGACTGCTCTGGCTCCGGAGTGGAACGGCTGACCGGAACTGGATCAGGCACCGGTGGAGCGGACTGCTCTGGCTCCGGAGTGGAGCAGCTGACCGGTGCCGGACCAGGCACCGGTGGAACGGGCACGGGCCGTGCCGGACTGGACAAACGCACCACTGGTCTGGTGCGAGGAGCAGGCACGGGCCGGACTGGACTAGGAACACGCACCACTGGCTTGGTACGAGGGGCAGGAACGGGCCGGGCCGGACTGGCGACGCGCACCACTGGCTTGGTGCGAGGAGCAGGAACAGGCCGGACTGGCGACGCGCACCACTGGCTTGGTGCGAGGAACAGGCCGGGCCGGACTGGCGACGCGCACCACTGGCTTGGTGCGAGGAGCCGGAACAGGCCGGGCCGGACTGGCGACGCGCACCACTGGCTTGGTGCGAGGAGCAGGAACAGGCCGGGCCAGGCTGGCGACGCGCACCACTGGCTTGGTGCGAGGAGCAGGAACAAGCCAGGCCGGGCTGGCAACGCGCACCCCTGGCTTGGTGCGAGGAGCAGGAACAGGACGGGCCGGGCTGGCGACGCGCACCACAGGCTTGGTGCGGGGAGCAGGAACGGGCCGGGCCGTACTGGGAACACGCACCACTGGCTTGGTACGGGGAGCAGGAATGGGCCGGACCGGACTGGCGACACGCACCACTTCGTTGGTGCGAGGAGCATGACTGGGTTCCTTTATTAACCCCCGCTCCTTCTGCTGCCTAACCAGCTCCTCTCGCCGTGCCTCTACACCTTCCTTCTCCCTTCTAGCCTACTGTAGCGCCTCCCTCTGACCGAATACCTCCTGCTCCCTCTGAACCAATAGCCCCCGTAATATGGTGGCCTTCTCTCCTAACCAACAGATCCGCCCTGTCGCGGCCTCCTGCTGCCTCGTCGTCCACACCGTGTGCCCCCCCCCAAACATTTTCTTGGGGTTGCCTCTACACCCTGATCCCTTTCAGGGCCTCCATCTTTCTTGCCAGATCCTCTCTGCTCCTCCTCGGCACACTGCTTGGTCCAGGAGTGGTGGGATCTTCTGTCACGTTTGTTGAAGGACGTACATGTTTATTAACTTATAAACACCACGACAAAATAACAAACGAAACGTGAAGTCCAAGGTAGAACACACAACATACCTTACACGGAACAAGATCCCACAACTAGACTGTGCCAATAGGCTGCTTAAGTATGGTCCCCAATCAGAGACAACGAGCGACAGCTGCCTCTGATTGGGAACCACACCGGCCAACATAGATCCACACATACTAGAATATACAACATAGAAAACGCACAACAAAGAATATACACACCCTGACTCAACATTTAAGCGTCCCCTGAGTCAGGGCGTGACATATTTCTTGTTTGTTTCACAATAAAAATTATTTTGCATCTTCAAAGTGGTAGGCATGTTGTGTAAATCAAATGATACAAACCCCCAAAAAATCCATTTTAATTCCAGGTTGTAAGGCAACAAAAAGGAAAAATACCATGGGGGGTGAATACTTTCGCAAGCCACTGTATGCTTATCATTAAAGGGATTTCACTTTTTTTTGCTTAGTTCAAGTACATACAATTAAATTCAAGTTTTTGCTTATTTTTTACTTCCCTTGGGTTGTTTCCTCCAAACATTTATTTGTATTTGTTATTTTTAAAATGTTTTTTTTGCTGTTTATTTAGCAACGTCCAGAATAATCTAGATCAATCCTTTCCCTATGTTTTTGAATGCACCACTAACTAATACAATCTGTTTGCACAAGCATTGCTACATTCTCCAAAATTGCTAGCCAATTTATTCTGGGAGGTTGCTCAATAACCAGCTAATGAATATAAAAATGGTTTGAAGGAAATGACAACACCCTTGGATAGTCGAGCTAAAACTCTTTTCATTTAAATCTCTGTATGTTTTTTGTATTAAAGGCTGAACTAAAAAATAAAAATAGATTTGCATCTTGGGGGTGTGGTTCGATGTAGGTGTGTTATGTTTGCTATTTCGTAGCCTGGCAGTTATTGTTGTTTGTCCATCTAGAGTCAAGGTAGCAACATTTCGCCCTCAAAATAGTCCAAATTAATCTAAGATAGATTGAGAAATCTGTGATTAATGTAGACATTTTTGCAGAAGAGGTCTTAGTCATGCAATTTTTCATCTAGCTGAGGTTTTTGGTGCAGTATTTCTCAAGGAAAATATTTGCATGAAAACTAGTAGTGCACCTCATACAGTATCGAGTCAGCTGCTGCTGCGCTCAGGACTGATTTCTGAGAATATGTCAACAACTTCATCAGCAAGCTGTCAAACTATCTTAAATAAAACAAGCTACACGCTGTTTATCAGTGCCCAAATCCACTAGCTAGCTAAGTTCCATCTCTGTGTTTGTCAATTAAGCTAGCTAGTAGCTAGCAGGCACATTGAGCAGGCAGGCCTTGTGAATGGGTTTAGAATATTGGAATACTGACAAGCGGCAGTTGGGATGCAAGTGCATATCATCTCAATTCAAATTTTGCCCAAAACAGTGGCAGACTCAAGTTATCACTGTCAAACACCAGTGGCCACTCGAAAAAGGGCTTAGGGGCCAAGTGTTCTTTCAACATAACATTAGCGATGTGTTGTCTTATGTAAAAGTCTGAGGCGCTGAGTAAAGTGGGCAGGTCTTTCTCACTGTCTGTAGGTTCTGTCATCTGATTGGATAGAGCGCAATCAGCGCAGCTGTTTCTCCCTACATGGCAATTCTACCTAAGCGTTATCATTCTGTGTTAGTGGGCATGATTTAAATCAAAACCCAACCCTGAAATATCCAATGGATCTAGGAATCTAACACCTTCCCTAAATCTTGCAAATACTGACTTCATGACCAAAATTATGATATATACACTTTGGGTTCCATTTTTACACCAGAATAAAATGTTTCTGACAAATATTTGAGTTCAGCTACCCTTACCATTTTATTGTAGTAAATATGATGTACTGTATACCAGAACTACTTGTCCTATTTCATATTCTGTTCTGTGTGTAAAAAAATCCAAACAACCTAATTTTAACTTGAAATGACCTGAGGTACTAAAAAATGCATATTGACGTCACATGCAAGGCTTAACCACGGCAATGTTTTCAGGGTCCTTCTGTCGTTATTACGTGACAAAGACACTCATTCAGCATACATGTGGGTTTATGATACGGTGGTGCTGGCGACAGCTTATCATGAGGGTGATGAATAGGAGGCATATTGCTTTGGATGAAAGATGCAGCGCCGTGTTTTCCTGGTGCGTGTGGGAGGCAGAGCTGCAGCTGCTGGGCTGTTATCCAGTTCTCAGAATAAGGGCCCTATTTAATCTAAACTGTTAACTGGGTTGATGGGATAAGTTAAAGACACAATTCTCTCCACACCAAGACAATGTTTTTGAATGAACATTTTGTTTTGTGTTTGTCTCATACTGTCAACACTGTTTTGTTGAATACACTTATCTAAACATGTATTTTTGCAGTGCAAGAGACATTTGGCTTTTAACTTAGTGAGAATGTTGAATTCCCACCTAGTAAGAAAGCTTCTGCTTTTGACCTGTAAAGTATATCACCATTGATATCACAAACTGTACCACCGCAACCTTTTTAAAAAGGTGGTTTGTTTAGAAAAAAATATACTGTTACACTTTACAATAAGGGTTCTATAATCGACATGAGTTAATGGTGTTTTAATAAATACATGGAATACATTGAGCTATTAATAAATAAATAAAAATGTAGGATAATTGTTCATATTTGTAAAGGGTCTAAATGAGCAGTCATCCAAAAGTGTTCATATGCAATGGGAACAATATCAGTGTCAGAAATACACAATAAATCATATTGTTTTGTAAGAATGCTTTATTTATTAATTCCAGGAATCATTCCAAGAAAACTACTCTAACTTTTGAAATTAGTTTTGAAGCAACTGTCAGAAAATCATTCACTTTGAAGGCAGCGCAGTTTATTGGGAGGGATATCGTCACAATAGAAGTTGGATTGTCAAGGTGGGTAGTTATTACATTAGCTTTGCTGATTCATTGGAACTAATATATGTTTATGTTAGTCAAATACGCTAAAATACCTGATAACTACACTGTAAAAAAATATCAGGTATACAATAAAACTAATAGTAAAGTACCATCCTAGATCTGAATGAATGAAATAATCTTATTAAATACTTTTTTCTTTACATAGTTGAATGTGCTGACAACAAAATCACACAAAAATGATCAATGGAAATCAAATGTATCAACCCATGGAGGTCTGGATTTGGAGTCACCCTCAAAATTAAAGTGGAAAACCACACTACAGGCTGATCCAACTTTGATATAATGTCCTTAAAACAAGTCAAAATGAGGCTCAGTAGTGTGTGTGGCCTCCACGTGCCTGTATGACCTCCCTACAACGCCTGGGCATGCTCCTGATGAGGTGGCGGATGGTCTCCTGAGGGATCTCCTCCCAGACCTGGACTAAAGCATCCGCCAACTCCTGGACAGTCTGTGGTGCAACGTGGCGTTGGTGGATGGAGCGAGACATGATGTCCCAGATGTGCTCAATTGGATTCAGGTCTGGGGAACGGGTGGGCCAGTCCATAGCATCAATGCCTTCCTCTTGCAGGAACTGCTGACACACTCCAGCCACATGAGGTCGAGCATTGTCTTGCATTAGGAGGAACCCAGGGCCAACCGCACCAGCATATGGTCTCACAAGGGGTCTGAGGATCTCATCTCGGTACCTAATGGCAGTCAGGCTACCTCTGGTGAGCACATGGAGGGCTGTGCGGCCCCCCAAAGAAATGCCACCCCACACCATGACTGACCCACCGCCAAACCGGTCATGCTGGAGGATGTTGCAGGCAGCAGAACATTCTCCACGGCGTCTCCAGACTCTGTCACGTCTGTCACATGTGCTCAGTGTGAACCTGCTTTCATCTGTGAAGAGCACAGGGCGCCAGTGGCGAATTTGCCAATCTTGGTGTTCTCTGGCAAATGCCAAACGTCCTGCATGGTGTTGGGCTGTAAGCACAACCCCCACCTGTGGACGTCGGGCCCTCATACCACCCTCATGGAGTCTGTTTCTGACTGTTTGAGCAGACACATGCACATTTGTGGCCTGCTGGAGGTCATTTTGCAGGGCTCTGGCAGTGCTCCTCCTGCTCCTCCTTGCACAAAGGCGGAGGTAGCGGTCCTGCTGCTGGGTTGTTGCCCTCCTACGGCCTCCTCCACGTCTCCTGATGTACTGGCCTGTCTCCTGGTAGCGCCTCCATGCTCTGGACACTACGCTGACAGACACAGCAAACCTTCTTGCCACAGCTCGCATTGATGTGCCATCCTGGATGAGCTGCACTACCTGAGCCACTTGTGTGGGTTGTAGACTCCGTCTCATGCTACCACTAGAGTGAAAGCACCGCCAGCATTCAAAAGTGACCAAAACATCAGCCAGGAAGCATAGGAACTGAGAAGTGGTCTGTGGTCACCACCTGCAAAACCAGTCCTTTATTGGGGGTGTCTTGCTAATTGCCTATAATTTCCACCTGTTGTCTATTCCATTTGCACAACAGCATGTGAAATGTATTGTCAATCAGTGTTGCTTCCTAAGTGGACAGTTTGATTTCACAGAAGTGTGATTGACTTGGAGTTACATTGTGTTGTTTAAGTGGTCCCTTTATTTTTTTGAGCAGTGTATTTACAGTAAATTGCCGTAAATGGCAATGCACTCTGGGTGATTGTAGGCATAAATGGTAAATTATACCGTAAATGCCAAATAAACTTTGGTTTAACAGTACATTACTGTCACCGCACAGCATTATGGGATTGGCAACTGGCAACTTTCTCAAACAACTATGAGTGATAGGCTTGAGAGACATCAATGTCTGAAGTGAAACAACCAAACAATTTTGATTTACAAAATTAATTATAACGAATATTACAATGTAACGGAAAACTGTGATTTCTACAATACATTGGTACGTTTATCAAAAGTAAAGTACTGTGAAGCATACTGAAGCATACTGTAAATTATGGTGCATTGTGGAAAAATGTTGTGGGAGGGGAACGAATTGCTGTACTTTGAATGGTGTACTTTTAGAGTGCCAAAAACCTTTTGACCACTAGTGGGTGCATGGTATTGTTGTTTCTGGCTCATTAACATATTTTGAGGCGTGCCTTGTAAGAGGCTACATTTGTTGCACCCGTTAGTGAGAGTGCTGTACCAATTTAACTGATGTGGTAGTGGTGGTAGTAGTTCCCCAACAGTTTAATGTATATAGGGGACAGATTAGAGTGGCAGCAAGTCTCAAATGGTTGAGTAATTGCCATATTTGGTCTGCTTTGCCCTGTAGTCACTGCCAGAGGACTAAATTATGACTCGATGCTAGAGGCCCTTCTGTAGCTCAGTTGGTAGAGCATGGCGCTTGCAACGCCAGGGTTGTGGGTTCAATTCCCATGGGGGGGGCAGTATGAAAAATGTATGCACTCACTAACTGTAAGTCGCTCTGGATAAGAGCGTCTGCTAAATGACTGAAATGTAAATGTACTCAGTTAGCTTCACATTAAAGCTCAGGCTTCATCCATGTTACGAAGGAAGATATTGATTGTGCATCCGCCGCTGCTCGAGCCGGGCTTGTAACTGCGTGTTCATGTCGCACATGGCTAGTCGAACGCTGAACTCTTCATTGAGACAATGCTGAAGCTAGGGGCATCTAGCTCAAGACCAAAAATGTTAAGTAGGCAACAAAAAAAAGTAGACTAAAATCATTAAAATGCAATGGCTGTTTATCGTACTGGCTGGCTGGCTTAAGGACCATGCAGAGCATCGCTCTGTAAGCAGCTGCCAGCCTGTGCACCTTTTGTCTCACTTTTAAAAAGCAGAGACAGTGCCAGTTTGCTTTGCTGGTCAGCCTTTTAGGCAGTGCGCCGATTGCTTTGAATTTGATGTCGGCATTTGAACTCGGCCTTGTAAACCTTGTTTTCATCTGATAGCCAGGGATTGATTGAGTTGGGAATTGGGAGAGCCCTCATTTTTGGTGACCATTCATTCTAAACAAAAAGCTATTTTATTACTATTAAAATATACTGTAGGTTGTGATAGCTGTATGCCTAATTGATATTTTCATTAATTCACCCATTTGGTTTCATGTATTGGTATGAAAATAAACACAACTCAACAAACTTGCTATTTAGTGCATTACCCTCAAAATACAGGTCCTGTTTTTGGCTTCAAAGACAATAACAAGTGTAGGCTATAACAAGTGTGCATTGTCATGCAGTGGCAAATGACAGGCCTAATTGAGATAATGCAAATCATTAATGATTACTTAGTTGGGCTAACTTTTTTAAACTTCTTGCTGTGGGCCTACTTCATCATCATCATCATCATCATCATCATCATCATCATCATCCTCTGCCTGCATCCCATCTTCCTCAATTCAAATGTGATCTTTTTACAGATCAATCTTGCGGGCAAAACGTCATAAAATATTGCTAATGTATTTAGCTATAGTGTGGATGTAGGGCTGTTTTTTATAATAATGAGCAGCTCCCAAATAGTGCAACTTCTGTGTAGGCAACACAATAACATCAGAAAGGGACAAGCTGGTCTGGGGAAAAAATTTTTGCACAAGCAACCCCCTCCCTGGCTACTATGTTACAATCAATATTCTCTGAGCACGTTGATACAATGTTTCAATATTCTCAGAGCCACCTTGTTGATACAATGCATCAATATTCACAGAATGTTTCCTTTCCCTGGCGAATAATGCACCCAGGCAAATACAAAAACATTTTCGGGGAAGCGCGTGAGACAATGTTGGTGGCTTTCGTCATTCTTTGATGTATACATTTTATTTCAATGGATGTGTAGGATTTATCTGGCATAGTTTGCATTCGCGGTCAACTGTTTTATGTACCGGTTACATTCACATTGGTGTCTGTATTTGAAGTCGGCCTTGTTGTGACTTGATAGCATGTACATTTACATTTAAGTCATTTAGCAGACGCTCTTATCCAGAGCGACTTACAAACATCTAGTATGCATCTATTTAATGTTGCACTGTATGCGTCATTCCACATGTAAAGAACTCTATTTATGATGGGGTTGAGTAGTGGTTGACATTGTACACACCGTTTCACAGACCTTTAAACCTAATATTGAGGTGATAATTAAAAGCAACATATTTGTTTGTTTTAGCTGTTCTTCAAATACCATTTTAGAGTTTTTAGACTTTGCCATACCCTAGGCTTAGCTGAACAGACGCCACTGGCTGAAACATCAATCCATGGGTGAGTCAGTGCCACATCTTCATTTTTGCCGAAATCAAAATGAAAGAAAAGTTAACCTGCAAATTTAGCAGTCTATGTTGTGAAATTAGCTAACAGAAATGCTGTCTTTCTTACGCATATAATTTCTTTACATCATATCGTCCCTTTTTCCCCACTCCTATCGATAAAATAATTGTATTAAGTCATACAAAAGTTTTACTGCCGATTAAGTTTAAAATGCATCCTGTCATTACTAAATGTAATGTGTGATATGTATACTGAACAAAAATAAACGCAACATGCAACAATTTCAATGATTTTACTGAGTTACAGTCCATATAAGGAAATTAGTCAATTTAATTAAATTCATTAGGCCCTACTCAATGGATTTCACATAACTGGGTATAGGCCCACCCACTTGGGAGCCAGGCCCACCCACTGGGGAGCCAGGCCCAGCCAATTAGAATGAGTTTTCCCCACAAAAGGGCTTTATTACAGACAGAAATACTCCTCAGTTTCATCAGCTGTCCGGGTGTCTAGTCTCAGACAATCCAGCAGGTGAGGAAGCCGGATGTGGAGGTCCTGGGCTGGCGAGGTTACACGTGTGGCATTGTGTTGTGTGACAAAACTGCACATTTTAGAGTGGCCTTTTATTGTCCCCAGCACAAGGTGCACCTGTGTAATGATCATGCTGTTTAATCAGTTTCTTGATATGCCACACCTGTCAGGTGGATGGATCATCTTGGCTAAAAACAAATGCTCACTAACAGGGATGTAAACAAATTTGTGCAGAACATTTTAGAGAAATAAGCTTTTTGTGAGTATGGAAAATGTCTGTAATCTTTTATTTCAGCTCATGAAACATGGGACCAACACTTTACATGTTGCGTTTATATTTTTGTTCAGTATATTTGAATATTACTATTTTTAACAAACAAATATTTAAATCAGTCGTCTTCCTCAAATACAGTGCCTTGAAAAAGTATTCATCCCCCTTGGCATTTTTCCTATATTGTTGCATTACAACCTGTAATTTAAATTGATTTTTATTTGGATTTCATGCAATGGACATACACAAAATAGTCCAAATTGGTGAAGTGAAATGAAAAAAATAACTTTACGGAAAAGTGGTGTGTGCATTTGTATTTACCCCCTTTGCTATGAAGCCCCTAAATAAGATCTGGTGCAACCAATTACCTTCGGAAGTCACATAATTAGTTAAATAAAGTCCACCTGTGTGCAATCTAAGTGCCACATGATCTCAGTATATATACACACCTGTTCTGAAAGGCCCCAGAGTCTGCAACACCACTAAGCAAGGGGCACCACCAAGCAAGTGGCACTATGAAGACCAAGGAGCTCTCCAAACAGGTCAGGGACAAAGTTATGGAGAAGTACAGATCGGGTTGGGATATAAAAAAAATATCTGAAACTTTGAACATCCCACAGAGCAAAAAATGGAAAGAATATGGCACCACAACAAACCTGCCAAGAGAGGGCCGCCCACCAAAACTCATGGACCAGGCAAGGAGGGCATTAATCAGAGAGGCAACAAAGAGATCAAAGATAACCCTGAAGGAGCTGCAAAGCTCCACAGCAAAGATTGGAGTATCTGTCCATAGGACCACTTTAAGCCGTACACTCCACAGAGCTGGGCTTACGGAAGAGTGGCCAGAAAAAAGCCATTGCTTTAAGAAAAAAATAAGCAAACACGAAAGGTGTTTGCCAAAAGGCATGTGGGAGATTCCCCAAACATATGGAAGAATGTACTCTGGTCATATGAGACTACAATTGAGCTTTTTGACCATCAACGAAAATATCTGGCGCAAACCCAACACCTCTCATCACCCCGAGAACACCATCCATCCACAGTGAAACATGGTGGTGGCAGCATCATGCTGTGGGGATGTTTTTCATCAGCAGGGACTGGGAAACTGGTCAGAATTGAAGGAATGATGGATGGCGCTAAATACAGGGAAAGTCTTGAGGGAAACCTGTTTCTGTCTTCCAGAGATTTGAGACTGGGACAGAGGTTCACCTTCCAGCAGGACAATGACCCTAAGCATACTGCTAAAGCCACACTTGAGTGGTTTAAGGGGAAACATTTAAATGTCTTGGAATGGTCTAGCCAAAGGCCAGACCTCAATCCAATTGAGAATCTGTGGTATGACTTAAAGATTGCTATACACCAGCGGAACCCATCCAACTTGAAGGAGCTGGAGCAGTTTTGCCTTGAAGAATGGGTAACAATCACAGTGGCTAGATGTACCAAGCTTATAGAGACATACCCCAAGAGACTTGCAGCTGTAATTGCTGCAAAAGTTGGCTCTACAAAGTATTGACTTTAGTTATGCATGCTCAAGTTCTGTTTGTTTGTCTTATTTCTTGTGTGTTTCACAATAAAACATATTTTGCATATTCAAAGTGGTAGGCATGTTGTGTAAATCAAATGATACAACCCCCCCCCCAAAATCAAATTTATTTCCAGGTTGTAAGGTAACAAAATAGGAAAAATGCCAAGGGGAGTGAACACTTTCGCAAGCCATTTTATATGGTCCGGAGAATGAAGGGATGATGAAGCACTCTTTGCCAGGAGGGAATCTAATGTGATTGGTCCTCAACTCAAGGCTCAAACACTTCATTCAGGATAAGTGGAGTTAACCCTGATTAAGCCTGCCCCAGAGCAGGTTAGTTCTGAAGGAGTCGATGCCATGGAAATGTACCTGGCTAAAGGGTGAGACACTTTCATGTCACCGGTTATCCCTAGTTGAACTCAGAGTTGACCAAAGTTACTTCGCTAACTCCTCAAACCAGATTCGTAGTATAGGGCTCAGTTTGGATGCCTTTGTTAAAAGGGGCAATCTGTAGTTGCTACATCTATTTATGGACGTTAATTATATGTACCCATTGATTCTTGAAGAATGTAACTTATAAATGCCTCATGAGCTTAGTTCAACTGCAGTACCCAATCAGAACCCAAATTATACATTTGTTTTAATCCAATGTTTGTAAATAAATAAATGTTAGCAAACACTATATAGCCTCAAAACATGGTTAACACTATCATTTTGATATCATGGATGGTCAGTCCTTGCATCCATAGCTCTGTCTATGAATTTGAAAGTGGTTACATTTCTTCAGCCCCATCCCTCTGTTCTTCACCGAAACAGGGGCGGGGAAAAGCTTTGTTATTGTTTTAACTGCCGATTGCCGCTTTAAGGCCTCTAGAAGTGATTTAAAGACAAAATATTCATTGATATTCTGTATTATACGACGAGTGGGTCTAATCCTGAATGCTAATTGGTTAAAACAGCATTCCAGCCAGTGTCTATTCAACAAGTTACCACTAGCTAAATCTATGATGTTAAAATGCCTATTTACTCTGTTCCATCTGACTGCGCAATCCACTGTCTCATCAGCCCAGCCAGGCAATTTATAAACTTGATCTCCACTATAAAAGCATCTAGACATTATCTCACATTTCTTTTAGACTAACATTTAGTTTTCAACAGTGGAGATTTGTATAAACCTTGCTGACTGTCTCTCCGACATTTGCAACATTGTTTCAATATTCAAATTTGATCTCCAGCTGTCCCATAGTAATGAACGTGTTGGGAGTCGGGATGAGACAGACAGGCAGGCAGCTTTTCTCAGCCAGTCGAAATCATGAATCAGCATAATTTTTATGGATGTATACAAAGAACTATCAATTGAAAACAGGTAAAATGAAACAAAATGCAGCTAGTTTGTTGTCTTTCCAGCTTCAGTTTGAAGGGATTGTTAGCTGTGTTGTTGCCTAGCTCCTCTGAACAACAGTGTCCTGACGAGACAGCACATTTTCTACGGCAGGCGAAATCGCGCATCATTAGCTCATTGTTATGGATGTATCCAAATAGATGTCACTAGAAAACAGCAAATGCAGCTACTTTGCTGTTATTCTGGCTGCACTGTTTGACGTGACTGTAAGTTAGCCGTAGTCGGCTAGCTAGCAAGCAAGAGATAAGAACGTTGCCAGCCAGCATGGCAATGGAACATTTAGAATGAACGACTGGGTCGCGTCCATAGATACAGAACAAAAAGACTCAACGACTGACAGAGCAAACGACCAGCCGGCTTGGGTAGCAACCCTAGATTTGTGTCGGGACTATATCTTGTGGAAGAATGAAATAGTATGAATAAATTCATCAAAATAACGTTTTTAATTAAAATATGTCAAACATTATTTGAATATGTTGGTAACCCGTTGTATAAAAGTGATAATGCCCTCGAAGCCGGTGACTTCATCTCGGGCCTAACAACACCCGTGCCAATATATCCTCCAAACACCGTTTTTCTCGGGCATTATCACTTAAATATATAAACACATTACCTAGCAGCCAACCTGCTTGCACCAATCCCATGCAATGTCAGTAAAATACTGTAAAATACAAAACTCCATCTCCCCTTATTCATTAATTCATCCATTCATTCATTGCAATTACTGTAAAGAAAAACACAGTAACACGCTGTACTGTAAAAACAACTATAAAAAAAAAAAAGATAGAGTATTGGATACCGTAAACTGATTACGGTAACATACTGTATGTATTTTACAACAACTTACAGGCAACTGGCTGCCTATAAGTTGCCGTAAAAACAACAGGATTTATTTTTACAGTGTAAGCATAAACAAACAGAGGATCACAACAAGTGCAGCAAAGAGCAGTGTGTACGTGCTTTATTTAAGTATGGATTCAAATTAAATACATTTCTCTATGGGCCAGAATTAGATGGCAGTAGCTAATAAAAGAGCATAATCCAAAACATTATGTAATTACTGAAATAAATTAGAATATATGTGCCAGTATGCTTCCAGGGCACATTTTAATTACCTAATATGGATATGTAGTGGGTATACACTAGCCCTGGATATATCTGAGCTGATTTACTGATACATATTCAAAAGGCAACTGTAATATTCATGAGGCAGGAGGCAAAGTGCCACCACCGCAGACAGTTTGGTTGTCGTGCCTGCATGGTTTAGGTAAACAACAAATGGAAGAGTCAGCTCTTTGTGAAGCAAAACAACCCTAAAAGGAAGAGACATCCTCCAAGAACATAAACCATTTTGTACCTCATTTTCTACTTTTTTGTCTTCTACCACACACAGTTTTCTGTATCTCTTTTCCATCTCAATTTTTCTTTTTAAATCTGTTTAATAAATACCAATATCTCCCAGTTTCCTCAGTCCCATCTTCCAGTTTCCTGATACCTCCTATTCCTCTCTGTCTTTCCCTCATAAGTCATTTTTCCACCTTTCTTCTAGTCTCTATCTCCATCTCCCTGTCTCTATTCAATCCGTATCGCAGAGGTTCAGCGCTAAAGCCCGATATTCCTGTGTTGGCGGAAACTGCATTCACGGTAAACGCTGCATATGTCGGCTCAATCAGAAGTTACCTTCAGATTTCTATCGCGCAATATGTTACGCTTCAGCGACTCAGATTGAATAGAGCACTTAGACCTCACCTTCTCCCACTATTTTTCAGCACACCCCTTCTATTTATTGTAATGCACCAGTCCATGCTGCACGCTGAGTATGGCTCCTAGCTATAGCGAGTAGTCTTATGTAAGCCCTATGAAAAAGAAGCTGCTCTCTTCTGGATGGGGAGAGATGGCGAGTTGTGCAAAACAACAGAGGCCTACACTCGACCCCAAAACGGGACACTTACACTAGATACAAAACCACATCAGTCAATGCCCCCAGGTCTAAGGGATTGGGATTTGAGGGGGGTGAACAGCACTCATTCAGCACAGAAGTTATTTAATATATGCAATGAAAATATAATCCTTGCTGCCCCCTGGAGATAAGAGATTTTGTCTCATCTGAGAAAAATGGCTTACACCTGTAGTGGAGGTGCATGGCTGAATTATATTTGCGTGATGAGTGTCCTAAAGTGAAACATGAAATTACAGGCTTTAGCTCAGTGAGCAATATACCATCAATATACAGTTGCGTGGACAACCTGCATGGTTGGTTGCACAGAACTAGGAGCGGATTCAATCTGATTGTACGTTGTAGAGCGCTGTCGATGAAAGCAAAAGTTGACCAATGTTTTTTGCTGAGGCAGAAATGTAATAAGCTGTTATACCATATATATATATATGCATGCTACAACAGTATGGTTATACACAATCCTACAAAACTGGGCTACTAAACTTCTAGGTTAGGATTAACAACATTCAAAAGCGAAGATGGTGCTGAAGTGGATAGCTGCCGTCTTCCAGGCTCCAGAACAATTCTGCTATTTTATGTGTTTTTTTTACACTCAACTTTTTTTGTAGATAATATTTCCGCCATCATTTACTATGGCCGAAAACAGCTTCTGGACATCAGAATAGAGATCACTAACCTCGATTTGGATGAAGATTTCTACATCAACAAGTCGGCAGCAATGGATGTACTGCTCATAGAATACTTAATGATAAGCTGCAGACCATACTATTTACCAGGGGAGTTTTCATTTATGTTTTTCGTAGCTGTCTATTTACCACCACAAACCGATGCTGCCACTAAGACCACACTTAATGACCTGTATAGGGTCATAAGCATAAAAGAAAATGCACATCCAGAGGAGGCGCTCCTAGTGGCTGGTGATTTTAATGCAGGGAAACTGAAATGTTTTCTTTCCTCATTTTTACCAACATGTCACCTGTGTAACTAGACCCGAAAAAAAACTCTAGATCATCTTTACTCCGCAAACAGAAACGCATACAAAGCTCTTCCTCACCCTCCTTTTGGAAATTCTGACCATAACTCTATCCTCCTGATTCCTGCTTACAAGCAAAAACTCAAACAGGTAGTTCCAGTGACTCGCTCAATACAGAAGTGATCCGATGATGTGGATGCTAAGCTATGAGACTGTTTCGCTAACACAAACTGGAATATGTTCCGGGATTCATCCGATAACATTGAGGAGTTTACCACATCAGTCACCGGTTTCATGAATAAGTGCATTGACGTCGTCGTCCCCACAGTGACCGTACATACATATCCCAACCAGAAGCCATGGATTACAGGCAACATTCGCACTGAGCTAAAGGCTTCCACTTTCAAGGAGCGGTACACTAATACGGACACTTATAAGAAATACCGCTACGACCTCCAACGAGCCATCAAACAGTCAAAACGTCAATACAGGACTAAGATCTAATCTTACTATGCCAGCTCTGACACTCGTCGGATGGGGCAGGGCTTGCAAACTATCATGTATTAAATTCCTTCTTTGCTCGCTTCGAGAGAAGCAACACTGAACCATGCATATTCTGGACGACTGTGTGATCTCGCTCTCCGTAGCCGATGTGAGTACGACCTTTAAACAGGTTAACATTCAGACGGATTACCAGGACGCGTACTCAGAGCATGTGCTGACCAGCTGACAAGTGTTTTCACTGACATTTTCAACCTCTCCCTGACCCGTGTCCGTAATACCTACATGTTTCAAGCAGACCACCATAGTCCCTGTGTACAAGAACGCCAAGGTAACCTGTTTAAATGACTATCGCCCCGTAGCGATCACATCTGTAGCCATGAAGTGCTTAGAAAGGCTGGCAATGGCTCATATCAACACTATCATCCCAGACACCTTGTACCCACTCCAATTCACATACCACCCCAACAGGTCCACAGATGACACAATCTTTATTGCACTCCACCTTGCCCTCTCCCACCTGGACAAGAGGAACACCTACGTGAGAATGCTGTTAATTGACTGCTCAGCATTCAACACCATAGTGCCCTCCAAGCTCATCACTAAGCTCAGGACCCTGGGACTGAACACCTCCCTCAGCAACTGGATCCTGGACTTCCTGACGGGCCACCCTCAGGTGGTGAGGGTAGGTAACAACACATCTGCCACGCCAACCCTCAACACGAGGGCCACTCAGGGGTGCGTGTTTAGTCCCCTCCTGTACTCCCTGTTCACCCACGAAAGCGTGGCCGGGCACGACTGTAACACCATCATTAAGCTTGCTGATGACACAAGAGTGGTTAGCCTGATCACCGACAATGATGAGATGGCCTATTGGGAGGAGGTCAGTGAACTGGCAGTGTGATGCCAGGACAACAAACTCTACCTCAATGTCAGCAAGACAAAACAGCTGATCGTGGACTACACGAAACTGAGGGCTGAGCATGCCCCCATCCACATTGGCGGGGCTGTAGTGGAGCGGGTCGAGAGCGACCAACACAGTTGTGAAGAAGGCACGACAACGCCTCTTCCCCCTCAGCAGGCGGAAAATATTTGGCATAGGCCCTCAGCTCCGCAAAACGTTATACAGCTGCACCATTGAGAGCATCTTGACTGGCTGCATCACCGCTTGGTATGGCAACTGCTTGGCATCCGACCGCAAGGCGCTACAGAGGGTAGTGTGTACCGCCCAGTACACCACTGGGGCCGAGCACCCTGCCATCCAGGACCACTATACCAGGCGGTGTCAGAGGAAGGCTTTGGTTCCAGCCACCCAAGTCATAGACTGTTCTCTCTGCTACCGTACGGCAAGCGGTACCGATGCACCAAGTCTGGAACCAACAGGACCCTGAATAACCTCGACCCCCAAGCCATAAAACTGCTAAATAGTTAGTTAAATAGTTAACCAATAGCTACCCGGACTATCTGCATTGACCCTTTTTGCACTAGCTCTTTTGACTCAACATATACACTGCTGCTACTGTTCACTGTTCACTTTACTAGTCACTGTATCCCTACCTATATGTACATATCTACATCAATTACCTAATACCCCTGCACATCAGCTCAGTACTGGTACCCCGTGTAGATACCCAAGTTATTGTTACTTATTGTGTATTTATTCCTTATCTTTCTATTATTTCTATTTTTTTCTCTCTGCATTGTTGGGAAGGGCCCATAAGTAAGCACATACCAAGAAGACAGTGAATGTTCCTGAGTGGCCGAGTTACAGTTTTTACTTAAATCAACTTTAAAATCTATGGCTAGACCAGAAAATGGTTGCCTAGAAATGATCAACAACCAATTTGACAGAGCTTGAAGAATTTGTAAAAGAATAATGGGCAAATGTGCATCTACAAAGTATTGACTCAGGGGCGTGAATAGTTATGTAAATGAGATATTTCTGTATTTAATTTTCTATAAATGTGAACACATTTCTTAAAACATGTTTTCACTTTGTCATTATGGAGTATTGTGTTTAGATGGGTGAGAAAAACATATATATTTAATCCATTTTTAATTCAGGCTGTAACACAGCAAAATGTGGAATAAGTCAAGGTGTATGAATACTTTCTGAAGGCACTGTGGTCACTGATTGTTATCAGGCTATTAGGCAGCCTACAGGTGCCATCCACAGGGTTCAGTTAAAGTCTCTTACTTGTACAAAATGCAATGTCACAAACCCATGGTGAAACCTTTAAAGGTTGACTATGATGGTCTCCACTACCTGATTTTAATATAATTGGAGCGAAAGACCCAATTCAACCCAATTTTATAACCAAATGTACTGGGGAGAGGGTTGAAAGGGCACCAAGATGCTCCATTTTACCACCATCAACCAAAGTGGCATTGCTCCGGGTGAAAGTAACTGCAGTGAGTCCATCAAACAAAGCACAATGCTCCATCTGTATCGTTTTCAGACCCTTGAAAACACTGCATGGTCACTCTAAGCTTTAAAGGGGTGTGTTGTGATTCAGTCCTGTCTTACACCAACCCCTCATTCAGGTTACAATTCTTGTAAAAGGTTTCTTGTCCATTTTATGTGAGACAGTAATGGGTGAATTAAAATATCTATTACTATTCATTGTTTATCATTGTTTTTGGAGATTTGCTTAAGCCTACTGGGATTGGTCCATCATAGTGGTGAGTTTTTTTTTTTTGTTACATTCCGCAACATTTTAAACGTTTCTATGGCTGATCAATGATGTGTCATTTTAAATATTATACCAACTTTAAATAATTATTAAATTAAAAAGCCACATAAGAGGCAACAGTAATTGTAGCCAAGACAGTAGTTGAGAGCAAGAGAGAGCAAAGGAGAGAGACAGATGAACAAGAACTAATGTGTTAAGATGGCCATCCATTACACGATTTTAAACAGCGGTTTTGCAACAATTTGGGATCCATGACAAGTTTCTGAGACCGCATTGTAAATCGTGTAGTCGTAGGTTGCGTAATGTGAGCGGGTGAGAGACGTGTGATTATGGGCCTTACACTCTCCCGATCCGCATCGTAGGTCCCGATTATTTTTCTGACATGCCATACATTTTTTGGTAGTATGTTGTGTAGTGAGGGGGGTGCTACGATGTGACTTCTGCAACATGTCCTCCATTGCTCGGCTACAGCCACAGAGAAGGGGTAATGATGACACTTCTTAAAGCCACGGGTGCCACGCCCAGCAGGACAGGGAGGGGTCTAGAGCCAGGTCGCAATGTGAGCAAACTCGTGTAACGTGAGCACACAGGTCGCAGACTTCAGGATGACAACATTATGCAGACATTTCACATAATGTGAGTGCTGCCAAAATGTCAAGATTTTTGCTGTTGTCTAATGTATGCCTAGCTTTACTTTTGAAGGTGGGTATGTGAAGCTATTCCCAGGTGGATACAGATAGGCTAGCTGTCATTTAAATGTGTAAATAGTAATATTGACATTAAATAGCCGTACAGCTGCCGGTTAGAGGTTATTTTAATTTACTTAATTTTTTGTAACAAAACTGATTTTAGGGGCAAATTCAATTTGTGTGTGGTAAACGATAATTTTTGAATAGTTAGTGTTTGAGTAGGCTACACTCTCAGAGAAAACGGTTCTAGTGTGTCCCAAAAAAGGGTTATTCCTTTTTTACCTGTAGGGGAACCCTCTTTGGGCTGTGGATAACCTTTAATATTGGTTCTTTTTATAGCCTAACCATCCGCGGATGGTTCCACCAGGAACAAGAAGGTTTTTCATTTAACTGTAAAAATAATCTTGGCTACTGTTGCATTAAAAATATGGTAAATATACAAGTTACTGTATTTTTTTAGCTGAATGGAGGTATTATTACTGGAGGGACAGTATGCTGCTGTATTCTGATTCCTTGGAACTCCTCTTGGTTGCCATCGACCTGAATTTCCTGCTACGCCATCAGGTCTGTGGGTATGATAGAGATTGTTAAAAGATTAGAGATAAGAGGATTCTGTAATTTGTCCCACTGTGAGTGCAAAGTAGAACCCTTTGATTTGTCCCTGTAGGAGAACCCTTTAGAGTTCCATTTAGAACCCTCTCATGAGGAACCCTCGTGGGTTCTTTGTTTTGTCCCTGTAGGCAAACCCTTTTGGGTGATACGTAGTACCCTCTGGTTCCAGGTAGAACCAATGAGAAAGGTTGTTCAGAGGGTTCTTCATTTGTCCATGTCAAACCATTTTGGGTGCTAGGTAGAATCCTCTACACTTTTAACAATTTCTGTAAAATGTGGTGTAAAAAAATGTTTATACTAAATAAAATAAAAAAATACTGTATTATTCTTTTGATGTAAATCACAATGCACTTGGGTACTTTTTGGACCATCTGGTAAATTATGTCAGCATGCCTCACTTGCAATTACGGTTATGATTATAGGATACTACACTTGGTCTGCTAAATGGCATATTATTATTATATTATATGCACTTTTCCTGTAATTTGACAGTAAGTTACCATCACCGAGTTGCAGTGAAAACACAGTAGAAACGTATATTGTATTTTTACAGCTAAACTATATTTTGACAGTTGAATTAAGGTGTTATTGTTGTAAAATGACAGCATGCTGCTGTATTCTGATTAAAATACACTCTTGTAAATTATTATATATTTTTTGTATTTTAAATGCAACTCAGTAGCCAGTCAGTTATTCTAATTTTACAACATTAATGCACTTCATATCCCCAAAGCATTTATGCACACTTTACGTCAAGTGTCCCTTAGCACTGCTACTTTTTACATTGGTATCATCAAATATTCAGACAATTATTGACTAACTCTGTGGCCAATCTTTGTCATGCCCACAGTTTTGGAAGCATAGCAGGAACATTTCAGGTTGCTCGCAACCAAGAGGTTGTGAGTTCAAATCCCAGTTGAGTCCCAAGTGTGCGCACAGTGCATACTTTTACAATATTTTACTGTATTACTTATACTGTAAAATTACATTAACTTACTGAGTTGCAGTTAAAATATAGTAAATATCATAATACAGCAGCATACTGTCATTTTACAGTAATAATACATTCAAGTTGTCGAACATTTACATTATTCTTACTGCAACTGTAAGCAAAGTGCAGAAATGTATTCTTGGCAATAGTGTTGCATGGTATACCGAAACTTCTGTACTTTTTCAATACTAGACCATGCAAAACGGTTCGGTAGTAGAATTCTGTTTACTTTCGTTACTTCTGTTAAACGTGTCTCACGGATTAAGTCTATCTATCAGCACAGACGATGACCCCCTTATAGTGCGAGTGCACCGTGCCTGCTCCACTTATAGGCAGTGGGTAATAGCAAGCCATCTGCTTTTGTTTTCGAGATGATCGATCTCTGTCGAGGGAGGTACTGGTTTTTCCATATTGTGTATATTTATTTATTCTGAACACATTTCCATTTGTTGGCAATGTCAATTCTTTCAATTTTTTTCAAAATACTTACTTGTATGTTCGCTAGCTGGACAGGCAAACGCAGCCGAGTACTAAAGCGTAAACCAATCCAAACTTGTCTGCCAATCACGTAATCCGTACCTAAGGTTGTAGACAGCTGGTGACAGCTCGAGAGAGATCTCCGTCCGACAAACTGCTATCAGGTAAAGTATTTTTTTGGTTTTTGTAATCTAACTATTTAGTTATAGAAACATGATACCATCAACGCAAGCTGTAAAATGACTCCCACCTTAGAACGCAGCAACCTTAGTAATGTAGCTAGCTTGCTAGTTAGCCAGCTAGTTACAACAAGTAGATTTGTTGCTAGCTAGCAGGACCAGAGGGCTTTATCACTAGTTAGCTAGCATGGCATTCCGGGACAAGGAGTCCCTGTCTGGATCAAGTGCCATTCTGTGACTTAAGCTAATATGCCCTATTTTTTTGCTGTGTTATTGTTTTGGTATCGTTTTAGTATTGAGTATTGTGATGGTATCAAGTATCGTAATACTAAACTAGGGCTGCGTTCAGTACGTTTTTACGTTCTGGAACGTTCAATTGAATGGAATGGTGCTGTACTGAATGACCAGCCCTTTAAACTCCTTGCTTTAAGCCACACCTCGCCACACCCACCAAACGGGAGCAAACGTACCTCAAAGTCTGTTCAATAATGTTTTGGGGAAATTTGGCATTCAGTACAAACTGTTCGGCAACGTAGCAAACGTTGAAGCGAACGGAACGCACCTCTGGTATCGAAGTCAAAATTCTGGTATCGTGACAGCACTACTTGGCAATAATGCCGCGTTCAAAACAACTGGGAACTCTGAAAAATACAGGTCAAATCATGACGTCAGTGATCTTCAGGTCGAAAAGTCGGAGCTCTAGAAAGAGGCCCGAGTTCCCGAGTTGGAATTCTGAGTTGGATGACCGTTCAAATAGATTTTTCCCAGTCGGAGCTCGTTCCCAGTTGTTTTGAACACACTAAAGTCGGAAGTCAGAGATTTCCGAGTTACCAGTTCCGAGTTCCCAGTTGTTTTGAACGAGGCATAAATCTGTGGCCAATCTTTGTCATGTCCACAGACCTGGTGGTGTAGCAGGAAATTCAGGTCATTAAGAACCAAGAGGTTGTGAGTTCTAATCCCAAGTGAGGTATAGTCCCAAGTAATCAGCATTCAGCAGCATACTGTTTTTTTACAGCAATAACACCTTAATTCAGCTGTAAGAATACAGTAACTTGTTGTTCTTTACTGTACTTTCACTGCAACCAGTAGTAGCGTAAAATTACAGCAACTTTTTAACAGTGTAGCATTTCATGGCATAAAAGGAAAACATGGTGGAGAGGGCAAGAACAGGATGGTTCTTCACAACCATCACAGCAGCAGGCTAAAAAAGAACCCTTCCTGATATGCAAATAACCATTTGGTGAAAATGGTTCAACATATAACCCTCACCTGTGACAAAGAACCCCTCAATTACCTTTTTTTCTGAGAGTGTAGCCTAGTCCTGGATGTTATAAATACACTATATATACAAAAGTATGTGGACACCCTTTCAAATTCGCAGGATTCGGCTATTCAGCCACACCCATTGCTGACAGGTGTATAAAATCAAGCACACAGCCATGCAATCTCCATAAACAAACATTGGCAGTAGAAGGGCCTTACTGAAGAGCTCAGTGACTTTCAACGTGGCACCGTCATAGGATGCCACCTTTCCAACAAGTCAGTTTGTCAAATTTCTGCCCTGCTAGAGCTGCCCCGGTCAACGCTAAGTGCTGTTATTGTGAAGTGGAAACGTCTAGGAGCAACAACAGCTCAGCCGTGAAGTGGTAGGCAACACAAGCTCACAGAACGGGACCACAGAGTGCTGAAGCGCGTAACGGGTAAAAATTGAATGTCCTCGGTTGCAACACTCACTACCAATTTCCACTACCAAACTGCCTCTGGAAGCAACGTCAGCCGCAATGCCAAGCGTTGGCTGGAGTGGTGTAAAGTGCACCATCACTGGACTCTGGAGCAGTGGAATGCGTTCTCTAGAGTGATGAATCATGCTTCACCATCTGGCAGTCTAAAGGACGAATCTGGTTTTGGCTGATGCCTGCCGAATGCTACCTGCCCCAATGCACAGTACCAACTGTAAAGTGGAGGAGGAATAATGGTCTGGGGCTGTTTTTCATGGTTCGGGCTAGGCCCCTTAGCTCCAGTGAAGGGAAATCTTAACGCTACAGCATACAATGACAATCTAGACGATTCTGTGCTTCAACTTTGTGGCAACAATTTGGGGAAGGCACTTTTCTGTTTCAACATTACAATGCCCTCGTGCACAAAGCGAGGTCCATACAGAAATGGTTTGTCGAGATCGGTGTGGAAGAACTTGACTGGCCTGCACAAAGCCCTGACCTCAACCCCATCGAACACCTTTTGGGATGAATCGCCCGACCTCACTAATGCTCTTGTGCCTGAATGGAAGCAGGTCCCTGCAGCAATGATTTTGGAATAAGATGTTCGACAACAGGTGTCCACATACTTTTGGTCATGTAGTGTAGCGCCTCTTTTACTGACTCATTCACTTCTCAGGTGGTAGCCTGGGGCTGAAACATTAGGATAGGCCATTAGGTAATACTTTCACACCACAAACCAACCGGCTATATCATGACTAAAACGCATTGAAATAACTCACCATACTGTGTATATTGTCGCATGCAATGTATATATTTTCTTTCAAATTCAATTTGCATATAGTCAGTCTAGTAAACATAGCTTTAGCCTAGGCTACTGTGAAGTTATATTGCTGCCTATCCCAAAAGCTACTGCTGTTACATTCATAATAATGAATGCAACCTACTAAAGTATGCCTCATTAACTCATATTAGCCTTTAACACTACCATTAATTATCAAAGAAACAAACTTTGGGGCTTCGTTATGAATTAAAGCATAAATTACGTGTCTTCTCCGAATATGAGCCCCATTTACAGTCATGGAAATACATGGACAATATGTGGAAGTAAGGCTTTTTAGGACACAACCCAATTCAGGCGATAATCATATCCGGGAGCACACATTTTAATGTCAATCAGACTACCCCAAAACATTCGAAGCGCATTGCGAAGGTCCCTGAGAAAACCTTACGCACTACACAGCCTTGTTTTAAAAAATGAATAAGCTAATAAAAAAATACAATTTTGCCTACGCATAAACTTGGCACTTATAGCCTATAGGCTACATCAATACATTGTATGCATCGCATAAAGCGCAGTAAGTTATTATTAAGTGGCACATGATCGTCTTCTGTATAGGGCTATCTATAAACTGCCAAAAGAGGGTGTCTTGGAGTTTTTCAAAGACAACAGTGGCTCCGCTATTCACAGACCTTGCTTATCTAGAAACAAATACGGTATCAGGCTCGCAACTATAGGCTATTGCATCTGCTTATTTGCCCGACAAATAATAATAATAATTATTATTATTATTATTCCTTATTGCCCTGAAACTTAGGAAATTAATGCCCAGCATCAATTCATTCTGAAAATTGCGTTTGCCATCCTTAGCGAAATGCAACAGATTTGGTGATTGTAGGCTAATCTACACTTGATTCTACATGCATTTTAACCATTTACTGCTACTGACAGAGGGAACTCTTACCACTTGAGCGCCGGACAATGTTCTCCAAAAAAGTGTTCTGAGGTGCCACCAAACCTCTTTTTCCCCCGTGCATTCTGTGGTCAGGAGGTGTCGTTCGGGGCTGCAAGCTTTATGAAAGCTGGTCGCGAAAGTGAAATAGTCTAGATAAGTATGAGTCTGTGGTATGAAGAAGCTCATGGTAACAATGCACCGAGACTGCCTTGATGTAGATTCTGTATCACAGAGCTATAGCAGCTCCGCAAGCTACGAGCTTGTCCTGGTGCGCCTGCGCTCTCGATGTTTTACCGCAAACCCGATGGCATTGAATCTCAGATGGTCAATACAATGATAACAAGCAATGGCATGATTTTGAGATCCAACCTGTTAGAGAACTCTGCCGAAATGTTCATCCTAGCTATAGCTCAATGCGTTCTTAAACGTATTCTCCCTCTTTTTGCAATTCAAGCAACACTGTCCATTTTCTTGCATGAGATTACATTTACCAACAAATAGGCTACATTGTTAGAAAAAAAAGATGCTAAGGAGAACCATATAGGGTTCTTTGGTTTTTCCCCATAGGGGAACCCTTTTTGGTTCTAGGTAGAACCCTTTTCAGAGGTTTCTATATAGGGTTCTTCATAGAACCCCCTGTAAATGGTTCTGCCTAGAACACTCAATGAATAGTTCTTCCTAGAACCCTCTATAACACATCAGGCCTGCAAGTCACATTATGCTGGCTTGCAAAGTGATGTGTAATTCCTAGTGGAATCCAGCCAGACTGAGGATATCCAACTCTTAATCACCTTCAACCTGCATTCAGAATGACTGCCAGGGTATGGGAAGATTGAGTAACGAGACTACCTAAATTACGTGTCAAACTCATTCCACGAGGGCCGAGCGTCTGCAGGTTTTCACTCCTCCCTTGTACTTGATTGATGAATTAAGGTCACTAATTAGTAAGAAACTCCCCTCACCTGGTTGTCTAGGGCTTAATTGAAAGAAAAAATCAAAAACCAACAGACACTAGGCCCTCCATGGAATGTTTGATATGCCTGACCTAAATCATCCAAACTGGAACAACCATCTCAGTAACGTGTACAATAAGTCCAACTACTAACAGATAGGATAAGTATTAGAATTATAAATGTATGTTATTTATCTTCGTGTAGCATAATCAAACAATCAAAGTACATGAAAAAACACAGATATTGAAACAAACAATTCTGAAAATCAACCAGCAATAGAGCATGCTGGGAAATACAATAATGATGGGATTGGTTTTGAGTATTTTACAGTCCCTCCAGGATTTTGCGGGATTTTCTGTGATATTTGCGGGCAAAAGTGCTTGATTTTGCTGCAGCAATTCTGACATTTTGCATGGCAATATGCAATGATTTTGTCCAATTTGTATTGAAAATGCGCTGATGAGGGAAAAGGTTTGTTGATTGAACCATATAATGTGGTAAATGTGTAGTGATTGGTTGAAACTGCGAGCCCTTTTTCTTGTACTGCGGTGATGGGTCAATCACAGAATCCTGGAGGGACTGGTTTTACTCTACACACAGTAAAAATGACAATCACACTCAACTCTGGTTATTAACACCAACACTGGTATTATTTTACACCACTGAGTGTTAAGTTAATTTAACATATGAATCAACACTAAACATTTTTAACTGAAAAATCAACACAAGGTAAAATTGGCCAATTTGCTTTGTACCATACACGTACATTACACTGCTGGTTCACTCATATTCCATTCTATTCTCCTACTCTCTGCTCAATAAAATCACAGAAAATGCTAATTTGAAAGACAGAAATCATGGCAAAGACATCAACTATGTCAGTACTGTTTATGTAATATGATTAAGATAATACCAGATACATGCATATACAGTGCATTCGGAAAGTATTCATACCCCTTGACTTTTTCCACATTTTGTTACGTTACAGCCTTATTCTAAAATGGATGAAATTGATTTTTTTCCCTCATCAATCTACACACAATACCCCATAATGACAAAGCAAAGTTCCCACAGCATGATGCTGCCACCACAATGGGGATGGTGCCAGGTTTCCTCCAGACGTGATGCTTGGCATTCAGGCCAAAGAGTTCAATCTTGGTTTCATCAGACCAGAGAATCTTGTTTCTCATGGTCTGAGAGTCTTTAGGTGCCTTTTGGCAAACTCCAAGCAGGCTGTCATGTGCCTTTTACTGAGGAGTGGCTTCTGTCTGGCCACTCTACCATGAAGGCCTGATCGGTGGAGTGCTGCAGAGATGGTTGTCCTTCTGGAAGATTCTCCCATCTCCACAGAGGAATTCTGGAGCTCCTTCAGAGTGACCATCGGGTTCTTGGTCACCTCCCTGACCAAGGTCCTTCTCCCCCAATTGTGCAGTTTGGCCGGGCGGCCAGCTCTAGGAAGAGTCTGGGTGGTTCCAAACTTCTTCCATTTAAATGATGGAGGCCACTGTGTTCTTGGGGACCTTCAATGTTGTAGAATTTTTTTGGTGTTCTTCCCCAGATCTGTGCCTCGACCCAATCCTGTCTCAGAGCTCTACAGACAATTCCTTCGACCTCATGGCTTGATTTTTGCTCTGACATGCACAGTCAACGGTGGGACCTTATATAGACAGGTGTGTGCCTTTCCAAATCATGTCCAATCAATTAAATGTACCACAGGTGGACTCCAATCAAGTTGTAGAATCCTCTCAAGGATGGTCAATGGAAACAGGATGGAACAAGTATTTGATACACTGCCGATTTTGCAGGTTTTCCTATTTACAAAGCATGTAGAGGTCTGTAATTTTTATCATAGGTACACTTCAACTGTGAGAGACGGAATCTAAAACAAAAATCCAGAAAATCACATTGTATGATTTTTAAGTAATTCATTTGCATTTTATTGCATGACATAAGTATTTGATCACCTACCAACCAGTAAGAATTCCGGCTCTCACAGACCTGTTAGTTTTTCTTTAAGAAGCCCTCCTGTTCTCCACTCATTACCTGTATTAACTGCACCTGTTTGAACTCGTTACCTGTATAAAAGACACCTGTCCACACACTCAATCAAACAGACTCCAACCTCTCCACAATGGCCAAGACCAGTGAGCTGTTTAAGGATATCAGGGATAAAATTGTAGACCTGCACAAGGCTGGGATGGGCTACAGGACAATAGGCAAGCAGCTTGGTGAGAAGGCAACAACTGTTGGTGCAATTATTAGAAAATGGAAGAAGTTCAAGATGACGGTCAATCAACCTCGGTCTGGGGCTCCATGCAAGATCTCACCTCGTGGGGCATCAATGATCATGAGGAAGGTGAGGGATCAGCCCAGAACTACACGGCAGGACCTGGTCAATGACCTGAAGAGAGCTGGGACCACAGTCTCAAAGAAAACCATTAGTAACACACTACGCCGTCATGGATTAAAATCCTGCAGCGCACGCAAGGTCCCCCCTGCTCAAGCCAGCGCATGTCCAGGCCTGTCTGAAGTTTGCCAATGACCATCTGGATGATCCAGAGGAGGAATGGGAGAAGGTCACGTGGTCTGATGAGACAAAAATAGAGCTTTTTGGTCTAAACTCCACTCGCCGTGTTTGGAGGAAGAAGAAGGATGAGTACAACCCCAAGAACACCATCCCAACCGTGAAGCATGGAGGTGGAAACATCATTCTTTGGGGATGCTTTTCTGCAAAGGGGACAGGACGACTGCACCGTATTGAGGGGAGGATGGATGTGGCCATGTATCGTGAGATCTTGGCCAACAACCTCCTTCCCTCAGTAAGAGCATTGAAGATGGGTCGTGGCTGGGTCTTCCAGCATGACAACGACCCGAAACACACAGCCAGGGCAACTAAGGAGTGGCTCCGTAAGAAGCATCTCAAGGTCCTGGAGTGGCCTAGCCAGTCTCCAGACCTGAACCCAATAGAAAATCTTTGGAGGGAGCTGAAAGTCCGTATTGCCCAGCGACAACCCCGAAACCTGAAGGATCTGGAGAAGGTCTGTATGGAGGAGTGGGCCAAAATCCCTGCTGCAGTGTGTGCAAACCTGGTCAAGACCTACAGGAAACGTATGATCTCTGTAATTGCAAACAAAGGTTTCTGTACCAAATATTAAGTTCTGCTTTTCTGATGTATCAAATACTTATGTCATGCAATAAAATGCAAATTAATTCCTTAAAAATCATACAATGTGATTTTCTGGATTTTACAGACCTCTACAAAAAAAAATTACAGACCTCTACATGCTTTGTAAGTAGGAAAACCTGCAAAATCGGCAGTGTATCAAATACTTGTTCTCCCCACTGTAGGTACAGTTTTAAACATGCTCACACCTATCTTTTTAATTGTATCAGATTACTCAAACTCCTGATGTTAAAGTTTAAACACTGAGGTAAACATTAATGCTCAGGCACTATTTAAAAGAAATAAAAAAATTACAATGAAAAAGCTTATTCAGATTCAGAAGGGTTCAATTTACAACAATTATTGCCTTCCAAAGAATCCTTCTTGCCACCCAAAGAATCATCAAAGAGGCCTTTCTTCCAAAAAGGGTTCTTCAGATGAAAATGGTTATTGGCAGAAACCTATCCCTCCATAAATAACCCTTTTGGAACCCTTTTTTCTAAGAGTGTAGCCTAGGATACAGTATATGCTTGCTCCTTCCGCTGGCAAATAAACTTGAAGAGCAGCAGATTGTAGGCTTAATCTACCCCTACTCCTCCAGAAGTGGCAGGTGGAAAGAAGTAGTAACACTTTACATTAGTGCCCTTATTACTGTGTAACTACTCATGTAATTACAATGTAATAAGTATTGTAACTACTCATTATTAAACCCTAGCCACAACCCTAGCTTCATGTCCATATCCCGGTTTCAACCCTAACCTTAGCCTCAACCGCTACTCTAACCCTAGCTTCATGTTCATATCCCGGTTCAACCCTAATCCTAGCCTAAACCACAACCCTTACCCTAGCTTCATGTCCACATCGAGTTCAACCCTAACCTTAGCCTCAACTGCAAGTCTAACCCTAGCTTCATGTCCATATTCCGGTTCAAGCCTTACCCTAGCATCAAACCTAACCCTATTCCTATCCTGAAGTAACCTTAAGTACAGTGTAATAATGAGTAATTACACGCTGTAATGTTCGTGTAACCAAACATGGACTATAGGCTAGGCTACGTCTCAAATTGCAGGATTTATATGAAATGTTCACCAAGTGTGTGTGAGGAGAGAGAGTGTGAGTGCGTCAATGCATGCACTTATTGTGTATTTCAAGCTTTATGCCAAAAGTGAAATGTCTTGGACTAAAGAGCACTTTCAATGGAGATTCAGAATCATTTTGACAGATGCTCTTATCCAGAGCAACTTGCAGGAGCAATTAGGGTTAAGTGCCTTGCTCAAGGGCACATCAATAGATTTTTCACCTAGTCAGCTCAGGGATTTGAACCAGCAACCTTTCAGTTATTGACCCAACGCTCTTAACCACTAGGCTACCTGCCACTTTTTACTCCAAAACTAGGCTTAATTTGTGTCTGGTAAACCACCCTTATACTGTATGTCTGTTCACTCTGGACACTAGAGAGACTTTTCAAATTCTAAATTCCTGATTTAGAAAATGTGCAAGGCTTTGCTGATGCAAATGCTTAGTTTATCCTACATTACCTCAACTCCTTAACCAGTGTTCTTAAATGGCCTTCAGTATCAAGGTCAGGAAGTAATGTCCATTGTATTGTGTTCAGTGCCTTATGATGTGTTTTCACCAGATACCACGTTGTCATAAAGCATCTCCTAGATCTCCCCTTGTATTTTGTATGTTTCTTCCGATCAGCATGCAAAACAGCTGGTTTGCCTATCCAACAGCTAGCAAGACCTACCCTCCCTGGTCATCGCTTAGCAACTTAGCTGATGTTTTGCATAAAGACTATTTATACTCTTATGAGTGTCATTTGCCTACTTCCTCACATTGCTCTTGCCTTATCACATTAAGGTTAGGAGTAAAGAAGAGAGCATATATATCATAGACATCTGTGGCTTTTTATAAGAACTGAGGAACATGCCATCCAAAACATGTAATGTGTTAGGTTTAGCCACTTTACGTACAGTGTCTCCGATTTGCGTACAGAATATTATGAAATGCTCTGAGACCAGGTTGGACCCTGCGATAGACTAGCCTCCTGTCCAGGGGGTGTACTTGTACTTCAAGCTGCCTCTCGCTACAGAAACAGGAGATGCCCTATGAGCAGTTCTGGCTCGCACAAGCCAAGGGTCGTGCAAGGCTATACTTACTGTTTTGATTGATTGTATTACTATTTATTGATTGCATTTCATATGTGTATTTTTATATTATTCTGTTGGGCTCATTTGAAAAAGAGACATGGGTCTCAATATGATTCCCTGTTGAAATAAAGGTTAAATAAATCAATTGCAATTTTGTTTTTTTTTCAAATCCCAGATTGCCTCTTTAAGATACTTTATAAAGAGATCATGCTTATTTTTTTTATGGAATGGTTTTCCTTGAGCACTAGTACAGATCATAATAATCAAAGTGCTGCCATGTGAATGTGATGCATTTGTTTCATTGTTAACATTTTTGTTGGTGGCCCACCTACAGATGGCTTTAATTTAATTTTCTGCTGTGAATGTAAAGTAACAAACGAATAGTTTAAATGAGAATGCAGACAATATCTTCCAATGCACCTGTCTCAATCACAGGTCTAAAATATACGTCTTCTGTCTCCCTCTAGTGGGGGAAGAAAGGTGTAGGCAGGAATGGACATATAAAAAATACAATTCTTATATACAAAAATGTTTTAGACAACAATGTATTTAATTACAAAATAGGATTTTGGGTGTGTGCGTAAAAAATGCTGTCATTCAGGAGAGACTATAAGGACAAAGGTGACGCTTAAACCGACTATCCACAACCTTAAACTGAACCTAAACTTAATAAATTCTAAAATGAAATATCGGTTTAAGCGTTAGGCGTGTCCTTATAGCCTTTCCCCTGTCATGCACTAGAGCAGCAGAGTGTGACCAACCAGCCCAAACCGGGATGACCGGCTGCCCTGCAACCACACACCTCACCTGTTTAGCCTACCTGGTCCAGTGAGAACCAGCGACGTCATGCGTCCCGTCCTCAGGACAGGTCGCGCGTCACCGCGACTAGGGTTGTATCATGGAATGAGGAAGAGAAGATCACACCATCAGGACAGAATCGATTTAGATATTATCTCTCATCACTAACAACTATCAGTAATGTGATATTTAGACATAATAAATCGGCCATATCATAGAATTTGACGGAAACAGTTGTAAGGCAGGTCCAGTTTCAGAATGTTCCGCCAGTGCGCGAGTCTGGTGGAACGACACCGGTCAGAGCTGAGTCTCGCATTGCTGTTGTCAGGCTATGCGCTCTACCTGCTTCTTGGCGCATGGGTCTTCTCAGCCGTTGAGCTTCCATATGAGCAACGGCTGCGCGAACAGCTGGAGACCGTCCGGCAGGAGTTTCTCCGGGACAACGCGTGCGTGTCTGACGAACGGCTCGAGGAGCTTCTGTCCCGCGCGCTGGATGCCAATAACTACGGCGTGTCGGTGCTCGGTAACGCTAGTAAAAACAACTGGGACTTCACCTCCTCTCTGTTCTTTACCAGCACAGTTCTGACCACAACAGGTAGGTTTAGGTGGGTTGGTCAGTGTGATTTTAACCTTTGCTCAAATGTAGTTATTTAAAGTTTGTGTTTCATCTTCTCCAGATGGGTATCACAAAGAAGGATTACTACCAGATAACTGAAAACATTAAGATGAATTGAATAGGCCTGCAGTTTATGGGTTGTTTAAAGTGTCAGGTCAATGTACAATTGGGTTGAGGTCGGGCCAATTGGGTTGAGGTCGGGCCCGGGGTAAGTGGGTAAGTGGACAAGGGGCCTGTGCCTGAGCAGGGCTGTCAGCCTCCAGGCAAGTTATTGTATTGGCTTTTAAAAAGGTGCGTGTGCATGTTGTTGCAGGTTATGGCCACACTGTACCACTGTCAGATGGAGGAAAGGCATTCTGTGTGTTCTACTCTCTCCTCGGAATCCCCGTCACTCTCCTCTTCCTTTCCGCCCTGGTACAAAGAATTATGGTCCTGGTGACACGCCGGCCTGTGGTGTACCTTCACCTGCGATGGGGCATGTCCAAACCAACGTTGGCCGCTGTCCATGCGGCATGTCTATCCTCTGTTGCAGCACTGCTCCTCTTCCTCCTACCAGCGGTAGTGTTCTGCAGGCTGGAGCCTCAATGGAGCTACCTGGAGTCCCTCTACTTCTGCTTCATCTCGCTTACTACAATTGGCCTAGGAGACTATGTACCTGGAGAGACTCACAGCACCGTTCCCAACTCTCACCGCACGCTATATAAGCTGGCTATTACACGTAAGTTACTATAACACAACCATAACATAACCATAGCAAAGCCATGAACCCCAGCCCTCACTGCTATTTACCTTGTCAAAGATACTAACAAAAAAGCAAGATAGCCTGCCCTACTGCCATGCAACAATAGATTCCATGGATAAGAAATATACAGTGAGGGAAAAAAGTATTTGATCCCCTGCTGATTTTGTACGTTTGCCCACTGACAAAGACATGATCAGTCTATTTTTACATTTACATTTTAGTCATTTAGCAGACGCTCTTATCCAGAGCGACTTACAGTTAGTGAATACATATTTTTTTTATACTGGCCCCCCGTGGGAATCGAGCCCACAACCCTGGCGTTGCAAACGCCATGCTCTATCAACTGAGCTACATCCCTGCCGGCCATTCCCTCCCCTACCCTGGACGACGCTGTGCCAATTGTGCGTCGCCCATGAGTCTCCCGGTCGCGGCCGGCTGCGACAGAGCCTGGATTCGAACCAGGATCTCTAGTGGCACAGTTAGCACTGCGATGCAGTGCCTTAGACCACTGCGCCACTCAGGAGCAGATCATTTTAATGGAGTCTATCATTTTAATGGTAGGTTTATTTGGTAGGTTTATTTGAACAGTGAGAGACAGAATAACAACAAACAAATCCAGAAAAACGGTCAGACATTTCTTGTAGTTGGCCACCAGGTTTGCACACATCTCAGGAGGGATTTTGTTCCACTCCTCTTTGCAGATCTTCTCCAAGTCATTAAGGTTTCGAGGCTGACGTTTGGCAACTCGAACCTTCAGCTCCCTCCAGAGATTTTCTATGGGATTAAGGTCTGGAGACTGGCTAGGCCACTCCAGGACCTTAATGTGCTTCTTCTTGAGCCACTCCTTTGTTGCCTTGGCCGTGTGTTTTGGGTCATTGTCATGCTGGAATACCCATCCACGACCCATTTTCAATGCCCTGGCTGAGGGAAGGAGGTTCTCACCCAAGATTTGACGGTACATGGCCCCGTCCATCGTCCCTTTGATGCAGTGAAGTTGTCCTGTCCCCTTAGCAGAAAAACACCCCCAAAGCATAATGTTTCCACCTCCATGTTTGACGGTGGGGATGGTGTTCTTGGGGTCATAGGCAGCATTCCTCCTCCTCCAAACACGGCGAGTTGAGTTGATGCCAAAGAGCTCGATTTTGGTCTCATCTGACCACAACACTTTCACCCAGTTCTCCTCTGAATCATTCAGATGTTCATTGGCAAACTTCAGACGGGCCTGTATATGTACTTTCTTGAGCACGGGGACCTTGCGGGCGCTGCAGGATTTCAGTCCTTCACGGCGTAGTGTGTTACCAATTGTTTTCTTGGTGACTATGGTCCCAGCTGCCTTGAGATCATTGACAAGATCCTCCCGTGTAGTTCTGGGCTGATTCCTCACCGTTCTCATGATCATTGCAACTCCACGAGGTGAGATCTTGCATGGAGCCCCAGGCTGAGGGAGATTGACAGTTATTTTGTGTTTCTTCCATTTGCGAATAATCGCACCAACTGTTGTCACCTTCTCACCAAGCTGCTTGGCGATGGTCTTGTAGCCCATTCCAGCCTTGTGTAGGTCTACAATCTTGTCCCTGACATCCTTGGAGAGCTCTTTGGTCTTGGCCATGGTGGAGAGTTTGGAATCTGATTGATTGATTGCTTCTGTGGACAGGTGTCTTTTATACAGGTAACAAACTGAGATTAGGAGCACTCCCTTTAAGAGTGTGCTCCTAATCTCAGCTCGTTACCTGCATAAAAGACACCTGGGAGCCAGAAATCTTTCTGATTGAGAGGGGGTCAAATACTTATTTCACTCATTAAAATGCAAATCAATTTATAACATTTTTGACATGCGTTTTTCTGGATTATTTTGTTGTTATTCTGTCTCTCACTGTTCAAATAAACCTACCATTAAAATTATAGACTGATCATTTCTTTGTCAGTGGGCAAACGTACAAAATCAGCAGGGGATCACATACTTTTTTCCCTCACTGTATTCTGTTCAATGCAGTTTGATGTCACCTTAAGTGTATAAAAACAGTGCACACTGTTTCATCATTGATTCTCATTTTCGGATGTTCTATACTTCAGGTCACAGCAATGGAAATTTAGTAGATATAAGTTGGCAATTTAGCACCTAAATATAGAATCCTTGGTGTACTACATGAAGGTGGTGAAGGTCACGTGATTCTGGCTTTGGCGCATGTGCTGTCTTTGGCGAATGTGCAGTTTGCGAGGGGATGGGGTACCTGCACTACCACTGTTATAACCAGTGAACCAGCCCTACTATCCATGATGCAACACTAACCATAACCCCACAGTACGGTGCACTACAGTCTATAGCCATGTCCTATAAGTTATTATTAGAAAAGGAAACGCTTCACTCAGTGGTGGAAAAAGTACCCAATTGTCATACTTGAGTAAAAGTAAAGATACCTTAATAGAAAATGACTCAAGTAAAAGTGAAAGTCACCCAGTGAAATACTACTTGAGTAAAAGTCTAAAAGTATTTGGTTTTAAATATACTTAAGTATTCAAAGTAAATGTAAAAGTATAAATCATTTCACATTCCTTATATTAAGCAAACCAGACGGCACGATTTTCTTGTTTTTTAAATTTACGGATAGCCAGGGTCACACACCAACACTCAGACATAATTTATAAACGAAGCATTTAAGCATTTGTGTTTAGTGAGTCCGCAAGATCAGAGGCAGTAGGGATGACCAGGGATGTTCTCTTGGTAAGTGTGTGAATTTGACAATTTTCCTGTTCTGCTAAGCATTCAAAATGTAAAGAGTACTTTTGGGTGTTAGGGAAAATGTATGGAGTAAAAAGTACATTATTTTCTTTAGGAATGTAGTGGAGTAAAAGTTTTAAAAAATATAAATAGGAAAGTAAAGTACAGATACCCCCAAAAACGATTTAAGTAGTATTTTTACTTAAGTACTTTAAACCACTGGCTCCACTCTAGTAGCTCGGATGCAATAATTGATTTAACAACATTTTGACAGCATGCTCTCTTCATCAAGGTATCATGAGTTATTATAACCATAATCTAACCATAATAACTAGGGCGGTCAAACAATATATTTTTTTTATCAAGATGTTTCCAGGATTTACTGTGATTAATCACGATTAATCACAAATTCTGAATTTGCTTAAATTAAGCAGTAATTTAAGATTTTTCATACAATAATTTTTGTAAGAATTGATTTGGTCTAAGGTAATGGTTAGCAAAATTTGGTTAATTGAAAAAAGCATACTTCTTTAACCTCAATGTCAACTTGTTTTTACATTGCATTGTTGTTTTTAGCTGTATAGATTGTGTATTTCGGAGGTTGTCAGTGTATTTTGAACGGTTTCAGATAATGTGATTAATCACGATAAAAAATTATTGTGCACTAAAATTACAAAAAGTTAACTAGAGTTAACTTATTAAACTCTGACAGCCCTAATAATAACACAACCATAACCCCAACCACATGCTATAGTCTAGCCATCACTTGTAAGTTACTATAACCATAACAGAACCACCTATGAATTACTATATCAGGTTCATGTGTGATTCATCTTATTCTCCCCCCTTTCTCGTCACTCTCCCTCTGTGTCAGTGTACCTGTTGCTGGGCTTGGTGTGTCTGTTGGTGGTGCTAGAGACTTGTTGTGAGCTGCCACAGCTGAAGAGTTTCACGAGGAGATTCTACAGAGAAAAGAAAGCTCCAGAGTCAGAGACCAGAGACCAGGAGGAGTTTAGCAGCACAGAACATGATCAAATGACTGACCACCTAACTGATCAGCTGACCTTCTCCTCAGTGTCTGCCCAGGCCGCCTCCCTCCGCCAGGACAACACCCCCTGGCAATAGAATAAAATAGATACTTCACTGACTGATGAGAATGGAAATGTGTCTTCTGCCTTCCTCATTCAAACAAATTAGCTACATCCGTATGAATGAGAGATGTGTGGCTAACCAGTGTTGTTGTGGGATTCGCGATTACTCTAGACCAGGGTTTCCCAAACTCAGTCCTGGGCCCCCCCTGGGTGCACGCTTTGGTTTTTGCCCTAGCACTACACAGCTGAATCAAATAACCAAGTCATTATCAAGCTTTGATTATTTGAATCAGTTGTGTAGTGCTAGGGCAAAAACCAAAACGTGCCCCCAGGGGGGGCCCCAGGACTGGGTTTGGGAAACCCTACTCTAGACTATCAAAAAGTTGTTCTTTAAACTGAGACACAGTGATATGATATGACCTGGAACAGCAGTGAACCACAGATTTGATAACTGCACTCAATAGCTCCTATGCATTTTAACCAAGGATGTACATATACATCTTGGTGGGGCAGATTTGATCAAAAACTTGCATAGTATCTTACGGCATTTCAACTTCGAAGGTGTGGGTAATTCTATTGGGTTGCAATAAAACAATATGGCCTATTTATGTTTGATTATTATATTGATATAATAATAATGTTTGGAAATAACTTGTTTGCATATACACGTGGGCATAGTTTAATAAATTGGCAAAAAAGTATTATATCCAACCATCTTTCTAAGGTACCGCCCTCTCACAATCTCTTGTAGCTTTCACCATGGCTTTCACTCATATTCATGATTATTTTTGTGAAATCCTCTTGCATAGTCAACATTAGGTGGAGACTGTGTTTAAGAAAAGGATACCCATAGGCTTGGGCGATATTGTCACGTTCGTTGAAGGACGGGTCAGACCAAGGCGCAGCGTGATATGCGTACATGTTTATTAACTAATCAACACATCAACAAAACAACAAACGAAATGTGAAGTCCAAGGTAGATACAACAAACCTTAACCGGAACAAGATCCCACAACTAGACAGTGCCAATAGGCTGCCTAAGTATGGTCCCCAATCAGAGACAACGAGCGACAGCTGCCTCTGATTGGGAACCACACCGGCCAACATAGAACTATACATTTACTTTTACATTTTTGTCATTTAGCAGACGCTCTTATCCAGAGCGACTTACAGTTAGTGAGTGCATACATTATTTTTATTTTTTCATACTGGACCCCGTGGGAATCAAACCCACAACCCTGGCATTGCAAACGCCATTCTCTACCAACTGAGCTACATCCCTGCCGGCCATTCCCTCCCCTACCCTGGACGACACTGGGCCAATTGTGCGCCGCCCCATGGGTCTCCCGGTCGCGGCCGGCTACGACAGAGCAAACATAGAATACGCACAACAAGGAATATACACACCCTGACTCAACATATAAGCGTCCCTTGAGTCAGGGCGTGACAGATATACCATTTATACCGTATTTCAAAATACCGACAGCATGATTTTCGTGGGCTGCAGGAATGTGTGCTACGCCATTGCTTATAACTATAAGTTAAGTATAACTATAAGAAATCTAAGATGTGTCAAATAAGTTATATCCAGCTCAGGGCTCCAGCTATGCATTTGGTTTTCCTAACTTTTACATTGACATTTTAGTCATTTAGCAGGCACTCTTATCCAGAGAAACTTAGTTAGTGCATTCATCTTAAGATAGCTAGGTGGGGCAACCGCATATCACAGGCATGGGGGGGGTCAAGTGCAAGTGCTGGTTAATAATAATAATACTGTTTATTTGGGGGGGTCGAGGTGAGGAGGAGGATTATTTAAGATACTGTTTGAAGCGGTAGGGTTTCAGATGTAGCTCAGTTGGTAGAGCATGGCGCTTGCAATGCCAGGGTTGTGGGTTCGATTCCCACGGGGGGCCAGTATGAAAAATGTATGCACTCACTAACTGTAAGTCGCTCTGGATAAGAGCGTCTGCTAAATGACTAAAATGTAAATGTAAAATGTAAGATGGGCAGGGACTCTGCTGTCCTAGCTTCAGGGGGAAGCTGGTTCCACCATTGGGGTGCCAGGATAGAGAAGAGCTTGGACTGGGCTGAGCGGGAGCTGCCCTCCAGTAGGGGTGGGAGGGCCAAGAGACCAGAGGTGGCAGAACGGAGTGCTCGGGTTGGGGTATAGGGTTTGAGCATAGCCTGAAGGTAGGGAGGGGCTGTTCCGTAGGTACAGTGAGGGAAAAAAGTATTTTATCCCCTGCTGATTTTGTACGTTTGCCCACTGACAAAGACATGATCAGTCTATAATTTTAATGGTAGGTTTATTTGAACAGTGAGAGACAGAATAACAACAACAAAAATCCAGAAAAACGCATGTCAAAAATGTTATAAATTGATTTGCATTTTAATGAGGGAAATAAGTATTTGAACCCTCTACAAAACATGACTTAGTACTTGGGGCAAAACCCTTGTTGGCAATCACAGAGGTCAGACGTTTCTTGTAGTTGGCCACCAGGTTTGCACGCATCTCAGGAGGGACTTTCTCCCACTCCTCTTTGCAGATCTTCTCCAAGTCAATAAGGTTTCGAGGCTGACGTTTGGCAACTCGAACCTTCAGCTCCCTCCACAGAGTTTCTATGGGATTAAGGTCTGGATACTGGCTAGGCCACTCCAGGACCTTAATGTGCTTCTTCTTGAGCCACTCCTTTGTTGCCTTGGCCGTGTGTTTTGGGTCATTGTCATCGACCCATTTTCAATGCCCTGGCTGAGGGAAGGAGGTTCTCACCCAAGATTTGACGGTACATGGCCCCGTCCATCGTCCCTTTGATGCGGTGAAGTTGTCCTGTTCCCTTAGCAGAAAAACACCCCCAAAGCATAATGTTTCCACCTCCATGTTTGACGGTGGGGATGGTGTTCTTGGGGTCATAGGCAGCCTTCCTCCTCCTCCAAACACGGCGAGTTCAGTTGATGCCAAAGAGCTCGATTTTGGTCTCATCTGACCACAACACTTTCACCCAGTTCTCCTCCCTTTAAGAGTGTGCTCCTAATCTCAGCTCGTTACCTGTATAAAAGACACCTGGGAGCCAGAAATCTTTCTGATTGAGAGGGGTCAAATACTTTTTTCCCTCATTAAAATGCAAATCAATTTATAACATTTTTGACATGCGTTTTTCTGGATTTTTGTTGTTGTTATTCTGTCTCTCACTGTTCAAATAAACCTACCATTAAAATTATAGTCTGATCATGTCACGGAATCAGCCGAGGCTGCTCCTCCTCCTTGCTCGGGCAGGCTTCGGCGTTCGTCGTCCCCGGAGTACTAGCTCCCACCGATCTATGTTTCGGTGTTTTACTTGTTTTGTCCTGATTGTGTACACCTGTTTCCCAATACGTTGTATTGTATTCCCTATTTAACCCTCTTGTCGTTCATTGTGTGTTGTGTGTTATTGTATTCGTCATCGGCAGTGTTCGTGTGCGGGTTGTTTTCCCTCCTTGTATGGAGATTGTTTTCTTCTCTGGTTACTTTCAAGTAAAGTACGTTTCCAGTAATCTCTGTGTCCTGCGTTTGACTTCACCTACCGCATTTCACCGTCGCATTCTGACAGATCATTTCTTTGTCAGTGGGCAAACTTACAAAATCAGCAGGGGATCAAATACTTTTTTCCCTCACTGTAAGCACCATGATCTTGTAGTGGATGCAAGCTTTGACTGGAAGCCAGTGGAGTGTGCGGAGGAGCGGGGTGACATGAGATAACTAGGGAAGGTTGAAAACCAGGCGGGCTGCAGCGTTCTGGATATGTTGCAGGGGTTTGATGGCACAAGCGAGGAGCCCAGCAAACTGCGAGTTGCAGTAGTCCAGACGGGAGAGGACAACTGCCTGGACTAGACCTGCGCCGCTTCCTGTGTGAGGTAGGGTCGTACTCTACGGATGTTGTAGAGCATGAACCTGCAGGAGCGTGTCACTGCTTTTATGTATGCATAGAACGACAGGGTGTTGTCCAGGGTCATGCCAAGGTTCTTTGCACTCTGGGAGGGCGACACTGTGGAGTTGTCAACCGTGATGGAGAGGTCTTTAACTTGCTAGCTAAGTGGTTAGATGTCAAGATCAAGTTTCTTGGTTACAGCAGAGACATTCAATCCCTTCCTGGATCAAGATCCCTGTTGCCTAAATAGTTTTGTGCGTCAAAAAAATAGCTCCCCTTGTGTGCACATTCGGTAATACCGTATACCCCGGTATGAAGAAAGGCAGAAACAGAAATGTGAGTTATAGATCTAACATTCTACTTGAAAGCAAGTCTAAGAAGCGGTATATCTGTTAAATGTGCGCTATTTCTATGCTTCCCGTTCTTAAGTTTTATATTTGCTTCTTTTACTTTTGGTTTGTACACCAGCTTCAAACAGCTGAAACAACAATATGTTTGGTTATGGGAAATATATTTCATAGCGGTTTAGATGGTACACTGATTCTCTACACTATACTAGCGTATTTTGTCACATAAACTGAAATTAGGCGAACTGAGTTTTAGCAACCAGGAAATGGCGGAGCGATTTCTGCATAGCAGAACTTTAAAATAAATTGATACAGCAACAATTCTGTAGTATATTTACACTTCACAAAACCAAGGAAATAATGGCTGTTAAAGGGGGAATCCTGAGGTTTTCCTGGGGAAACCACGAAACCGCCCTCTGCCCATTCATAAATGAATGAGAGGGTTTGATTAATAATAATAATAATAATATATTTATTTTATATAGCGCTTTTAAAAAACAAACAAAAACAAATTCAGGGAGCTGGCATTTCATTGGAGATAGTCTTCCACAGCTAAATGATGATGCAGTTCAGTAAAGGCGTAGCTTGAGTGGTGGTGGCGTTAATGGTACTTCCAGAGAGGGAGACAAATCAGTCAGACAGGCAGGCCCGGAGCTTTGCATCGAGCACCTCTATCTCTGAAGTTTACAGCTACTCCTCCTCTGTAGGTAGGCTGGAACATCCACCACCGAATGTGTAACATCCACCACTGAATGTGTAGCACCCACCTGGGTGATGCTTCTGCAGCTATAAGAGCCTGAAAGACCACCACACCTCAGCAGTAATCAGTAACCGTGTCCTACAAGGCAAGCCTCTGTCATCTCCTCACACCACAGTCCACATCCTTTCAGAAACAGGGGCAGGTGGAATAAAAAGTTGGTGCTGTGTTGATCAGGTGTTGATGCATTATTCAAATTATATTAGCCAGCTAGCTAGCTATAGCTAGCCAAGCCAAGTAAACAGACTTGCCATTGTCAGTCCTGCAATTCCACTGGTCACCACCAGATATTTTTGCTTAACCAGGCTCTGTAGTAGCCGGCCGTGACCGGAAGACCCATGGGGCGGCGCACAATTGGCCCAGCGTCGTCCAGGATAGGGGAGGGAATGGCCGGCAGGGATGTAGCTCAGTTGGTTGAGCATGGCGTTTGCAACGCCAGGGTTGTGGGTTCAATTCCCACGGGGGGCCAGTAAAAAAAAGAATATATATATAAAAAAAGAATGATGTATGCACTCACTAACTGTAAGTCGCTCTGGATAAGAGTGTCTGCTAAATGACTCAAATGTAAAAATGTTAACCCTCAACAGGTTATCAAAAAATATATATATATATTTTTAAATGCAACAACAAAACACTTACAAATGCAAAAAAATATGTACAATATTAACAGAGCTCTCTGCCAAGGCTTCCTCACAGCGCAATGGCCTGATTCACCGGATGGGGGAAGTTTGCACATGTATTGAAACCATGCTGCTTCCCGGGTGTGGGTTGGGGTGTGAGCCGGGTGCCCCGTTCAAAGCAGCTGGCGAAGTCGGCTCAAAACAAAGTGACGTATGTAAAGCACGTGGAGAAGGGGGAGACCAAGGCTGGTTGTCACACGGATTGGTTGTCACAGAGCTTATAGAGAGAAATAGTAATGGTGTCTTTTTGTAGGCACTAACTCCACCAAGGCTCGTTGGCCAAGCCTATGGGGAAAGAAAATATTGGTCACAGGGCTAGTGAGATGTGTCTGTTACTTAAACTCTGTGAAGCATTTATTTGGGCTGCAATTTCTGAGGCTGGTAACTCTAATGAACTTATCCTCTGCAGCAGAGGTAACTCTGGGTCTTCCTTTCCTGTGGCGGTCCTAATGAGAGCCAGTTTCATAATAGCGCTTGATGGTGTTTGCGACTGCACTTGAAGAAACTTTAAAACTTCTTGAAATGTTCCGTATTGACTGACCTTCATGTCTTAAAGTAATGATGGACTGTAGTTTCTCTTTGCTTATTTGAGCTGTTCTTGCCATAATATGGACTTGGTCTTTTACCAAATAGGGCTATCTTCTGTATACCTACCCTACCTTGTCACAACACAACTGATTGGCTCAAACGCATTAGAAGGAAATAAATTCCACAAATTAACTTTTAACAAGGCAAACCTGTTAATTGAAATGCATTCCAGGTGACTACCTCATGAAGCTGGTTGAGAGAATGCCAAGAGTGTGCAAAGCTGTCATCAAGGCAAAGGGTGGCTACTTTGAAGAATCTCAAATATACAATATATTTCGATATTTTTAACACTTTTTTGGTTTCTACATGATTTCATGTGTTATCTCATAGTTTGGATGTCTTCACTATTTTTCTACAATGTAGAAAATAGTTTTAAAAAAAGAAAAACCCTGGAATGAGTAGGTGTGTCCAAACTTTTGACTGGTACTGTATATAAACCCTGGATTGTAATGCTATGTATTGGCCATTGAGAGGCTTTGAAGCCACCAGTCGGTCATATTGGCACTCCCTAGTAGGAGCAGTCCTCCATAGGAAAGAATGGATTTCTACAGTGTTTCAATTACATTTTTCAAGGATAAAATGACATGTATTACCAGTCTTTTTTTGTTGTAGTGGGGACAGTAACATTAGCACACTCTAAAAAAAAATCTTTAAGGACAATGTTTTTATATATTTTTTCATTTTTATTTTTATGCTTAGCTCATGTAACATTTAAAAGTATGCATTAAGGTGTCTGTAATAGAATAAACGTGTCAAAAACGAACGTAGACATTAATAAATGCCATGGCTGCGCGGTGGCTTCAATACAGCGCCCCCTGTCAGTCATCCAGGGTTTATATACGTCACTATTTAAACCCGTCTTATCAACGAGGTGTTGTAGTAAGGCTACAGTCTCTGCCTCTCATGTCTGAATAACTGAAATACAACCCCTGATGCGATTTGAATGAACATTCCAAGTAATACATTGATAATAATAATAATAATAATAATAATAATAATAATAATAATATATATATTGTGATGTCACGAGAGGCTGTGTCCTGGAGGGACGTTACATCCCCCTGAGGTGGCTGCAAACCCAGACAGCTATGGCTCCATCTGCTGGTATGGTCGGGAACTCCACCCCTCTATGGCCAATCTTCCCACGCAGCTGAAACAAATGAGGAGCTGATGAGCTGAAGGTTTGGGGAAGGGAAGAGACACAGTCTCCAACCTGGGCTCTCTGGAGGACAAGAGTGCTGCACGTCCACTTCCATGAGGAATATAAGGATTTGGAGATACTTACCTTTGGGAAATACTCACCTTTGGATATATGCACCTGTGGAAATACGTGAGAGACATTTGGAAGGACTTTTTGCTGGGTTGGCCACTAGCTGCAACGTGGACTACAGTAAGGCTGGGGAAAAGTTATCTGAGCGAGTGAGAATTATGATTTTGGATGTGGAAGAGACATCCCTGAACTGTTAACCCTTAAAGAGCCACAAGAGAACAGAATTTTGTTATATTTTCGTTAATTTCCCAAGACCTATAATAAAATCCTTGTTTTGTTTGAACCTTGTCTCCTTGCACTACTTGAGCAATCCCGCTGAAAGCTGTGTAGCCTCTCGTGACGTCACAGATGGTGGAGAATACAGGCACGCTCAAGCGTTAATAGTGCATGTCAGAGGAGGATACCGAAGGTTTGATCACCCCGTTTTCCAAGTTGGCCGTAGGCTCCCCCGCCCGACTGAAATGGAGGACATATTGAAAGCCCTTGTTGCTGGCCAGCAAGCCCAGATGCAAGCAAACGTGGCTCTCTTGGAGGAGCAAAAGAAAGCCAACCTTCTGAAGGCAGAGGAATTGCAGTTGCAGAGACAGAGGGTTGTCCAAAATACCCGCCCAATAAAGGCAAGTGACTTTATATCTAAGATGGGAGCTACCGATGACATTGAGGCATACCTGCATGCATTTGAGGCCACGGCCACTAGGGAAGCCTGGCCCAAGCAACAGTGGGTTGGTCTGTTAGCCCCCTTTCTAACCGGGGAATCGCTGAATGCTGTCCGGGACCTGGGCCCTGACCAGGTTACTGACTATGATGCCCTGAAGTCTGAGATCCTCAGCAGATATGGACTCACAAAGTTTGGTATGGCCCAGCGCTTTCACAGCTGGACCTTCCAACCAGACCAACCTCCTCGGGCGCAGATGCATGAACTTGTCCGAATCGCAAGGAAATGGCTGGATCCGCAGAGGAATACAGCAGCGGCGGTGGTGGAGGCCGTTGTGGTGGATCGTTACCTACGCGCCCTGCCTTATGAGGCAAAACGGTTCATCAGTCAACAGGCCTTGACCACGGCTGATCTGACCGTGGAAGCTGTGGAAAAGTACCAGGCCACAGCGGAGATGCTGAATGCTTCCCGAAAAGACCCCAGGAGGGCGGCCCCACCACAAATGGGAAGAACCCGTCCAAAGGACCCCAAGGTCTCGAACCCAGCCACGCCAGGACTTATCCCGGCTCCAGGGGGAGCCAGAAACCAGGCGGGTCCAAGAAGAGTACACCAGGAGGGGGGAAACTCGACAGTGTTACCGGTGTGGGGAGATGGGACATATCTCCTGGCAGTGTGGGAAACCAGCCGATGAACCTATGCCCACTGCGGAGTCCTCCAGCTCAGCACCCACACACCGTTTTGCCTCGCTCTTGGGAGTCGTAGATGGCGGCCCAGATCGACCCCCCACCTGCCCGGTAACTGTGAATCACCATGATGTGGAGGCCTTACTGGATTCTGGTAGCCGGGCCACCCTGGTGCGTAAGGATTTGGTGGGCCCAACGTGTCTGACCCCCGGGGAAAGTCCTCCCAGTTTCCTGTGTCCATGGGGACACCAGAGAATACCCCATTACTGAACTTACAATGACCAGCACACGGGGAACCATACACACGACGGCGGGGGTGGTTGATTCCCTCCCGTCCCTGTCCTAATTGGACGAGACTGCCCAGCCTTTTACCCACTCTGGAGAGAGTCTCAGGAGAGGATAACCCGAGTACCTCGGAAACGGAGAGGCAAGACTCATCCTGGGAAGGCTCCGGTGCAATCCTCCGAATTACTCACTCCCGCCCGGGCTCTGATAGGGAGGGCAGGTGCCCAGACCGACACAGAGACGGAGCGACAGAATCTGGACAAAGAACTGTCTGGTCTGAAGGGGACCGCTGAGAGGTATCGTTTGTTAAAGCAACAGTTAGACATGAAGACAGAAGAGTTAGATATCCTCCAGGCTAAACTCCAACAGAGCTCCTTCCCTAAGCAACAGGAGGAGCTGGAGAGGCTGCGCAGGACCATCGAGGAGTGTGAGGAGACCCTGCGCAGTAGTAAGGAGGTCCAGAAGAAGGCAGAGGAGAAGTACAAGGTGTTGGAGAACAAGATGAAGAATGCGGAGGCAGAGAGAGAGAAGGAACTGAAAGCTGCTCAACAGAAGCTAAACTCTGCTAAAACCAAGGCTGATGCGTTCAGTAAGAAACTCAAGGAGAGACAACAGGAGGCTGAGTCCCTGGTCCTAGAGTTGGAGGAGTTGAAGAGAGAGCAGTCTGGCAAGCACCACGGCAATGCGGACGCCCTCTCCCGGCGTGATGCCTTCTTCGCTGCCTTTACCCCGACGAGGAAGTCGGTCCCGAGGAGGGGATGTGTGATGTCACGAGAGGCTGTGTCCTGGAGGGACGTTACATCCCCCTGAGGTGGCTGCAAACCCAGACAGCTATGGCTCCATCTGCTGGCATGGTCGGGAACTCCACCCCCTCTATGGCCAATCTTCCCACGCAGCTGAAACAAATGAGGAGCTGATGAGCTGAAGGTTTGGGGAAGGGAAGAGACACAGTCTCCAACCTGGGCTCTCTGGAGGACAAGAGTGCTGCACGTCCACTTCCATGAGGAATATAAGGATTTGGAGATACTTACCTTTGGGAAATACTCACCTTTGGATATATGCACCTGTGGAAATACGTGAGAGACATTTGGAAGGACTTTTTGCTGGGTTGGCCACTAGCTGCAACGTGGACTACAGTAAGGCTGGGGAAAAGTTATCTGAGCGAGTGAGAATTATGATTTTGGATGTGGAAGAGACATCCCTGAACTGTTAACCCTTAAAGAGCCACAAGAGAACAGAATTTTGTTATATTTTCGTTAATTTCCCAAGACCTATAATAAAATCCTTGTTTTGTTTGAACCTTGTCTCCTTGCACTACTTGAGCAATCCCGCTGAAAGCTGTGTAGCCTCTCGTGACGTCACAATATATATATATATATATTAATATAATGTTTAGGGTGTTCAATCAAAAACATGTATTTTGACCAATGGGTAAAATACTGTATGTTAGTTGTGTAGATACTCCTCTAAGAAAAACCATGGTCCAAACCTCATGTCGCTATTATAATCCGTTCAAAAGTTATTGGAGAATGGCCAAAATGAGGGTGACTAAATCAATGAAGGCCAGAGAAAAAAGTGGTCAAAAATCTGGAAAATAGCATGGCATAAACTAAACTGGATGCTGTGCAAGAATTAAAAGGCTAACTGACAATGACAGGCTCACCGTTGAACTCGTCATCTTTCTTCTTGAATCCGTAGGACATATAACATTATAAAGGAAAGATATATATCGATTTACAGACATGACATGTAGTATTTTCACATCTTAGTATCCGCTTTTCAAAATTCCTGATGTTTTTATTAGATTTCTCACAGAAATAATCGTACCACTGTGAAATGACAACGAAGCACTGAGCGTACCCCAAGCGTTTTATTTTCAATGCCTTTTACATTTAATTCAGTTCGTGTCATGTTAATGTTGCTTCTTGCGACCGCGGAAACAACTTTGCAGAGGACCACCACAACATGTAAAATGCTCAAAAGTCGCTCTGTCAACAGAGCTCGGTGCTTGTTATTGGATGTATGAATTGTGGCACATGAATCGCGGCAAATTGGTTCCATTTCAGCAGTGGTGTAAAGTACTCAAGTAATACTTAAGTAGTTTTTGGGGGTATCTGTACTTTACTTTACTATTTATATTTTTGACAATTTTTACTTCACTAAATTCCTAAAGAAATCAATGTACCTTTTACGCCATAAATTTCCCTGACACCCAAAAGTACTCCTTACATTTTGAATGCTTAGCAGGACAGGAAAATGGTTCAATTCACGCATTTATCAAGATAATATCCCTGGTCATCCCTAATGCCTCTGTTCTGGCTGACTCACTAAGCACAAGGTTGTTTGTAAATTATGTCTGAGTGTTGGAGTGTGCCCCTGGCTATCTGTAAATAAAAAAAAATAAAAAAAAATTGTGAAGTCTGGTTTGCTTCATATAAGGAATTTTAAATGATGTATACTTTTACTTTTGATACTTAAGTATATTTTAGCAATTACATTTACTTTTTATACTTAGGTATATTTAAAACCAAATACTTTTAGACTTTTACTCAAGTAGTATTTTACTGAAGGACTTTCACTTTTACTTGAGTCATTTTCTATTAAGGTAGCTTTACTTTTAATAAAGTATGACAATTGGGTACTTTTTCCACCACTGCATTTCAGTCGTCTTTGCTTACGTTCGCGTGGGTAAAAAAAACAAAAAAAACAATGATTGGTTGACAATAGAGCCTCCCACAATGCAGGTCATAGATGCAAGATGATGTTGTTCTAGAGCTGCAGAAACTTGGCTGAATCCCAAATAACCCCCTTCTCCTTGGCCTTCCATTTGCACGTTCACACTCTCCTTTGCCATCGGCACAAAATTATCTAGACAACAAGCCTGCAGGTTTCAGAGCGAAGTGTTATCCCAACACCCACTGCATATGTTTGGAGTTTGCACAATTTCATACGAAAGAATGGAGAGTGCCTAATTATGTGCCACGTGCATTTATTTATGTCTGATTTCGAGACTAGACACATGTAACAGATGAAATATCTCCCAAATTAAATGTTTAGTGATTACTGAGGTTAGTATTTTGTAAAACAACAGGGGGGATTTATTCATTTGAATTTCATTCTCGTTTTATTATGTAAAAATGGACCATGAATTGCATCATTCATGTCAGGAGTGTGTCCAGAAGTTCATTGGTTATTGAGGCCATCACCACTCTGGAATTAAGTCACCCTCGGAGTTATGTCAGCAACACGTTGGGATTCACCGTTGCAGTCAAGACCTTTGATCACATGATTTTTGTAAAGTTCATGCAGTCGACATGTAGGCGTAAACCGGACAATTTTTCGCACCAGAATGCAACACAATTTGAAAGACGGTGACCAACGATAGTCAAGGACTTGACAAAAGTGATCCACTCGAACCTTTCCCTGACCTTCAGAAACGGATACTGTATTCCAATAGGACTTGGGATGGCTGTGTAAACAACCTATCACCGGCCCCAAACCGGCCATGCACATGCGTCGGCGTGTGCATGTTGATTTCGTCTATCAAAACCAATACACAATCATTTCCTATCGAGTTTGGATTTATGTACTGGAGTTTGCAATGTAAAACTGTCTCAAATAGAACCAAGGTCTTTGGAAAATGTTGACAACAACGCCACCTGCTGGAGATATCACGTGACGCTACTGCTACAGGCCCATAAATACCAGTCTCACTATTGTATTTGTTCTTATTGGTATGAAATAATTGAGTTGAAATCCCACATTTTTCTTGTTTTCATTAATAATTTGTCACATTTGCTTGAAATAATAATATTAGAAGCCATTGATACAAAATTCAATTTCATAAAAAAAGTAATGTTTCTTTTACTTTTATTTTGAAGGCTTTTGACATTTGCATCCGGAAATGTCGTTTCTTGCGCTGTCGGCGAAACAGAACTGAAAGAAACGGAAAGCAGAGTTCCTTGAACGTAAATAGCAGGATTGGATTTTACAAAGTAGGTAAACAACTCTACGCATGCTTTACACTAATAGCATAGTTGGAACTACCGTTAACTTTATAGGCTACCTTGAAAAATGGTTTTGAATGGTGTTTTATACTGTTTATCTGTAGGTGTTTAGTTTTTTTTAACTCAATTCAATACACTTCATTCTATACTCAACAAAAATATAAACGCAACATGCAACAATTTCAAAGATTTTACTGAGTTTTTCGAAGATTTGTCACAAAAATAAGCACGAATACCACGTTCATATTAGGAAAAAAGTCAATTGAAATGAATTAATTAGGCCCTAATCTATGAATTTCACATGACTGGGAATGCAGATATGCACAGATACCTTTAAAAAAAGGTAGGGGCGTGGATCAGAACCAGTCAGTATCTGGCGTGACCACCATTTGCCACATGCAGGGCCACACATATCCTTAGCATAGAGTTAAATCAAATCAAATCAAATCTTATTTGTCACATGCACCGAATACAACAGGTGTAGACCTTACAGTGAAATGCTTACTTACACGCCCTTAACCAACAATGCAGTTTTAAGAAAGAATTTAATTATTATTTTTTTAAAATACAAAATTAAAAAATATAAAATAAAAGTAACAAATAATTAAAGAGCAGCAGTAAAATAACAATAGCGAGGCTATATACAGGGGGTACCGGTATCGAGTCAATGTGCGGGGGCACCGGTTAGTCGAGGTAATTGAGGTAATATGTACATGTAGGTAGAGTTATTAAAGTGACTATGCGTAGATAATAAACAGAGAGTAGCAGCAGCATAAAAGAGGGAGAGGAGGGAGGGGGTAATGCAAATAGTCTGGGTAGCCATTTGATTAGATGTTCAGTAGTCTTATGGCTTGGGGGTAGAAGCTGCTTAGAAGCCTCTTGGACCTAGACTTGGCGCTCCGGTACTGCTTGCCGTGCGGTAGCAGAGAGAACAGTCTATGACTAGGGTGGCTGGAGTCTTTGACAATTTTTAGGGCCTTCCTCTGACACCGCCTGGTATAGAGGTCCGGGATGGCAGGAATCTAGGCCCCAGTGATGTACTGGGCCGTACGCACTAACCTCTGTAGTGCCTTGCGATCAGAGGCCGAGCAGTTGCCATACCAGGCAGTGATGCAACCAGTCAGGATGCTCTCGATGGTGTGTTGGACCATGTTAGTTTGTTGGTGACGTGGACACCAAGAAACTTTAAGCTCTCAACCTACTCCACTACAGCCCCGTCGATGAGAATGGGGGTATGCTCAGTCCTCTTCTTTTTCCTGTAGTCCACAATCATCTCCCTTGTCTTGATCACGTTGAGGGAGAGGTTATTGTCCTGGCACCACACGGCCAGGTCTCTGACCTCCTCCCTATAGGCTGTCTCATCGTTGTCGGTGATCAGGCCTACCACTGTTGAGTCATTAGCAAACTTAATGATGGTGTTGGAGTTGTGCCTGGCCATGCAGTCATGAGTGAACAGGGAGTACAGGAGGGGACTGAGCACGCACCCCTGAGGGGCCTCTGTGTTGAGGATCAACGTGGCGGATGTGTTGTTACCTACCCTTACCACTTGGGTGCGGCCCATCAGGAAGTCCAGGATCCAGTTGCAGAGGGAGGTGTTTAGTCCCAGGGTCCTTAGCTTAGTGATGAGCATTGAGGGCACTATGGTGTTGAACGCTGAGCTGTAGTCAATGAATAGTATTCTCACATAGGTGTTCCTTTTGTCCAGGTGTGAAAGGGCAGTGTGGAGCGCAATAGAGATTGCATCATCTGTGGATCTGTTGGGGCGGTATGCAAATTGGAGTGGGTCTAGGGTTTCTGGGATAATGGTGTTGATGTGAGCCATGACCAGCCTTTCAAAGCACTTCATGGCTACAGATATGAGTGCTACAGGTCGGTAGTCATTTAGGCAGGTTACCTTAGTGTTCTTGGGCACAGGGACTATAGTGGTCTGCTTGAAACATATTGGTATTACAGACTCCGACAGGGAGAGGTGTAAAATGTCAGTGAAGACACTTGCCAGTTGGTCAGCGCATGGTCGGACTACACGTCCTGGTAATCCGTCTGGCCCTGCGGCCTTGTGAATGTTGACCTGTTTAAAGGTCTTACTCACATCGGCTACGGAGAGCGTGATCACACAGTCGTCCGGAACAGCTGATGCTCTCATGCATGTTTCAGTGTTATTTGCCTCGAAGTGAGCATAGAAGTAATTTAGCTCGTATGGTAGGCTCGTGTCACTGGGCATCTCGTGGCTGTGCTTCCCTTTGTAGTCTGTAATAGTTTGCAAGCCCTGACACATCCGACGAGCGTCAGAGCCGGTGTAGTACGATTCGATCTTAGTCCTGTATTGACGCTTTGCCTGTTTGATGGTTCGTCGGAGGGCATAGCGGGATTTCTTATAAGCTTCCGGGTTAGAGTCCTACTCCTTGAAAGCGGCAGCTTTAGCTTGGTGCGGATGTTGCCTGTAATCCATGGCTTCTGGTTGGGGTACGTACAGTCACTGTGGGGACGACGTCATCGATGCACTTATTGATGAAGCCAGTGACTGATGTGGTGTACTCCTCAATGCCATCGGAAGAATCCCGGAACATATTCCAGTCTGTGCTAGCAAAACAGTCCTGTAGCTTAGCATCTGCTTCATCTGACTACTTTTGACCGAGTCACTGGTGCTTCCTGCTTTAGTTTTTGCTTGTAAGCAGGAATCAGGAGGGTAGAAATATGGTCAGATTTGCCAAATGGAGGGCGAGGGAGAGCTTTGTACTCGTCTCTGTGTGTGGAGTAAAGGTGGTCTAGAGTTTTTTTCCCTCTGGTTGCACATTTAACATGCTGGTAGAAATTAGGTAAAACAGATTTAAGCTTCCCTGCATTAAAGTCCCCAGCCACTAGGAGCGCTGCCTCTGGATGAGCGTTTTCCTGTTTGCTTATGGCCGTATACAGTTAATTGAGTGCGGTCTAAGTGCCAGCATCAGTTTGTGGTGGTAAATAGACAGCTATGAAGAATATAGATGAAAACTCTCTTGGTAGATAGTGTGGTCTACAGCTTATCATGAGATACTCTTCCTCAGGCGAGCAAAACCTCGAGACTTCCTTAGATATCGTGCACCAGCTTTTGTTTACAAATATACATAGACCGCCACCCCTTGTCTTACCAGAGGCTGCTGTTCTATCCTGCCGATACAGTGTATAACCCGCCAGCTGTATGTTATCGTTCAGCCACGACTCGGTGAAACATAAGATATTACAGTTTTTAATGTCCGGTTGGCAGGATATTCGTGCCTGTAGTTCGTCCACTTTATTATCAAGCGATTATAAGTTGGCCAATAGTATCGATGGCAAAGGCAGATTAGCCACTCGTTGCCGGTTCCTTACCAAGCACCCCGATCTCCTTCCGCAATCTTATTTTCTTTCTACTGCGAATGACTGGGATGAGGGCCCTGTCGGGTGTCTGGAGCAAATCCCTCTCGTCCGACTCATTAAATAAAAATTATTTGTCCAGTTCAAGGTGAGTAATCGCTGTGCTGATGTCCATTAACTATTTTCGGTCATAAGAGACGGTAGCAGCAACATTATGTACAAAATAAGTTACAAACAATACGAAAAAACACACCAAATAGCACGGTTGGTTAAGAGTCCATAAAACGGCAGCCATCCCCTCCGGCGCCATCTTCTGCCAGCTGGTAGATCAGGCTGTTGATTGTGGCCTGTGGAATGTTGCCCCACTCCTCTTCAATGGCTGTGCGAAGTTGCTGGATATTGCGGGGGAACTGGTACGCACTGTGGTACACATCAATCCAGAGCATCCCAAACATGCTCAATGGGTGACATGTCTGGTGAGTATGCGGGCCATGGAAGAACATTTTCAGCTTCCAGGACTGGTGTACAGACCCTTGCGACATGGGGCCGTGCATTATCATGCTGAAACATGAGGTGATGGCGGCTGATGAATGGACGACAATGGGCCTCAGGATCTCGTCACGGTATCTAAGTGCATTCAAATTGTCATTGATAAAATGCAATTGTGTTTGTTGTCCGTAGCTTATGCCTGCCCATACCATAACCCCACCATGGGGCACTTTGTTCACAACGATGACATCAGCAAACCGCTCACCAACATGACGCCATACACGTGGTCTGCAGTTAGACGTACTGCCAAATTCTCTAAAATTACGGAGGTGGCTTATGGTAGAGCAGTGAACAGTCAATTCTCTGGCAACAGCTCTGGTGGACATTCCTGCAGTCAGCATGCAAATTGCACGCTCCCTCAAAACTTAAGACATCTTACGGCAAAATCTCCCTTAGTTCTGTTCTGTTACCAAACTTTGTATCGGCACAGTTCTTCCTGTAAAAGTGTTTTTGTCAACTTTTCTGGGGAAATTGTTAAAAGCAGTCCTTGTGCATATATTTCTATCGTTTGTTAAACTTTGAAATCAATGGTTTTTGTTTGGTATACATTCTAAAGTGAAAAACCTGAGTCTCAGCGTAATTCCGTTACCATGGAATTGCCCTGTAGTAAGACGAGGGAGGGTCAAATCAGTCCCGTGGTTGGGGGGAGACTGGTGTTCAGGAGGGTGCAGGCATGTTCACAGATAGGGGTCTACCTGTGCTCGAGTACCTGCCTCCTTTGCCCTCCCACTACCACTAGGTGGTGGTATATACACTGAGTATACCAAAAATCAGTAACACCTGCCCTCAGAACAGCCTCAATTCATTGGGGCATGGACTCTATAAGGTGTCGAAAGCATTCCACAGGGATGCTGGCCCATGTTCACTCCATTGCTTCCCACAGTTGTGTCAAGTTGGCTGAATGACCTTTGGGTGGTGGACCATTCTTGATACACACAGGAAACTGTTGAGCGTGAAAAACCCAGGAGCGCTGCAGTTCTTGACACAAACCGGTACGCCTGGCACCTACTACCATACCCTGTTCAAAAGGCACTTCAATCTTTTGTCTTGCCCACTCAATGCTTAAAAATCCTTCTTTAACCTGTCTCCTCCCCTTCATCTACACTGATTAAAGTGGAAGTGACATCAATAAGGGATCATACCTTTCACCTGGTTTTGCCTGGTCAGTCTATGTCATGGAAAGAGCAGGTGTTCTTAGTGTTTTGTATACTCAATGTATATATGTTTTGTATACAGTTTTTGTCGTCGTTGTTCTGAACCCTCTGCCCCCAAGTCGTTGTGAGGTTGTCAAGTTCGCCACTCCCCACCCCCATCTCTGAATTCAAAGACTGACCTGGAATTTGAATTGAATTAAATGGAATGTACAGGTAGAGGGAATTTAATTTGTGGAATTAACCCCAACCCTGCTGTATTAACTTTTATTTAAAGCTTTTTCATCAAACTGTCCCATTTTCATGTCAGATGGTCCAGCACCATCCTCAGATAATTGCTTAAATTTTTTATGTAATTCTAATTTCTGGATTCGGCTTTAAATAGAGGATAAAATATTATTGTGTCACATGATTTGCAAAACACAGGGCCCTAACTTCAGGTAAATAAACACAATGGATGAGATTGTTGCATTCCCATTACCTAGTGATCATTTAAGTGCGCCAAATCAATTATTACACCACAGAAGATTGCATGCAAACCTTCTGGTTGAATGTTTTTGTCCAAATCAGATGGAGCTTCCACCCCACGAAGGACCGGTACTCTCTGTGGTAGACATGCACACAGGTGGAGAGCCTTTGCGCATTATCCTAAGTGGTTACCCGGAGGTAAAGGGCGAGAGTGTGCTATCCAAACGACGCTACGTGAGAGAGCATCTGGACTACCTACGGAGAGCGTTGATGTTCGAACCAAGGGGACACTATGATATGTACGGAGCCCTGGTCGTGGAGAGTGAGATACCTGAAGCCGACTTGGGGGTTCTTTTCATGCACAATGAAGGTTACAGTACCATGTGTGGCCACGCAATCATTGCTCTTGGGAGGTTCGCTGTAGACTACAAACTTGTTCAAGAGCCAAGGTCGCCAGAGACGCAGGTGAATATACACTGTCCATGTGGCCTGGTTAAGGCATTTGTGGAGTACTCCAATGGTAAAACCGGAGGTGTGAGGTTCCACAGTGTTCCAGCGTTTGCATTTGCAACAGGTAAGTTACGTTCTTTGCTGACAATCATTTCAATACATAGTAATATTGCATATAGCGTTGCAATGAGGAAATATGGATCTGTGTTCTGTGATAATTTAAAACGGACTCTAGTAGAATACAAGGTATCACCATCTCAAATTACTTTACACTATGCTGGCTGCTGGAGGTTGGTTGCCTTTGGCTATTGAGGCTAAATCTCTTTTTATCAGATGTGATTGTAGCTGTGCCTGGGCATGATGAAGTCACTGTTGATATAAGCTACGGAGGAGCATTCTATGCATTTGTAAGTGCAGAGAGATTTGGCCTGGACATCAACAAGTCCAAGACCAGGGATCTGGTGGATGCAGCTACTGCAGTGACCAACTCTGTCAAATCTCAGGTAAGGATTTGTTCTAGCCCAACTGTACATTTGCAGTTTAACGGCCACTCAACGTTCACCTCAATGTCCTGAATCCTGCAACCTAGGAGATTAGTAACCCTGTGAATGTGTGGATCCCCTAGGTGAAACTGCACCACCCAACCAGTGAGGACCTAGCCTTCCTCTATGGCACCATCCTCACGGACGGAAAAGATGCCTATTCCCAAGAGCCCACTGCTAACATGTGTGTGTTTGCAGATGCCCAGGTACAACAAACTTGAACTCCTGCCACGGTACAGTAGCCTTAAACAGAAGCTACTGTACATGATACCTATGATACCAGTCATATCACCACATGATTTGAAGTAAGGTTTAAAATAAAAGTAAAGGCAAGCATAGATAAACATTGGAGACAGAAGTAGACAGTGATTTGTAAATAATAGTCCTTTGATATCCAAATTAGAAGAGTTTAAGTTAATTGCAACTATAGCAAGACATCTTTCATGAATGTGGTCTGATTTTGTTTCCCTTTTGGTTCTCTGACACGTCTCATGGGCTAGGTGGACAGAAGCCCTACAGGTTCAGGGGTCACTGCCCGTGTGGCTCTCCAGTACCATAAAGGCCTCATCCAACTCAATCAGACTAGGCACTTCCAGAGCGGGGCCACAGGATCTCTGTTCACTGGCAAAGCAGTTCAGGTATGAGGGCCGTCTCCAATATATTTTCATGCCTCTAAAAGCCTTTTTGGAAGTTTTCAATTAAGCTTGGTTTCATCAACACAATGATATCTCAAATGGATGTTTTGTCTTGTTATATTGATATTCATTTCAGGATAGCAGAAGGGCTGTATGCACTATGCAGACTTGATAGTGCTGCAGGTGCAAAGGAGCAAATAAGAGCATACTGTACATGGGGGGGAGAAATACTGATAACTGCGTCTTTGCAAAACACAGCATTTCGATCACTGATCTTCGAAGGCCACTGACTTGTTGCTGCGCTCTGTAGTGTTTACATTACTGAATAATTGGTGCAATGATTGCAAAGACATTTGACACACACACATAAAAGCTTTCCCCAAACTAGTACAATAATAGTACAGCATGTTAAATTCTATTTTTATGCAGATTCTATTTAAAGCAAAGTTCTATAATTGTCTACCTGAAATGCACCCAATTACTTTTCTCTCCATTTTGCATAGGAAACCATATGTGGAGATTTCAAGGCTGTGGTGGTTGAGGTGGCTGGCAGAGCACACTACACTGGCGTGGCCAGCTTTGTGCAGGAAAGTGACGACAAGCTAAAACTTGGTTTCCTCCTGAAATAAGAGCAGCTACCATTGTCCATAACAACGTTTGAGTGCATCTCCAGCCAAGAAAAGCAGAGGACCATAAGAGTTCAAATAAATTGTAAAAAATGTTATAGATGGGCAATACTTTCTGACCAATGAGATTCCACATGTTGGGGTTTACACTGCATCTTGTGCAAATGCTTTATAATTTACTCATGATGAATTAATCTGCAGCATTGGGAATTAGTTTTGTCCAGATGATCTTTCGTTCTCTATCCTGAGATCTACTATTGTAACTTAAGGTGCTATGTTGACTTCTTGAAAGGATGTAATTTCCTGTGAAAACTTTTTGGGATTTTCATGTTGCTATATGTTGCTGAGGGGTTACAGTTTTGATTTATTATAACAGACATTTTATATTTTAAAGAGCTCAGTTAGAGGAACTGAACCAAAAAATGTTTCGCTCTGCGACAGAGGAGAACCAATTGGTAAAAAAGCACAGCCCCCTTCATTATCAATGCATCGTGCCTACAACATCAGGAAGAGCATGTGTTTGATACCATTCAACTCCAGCCATTACCACGAGCCCGTCCTCCCCAATTAAGGTGCCACCAAACTGTGATATGCACACGTCAGTCACTTTAAAGCGTCTGTTAAACGGCATATATTATAAACCACACCCCCATGACAGAATCTCATCTCCGGAGTCACATTTACGATGAGGAGGAAAACCGTGGCGAAATCAGTCAGTTCAGCCCCCCTTTAAGGTGATGTGCAAATCAATGTCAGTGTCATGCCAGAAGTGCTACAAAGCCAATGTGGAACATATTGGGCTCAAGATGGTGCTATACAAACATTTTCAACTAAGGTAGCCAAGTGACTATGAAGGAGGCTGATGTTAAATTTTTAAAAGCATGTGTTTATGTATGCATTCATAGACACATTCTGCAGTGATTGGGACTTTTTACAATGTTATTTTCACCATGATTTGAAATAAAAATACCACAACCTGTATTTTTCCCATTTATTAACTTCAGCTCTATTATAAAATGGAAGGCCATATTTAAATTATAGAAGCCCAATGGAGGTATCTCAAATTGTGAAAGAGAATATGCCACACAGTTAAAGCTGGACGAGGGCACTCCTGTGAAAGGAAAAGAAGGGCTGAGTAGTATTGCATTGACTGGATATGTTTTTAAATTAATTACATACAACATGAAATATATGGGATGAGGGGGGGCAAACAACCAACATTGTATGTATGCATAGAGTCTGACATGAGCGTCCACAGTTTTGTGAAAATGGCAGACAAGGCTGTTGGATTTCCCTCAAACATCTGCATGGTTAAGATCAACTTCCATGAGCAGGTGTCCAATATAACAACAACGTTTGTTCTTGTCCTGTAATTATTCACTCACATCATTGGTTACCTTGGGAGTTAATCTATAAAATCACCCCATACAAAATTGCTCATTCCAGCAGAAAAAAAAGTAAAACAAAAAGTTTGTCCACTCTGTAAAATGTCCTCTTAATGTCAACTATAGTTGATCAAAATACATCTTCCACTGGTTTTGGGTTTCTCTTCCTAGTCCCAATGTCATTCCAACACCCAGCCTGGAAAAATAGTTGTGTTTCCTGTACATTTCAGTCTGCCTAATGATTCTGCCATTAAACACAGCATGAATAGTGTCTGTTCAAGCATGAATGAGCATGAATTTGGGGTTTGTTTAGTGAAGCTATGTCATTGGAAGCAGATAAATTCCATCCAGACATAGAATATGTTTCCACGGGTTACATGGGCTATAAAGGTGTATATATCAGATGAGGTCTGAGCAAATAGTGACTTTCCACAGCAGTTGCGGGGCTTCATTTATAAACCGTGCTTATGTACAAAATATACCCCAAAATGTGCTCGCCAGTTTTCACGCATAAAAATGTAACTTGAACTGAGAATGTGCTCTCCTCTCCAAACTTTAGACCATGCTTACGCACATCTGCTAGTGGTTGAAATATTGTAAAGCAAGCAAGTATTTTGTGCAAATGACGATATGATGAAAAGCATATTCATAAAAAACTGGAAAACAGATGAACAAGAATGCAGCCATTTGCCATTAGTGAGAAGCGCGAAATTCCCGGTTTTATTTTTTAGAATCTAAAATAATTAGACATAGGAATCTTTTTCCCATTTATGTTATTTTCATAACCATTGTAGAATATATTCCTCACATTTTCTGGCCGTGATCGGTTCATATTCCCGAAGGAGTCCTATACAACAAATTACCATGCGCATCTGCCATTTCATTGTACCTAGTAGCCTAGTAAATAGATAGGCTATATGTATTTCAAGTTGTTTTGCAAAATTATAGGCAGCGCGGTTTATAATACCAGCACACAGTCGAATTTAACAGCTGATCTTTTACATTGAAATAGGCCTACTGTAATTACATGTTTTTGTAGCCTGCTCTACAATGTTTGAGAATTCGCGGGCAATCCATCATATTTGTGATCCTCTGTGGCTCAGTTAGTAGAGCAGGGTTCTTCAATTCCAGTCCTGGAGGGCCGAAACACCTCTGTTTTTCATCCTCTCCTTCTAATCAGGGGCCAATTCCGACCTGGGACACCAGGTGAGTGCAATTAACTACCAGGTAGAAATAAAAAACAGAAGTGTTTCGGCCCTCCAGGACCGGAATTGAAGAACCCTGTAGTAGAGCATGGCGTTTGCTACGCCAGCATAATGGTTTCTATTCCCGGGACCACTCATACTTAAAATGTATGCACGCATGACTAAGTAGCTTTGGATAAAAGCGTCTGCTAAATGTATTACTATTACTACATTTAGATACAGCATAAATTCTTGCTAAAGATTCAAACATTCTGCCAACATAGTAAATAGACCGGTAGCTTATGCAAAACATTAGACAGTATGGGCAGGCTACCGTTTTTTCTGTGCGATAGGAGCGCGACATCATTGCCTATTTAATCTGAGTCTATACCAAGGCAGGAAATAGAAACCCAATAATCTATTGATGAACTCAATATCGAACAACAAATCGTATTTTGCATGTCGTGGCCTAATGCCAATAGTTCCAAATTATACAGCAAATAAAGGGCGTTATTGTCACCATTTTACTACAGGTCTGATTTATAACAGGAAACGTGTGTCAGGCGTGCGCCAAATTGATACATCTCAATATTTGTATATGTGTGCAGACTTTTCAGAAATGGCTCACCCAGGAATTTGTGAAAAAGTGTGAAATTTACGCAACGGTTATAAATGACGCCCCAGGTGACCTACACACGATAGTGTCGTCATTCTGTCCTCCCATTTTGATATCTTCTGAAATACAAATAACACGCATTGTCAGAGGCCTCTTCCTGGTTCTAGTAAACTTCTTCCACCTCAAACTCTGTTTATTTGGTTATTCATTTCCAGACAAACGTCTATATCCATTTTATCCTTCTGTTCCATCTTGGGGGAAGAACAGTAGACCACCTCGCAACATTCACTATCAATGGAAGTGGTGTCTCCTACAGACCTCAGAGGTTAACAGCCTGAAATGTCTCAAAATGTTTCAGAACTTTATACTGTGATGAGTGGAACCATGGTTTTATGTTTCTCTGAGGCTGATGGGTCAAGAACGTGCACTCCCAACGTCTGCCACCGGATGACAGTATAGGCCAAAAGCAGGGGTGAAGCAGCCTGTGGCTGGCTGGGTTGTCTGAGTTGATAGGCCTGTGAGATGGGCAGTGGGTGGATCATAGGATGGAGGGCTGGGCAGGGGGCTGGACGTCTCAGAAGTTGAGCTTGGTGACTGGCCGCTCCCTGCCAGTATCTGGCTGGCTGTTGATGCGCTTGCGGTTGCGTTTCATCTTGGACAGGTCCTTGTCGAAGACCTCGCCGGAGCGCAGTGCCGACACCAGGTCGTCAAACTCTCCGCCGTCGTCCTCGCCGCTGGGCTTCGCTTTCCGTGCCTTCCGCTCCTTCTCTCTCTGCTCCTTCAGCTAAGAGAGCGAGAGAGACAGAAACGTAGGGTAGATGGAAATATGGAGAGATCATGACAGGAAAGACAGAAAGATATGGGGGACGAAAAAGGGGTATTGGTAAAATGGTGTAACAACAAAAGCTGATGTGATATTTTCCAAAAAGCACCTAATTTCCACCTGTCAACCTTGTGTTCTGCATATTGACTACATGCCATGTATCAGTCAAACTGGCATTAAACATGCCAATATGATCTTGAGCCATGGGACGTTTGGATGTAGCTAGTTTAGCCATTGTCGAGTGTGTTCACAAGCAAATGGGCTTGTGTGCCAGGCTTGTACCAGCCAAGAGCAAGGCTTGTACCAGGAGTGCCAACATATCCAGCCCAATATCCTGATGAAAAAGACTGATGTTCAATCATTCTGTGCATGACGCACATTTCTTAATCTAATTGAGCATTTTATCTGATTTCTGTACTTGAATGAAAGGACACATCAGGCTTTTTGCCAGATGAACAGGTTGAAGGACTCAAAGCGGGCAAGCTGATTTTGGATGGGACCATTCTTTCCCATTCATCTGAAATATATTCCTACAGATCTCTCCTAATGCATGTTATGCAATCTAATCAGCAAATGCCATGGAATATGAAATTGGTTAGACTCAAGACCACTTTTGAGGAAAAATGTAAAATCTGAAAATTGCCCTGGGGACATATCTGATGTAATAAAATTGTAATTATTGGTTGTGATAATGTGATGTTCACCCTTACAGCTGTAACTTAAATCCATAATGAAATGAGGTTGTGATCTTTAGCACTAAATGCGACATCAATACTGCACACAGATTTTGAAATAAGGGAGAATTGTCAGGGGAAATCTGAATTAAATTCAGGATTAGCGGGTATGTACACACCTGAGCCTCCATCTTTGCCCTGCGCTCCTCCTCATCCTTGCGTCGGCGCATATTCTCATTTTCCTGACGCGCCTCAGCGAACGACCCCAGAAACTGGTCGAAAATGCCAAAGAACTCGTCCGGCTGCATCTTCCCGGCATCTTCACCAAAATGCTTCACCGCCCTCAGGAACTGTGGGATTGAGAAGAGATTCACTAAAACATTCACTGGCCCTAGAACTGTTTTTTACTGCAACCACCTCTGACCCGAGAACAATGTGAACATACAGCCATTTCTGGCTATATGTTCTGACTTTAAGTACTGCTATTTCTGGTAGTGTGTGTATAGTTATTTCTGATCCACACAGGCATTTGTTCTTGGCCAAACATTGGTTTACAATACCAATGAGAGCATTGTAGAAGAAAGGTGAGTATATTGACCAGAGAAGAAATGTGAGTATATTGACCATAGTAGAATATACTGTATCTACATCAGAGCTTGGTTTCCCAAGACGTGTTTAAATCAGTGTGACCTGCGTTATCAGAGGATGTTACTACAGAATCAACGACAGTACCATTACGGCAAACCGTTTATCAGCTTTATGATGCAGCAGCAGGGCCAAAATAAACGCCAGCGCTTTGCAACCAACCAACCAACCAACCAACGCACAGACACACACAGAACAACTACTAGAAAGACATACTGTCATTTATTCAGAACAACAACAACTGTAACCACACAGAACAACCACCCATCACAAACAACTGCATTGAGCATAGCTTGCAAAAACCAAAAGGACAAAACAAGTCCTAACCATGTAACCAGGAGTTAATTGTTGTGGGTTAGGAAATTGAGAACAGTGCGGATTCTCCAGACATATAACGACAGTAAATGAGTCTGTAGTAGTGTCAGCTCCTCTTCTTTGACCCACTACCTTGATTATATGTGTTTGGTGTCATATTATTAACACGTCATTAAAAGGAAGGAAGGAAGCCTTCTAATGCTAGGGTTTGAAACCAACAAACACAACAACGACAGTGGGGGTTAGGGTCCTGTAAAACAGTGATGTCCTGCTCCCTTGGTAGCTGAGCAGCAGTAGCAAGGCTTTGAAGCCCTCATTAACTTACATTTCATGTGCTACTGATTACAGCTGGTGAACCTGGGCCTAGGGCAGAAATGAGAACTGTGTGCGTGTGTGTTTGTTGTTGTGTATGGGGTGAAGTGGGGGGCACCTGGGGGGTCCTGTAACTTTGCTCTTCCCACTATGCCTTTGATGCGAGTTCATCGCTGCCATATGGGGCATGCAACGCTACAGGTGCCGGTGGGTGGTGTGATGGGGTTGGGGGAGAGGGGCATTTTGGGTCTGTTTGGGTCCTGTGTATATGGCTCACTACAACTAGAGGTATTCTGTGGCCTGAGGATCCGCACAGCACCGCCTCACCATATTTAACATCTGCAAGCAAACATAACATCTCTATAGCATCTCAAAGCATACTTTTAAAAAAGTGCACAATTTTGCATGTTATAGAAAAATGCAACAGTTTAATTGGAGCCGGAGCCAGCATTTCCAGGCATGTTTCCTCTCCCAGTCTCTTGAGGCCCCGTAGGGACCAATAATGAAGCCAGGGGCGGCAGCACAGGAAGCTCCCAGCATGCCTTGTGCTGATGTTACTCTCACACCTCGCAGGGGGTGGCCAGAGGGGTCACAGAGGCCTGTTTCAACAGCTACTGTACCTTATGAGGAAACTGAGGCAGCCCTAATCTGCAGCACACACGGCACGCATACAAACTCCCCTAACACAATCAGAGACTAAAGACTGGCACACTCAGTCAGATATACATGTAGGCATGGATATGGAAGCACAGCTTCTTAGACTCCCACATGGCCCTATAAAAACACACACACACACTCACCAGCTCTTTGGCTTCGGTGAGAGAATCCTCCACATCCGAGAAGCTGAAGCTGGCCACAGTGATGAACTGGCTCACCACTGACACATACTTATCGCCCACCTCCTGGGGCCGCTTCTTCTGAAACTCCAACTCCTGACAGAGCGGAAGAAAAGAAAAGGACATTGAGAGAGTGAGAGAGAGAGAGAGAGAGAGAGAGAGAGAGAGAGAGAGAGAGAGAGAGAGAGAGAGAGAGAGAGCAAAAGTGAGTGAAAGAGCAGAGGGGAAAAAATGTGCAACTAACTTGGTCACCCATTGTTTGCTTTTTTACCTTTTTATAATTAGAAGTGATATCCCTAGAATTCCAGCTTACTTTTCCAATTGCTCTGTTAAATTTGCTCTCAAGCAAAACAATCTCTTGCCTTTAGGTCTGTCAATGATGTGGACTATGATACCTGGGAGAATATTCAGTGGTTGCCTTGGTGGCAGGATAGTCCACATCAGGGTTGCTACTGACTACAGCTATTATTACTTCCATTTCAATTCCAGTAAATTCAGAAAGTAGACTGAAAATCCGATTCTCGTCAATACTTTTCACTGAGGAACATGTGGAATTGAATTTGGTGTACTTTCTGAATTGACTGGAATAGAAATAGAATTGACCCCAACCTGATCCACATTCCATTGGGAGTGACGTACTAGGAATTGAGAAAACAAAATCATAGAGACCAAGAGAAAGAGGACAAGAGAAAGAGGACAAGAGAAAGAAAGTAAGAGAAAAAAGGAAAAGGGTCATGAATGAAGAAAACGTGTGGATTGGTAGAAAATGAGTCGACAGCAAGGGAATTAGGATGAAGACCGGGCCAATTACTGTACTCACACTCTCAACGTTTTTCAAGCCACTGCGCAAGTTATTGATTTCCTTTTCCAGCTCAGTCATGCTACAGTGAGAGGGAGAGAGAGAGAGGTTAAATCGTCAAGAGAGCTCTTCAATTGCAAAGCTTGTTCTCACAAAAGGTTCTCACACAACATCACACTACCAACTAAACAGTGTTTTTCACATCCATGGTGTTACCCTAGTTAGAACTGTTTCAATCTAGAAATACAGTGCAGTGAAAAAGTATTTGCCCACTTTCTGATTTTTGATACTGAATGTTATCAGATCTTCAACCAAAACCTAATATTAGATAAAGGGAACCTGAGTTTCCGAATAACAAAAATGTATACTTATTTTATTTATTTAATTAACAAAGTTATGCAACACCCAATTCCCCTGTGTGGAAAAATAAATTGCCCCCTTACACTCAATAACTGGTTGTGCCACCTTTAGCTGCAATGACTGCAACCAAATGCTTCCTGTAGTTGTTGATCAGTCCCTCACATCGCTGTGGAGGAATCATGGCACACTTGCATGCAGAACTGCTTTAACTAAGTGACATTTGTGGGTTTTCAAACAGGAACTGCTTGTTTCAAGTCCTGCCACAACATCTAAATTGGGATTACGTTTGGACTTGTGTTGCTTTTTAACCATTTTCATGTAGACTTGATTGTGTGTTTTGGATCATTGTCTTGCTGCATGACCCAGCTGCGCTTCAGCTTCAGCTCACAGACGGATGGCCTGATATTCTGCTGTAGAATTTTCTGATACAGAGCAGAATTCATGGTTCCTTCTATTAAGGCAAGTCATCCAGGTTCTGAGGCATTAAAGCATCCTCAAACTATCACACTACCACCACCATGCTTGACCATTGGTATGAGGTTCTTTCTGTGGAATGCTGTGTTTTTGGTTTTTGCCAGACATATTGGGAACCATCTCGTCCAAAAAGTTGACTAAAGTTTGCCAAAAAGCACTTGGAAGCACTTGGATGCACCTGGATGATAATCAAGACTCAAGTTCTATGGACAGATGAGTCAAAAGTATACGTTGTTGGACAACATGGGTCCCATTATGCCTGGCGAAAACCAAACAGTGCATTCCACAGTAGGAAACCTTATACCAACGGTCAAGCATGGTGGTGGTAGTGTGATGGTTTAGGGGATGCTTTGCTGCCTCAGGACCTGGACGACTTGTGTGTGGTGTAGTCTGAGTCTTGCAGAACACTGCTCACGAGTTCAATGAGTGAATGAGGAAAAAACGCTTTTTGTAGGTTTCTACTACACACAGTCACATGGAATGACATCAGTGAGTGTGTGTGTGTGTTCAAAAGAGCCATTACTTCAGATATCTACTATTGAAGCATTATGGAGTGCAACTGATCCAATCACACACACACACACACACACACACATCCGTTCCTCGGGGCTAAAAGAGGCGGCACATGGTTAGATGACGCTAGGCTGACTCATAGGCCCAGTAGTAAAAAAGCCCATTCACTGACACACGCTGATGATACATTCAAACTTTTCTACTACAATCGCCTCTCGCCTCATTACCTTACTACAATGAAAGCTGTGCTGGGGGTAAGCTTATACACACAGCTACTGTGCCTTCAGAAAGTATTCAAACCCCTTGACTTTTTCCACATTTTGTTGTGTTACAAGGTGGGATTAAAATTGATTTAATTTTCATTTTTTGTCAACGATCTACACAAAAAACTCTGTAATGTCAAAGTAGAAGAAAAATTCTAACATTTGTAAAAAACTATATATGAAAAATAAAACTAATATATTCAACCCCTTTCTGGGTAAGCATCTAAGTGCTTTGCACACCTGAATTGTACAATATTTGCACATTATTTTCTTTAAATTCTTCAAGCTTTGTCAAGACAATCATTTTCAAGTCTTGCCATAGATTTTCAAGCCGATTTAAGTCAAAACTGTACCTAGGCCACTCAGGAACTTTCAATGTCATCTTGGTAAGTAACTCCAGTGTATATTTGGCCTTGTGTTTTTGGTTATTGACCTGCTGAAAGGTTAATTTGTCTCCCAGTGTCTGTTGGAAAGCAGACTGAACCAGGTTTTCATCTAGGATTTTGCCTGTGCTTAGCTCTATTCCGTTTATTTTTATCCTAAAAAAAACTCTGTAGTCCTTGCTGATGACAAGCATACCCATAACATGATGCAGCCACCACTATGCTTGAAAATATGAAGAGTGGTACTCAATGATGTGTTGGACTTGCCCCAAACAAACCGCTTTGTATTCAGGACGTAAAGTTAATTTCTTTGCCACATTTAAAGTTTTACTTTAGTGCCTGCAGGTTTTAGAATATTTGTTGTTGATCCATCCTCATTTTTCTCCTATCACAGCCATTAAACTCTAACTGTTTTAAAGTCACTATCAGCCTCATGGTGAAATCCCTGAGCGGTTTCCTTCCACTCCAGCAACTGAGTTAGGAAGGACGCCTGTATCTTTGTAGTGACTGGGTGTATTGATACACCATCCAAAGTGTAATTATTAACTTCACCATGATCAAAGGGATATTAAATGTCAGCTTTTTTATTTAAAATGTATTTTTATCTACCAATAGGTGCCCTTCTTTGCGAGGCATTGGAAAACTCCCTGGTCTTTGTGGTTGAATCTGTGTGAAATTCACTGCTCGACTGAGGGACCTTACAGAATAAATTAATGGATCTGATGCTAGATATGCAGCCACAAAGGTGCTGGAAGCTCACCACACAATTTTTATGGTAAGAGTAGCTTTGTAGCTCAGTTGGCAGAACAATAGCGCTTGTAATGCCAGGGAGGTGGGTTCGATTCCCAGGACCACCCACACGTAAAATGTGGATTAAAGCGTCTGCTAAATGGTATATACACAGAGTACAAAACATTAAGGACACCTTCCTAATATTGAGTTGCACCCCTCCCTTTTGCCCTCAGAGCAGCCTCAATTCGTTGGGCCATGGACTCTACAAGGTGTCGAAAGCGTTCCACAGGGATGCTGGCCCATGTTGACTCCAATGCTTCCCACAGTTCTGTCAAGTTGGCTGGATGCCCTTTGGGTGGTGGACCATTCTTGATACACACAAGAAACTGTTGAGCGTGAAAAACCCAGCAGTGTTGCAGTTCTTGACACACTCAAACCGATGCGCCTGGCACCTAGTACCATACTCCATTCAAAGGCACTTAAATATTTTGTCTTGCCCATTCACCCTCAATGTCACACATACACAATCCATGTCTCAATTATCTCAAGGCTTAAAAATCCTTCTTTAACCTGTCTCCTCCCATTCATCTAAACTGAGTGAAGTGAATTTAACAAGTGACTTCAATAAGGGATCATAGCTTTCACCTGGATTCACCTGGTCAGTCTATGTCATAGAAAGAGCAGGTGTTCATAATGTTTTGTACACTCAGTGTATATACAGTATTATATTAGCTTATCTTCACTAATCATCTCCGCCTTTAAGGCAAATGCTAAGGAAACATTCTGAACAACTGTTCCCCCAAATCCCAGTTGGCAGCATTGAGAAGTTTGTGCTGTAGCAGTGTCTACAATGGCTTGTGCGACCTACAGGGTGAATTCTAACTCAATGAGACTGATAGACCACAGAAAACCATTTCCTAAAGACATTTAACGAGAGTAGACAGCAAGGGCCCATAAATGTAAACACTGGTGAGCTGTACATGTGGAGGGTGTCTTTGTGGCTCGACCTACTTGACTTTTGCGGCTTCCGGCACACTCTGCAGGTCCTCTTGGAACATCATGACTTTGGGGTACTTCTTCTCCAGGATGGTGATCAGGTAGTGGAGGAGGGTGATGTTCCTGCATGTGCATAGACAATACTTACAGCACTAGTACCACAGCATGGGCCACATATGCACACACCCATATCATGACACCACTCCAGACAACACATGCAAACAGGTTGCTCCATAGACTGTATCACTACAGCATGAATCACACTCGTAATTTGAATCACAGTTCTTCCTCTTACTTGTCTATGCTGGACTTTGTGTCTGCGATCTTGTTGAGCGAGGACACTTTGAAGCCATAGGCATTGCCCCTCTGGCCTTTGTTCATGTAGTTACCAAAGGCCAGCACCACCTCCAGCAGCTGCTTCAGATTGCGGCTGTGCAGCACCTCTTTGGAGGCCTTGATCAGAGCTGAAGAGGGAAGAAACACGTGAGCCAAACAAAAAAGACACCTGAACTGTAGGGTAGGGTACTTCACATGTATGTATGTATGTGTGGATACAGCGGACCTCATTGTGTTTGAGTTTTTTTATGTAAGGGTTTGCCAAGAAGCCCCACACAATCACACACACCTTCTACTTTGGGTTTGATCCCGGCAATCGTCTCTGCAAACTTCTTTTTGAAGTACAGCGACTGCAGCTTCTGTTGGTAGTGATTTATCCTTTGAGAGCAAAAGAGGGAGAGAAAGAGATAGATTATATATTAATTTTTTTAAGCGCTAAAAGAGTAAACGAAAGAAATTGATATGTCCTGAAAGGAGGTTGGAAAAAGTCAGATATAGGATACAAAATGGCCCAGGTCACATTGGAAACATGACAAGATCTTGTTAGCAAAGTTAGAAAAAAAATGAAGACGCCCTCATCCCTATTGACATGGTCGGACGTCCATCTCTGTGTTGGCTGGCAAGACGTGAGACACCAAGATGGATTGTTGAAGGAAGGCAGAGCAAACACGGAGTGACCCATTTGGCTGAACTCATCACTAGGGCGTTGCTATCCACACTTCAGTGCTGGGAGGGGGGGCTGTCGCCTTGGCTACCGCACTCTCAGAAACCAAAACATTAGTTGGACTCTGTTGGAGGACTAAGCCAGTTCCTGGAAAGAAGCACCCCACGTCTCCAACCACAGGATGGGGAAAAACGCTATTGCACAATTTATGTTAATAGAATCTAATAAAGAGGGAGTGTAGTTTCCAGGGGAACATGCTCCTTGTTTGTTTTATGATTCCCCCAACTGGGACACGAGGCTGTTGTGCGGCTATGACGAGTTTCCTGTTTGGGTTTAGAACATATTGATGAAGAAAGAGTGTCATTCTTTTGGTTATAGCCAACACAGTTAACAGTAGGGCTGGGAATTGCCAGGGACCTCACGATACGATATTATCACGATACTTAGGTGCAGATACGATATGTATTGTGATTTTCAAGATTCTCACAATTCTATTTGTATTGCGATTCAATATTGCGATTTAATTGCGATTTGATGTTCCAAACATATTGCTCACTTTATGTCTGCTGCAGAGAGAGAAATTGAGCACACAGCCATGCAATCTCCATAGACAAACATTGGTAGTAGAATGGACTTACTGAAGAGCTCAGTGACTTTCAATGCCATAGGACGCCACCTTTCCACCAAATCAGTTCGTCAAATTCCTGCCCTGCTAGTGCTTCCCCGGTCAACTGTAAGTGCTGTTATTGTGAAGTGGAAACGTCTAGGAACAACAACGGCTCAGCCGCGAATTGGTAGGCCACACAAGCTCACAGAACAGGACCACAGAGTGCTGAAGCACTTAAAAATCATCTGTCCTCGGTTGCAACACTCACTACCAAATTCCTGCCTCTGGAAGTAACGTCAGCACAATAACTGTTCATCAGGAGCTTCATGAAATGGGTTTCCGTGGCCGAGCAGCCGCACACAAGCCTAAGATCACCATGCGCAATGCCAAGCTTCGGTTGGAGTGGTGTAAAGCTCGCTGCCATTGGACTCTGGGGCAGTGGAAACGCGTTCTCTGGAATGATGAATCACACTTCACCATCTGGCAGTCCTACGGACAAATCTGGGTTTGACGGATGCCAGGAGAACGCTACCTGCCCGAATGCATAGTGCCAACTGTAAAGTTTGGTGGAGGAGGAATAATGGTCTGGAGCTGTTTTTCCATGGTTCGGGCTAGGCCCCTTAGTTCCAGTGGAGGGAAATCTTAACGCTACAGCATACAATGACATTCTAGACAATTCTGTGCTTCCAACTTTGTGGCAACAGTTTGGGTGAAGGCCCTTTCCTGTTTCAGCATGACAAGCGAGGTCCATACAGAAATGGTTTATTGAGATCGGTGTGGAAGAACTTGACTGGCCTGCACAGAGCAATGACCTCAACCCCATCAATCACCATTGGGATGAATTGGAACGCTGACTGCGAGCCAGACCTAATCGCCCAACATCAGTGCCCGACCTCACTAATGCTTGTGGCTGAATGGAAGCAAGTACCCGCAGTAATGTTCCAACATCTAGTGGAAAGGCTGTTATAGCAGCAAAGGGGGGACCAACTCCATATTAATGGCCATGATTTTGGAATGAGATGTTCGACGAGCAGGTGTCCACATACTTTTGGTCATGTAGTGTAATAGTCCTGAAAGCATGTTGGCTCACTTTAAAAAGAAGATGGAGAACACGCTATTGGATGAAAAATACTGGAGTTTTGGCGCAGGTACTGTAAAACCGACTAGCGCTTGCTAACGCTACCTACAGTATCAAAAAAATATTTATACTTGAAGTCATATCGTTCTATTATCATTCAAAAATAATATTGTGATATGTAACTGTATCAATTAACAGGGCTCTACTACTGCTCTGTCACTGTTGCAGTATTGCCAAATATTCTTAAGAACGACACCCAGGCAGCAAACTCAATTCAGGCTTTGGGGTGGGTGGTCTAAGCAGGGAAGTTCCCTGTGTCTGCGTTTAAATTCATTTAGCAGACTCTTTGGTCAACAGTGACTTACAGTGCATAGACTAAACAGCGAGATACACTGTCTGGAACAGGTCGAAATACCATGGTGTCATTGGCTCCACTCTGAGACGGTGAGAATAAAACACCCCCCTCTCAACATGGGACTTGTTTTGTTTTTAAGTAATGGTGGGAATCATCCATTTCTGTGGGAATGTGAGAACATGGGAACCAAGCTCGCATAATGAGTAAGTTAGCTTGCCTGTGACCTGTAGACTTTCGTTAGCTCACCAAGATAATGTCTAGGCTTTAGCTTAGTGAGCTTAACATGGACTTGTTTTAGGACCACTCTTGTTTTCACTATATATTCTACCTCTTGGTGATGTCATTCGGAAACACAACGTCAACTTTCACTGCTATGCGGACGACACACAGCTGTACATTTCGATGAAACATGGTGAAGCCCCAAAATTGCCTACCCTGGAAGCCTGTGTTTCAGACATAAGGAAGTGGATGGCAGCAAATGTTTTACTTTTAAACTCGGACAAAACAGAGATGCTAGTTCTAGGTCCCAAGAAACAAAGAGATCTGCTGTTGGATCTGACAATTAATCTTGATGGTTGTACAGTCATCTCAAATACACCTGTGAAGGACCTTGGCGTTACTCTGGACCCTGATCTCTCTTTTGACGAACATATCAAGAATATTTCAAGGACAGCTTTTTTTCCATCTTCGTAACATTGCAAAAATCAGATACTTTTTGTCCGAAAATGATGCAGAAAAAAACGAATCCATGCTTTTGTCACTTCTAGATTAGACTACTGCAACAATCTACTCTCCAGCTACCCGAATAAAGCACTAAATAAACTTCAGTTAGTGCTAAACACAGCTGCTAGACTCCTGACTAGAACCAAAATATTTTATCATATTACTCCAGTGCTAGCCTCTCTACATTGGCTTCCTGTTAAGGCTAGGGCAGATTTCAAGGTTTTACTGCTAACCTACAAAGCATTAAGGGGCTTGCTCCTACCCATCTCTCTGAGTTGGTCCTGCCATACATACCTGCACGTACACTACAGTCACAAGACACAGGCCTCCTTAATGTCTCTAGAATTTCTAAGCAAACAGCTGGAGGCAGGGCTTTCTCCTATAGAGCTACATATGTATGGAATGGTCTGCCTATCCATGTGAGAAACGCAGACTCGGTCTCGACTTTTAAGTCATTACTAAAGACTAATCTCTTCAGTAGGTCCTATGATTGAGTGTAGTCTGGCCCAGGTGTGCGAAGGTGAACAGCAAGGCACTGGAGCGACAAACCACCCTTGCTGTCTCTGCCTGGCCGGCTACCCTCTCTCCACTGGGATTCTCTGCCTCTGATCCAATAATGGGCTGAGTCACTGGCTTACTAGTGCTCTTCCATGCCGTCCCTAGGAGGGGTGCGTCACTTGAGTGGGTTGAATCACAGACGTGATCTTCCTGTCCGGTTTTGCGCCCCCTCGGGCTCGTGCGGTGGAGGAGATCTTTGTGGGCTATACTCAGCCTTGTCTCAGGGTAGTAAATTCTTGGTCTGTTGATATCCCTCTAGTGGTGTGGGGGCTGTGCTTTGGCAAAGTGGGTGGGGTTATATCCTACCTGGTTGGCCCTGTCCGGGGGTATAGCCGGACGGGGCCACAGTCTCCCCCGACCCACCCGTCTCAGTCTCCAGTATCTATGCTGCAATAGTACATGTGGCGGGGGGCTAGGGTCAGTCTGTTATATCTGGTGTAATTCTCCTGTTTTATTTGGTGTACTGTGTGAATTTAAGTATGCTCCCTCTAATTCTCTCTCCCTCCCCTCCCGGAGGACCTGAGTCCTAGGATCATGCCTCAGGACTACCTGGCCTGATGACTCCTGGCTGTCCCCAGTCCACATTTACTCCTGAGGTACTGACCTGTTGCACCCTCTACAACCACTGACTATTATTTGACCCTGCTGGTCATCTATGAACGTTTGAACATCTTGAAGAACAATCTGGCCTTAAATGACCACATACTCTTAAAATCTCCACCCGGCACAGCCAGAAGAGGACTGGCCACCCCTCAGAGCCTGGTTCCTCTCTAGGTTTCTTCCTTGGTACCTGCCTTTCTAAGGAGTTTTTCCTAGCCACCATGCTTCTGCATCTGCATTGCTTGCTGTTTGGGGCTTTATAAATACATTTGATCTATTGATTGATTGATTGATTGATTGACTTGTAGCACAGGAGGTTCAGGTTCAAACCCTGGACAATCACTGGTGCAAAAAAATACACTGCATACATTTAGCTAAAACACGTTTGATCGAATCAGGCCCTTGGTCTACTTCTCGAGTTCTCTCTCTCAGTTCATCCTACCTGCTCATCTCATAAAGGAAGCGGTCAGCCTTGGCCATGCGGTCCAGCTCATGCTTGTGCTCCTCCAGGAGGTCCACGTCACTCTTCTCTGGAATAAACTTCAGCATCTGAGGAGGAGCCATGAAAGTGACTGGCCATTCACTAGCAACATATGTAGCATAGCTAAACATTGCACTGACATAAATCTACTATGTCACTTACAATACTGCAATGGAATCTTAAATCTCTCTTTATATGACGTTCATGAAATGGAGGTGATCACTTATGTGGATGCAATCCAGAAATGCATCCTGTCTATTTGAAATCTCATCTATTTGATTTTGCTCACTGAGAGACAGAAAATGACATTGGGAGCATAACGATTACTGGAGTTTTTCTTCTTTTTAACAAGTATAAGTTTTGCTCCATGCACCTGGAAGCACATTCAGGTGTGCAAGTTTACTGTTTCAAGCCCATGTGATTTTGCTAGACTTACCTGCTCCAGCATATCCTTGGGGAGGTCCTCCTGTTCGTCCATGGTCAAGATCGCCCTCTTCATCTCCTCATTGGACAGCTTCAGCCTGGACGACAATCACAGGAGATGTCAGCCACTTTCAACTCACAGGAAAACTCAACTCAACTACAGGAACTCTCATTCACACTAGAACCACCATTAATACTATAACTGTTTTTGAGGCATCATGTGATTTGTAAATTCGAATAACTCCCGCCCAAATATCACTGACAGAATTTGTTTTAAGCACTTCTAAGATTCAATTGGAATATGCCTCAGCTTTCTCCTTTGATGTCAAGAGCACATCGACAAGAAGTGCCACAAAGCCTCAACCTAAACAAATAGATAATACAAAATGTATAATTCAACTTTAGCCTGCAATACTGAACTTCAAACCGCAGGAAAAGTAAAGTGAGAAACACTGCAAACTTAAATTCTTAGCCTTATTGCCAGTGTCCAGTTCTTGGCACTTCCTAACTGGTTTGTGTTTTTAAACATGTATTTCACAAATTAGCCAAATGTGCAGTTTATTTATATACAATATCATAGGGAGGAACTGTATGTCTGTCTGGAGAGACATCTGGGAGATTTGCCGAAAAAGAGACAGATGATCTTAAAGGCCTCTCCCTCGTGGAGTTGTCCTGTTTAATGTAAAAATGATGAGTCTGATTTTATGCGCCGTCTCTGAGAACTACCCAGAGGGGGAACAGGTGCCAGACAGGCTCTGTCGGCTGCTCACTTTAAAAACCAGCCACACTTGGAAAGGGAGATACCTAGTCAGTTGTACAACTGAATGCATTCAACTGAAATGTGTCTTCTGCATTTAACCTAACCCCTCTGAATCAGAGAGGTGCAAAGTGCTGCCTTAATCAACATCCACGTCTTCTGTGGCTGGGGAACAGTGGGTTAACTGCCTTACTCAGAGGCAGAACGAAATATGTTTACCTTGTCAGCTAAGGGATTCGATTCAGCAACCTTTCGGTTCCTGGCCCAACGCTCCTTTCCGCCAGGCTACCTGCCAGCCCTATGAATGTCCTGCCTACTTCCCGATTCAAGTCCTGTACTGTTTTTGAACATGCTTCAAGCTTATATCATCAAATTCATGAACATTTGGTAATTTAAGATATGTACAATTATATTGGTATTTGTGGATTAATTTACTTCTACCTGATACCTTTTATTACGTTTTTCGATAAGTGAAATAAATATCATTCTAACATTCCACCCCAATAACATTGTCGCTGAGGAGGGCTTGCTAGCTAGCTACAGTGTTTGAGTAATCTCAGCCATTTTCTTACAAAACAGCTCCACTAGCTAGCGAAATGCTAATTTGCAACGCTAGCTAACGTTAGTTAGACTGCTTTTAGACTCGGGAGCACATGGGCACATAGGCTTCCACCATGGGCAACAACAAAGTCTGGCTACTAGTTCATTTTCAGCCAAATATGTTCAACTCATTGCTAGTTTATCCAGTGACCACCGCATTTAGAAGGATAGCTACTGACTGAAATGTAGCTAGCTGGCTAGCTAACATGAGGACTCACTCTGACCATGCAGTAGCTAACTAGCTAGCTAGTAGTGGACGCTAAAAGACACAGCTAGCTAGACTAGTGATGGGAAGGTCGGCTCTTTTTACTGATTTCAGTAAAAATAACTAATCTTACGACTCATTTTGTTCATTTGAGTCAATAATGCCCAGAGCACGCAGGACCCCCCACCGGCAAACGATGAACTGAAAACGTGAAATAATATTTTGCTCACCGTAAGGGGCTTATTGGAGCTGTCATTTGTGACAGACTTGTAAAAGTGTGCTTTAAACAATGTACATTTGTTGATTGCTAGGCATACAAATAAGATTATTTCTTAGTTGTGGCTGCAACCGGACTAGATTGTCGGAATGCATTGCTTGCCGTGAGGGTGATAAGCACAATATTGTTCGCGAACTGTAGCATCTCAAACTATTTGTTCTCATGTTCGATTTTGTTGAGCAGACTGTGTGCATGTTTTGGTTCTACAAAGCTGTGTTCATCATAACATTCAATAATGAATTATTTGCATGTATTCTTGCACCATGAGATCAATAACCAGTTCTAAACATGTCTTTTTCTTCTCTTTGCTGTCATTGCTGCCTGCAGCATGATCTATTTTACAGTTGTTGGTCGGAGCGTGTATTAATCCTGCTGGAGGAGCGCGTATTAAGTCACTGAGAAAAACGTATCATGACTCGAGTCATTAAAAAGAGTCGTTCAAAAAGAACGATGTTTTTATGAAAGGCACATCACTACTAGATTCAGGAGCTCATGGGCTACCCATTAGCCAACTGGTTCGACACGGGCAACAATAACTAGCGACTAGTTCGTTTTCAGACAAATATGTTCAACTCATCGTTAGTTAATCTACTGACCACCGCATTTAGGTGCATAGCTAATTACTGAAATGTAGCTAGCTAGTTTACTGGTCAGGCAGTAGCCACTAACTAATCGTGAATGCATTACCTATTCTTTGATACATTTGGGTTAACTTGGTCATATCAACCAACACATACCAGACAGTTTTGTGGGAAATTATTCTCTTATATTTTAGATGTGCTGTTAGCTTAATAAAAAAGCATTAATGATTAAACATAATAGGTTTGTGCTGTACTGATAGACTGTTTAACATAACAAGCTGTGATTAATGTGGGGAACTATTAGGGGGTAGGCTGAGATAAGACTTGTGTCTCACATACACACACACTGCCTCTTTGTTAGACCGCTCAAGGACATGTGTTCTGCTACAAAGATGTCTGAGGTTGCTGACTCGAGACAAGTTGCAAAACAACTAAACACCTGGCAACAGTGAAGCGCCAAGGGGCTGGGACCAGCCTGTGCGCCAACGATAGGCTGAGTAAGTCTAAATCACGCTCAGTCTCTACTCTGATAGGCCAGCAGCGAGCGGGTACTATCTCTGTCAGAGTATTTAAAGAAGAACTTATAACAATGGACCAGTTCTCTGACTGCCCTGTGTGGTATTTCAGTGGACCCGTATATACGAACATCATATTTACCATTGAAGTGTTTTGCATTAATTAAAATACTAGTCTATTTTAGAAGACGTGTATTGACCTCTTTTTGTTCCAATACCAGATTTGAATTGACGCAACTTAACAGTTTGTGGAAAGATTTAAATAACAGTTAGTGTGCTCATTTTTTTTACAATGATCGGACAGTGAAACAAACATAGATTGGTAGCTACAGGCTTTTATTTATTTCCCAATTAATTTGGTGATCAAGCTGAAGCTGGGTTTTCCAAGTCGTCCGGTCGGTGTTAACTGCTCATGCCCGCGGCAAGAGCTAGCTAAACAGACGACTCTGTAGAGCGTTTGTGTAATTTCACACACTCAATTAGGTTCAACCAATCACCCGACGGGTTCTATGTCGAGACTCATGAATATTCATAACTGCCTTTCTACGGAATGAAATTTAGTTTGCCAGAAGAAGAGGAAAGGCAGAGAGTTGGAAACAGGAATGCTGGGAAAACAGGACCAGAACACTTTCTATGTCAAAGAGAACCTTCCTTGGCACACAGCACATAGTCGTCTGAGCACTTAAATGCACAGAACACTTATAGGAACTCCATTGCTGAAATCGTGCCTGCCCCTGCCATTTTAGACCAAACACAAAAGTATTATATGGTTGTTGCTGAAACTATTAACCTATGTTGCTAAGCAGGCAATTTTCTCCCCGGGACTAACGGGTCTACATGCAAGTTCAATAAAGTATGTCTCGACCCAAAATTCTGACTCAAATAAGGGACAAACTCAAAATACAACTGTTGTTATCTGTTTATGTAGATCTGTTAGAGCAAAGTGACATTGTATTTTCTAAATGATAATTCCACCTTTGAGATGTGTCTACTTGTGCTACTGCTTACTAAACTGCTAGCATCACTGCCCATTGATGGGAGCATCTTTGTCTCTGGTGTCTTTAAATGGCATTGACCACAGCTGTTCCACAGATCATGTTTGCTCCTCAAAAATCAGGCCACATTCGTCTGAGGGCACCCTCTTAAAAGGGAGCGTAGTTCTCCATTCAATCCCTTTGGAGAGCGTCCGCATGGGTGGTCTCTGTTAAAGGCTTTTTGAAGCCCATTAAAAACCATTAAATGAAATTAGTATAGGAGAGGCGGTTGATCAGATTTTAGCTAGGATTCTGTGTCACAGCCTTTTGACATGGGGGTTGTGAATTGCGAGATGGGCCAGACTGTGTAAGGGGAGCTAGTTCGGTTTGTGTGTGTGTGTGTGTGTGCGTGCACAGTTTTTACTTGGGAAACCTAATAAACACATTGTAAAATAAAAGCTAGCTATGGAGCAACTTCATTTCACACCACATCCTCTGACTGAGAAACCTCAACCTTCTAGCTTTTGGAAAAAAAAGAACAAGTTGTGATCCTACAATCAACTCTACTTCTATTGTAAAACCACACCCTTTCAATAAATTGTTAGAAGTGGTCTAAGCTCACTTATAGAGAGCAATTATTGAGTGGAGTTCATGACCAGGAAAACCAAAAACACAACCATCTCTCTTCCTGAGCAAAACCATTAATCTTGCATCACAACCGAATGGCCCTCTTCCACCAAACTGTAAATCAAATCGCCTTGATGTGGGACAACCCGATTTGAACACCCAAAAAGAAAGCATTAGAAGTAGTGGGTTCCATTTTGGCTTGTTTCATGGTCGTTTTGAGTCAGATAAGTCTTGATTAAATTAAAGTTCCCCTCTGTGTGAATATGTGTGGCTTACTTATTATACCAGACCACATTCAATTAATGAGAAATCACAGCAGCTCTGCTAACGGAGAGCTGCTGTTTCATGTTGTTTCAGTCAAGTTTTGAGAGCCTGGAATTTGTCTCCAAGTAACTTCTACTGTCAATATATTTTAAAAACAATGTCATAAATGAAGCATTATCACCTTGAATGTCTACTGTCTGCCGCACACGTTTCTTTTTACGTAGCTTCTGCTGACCCTCCTCTCCCCTCCCTTCACACTTCTCTCTTTACTCACCCTCTTCTGAACCCTCAACCAATTTGATTGACATGATGTAGCCTACATCTCTGAACAGCTGAAAAAAAACCCCACAGTGATTTGAACGAACATTCAATTTTTGTATATATTTTGTAGGCTAATTTAGGATGTAGGCTACAACTTTCTCTATCTGTTGTAATTTAGGATTTTGCAGTAGCACAAGCAAGGCTCATTCTACACATTGCATTGGGGCAAAACAATCTGCGTATTAACCACACATTTGTGACGCTATAATCATCAATATGCTGCCAAATTGTAGCCCATTTTGTAAAACATGCGCCTTTCATTGGATAATCATGAAACTTTCTCTGTAAAGCTAACTTTCATCAAAAGGGGCTTTGGCTGAGAGTTTCCGTTTAGGGGGGTGGAGACTTCGCTAGTCTCGTTAGTATCTTTTCTCATACATCTTCCCTCATACCTGATGCAATTACGCAATAGTTTAGTTCTGGGTTTTCAAGATTAGCCTAATGTAAAGAAAGAGAGTGAGAGAATGTTTTGATTATGAGATAAAGTCCCCCATGATTCACTGGGGCCTGCTTTGAAAGAGAAGAATGACGCAAAGAAGAAAGCCTACTCACTGACATCAGGATCAAATCATAATTAGACAATAAAAAGTATTTACAATCAACAGGATATGACATTGCAGTGCTAATATGTTACTCTCATCAGAACAGGAAATGACCTCAATAGCATGGCCCAGTTTCTGACAACTGCCATTGACCAGGAATTTATCTGGCTGCCAGGATTCACACACTCACCGCAACAGGAGTATATTACAGTTCTGGGCTCGGCGGCCATCGATGACCGAGAGCTCCTTGACCTTCTTGGAGCTCAAGGAGTCCGAATCCTCACTCTCTTTCTGTGGAGAGTCGTTCAGAGGAGAGGCATTTCAGAATGGTAGGTATCTTAAGTAGGAGCAACAGTAGGAATACACACACACACAAAAAAAGTAAAGAAAGACAAACACACAAATACGAGACACTAACTTATGAAAAGATAAGAAAAACAAAACACACGAAAATACATGGACGAATACACATACGTGCGCACAGGCACATACGTGTGCGAACACACAGCAACAGACGCAGACATAAATTACATTTTAAAAAGACATGTCGCATTGAGAGTGAATGGACATTCTCATAAAGAGGGGATTGGATTTTTCTTTACATACTTTAAAATAAGAGCGGGTATTTCCTTCACAGAAAAAAACCTAGTTACTAAGCCTAAACTACTGCAATGTACAAAAGGCAATTGTTGATTTATGGAAACCATAATCTTTAATTATTTATTCATGTTGCTACATAGCCGCGGGAAGCAGGGGTGCTGAAGCACCACCTGAAAAATCAGAATTACATACATACAGTGGGGAAAAAAAGTATTTAGTCCGCCACCAATTGTGCAAGTTCTCCCACTTAAAAAGATGAGAGAGGCCTGTCATTTTCATCATAGGTACACGTCAACTATGACAGACAAATTGAGCATTTTTTTCACAGAAAATCACATTGTAGGATTTTTAATGAATTTATTTGCAAATTATGGTGGAAAATAAGTATTTGGTCACCTACAAACAAGCAAGATTTCTGGCTCTCACAGACCTGTAACTTCTTCTTTAAGAGGCTCCTCTGTCCTCCACTCGTTACCTGTATTAATGGCACCTGTTTGAACTTGTTATCAGTATAAAAGACACCTGTCCACAACCTCAAACAGTCACACTCCAAACTCCACTATGGTCAAGACCAAAGAGCTGTCAAAGGACACCAGAAACAAAATTGTAGACCTGCACCAGGCTGGGAAGACTGAATCTGCAATAGGTAAGCAGCTTGGTTTGAAGAAATCAACTGTGGGAGCAATTATTAGGAAATGGAAGACATACAAGACCACTGATAATCTCCCTCGATCTGGGGCTCCACGCAAGATCTCACCCCGTGGGGTCAAAATGATCACAAGAACGGTGAGCAAAAATCCCAGAACCACACGGGGGGACCTAGTGAATGACCTGCAGAGAGCTGGGACCAAAGTAACAAAGCCTACCATCAGTAACACACTACTCCGCCAGGGACTCAAATCCTGCATTGCCAGACGTGTCCCCCTGCTTAAGCCAGTACATGTCCAGGCCCGTCTGAAGTTTGCTAGAGTGCATTTGGATGATCCAGAAGAGGATTGGGAGAATGTCATATGGTCAGATGAAACCAAAATATAACTTTTTGGTAAAAACTCAACTCGTCGTGTTTGGAGGACAAAGAATGCTGAGTTGCATCCAAAGAACACCATACCTACTGTGAAGCATGGGGGTGGAAACTTCATGCTTTGGGGCTGTTTTTCTGTAAAGGGACCAGGACGACTGATCCGTGTAAAGGAAAGAATGAATGGGGCCATTTATCGTGAGATTTTGAGTGAAAACCTCCTTCCATCAGCAAGGGCATTGAAGATGAAACGTGGCTGGGTCTTTTAGCATGACAATGATCCCAAACACACCTCCCGGGCAACGAAGGAGTGGCTTCGTAAGAAGCATTTCAAGGTCCTGGAGTGGCCTAGCCAGTCTCCAGATCTCAACCCCATAGAAAATCTTTGGAGGGAGTTGAAAGTCCGTGTTGCCCAGCGACAGCCCCAAAACATCACTGCTCTAGAGGAGATCTGCATGGAGTAATGGGCCAAAATACCAGCAACGGTGTGTGAAAACCTTGTGAAGACTTACAGGTTTGACCTGTGTCATTGCCAACAAGGGGTATATAACAAAGTATTGAGAAACTTTTGTTATTGACCAAATACTTATTTTCCACCATAATTTGCAAATAAATTCATAAAAAATCCTACAATGTGATTTTCTGGAATTTCTTTTCTCATTTTGTCTGTCATAGTTGACATGTACCTATGATGAAAATTACAGGCCTCTCTCATCTTTTTAAGTGGGAGAACTTGCACAATTGGTGGCTGACTAAATACTTTTTTTCCCCACTGTACGTACGTACGTACATACATACGTACGTACATACATACGTACATACGTACATACATACGTACATACGTACATACGTACATACGTACATACGTACATACATACATACATACATACATACATACATACATACATACATACATACATACATACATACATACATACATACATACATACATACATACATACACTACCAGTCAAAAGTTTGGACACACCTACTCATTCAAGGGTTTCTCTTTATTTTTGCTTTTTTTCTACATTGTACAATAGTAGTGAAGACATCAAAACATTGAAATAACACATATGGAAGTAGTATCCAAAAAAGTGTTAAACAAATCATAATATATTTTGTATTTGAGGTTCTTCAAAGTAGCCGCCTTGATGACAGCTTTGCACACTCTTGGCATTCTCTCAACCAGCTTCATGAGGTGCATTTCAATTAACAGGTGTGCCTTCTTAAAAGTTAATTTGTGGAATTTCCTTCTTAATGCGTTTGAGCCAATCAGTTGTGTTGTGACAAGTTAGGGGTGGTATACAGAATATAGCCCTATTTGGTAAAAGACCAAGTCCATATTATGGCAAGAACAGCTCAAATAAGCAAAGAGAAACGACAGTCCATCATTACTTTAAGACATGAAGGTCAGTCAATCCCACCGTAAAGCATGGAGGAGGAGGTGTTATGGTGTGGGGATGCTTTGCTGGTGACACTGTCGGTGATTTATTTAGAATTCAAGGAACACTTAACCAGCATGGCTACCACAGCATTCTGCAGCGATATGCCATCCCATCTGGTTTGGGCTTAGTGGGACTATCACTTAATTTTCAAAAGGACAATGACCCAACACACCTCCAGGCTGTGTAAGGGCTATTTGACCAAGAAGGAGAGTGATGGAGTGCTGCATCAGATGACCTGGCCTCCACCATCACCTGACCTCAACCCAATTGAGATGATTTGGGATGAGTTGGACCGCAGAGTGAAGGAAAAGCAGCCAGCAAGGGCTCAGCATATGTGGGAACTCCTTCAAGACTGTTGGAAAATTATTCCAGATGTAGCTGATTGAGAGAATGCCAAGAGTGTGCAAAGCTGTCATTAAGGCAAAGGGTGGCTACTTAAAATATATTTTGATTTGTTTAACACTTTTTAGGTTACTACATGATTCCATGTGTTATTTCATAGTGTTGATGTCTTCAGTATTATTATACAATGTAGAAAATAGTAAAAATAAAGAAAAATCCTTGAATGAGTAGGTGTGTCCAAACTTTTGACTGGTAGTATATATATCTTCAAGAGGATGAAGATGTCAAGAGGATAAGATAAGAAAAGCAAAATGTCCTAAATGATAGAAGAGGAGGAGGATGACAAAAATGCCACACCATTTTGGGTGTGGAAATGAGTGAACTCACCTGTTTGCTGTTATTGACCATAAAGAAGTCCTAGAACGCAGGCAAGAAGCAAGGAAGATGTGGGCACTCGTTATAATGATAGCACAGTTGGGTGAATCCAGGCCAAAACAAACAAATAGAAACAAGCTCATAAAGGACATCAGAGATGAGTGAAGAGGGAGTGTGACTGCGTAGGCAAGCAAAGGCTGTTGGGCCATTAGAGATGGGTGTAGGTTGGGGGCTGGGGCATTGCAAAATGTACATGTGTGTTTGCGTGCATGCATGTGTGCGAGCTGATCATGAGGTGCTGGTGTTAGTGTGAGTCACAGGCAAAACAAATGTGGTAACATTGGAGTCAGTTGAGTGTGATATGTTTGTCATAATGTTCATTTAGACCAGGGATGTCAAAATGTTAAGGCAAATGTGAGAGCGGTCTCATCTACAACAGAGCCTTAACTATGAATTCACTAATGTTTGTAGATTTTTTAAAAACCATATTCAAATATATATATTTTAAATATACAAATAAACTAGTGATGGGGGACACATGGGGGCCATCTTGAATCAGATGTTGGGCCTCATTGTTTGACACCCCTGATTTAAATAGCGCATAATGAAAACCTAGGCTACATTGTGACTAAATCTCTTGTATTAGTATGATTGAGGTGAACTCAAGCAGATTTGCATTCCATACAGAGGGCCAGTGAGTAGCGAGAGAAGAGCTACCCTCGTGTTTGTGGCTTATGTGCTAGCTAACTGATGCTTTTAATAGCCCTGGGTCCAATTTCGTCAGTGGTTAAGGACACGGTCTGCAAATGTTTGTTAACACAAAAGTCCCTCTGTTTCCCCTGACGACACTATAGTGATCTGTTTGCATCATCCCACATACATCAGTGTTGCGGTACTAGGTAATACTAAGCTGCAGGCACTAAGGGCCAAACCCAATCTTTACTTGTCTGATGATCTTTAAGATATTTTACATTGATACTCTAGCATCATAAAAAGGTTATGACAGTGTATGCTAAGAAACCTTATAAATACTGTGTAGTCAGCGCTTTTTTGTATTTCTGTTATTCATACATGCAAGGCTTTTATGTTACTTAGTAGTGTCAAATGCCATAAAACTGCACACTAGCCAAACAATATGGTATTACTCTACATTTGTGAGATGGCAAATAATCAGCATGAGTGAAGTCATGTTTTGTATTGGTGCTTCTAACAAGAACGGAATAAGAGGGGAAAGGGTGGAGGATGGATATGTGTTGGGGGCTCTATAAAACTCTTCTCTTGTTCAGCAGGACCAGCGAGAACACTTGGCCGCAGTACAGTACCTGTTGTCTCTGGTAGGCCGAGAAGGTCTTCTCAATGTCCTCCAGGTCGAGAATTTTGAAAACCTTCCCGTCGTCGACTTCTGTCCATACAGTGCCCTCCAGCTTATTCTTGGATGGAGAGTGGGAGAATTGTATTTAGATTTTTTGAGGTGGCGCTTTCAGCAGGGTTGGGGTCAATTCCATTTCAATTCAGGCAATTCAAGAAGTAAACTGAAATTCCAAGCAATTAGGAAAATGTCAGTTCACCTCCTGAAATGACTGATTTGAGATGGAATTGACCCCAACCCTGGCTTTCAGTATCCTCAATATGTTCTGTAAGCAATCTCCAGCAACCATAGTTCAATCACCAAGGTCTAACACAAGAGTCTGTTATTCAAAGATTGCAACAGAAGAATAATCACTTATGGGAGCTAATCTAGAATCAGCTTAAACGCTAACAAGAAATATTCCCAGAACATACGGGAATGTTTTCATCTGGTTCCCCATTCTAAGTGCACTTGAATAACTGGAAAAAGGTAACATTCTCCTTAACTAAACCGAAACGTTCAGGGAACAAAATATTGTGAGCAGGGTTTACAGACTAAAATGTCCCTGTCGCTATCAATGATGACAAAGAGGAGGTCATATTGACTCTGTAGGGAACTACCAGGGTCATGTTCTTTAGGGCACACAACGGAAACCATTTTAAAACGTTTTGCAACAGAGAACAAAAATGAGTGTTCCTTATTGGACAAGTCTAGGTAGTCTATCCCTGTTTCAGTCCATTGACTTCTGTTTGATCTCTAATGAACATGACCCTGTTCAAACCCATGCACTCTCACCTCAGCTAGCTTGGCCCAGTTGAAAGATTTTAGTGGGTTGGACGGCTGGGGGATGTTCTTCTTCTTGAGGGCGGACCCTAGGGGTGCCCCAGGGGGAGGAGGTATCCCTCCCATGGGTGGCCGTCCAAAAGGAGGCGGGGGACCACCTGGGGGTGGGGGCGGTGGAGGGGGCATCATACCCCCTGGGGGTGGTGGAGGGGGCATCATGCCTCCTGGGGGAGGGGGGGGCGGGAGAGGCCCACCAGGGGGGCCAGGGATGAAGGGGGGACCGCCTGGGACACTGGCAATCTGTCTCTGGAAATGTTGGGGGGAAATACACAGATAAAGACAATGCACCATCACATCTTAATGAATCGTATTTCAATCCTTATCTTATCGCTCACTTTCAATCTTATGTAGTAACATTGGTTGCATCAGAGACCCATCCAGTAATTTACTTTAGGTGCCTTGAAATCATGTATTTTCTATAATGTACTGTAAATCTAATAACAGTTAATGAATCTTGATGAAACATAATGAATCTACATTAAGGCATATTTGGTGCCATTTCTTTGTATAAGTATGAAGGAGTTGAAGGGTGACGTACAGAGCTGAGGTCGTGCAGCCGGACAGAGAGGTCAGCCACTTGCTGCTTGACCGCCTTGTGCTCGGTGCTTTCCTTCTCTAGCTTCTCCTTCATCTTGTTGAGGGTCTGCATCATGTCCTCCTTCTCCTGGGTCTTGGCGTCACACTCACGCTCCTTCTTCTCAAACTTCTGCTGGAGCTCGTGGTGCTCTGCCCGATGGGGTTGGAGGTTATGTTGTTTGTGAGAGTGAACAGGTTTGGTTCCATTTCAATTCAATTAAGACATTTGGATGTTGCCCGTTCCTTTCTATGATCATTTTCTAATGTTAAATCACAATCTTTGTTGTGATCAACCCATGGGACCACATGGTGGCTCAGAAGATGCTATGGTTGTCTGCTGTTATTTCTGATAGTGCAGGATAGATCTAAAAGGGGCAGGGTAACATATGGGGCAATAGTAGGCAGTGACTGGATCAATGTGCTACTGGTGAGGTTGAGGACTCTTCAAAGACTACTAGTCCAATAGTGAGCTACAAGAGATACGAATATACAATAAAAGGTTCAAAACTTGTGTTGGCTGACCGGCAAGTAGCTACATTCATATCCACAGCAGTCCAATTCATCTGATAAGCATAAAGCCTAAATGCATTAAGATGAACACATTCACTAGTTCATTTACATTTATATTTTAGTCATTTAGCAGACACTCTTATCCAGAGCGACTTACAGTTAGTGAGTGCATACATTTTCATACTGGCCCCCCGTGGGAAACGAACCCACAACCCTGGCGTTGCAAGCGCCATGCTCTACCAACTGAGCTACAGGGGACTAGTTCACTGTGGAGAACTGTACCATTTAATTGGCATCCTCTGAAAAACCATCCCTGCCGATTTGTATTACTTGTACATATTGAAATTAGTCAACCCCTTCCATGTGAAGTGTAAATTAATTCAAAACTCGGTTCCTCCAGGACGCCGTCGACTTCTTTGTGGTCTTTTTAAAAATGTGCAATAAAGCCAAAGGGCAGTGTTTCACAAAGAAGCAACTCAAAAAATGAAACTGACCTTTTCGCATTTTCTCCGCCTGCTCTTTCCACTGCTTGACCTCATTTTCATTGACCAGCCTGTAAGGAGAGGGACACAAACAAAGTTACCGGAGGGTCCTCAATGTGAGCATTCTATGACTGATGCATTGACTTATGTGAAAGACAATATCCCAAACAATCAATCCTGTGGAAATGGAGCTGAGCTCATTGCTATTATGGGAATTAAAATACAGTTTTCACACTGAAGCAGTGCAGACTAACAGATTTTAAATACATTTTCTAAGAAGCCTACAAGGGACTGAGGTTCCCTACAGTATTGAAGTATTGATTGGAGGGTCAGCTTGGAAGATATTTCAATTAGACAGTTCAATTATGAATTCTCATGTCTTTACTAGGCCTAGATCATCCCAGCTCATCCCAGTCAGTTGAGTTCAAGCAGGACGTGCTCCCTCTCTCCCTCGTCATCTTAAAGGGTTACACGGAGAGCACTCACATCCGGACCACATTCTTAACATTGAAGTTCTCCAGGGGCGTGACGTCGGGGTCGTGGCCCTTGTCGTTCTGCAGGACCATCTGCTGGACGATGCGGTCCAGCAGCAGCCAATACTGCACTGTGTTTCCACTCCTTTTATCTGGGGGGGACAGGGAGATCACACGTGTCATCAAACACAGCCGATACAGAGAGGAAGTTGAGTAGAAGAGGCCTCTCTGCACAAGTAGATATTTAGCTAGGGACAGAAAGAGGTTTCCACAGTTGATTTATACAGTGTGGCTAAAGGGCAAGATGCCGTCTTGGTTTGCAGACAGATCCTCATACGGATACAAATTCATTTGTGCACAGACACATGCACATTCACACTTGTGCACATCCACACACATGCACATGCACTCGCACGCAAACACACACAGCTAGCAGGAAGAAGACAGCAGGTCAGCTCTACTGGAATCAGAGGAGGTTGGTGGCACCTTAATTGGGGAGGACGGGCTCGTGGTAATGGCTGGAACGGAATCAGTGGAATGGTAGCAAATACATCAAACACATGGTTTCCATGTGTTTGATGCCATTCCATTTGCTCCATTGCAGCCATTATTATGAGCCGTCCTCCCCTCAGCAGCCTTCACTGACTGGAATAGGGAAACACAATACTCACAGCGCTAAATTCTTACTGACCGGGGTCAACGTTAGCAGCAGGTCAGGAATGCGGCAGGAAACACTTACGAGGCATGAGGAGACAGTGGTGCAGGACGGAGATAAAGTGTGGGTATGCGTCAGTGTAGTTCATCTTCTTCCGGATGAGGTCAAATACCTGGGAAGCACTTTTAGTGTCTATGTGCACCTGGGAAAGAGAGAACACGTTGACGTGTCACAGTCCTTATCAAGCACAAACGACAATGGAAGTCAGGAATGAAACAAGAACAAGTTTACACTTACCGATTCAAAACGCCGCGACATAGTCAGCTCGTCCTCATTGCGCAGCATTTCAAAGTAATCCAAATGCCTGGGGGAGATTAAGTCAAATTAATAGGGGCATGCATGGTCAGAGATCAAGAGAAAAAGGCACTTGTTTCATTATTCAGGTTAACGTGAACTGTGGTCCAACTCACCGGTCTAACGTGGAGTTGTCATGGGAGCGAAGTTTGTCAATGACTGGCTGAATTCCTAGCATCAGGAACTCGTAACGGAGGTGTATGCGGAACTCCAAACTGGCCTGGGAACAACATAACAAGATGATCAAAAGTAGGTGCCAATAAAGTTAAGTCAGATTGAGGTGTAGCACAAGTTCGATTGAAGAGAGGTATGGTGCAAGTGTGGGGTGAGGAGACAAGCGATGCAGAGGTTGAGGGCTAATTTTACCTCTCCGGCGCCTTGGCTGAGGACAGCATTGATAAAGGACATGATGGCTGTCTTCAGGTTGACCTCGTCCCGGTACCGACCCGTACTCCGGTCCAGATCGTTCAGCAGGGTCTAGGTGGTGAAGGTGAGGAGATGACCACAGTTATGGCTAGTCGTTCAGAGATCAATCATATTGTAGACACAATTTATATTGCAGACACAAAGTGGCACAAACCATTGGAGCCAAACAGAGCCAAACCCCTTCAGCCAAATTAAAGTCTTTACTGTTGCAAATGGCCAGCCAATAGTGCTATTTGAATAAAGGGTGGATGTTCTAAGGAAATGTGCAGTAGTCAATGCGGCTTGTAAAAGTGCTGAAATGAAGACCTATAATTGGGTGCCTTTCTTTTACACGCAGTCTAATATTCACGGAGTGTACAAAACATTAGGAACACCTTCCTAATATAGAGTTGCACCCCCTTTTGCCCTCAGAACAACCTCAATTCATCGAGGCATGGACTCTACAAGGTGTCGAAAGTGTTCCACAGGGATGCTGGACCATGTTGACTCCAATGCTTCCCACAGTTGTATCAAGTTGGTTGGATGTCCTTTGGGTGGTGGACCATTCTTGATCCACTAGGGAAACTGTTGAGCGTGAAAAACCCAGCAGCGTTGCAGTTCTTGACACACAGAAATCGGTGCCCCTGACACCTACTACTATACCCCTTTCAAAGGTACTTAAATCTTTTTTCTTGCCCATTCACCTTCTGAATGGCACACGTACACAATCCATGTATCAATTGTCTCAAGGCTTAAAAATCCTTCTTTCACCCGTCTCCTCCCCTTCATCTACACTGATTGAAGTGGATTTAACAAGTGACATCAATAAGAGATCATAGCTTTTAACTGGTTGTTTTGTACACTCAGTGTATATAACCCGGCCAAAAGTCAAAATGTTACAATATTAAATGGTACTGAATGTTTATTCAACACAATGAAAAGGGATAGGTAACTAACTGTGACTAAATGATTCATTCATAACCCTCCCCTTGCCCACCTGGAAGCGCGTCCTCTCACAGGCGAAGCGCTGGTAGTGGAGCATGGCCTCCAGGATCTTCCTGTGGCCGCCAGGCACAAGGCACACGGCGCCCATGATCTCCAGCACCGCCACCTTGGTCTTGACGTTCTCGGTGGCCAAACTCTGGGCGATGATGTTGATGCTTTCCGAGTGCGAGAGCACGTGGGCGCGCCCCTGGGAGTTGTTCATCAGGGCCTTAATGCAGCCGATGAGCGAGGTGTGGATCTGCGACTCGGTCGTCTCATAGTCCATGGTCTTCAGGAAGTTGAGGATGCATGTCAGGCCATCTAGGTCAATGAACCTAGTCACAAACCTGAGGAAGGTCAAGGGGAAACAGGATATCAATAAAAATACAAAGGTAAAAGTGTAAGTTCCCAGTTGGAGGAAAGAGTCTATGGGATCTCATGTAGTAATTTTCATTACTTCCACTTGAAATAGGGTATGAAGACTATAATCCTACACACTGGAAATACCCAAAATAGTAATTAGGTCTAAAATGCATAGAAAATGGTCAACCTCTGTGAGTGTGTGTTATCAAAGTTGTTAAAAAACAAAGGCCTGAAGAAATACAATTCCAGTCAGTGACCAAGTGCCACCATAACCGCTGGGGGTGAAAGTCTGACACCTGATCTTCGGGTCACAAGGCATGGGGTCATTAAATGGTGTAAAAAAAAGTGCTACACACAATGCAGCCAGAGGGACACCATATGTTCATTGAGCAGATCTGGGTCGTGTTCATTAGGCACCAAACTGAAGAAAACAGACAAACCGGGAGGGGCCAATAAGAAACACTAATCTTCATTTCCCATTGCAAAACATTTTAAAACGTTTTACGTTGCAATGAACACTACCCAGGTTACTGCCCCACAGCAGTATGATTAACGACTTAATAGGTGATTTGAATGAAAGATTAGGTGTTCTGGGAAGGACTGCCTGAAGCATTAGAATAATAAAGCCTACTTTCAACTTTTATTTAGAGCAGTTACATAACTGCTCCACATAGCATTGGTACTGTAACTAGCACAGCAGAGGGACCATATCATTTATGACATGTGTGACAATATCCAAGAGTGGTCTTCCAGCCTAGCCATATACCATACAGCAATGAATTACTGGGCCGTTGTTGTTCATTCTGGTCTGCATATACACTTCTATAGGTCTGTAACTCCAATGGCAATTACTCCTTGTAGGGCCCTGTTATTTCAGTTATTCTAATTCAAAGCTCTGGTCAGCTATGAGTGTATTCTATGAGAGTAAAAATTATTTTTGAAGGAAGAGTGCAGGGAAATAGAGAGAAGGGTGTGTGTGTGTGTGTGTGTGTGTGTATATATACACGACATAGTATGTCTGTAAGCGTTTGTGTAATCAAATTCATTTCAGAAAACAATCCTGTTCCCTCGTGTTTATTCTATGTATGGTAGCTACAAGAGGGTGTGTGTATATAAGTCTATTTAAATGAGTTTCTTTAGCGAGTGTATGCACTGTACAGTGAAGTGCATGGAAGTTTGAGAGCCAGGGCACCTCATGGGTTGCGTCCGCAAAGCAGTCTTCAGGCTCTCTATTGTTTTGTTCCTCTCCTCCTCATCTTCCTTCTCCAGGGCAAGGAGTGTCTTCCTCTGTGCAACATAAATATAGTGTTTACCAAAGCTGTTTGAACAAGTCCAATGGCGTGAATTTTTTATACTACTCCCTTGAGCCAGGTGCCTTATTTTCAAGCCACACTGTAACTGTGAATAGTACCAACAGAAACAACAGAGCAAATGCATACCATGATATTGGCATGATACAGTATATCTGTAGTGCGAGAGCAACATTACTTTTTAAACACGATTAGATTAATAAATAGTTTTCTTACACAGTCTCCAAAAATACAACAAAAACATGAAGTAAAACAAGAAGTAATAGGTCCTTCGTTATTTGGTTATATAAAGGTAGGAAAGTTGTACTAAACTGATGAAGGTATTTGTACTGTAAGTCATATTCAAAATCAAGGTGTATAATTCATGTATTTAATTACTGGCTTTAAAAAGATACCATTTCTGACTGGAAAGTAATATTTTGCTTGACCAAATTGCTTAAATGTCTTTATGCTTTTTGTAGATGGGCAGCTAAAAACCTATGCTGCTTATCAAACGTGTGGAATAGCTGGGGAACGAGCACCTGAAAAGGGACTGCCCATCATGTTTGGGTCCGATAACAAGTATCCCAGCATGTGCCAGCAATTTCTATGTTCAGTGGCTTTTATTATAAATGACGTGTAGTGGAAAACGTGCCATTTAGATAAAGGAGATCTGTGCCAGGTTTCTGCTCGGCTCTTTGAATACAAAGGAGCCGTTCTAGATAGTTGAGTCGGCTGGATGTGTCTAGGCCTGAGGCATGTCTGTGCTAGATATTGCCTGTCTTTCTTTGGAGCTTTCCCAGAACCTCTTGCACCTGCCAAAACTGCAATATTATTACCAAAAACATATCAACATAGCACGTGCCAGGAGTTAAAATGCTGACAATTGCCGTCCTCTGCGATTACATTTTAATCTAACATGAATGCAGAGTTAACCTGATTTAGGATTGGTCTGATCTGAGAGGAGCTACAGATTACCGATGTAATTATACTGTATATATTTGTTTCGTACATTGTTTTGAGGTTAGAGTACAATCTCTTTTATTGATAAGTTAGGAGTCATTTAAGTTATTGCACATGTTTTTTATCACTTGATCAGGCTTGATTCAAGGATAATCTCAAATCAGTGCAAAAATTGATATAGACACAGTGATCCTCCATCCTGCTGCTGGAGAGCCGCAGTACTGCAAGTTTTATGGGGAACACACACCAGAACCATGGACGGCCGAGTGCAACCGAGTGGTCCCTATAACACTGCGCAGCGACAGCAAATAGGACGGCCACCCGCAGCTTTTAGCCATTCATCGTCGCAGTGTGTTCAAAGCTTAAGTCCCAGCTCAGCAGATCAGTTGAATCAGGAGTGATGGCACTAAACTGGGACATAAACCTGCATACTGCGGAGCAGGTTTTAGGATCACTGATATCAAGCATGTAAATAATTAAGTTAAATGCTTATATTTGACAATCAAGTCTCTTCCAGATCTGTTTAAGGAGTGTGAAAGTGAAATTCAGTACCACTGTAGACTCTACACTCACTTTGGAAGTGTCAATGACAGAGATTGACACAAAATCATAGTAAAGAGACCTACAGTAAAGAATGACAAGGAGTCATTACTTACGGCGGCCATGGAATTGAGCTGGTCAATGTAATACTCTGGCCAGCTGGTTGCACCTTTGTTCTCCTCTTGTTCCTAAAAAAAAAAGAGGAGAAGAGAGTATGTCTTTGGTCAGTTAGAGTCTTCCACTATGGCTGCGTCTAAATTCTCCACCCTTTTCCAGCAGGGTGCACTTGTACAATCTCAAATGATTGGTGTAAGCATTGGCTGGACTGAGTTTCCACCATTGTTAAGTCCATGCAAGAAAGTGTGCACACTTCACGCAGGACACAGCCTGAGGCATGTAAAGAGACCGGGAGCACAGAGGTGTTGAGAATAAAACATGGTAACGGAGGCATATTGTTTTTAATTATCATGACTCCAATCAATCATATGTCCTACTTAAGATGAAAACATCCTCAACAATAAGCTTGCATCTGCTACAAGACCATGGTGCTTGCCTATGGAGCTGTGAGGGGAACGGCACCTCCGTACCTTCAGGCTCTGATCAGTCCCTACACCCAAACGAGGGCATTGCGTTCTTCCACCTCTGGCCTGCTGGTCCCCCTACCTCTGCGGAAGCACAGTTCCCGCTCAGCCCAATCAAAACTGTTCGCTGCTCTGGCACCCCAATGGTGGAACAAGCTCCCACACGACGCCAGGACAGCGGAGTCACTGACCACCTTCCGGAGACACTTGAAACCCTACCTCTTTAAGGAATACCTGGGATAGTATAAAAGTAATCCTTCTACCCCCCCCCCCACACATATGTATAGTTTTATTTTATTTAAATTATAATAAAAAATAAAATAACATTAACAAAATAAAAACTAATATAAAATCGAAACAAATACAAAATATTTTAAAAATGAAAATAAAAATAAATAAATGGTAAAGTGGTTGTCCTACTGGCTATCATAAAGTGAATGCACCAATTTGTAAGTCGCTCTGGATAAGAGCGTCTGCTAAATGACGTAAATGTAAATGTATAACAGGACAGAATGATTAAAGTAATGTAAAGCATGAAATTAGTGGGAATTGGATAGTTGGAATAAAATGCTGGTAACACAATGTGGAAATTATATATTCTGAATGAGAACCATGGGAATAACACATTTCACATGCCATTGCAGCCATCACATGACAGGCATTTCCTCTTGAAAACAGAAACAAATGTAGCACATTTGTCACTTCGATTCAGGGGCCCAGAGAGTAAATGACCTACTTTACACACAATTCACACTGACATAAACAGGCATGTGTGCACAGACACAAAACACACAACATGAACACAAAATATATGAGCGCAAACACACGCTCACACAACTTTACACAAGAAACAGGGAGTAGATCTAGTACATGAATAGTCCAAACTGAAATAGAGCAGACACTCAAAGTAGGACAGTGCAGATAAGGGGGACTAGTTTATCTTCAACTTGTCACTGAGAACTGTGGCCCAGAACACAGAGGAAGAAAAACCAACCTTTATGGCCATAGATTCTGCCTGGCTACATTTGAAAGCACAAGCTTGATGAAAACCTTGGGAGATTAGTGAATGAATGCTCAACTTGTGCATTGGGGACATTGCTCGAATTTGGCAGGGCTGTAGTCCACTAATTACAGTGAGCTCCAAAATATTGGGACAGTGACAATTTTGTTGTTGTTTAGGCTCTGTACTCCAGCACTTTGGATTTGAAATGATACAATGACTATGAGGTTAAAGTGCAGACTGTCAGCCTTAAAGGGAATTGCTATATTGTTTATGTGCATCTCTGAGTGATGTTCTAGCGATTCCCTGGGTCATTTCATGTTTTATGTGTATCTGAGTTTATTGGCGTTCAGGCAGGGAGAAATCCGGCCGGTATTACGTAGCACCGTGATTTAGTCGTTCTCACTACACCGGAAGTTAATAGGAATACGACTTTTAGATCGCAAAAACATCCATCATACATGTCAGATTTCAATCCTGGCCGATGTCATAACTCGGGAGGATGTCTTGATCATATTTTTGCAATATTCCTACCTCGAGAAATGTGTAATTTAATGGAGGGTCTAGTACATTTTTCCTATTTGTCTGCCTCTTTAGTCCAGGGTGCATTGCATGGTGCAGTTATCAGAGATATTATAGAAAATACACTGCTCAAAAAAATAAAGGGAACACATAAACAACACAATGTAACTCCAAGTCAATCACACTTCTGTGAAATCAAACTGTCCACTTAGGAAGCAACACTGAGTGACAATAAATGTCACATGCTGTTGTGCAAATGGAATAGACAACAGGTAGAAATTATAGGCAATTAGCAAGACACCCCCAATAAAGAAGTGGTTCTGCAGGTGGTGACCACAGACCACTTCTCAGTTCCTATGCTTCCTGGCTGATGTTTTGGTCACTTTTGAATGCTGGCGGTGCTTTCACTCTAGTGGTAGCATGAGACGGAGTCTACAACCCACACAAGTGGCTCAGGTAGTGCAGCTCGTCCAGGATGGCACATCAATGCGAGCTGTGGCAAGAAGGTTTGCTGTGTCTGTCAGCGTAGTGTCCAGAGCATGGAGGCGCTACCAGGAGACAGGCCAGTACATCAGGAGACGTGGAGGAGGCCGTAGGAGGGCAACAACCCAGCAGCAGGACTGCTACCTCCGCCTTTGTGCAAGGAGGAGCAGGAGGAGCACTGCCAGAGCCCTGCAAAATGACCTCCAGCAGGCCACAAATGTGCATGTGTCTGCTCATACGGTCAGAAACAGACTCCATGAGGGTGGTATGAGGGCCCGACGTCCACAGGTGGGGGTTGTGCTTACTGCCCAACACCGTGCAGGACGTTTGGCATTTGCCAGAGAACACCAAGATTGGCAAATTCGCCACTGGCGCCCTGTGCTCTTCACAGATGAAAGCAGGTTCACACTGAGCACATGTGACAGACGTGACAGAGTCTGGAGACGCCGTGGAGAACGTTCTGCTGCCTGCAACATCCTCCAGCATGACCGGTTTGGCGGTGGGTCAGTCATGGTGTGGGGTGGCATTTCTTTGGGGGGCCGTACAGCCCTTCATGTGCTCGCCAGAGGTAGCCTGACTGCCATTAGGTACCGAGATGAGATTCTCAGACCCCTTGTGAGACCATATGCTGGTGCGGTTGGCCCTGGGTTCCTCCTAATGCAAGACAATGCTAGACCTCATGTGGCTGGAGTGTGTCAGCAGTTCCTGCAAGAGGAAGGCATTGATGCTATGGACTGGCCCGCCCGTTCCCCAGACCTGAATCCAATTGAGCACATCTGGGACATCATGTCTCGCTCCGTTCACCAACGCCACGTTGCACCACAGACTGCCCAGGAGTTGGCGGATGCTTTAGTCCAGGTCTGGGAGGAGATCCCTCAGGAGACCATCCGCCACCTCATCAGGAGCATGCCCAGGCGTTGTACGGAGGTCATACAGGCACGTGGAGGCCACACACACTACTGAGCCTCATTTTGACTTGTTTTAAGGACATTCCATCAAAGTTGGATCAGCCTGTAGTGTGGTTTTCCACTTTAATTTTGAGGGTGACTCCAAATCCAGACCTCCATGGGTTGATAAATTTGATTTCCATTGATCATTTTTGTGTGATTTTGTTGTCAGCACATTCAACTATGTAAAGAAAAAAGTATTTAATAAGATTATTTCATTCATTCAGATCTAGGATGTGTTGTTTAAGTGTTCCCTTTATTTTTTTGAGCAGTGTATATTATAGAAAAGAGATTGTAGACTCCTAAATTGATAGTGTAGTTTGTTTAGGCAATGTTAAATCTAACTAGCTATGTTTCATGCTGATATTGTCTTTGGTATTATTGTGTGTAGCCATGTTTGCTAGCTAGCTATCCAGCCCATAGAGAGCATTGCATTGTGGATTTTGTAGCCGACTTGAGGTGCAACAAATTTCCACAACAATTTTCCATGTTGCTACCAACGTTTTTATAACACCAAAATGAAACGTTTGTTCACAAAAAGTATTGTTCTCACATATTAGTGTTATTTAACACTGTAATTTAAAGGATTGAGTGGCTCTGGGTGGATTTTTTCTTAAATGTTAGGGTATTTTCATCCATATTGGGTGAACCATTTAGAAATTACAGCACTTTTTGTACATAGTCCCCCCATTTTAGGGGACCAAAAGCATTAGGACAAATTCACTAATGTGTATTAAAGTAGTCAAATGTTTAGTATTTGGTCCCATATTCCTAGCACGCAATGATTACATCATACTTGTGACTCTGTGTGCTAAATTACTAAAATGTAAATGTAAAATGTAAACACAACCAAAACAAACCGCAAATGCATCCAACAAGTTTGTAGAGTGACAAGCTTGATGTAATCATTGCATACTAGGAATATGGAACCAAACACTAAACTTTTGACTACTTTAATACACGTAAGTGAATTTATCCCAATACTTTTGGTCAACTAAAATGAAGGGACTATGTACAAAAAGTGCTGTAATTTCTAAACAGTTCACCCGATATGGATGAAAATACCTTCAAATTAAGGCTGATAGTCTGCACTTTAACCTCATAGTCATTGTATCATTTGGAATCCATAGTGCTGGAGTACAGAGCCAAAACAACAACAACAGTGACTGTCCCAATACTTTTGGAGCCCACTGTAATTAATGGACTACAGCCCTGCAAGGCAGATGTAGCCTGCCAAATTCGAACAATGTCCCCAATGCACAACTTGAGCATTTGTTCACTGATCTCCCAAGGTTATCATCAAGGTCGTGCTTTTCGCATGTAGCCAGGCGGAATCTATGGACATAAAGGATGGTTTTCTTCCTCTGTGTTCTGGGCCACAGTTCTCAGAGATGAGTTGAAGATAAACTAGGCCCTCTTATCTGCACTGTCCTACTTTGAGTCTCTGCTCTATTTCAGTTTTGGGACTACAAGCAGGCAGACCAAATGGCCTACAACCTATAGTCACCTCCAAAATTATTGGCACCCTTGATAAAGATGTGCCAAAAAGACTGTATACAATAAATAATACTAATACTGAGCTATATTGTATGCTGAAAACATTTGGAAAATTATATTATATTATACAAATACAACTGCTCAGAGAAACCAAAATGTAAAATAAATTTAAAAAAGAACCAACCTCAAAAATCCAACATTGGCCAACATTTTTGTTTTCTCCATACATAATGTGCTACATATTGCATTCGTCAAGACAGATTTGATCTTGTGCAATTCAGAGTCAACTTTGAGTGAACTCTAAGCTGTCTGATTTTTTTATTCATTCGGTGGTTGCTTTTGGAAATCTGGGTAAAAACTGGCGTCTCTCTCTGGCACCTCCAGTACTGACCTTAAGACGGAAAAACACATAGGTGGCCAGCAGCCCTCAACTCAGTTGCCTCCCTTCAAGGTCATGTTGACCAGCATGGGCCTACAAAGATTTACATACACTATATATACAAAAGTATGTGGACACCCCTTCAAATTAGTGGATTCGGGTATTTCAGCCACACCCATTGCTGACAGGTGTATAAAATCGAGCACACAGCCATGCAATCTCCATAGACAAATGGTGGCAGTAGAATGGACTTACTGAAGAGCTCAATGACTTTCAACGTGGCACCGTCATAGGACGCAACCTTTCCAACAAGTCAGTTTGTCAAATTTCTGCCTCGGCCAACTGTAAGTGTTGTTATTGTGAAGTGGAAACGTCTAGCAGCAACAATGGCTCAGCCGCGATGTGGTAGGCCACACAAGTTCACAGAATGGGACCACTGAGTGCTGAAGTGCGTAGCACCTAACAATAGTCTGTCCTCGGTTACAACACTCACTACTGAGTTCCAAACTGCATCTGGAAGCAACGTCAGCACAATAACTGTTCGTCGGGAGCTTCATGAAATGGGTTTCCATGGCCGAGCAGCCGCACACAAGCCTAAGATCACCTTGCGCAATGCCAAGCGACGGCTGGAGTGGTACAAAGCTTGCCGCCATTGGACTAGGGAGCAGTGGAAACGTGTTCTCTGGAGTGATGAATCACGCTTCACCATCTGGCAGTCCCACGGATTAATCTGGGTTTGGCGGATGCCAGGAGAACGCTACCTGCCCGAATGCATAGTGCCAACTTTAAAGTTTGATGGCGGAGGAATAATGGTCTGGAGCTGTTTTTCATGGTTCGGGCTAGGCCTCTTAGTTCCAGTAAAGGGAAATCTTAATGCTACAGCATACATTGACATTCTAGATGATTCTGTGCTTCTAATTTTGTGGCATCAGTTTGGGGAAGGCCCTTTCCTGTTTAGCATGACAATGCCCCCGTGCACAAAGCGAGGTCCATATAGAAATGGTTTGTCGAGTTCGGTGTGGAAGAACTTGACTGGCCTGCACAAAGCAATGACCTCAACCCCATCGAACACCTTTGGGATGAATTGGAACGCCAACTGCGAGCCAGGCCTAATTGCCCAACATCAGTGTCCGACCTCACCAATGCTCGTGGCTGAATGGAAGCAAATCCCTGCAACAATGTTCCAACATCTAGCGGAAAGCCTTCCCAGAAGAGTGGAGGCTGTTATAGCAGCACAAGGGGGACCAACTCCATATTAATGCCCATGATTTTGGAATGAGATGTTCGACGAGCAGATGTCCACATACTTCTGGTCATGTAGTGTATATGCCAGAGTGTTTGTCTAGTGTAGCGTAGGTCAGCTAGTCTAACTTTGCACAGTGACTTTACCTCACCTGAGACCTGAAATGAGGGTCAACCCCAAACCATGGCAGCCTAGATTTGATGGTTTGCTGGCACTGGCAGTTCACTACAGAGAGCATGGTAACATTTATTTATTTGACCTTTATTTAATCAGGGATGCCCCATTGAGACCAAAGTCTATTTTTCAAGGGAGCCCTGCTTCACAAAAATGCAGGAAACACAAAATAAATAATAAGGAATAACACAAATTATATACACTACCGTTCAAAAGTTTGGGGTCACTTAGAAATGTCCTTGTTTTCAAAAGAAAAGCAATTTTTCTGTCCATTAAAATAACATCAAATTGATCAGAAATACAGTGTAGACATTGTTCATGTTGTAAATGGCTATTGTAGCTGGAAACGGCTAGTTTTTAATGGACTATCTACATAGGCGTACAGAGGCCCATTATCAGAAAAAGCCATATCTCAGACTGGCCAATAAAAATAAAAGATTAAGATGGGCAGTCTGAGATATGGCTTTTTCTTTGCAACTCTGCCTAGAAGGTCAGCATCCCGGAGTCGCCTCTTCACTGTTGACGTTGAGACTGGTGTTTTGCGGGTACTATTTAATGAAGCTGCCAGTTGAGGACCTGTGAGGCGTCTGTTTCTCAAACTAGACACTAATGTATTTGTCCTCTTGCTCAGTTGTGTACCAGGGCCTCCCACTCCTCTTTCTATCCTGGTTAGAGCCAGTTTGCGCTGTTCTGTGAAGGGAGTAGTACACAGCGTTGTACGAGATCTTCAGTTTCTTGGCAATTTCTCGCATGGAATAGCCTTCATTTTTCAGAACAAGAACAGATTGACGAGTTTCAGAAGAAAGTTCTTTGTTTCTGGCCATTTTGAGCCTGTAATCGAACCCAGAATTGCTGCAGATACTCAAGTAGTCTCAAGAAGGCCAGTTTTATTGCTTATTTAATCAGCACAACAGTTTTCAGCTGTGCTAACATAATTGCAAAAGGGTTTTCTAATGATCAATTAGCCTTTTAAAAAGATAAACTTGGATTAGCAAACACAACGTGCCATTGGAACACAGGACTGATGGTTGCTGATAATGGGCCTCTGTACACCTATGTAGATATTCCATTAAAAATCTGCCGTTTCCAGCTACAATAGCCATTTACAACATTAACAATGTCTACACTGTATTTCTGATCAATTTGATGTTATTTTACATTATTAATACATTAGTGTCTAGTTTGAGAAACAGACGCCTCACAGGTCCTCAACTGGCAGCTTCATTAAATAGTACCCGCAAAACACCAGTCTCAACGTCAACAGTGAAGAGGCGACTCCGGGATGCTGACCTTCTAGGCAAAGTTGCAAACAAAAAGCCATATCTCAGACTGCCCATCTTAATCTTTTCTTTTAATTGGCCAGTCTGAGATATGGCTTTTTCTGATAATGGGCCTCTGTACGCCTATGTAGATAGTCCATTAAAAATCTGCCGTTTCCAGCTACAATAGCCATTTACAACATTAACAATGTCTACACTGTATTTCTGATCCATTTGATGTTATTTTAATGGACAAAACAATTGGTTTTCTTTCGAAAACAAGGACATTTCTAAGTGACCCCAAACTTTTGAACGGTAGTGTTTATTTATTTTTTTATCTTCTGAGAACAGGTAATTTACCAATACCCATAAATGGCAGAAAAGCACTAGTGCATCCAATCGCAGGGTATTCAGAAATTTGTTCAAGTATGTGGCGCATAAAAACGAAAGGCTGTTTTACCTAAATCGTTGGCGGCGAGGAATTTCAAGTTAGCCATTCCTGTGAGCGAGTAATGTATTTTGTACTTCTGTAAATTAGGAGCGATGTGAGGTAATACAGTATGGTAGTTTTAGCACGAGAGCAAAATCGGTAATCCATAATAAACCGTAGTGCTCTATGATAAACAGCATCCAATGGTTTTTAACACTAGAACCACTAAAGCAGTCATTTTGACTGCTCATGAATTTAAAAAATGTATTACTCTTATTTTTTAAGTCATGCCCCCCTCCGTCCTTGATTTTTCCTAAATAAGTCTATATAACACACTGTCATTGGTAGAATCTTAATATCACCTACAGAAAGTGAGTTAAAATCAGTTTTAGGAGGGCACAGGTCCTAATCCAGGCACTTGTCATCTCCGGTCTGGATTACTGCAACTCACTGTTGGCTGGGCTCCCTGCCTGTGCCATTAAACCCCTACAACTCATCCAGAACGCTGCAGCCTGTCTGGTGTTCAACCTTCCCAAGTTCTCTCACGTCACCCCGCTCCTCCGCACACTCCACTGGCTTCCAGTTGAAGCCCGCATCTGCTACAAGACCATGATGCTTGCCTATGGAGCTGTGAGGGGAACGGCACCTCCGTACCTTCAGGCTCTGATCAGTCCCTACACCCAAACGAGGGCATTGCGTTCATCCACCTCTGGCCTGCTGGCCCCCCTACCTCTGCGGAAGCACAGTTCACGCTCAGCCCAGTCAAAACTGTTCACTGCTCTGGCACCCCAATGGTGGAACAAGCTCCCTCACGACGCCAGGACAGCGGAGTCACTCACCACCTTCCGGAGACACTTGAAACCCCACCACTTTAAGGAATACCTGGGATAGGATAAAAGTAATTCTTCTACCCTCCCCCTACCCCCCCCCAAAAAAAAAATATATATATATATTGATATATTGTAAAGTGGTTGTCCCACTGGCTATCATAAGGTGAATGCACCAATTTGTAAGTCGCTCTGGATAAGAGCGTCTGCTAAATGACGAAAATGTAAATGTAAATGTAATGTCATTTTTGGTTTTTCCACATTGCTCCTCCTTCTCCCGAAAGTAGGGCCTGCTCCGCACCTTCTCGCTGTGCCCAGTTGATATTCACATTGATAATTGCCCCTAAACTATACCAAAACTAATTTCACAAATATCAAATAAATGAAGTAAATTATGATGGGAGAAAGGGGGAGAATGGTGGAGAATGGTGAGTTGATGAGTGAGGGGAAGTGAATGATGCATAATTATGTAATCACAAATTGTGAATGAAGAACAAGGTGGGCCATTTTATTTTATTGATCTATTCTAGTAATCTCAAAATGGAATGTACCCTATATCAGTCCATCGAATCCAAGCAGTCTTATCACTCTACCCTACTTGGAGTACACAGTGAGAGCGTGCGTAATTTACAGTGGCAAGAAGACCAAGACGAATGGATGCAGATGCTGCGTTAGCGCTGCTACAAGATCTGAATGAAAACGACTCAGATGGTAGGGAAGAAATGAATCATGACATTTCTGATGATTCTACTTCTAATTCTAAGCCTCAGCCTGAACCTACACCCCCAAGGCCTAAGCGCAAAAAAGCCAGAACGGTGCGCACTGAGCAGGTGCCCTTGCCACCACCAAACGAAACCGTGAGACAGGAAGGGACGACACTGTTTGGATTGAACCAGCCGGTGACAATGCTACGGTCAGATTATCAGCATATCGACAGCAGTCAAATTATAACACTATTGTTGTTTTGTAATGCCACTTTTGTGCTGATTTTCACTTTATCAAACACAATTGGCGCTTATAATTATGTTTAGTCTTCTGATGTTTTCATTATCTGACCGTGCGTCTTGGTGGTAGGGGTATTTAAAATATATATTTTGTCAAGAAGTTGTTACCATGTTCCAACACATATGTGTTCTGTTTCATAGTTGTAATAAAGGCCCTCCACAAATAAAATTGATTGAACGCGTTAACTTTTTTTTCTTAAAAGAATAACAATATATTTACATATAGTCTACAGTAACAAACGAATGAAAATGCTATTGTGTTATAAAAACATTGATGTATTCTAAGGTTACCAAAGACCGTCAAACACACTGTGATGTCACGAGAGGCTGTGTCCTGGAGGGACGTTACATCCCCCTGAGGTGGCTGCAAACCCAGACAGCTATGGCTCCATCTGCTGGTATGGTCGGGAACTCCACCCCTCTATGGCCAATCTTCCCACGCAGCTGAAACAAATGAGGAGCTGATGAGCTGAAGGTTTGGGAAGGGAAGAGACACAGTCTCCAAGCTGGGCTCTCTGGAGGACAAGAGTGCTGCACGTCCACTTCCATGAGGAATATAAGGATTTGGAGATACTTACCTTTGGGAAATACTCACCTTTGGATATATGCACCTGTGGAAATACGTGAGAGACATTTGGAAGGACTTTTTGCTGGGTTGGCCACTAGCTGCAACGTGGACTACAGTAAGGCTGGGGAAAAGTTATCTGAGCGAGTGAGAATTATGATTTTGGATGTGGAAGAGACATCCCTGAACTGTTAACCCTTAAAGAGCCACAAGAGAACAGAATTTTGTTATATTTTCGTTAATTTCCCAAGACCTATAATAAAATCCTTGTTTTGTTTGAACCTTGTCTCCTTGCACTACTTGAGCAATCCCGCTGAAAGCTGTGTAGCCTCTCGTGACGTCACAGATGGTGGAGAATACGGGCACGCTCAAGCGTTAATAGTGCATGTCAGAGGAGGATACCGGAGGTTTGATCACCCAGTTTTCCAAGTTGGCCGTAGGCTCCCCGCCCGACTGAAATGGAGGACATATTGAAAGCCCTTGTTGCTGGCCAGCAAGCCCAGATGCAAGCAAACGTGGCTCTCTTGGAGGAGCAAAAGAAAGCCAACCTTCTGAAGGCAGAGGAATTGCAGTTGCAGAGACAGAGGGTGGTCCAAAATACCCGCCCAATAAAGGCAAGTGACTTTATATCTAAGATGGGAGCTACCGATGACATTGAGGCCTACCTGCATGCATTTGAGGCCACGGCCACTAGGGAAGCCTGGCCCAAGCAACAGTGGGTTGGTCTGTTAGCCCCCTTTCTAACCGGGGAATCGCTGAATGCTGTCCGGGACATGGGCCCTGACCAGGTTACTGACTATGATGCCCTGAAGTCTGAGATCCTCAGCAGATATGGACTCACAAAGTTTGGTATGGCCCAGCGCTTTCACAGTTGGACCTTCCAACCAGACCAACCTCCTCGGGCGCAGATGCATGAACTTGTCCGAATCGCAAGGAAATGGCTGGATCCGCAGAGGAATACAGCAGCGGCGGTGGTGGAGGCCGTTGTGGTGGATCGTTACCTACGCGCCCTGCCTTATGAGGCAAAACGGTTCATCAGTCAACAGGCCTTGACCACGGCTGATCTGACCGTGGAAGCTGTGGAAAAGTACCAGGCCACAGCGGAGATGCTGAATGCTTCCCGAAAAGACCCCAGGAGTGCGGCCCCACCACAAATGGGAAGAACCCGTCCAAAGGACCCCAAGGTCTCGAACCCAGCCACGTCAGGACTTATCCCGGCTCCAGGGGGAGCCAGAAACCAGGCGGGTCCAAGAAGAGTACACCAGGAGGGGGAAACTTCGACAGTGTTACCGGTGTGGGGAGATGGGACATATCTCCTGGCAGTGTGGGAAACCAGCCGATGAACCTATGCCCACTGCGGAGTCCTCCAGCTCAGCACCCACACACCGTTTTGCCTCGCTCTTGGGAGTCGTAGATGGCGGCCCAGATCGACCCCCCACCTGCCCGGTAACTGTGAATCACCATGATGTGGAGGCCTTACTGGATTCTGGTAGCCGGGCCACCCTGGTGCGTAAGGATTTGGTGGGCCCAACGTGTCTGACCCCGGGGAAAGTCCTCCCAGTTTCCTGTGTCCATGGGGACACCAGAGAATACCCCATTACTGAACTTACAATGACCAGCACACGGGGAACCATACACACGACGGCGGGGGTGGTTGATTCCCTCCCCGTCCCTGTCCTAATTGGACGAGACTGCCCAGCCTTTTACCCACTCTGGAGAGAGTCTCAGGAGAGGATAACCCGAGTACCTCGGAAACGGAGAGGCAAGACTCATCCTGGGAAGGCTCCGGTGCAATCCTCCGAGTTACTCACTCCCGCCCGGGCTCTGATAGGGATGGCAGGTGCCCAGACCGACACAGAGACGGAGCTACAGAATCTGGACAAAGAACTGTCTGGTCTGAAGGGGACCGCTGAGAGGTATCGTTTGTTAAAGCAACAGTTAGACATGAAGACAGAAGAGTTAGATATCCTCCAGGCTAAACTCCAACAGAGCTCCTTCCCTAAGCAACAGGAGGAGCTGGAGAGGCTGCGCAGGACCATCGAGGAGTGTGAGGAGACCCTGCGCAGTAGTAAGGAGGTCCAGAAGAAGGCAGAGGAGAAGTACAAGGTGTTGGAGAACAAGATGAAGAATGCGGAGGCAGAGAGAGAGAAGGAACTGAAAGCTGCTCAACAGAAGCTAAACTCTGCTAAAACCAAGGCTGATGCGTTCAGTAAGAAACTCAAGGAGAGACAACAGGAGGCTGAGTCCCTGGTCCTAGAGGTGGAGGAGTTGAAGAGAGAGCAGGCTGGCAAGCACCACGGCAATGCGGACGCCCTCTCCCGGCGTGATGCCTTCTTCGCTGCCTTTACCCCGACGAGGACGTCGGTCCCGAGGAGGGGGGATGTGTGATGTCACGAGAGGCTGTGTCCTGGAGGGACGTTACATCCCCCTGAGGTGGCTGCAAACCCAGACAGCTATGGCTCCATCTGCTGGTATGGTCGGGAACTCCACCCCTCTATGGCCAATCTTCCCACGCAGCTGAAACAAATGAGGAGCTGATGAGCTGAAGGTTTGGGAAGGGAAGAGACACAGTCTCCAAGCTGGGCTCTCTGGAGGACAAGAGTGCTGCACGTCCACTTCCATGAGGAATATAAGGATTTGGAGATACTTACCTTTGGGAAATACTCACCTTTGGATATATGCACCTGTGGAAATACGTGAGAGACATTTGGAAGGACTTTTTGCTGGGTTGGCCACTAGCTGCAACGTGGACTACAGTAAGGCTGGGGAAAAGTTATCTGAGCGAGTGAGAATTATGATTTTGGATGTGGAAGAGACATCCCTGAACTGTTAACCCTTAAAGAGCCACAAGAGAACAGAATTTTGTTATATTTTCGTTAATTTCCCAAGACCTATAATAAAATCCTTGTTTTGTTTGAACCTTGTCTCCTTGCACTACTTGAGCAATCCCGCTGAAAGCTGTGTAGCCTCTCGTGACGTCACAACACCCAAATGATAATTTTTGTGATAGCATATATGAAATGTATTAATAACGCTGCTAGAATGTTGCAGTCAGAATGACTGCTCATTAGTTTGAAGGGGGGTCCCTCGAGGCCCAGCGGTTCTAGTGATAAAGAAGTGGCAGCTGTGTTCATATAGATTATGTCGCCATAGTCTAGGGCTGACAAGAAAGTTGACTGAAACTAAAACAACAGCAACTACACTGGATTCCATATAGCAAAACAAAACTGCCTTCACCCAAACATAATCAGTAGTATGCCTCTGTGTGTGTGTGTGTGTGCACATGTGTACTTTCACCTGGGACATAATCCAGAATCTGGAACATAATTGGGTGGCATTGTGCCTACTGTAGTTAGTGCACCCAGGGAGGGAACTATAATAACTTTTAAAGCAGATTGCAAAAGTGCAAAGTGGATTTGACCAACAACAAAAAAATATATATAAAAGAAATATTTGAACAGAAAAAAACATGCATCCCCCATAGCGTCCTTCATTTTGCTTGTGTTTCAACTGCAGATCTGCGAACAGAGCAACTAACCAGGGCACCTCCTGATTAACAGAGACAAATACAGAGGAAACCATACGAAAGGAAATGTGGAAAGAGATTGATGCTCTCCAGCATGACCTCATCAATTCAGGTGGCCGAGCCAAAGCAAACATCCAATTCATTCAGAGAGACAGCACCGCTGCTAGCCTCACCATCCGTCGCTTGTTCTGCGGAACTTGCAGGGGATCGTGTTTACTGGATAACTGTTACCGTATCCAAGTCCTCTGGAACACAAAGGCTCCATAATGAACTGGCTGGCTGTGAAGGGGGGACTGAGAAAGGAGTGCCTCCATCACTCTGCGGGCTTGGCCGCCCCCACCACCAACCCCAGCCTCATCTCCCTCATCCCCCTCTCCCTCGAAAACAAAAGCTGCACCTGCCAAGGGAGGCTTTCCTGTTTGCTTTGGACGACTGAGCACTTCCCTTACAACCCCCCACCCGCTCTGTCTGTGAGCTTTAGGCCTTTGGGGAGCCATGCCAAGCCCTTGCTAGCTGGGCCCGGGCCAGGCTCACTGCTGAGTCTGCATTATTGACGTCCCGCTGCCAAGACTCCCCTCTCTCCGCAGCCAACTACCTCCCAAAGGCCATCCATCCATCCCCTCTCTCCCGCTTCCCCTTCCTCCACACTGGCTCTAGGGATTAATCCTCCTCCAACTCTGCTGATTAATTGTGCCCAAACACACTACCCTGCTTTGATCCTCACTGCAACACTGGTTAAAAATCTCAGCAAAATCCTGCTGATCCACGCTGCCTTGGACCACAGCTAAGCAAACATGCAGAAAGAATCAAGTGAAAGAGGGAGAGAAAGAGAGAAAAATAAAAATAACATAGTGAAGAGAAAGCAGGTTGGATAAAGTGCAACTGCAAGCATTTCTCCCCTTTATAATAATGAGGGCATGGAGACATTTTTGGCTTGTTTTCAGATGCAGGGAGACCCATTTAGGCTAGTCCAGGCCCCTAGATGATTCTTAATTAGGCCACTAATTGGGACACGGCACGTGCAGTAGAGTAAGTAGTTTCGCCATCAGGAGTGGACAATTGCGTTTTATCTAACCGACTGTGTAAGGAGGTGTGAGGGAAATCACAAGCCAACTCTTTTAAAGTCTGCAGCCTATGTCTGGCATGGGTCAGACCACAGTGTGGGCAGACCACAGTGACCAACCTGGTCTGCACAAGAGCAGAACAAGAGAGACCCATCCATGATGGAAAAGTAAAAGTGGGAGAAGCAGAGTACGACTTCTTTTTCACAGATCTGAATGGACTGGATAGGGTTAGCAATATGGTGATAGATCTACCTAGTCCTCTGATTAGTGTGCCTAACAAAAGAAGGCTATGTACACTACCAGTCAAAAGTTTGGACACACCTACTCATTCAAGGGTTTTTCTTTATTTTTACTATTTTCTACATTGTAGAATAATAGTGAAGACATCAAAACTATGAAATAACACATATGGAATCATGTAGTAACCAAAAAAGTGTTAAACAAATCAAAATATATTTCATATTTGAGATTCTTCAAATAGCCACCCTTTGCCTTGATGACAGCTTTGCACACTCTTGGCAGTCTCTCAACCAGCTTCACCTGGAATTCTTTTCCAACAGTCTTGAAGGAGTTCCCACATTTGCTGTGCACTTGTTGGCTGCTTTTCCTTCACTCTGCCGTCCGTCTCATCCCAAACCATCTCAATTGGGTTGAGGTTGGGGGATTGTGGAGGCCAGGTCATCTGATGCAGCATCATCACTCTCCTTGATCAAATAGCCCTTACACAGCCTGGAGGTGTGTTGGGTCATTGTCCTGTTGAAAAACAAATTATAGTCCCACTAAGCCCAAACCAGATGGGATGGCGTATCGCTGCAGAATGCTGTGGTAGCCATGCTGGTTAAGTGTGCCTTGAATTCTAAATAAATCACAGACAGTGTCACCAGCAAAGCACCCCCATACCATAACACCTCCATGCTTTATGGTGAGAACTACACATGCAGAGATCATCCGTTCACCCACACCGCGTCTCACAAAGACATGGCGGTTGGAACCAAAAATCACCAATTTGGACTCCAGACCAAAGGACAAATGTCCATCGCTAGTGTTTCTTGGCCCAAGCAGGTCTCTTCTTCTTATTGGTGTCCTTTAGTAGTGGTTTCTTTGCAGCAATTCGACCATGAAGGTCTGATTCACACAGTTCCCTCTGAACAGTTGATGTTGAGATGTGTCTGTGACTTGAACTCTGTGAAGCATTTATTTGGGCTGCAATTTCTGAGGCTGGTAACTCTAATGAACTTATCCTCTGCAGCAGAGGTAACTCTGGGTCTTCCTTTCCTGTGGCGGTCCTCATGAGAGCCAGTTTCATCATAGCGCATGATAGTTTTTGCGACTGCACTTGAAGAAACGTTCAATGTTCTTGAAATTTTCCGGACTGACCTTCATGTCTTAAAGTAATGATGGACTGTCATTTCTCTTTGCTTATTTGAGCTGTTCTTGCCATAATATGGACTTGGTCTTTTACCAAATAGGGCTATCTTCTGTATACCCCCCCTACCTTGTCACAACACAACTGATTGGCTCAAACGCATTAAGGAGGAAAGAAATTCCACAAATTAACTTTTAAGAACGCACACCTGTTAATTGAAATGCATTCCAGGTGACTACCTCATGAAGCTGGTTGAGAGAATGCCAAGAGTGTGCAAAGCTGTCGTCAAGGCAAAGGGTGGCTATTTAAAGAATCTCAAATATAAAATATATTTAACACTTTTTTTGTTACTACATGATTCCATATGTGTTATTTCATAGTTTTGAAGTCTTCACTATTATTCTACAATGCAGAACCTGGTGTCTGCCTGCCATCTGGACCAAATTAAAATCCTAATTGTTGGAGGCTGATGGGAAGCATTAGATAAAATGGCCGCCTTGTCTCTCCAGAGCTTCGAAGAGAGTTAAAGCTTCTGTTTGAGGTGAGGCTGCAGAGATTGAGGGGTGGGGTAGCTTCGTTGTCAAGATAATATTAATATCTTAAAGCAGCATGTGACAAACATTAGAATATGCATTCTGCTACTCTAGACAGTGGAATCATCCATCTTCAGGCTAAGGAGAGAGGCAGTTCTTTCTTGGAATTTCTTTTTCCAGGATCATGCTGCTTCAAAAGGTCCTGGAATTAAACCATGGCAACCTGTTGTATGGACAAGCCTAAAACTCAGTAAGCAAAGGACAAACATTGGATATGTAAGAGGCAGTGTAGGGGTTTTAGTGTCCATATAAGGACCAACAGCCAATGCTTGAGGATGAGTTGTACAGACAGGTCATGGAAAGGTCGTTTGGTGAGACCCAAGGGTAATGTCCCAAGACGGGAGTCCAAAAAGTCCAGCAGTAAGCAGAGTGTGGATGAGGGCAGAGAGGATACATGTCAAAAAGCTGATGAGGTCACCAGTTGTGACTGAATGTGAAATGTGGCGTGCCCTTATCAACTCCCTAGACTCACTGTGAGAGTACAAACCATATTTTCTAAGTTGTTACTCCAACAAAACTAAGCTGTCTCTCACCACTTTCACTTTCATACTCCATTCCAGACATTGAGCGATCTATCATCTTGTATCAAACTCCGGTCTCCCTTCAAGACCATTAACCAGATACAGCTCAGACCAAATACAATTCATATCACTAAAACTCATGCAGTTAATATATCCTTTTACCTACGATCATAAATCTTCCAAATTATCTGGACTTTCTGAGAATACCAGCACGGACAATCCTACAGCTGAAGTCTTTGGAAAAGCAGCTGTGCAGTCATATCCCTGCAGGATGGTTCCTTTTGTGTATTATCCTGGTCAGCGAATTCGACTCCCCTGCCTCATCACCTGGAGTTAACGATGGGATAAAGCAACAGATTTGTGCAACCTACCCAGCCTCCAACTGGCTAAGGATATCCTGCACTTCGCCATGGCCTTAAAACAACTAAAGTGCGGGGAGATGGGCAGCATCTCTAAATGGAGACAGGCTCCACCCAAAAGACCTCTCATAGGGGTCAAGGAGTACAGGAAAATACTAAACATCCTCTTACAGACTTTTCTCCACAGAAAGCGAATATCCTGCGTTTTGGCAGCTTGAAACCCTTGCACTGCTTCAGGCAAATGAGAAACTTCAGCAAGAGTTATTGTGACTGGTACAGGGGGAGGGGGGCACATTAATATTGTGGGCCATTCCACTCGATGAGAGATTTATTCACTTCAGCTCTTTGGTAAATGAGATAAGATGCTTTGCTGATTCATTAAGTGGAGTGGTCCTCTAAAATGTTTTGGAGAAGTAGGCACAGGTTTCTGTTGAAATTAACCAGTGATGGATTGGTTAAGCTAAAAGGGCAAGATGCTTGGGCTTGCATTACGCCCTCTTAATGGGGCACAGAAATGCCCTAATATCAAGATGACTATAACAGGGAGACCGACACAAACATACATATGCACACAGACACACTTGAATGACATGACAAGCACACAATAATGTAGACAGGAAAACCTACCTTCTTCTTGCTGCAGTAGATCTGCCATTTCTTTTCTGCAGGCAGGTTGAACATGGCCTCCCTGTGTTTCTCTGTGAGGTCAAGTTCATCCTGCAGAGACAGAGAGTGGGGAGAGATATGGAATAATTGGTCTGTGTGAGTAGCCTAAAAATATTTTCATCTACACACAATATGTACACTACCTTTCAAAAATTTGGGGTCACTTAGAAATGTCCTTTCGTTAAAATAACAGCAAATTGATCAGAAATACAGTGTAGACATTGTTAATGTTGTAAATGGCTATTGTAGCTGGAAACGGCTGATTCTTAATGGAATATCTACATAGGCGTACAGAGGCCCATTATCAGCAACCATCAGTCCTGTGTTCCAATGGCACGTTGTGTTTGCTAATCCAAGTTTATCATTTTAAAAGGCTAATTGATCATTAGAAAACCCTTTTATAATTATGTTACACAGCTGAAAACGGTTGTGCTGCCTAAAGAAGCAATAAAACTGGCCTTCTTGAGACTAGTTGAGTATCTGGAGCATCAGCAATTGTGGGTTCCATTACAGGCTCAAAATGGCCAGAAACAAATAACTTTCTTCTGAAACTCGTCAGTCTATTCTTGTTCTGAGAAATGAAGACTATTCCATGCGAGAAATTGCCAAGAAACTGAAGGTCTCGTATAACGCTGTGTACATTAAATAGTACCCGCAAAACACCAGCCTCAACGTCAACAGTGAAGAGGCGACTCCGGGATGCTGACCTTCTTGGCAGAGTTGCAAAGAAAAAGCCATATCTCAGACTGCCCATCTTAATCTTTCATTTTTAATGGCCAGTCTGAGATATGGATTTTTCTTTGCAACTCTTGAGTGATGCTGCAGATCGTACTGGACTTTATGTAACACACATCAACCTTTCCATTCAACGGAGAAAGGTGCCACAGGAGTAGGGATGGGCATTTTACCTATTTTGACTGTTCGAGTACTCGCATGATAATTTTGAGTACTCAAATCAAATTAAAAAGCTATTCTTAGAACATTGGTGCACTGGAAAAAAAGGTGAGCATTTATCTATATGCAAACAGTGAGCAACAATGCCTAATTTATCATAACCATTAGAGATAACAAATCCTAATTGCTAAATTGCCTCATATACACTGAGTGTACTAAACATTAAGGACACCAACTCTTTCCATGACATAGACTGACCAGGTGAATCCAGGTGAACACTATGAACCCTTACTGATGTCACTTGTTAAATCCACTTTAAATCAGTGTAGATGAAGGGGAGGAGACAGGTTAAAGAAGGATTTTTAAACTGAGACATGGATTGTGTGTGTGCCATTCAGAGGGTGAATGGACAAGACAAAAGATTTAAGTGCCTTTGAATGGGGTATGGTAGTAGGTGCCAGGCACACCGATTTGTGTCAAGAACTGCAACGCTACTGGGTTTTTCACGCTCAACAGTTTCCCGTGTGTATCAAGAATGGTCCACCACCCAACTTGACACAACTGTGGGAAGCAATGGAGTGAGTTAACATGGGTGTTATGAACCCCGTGGCTTTAAAAGTCTAGGGTGGATGGAAAAGAGAACTGTAACATAACTCATGCAAATTAGAATATTGACAAGGAACAGTGAGAACAAAATACACCGACAACCATATGCTACCGTCAAACACAAAATGTTTATTATAAACACACGGTAAACTGTTTGGGGAAAAGGGGCTGAGCTGGACCCAAGGAATGAAACAATAAAGTAAAAAAATAACTAAACTGATCTGGCCTGCCTCAAGAACCGCTAAGCTACTGCTAATCATACAAAAATACAGTGGGTGGTCCGCTCAGGTCTAACTAGTGTGTTTAGACAAGGTTTTCCTACGGTAGTGTATGCCAAAGGGCGACTTGCTAAACCCCCCCTTTCCCAGGCACAAACAAACAACATAGGTCCAATATGGACTAGACCGCAAACGATTGAGTACACAAAAACAAGACACCACAGTATCAATACTCACAAAGGAAAATATCCTCTTTCAGAAAACACAACTGACTGGCTTTTAAAACCAGGGGATTTGATATGGTAATGTAAAACCAGAAACAGGTGGTGCAATACGGAGGAATGTCCACTGATTGGTCCACCTCAGCAATCAGCAGACAAACGGATGTCGGACAGGTGGGACACCCCAACGACTACTAATCAGGTAAACAAGGGACACCTGTGATTAGGGCAGAAGGAGAGGAAAAACAAATACACACACAGGATACCTGTATCCGTAACAATGGGCCACCATCCATGTGGAACGCTTTTGACACCTTGTAGAGTCCATGCCCTGACAAATTGAGACTGTTCTGAGGGCAAAAGGGGGTACAACTCAATATTAGGAATATGCTTAATTTAGAGTTATTTATGTAACTTCAGTTGTGATACAAATGTTGAGCTATGTGTTTTGATTTTTGGCTGCATGATGCGACTCTAATGATGATTTCAAAAAAGTCGCATGAAAGGCATGAGCTCTGCTTTGTTTTTTTTGTGCAGGCTGTACACACTTCATCAGTCTCTCATTCACAATTTGACAAGCACTTGATAAAGCCTCGATTTTCCCGGCTGCATCCCCTTTGTGTGGCCTAAACGCCCCCTAAAAAAATCCATGCCTTTTGCGGCCAATGGCCATTGTGCCCTTGGGCTGAATATAATAATTATAATTCCCTTCTCCCGGCTGCATGCTGAAGCACCTCTCACTCACATGGCTCTCAGTCATGTGATCGGGTCTTTCTCACAGGCTACAAGTGAAGACCAACACACCGGGGACGCAACTGCACGCGTCCTTATCTGATTCTGGAGGCGCATATTGAAGATATTGGAAGAACTGTCCACATTTACTTTTCTTCATGCAACAAGATGAGTAGGCCTAATGAACAGCAAAGCACTACCCTATGTCTATCTACTATCCCCCATAGTACAAAAGTCCACCTATTCTATTCTGTGCGAGAAATAAATATTACAAACATAGTCTGGGACAGTTGTGGGATGCGATAGATCCCAAATTAATACAACCACTAGCATAACAAAAAACCTGTTTTAAGCAATGAGCCTGACGCAACAGACAATAACGTTTAGCTTAAAATGTTAATAAACTATTACGCTATTTCTTCACATTATAAGCGCAGCAATGTGCACACGGCAGTAGGCTTTAAGCGCGTATGTTCCATTATGCAACGTAGACGCAGGGAGTCAGGAAGCAGGTGCAGTTAGTGAGTTTAACAATAACGAACAAGGAGAGATACAAAACATCAGAGCTTGGAGAAGACTAATTGCCATGCCTAAACGGTCACGTGGAATTTGCAGTCATGTCATGCAGTCATGACATGTAATGGTGTACCAAATAAAATAAAATCCATCCGTATGCTAGGGAGTTTTAAGGCAAACATTAAGAAATGGTTAATGGGCAAAATGCATTAAAACAAAACAGGCTAGGAGAAAGTACAATAAGGAATAATGATGGTTACTTGCGTACATATTTAGATTTCATGTATTCTAGTGCAGTAGTCACCAACACGGTCGATCGCGATCTACTGGTCGATGTCCAAGACATTCCGAGTCGATCTCCAAGCCTTGTGTTCCAGTTTTTTTTTGCAGTAGGTGCACTTGATTCAGCTGCCTTGTGCGCCGGGTAGTCGAGGTGCTCCTATTTTGAACCATTTCAAGTGTCTGAACGTACAAACTCAGTCTACCCAGCAAACCCAGAGAGTGAATCAAGTGCACCTATAGGCCTACCGCTGGCAAATCAGATATCGCAGATCACCGTGCAGCTTCCATGAGCCCACAGCGAAGTTGATACTGTGAGATTTCAAAACTAAAAAACCATGACTAAAGAGAGACTGTCAGTGAATACAGCAAAGAGCTGCTGTTTTTATGCGTGAGTTCATGTTTACTTTTTTACTTTTACCCTCACAAACTTTTACAGATGCACAATGGAGAGCATCCTGTCGGGCAGTATAACCGCCTGGTACAGCAACTGCACCACCCGCAACCGCAAGGCTCTCCAGAGGGTGGTGCGGTCTGCCCAACGCATTACTGGGGGAAAACTACCCGCCCTCCAGGACACCTACAGCATCCGATGTCACAGGAAGGTCAAAAAGATCATCAAGGCCATCAACCACCCAAGCCACTGCCTGTTCATCCCGCTATCATCCAGAAGGCGAGGTCAGTACAAGTGCATCAAAGCTGGGACCGAAAGACTGAAAAACAGCTTCTATATCAAGGCAATCAGACTGTTAAACAGCCATCACTAGCACATTAGAGGTTGCTGCCTATAGACATAGACTAGAAATCACTGGCCACTTAAATAAATGGAACACTAACCACTTAAAGAATGTTTACATATCTTGCATTCCTCATTTCATATGTATATTCTGTATTCTATACTATTCTACTGTATCTTAGTCCAATGCCGCTCTGACATCGCTCGTCCATATATGTACACTACCGGTCAAAGGTTTTAGAACACCTACTCATTCAAGGGTTTTTCTTTATTTTTACTATTTTCTACATTGTAGAATAATAGTGAAGACATCAAAACTATGAAATAACACATATGGAATCATGTAGTAACCGAAAAAGTGTTAAATAAATCAAAATATATTTGAGATTTGAGATTCTTCAAATAGCCATCCTTTGCCTTGATGACAGCTTTGCACACTCTTGGCATTCTCTCAACCAGCTTCATGAGGTACTCACCTGGAATGCATTTCAATTAACAGGTGTGCCTTCCTAAAAGTTAATTTGTGGAATTTATTTCCTTCTTAATGCGTTTGAGCCAATCGGCTGTGTTTTGACAAGGTAGGGGGGTATACAGAAGATAGCCCTATTTGGTAAAAGACCAAGTCCATATTATGGCAAGAACAGCTCAAATAAGCAAAGAGAAACGACAGTCCATCATTACTTTAAGACATGAAGGTCAGTCAATACGGAAAAGTTGAACGTTTCTTCAAGTGCAATTGCAAAAACTATCATGCGCTATGATGAAACTGGCTCTCATGAGGACCGCCACAGGAAAGGAAGACCCAGTGTTACCTCTGTTGCAGAGGATAAGTTCATTAGAGTTACCAGCCTCAGAAATTGCAGCCCAAATAAATGCTTCACAGAGTTCAAGTAACAGACACATCTCAACATCAACTGCTCAGAGGAGACTATGTGAATCAGGCCTTCATGGTCGAATTGCTGCAAAGAAACCACTACTAAAGGACACCAATAATAAGAAGAGACTTGCTTGGGCCAAGAAACATGAGCAATGGACATTAGGCCGATGGAAATTTGTCCTTTGGTCTGGAGTCCAAATTTGTGATTTTTGGCTCCAACCGCCGTGTCTTTGTGAGACGCGGTGTGGGTGAACGGATGATCTCTGCATGTGTATTTCCTACCGTAAAGCATGGAGGAGGAGGTGTTGCATCAGATGACCTGGCCTCCACAATCCACCGACCTCAACCAAATTGAGATGGCTTGGGATGAGTCAGACCGCAGAGTGAAGGAAAAACAGCCAACAAGGGCTCAGCATATGTGGGAACTCCTTCAAGACTTTTGGAAAAGCATTCCAGGTGAAGCTGGTTGAGAGAATGCCAAGAGTGTGCAAAGCAGTCATCGAGGCAAAGGGTGGCTATTTGAAGAATCTCAAATATAAAATATATTTTGATTTGTTTAACACTTTTTTGGTTACTACATGATTCCATATGTGTTATTTCATAGTTTGATGTCTTCACTATTATTCTACAATGTAGAAAATAGTAAAAATAAAGAAAAACCCTTGAATGAGTAGGTGTTCTAAAACTTTTGACCGGTAGTATATATATTCTTAATTCATTCCTTACTTAGATTTGTGTGTATTGGGTATACTTAGTGAAATTGTTAGATATTACTTGTTAGATATTACTGCACTGTCGGAGCTAGGAGCACAAGCATTTCGCTACACCCGCAATAACATCTGCTAAACACATGTATGTGACCAATCAAATTTGATTAGACGTTTTATTCAACACTTTTATGAGCCATAAAACGCGCTTCTCCCTATCCACTCGCACTACAAAGTGTATCGACAGACTTGCATTGTTATTATTAGCGGCTTGTGTCTTTTTTAATATCGAGGAATATTTAACGTTCTCTGGTCATAGGAGTAGCAACATGAATTGGTGTGAGGCAAAAATAATGAAGTGCGACTCCAGTTTCTCCATCAGCTGGAAGACGGTGTCTCCTTTTGGTCAGACTCCCTCTGCAGAGACTGACCATCAGACGCAGGCACCATCAGTCTATTAAAATTAAAATAAAGCCAATGATTTCAATTTTTGCTCACTCAGCTGTCCCTCACAAGTAATAAAACAAATGATCTATTACCAGTGTGATCATATACCATAAGTTTAGAAATATACTTTTTTAATTGTCTGAAAATAAAAACATTGCAATGCATAGGGTTAAGTTTAAGTAATGTATTAAAAAATGATTTCACAAGGCCTATTTCACATGATATGCTTAAATACTTATAACCACTAGGCTAATAAATAAACATGTTTTCTTTCGATTATTTAATGACCTACATCATGTTATTTCAAGTTATATCACGTTGTTAAAAAATATATCTAAATTGGGCATGCCTATAAATTGGGCAATTGAAGGTACACTACATGACCAAAAGTATGTGGACACCAGCTCGTCGAACATCTCATTCCAAAGTTATGGGCATTAATATTTTTTCATTTATTTTTTTAGTCATTTAGCAGACGCTCTTCTCCAGAGCGACTTACAGTTAGTGAGTGCATACATTATTTTATTTTTCATACTGGCCCCCCGTGGGAATCTAACCCACAACCCTGCCATTGCAAATTGCCATGCTCTACCAACTGAGCTACATCCCTGCCGGCCATTCCCCTCCCCTACCCTGGACGACACTGGGCCAATTGTGCGCCGCCCCATGTGTCTCCCGGTCGCGGCCGGCTACGACAGAGCCTGGATTCGAACCAGGATCTCTAGTGGCACAGCTAGCACTGCGATGCAGCGCCTTAGACCACTGCGCCACTCGGGAGTTGGTCCCCCCTTTGCTGCTATAAACAGCCTCTTCTGGGAAGGCTTTCCACTAGATGTTGGAACCTTGCTGCGGGGACTTGCTTCCATTCAGCCACAAGAGCATTAGTGAGGTCGTGCACTGATGTTGGGCGATTAGGCCTGGCTCGCAGTCGGCGTTCCAATTAATCCCAAAGGTGTTCGATGAGGTTGAGGTCAGGGCTCTGTGCAAGCTAGTCAAGTTCTTCCACACCGATCTCGACAAACCATTTCTGTATGGACCTCGCTTTGTGCACAGGGGCATTGTCATGCTGAAACAGGAAAGGGCCTTCCCCAAACTGCACAGAATCGTCTAGAATGTCATTGTATGCTGTAGCGTTAAGATTTCTCTTCATTGGAACCAAGGGGCCTATCCCGAACCATGAAAAACAGCCCCAGAACATTATTCCTCCACCACCAAACTTTACAGTTGGCACTACGTTCTCCTGGCATCCGCCAAACCCAGATTAGTTCGTCGGACTGCCAGATGGAGAAGCGTGATTCATCACTCCAGAGAACGCGTTTCCACTGCTCCAGAGTCCAATGGTGGTGAGCTTTACACCACTCCAGCCGACGCTTGTCATTGTGCATGGTGATCTTAGGCTTGTGTGAAGCTGCTCGGCCATGGAAACCCATTTCATGAAACTCCTGATGAACAGTTCTTGTGCTGACGTTGCTTTCATTGGCAATTTGGAACTCGGTAGTGTGTGTTGCAACCGAGGACAGATTATTTTTACGCTACGCACTCAGTGGTCCCGTTCTGTGACCTTGTGTGGCCTACCACTTCGCGGCTGAGTCGTTGTTGCTTGTAGACGTTTCCACTTCACAATAACAACAATTCCAGTTGATCAAGGCAGCTCCAGCAGGGCATAAATTTGACGAACTGACTTGTTGGAAAGGCGGCATCCTATGACGGTGAGACGTTGAAAGTCACTGAGCTCTTCAGTAATGTCCATTCTACTGCCAACATTTGTCTATGGAGATTGCATGGCTGTGTGCTTCATTTAATACACCTGGGATCAACGAATGTGGCTGATTTATAGCTGAATCCACTAATTTGAAGGGGTGTCCACATACTTTTGTATATATAGTGTATCTAGTGCTTATGTTAACCTTGATTTTAGTTCAATGTAAATTATAGACCTTTCAAACATTGTATGCAACTTTATCGGCAAGTGACTTGATGACTACTGTAAACGGGATTGACGAGCGTGTTAATATAATGGTAATATTGTTAAAATTCCACTTTTTCCATCCATCAGAATTGGTAAAAAAAAAGGTTATGCATGCCAACATATTAAGCAACAATTAAGAGTAGGCAAAGTGACTGTGTCAGGTGAAAATGATATCAAACGTTTTACCATTGCAAACATTTGATGTACAGTCACATTCACAGTGGTTGTCTGAAGCGATGCCTCATAGCGATTGGTTATTCCCCATAATTTGCAACAATGTCAATGAGCGTCATCACAATCTTTCCTTTGCCTCAAACTGTAATGATTACCAGCTGAGAAACTTTTATGAGTTGATTTTACTCCTGGCTTAGAGTTTGTCTGGACATTGTCTTAACATCATCCTATAACCTACTCTGAGCTGGGAGTTAGTTATTTTAGTCTTAAAACAGGTTTTAACAGGATTCCTAGGACCTTTTATGAGATATTTTTATTTGATTTATTTGACCATTTAGAACACAATACAACCACGCATGTGGATACAATACAATGCCATTAAAATCATTCAGCATGACACAAAAAAGTTAAAAAACATATTTCCATTGTGATCCTCATGAAAACTAAATATACACAAGATAACATAAAAACTAAATACATCTCAAATACATCTCATCAATAGGGTGGAAACTGTAAAAGGAATAGCATAGATTACCATGTAACATTAATTGAAAACAATGATCCTTTCTTTAAGCCTGTGCAGTTTTAAAGCATTTTGCCCATAAACCCTTTCTTAAGGTTTATCTTAAAACTCCCTAGCGTAAGGATGGATTTTATATGGTTTGGTACACCATTCCATTAATCTGCACCAGGGATAAGGAAAAAGCTTTTTCCAACCATGCTCCAATAGCGCGGCAGTCTGATATTGGCAACACTGGCTCTGGTGTGATGGCTATGAGAGTCTCTAATGAAATTAAAATAACCAGACAGGTAACTGGGGGCAAGGTCATGTACAACTTTAACAACCATCAACAGTTTGATCTGCACCACTTGGAAGCCAGTTCAGTTCCCTGAAATGATTAGGACAAAAGTGCATCCTAGGACTGAGCTTGAGTATAATTCTCATTAGTTTGTTTTGGGCCATTTGAAGTTTGTACTTCAGAGTTTTTTTAATGCCACTGAACCATGAGATACAAGCATAGTCACAGTGGCACCATATCGGAGATGTTGCCAGGGTCCTCATAGTCTCTGTATCCAGGAACTTGGCTACCCTTGCCAGGATCTTTGTTCTGGAATGAACATCCCCAATGACATTCAGAGCCATGAGTTCACCGTTCATGTGTTGGTCCAGTTCATATCCCAAGTACAGTGCATTCGGAAAGTATTCAGACCCCTTGACCTTTTCCACATTTTGTTACGTTACAGCCTTATTCTAAAATAGATTAAATCATTTCCCCCCCTAATTAATCTACACCCAATACCCCATAATGACAAAGCAAAAACAGGTTTCTAGAAATATTTGCAAATATATTTTAAAAAAAAACTGAAATATAACATTTACATAAGTATTCAGACCCTTTACTCAGTACCTTGTTGAAGCACCTTTGGCAGCGATTACAGCCTCAAGTCTTCTTGGGTATGACGCTACAAGCTTGGCACACCTGGTATGGCAACTGCTTGGCCTCCGACCGCAAGGCACTACAGAGGGTAGCGCGTACGGCCCAGTACATCACTGGGGCCAAGCTTCCTGCCATCCAGGACCTCTATACCAGGCAGTGTCAGAGGAAACCCCTAAAAATTGTCAAAGACCCCAGCCACCCTAGTCATAGACTGTTCTCTCTGCTACCACACGGCAAGCGGTACCGGAGCGCCAATGCTAGGTCCAAAAGGCTTCTTAACAGCTTCTACCCCCAAGCCATAAGACTCTTGAACAGCTAATCAAATGGCTACCTGGACTATATGCATTGTTTTTCTTAAAACTGCATTGTTGGTTAAGGGCTTGTAAGTAAGCATTTCACTGTAAGGTCTACACCTGTTGTATTCGGCGCATGTGACAAATAAAATTTGATTTGGGGAGTTTCTACCATTCTTCTCTGCAGATCCTCTCAAGCTCTGTCAGGTTGGATGGGGAGAGTCACTGCACAGCTATTTCCAGGTCTCTCCAGAGGAGATGTTAGATCGGGTTCAAGTCCGGGCTCTGGCTGGGCCACTCAAGGACATTCAGAGACTTGTCCCAAAGCCACTCCTGCGTTGTCTTGTCTGTGTGCTTAGGGTCGTTGTCCTGTTGGAAGGTGAACCTTCGCCCCAGTCTGAGGTCCTGAGCGCTCTGGAGCAGGTTTTCATCAAGGTTCTCTCTGTACTTTGCTCCGTTCATCTTTCCCTCTATCCTGACTAGTCTCCCAGTCCCTGCTGCTGAAAAACATCCCCACAGCATGATGCTGCCACCACCATGCTTCACTGTAGGGATGGTGCCAGGTTTCCTCCAGACGTGACGCTTGGTATTCAGGCCAAAGAGTTCAATCTTGGTTTCATCACACCAGAGAATCTTGTTTATCATGGTCAGAGTCCTTTAGGAGACTTTTGGCAAACTCCAAGCGGGCTGTCATGTGCCTTTTAATGAAGAGTGGCTTCCGTCTGGCCACTCTACCATAAAGGCCTGATTGGTGGAGTGCTACAGACATGGTTGTCCTTCTGGAAGGTTCTCCCATCTCCACAGAGGAACTCTGGAGCTCTATCTGAGCGGCCAGCTCTAGGAAGTCTTGGTCGTTCCAAACTTCTTCCATTGAAGAATGATGGAGGCCACTGTGTTCTTGGGGACCTTCAATGTTGATAAAATCTGTCAAGTATAGTAAACAAGGTCCTCTGTAGCTCAGCTGGTGGAGCACGGCGCTTGTAACGCCAAGGTAGTGGGTTCGATCCCCGGGACCACCCATACACAAAAAAAATGTATGCACGCATGACTGTAAGTCGCTTTGGATAAAAGCGTCTGCTAAATGGCATATTATATTATAATTATTATAACAAGTGTTGGTAGAATAGGATTGTCCAAAACCGGACTGAAGGTCATATAAAATGTAATGGTCATCAATGTACTTTATGATCTGTTCATGGAGTGCTTTTTCTAAAATCTTTGACAACACACTCAGGATTGACCCTGGTCTGTAGTTCCCTTGATCAACTTTGCTTCCTTTCTTGTATAAAGGAACAACTCTTCAACTCTTGTGGTACCTTTCATGTTGAATGGAAAGGTTGATGATGTGTGTTACATAAGGTCCGATACGATCACTAAGGAATCTAGCTGGGATGTTATCCAGTCCTGTGGCTTTCTGTTTGTCTAGATCTTTAAGCATCTTTGATGCTTTGTGGATATGGGTCTTGGTCATGTGAAGAAAAATACCATGATTTTAAGTAACAACAATCAAGAATGAACTTGCAAGCAAATGCTCACAGGCCAGTGAGCTACATTTTTGTCTTGAAAGAAAACCTACTGCACTGTATGAATCAAAATAAGTCTTTCATCAGGTACTGCAGAACCAAATCTTTGCCACAAACCTCTGATAGCAACACCGACAACCACACAAGACTAGAGACTGCATTGTTCTCTAAATGTATTTTAACCTAAAAAGACTTCCTCCCTCGGACAGTGAACAAAGTGATCAACAAAGCCAGGATAGACTTATTGTAAGTCAGTCTTAGCCAAAGTGTCTGTCAAATGATTAAAATGTCATGTTAATTTAATGGTGTCCATGTGTCTGTATATATCCATGTGCACTGTGTGTGAGTACTAACTATGTCAGAGCATGCATGCAAGTCTGTGTAGAAAATGTGTGTACTGGTATGTCTTCGTGGGGCGGGGGGTGTGAGAGAGTCAGCTCGACTATCCAACTATAATTTCTGCATGCAACCACATTTGCAGCAAACAGGCACTCTCTCTGGAACTGAACACTATCTCACATGTGTTCATAGGGTTCCTATCTGGGCAGGGAGCCACTGGGAAGGGATGCAGGGTGGAGGAGCTCTTCCTCTGAATTATTTTTCAGCTACGGCAGTGGCGGACCCGTGGAATTGTTAAATTAGTACCTGTGCTGTTGTGTAACACGCAAGCCAGATCAAACGCAAGCCAGATGTTTTGGGTGCATAATTAATAGCGTCATGCTATGGCTGGGCGATATATAGAATTAATTCCAATGTATGTTTTAGCACGATGTTCCAAATGCCTGTATGGCAAGAATATAGATTTGTATTTTATTTCGTTTTTATGAGCGTTGTCTTTTTGGTCTCGTCTCCTTCGCTCCTTCTGTGCTGTGTGCACCTTCCCATTTACACACAGACACCAAGCCCCTCCCCCTGCCACTCACAACAACAATGATGAAAGATAACTTCTTCCTCTCTGACAACATGCAGTTTAAACTCGCCATTTACATGAGGTTTGGTCCAACAGAATCGGTCATATGGACACCGAAACGCTTAGAGACATTTTACTGTAATAGACGAGAACTTAACCTTTTGAAATTATACCTTTTTTATGTCTCAACTCCCAAAATGTAGAACAGAGCAGACCCTACTAAAACAAGAGTATCAATGAACATTGATTGTGGAAAATTAATACTCAGTTTCTGTTGCGCGTGGCATTGTGGTACCGCTAGAAGCATTTTAGCCAACGTTGCATATAGGACATGAGACATCTATTTCTGGTTAGGAGGTGGCCAATGCATTGCAAATAGTTGTGCAATGCTTAAAACAGAGCTTTTATTCTGAAATGTAGGACATTAATTACATTACAAAGTAGAAAAAAACATAACATAATAGCTAACATGTTGGGGGGAAAACTATGAATGGAGTATTTAATATTCTCCATTACCTTATCATTTAGTATTAATTGCCTGTGTTACCCTGTGGAGGCAGTCATAGTAACAGGTTACAATTGTTTTAAACTAGAAGTACGTCAACGTCGGCTCTGGTCGGCTTTGCATGTCATCCGTATGCAAAGCCGACCAGCCAAGCCGTTTCATCTGAAGTAGTAGCATAATGATAACAAGCTAGTGTTATGCTTCCCAAAGGCCATCTCCATTTCAGAGCTTTAGCTGTGTAAATAAAAAAGAAAAAATGGCAGACAGGCACCCAAGGCTCCATCCACCAACCTCCACTTCAAGCTCACTGGACAGCACTCCAGTCAACCTGCCACTGATCAAAGACAGGACTTGGTCAGCTGGGCGTCATATAAGAAAGCAACATTGTATAATAGTCACTAACCCTAGACAAGGATTTGCTTCTACACTTAGACTTATGACAGGCACAAATGTCCTTACCACAGTAATAAGGAAAGAGTTCCATGTCATTTCAAACAAATCCATTGATAAGATTAAAATTATAGAGCATTATAGCATTACATATCAAGATCTATAGTTCAGCTAGCAACATAACACATACATCAAAGTCATCATGAGACATCTGACCTTCATTGCAATGTGTCATGGTCATCAAACATGTTATTTATGTTTGTGGGGGGGGGGAACGTTCAAAAGATGCCCGCCATGACAGACATCTGGCAATGGCCTTAGTGGGCTTTATGCAGACTTTATGTGTACAGGGCCAGAGAGTTCCCATGTTGTGTATAAACGAATGCTATGAAAGATAGCATGTTGAGGGAAACCAGAGCCAGTAGAGCTTAAGTTAACTGTCATAAGGCAGGGATGAGCCAAGCTGCCAGCTGATGAGTAGTGGGAGGCTGAAGGCCTCTTTAGATGACCTCACTAGATAGGCCTCTCCTACCTAGCTCCAGTAGCCTATCCTCCTAGGGCCATCAAGAAGGGGGCTGTTCTGAATCAACTACCATATAGTGCTAGAGATATCAAGATACAGACAAGCCAAAAACAATGCCTGAAAATTCAAACAATCAATTTCACTCTTAGATGTACAACAATAGACAAATACAGCAACAAAGACTCACACTTTTACTTATGTCACTGCTTATGTCTGCGCATTGCTACATGTCCAATTGAATCCTGTCCGGATGTGTTTTGATTTCTGTGGTAGCATATAAACAAACCCATTTTTCCTGTAGTCAAATAAAATCTGGTTTTGTGTTGAGTAAAGACAAAGAAGGCTCTTCGTACGATGCTTCCAGTTTCAGAATAAGGCTTCGCTGCCTGGCAGTAGCTCGTTGCATAAACAAAGGTACTGTATAAACATTGCTGAGGCAGGTTTTCTTGAATCAAGGTCTAAATATATTTTAATATGACTGAGTTTGTTTTATTCCACTTATAAGACCAAGACAAAGAAAAAGACACAGGACTAGTTGGTTGGCCTTTTAAATCCCAAATTAATATCAGTTTAACATTAAGCATATGGTTTATGGATCTTCCAGTATTTCCCTAATATGGTATTCCTTTTGAGGTACAGCTGTGGTTCAGAAGAACAATTAGGTTACTCTCTTTCGTTCCCCAGGGAAGTGTCTATTTGGGCCTATAAAAGGCAAAGCCTAACTATCAGTACAACTATGTTTAATGTATTTTCTCTCCACAAAACAGCGCTTGTTGCACACCAATACACAGGACGACACTTCAGCTAGCAATAGCATGTGATGCAACATTTTGGACATTGTAAAAAAAAAAAAGACAGATTACAAAGATGCATTACAAGATGCTTCCATGCGACATTCATGGCTAGAGACAGCAGCACGCAGATTGCCATTGAGGTCTTAAGATGTTCTGACCCAATCTAAAATGAGACTGGCAATGTCTCCATGCTCTGTGAGCTGCTCGGTGAAGTCGCCAGACTTCAAGCATCTCAGAGCCTCCACCAAGGAACACTACAGCCTCCACCAACTGTCCTACAGTCTTTGGGAAAATCCCCACATTTATCCAGCATCTGCCTACAGACACAAAACATTAAAAAGACGCAGTGAAAGTGCAGTAAAATATATTTAATTTTAAATTTTCCCTAATCATATTAGCACAGGCTCTACGCTAGTTATAAGGCCAGTGGCAGCTCAATTCATATGCCCTGTGATTCAACTTAGCGACTCAAAAGGGTCGTTCCACGAAATGAGTCCCTTTTGCATCCCTTTGGTATTTTAAGTAGAAAGTGTGCACCAATATTGAATTTTAAAAGCCTGTTATATTAAAATGAAGTGCCCTTTATAAGATAGACCACATAAAAAAAAATTATAAATGGGCTTTGTTTTATATGAATAAAGACTTGCTACAATTCTGCATTTTGGCATGTCCCTCTGTGCACCCTTTTTACCTACTTAACCCCCAAATTCCTCCATGTTTTCACCATCATTGTAAAGCACTAGTTCGACAAAGTCCTTTCTGGAGATGATTTATTTCATGGGATTAGTGATTCATTAAAAAAATCAACTGTCCCTCATTTTAAGGTCAACCCTGTTATGTGAACTGAACTTTCGTTTTATTATGGTGAAACGATTCCTTTATTATATATATATATATTTTAAGAAACAAACATCTAATAGTAAAATCAGTGTAAAAGCAGGTGAGATGGTTCTACTCTTTTTGGTCATTTTCTGGTGTTTTGTGGTGGAAAACTGAGTGGGTTGAGTTTAACATGTCAATCCTGTTACCCATGGATAGAAATGTTGTAAAAATAAATATATATATTTTAAAACTTGCATTCAATTACCTCTCCCTGTTGCACACAACAAGCTTCCATTCCTCTTGTCACAATGGGATTGATGTCTGATTTAAGGTGAAATCGTCAACCCTGTTACGGTCAACCCTGTTATTTAATTTGGCACTTACTATAGTCGTTTTTATATTTAACCTCTTGAGATGGGAAAACTTTTTTTATTAATCTGATGTGCTCTTTATTACAGAATGTTAAAATTATAAGAAATACAACTTTTTTTTCTCACCAAGTTACACTACTCAAAATATACTATTTTTGTGGAAACGATCCAAAAGACAAAGGATAGAATTGTTACTGTGGCCGTGGCACGCAGACTGAATTAAATTATGACAAGAGAATAGAGTGCCTCACCATCTACAATCTATCTGACTCAATGAATCAATTCAGGTTCCTACAAGGATAGTGACTGCTGCATTGTTATAAAATAACAAAATAGCTTTTATGAAGGGGACAATCATCATTAGTTTGATTTAGTCGCCATACTATACCATGTAATACCATCCTGCATCTCGCTGTTGGCTTGCCTCTGAAGCTAAGTAGGATCGGGCCTGGCTGATCCTTAGATGGGAGACTAAATGCTGCTGGAATTGTCTCAAACAGTTTCCTTCATACCTTCTAGCCCCATGACCAATACCAGGCTAGTGGTCACAAGCCTGTCACTGGTCACAAGGGAAAGGACACCCGAGATAAAGGATATTCAAGACTACAGGGACAACCACCTGGTTGCCCTCCCCTCCTTATACAAGAGCAAACAATCCCCTTTATGTCTACAGTTGAGCAGAATATAAATCTGTTAAATATCCAAAGTTCAAGTGTAATGGTAATGGTATATTATAGGTGGCCGCCATTCTCCCTGCCAGCCCTAATCTTTTCAAGCCTTTTCACTGAGATTACCTCCGACCCAGACAAATGGGGGATGGCGGGTGGATGGCTTGTGTCTATCCCCTCAGTGAAAACATAGCGACTGGAAGCCCCCTTTGTCGTCACACTCCACTTATTCAATTCAGGCTGGAGAGAGGGAGGGCGGGCCAGACAAAAACAAGCAATTAGCAGAAGGAGGAGGCCAAGACACAGGGCCTCTCAATGGGGTCCATTGATGTGCAAAACGATCTGGTGGCGGCCTGCATAAGTGTGGCAACCATGTCAGAGGACCACATAGGCAGTGGATGGCAGGGGAAAGAAGTGGGAGCAACAGACTGAAAGGATGAGAAAAGGCAGCTAAACTGAGACGAGAGGAAAAATAGCATTTTACTGGTTGTAGTTGAAGTGATTTTTAAGTTTAATGCAGTTGGTTGGCGACGATTACACAAACATTATATTAAGCAGGACATTCGAGCCTTACAATCCAATTGTAATCCAAAAGTAGTGTGAAATGCACTCATAAGCAACATGTAAATGTGTGCTTTTTTTTGCTTGTGGTCTATGAGAACAAGCTAGCAACATAGCTCATTTCCAACTGTGGCCCATGTTCAGAAGATAAATCATGACAACACTGACAATAATACCAAAAAGGAAACTCTGGTTGCTACGTACCACCAACTCGGAGAACATGCCGTCCAGCTCGTCATAGCCTGGCATGGGCAGCGAAGGCTCCATGGTCTGCAGGGCAAAGTCCTCGCGCAGCTGGTAGGTGATCTCTGGGTGGTCGCTGCCACTCTGGAAGCAGCAGAAGATGAAGGAGATGCCACCGCCGCCACCGCCGCCACGCTTCCGGGGGGCCATGGCTACCGCTGGTGCAGCGGAGGGGGTCGGATTTGGGGTGAGAAGGGGGTGAGGCTCTTTCTGCAACACCTGCCTCCTCTACCTCAGTGTTTCACCTCCTTTAGAGAGCCCTGTGAAGGCACAAAATGGAGAAGAGGGGTGGGTTAAATAACACAATAACTAAACAATACAACATCCCTGGCTTACACAGCATGCATTGATTATAAATAAGGCTAGGGTTATTTCCCTGCTCTAGGCCCAATTATTTTTTCCTGACCATGTGTGCTCACAAAAACTCATAGTTAGCCAGGGCCAGAGATTTTCTGAGCCGAATCACAGAAAAATTGCCAAAATTAAAATACTTTCAGTGGCTTGATAGAAACCTCACACTTAAAATGCAAATATTTAAAGAGGATTCTCTTAATAAAAATCACAAAGGGGTGGCACACTGTCGCACTTCACTGGTTGTACGCGCACAGCCACTTGTATTGATTTACAACAGAGGGTACAAAGCAGATGGCAGGTGAAATCTAGACCCTCTCCCTCGAAAGCATCAGCTTTCCTCCCAGGACGTAATGATTGTGATCAGTGCAGTCTATTTATAATCTGGTTTTGTGTCCAAAAGGCTTTTCAGAGAGTGATGGACACACGATGAAGATAATTCCCCTTACTCAGGCTGATATTGAGTCACATGCTAACTCCTTGGCAATGTTATTGGGCGTAGGGTTGGCACAATAATCGTATAATCATGTAACCCACAATTATGGACAATAACCGTCAACTAAAAACAATCGTCATAATCGTCTTAATACATTAATTTTGTATATAGTAGATATTCTACTTGAAAGTATATAATAGATGTATTTTTGAGTAGATATAGTTGACCCAATAGCAATTTTTCATTTTTACATGAAGAGGGTAAATTTAGTAATCATTTTACAAGCAGAACGCCACGGTCAGGAGGAAAAACTGAATTTTAAAAAGTTCCAAGCGGTCAAAACCATTCGTTTTTGAGACAGCGGTGCCACCAATGCTGTGTTTCATTTATTAGGTGTGTCGTAGCTAATTTTTAAAGATGAATTATGATACAATACAAGCTCAAAACATGTTTAAACAAAAATGACAATTATGACAATAACCGTAGCCATTTGCTTGACAATTAATCATAATCATTGCACACATCAGTGTAAGTCCCATGATAAGACTAGAGACTAGTGCCAAGCTTATCACATTTCATTATTCTGCTTCAATTGCATTTCCAGTAACATTAAATGCGCTGCTAGGCAAGCAAATAATATAAATAATGTCACAGGTATTTGTTTATTAACTAACCGTTTGAAAATCATCTCACTTAGGGACCAATGAGACCACGAATCCTAAACTGTCTTTGTTAGATGTAATGTAAAGACCATAACAGAAGTAGCATCTGTGAACAAGTTGTCTTGCCATGCATGAGTAGAGGTCTAAAACAGGCATTAAAGAGCATGAGAAACACCAGACATATGGTTCATTGTCACGATCGTTATAAGAAGCGGACCAAGGCGCAGCGTGATAGGCGTACATACTTTATTGCGTAGTACACAACACGAACCAAAACAACAAAACGAAACGTGAAGTCCTAGGTCATACAACAAACCAAACGGAACAAGATCCCACAAAACTAAAATGCCAAAAGGCTGCCTAAGTATGGTCCCCAATCAGAGACAACGAGCTACAGCTGTCTCTGATTGGGAACCACCCTGGCCAACATAGATCTAAACGATCTAGAACAAAACATCGAAAATGTAACAGAAATTCCACACCCTGGCTCAACATTTAATAGTCCCCAGAGACAGGGCGTGACATTCATAAATGCATTTTAACCTCAGGCCTTCAGAGCACAGGTGCTATATAACTTAATCAAACCACAACAGCTGTTCAATTATAATGAAAATCCTAGAGATAAGGTAGTATCATGCACGTAATATGTCTATTAGTCATTTTTATGGGAAAAATAAACCAAAGAAGAGACAATGTTGTGTAAGAAAGAAAACTTGCATATGGTCAATTCTGTGGGAAAGTCAACCTGAGTATGCAAAAATAGTTATTAACTTCCAAATGACACAACATTCATAATTATTGGTTGTAGTGTATGCTTTATTTCACCAGTTTAAGTAAGAAATTGCATGAATTTTGGCCATTACGGAATATGATGCCAAGTCTCAAATAAGGCTTTTCAGTCAATCATATTTAATGGCTTTTGGAAAGGGCTCACAGAGCTTCTTTTTCTTTCTTTTTTCGCTTACAGCTGTCCCCCAGTGTTTGTTATGAAGTTGACATCATAATACTACATTGAACTGTCCTGAGTTCTACAGTCTTTTAGGAACATGAAACGTTTTTGTAAAAGGAAAGGTTTTTGTAAAACATGCACCTTTCATCAGATCATCTTGTAACTTACTCTGTAAAGCCAACTTCCATCAAGGTTTTATATGGTCTAGAATTGGCATATTTTCATTGTCAGTATCCTTTTCCAGCATTATGATATAGTCACATCCATAACGGTTGTAGATTAGATGGATACGGACTTATCTTATCTTGGCTTCAGAAGCATGTGCATTCACCACATTTTGTGTGCTTCTGAGATGTACTCTTCTGACTTTCAATGAAGCAATTGTTGAATACAGAATATGCCTACATGCATTTCTCACACGACAGTAACTTAGTGATAGAGTTTCAGCTAGAAAGATGAAAAAGGTGTTTATCCACAATCTGTGGATAGTCCTAGAGTGTGTTATTCAAATGTATAAACTGGGTGGGTCGAGCCCTGAATGCTGATTGGCTGACAGCCGTGGTATATCAGACTGTATACCACAGGTATGACAAAACATTAATTACGTTGGTAACCAGTTTATAATAGCAATAAGGCACCAGCTGACTTCATCCATTGTCCCGAAAAGTGTATTGGCGGTGTAAGCATATGTACAGTATATTGCCTCATTTGCATGTTTTATTACAATATTTCAGAAAAGGCATAATACATTTAAAAAAGTCTAAAATGAGTCAAAGGTCAATGTTGATGTATTTAAAGATATAAAAATGACCCCATTAGGATGTGTTTCCTTCCTGGCCTTAGCCTATGCAGTATACTATTCTGGCTACCTGTAATTATGTAACCCTAAAGTACTCTGCCTTCTGCTAACATTTTAAAAACATTCCAGATGACAACTAAATGTGATATAATCGATTTCAGATGACTGTCACATCCATAACGAAGAGTAACGGTTGTTTTTCCTTTCTAAAGTAATAATGGATATGACAATCTTTTCAAAATGATCGTTTTATATATTTATTTATTTATATTTAGGAGTCCGTTTTTTGGGGTATACACTCCCCCAAAGCGGTACTAGACACATACGTCAACATTTTAATTTATGCTTTGTTTGTCCATTATGTGAGACATTCATTTGTGATTTTGCATGCAAATGTCACATCCATAACACTGGAATCACCCATATAGGCAAAAATATAACTTTCTTTATGCTTCCACAGTATGCCTCCCCAAATCTTCCAGAAAGCTATATGTGTCAGCTGTCTCAGCTACAATCTACGATAGCCCTTTGAGCTTGTAACACATTTCACTACCACTGTGCTACTGTCTCTAGCCATACACCAGTCTAGGACCAGAGATTTTATCACAGGGCGGGCCAAGACAAGGGTCGGAGGTCACTCAGAGCTGCTGAAATGTGCACACTTCAGAGAAGCAGTCTTATGCCAGCAGAAGATGCTGGGTAAACAACACTTGGCCTTATGGACTCAAGCCATGCCTCACATAGCCCTTTGTCGCAAAACAAAAATGTGTGCATTCCAAGCGATGCTCTGTGGGTACATGCACCCTGAAGTCCTTACTGTAGCAGTTGTAAATGTGTAGCTTTACTGGGGTGGGTTGAGCCCATATTTCAGATTCATTTTCCTGTACACACCCTAATGAGATTTGCCACTGAGAATTAAAGGATCACCACACCAACCCCACAGTTCATCCAGTCAGCCGGAAAGTTCAAGTGGTGTAACACAGCAGGGTGATCCACAAGTGTAGCATTACTCATGCACAAGCAGGGAGTGCACACCTGTGCAGAATGTGGGTATAATGACAGAGGTGAGAGGGCGGCGGTATGGTATCTCAGCCCAGCTGCTTCGCTCGAGGGCTGTGGACGATTGTGGGAAAAACCCGGTAGGGTTTCACCTCAAATCGGTGAATGTGTCAGTGTAGCCCAGATAACGAGTTTGCAAGGACAAAGCATGGGGCGAGGGAAAAAAAATCAAGTTGTAGAAGGTGGAGTCCTGAGTGGCAAAGTTATACACAATAGAGGGAATCGTCCACATTTCCTCAGAGGGGGCCAGGGCTGTCCTGGCATAGATGCCTGACAGACTTCTGGCCACACCACAGTGGCACAGCTGAACCTCAAATCTCAGCTAATCTGACGCTGGAGAGGAATTCCCAGCTGCCCCTTCTTTAAGAATGTCAGACTGTGCTCAGGCCGTGTCTAGACTTGACAGTTCATGCAGCTTTAGTATTCTGAGTTCCGATCGCGTCATGCATCTACACCTACATTTAAATGTGTCTACTGTGTCCAGATTCCCTTTTCCTGTGCTATATTCAAATGCCAGTATGCATTCTACAAACGGTGGAATATGCAAGATATGATAACACAACAACTGATGGCAGTAGCTAACTACTGTAGCTAACTAGCCAGCAAGCGACGCTAAAGGGATTGCAAACTGGTTAGCACAACCCTATTTTTTTTCATATTTAAATATTAGCTAGCATTTATGAGGCCAGCAAACACGTTCCTCACACGCTAGGAACGTATTTCCTCCAACGTTGTAATGAAAAGGAGCCTCCCTGTGATGAAGTAAATTGGTGTGAGAGAGGAAGAGTGCTAGAGAGGGAATCCCCGTTAATAGGGAGTTCAGAGTTTGCTCGTGCCTGTCATACCACGAACCGCGAGAGATGCGCAGTTTCGCAACCTCGTTTGAAATGAGCTAAACGAAAGGCAAGCAACAATTGACTCTGTAGATAGCTAACATTACATGATTGTCCTTAATAGTGAATCAATGGAGCTAGCTTTGCCCATTCAGTAGGAGCTAGCTTTGCAGCATCTCTTTTAGTTGCCAACCAGCACAAATGTCGTGTAGCTAAGTATCTCAATAGTCAATATCTCAATATCTCAAATCACACCACAAACAATCACCCACATGCTCTTAAGGAAATTGTGAATGTCATGGATACATTAGAATTAGTAGATATATGGAGGCTTAAATATACTGATCTAGTGAGATATACATGGCGGAGACTGAATCAAGCTAGTCGTCTTGACTTCTTTCTTATATCATTCTCGTTGGCACCAAAAGTAAAAAAAAGTGTTGATAGGGGACAGAATGCGGTCGGACCATCATATAATAATAATAATATGCCATTTAGCAGACGCTTTTATCCAAAGCGACTTACAGTCGTGCGTGCATACATTTTTATTTATTTTTGTGTATGGGTGGTCCCGGGGATCGAACCCACTACCTTGGCGTTACAAGCGCCGTGCTCTACCAGCTGAGCTACAGAGGACCACATCATATAATAGGCATATACATTACTCTTACTGAATTTCCACGTGGGCGAGGATATTGGAAATGTAATCAAAGCCTATTGGATGATAATTTATTTATAATTAGAACAAAGGAATTTATAACTGACTTTTTCCAACATAACATAGGTACAGCGAATCCCCTTATTGTATGAGACACCTTTAAATGTGCCTTTAGAGGCCATGCAATTCAGTACTCATCTCGAAAACAAAAGCAATTTAGGTCAAAAGAGTTTATACTAAGAAAGGAAATAGAAAGTCTAACAGAACAGATAGATGGCAATAAAAACTGTAACATAGAGGCTCAGAATAAATTAGAGGAAAAACAAAAAGAAATGGAGAAACTTATTCAAGAAACATCAAGTGTAATATATTATAAAAATAAAGCAAACTGGATGGAATATGGGGAAAAATGCACAAAATTCTTTTTTAATCTTCAACATAGGAATGCTACCAAAAAGAACTTAATGAAACTAGTAACAATTGACGGAGTCACCCATAATTCACCAAATGATATTTTGAAGGAAGAAACAAAGTACTTTAAGCATATGTTTTCTTTTCAGTCGCCTCCATCTCCTCTAACTGAAGCTAATTGTAGAGATTTTTTTTCTATTGATAATGTCAAATTAACAGCCACACAGAAAGACTCATGTGAAGGTGAAATTACAGAGGAGGAACTTCTGGATGCAATTAAAGACTTTAAGTCTGGGAAAACTCCAGGGTTGGATGGCATACCAGTCGAGGTATACCAAACCTTTTTTGATATACTAAGAGGACCGTTATTAGCATGTTTTAACCACTCCTATGTAAATGGTAGATTATCTGACACTCAAGAAGAAGGTCTGATCTCATTATTACTGAAACAGGATACAAGTGGAAAAAATTAAGATCCAGTCCATTTACAAAATTGGAGGCCCCTTACACTTCAGTGTTGTGATGCAAAAATCCTAGCAAAATGTATAGCGCATAGAATTAAAAAGGTATTGTCGGATATTATTCATTCTAATCAGACGGGTTTTTTACATGGAAGATACATTGGATATAATATAAGGCAAGTATTGGAAACAATAGAACACTATGGAAGATATGGGAAACCAGGCCTGCTATTCATAGCAGACTTCGAAAAGGCATTTGATAAAGTTCGACTGGGTTTTATATATAAATGCCTGGAGCATTTCAATTTTGGAGAATCTCTTATAAAATGGGTCAAAATCATGTATAGTAACCCTAGGTGTAAAATAGTAAATAATGGCTATTTCTCCGAAAGTTTTAAACTGTCAAGAGGAGTGAAACAAGGTTGTCCACTATCGGCATATTTATTTATTGTGGCCATCGAGATGTTAGCTATTAAAATCAGATCCAATAATAATGGGTGTCATTGTACGCTGATGATTCATGTTTTCTTTTAAATCCACAACTAGAATCCCTCCACAGACTCATAGAGGATCTAGATACATTTTCTAACCTCTCTGGATTACAACCAAATTATGACAAATGTACTATATTACGTATTGGATCACTAAAAAATAAAAAATTTACATTACCATGTAGTTTACCAATAAAATGGTCTGATGGTGATGTGGATATACTCGGAATACATATCCCAAAGGAAATAAATGATCTCACTTCAATAAATTTTAATAGAAAGTTAGCAAAAATAGATAAGATCTTACTACCATGGAAAGGAAAATACCTGTCAATTTGTGGAAAAATCACCCTGATTAACTCTTTAGTATTATCCCAGTTTACCTATTTGCTTATGGTCTTGCCTACGCCTAGCGAACAGTTTTTTAAATTATATGAGAAAAAAATATTCAATTTTATTTGGAACGGCAAGCCAGACAAAATTAAAAGGGCATATTTATATAACGAATATGAATTCGGAAGACAGAAATTATTAAATATTAAAGCATTAGACCTATCATTAAAAGCTTCAGTCATACAAAAGTTATACTTAAACCCGAACTGGTTCTCAAGCAAATTAGTAAGATTGTCTCACCCAATGTTCAAGAAAGGCCCTTTTCCCTTTATTCAGATTACAACAACTCATTTGCAGTTATTTGAAAAGGAAATCATCTCCCAAATATCACCATTTCTAAAACAAGCCATAGAAAGTTGGTTGCAATTTCAATTTAATCCTCCAGAAACGACAGAACAAATAATGCAACAAATATTGTGGTTAAATTCAAATATACTAATTGACAAAAAAACTTTATTTTTTGACAGAATGTTTAAAAAAGTTTTAGCAAAAATGTTTATTTTTAATTCACAATCTGTAGAAGCAATGAGAATAGAAAGGTTCAGAACTTTTGTAAAACATCACAGTACGGTTGAAATATATATGGCAAATAGAAATCCTATATGGATGGTGTTAAGAGATAGATGGGAGGTATTGAACAGAGTTGAAGGATGGGAATAACAACAAATAATAACAAAGATAGCTAATAATGTAAGCATACTGTGTCCATAATAAGTATATAGGTTGTAAGTTGGGAGCTTTTGGGAAAGAGCACAGTTAGAAAGATATGGCATATAGAAGCAAACCGGATGGACATCATGAAAATGATCGGAGAGGTTGAGAGTAGAAGAAGTTCAGGAGCAAAAAAAATAAATAAATATATATATACAGTGGGGAGAACAAGTATTTGATACACTGCCGATTTTGCAGGTTTTCCTACTTACAAAGCATGTAGAGGTCTGTAATTTTTATCATAGGTACACTTCAACTGTGAGAGACAGAATCTAAAACAAAAATCCAGAAAATCACATTGTATGATTTTTAAGTAATTAATTTTCATTTTATTGCATGACATAAGTATTTGATCACCTACCAACCAGTAAGAATTCCGGCTCACACAGACCTGTTAGTTTTTCTTTAAGAAGCCCTCCTGTTCTCCACTCAATACCTGTATTAACTGCACCTGTTTGAACTCGTTACCTGTATAAAAGACACCTGTCCACACACTCAATCAAACAGACTCCAACCTCTCCACAATGGCCAAGACCAGAGAGCTGTGTAAGGACATCAGGGATAAAATTGTAGACCTGCACAAGGCTCGGATGGGCTACAGGACAATAGGCAAGCAGCTTGGTGAGAAGGCAACAACTATTGGCGCAATTATTTAGAAAATGGAAGAAGTTCAAGATGACGGTCAATCACCCTCGGTCTGGGGCTCCATGCAAGTTCTCACCTCGTGGGGCATCAATGATCATGAGGAAGGTGAGGGATCAGCCCAGAACTACACGGCAGGACCTGGTCAATGACCTGAAGAGAGCTGGGACCACAGTCTCAAAGAAAACCATTAGTAACACACTACGCCGTCATGGATTAAAATCCTGCAGCGCACGCAAGGTCCCCCTGCTCAAGCCAGCGCATGTCCAGGCCCGTCTGAAGTTTGCCAATGACCATCTGGATGATCCAGAGGAGGAATGGGAGAAGGTCATGTGGTCTGATGAGACAAAAATAGAGCTTTTTGGTCTAAACTCCACTCGCCGTGTTTGGAGGAAGAAGAAGGATGAGTACAACCCCAAGAACACCATCCCAACAGTGAAGCATGGAGGTGGAAACATCATTCTTTGGGGATGCTTTTCTGCAAAGGGGACAGGACGACTGCACCGTATTGAGGGGATGATGGATGGGGCCATGTATCTCAAGGTCTTGGCCAACAACCTCCTTCCCTCAGTAAGAGCATTGAAGATGGGTCGTGGCTGGGTCTTCCAGCATGACAACGACCCGAAACACACAGCCAGGGCAACTAAGGAGTGGCTCCGTAAGAAGCATCTCAAGGTCCTGGAGTGGCCTAGCCAGTCTCCAGACCTGAACCAAATAGAAAATCTTTGGAGGGAGCTGAAAGTCAGTATTGCCCAGCGACAGCCCCGAAACCTGAAGGATCTGGAGAAGGTCTGTATGGAGGAGTGGGCCAAAATCCCTGCTGCAGTGTGTGCAAACCTGGTCAAGTCCTACAGGAAACGTATGATCTCTGTAATTGCAAACAAAGGTTTCTGTAGCAAATATTAAGTTCTGCTTTTCTGATGTATCAAATACTTATGTCATGCAATAAAATGAAAATGAATTACTTAAAAATCATACAATGTGATTTTCTGGATTTTTGTTTTAGATTCCGTCTCTCACAGTTGAATTGTACCTATAATAAAAATGACAGACCTCTACATGCTTTGTAAGTAGGAAAACCTGCAAAATCGGCAGTGTATCAAATACTTGTTCTCCCCACTGTATATATATATATATATATAATAGAATTATTGTAAAATTAACTCTGTCCATAAGGTGTAGATAGTAAGTATAGACCGGAAGTAGAGGCCTGGGCATTGTTGTTCACTAATTTACTCCAAGTAGGGAAAGGATGGCGGGGTTGAAAAGTAATAAAGGGGAGTATATATATAAAAAACATGGGGGATTGGAAGTGATGCAGACAATTACATTGACAGAAGATACAATCTATCTGCAATATTAAGCTGATCCACCCCCCAAAAAAAAATAAAAAATAAGTATCTCAATAGTCCTTTCGTAAACACTTAGATAATCACACTAAGCTAACGCTACTAGATAGCTTCAGCCCAATCGGCGTTCTAAGATAGCGATAACACTTTGATATAATTCACAGCTTACTTACCTCCAACAACAATGCCACTATCCATGATGTCGATGCTATCCATCTGGTCAGGCTGGCTGCAATCACTCACTGAAAAGCTACATAGTTTAATGCAACTTCATATCCAAATTCGGGAAAATGCAAGGTATTGATGGCAATGTTTTGTTTTGGTGGGATTCAGTCTCTAGCGTTCTTCCGTCTCTCGCGCACCTTTACTTCTCACAGGGAACAACCAAACTCTGACTAATCAGCACGGCTTTGAATGTTGCTAGGTTTCTCGTGGGTGTGGTTTGCACCAAGTTTGGCGTGGATAAAATGGACGATCTCTTACCACCTCCTGAAGTGGTCAGCCAGATCTGAACGCAATCAGACCACAAAGCAACTTTTTTTTACACATTCTTAGCAGAGATTCGACAAACAAACAAATACAAAAAACATATTTCTTATGCATGTATGATTGTGAATGCATGTGAATGCAAATCTGTCTCATTCAAGCAATGAGGGAGGCTAAAATATTGCTGAGGGATAAGACAAAGTTTACCAATGTCGACCAGTGTTCAAAGACAACCCCTCATTTAGGTGCAGTCCGCCACAGAATGACCAGCTGTGGTCTAGCTGTGCATCTCTAGATACTCCAATAGGGTTGTGTGGAACACCCCGACACAGATACTGCCCAATACCAGTGAGAGAAAAAAAATACATCTGGTCTGGCCACCACCCTAACTGTGCAAGCAGTCAAGGGTCGCCCTGCCTGCCAGCAGCACAGCAGCATCAAAACATGGACAAAACATGCGGCGAACGAGCAAGGGATCTGTCAGCAGCTGTCTCTAGTCCCTGCTGGACCTCCGTGATCAAGCGCTTCCATCCAGCAGCAGAACTATCGCTGCAACAACAAACTGTCATTTCTTGTTGAGTACAAGTGCAGTGCGCAGGTGCATGTTTGAAGCAGACTCAAATCCAAATGGGAGGAAACTGGATTCTTAAAGCCAGAGCAAAGCATCTGGAAATGGTTCCCATTGTCCCTTTGTATAGTCTTTGGAAATCCATCTTGATATTTGATTGGATTTGGTTAATTTACATATTCTATCATCTCTATCCCTGTGGAAGCTAAGTTTGCCCCAGTGTCATGGACTCTTGGCTGAACTTATGACCTGTGATATTGTGGATTAACCAAAAGGGGTGGTTTGGATAAATGGTTTTGTGGTACCAGTTCAGAAACACATCTGACAAACACACAAAAATACACAGTACTCTGAGTCTGCCACAACAATAAATCTCTCTGTGGTTATAGTTAAATACTCTGATACTGGAAATCCAAAAGAAAGAGACACAGACACAGGCAAAAGTGTGTCCAAAGATAGTCACCCAAATGCCACCAACCATGAGAACAGTCAAAGCCAGTTACCTATTTCTTTAGATACAGTACAGTATATTGATGCTCATAAGGCAGAAGAGACTAAGGCACACAACAAAGTCTTAATTGGGCATGAACGTGTACTAAAGTAGGACAAGCTCAACGATTACAGGGCTCCAGAGTGTGACCATTTGGTCGCATTTAGCGACCCTTTGACTTGACTGTGCGAGTTCAATAGGCTATAGCCTAAGGTTTTAAATATACTACACATCGAAACACAAGGAAATTATATTTTTGTAATTTGTTATAGGTAGTCTTTAGGGACACGCAATTCTGGCTCATTTGGCCAATATCGCTCGTTTCTTTTTCACATTTCTTTTTAAACTATTTCCATAGGGAGTCATTCAAGAAAACAATCAAATTCTTCAGCAAAGAGGTCCTTAATCAACAATTTGAACTGCCCCAGAGGCTACACAACATCAAGTTGCAGGGAACTCTGTCGATCATTCTATACTCTGAAGAACCATCCCTGAGACCGGGTTTGGTAGCTCGTACGTCTGTAGGTTAACGTTGAAGTAAAGTACAGCAGAGGTTTGTGCAAAAGGGCTTTATAAACAAAAAGAGTGCAATGCATCGATCTACAAGACTTCAAAAGAGGCCCAGCCTACTTTCTGATACAGAATGCAGTGATGGGTACTGAACCTGTTGCCCGTAATACTCCCGACTGTTTAGTTTATTTCCGGTGATTATTAGCGAGCTGGACACAGTCAAGAAACTGTATAAATGTAGGTCCATTATCATTATTTGACACCCCTGATAGACAATATCGTCATAGTCTATAACCGTTATGAATGTCGACTGAATTATTTCCCCCCCCTGCTATTTAATGAAAAGGCATGACCCTGATGGCGCTGGCTGCGCCAGGTCAGAGGTTTATTTCTCTCCCTCGTTCTACTCTCGGATCTGAACGAGTCTCTAACATCCAAAAGGGCATGGGTCTGTTTGGGTCTGCTTTTCCACGGGCCTTTTCGGACCTCTAGTTGGGAGACCATGTTAGTTTTAAAGAGCTAGGAGGTTTGTGAGAGCAAAAGCGGGAGAGTGTGTGAAAAATTGTGGGAGAAAGAGGGGGAATGTAATAAAGGGAGCGTGAAACAGGGGAGGGAGAGAGATAGTGTGTGTGTGTGTGTGTGTGTGTGTGTGTGTTATGTGTGTGTGTGTGCCGGATTAGCAGTAATGTCACCGTAAGCCTCAGAGGGTTTGCATGTTTACAGTCATTTCATTAACCTGTGACTCTGGCCCCTGAACTTGCCCCTCTATAAGGTTATCTGTGACGGTGTCAAGTTTCCCCCCCTCCCATTGGCTTGTCAAGACAGGATCACATTCCACTCATATTTTGGAGGGCTCAATGACCCTGAACAACTTCCACACAACAACACCTACCAGCTACTGTCACCTCATATTACTAGTTCTCCCACAATCTCGACCACATTATTACTTGCAATAATATCTCTCTCTTCGACACATGCACACAAAAAACTAATTCCGCAAACTAACCAAAAACTGTCATTCTAATTCCGATAGTTAAGTCTACTCCTGGCTTGGTGCAGAGTTGCTGTGTAGAGTAGCATCAAACTTGTAGCTTGAGACAAGGGCACATTACATACAGTACTTGGTATTATCTGAGAGTAAGCCAAAGAAGCATTCACCTCTATTAGGTCTTGCAGGGAAAAAAACAGAAGATGAGAGCCCTAAACGTGGGTGGGTGGTGCTCACGTTCCTAAACCATGTACCAGACTTAGGAAGGTGATGGATGGATGTGGACAGAGGTGTATCATCGCTGGCAGTCTGGAGGCAACCCCACAAAGGAGGTCTGCTGTGCTGCACACATCAAATGAGAGCTGACACTTTCACTCCAGCGGCCTCCCTCCCTTCTGGCTCCCTCACTCACATAACCAACACTCTTCTCTCTCTCTTCTTTCTTCATTGCGCTCTCCCTTGCTTCTTCTCTCTCCCCCTTCCTCTCTTCTTCGACCCCCTTTCTCTCTCCCCCTGCCTCACTCAGTTTCTTTTAGATGTTATGTTTTATCTCTTGGCTTGTGCAAGCTTCAAACACTGTGCCAGATAACCTTTATGGGTAGAAACAAGGAGGGGAGGACTTCATCTCCATATCACGTATAACCATTCCTTCCATTCCAGTATGAAAAGACATTCCCATCTTAAGTTCACAGCCCCTATTAGAGTATGTTCAAAACACAGCCTTCCCTCATCCCTTCCTTAAACCAGTCACTGATATTTGATTCACTAATCCAGTCAAGTCTGACGATTAGGCTACCTTCGGGAAGAGGGGAAGTAAGAGTGCATTTTTAATAACGGTTTGAATCCCTCTGGGGCATCGAGAGATTAAATGGCATCCCATTTGCTCTTCTTTCCATAAGACATGTCATGACATCACGTTGACTTTGGCTCACTCAACATGCACTTCTGCTTGCAATTCAATCTGAATGTGAACATTAGGGGGGGATCAACACAAAAAGCAATGGCTTGGCTAGTGGCTACAGCTTGGGTGAGCGCATGCGCACACAGAAAAGTTTCGCTTGAGTCAAACACAATGAAATATAACGTTGAGGATAAAGTTCGGAATGACACAATTTCATGTGCACAACATCTAAAAGACCTGCATCACTAGCCTATACTAAGAGAGTTGCCGTGTCTAAAATGATGTATTTGGGTGTTTTGGAGCTTTTGTTAATGTTTTATCCATGCCCTGGCACTGCAGAATGAGCATGAGGAAGTATATCACTGGTTGGGGTAAGTTTCCCAAAACCAAGTGACTCACCCAAAAAGTGTCTGGAGCAGGGTTTCCTTAGCCGTTAATAGCCGGCTTTTGGCTGATAAAAAAACAGAAAAGACAATAAATAAAATTGGGGCCGGCCAATTGTCTGGGAGAAGAAAAAAATCCCATTGCGAAAATGCATTTTATCCCATTATTTGATTGAAATACCAGTCGATGAAGCGCAAGAGCTGCTGCTACAGCTCATCAAACCGTCTGGTGTGCCGCAGCCCGTCTGGTGTTCAACCTTCCCAAGTTCTCTCACGTCACCCTGCTCCTCCGCACACTCCACTAGCTTCCAGTTGAAGCCCGCATCTGCTACAAGACCATGGTGCTTGCCTACGGAGCTGTGAGGGGAACGGCACCTCCGTACCTTCAGGCTCTGATCAGTCCCTACACCCAAACGAGGGCATTGCGTTCATCCACCTCTGGCCTGCTGGCCCCTCTACCTCTGCGGAAAAACAGTTCCCGCTCAGCCCAGTCAAAACTGTTCGCTGCTCTGGCACCCCAATGGTGGAACAAGCTCCCTCACGACGCCAGGACAGCGGAGTCACTCACCACCTTCCAGAGACACTTGAAACCCCACCTCTTTAAGGAATACCTGGGATAGGATAAAGTAATCCTTCTACCCCCCTTTACCCCCCCCCCCCAAAAAAAGAAAAAAAAAATAAATATATATATATATAAAAAAATAATATATAAATAAAAAAAGAACCAAAACAATAAAAATATTAAAATATATTAAAAAAAACATATTGTAAAGTGGTTATCCCACTGGCTATAAGGTGAATGCACCAATTTGTAAGTCGCTCTGGAAAAGAGCGTCTGCTAAATGACGTAAATGTAAAAATGTAAATGTAGTGAAACGTGCTTTTATAAGCCCAATCATTGCGCAACAATTCTAAATGCGATCACGTGTTAAAAACAGTTGATGGCCACGATTAAAAACAGCTATTTCTTTCATAATTTTTTTGTATTTTACTCCCCTTTATCTCCCCAATTTCGTGATTACGATCTTGTCTCATCGCTGCAACTCCCCAACAGGCTCGGGAGAGGCGAAGGTCGAGTCATGCATCCTCCGAAACATGACCTGCCACACCGCGCTTAACACCCGCCCGCTTAACCCGGAAGCCAGCCGCACCAATATGTCGGAGGAAACACCGTTCAACTGACAACCGAAGTCAGCATGCAGGCGCCCGGCCCGCCACAAGGAGTCACTAGAGCGGAATAAGCCAAGTAAAGCCCCCCCGGCCAAACCCGGATGACGCTGGGCCAATTGTGCTCCACCCTATGGGAACTCCCGGTCATGGCCGGTTGTGACACAGCCTGGGATCGAACCCGGGTCTGTAGTGCTGCACCACTCGGGAGGCCCAAAAATAGCTATTTCTATTTCTCAACTGGTAATTGAAGCACAATTCCCATTCGCCATTCAAATGCATAGGCAGGCTTCAGCGTGTCACACCACTTTGCAATGAGCTGGAGAAGTATGCATTTTGAAAACATAAATTGTTTGAAACCTGAACATTTTACTACTTTATTGTAGCCTAGCCAAAATCCAAACAAACATGCAGGTAATTATTTTATAAATACTTTCATATGCCATTGAAGCCTGTAGCCTATTTCTCTCATGTTCTATTGGTTTTCAAATCAACTTTATTTCATTGTCCAGTAGCCAAAGACACAATCCTGGTCATATTAGCAAACCATGCTAGTTGTTGCACCTTCAGATCTCCACTCTTTCTAAATTTCTAATTGATATTTTCATCTCCAGCTCATGAAACCGCTTGCATGTGTGATACACTTTTGACAATGGTGTTTTCCCGCTAATTGCATTATGGAATGAACATTTGCGCGTATCCTACTGCATTGTTGCGCTTATAATATGAAGAAATAATAGTTGATCAACATTTTAAGCTAAACTTTCTGATCTGTTGCATGAGCATCATTGCTCTTTAGGTTTTTTAGATGTAGCCTAGGCCTACTGGTTGTATGAATTTGGGATCTATCGTCCCACTCTGTTTTGAATAGGCTGTTTATTTCTGTCATTCTGAGCACCGTGGGTGGACCCCATAATCAGGTTACGCACCCAATGCATATGGGTCCGGTAAATTTGGTTAAAAAATATGAACCTTTCCTTTAATAAAGCAACGAACTGTAGGTCTAATATGGATATAACCCTAGACTTCTGAGCCAAAAGACTAAGTGCTGTACACGCATAACAAACTATAACAACGATATGGACTACATTATCATAACAGCAATGTGATCCATCTTAAATGGGATTAACCCCAGGTTTTTAGAGTATAACATAATTGTACACGTGAGTCTCTTGCAAGTGTATGGCAAGCCCTGAACACAAAAGTATGAGTTCTTATGAATGGGTTTGTGTTGATGTGACAGGGGAGCAGTGTCTCTGAAGTGTGAATGTCACATGGGCGAAGGCCCAGGGTGCTCATGGGAGTGGCGTCCGAGATCCTTCTCAGATTACTGGATTAACAAAGACAGACAGACAGACAGACAGACAGACAGACAGACAGACAGACAGACAGACAGACAGACAGACAGACAGACAGACAGACAGACAGACAGACAGACAGACAGACCAGACCAGACCAGACCAGAGAGACAGACCAGAGAGAACAGACAGACAGACCAGAGAGAACAGAGAGAACAGAGAGAACAGAGAGAACAGAGAGAAAGAGAACAGAGAGAGTTTGTGTGAGAGAAATAGAAAAAGAAAGAGGGAGGAAGTAAGGAAGTTTTGCTCTGAACTGACTTTGGCTAGAGTTAGGTGAATCAGTGACTGTTGGGAAAAACACATTTGATTTGGGTAAATGGCTTAGGGCCATGTTTAACCGAGAACACATCAGTGGGGTGACAGTTCAGTCATCAACACTTAGTGTCATGACCTAGGAGGAGAAAATTCACTTATTTCACAAGCCAACTACGACGGGCGGTTCTAAACTCCACAATCGTATATAGTCAAGGCTGGACTCGGCAGCTGTAGTACACTGAAAAGTTACCTAGGGACTGATACTGCAGAGTACAGTATGTGATAATATCTAGGAGGTGAGGAACAATTATATGAATATCCATTACAAAAAAAGATTACCGTTTTAAAACTGCAAATTATTGCAGTAAAATAAACATGTTGGACGCAGTATTTGTAGCATACTGCAGTTGTACTGCACTCTAACTGCAATCTTTTTTGTAAGGGAAGGAACTCCATTTATCCAAAGACTGTGTTGTGTTCCAGAGAGTATGATAACGAATAACGAATCTATGTCACATGGTCTGAGCTTGTGTTCCACATCGACAGTGTCTCCCCGTATGGAGCCCTGCACTACGGTGCGTAGTGAAGTAACAAACCGCTTACAGAGTATGTTTAGTTGAGTATTATGCCAGCCCTAGTCTTTCCCCTTACAGAGCCATGGTAAGGACAGTGCATTTGCCCACTGTGGTTACACAGTGTGAGTAAAAGACAAATCAGGTTCTCGGGTAAACTCATCACAGGGGACAAATTCCACACTCCCTCCTGACTGGGAGGGAGGATTAAAGACATGGCTGAAAGACAGGCAGCGTTGTCAAACTTGTTCTGCAGACAGTAAGACCTGTCGTCCACCCCCCAGTCTAAACTTTACTGTGATGAGTTCGCATTCTTCTCCAGGTCGACCTTCAAATTGAGGTGAAAGGAGGGGCAAGCGTTTGGTACAGAGGTTTAACTGCTTTGAAAGTGAACCTGGCCTGAAGTGTTCTGGTGACTCCCCAAATATCATTCATATTAGGGATGGCGCGGCTATTCGAATATTCAAATTGATATTAGTATTCGAATACGTGTGAGTATTATTTTATTTTTAACACTGAAAAGGCTTTTTCTAAATTAAATTAAAATAACCATGTGACATTGTTACATACAATGTAGTCTCGTGTTGCCATACATTCAAAATCACACCTCCTTTGGAGGTCTGGAGAAATGTGTATTGCATAAACGGTTTGAATGATCCTCTGGCTCCCAGCGGAAAAATTAGTATTGGATGTTACATTTCAAGAACCCTCCCTCTACACGCCCGTAGAAGGGGTGCTGCGTGTTATGTGCGTCACTAAATCTTTATTACATTCTTTTGTTTTCGTAAGGACAGCGGGAGAACCTATTCAAGTAAGGAAATACATTATTTTTATGTAAAAATAAGATATATTATTAGCTAACTAGCTAGCTACAGTAGGCTAACTCAACTGAGCTGCTAGGTAGCTAACTTTACACACGGTTTAGCTAAGTGAATTAAATGTCAGCTAGTTAGCTAGCTAATATGAAGTTATCTTGATGTAATCATTGTAAATTAAAAACAGTCTCCAAATGCATTTGTACAGTGCCTTGCAAAAGTATTCATCCCCCTTGGCATTTTTCTTATTTTGTTGCATTACAACCTGTAATTTAAATTGATTTTTATTTGGATTTCATGTAATGGACATACACAAAATAGTCCAAATTAGTGAAGTGAAATGAAAAAAAATAACTTGTTTAAAAAAATTCTAAAAAATTAATAACGGAAAAGTGGTGCGTGCATTTGCTATGAAGCCCCTAAATAAGATCTGGTGCAACCAATTACCTTCAGAAGTCACATATTAGTTAAATAAAGTATACCTGTGTGCAATCTAAGTGTCACATGATCCGTCACATGATCTCAGCATATATACACCTGTTCTGAAAGGCCCCAGAGTCTGCAACACCACTAAGCAAGGGGCACCACCAAGCATGCGGCACAATGAAGACCAAGGAGCTCTCCAAACAGGTCAAGGACAAAGTTGTGGAGAAGTACAGATCAGGGTTGGGTTATAAAAAAATATCCGAAACTTTGAACATCCCACGGAGCACCATTAAATCCATTATTTAAAAATTGAAAGAATATGGCACCACAACAAACCTGCCAAGAGAGGGCCGCCCACCAAAACTCACAGACCAGGCAAAGAGGGCATTAATCAGAGAGGCAACAAAGACACCAAAGATAACCCTGAAGGAGCTGCAAAGCTCCACAGCGGAGATTGGAGTATCTGTCCATAGGACCACTTTAAGCCGTACACTCCACACAGCTGAGCTTTATGGAAGAGTGGCCAGAAAAAAGCCATTGCTAAAAGAAAAAAATAAGCAAACACGTTTGGTGTTCACCAAAAGGCATGTGGGAGACTCCCCAAACATATGGAAGAAGGTACTCTGGTCAGATGAGACTAAAATTGAGCTTTTTGGCCATCAAGGAAAACGCTATGTCTGGCGCAAACCCAACACCGCTCATCACCCCGAGAACACCATCCCCACAGTGAAGCGTGGCGGCAGAATCATGCTTTGGGGATGTTTTACATCGGCAGGGACTGGGAAACTGGTCAGAATTGAAGGAATGATGGATGGCGCTAAATACAGGGAAATTCTTGAGGGAAACCTGTTTCAGTCTTCCAGAGATTTGAGACTGGGACGGAGGTTCACCTTCCAGCAGGACAATGACCCTAAGCATACTGCTAAATCAACACTCGAGTGGTTTAAGGGGAAACATTTAAATGTCTTGGAATGGCCTAGTCAAAGCCCAGACCTCAATCCAATTGAGAATCTGTGGCATGACTTAAAGATTGCTGTACACCAGCGGAAGCCATCCAACTTGAAGGAGCTGGAGCAGTTTTGCCTTGAAGAATGGGCAAAAATACCCCAAGAGACTTGCAGCTGCAATTGCTGCAAAAGGTGGCTCTACAAAGTATTGACTTTGGGGGGTGAATAGTTATGCACGCTCAAGTGTTCTGTTTTTTTGTCTTATTTCTTGTTTGTTTCACAATAAAAAATATTTTGCATCTTCAAAATGGTAGGCATGTGGTGTAAATCAAATTATATAAACCCACAAAAAAAATTCCAGGTTGTAAAGCAACAAAATAGGAAAAACGCCAAGGGGGGTGAATACTTTCGCACGCCACTGTAGATAACAGCCATGGAAGAGGGTGAAATTGTAGCTCCAGCTGTCAGTAAAGTAAGGGTGTAGGCTACAGGATACCCTTACGAAAAAAGATTGCAGTCATAGTGCAGTATAACTGCAGTACACTGCAGTATAACTGCAGTTAGAGTGCAGTATAACTGCAGTTCAACTGCAGTACGCTGCGGTTATTCTGCCATTACTGTGCCCAAAATACCACAGTCGACTGCAGTTGCTGCACTTTTACTGCGGTTTCAAAACTGCAATATTTTTTGGTAAGGGTAGGGCAGGCAATTTTGTGGGAGGACATTATGAAAAGATTCTCCAGTTCCAGTGCCTAGAGGGGAAAACTTTGAGGACAGTGAGATACAGTAATAGCAACGTAACATTCAGTGCCATCTAATTTTAGTATAATGAAGCCTGTTTCTTTGTGATGTTTTCTGTCCTCAGATATGGAAAGCTGTGAAAGCCTGTTTGCAGATGAAGAGAGTGGCCCCAATGAATGTCCCAAGAGACTAAGGGTATATCCTATATGCCATGGGTTAAATGTGTAGGCCTACCTATGTTAGCAAATGTTGTATACAAAACATACAATTACACATCACAAACAATTGGATCAGGCCAACCCTGCTGGAGGTCTGCTGGGTGTGCAGTGTTCTGTTTCAGCCAAGAAATAACACACCTAATTCAACTTATCAAAACTAATGAGTGTGCTATTGCTGGGCTGGAATAGAAGTCTGCTCACCCAGTAGATCAGGGATCAGTGGAGCAAGGTTGGCCTCCGCTGGTATGGAGCTTTTTTTGTTAACCTGAAATGATTCTTTAGTAATAATAGCATGTTATATGTTATAACTCAATTATCTATTGTTGTTTAGACTAAGATATTTCATCTTTACATATGAGTTAGCTCATTTGTATATTTTGAAGTGACGAAGTGTTGATTCTTTGAAGTGTTTAAACTATTATTCAAAATGAACTAGTGTCAATGTTGATTAATCACATCACAATCCTGCAATAAAGAGGGGAATGGGTTCTGTCTCTAATGTGTCTGTGTTTCTCAAATAACCATTTCATTTTTGTCTAGTTGTAAGATCTCCAATCGGTTTTATTTTATTGTCACCCTCTCTCAGTATTAAGCTATGTGAATCCCAATATTATTTTTGCACTTCATAGCTTGTTCTTCATCTTCTTTTCAAATAAGGAGCCAATTTGTTTTCAGCACTTTTATTTCCATGACTGATGAAAACTTGTTTTCTCGGGCCTCCCGAGTGGCGCAGCGGTCTAAGGCACTGCATCGCAGCGTTGCGGCATCATTACAGCCTGGGGTTCGATCCCTGGGTCACAACCGGCTGGGACCGGGAGTCCCATAGGGCAGCGCACAATTGGGCCAGGGTTGTCTGGGTTAGGGTAGGATTTGGCCGGGGGGAGCTTTACTTGGCTCATCGCGCTCTAGCGACTCCTTGTGGCGGGTCGGGTGCCTGCAAGCTGACTTCCTTCGTCAGTTGAACAGTGTTTCCTCCGACACATTGGTGCGGCTGGCTTCCGGGTTAAGCGAGTGGGTGTTAAGAAGCGCGGCTTGGTGGGTCGTGTTTCGGAGGACGCATGACTTGTCCTTCGCCTCTCCCGAGCCCGTTGGGGAGTTGCAGCGATGAGACAACATCGTAATTGGATCGCAATTGGATATCACGAAATTGGGGAGAAAAATGGGGGTCAAATTACTCAAATAAATAAATAAATATAATAATAATAATAATAATAATAATAATATGCCATTTAGCAGACGCTTTTATCCAAAGCGACTTACAGTCATGCGTGCATACATTTTTACGTATGGGTGGTCCCGGGGATCGAACCCACTACCCTGGTGTTACAAGCGCCATGCTCTACCAATTGAGCTACAGAGGACCACAGATGATATTACCTTTATTTCCTCATGGCTCTCTCTTCAACCTCCGCAGCAGACATATGGTGAGCAATATGTTTGGAATATCAAATCGCAATACATATCGTATCGGCATCTTCTGTAAATATCGTGATGTCCCAGGCAATTAGTGTGCACCCATGACTCCAAAAATGACTGTTCTCCTAAATTCCTTCCTTTAAGCAAACATTAAAACTATATTTCTTGACATGCCACTAGAGATTCATTACAAGAAAAGTCAGCCAGATATTAAAATTCCAATGCAAAGAGACAATGGTCTATCCTTTCCACACTCCCAGAAGACTTAAAAAGGTGGTTGCTTGTTGTCACAATGTCTTCATTACATATTTCATAGGGTTTTATTAGTATAGTTTTTGGCAAAGGACCACTTTAAGCAAGGCCATAACTATAAGATTAGTGCAAATAGTAGGAAACGGTTGGGAGGGACATTAATGTGCTAACATACTTGGTCAGGTGGGTGTCATCCAGGCAGTGTATGCTTGTTTGTCCTGGCCAAGGGGCCTAGGAAGGCAGGGCAAAAAGGGAAGAGAAAGAAAACAGGTGGGGTCAGGGGGAATCCTTGGAGCTTTGAACTTTGAACTGGACTCTTAGAAAAGCTCATAAATTGCTCATTTGAATCCCAAACAACATATTCTCTGGTTTTCCAATCCACTAAACTGGTAACCGTTCGTGCCACTATTGAGCACTATTTAAAAGCAATTGTGTGTACAATACATAGACAGATCCAGGGAGAATGACTACCCCCTCTCATTGAAGCCACAGAAGTTCAAGGCCTACTGCGGTACTGCAGGTATTGTTAGCAGAAAACAGGATCCCCATTATAGTGAATGGAAAAATGGCAATCTTCATGGTCAATGGTCGTGTAAATAAATAAAAATGTAACTGCTTCTAATACACCTTCGTAAGGTATTGAGCCCTTAACTTTTTCCACATTTTGTTACGTTACAGCCTTATTCTAAAATTGATTTTTATATATATATATATATATATATATATATATATATATATATATATATATATATATATATATATTTGGTGTTTTTTAAAACAGAAATACCTTATTTACATAAGTATTCAGACCCTTTGCTATGAGACTCGAAATTGAGCTCAGGTGCATTCTGTTTCCATTGATCATTCTTGAGATGTTTCTACAACTTGATTGGAGTCCACCAGTGGTAAATTCAATTGATTGGACATGATTTGGAAAGGCACACACCTGTCTATATAAGGTCCCACAGTTGACAGTGCATGTCAGAGCAGAAACCAAGCCATGAGGAATTGTCCGTAGAGCTCCGAGACAGGATTGTGTCGAGGCACAGATCTGGGGAAGGGTATCAAAACATTTCTGCAGCATTGAAGGTCCCCAAGAACACAGTGGCCTCCATCATTCTCAGTTTGGAACCACCAAGACTCTTCCTAGAGCTGGCCGCCCTGCCAAACTGAGCAATCGTGGAAGAAGGGCCTTGGTCAGGGAGGTGACCAGAAACTTGATCGTCACTCTGACAGTGCTCCAGAGTTCCTCTGTGGAGATGGGAGAACCTTCCAGAAGGACAACCATCTCTGCAGCACTCCACCAAATCAGGCATTTATGGTAGAGTGGCCAGACGGAAGCCACTCCTCAGTAAAAGGCATCTGACAGCCCTCTTGAAGTTTGCCAAAAGACACCTAAAGACTCTCAGACCATGAGAAACAAGATTCTCTGGTCTGATGAAACCAAGATTGAACTCTTTGGCCAAAGCGTCACGTCTGGAGGAAACCTGGCACCATCCCTACGGTGAAGCATGGTGGTGGCAGCATCATGCTGTGGGGATGTTCTCTATGGCAGGGACTGGGAGACTAGTCAGGATCGAGGGAAAGCTGAACGGAGCAAAGTAAAGAGAGACCCTTGATGAAACCTGCTCCTGAGCGCTCAGGATCTCAGACTGGGGGTGAAGGTTCACCTTCCAACAGGACAACGACCCTAAGCACACAGCCAAGACAAAGCATGAGTGGCTTCGGGACAAGTCTCTGAATGTCCTTGTGTGGCCCAGCCAGAGCCCGGACTTGAACCCGATCGAACATCTCTGGAGAGACATGAAAATAGCTGTGCAGCAACGCTCCCCATCCAACCTGACAGAGCTTGAGAGGATCTGCAGAGAAGAATGGGAGAAACTCCCCAAATACAGGTGTTGCAAGTTTGTAGCGTCATACCCAAGAAGACTCGATGCTGTAATCGCTGCCAAAGGTGCTTCAACAAAGTACTGAGTAAAGGGTCTGAATACTGTTTTTTTTTCTCCATAAATTAGCAAACATTTCTACAAACCTGTTTTTGTTTTGTCATTATGGGGTATTTGGTGTAGATTGATAAGGGAAAAAAACGATTTAATCAATTTTAGAATAAGGCTGTAACGTAACAAAATGTGGAAAAAGTCAATGGGTCTGAATACTTTCCAAAGGCACTGTATGTCCTTGAACAGATTGTTTTAAAATCGCACACAGAAGAAGTTATAAGGATCATTTAGTTAGCCTGCAGTACCCAGTCGGCCTTCAACTAGAGTTACTCAGTGAGAGGGGCCAGCACTGAGATAGCCTGCAACGTCACTTCCTGGAGTAGCTCAAGCTGTGCATGTTATGTCTCCATGAGACGCCATCTTAACCGACTTGATTTGGCTTCAATGCGCTATTGAATCTTCACATAGGAATGAATAGTATCATGTAGTCGATGGCTTTGTCCATTCATATATATAGCCATTGGACAGACCCCTATATACTACACTGTGGACACTGCATATGAACAAATATGTGTGACACTGCACCCTTCCCAGTTATCATGCAAGGTACAGTTTCAAACTGCAGAATCTTCGCTATGCCTCAGTTTCCATGGCAACCCCCAGCTGGGTGACTGGCAAAAGCTTTGTGTGTTATTTAAAAATCGCATTTCCACATATTACCTTTTCTTTAATGCCCCATTTGTTGTCATTTGTGGGGAAAAGTTATTTTCTTCCAAATTCGCCAGACAAAAGCAAAATCGGATTTGTAGAGAGCGTCCACTCCCTAAGCAGAGGCCACGCCTACATATTGGCTTAAAAACTGGTAAAGGTCTAATTCTCTGTCATATCTCACACTAAAGTATGCATGTTCAGTATCTTACCTTAAAATGTTTTGATGGAGTTTTAAAATACCCAAAGATGGATAGATGTACTGTAAATGGATGGATGGACTGATGAGTTCTAGGAACTGCCATGACAGCCAGCTAGGGGATCCCACTCTCATACACACACAAAACATACACACTGCTTAACGTTACAGGCTGATGGGGGTGGGGGCAGGGGAGGGGAGGAGAGGGATGTAAGCCAGAGGTAGGGCTGCACACACATTGGGACTAGGTTACACAGGAGTCTGCCCCACCATTCCCAACTGTTAGCTTAAATCCCTTTCACTATCTCGCCATGTTACATCTACGTAGGCATTAAGTTGAACTGTTTGTTCCTTGGATTTGCTGCATCTCCTATGGGCATGTTGATAAAGCAAAGCAAAATGAGTTGAGAGAGAGAGACCATATGAAGAGTGGAAAATAGCATGCCTGGGAGAGAGACAGCTTGAAGAGACTTCTCTTTTCAAGGTGACTTTCCATTTCATTGACCTTATCTGCACTGCCCCACACCCCCCGATAAAAATGGATGCAAGCTCATCTACCTCACACACACACGTTAGAGACACAGATACACACAGTTCTGCTCAAAGGCTGCATACTCTGATAAAGAAAACTTTTGAGGGAGGTTGGACGATTTTTCATCCCACCACCTCAGCACATCTCCAGACGAAGCTTGTCATGATGGGGCATTCCCCCGCATGCAGAGAGGACAGATCTCTACATTAAAACCAGCCCAAGGCACCGCCAGCCCCCCTTCCCCTTTCACCAGACCACCACCTTACAATTAATTGTACACGCTGTCACACCTCCCGTCGAGTGGAATACAGTGAGATCGCCAACTGAAGGGTTAACAGTCAATCAAGGCATTACCCCCCTCCCAGAGGTAACAATCACATGCAGGCATAACACATTCCTATCTGCAGAGATAGCAGACAGGCTCGTTGACTGGACAATGCTCAACCCCATTGCTCTCGTTTCATCATGTGGGAGGAATGTGGGATATCAAATTCAGTATTTTCTTACCCCCTATTGAAGTGAGTGAGAGTTGCTGTATCCCCTTTAAGAGTCCACGTTGCTGCAGTATCCAGTTTTGCACAAGCACATTACTACAGAGCTGCTTCCATCACAGCTTACCAGCGAAATACTGTTTCTGGGAGCTATCAGTATCCAGGTAACACACTAACTGGATCTCAGCACATGATTAAAAAGCCTCAAGTGAAAAAATTCCCCAAGGGCTGTCCACAATGAAAGGGAGGAAGAATATAGGCTAGTTCTGGTTGGATGTATTCCCAGAGCCCGGATTGTGGGAGGTGAACAGCACACAGCACAAGCAGACGTTCCTGATCTTCCCCCAGCCGGCCGGCAAATGCAGCCTCTCCCTACTATTCCTGAGAATCTGCGAAAACAAATGGTCTATCCCTGCCTCGCTCCGTCATAATCTCTCTCCCTCCCCCTCTCTCGCTCTGTTCCACCAGCATGCTGTGGGGGCTGAGGGTAAAGGCACAGATGTTACTGGCTTTAGAACACACCCCTTTTCAACAGCCAGAACCATTATAGGACTCAGGCAGTTTAGCTCAGGCAGTTTAACCCCCTTATGGTTTGCTAAAGTGTTTAGGGTTTGTTTAGAGAAAGGTTGTGAGAAAACGAAGCCTAGGTGTTAGCCTGTGTGTGCGTGTGTATGTCTGAGTGTGTGAGAGAAAGAGAGCGAGCGAAAGAAAGAGAGAGGACTGAGTGTCAGTGAGGGTGTAAAAAAGATAGCAATAAATAATGTTGCTAAATAAATGTGGATGGGTATTTACGTATATGGGTTCATCACACACACACACACACGCTAGCTGAACCCTTCCTCTACAGAGGTTCCTTCTGTACACAGGTTGTCCTTTTTATTAACCGTAAACATGCTTTCAGCATGTCAGAAAATGGCCTCGGGTCCAAAAATGGCTCCCTCTTAAGAACAGAACCAAATGGCAAAGAAAACTATTACCATAAGGACAATTCCAGATGTATGAATAGAGCCAAAATTAACATTTTAGTTTCACTGTCCAAATACATATGGTGGGGACTGTACATGTGGCTATACTGCCAACCTAATTTCTTCACTTTTCTTCATTACCCAGTCAACTTCATAAGAAACACTGGGGGGACAGCTGTGAGTGGCAAAATGAGCTCTGTGAGCCCCCCCCAAAAAAAAAGATTGACTAAAAAAGTGTTAATTGACACTTGGCATCAATAGGGAAAAAATGTAATCATGCAATTTCCTACATACCCTGTTTGAAAGAGAGCAACTCTCTCTTTGGGCTGGTCTGTGACCCGCTAGCACCTCCCCCAGTAAGAGGGGAATAAGGCAACCTCAGAGTTACACACAAGGATACTTTATTGACACACACACACACACACACACACACACACACACACACACACACACACAGAGGTAATGAATGCACTGCACACAATAGAATAACTGATAGCACAACTAGAGCAACAAGGCTATTAACTAATGAAGGACTGTATGAAAATGTATTTGCTACCAGCACATATTACAATACAGCTATACACAAAGACAGCATGCAACAATATATACAAAGTATGTGGACACCCCTCCAAATTAGTGGATTTGGCTATTTCAGACACACCCCTTGCTGACAGGTGTATAACATTGAGCACACAGCCATGCAATCTCCATAGACAAACATTGGCAGTAGAATGGCCTCACTAAAGAGCTCAGTGACTTTCAATGTGGCACCGTCATAGGATGCCACCTTTCCAACAAGTCAGTTCGTCACATTTCTGCCTTCCTAAAGCTGCCCAGGTCAACTGTAAGTGCTGTTATTGTGTAGTGGAAACGTCTTGTTTTTTCTGTCTAGGTCCTAAAAGTTATGACGTTAGCTACCTAGTCAGTTATTTAGCTAGCTAGCTATTCATGACTGCCAGAAATACTCATATCTGTACAAGATGGAGGGAGTGTTAGAACATGTTGGAACATAATTAATGAAATTACAGTTAACGAAAATGTACGCTTAATCCAGGATAAACTAATGTATAGAATGTATTATACAATTTGCCAAAATGATATAATTACTCTGGTCTATAAAGAAATCTATAAAATAATTCACCAAAAAGCATGACTTAACCACAGAGGAATTGAGGATCATTAACTTCTTAAACTGTTTTGCTGTGTATTGTTTCAAATCGCAAGCTTGTAGGCCCATACCTATTTGGGAAGCCCACAATTTGGGCAGAGCACGTGGCAATAGGCCTAACTGATTATTGAGTTGCGGCTGTCTGTGAAAAGCTTCTAAAATATGTTTAGTTAATGTGTCTGAGTGCATTCGGAAAGTGTTCAGATCCCTTGACTTTTTCCAGATTTTTTCTTACATTACAGCCTTATTGTAAAATTGATTAAATTGTTGTTTTTCCCTCATCAATCTACACACAATACCCCATAATGACAAAGCAAAAACAGGTTTTTAGAAATATTTCAGACCCTTTGCTATGAGACTCGAAATTGAGCTCAGGTGCATTCTGTTTCCATTGATCATCCTTGAGATGTTTCTACAACTTGATTGGAGTCCACCTGTGGTAAATTAAATTGATTGAACATGATTTGGAAAGGCACACACCTGTCTATATAAGATTCCACAGTTGACAGTGCCTGTCAGAGCAAAAACCAAGCCGTGAGGTCGAAGGAATTGTCCGTAGAGCTCCAAGACAGGATTGTGTCTAGGAACAGATCTGGGGAAGGGTACCCAAAAATGTCTGCAGCATTGAAGGACCCCCAAAACACAGTGGCCTCCATCATTCTTAAATGGAAGAAGTTTGGAACCACCAAGACTTTTCTTGGCTACCCGGCCAAACTGAGCAATCAGGGGAAGAAAGGCCTTGGTCAGGGAGATGACCAAGAACCCGATGGTCACTCTGACAGAGCTCCAGAGTTCCTCTGTGGAGAGGGGAGAACCTTCCAGAAGGACAACCATCTCTGCAGCACTCCACCAATCAGGCCTTTATGGTAGTGGCCAGACGGAAGCCACTCCTCAGTAAAAGGCACATAACAGCCCGCTTGGAGTTTGCCAAAAGGCACCCAAAGGACTCTCAGACCATGAGAAAAAAGAGACTCTGGTCTGATGAAAGCAAGACTGAACTCTTTGGCCAAAGCGTCACGTCTGGAAAAAACCTGGCACCATCCCTACGGTGAAGCATGGTGGTGGCAGCATCATGCTGTGGGGATGTTTTTCAGCGGCAGGGACTGGGAGACTAGTCAGGATAGAGGGAAAGATGAACGGAGCAAAGTAGAGAGAGATCCTTGATGAAAACCTGCTCCAGAGCGCTCAGGACCTCCGACTGGGGTGAAGGTTCACCTTCCAACAGGACAACGACCCTAAGCACACAGCCAAGACAACGCAGGAGTGGCTTTGGTACAAGTCTCTGAATGTCCTTGAGTGTCCCAGCCAGAGCCCGGACTTGAATCCGATCGAACATCTCAGGAGAGACCTGAAAATAGCTGTGCAGCAACACTCCCCATCCAACCTGACAGAGCTTGAGAGGATCTGCAGAGAAGAATGGGAGAAACTCCCCAAATACAGGTGTGCCAAGCTTGTAGCGTCATACCCAAGAAGACTCGAGGGTGTAATCACTGCTGAAGGTGCTTCAACAAAAGTACTGAATAAAGGGTCTGAATACTTATGCAAATGTAATATCTGATTTAAATTTTTCATACATTTGCTAAAATTCTAAAAACCTGTTTTTGCTTTGTCATTAGGGGGTATTGTGTGTAGATTGATGAGAATTTGTATTTATTTAATCAATTTTAAAATAAGGCTGTAACGTAACAAAATGTGGAAAAAGTCATTTAAATCAGTATTAGGATACTAAAAGAGAGTCAGAAAGAGATGGACATGGCACAAACCGTTTGTTTTTATGGTGTATTGAGCATTTGTAGAAATAAGATGGTGAGGCTGGTCTTCACATTTGTTTATTTGAAGAAACAACAACCTCGTCAGGCCAACACTATTCACAATGCAGAGGGATGAGCTTTGCAGCCTTAAGCCGCAGCATTCTAGTCTGGAGGTTACATAATTTACAGCAGGATACAGAAATGCTCCAAGGAACATACTTATATTAATCAAAATGTGTCCAACAGGGAATACCTTTCAAATTAACAAAAATGTCCATAATGTAGGGCCTCCTATTGGAACTGACATGTAATTGACCCCCAACTCAAGCAGCCTACATGTTTTCCTTTGTTCATCACCGTTCTAGTTGTGCTAGTAACAATATAGTAATGTAACCGATGTACCTAAAGCAAAGGGCATGTGTTGAACCAATGGATAACACAAGGAGTTATCTTGTTCTGGGACACCGCCTCTGAAAAGGGCCGACTGCAGCTGGAATAATACACAGGTCCTGTTCCATGGAGAGCGGCCCCGACTCTCTCTGGGCTTCTGCTCTGCAGTGTGAGGGGCAAAGTTCCATTGAGTAAAGTCTGATATGTGCCCTGCCTCTGAACCAAGTACACTAAACCACTAAACTATGTAGGGGTGTGCATCATGTGTAGGGGTTTTACATAAAAGCCCAGCTGTCCCACTCCAAACCAAAAGGAGTGGTAGATTCAGGGATGGGCCATATCCACAAATTCCATCAATGCAGCCCTCCTAATTTGGGGCCCTCGCGATCACAAATTAAAAGCTTTGAGTAGAGGGTTGCGTTAGGCCTTCCCACCCCTCTGAGGGCCTTGTAATTGCCGCCTGGTATCCCTCAGGACGCCCCACGAGGGGCCTTGCCATGCATTGTGTCCTGTAATCTACCCTGAATGCCACTGAACAACTGGAGCTGTGAAAAAAAAGGGCCACTATCTCGCCAAGGCAGGGATCACCGCTTTTGAATCTGTGATCCAAAATAAAAGGAGAGAAAAGCAACTGCTCCTCCTGTTTGTGGTAAAAATAGCATTTTATTCCATGCAGCTGTCTTTTGAACTTCAAAAGAAAGATAAAGTGAGAATGGGAAAGAGGGAGTGATTGAGAGTGGGAAATATGAGTAGAAGAGAGGGGAGGGAGCTTGTGTTTTTAACTTTCAGGGGATCCCGGTCTATTTGCATTGGTGTCCACCTCCAAGGTTTTAGGCTTTCCTGAATGTCCTCTCCAACTCTGGCAAACAGCCTTGGCAAAATCTTAATTCTGCAATCTGATTTAGGGACGTGAAATACTTTCCAGTTGAACCACTTCATCTAAATAATTAACAAGGTTGTTATTGAATTTGTTCTCAATGACTTACCTGGCTAAATAAAGGATGAAATCAAATTAAATAAATTAACCAACTCTAAGCTGGCAAGGTACATCAACCACACAAAAAATACTTAGTGCCTGTCTGGCTCGCACATTACGTCCTTCCATGGGAGCTTTGCTTGATGTGTTGTGCGTGTTGTGCATTAAGGAATTCCAAACTTTTAATGGGAGAAAGAAAAGAGCAAGGCAAAGGACTGCAGCTGTTGGGGAACGTGCTTGCACTGGATTTATGGAATTTGGGGGTTAACAGTTCTGGTTTAGGGCCTAACTTGTTGATCCCCCCACAGACGTGCCTCAATGCTATGAAGAGCTCAAGCAACCATTGCTGATTTGTGGAGAGAATGAGAGAGGGCAGACAAGGAGACTATCATGAGATATGTACTTGATCCTCAGCCAGATCTCAATTCAGAACTAATGGGAATGTAGGCCTATGCATATCCTGAGCGATATAATCAAGTATTGGCCATAGTAGGAAATTGATCTAATGGCATGACTCCTTTTTTGACTAAACAGACATGGGCTATCAAAATTGTACCTTAGGAGGCTGAAACAGTCTGTATACATGTCATGTGATGATGATAAAACAACAAGTTTCTGGGTGTAAAAGCTCATTGACGTAGAGTGACCACTGGTTGATGCTGTACCAATGGCCTCTTGGCTTGACCACTTAATACCATCATGCAAATGCGCTCTGTGTTCCAATACCTACTCTAATACACACAAGCCATAACATGTCCTGCACCAGAGGACAGATGCCTCATGTTGTGCCTCTGTTTTAACAATACGTCTGGCACGATTGTAGTTGAAGGGTTAAAGAGGGTGAGGGGACAGGGTGAACAAAACCACATACATGCTGTGTGGGTAGGCAAGGAAGTGAGTGAAAGAGAGAATCCCAGACACCTGGGGTGCGCTCAGTTCAATTAAACATTTTCTACATTGCGTGATGGTTTGTACTGAACGACAGGTTTCCTCAAAACAATGTGCACCGTTCTTCAACAGCCTTTGAGGTAGATTTGCTCCCATTAGGTGGGTGTGGCGAGGTGTGGCCTGATTAATATGGGTGTGACCATTTGAAATCGCAAATCTCGTGCAGGACACCATATGGTAATCGCCCTTTGGGCCACCATAATCACAACGTTTTTCAACTGGGCATTCAGTCCAGTACTGTTTCTGTTAAATTCAACGTTGCACACCATTCTGCCATACTGTATGCACCCCTGCACTATGCAAAAACTCATGGCTAATCTCAGTCAATTTAATGGTCAAATTTCTGGGTCCGAATATTCCACGGACAACCAGACACATGATTGGCTGTTGTCCTCCTGTGACACATACTATGTAGACTAATTCTCAGGTGAAACCAAGTCGGCACACATGCTCAGCTGGCCAAATCTCAAGCTGCTTATCAGGTCATTCCATGTCATTTCAGCAAGCCATGACACCCACCATCTCAGATTGTTCTGAAATGGTTTCTGCAGTTAGAAACAGATAAAATAAGCATTCCTGCACCATTATTTTATTGAACTATAATTGTATAATTTAAGTTAATTGATTGCAACCATATTGGCCATTTTAATTGATTGGATTCATATAATGTTACATAAATATAGTACCCAACATCCAATTTGGACTAGACTTATTCCCAACAATGATTATGACAAAATAAAAATAAATATTAAAAAAGGCAAGCCACAGACGGATCCCCCAAACCAATCCTATCCCAATGGCCAGTTTGGCCAGTGTCAGTTCTCTATGTCTGAAAAATAGTATGAAGCTGTGGCTTGGAGTATTTTTTCTTCGTACTATTGTTATGGAAAACTCTATCCAAAGAGTAGGAAGAGGTCATTGGAGTATAATAATTAACCTTTATTCAAGCAGCTGCAGGGGAGATCTGTCTCTGATCACAGTCAGGGAAGAAACTCGCAGGGGAGATGGTTGCATGTCCCTCATATAGAGGGAGGTGTTAATAAAATTATATTGTTTACATTAGTTATTTTATACAAGCAACAGTTCCAGAACACAATGGCCTTGTGTTAGGGTGCACACATAAGGGTGCAGTATAAGAAATGCAGTTTATCACAGTTCAACACAGAACAGAGCATAAACCTAGAAAAGTTACAACAGCTTACCCCAAATTCTGCCACCCACACTATGTAATGTATTCCCAGTGAATCTAGTGATTGTTTAGGAACAATCTGAGATGATGCGTGTCAAAATCCTCTTTCTTGAGCTCATTTGAAGTGGAACGACCCCATCTCAAAGTGTGTCACGTTTAAATCTCAACCGTGAAAAACAAGAGAGGCAATGAGGTGACAGTAAATATAGAGTCTCTTCTTCATAACCTCAACTTCCCCAGATTCACATGATGAAAATCAAGACTTTAATACTTTGGGGACAGCTGGTCACAAACTGCTGCATGTTTTGTTTATGAGAGAGAGCGAGGTGGAGGAAAGGATCTTGGGAGGATGTTGATGAGGCCACCTGCTGTGTAATAGGATCAGTCTCTGGCCTGCAGCGCGTGTACCACACATAGAAGTCCATACACCTACGCACACACAATCTACAGTACCCGTCAAAAGTTTAGACACCTAGTCATTCCAGGGGTTTTCTTTATTTTTACTATTTCTACGTTGTAGAATAATAGTGAAGACATCAAAACTATGAAATAACACATATGGAATCATGTAGTAACCAAAAAAGTGTTAAACAAATCAAAATATATTTTATATTTGAGATTCTTCAAAGTAGACACCCTTTGCCTTGTTGACAGCTTTGCACACTCTTGGCATTCTCTCAACGAGCTTCATGAGGTAGTCACCTGGAATGCATTTCAATTCACAGGTGTGCCTTGTTAAAAGTTAATTTGTGGAATTTATTTCCTTCTTAATGCGTTTGAGCCAATCAGTTGTGTTGTGACAAGGTAGGGGTGGTATACAAAAGATAGCCCTATTTGGTCCATATTATGGCAAGAACAGCTCAAATAAGCAAAGAGAAATGACAGTCCATCATTACTTTAAGACATGAAGGTCAGTCAATACGGAAAATTTCAAGAACTTTGAACGTTTCTTCAAGTGCAGTCGCAAAAAAACATTAAGCGCTATGATGAAACTGGCTCTCATGAGGACCGCCACAGGAAAAGAAGACCCAGAGTTACCTCTGCTGCAGAGGATAAGTTCATTAGTTACCAGCCTCAGAAATTACAGCCCAAATACATGCTTCACAGAGTTCAAGTAACAGACACATCTCAACATTAACTGTTCAGAGGAGACTGCGTGAATCAGGCCTTCATGGTCGAATTGCTGCAAAGAAACCACTACTAAAAGGACACCAATAAGAAGAAGACACCTGCTTGGGCCAAGAAACACACGCAATGGACATTAGACCGGTGGAAATCGGTCCTTTGGTCTGATGAGTCCAAATTTGAGATTTTTGGTTCCAAACGGCGTGTCTTTGTGAGATGCAGAGTACGTGAACGGATGACCTCCGCATGTGTGGTTCCCACCGTGAAGCATGGAGGAGGTGGTGTTATGGTGTGGGGGTGCTTTGCTGGTGACACTGTCTGTGATTTACTTAGAATTCAAGGCACACTTAACCAGCATGGCTACCACAGCATTCTGCAGCGATATGCCATCCCATCTCGTTTGCGCTTAGTGGGACTATCATTTGTTTTTCAACTGGACAATGACCCAAAACACACCTCAGGCTGTGTAAGGGCTATTTGACCAAGAAGGAGAGTGATGAGTGATCAATGACCTGGCCTCCACAATCACCCGAACTCAACCCAATTGAGATGGTTTGGGATGATTGGACCGCAGAGTGAAGGAAAAGCAGCCAACAAGTGCTCAGCATATGTGGGAACTCCTTCAAGACTGCTGGAAAAGCATTCCCGGTGAAGCTGGTGTAGAGAATGCCAAGAGTGTTCAAAGTTGTCATTAAGGCAAAGGTTGCCTACTTTGAAGAATCTTAAATATAAATTTGTTTAACACTTTTTTGGTTACTACATGATTCTATATGTGTTATTTCATAGTTTTGATGTCTTCACTATTATTCTACAATGTAGAAAATATTACAAATAAAGAAAAACCCTTGAATGAGTAGGTGTGTGTCCAAACTTTTGACTGGTACTGTACATTATGCCTCCAGCAGGGCTGGGCAGTATACCGGTATTGATTTATGGACCGGTTTGGGGTTTTTACTTTACCTTCTATAACGATATTTGAGTGTTTGGTTTGTTAAATGTGACACACCGTGTGTAATGTCCATTTTTATAGTTTACGCCGCGCTACTTGAGTCAGTCATCTCTCTCCGCTCTCTATCTCCATGCAGCTTTCCACACAGACCTAGCCCCGCCCCGTCACTTAAGGAGGGCATTTGTTGTTCCTCGACCACGAGACACTTGCGTTCAGTCTGCATGGTTAATGCAGCACATGCAACAATGTTGATGACAACGATGCTGTTTTCACTTTGCTTCTTAATATAAATCCACTAGCGCCCAATAATTACACTATTAGTTTGTGTTTCTTACATCTGCAAATGGCTAGTTTGTTTTTTCTTAGCAAGTTGGGCCTAAATCGTGTTAGCTACTAATGCTAATTGCTAGATAGCTGGCTAGCTAGCTAGCTAATAAATGTACTGAGTCAGAGCAAATGCAACTAGCTATACAGCCTGATAGTTTGTGGTTTGTGCAACAGTATCTTCTATATCAAAGAGAAATACACGAAGCATCAATATGTTTGCTACATGAAGTAGCTAATGGAAAACATTAAATGTAACCAAAGATTATAGGGTCCCCTAGGAAACACTTATCAACACTTTGTTTCCTAGTTCCTACCCTGTCACAATAACTCCTCCCTGGCATTTTCATGTCAAACACTTTATTCAAAGTGCCCACTATTAAAAACGAACTATAGAATTAGAATAATCATTCTATTTCCATGATTCCAACAGTTCACCAAAGTATTTGTCTAAAAATCGCAAGTAAAATTGCAATTGCAACATTTTACACACAAAAACAACAACAACGGGCGTAGATTGTTTCCCCATATTGTGCAGCCTTACGTGGCAGTGTGGAAATGATCTCAAATGAGTGCAGGAAATGCAGAAATTGATGAAAATGCTGAAAATTATTTTTGGTTGACGTTGAATTGAACAATATAAAACAATCAGAATGGAGAAAGACCCATTGAAATCACTTAGAATGTATGTGTTGCCACCCTAGGGTCACGCACTACTCATGAAGCAAATTTAGAATTGTTATTATTCAAAAACATAAAAATACAGTAGAAAAGATTTAAATATCATGATATGATATTTTGGCCATATCGCTGAGCCTTACCACGCAGCGTCAAAACTTAAGTCAACAAGGTCTCTATCCTGTGTGCTCCTGTCTGTTCAGGCGAATTGTATTTCTAAATAAATGTTTGTCACATGAAATTAGTCTGATCAAGAAGGGTAGGGGGAGAGTAGGGCCAGAGGTATCATCACATTTCAAAAGGTGTAAACAATAAAAGGATCCCTCACTGTAAAATAAACAGAAAGGGTAGAGAAACGAGGGAAGGGACAGATGGTTGTGAAAGAGAAAGGCAGAGAAGGATAAAGACCTACATAGAAGAGAGGAGGATGAAATAAAAAAGTAAATGGGAGAAAGTGAGGTGGGTGAATAGAGGGAGAGAGAGGTCGTTTTACCCAATTCTACATAAAGAACATGGATGTGTCCGAAATCTGTCTTGCCTACTACACTGAACAAAAATAAAACGCAACATGCAACAATTCCAAAGATTTTACTGAGTTACAGTTCATAAGGAAATCAGTCAATTGAAATAAATAAATTAGGCCCTAATCTATGGATTTCCCATGACTAGGAATACAGATATGCATCTGTTAGTCACAGATACCTTAAAAAAAAGGTAGGGCCGTTGATCAGAAAACCAGTCAGTATCTGGTGTGACCACCATTTGCCTCATGCAGCGTGACACATCTCCTTCACATAGAGATGATCAGGCCATGGAAGAACTGGGACATTTTCAGCTTCCACGAATTGTGTACAGATCCTTGCGACATGGGGCCGTGCATTATCATGCTGAAACATGAGGTGATGGCGGAGGATGAATGGCACGACAACGGGCTCAGGATCTCATCACGGCATCTCTGTGCATTCAAATTGCCATCGATAAAATGCAATTGTGTTCTTTGTCCGTAGTTTAAGCCTGCCCATAGCATAACCCCACCACCACGGGGCACTCTGTTCACAACGTTGACATCAGCAAACCACTCGCCCCCACGACGCCATACACGCCGTCTGCCCTGTACAGTTGAAACCGGGATTAATCTGTGAAAAGCACACTTTTTCCGCATGCCAGTGGCCATCGAAGGTGAGCATTTGCCCACTGAAGTCAGTTACGATGGCGAACTGCAGTCAGGTCAAGCTTCTTGATATGCCACACCTGTCAAGTGGATGGATTATCTTGGCAAATGAGAAATGCTCACTAACAGTGATGTAAACAAAATGTGCCAAAAAAATTGAGACAATGTTTTTTTGTGCGTATGGACAATTTCTGCGATCGTTTATTTCAGCTCATGAAACATGGGACCAACACTTTACATGTTGCATTTATATTTTTGTTCAGTATACTTACTTAAACTGCATACTGTGTACTAATCATACAACATACTATTTAGAACATACTGTTTAGTAAAAACGAATGCACTAAGCAACAAATATCAGCATACTCGGCTCATCCTACTGAGAATGCGTCATCTTATGCTCAATTCTGTTGATTCCCGCCATTCGTTCATTTTTGGTACAGCGTGTCCCCTCAACTGATTATCAGCTATTGTCAAACGCACGTGAGTCTCGAAAGATGATTCTCTTCCTCAATAGTGTGCAGTGAATTCTACTAGATGAAAAGCCAAAATGACAATGACATCCTGGCATTTAAAGCATACAAAATGTTCGGAATTTCACATACAGTACTATATAAAATTAATTGCATACCCAAAATACTTACTATTTAGAACGCAAGTATGTGTATTTGGACTCGACCGTTGTCTTCATTCAGTTATGGAAGCTCACTCATGCTCAATAACATGTCAGAACAAGAGTTTGTTGTCTGGAAGGTAGGTCACCATTTTGCTAGAGAGCAGTGCAAAGCAGGTAATGCTCCTCCAAACAGTTATAGATAATCCCCTGCTCACAACTGTCTGCTCGCCTCAACCCATTCCATGACCTGCTGGAGACTACCATTGTGTTTGGTTTCTAAGGAAACATTAGTCAGAATGGATTACTGCTGCTCCACCCCCTCATCGACAGCACGTGCCAATTGTTGGTTGCTCTTCTCTAAATAACATGACAAAAAACATAAATGGAGTAAAAGGCTAAATGCCCTCAGATTAGTTGTAGGAAAGGCTAGGAAACCTAACGGTCTGATAATCTGAGTAGTAGTATGAAATATTGCTGACGCATCCCAGATTAACTGCTGCAGAGAACATTGTCAACTGAAAGTTCTGGCACCATGAAAGCATCTCTTTCCGTGTGACCCCAGTGTATCCTGAATACAGTCTAAAGTCCATAGCATCCTACCCAAGGACTTCTGCAGACTGGCAATATCTGCACTCCATCCTTTAGCTACAATTGTGCGACCTGGAGACAAAGACTTCGAACAGGGTCTTCCTAGTTATGAAATACACCCCCACCTCACATACACCAAGCCCCTTCTCCCCCCCATGGTCTTGTCACGGCTTCACTGGAGCCAGCTGACCCCCCCACCACCACACCACTCTTTGTTTGCGCTGGGTGTTAGTGCTGCACGCCCTCTCCTCATCGACAGGGTTCTGCAAGCTGTTCATTTGTGAATTTTCTGCTCATTATCATGGTAATCTAGGCCTTGGTTCCGCTTCTGGCTTCTCTCTCGCTTCTCTGGCAAAGCAACTGTCGCTTGGGGACAAAGTGACACTTAAAACAGGCCACCGTTTGACACAGACTGCAGTGGAGAGGGAGTTGCTGCGACCCTCTTAAAGGGAAATTCAATAAAAAAATGTTGTGCCTATAACCCTACAATTGTTGGGTTGTGCCAATAGCTCTACATTGCTAGACTGTTGGAGTCACCCTAATCTTTCTAGCGAAGGCCCTCTGCGTTCCAGATGTCACTTAAAATAAACATTTAAATCTCAGACATTATCCTATTCGGGAAGCCCAGTCGATTATGAGATGAGCTTTACAGACAGTTAACACGGAAACTGCGTTGTTTCCAAATCTGCATATTTGAGCCCTCTACAGGGATGCCCGATTCAAGTCAAATCTTTCAAAGAACTAAAACAGCCTGATATTTGTATGCGTTTTTGCGGGTCCTTGTAGCTCCTCCACTGAAGAGAAACCAGAGAGGGTGGCACAGTTACACCAGAACTAGAACAGCCTGTGCCTTTGACTCAAGGGCACATCTGTAAGAAGTTCAGAGTGGCCCAAAAAACCATTACATAGGTCACCCAGTTATGCATCTCCAGTATATTTATTTATAGTAGTATAAAGTAGAGTGCAGCTACAAGGGCTACTTCTCTTGGGAATATGTGAAGACTTTTGGGTGTGTTACTTGCGTTTAACCAAGAAAGTGCATTACTAACATTAAAAAGAGAAGTAGAGTTGCAAGGGACATACAGTGAGGGGAAAAAGTATTTGATCCCCTGCTGATTTTGTACGTTTGCCCACTGACAAAGACATGATCAGTCTATACTTTTAATGGTAGGTTTATTTGAACAGTGAGAGACAGAATAACAACAAACAAATCCAGAAAAACGCATGTCAAAAATGTTATGAATTGATTTGCATTTTAATGAGGGAAATAAGTATTTGACCCCTCTGCAAAACATGACTTAGTACTTGGTGGCAAAACCCTTGTTGGCAATCACAGAGGTCAGACGTTTCTTGTAGTTGGCCACCAGGTTTGTCCCACTCCTCTTTGCAGATCTTCTCCAAGTCATTAAGGTTTCGAGGCTGACGTTTGGCAACTCAAACCTTCAGCTCCCTCCACAGATTTTCTATGGGATTAAGGTCTGGAGACTGGCTAGGCCACTCCAGGACCTTAATGTGCTTCTTGTTGAGCTACTCCTTTGTTGCCTTGGCCGTGTGTTTTGGGTCATTGTCATGCTGGAATACCCATCCACGACCCATTTTCAATGCCCTGGCTGAGGGAAGGAGGTTCTCACCCAAGATTTGATGGTACATGGCCCCGTCCATCGTCCCTTTGATGTGGTGAAGTTGTCCTGTCCCCTTAGCAGAAAAACACCCCCAAAGCATAATGTTTCCACCTCCATGTTTGACGGTGGGGATGGTGTTCTTGGGGTCATAGGCAGCATTCCTCCTTCTCCAAACACGGCGAGTTGAGTTGATGCCAAAGAGCTCGATTTTGGTCTCATCTGACCACAACACTTTCACCCAGTTCTTCTCTGAATCATTCAGATGTTCATTGGCAAACTTCAGAAGGGCCTGTATATGTGCTTTCTTGAGCAGGGGGACCTTGCGGGAGCTGCAGGATTTCAGTCCTTTATGGCATAGTGTGTTACCAATTGTTTTCTTGGTGACTATGGTCCCAGCTACCTTGAGATCATTGACAAGATCCTCCCGTGTAGTTCTGGACTGATTCCTCACCGTTCTCATGATCATTGCAACTCCACGAGGTGAGATCTTGCATGGAGCCCCAGGCTGAGGGAGATTGACAGTTATTTTGTGTTTCTTCCATTTGCGAATAATCGCACCAACTGTTGTCACCTTCTCACCAAGCTGCTTGGCGATGGTCTTGTAGCCCATTCCAGCCGTGTGTAGGTCTACAATCTTGTCCCTGACATCCTTGGAGAGCTCTTTGGTCTTGGCCGTGGAGAGTTTGGAATCTGATTGATTGCTTCTGTGGACAGGTGTCTTTTATACAGGTAACAAGCTGAGATTAGGAGCACTCCCTTTAAGAGTGTGCTTCTAATCTCAGCTCGTTACCTGTATAAAAGACACCTGGGAGCCAGAAATCTTTCTGATTGAGAAGGGGTCAAATACTTATTTCCCTCATTAAAATGCAAATAAATGTATAAAATTTTTGACATGCGTTTTTCTGGATTTTGTTGTTGTTATTCTGTCTCTCACTGTTAAAATAAACCTACCATTAAAATTATAGACTGATAATTTCTTTGTCAGTGGGCAAACGTACGAATTCAGCAGGGGATCAAATACTTTTTTCCCTCACTGTACATGACAGAGGTTGCGAGTAAACAAAGCAATGAGAGCTTGTCCTTTTGCCCTTTTACTTCACCCTCCTGCGTGCTTTAAAGTTCATAGATAGCTAGTAAGCTATACATAAGCATGAACATCAGCATGTCTGTAAGCTTGATATGATCGGGGGGGGGGGGCTGGTCCTATACAGTCACAGGCATAAAGGTGCACTATGCAGAAATCGCTTCGCCATTTCCTGTTTGCAAAAATTCCTGTTTGCAACTAATAGTTTGCCTAATTTCAGTTTGTGACAAAATAAGCAACTATAGTTTAGAAAATCATTTTACCATCTAAAACGCTGTGAAATAGATTTTCCATAACCAAAAATATTGTATTTTCAGCTGTTTGAAGCTGGTATCCAAAACCGAAAGTAAAAGACATGAAAACGAAACTTAAGAACGGGAAGCATAGGGCACATAGAACAGATCTACTGCTTGTTAGACTTGTTTTCAATGACAGATCTATAACTCACATTTCTATGTGGATTTTGTTGGTCGCCCAAAAAGTTACATATTGCAGCTTTAAGAGAGAGTAAACTCAAAGGCTGCTCATCTCCCCCTTTACGGTGTACGAGAAAATGCTCTGAACTGCACGCCATTCTGTGCCCCCTGGTTCAAGAGCTGTACCCAGGTCGCTGGTGACGCAGCTCAGATGGCTCAGTGTAGCTAGTGTTCCACATCCTTGTTTCTTGTACTATTGACCAGACTTGCAAAAAGTATTCCTCCTTCAATCGAATGGCATAATATTTCAAAGAACAGTGCCACTGACCAGAAACAACCCTGGCAATTACAGGTAAACAACTGAGCAACTCTGGATAATTATTAAGAAAATACTACCAACACATTCTGTACTGGAGACAAGTTGAGCAAATTTGAAGACGTATGAGTGTTCAAGCCTGCCGCCCTGTTGCTCCCTTTACCCCCAAGACACATTAAATCTAGTGCTTTCCCAACAGAGCAATGTTTTCAAATAAACATGGCCTCTTTTCCAGCATCTGTCCTCACACCAACTAGTGGAATACTGTTGATCAGGTTAGGTATTTTCAGGGCCCTGGCTAGCAGCAGGGTTCAGGACAAGCCAAGGCAATCTGTGTCGCTGCTGAAGCACTTTTGGTATTTGGATGATGCCTCCTGTCTTGTCACTTTTCTGAAAATGGCTCGGAGAAACCCAATAACTATCAAACCACACATATGGTGAAAATATCAAATCTTCCAAATGTGGGGGGAAATACTTTTTTAACAAGGAAGGGCTTTTTGGAACCCAGGGGGAACAACTGGCCCCATGACCCCTATACTCTCTGTCCTCTTAACCCAAAGAGGCTGTGTTTTTAGTCTCTTCCATTTCTTGTCTGAAGGTTACTCTCTGCTCACGTGGTTCCCTGTGTCTGATGTTGCTCAGTTCCAAACAATGACTAACAAGACAATGCCTTGTCACAGGTAACGAAAGAAAGGCGAACAAATAGGTGTGGAAGCAAAGTAGAAGAAAGCATGGTGGCAAAACACTAGACATCTCTTGCAGTTGAGAGAGGAGAGGGATGGTCCTCCGATGGGGAAATCTACTGATGATGGAATCTGACAGGCATGTACGTACTGACTGAGATATCTTAATTGAACAAGTGTGGCTTCCAGGACGGGAACCACACATCCTATGCATTGAGACTTCGCATTCAAATGTACACTGAACTAAAATATGAATGCAACATGTAAAGTGTTGGTCCCATGTTTCATGAGGTGAAATAAAAGATCCCAGACATTTTCCATAAGCACAAAAAGCTTATTTCTCTCAAATTTTGTGCACAAATTTGTTTACATCCCTGTTAGTGAGCATTTCTCCTTTGCCAAGATAATCCATCCACCTGACAGGTGTGGCATATCAAGAAGCTGATTAAACAGCATGATCATTACACAGGTGCACCTTCTGCTGGGGACAATAAAAGGCCACTCTAAAATGCCCAGTTTTGTCACATATCACAATGCTACAGATGTCTCAAGTTTTCAGGGAGCGTGCAATTGGCATGCTGACTGCAGGAATGTCCACCAGAGCTGTTACCAGAACATTTTATGTTAATTTCTCTACCACAAGTTGCCTCCAATGTTGTTTTAGAGAATTTGGTAATACGTCCAACTGGCTTCACAACTGCAGACCACGTGTAACCACGTGAGCCCAGGACCTAAACATCCGGCTTCTTCACCTGCGGGATCGTTTGAAACCAGCCATCCGGACAGCTGATGAAACTAAGGGTTTACACAACCGAATAATTATGGCGTCATAATCGACTTCAGTGGGCAAATGCTCACCTTCGATGGCCACTGGCACGCTGGAGAAGTGTGCTCTTCACGGATGAATCCCGGTTTCAACTGTACCGGGAGATGGATCCCCTGTAGCTCAGTTGGTAGAGCATGGTGCTTGCAATGCCAGGGTTGTGGGTTCATTTCCCACGGGGGGCCAGTATGAAAATGTATGTACTCACTAACTGTAAGTCGCTCTGGATAAGAACGTCTGCTAAATGACTAAAATGTAATGGCAGACAGCTTGTATGGCGTCGTGTGGGCGAGCGGCTTGCTGATGTCAACATTGTGAACAGAGTGCCCCATGGTGGCGGTGGGGTTAAGGTTCAGGGCTGCATAAGCTACGGACAACGAAAACAATTGCATTTTATCGATGGCAATTTGAACGCACAGCGATACCATGACGAGATCCTGAGGCCCATTGTCGTGCCATTCATCCGCATGCACGGCCCCATGTACACAATTCCTGGAAGCTGAAAATGCACCAGTTCTTCCATGGCCTGCATACGCACCAGACACGTCTCCCAATGAACATGTTTGAGATGCTCTGGATCGATGTGTACATATTCCAGTTCCGCAAATATCCAGCAACTTCGCACAGCCATTGAAGAGGAATAGGACAACATTCAAGAGCCACAATCAACAGCCTGATGAACTCTATGCGAAGGAGATGTGTTGCGCTGCATGAGGCAAATGGTGGTTACACCAGATACTCACTGGTTTTCTGATCCACGCCCCTACAGACATTACAATATTCAGACCCTTTGCTATGAGACTCAAAATTGAGCTCAGGTGCATCCTGTTTCCATTGATCATCCTTGAGATGTTTCTACAACCTGATTGGAGTTCACCTGAGGTAAATTCAATTGATTGGACATGATTTGGAAAGGCACACACCTGTCTATATAAGGTCACACAGTTGACAGTGCCTGTCAGAGCAAAAACCAAGCCATGAGGTCTAAGGAATTGTCCGTAGAGCTCCGAGACAGTATTATGTTGAGGCACAGATCTGGGGAAGGGTACCAAAAAAATGTCTGCAGCATTGAAGGTCCCCAAGAACACAGTGGCCTCCATCATTCTTAAAATGGAAGAATTTTGGAACCATCAAGACTCCTCCTAGAGCTGGCCGCCCAGCCAAACTGAGCAATCGTAGGAGAAGGGCCTTGGTCAGGGAGGTGGCCAAGAACCCGATGGTCACTCAGACAGAGCTCCATAGTTCCTCTGTGGAGATGAGGGAACCTTCCAGAAGGACAACCATCTCTGCAGCACTCCACCAATCAGGCCTTTATGGTAGAGTGGCCAGACGGAAGCCATTCCTCAGTAAAAGGCACATGACAGCCTGCTTGGAGTTTGCCAAAAGGCACCTAAAGGACTCTCAGACCATGAGAAACAAGATTCTTTGGTCTGATGAAACCAAGATTGAACTCTTTGGTCTGAATGCCAAGCGTCACGTCTGGAGGAATCCTGGCACCATCCCTACGGTGAAGCATGGTGGTGGCAGCATCATGCTGTGGGGATGTTTTTCAGTGGCAGGGACTGGGAGACTAGACAGGATCAAAACAAAGATCAACGGTGCAAAGTACAGAGAGATCCTTGATGAAAACCTGCTCCAGAGCGCTCAGGACCTCCGACTGGGGCGAAGGTTCACCTTCCAACAGGACAACGACCCTAAGCACACAGCCAAGACAACGCAGGAGTGGCTTCGGGACAAGTCTCTGAATGACCTTGAGTGGCCCAGCCAGAGCCCGGACTTGAACCCGATCAAACATCTCAGAAGAGACCTGAAAATAGCTGTGCAGCGACACTCCCCATTCAACCTGACAGAGCTTGAGAGGATCTGCAGAGAACAATGGGAGAAACTCCCCAAATACAGGTGTGCCAAGTTTTAATTTTTAATAAATTTGCTAAAGTGTCTAAAAACCTGTTGTCATTATGGGGTATTGTGTGAAGATTGATGAGGGGGAAAAAATAATTAAATCAATTTTAGAATAAGGCTGTAAAGTAATAAAATGTGGAAAAAGTCAAGGGGTCTGAATACTTTCCGAATTATCTGTAAATGTAATTTGCCCCCAAACATTTTTTTGCAGGATGCATGTTTTGGAATATTAGCCCCATGGTGAAATCCCTGAGTGGTTTCCTTCCTCTCCGGCAACTGAGTTAGCAAGGATGCCTGTATCTTTGTAGTGACTGGGTGTATTGATACACCATCCAAAGTGTAATTAATAACTTCACCATGTTCAAAGGGTTATTCAATGTCTGCTTTTTTATTTTTACCCATCTACCAATAGGTGCCCATCTTTGCAAGGCATTGGAAAACCTCCCTGGTCTTTGTGGTTGAATCTGTGTTTGAAATTCAGGTAGTCATTCAAAAAAACATGTTAAACACAATTATTGAACACAGAGTCCACACAACTTATGTAACTTGTTAAGCATATTTTTACTCCTGAACTTATTTAGGCTTGCCATAACAAAGGGGTTGAATACTTATTGACTCATGACATTTCAGCTTTTCATCTACAAACATAATTCCACTTTGAAATTATGGGCTATTGTGCCAGTGACACAAAATCTCAATTTAATCCACTTTAAAGTCAGGCTGTAACAACAAAATGTGGAAAAAGTCAAGGGGTGTGAATACTTTCTGAACACACTGTATATGTAAGGAATTGCCAACTTGTTCTCATCCTGAGAAATAAGCATCTTCTTATCCAGGTAGGCCACTTGATTTCAATATCTTAACAAAGTGAACAGGCTGTTGTTCAAGCAGTTGGAGACTGACAGGAGGGTGTATTCATAACAGTTAAACTGTTCTACCTTGTTAGCAAGCAAATAAATCTAAACTGGCCAGACTTTAAATATAAAGATTAGCTGGCTACTCACTAGCACGTGGGCTTGTGCTTGAGAGATTGTTTATGAGACCTGTGTTAATTTTCTATAATCCTGCTACAAGAAGTTGGTCATTATTAGTGGATGTGCATTGTGCATGGTTCTGGTAAAATTTGTAACAAAAATAGTATTTTTATAGACAGACTGCAAAAAAAGCAGGTTCAACTATTTTGATGAAATAATTTAATTATTAGTGGATCTTATGGTTGTGGAAGGTTTCTATTTTGCCTAAGTATAATTTTACATGCAGTGGTTTGACCTTTAAATTGTGCAACAAAGCTTATTTAGAGAAAATGCAAAACTTATTTTTATTCAGATATATATTGTCAAATCGCCCAAACAATTAACTCACATTTCAACATGACAGGGCTGAATGGCTTCCAAAATACCTAAAAATGACCATGCGACGCATTGCTTTTGGGACATGTGCTCTCACCGCTCTGTGTGTAAGGATAGAGTGCTCACTCAGAGAGGAATGCTACCTGAGTTTCTTTGCAATTTGGTTGTCGCCGCAATGCCATCTACTAATGTTGTCACGATTCCAGAATTTTTACATCGATACCAGGCATATTTGCCAAAGTCACCAAATGGCACTTGGTCCAGACAGATAAACTCAGCTACTGCTCTGTTCAATAGTTGGGCATCTTTCGAGTTCAATGTCATTACATTTGCAATTATAATGAATCAATTATACAATCAATTTGACTTTGTTTTTAGCAATCTAACTACATAATTGTAATCATTTATTTGAATGGTAAATCTCTATTGATAAACTGGGTAAATCAAGACGTAGCCTTTCCACAATACAGGTGAATGCATATTCAATAGGAGTGTGTGCATCCATTGAGTTAAACAACTAATTTACCTAGTTCAGCGCAAGAACGTGGTAATGAACTACAATGACCATAATCCATTGACAGTTTTTTCCAATTCGGACAGAGATGGATCCACTTTTACACCTGCTATTGTCACAAGCCGGGCTAGAACTCCGGTCTCAAATGTGTAGAGCTGGGGGTACTACCCCTTGCCACAGAGGAGATGTAGTAGGACCCAAATGAAACACCCCAGGCAATACTCCAGGTAAGTAGATTTAATGTTCAAAACAGGAGGCAAAACAAAACAACTCCCCGAGGGGAGAAAAACAAACTAAAGATAACTTCGAATAACTTACTAGGACTGATACGGTGGGACAAAGCAGGAGACACATAGACAGGACGCAATAACCAAGTGAGAAATAAGGGGAAAACACACAGCTAAAATACTCAAGGGGAAACAAGGCACAGGTGACATAGATAAGCTAATTAGGACACAAGAGGAAAAACTAAGGCAAAGGGGAACACAGCTGACCTCTAGAGGCCAGGAGACAAACAGGGGAAGCAGGAAGCTGACAGGACCCCCTCCTCTAGGAACGACTCCTGACGTTCCTTCCAGAACACCCTGGCCCCAGGGTGCGAAAATCTCGGATCAACCCTGGGTCCAGGATGTCCCTGGCCGGAACCCAGGAGCGCTCCTCTGGCCCGTAGCCCTCCCAGTCCACCAGATACTGCAGAGAGTTCTGGACCCTCCGGGAGTCCAGTATCCGGCGGACTGTGTAGGCTGGCTGGCCGTCTATGATCCTGGGAGGTGGCGGGGGGTCTGTGGGGGGGGCAAAAGGAGAAGACAAGACAGGTTTAAGGAGTGAAACATGGAAAGTGGGGTTAACTCTAAGGGAGCGAGGCAGAACTAAACGATACGACACAGGGTTAACCTTTCTAGAAATGCGGAAAGGGCCGATGTATCTCTGGGAAAGCTTCTTGGATTCGACCCGGAGGGGCAAGTTCTTAGTGGCCAACCAAACTCTCTGACCAGCTCGGAAACTAGGGGCCGTCCGGCGGTGGCGATTAGCCTGACTTTGGTATCTCTGGGAGGTCCGAAGGAGGGTACACCTGGCCTTCTTCCAGGTCCGCCTACAGCGTTGGACAAAGCGCTGGGCCGAGGGAACACCAACTTGCGCCTCTTCCTCTGGAAACAAAGGAGGGTTGTAACCGAACTGGCATTCGAAGGGGGACAATCCGGTGGCTGAGGACTGGAGGGTGTTGTGGGCATATTCAGCCCAAATGATATAGGTGGCCCAAGACGTGGGATTACTGGCCGCCATACACCGCAGGGTGGTCTCCAGATCCTGATTAAATCCGTTCCGTTTGGCCATTAGACTCTGGATGGAATCCTGACGATAGGCTGGCTGTGGCCCCAATAAGCCTGCAGAAGGCCCCCAAAACCGGGACGAGAATTGGGGACCTCGGTCAGAGACCACGTCCAGGGAATGCCAAATATCCGGAAGACATGGTTCATGAGGAGCTCCGCAGTCTCCTTAGCCGAGGGCAGCTTGGGCAGGGGAATAAACCGGGCAGCCTTAGAGAAACGGTCTACCACCACAAGGATGACGGTGTTGCCCTGGGATAGAGGAAGTCCCGTAACAAAGTCCAGAGAAAGGTGTGACCATGGCCTTCGAGGAACAGGTAAGGGATGGAGCAGTCCCTGGGGTCGCTGGCGTGTCGACTTTCCCTGGTTGCACACAGGGCAGGCCTCAACATAGACCTGCACGTCCTTCTTGATGGACGGCCACCAAAACCGCCGTCGGAGGAACTCCAGTGTGCGAGCACTGCCAGGATGGCATGTCAAGGGCGACTCATGACCCCACTGCAAGACGCGGGCCCGAACCGAGAGAGGAACGTACAGGCGACCGGCAGGACCACCGCCTGGATCGGGCTCATGGGCAAGAGCTTCTCGTACCCCTCTTTCTAGTTCCCACTGAAGAGGTGCGACGATCCTAGACCTCGGAATAATCGATGCCAAGGGCTTCTCTTGTACCTCGGGAGAATAGACTCGAGACAGAGCATCCGGCTTGACGTTCTTGGTGCCAGGTCGGTAAGTCAGGATGAACTGGAATCGATTAAAGAAAAGGGACCATCGTGCTTGCCGAGGGTTCATCCGCTTAGCCTGTTGGAGATATTCCAGGTTCTTGTGGTCTGTGAGAACCTGGAAAGGGTGCTGAGCCCCCCTCAAGCCAATGGCGCCACTCTTCCAAGGCCAGTTTAACCGCAAGCAACTCTAGATCCCCCACGTGGTAGTTGCGCTCGGCCTCAGACAGGCGGCGAGACATGAAGGCACAAGGGTGTAATCTCCCATCCGCACCCCTCTGAGACAGGACGGCTCCCACCCCCACCTCTGAGGCGTCCACCTCCACCACGAAAGGTCTCTCTGGGTCAGGGGTCACCAGAATCGGAGCAGAAGTGAAGCGGCGCTTGAGATCCTCGAAGGCCCCTGCTGCTTCCGGACCCCAGTGAATCTTGGTCCCTCCTCCCTTGGTAAGCGTCGTCAAGGGGGCTACCACCGAGCTGAAATTCTTAATGAACTTCCGATAGAAGTTAGAAAAGCCAATGAACCGTTGAACCTCCTTGACCGTGGCAGGTGTGGGCCAATCGTGGACCGCCTTGACCTTCTTGGGATCCATCTCTAGGTGCCCGGGAGTGACAATAAACCCGAGAAACTGAGTCTGAGAAACATGAAATTCACACTTCTCAGGCTTAACGTAGAGGTGATTGTCAAGGAGCCTCTGGAGAACCCGGCTAACATGCCCCTCATGCTCCTTCAGTGACCTCGAGAAGATGAGGATATCGTCCAGGTACACGAAGACGAACAGATTAAGCATATCCCGGAGAACATCATTAATCAGGGCTTGGAATACTGCGGGGGCATTGGTGAGCCCGAACGGCATCACCCGATATTCATAGTGTCCCGTGGGCGTGTTGAACGCCGTCTTCCATTCGTCTCCTGGCCGGATCCGCACGAGATGGTAAGCATTGCGGAGATCCAGCTTAGTAAAAATGGAAGCCCCTTGAAGCAGCTCAAAAGCAGTGGCCATGAGAGGAAGAGGGTATCGATTCCGAACCGTGATCTTGTTGAGTCCCCGGTAATCAATACAAGGCCTCAGACCCCGTCTTTCTTTTCAACAAAAAAGAAGCCCGCCCCAGCCGGGGAAGTAGAGGCATAGATGAGGCCGGCTGCCAAGGACTCCTTAATGTAGGTGTCCATAGCTGCGTGCTCGGGGAGGACAAGGAAAAGATCCGACCTCTAGGAGGGCAGCACCCAGGGAGTAGATCAATGGCACAGTCATAAGTGCGATGAGGCGGTAAGGCAGTAGCCCGGGCCTTGCTGAACACTGCTTTGAACCGATGGTAAACACTGGGGACTCGGGAGACGTCAACAGACTCTTGAAACTGGGTACTAGGGGCTGAGGAACTCTGAAGCATGCAGGTGAGTTGGCAAGTGGGACCCCAGCTAAGAATGGTGCCCGTAGGCCAGTCGATCTGGGGATTATGTCTGCATAGCCAAGGGTGACCCAGGATAATAGGATACTCGGGAGAGTCAATGAGATAGAAGGTCTCCTCCTGCTGGTGTTGAGAGATGGTAAGTCGCAGGGACTGAGTCGCCTCAGTAACTTTTCCTGGTTCCAGAGGTCTGCCATCTAAGGCTGTAACTGCCTGGGGTTGAGGAAGTAGTTGGGTAGGGATCTTAAGTTCCTTAGCCAAGGTTACATCCATAAAATCACCTGCGGCACCGGAATCGATCATAGCCTGGACCCGATGCTGGTGGCCCTCCCAGGACAGAGTGGCTGGAATAGCTAGGACCGCGTTAGTAGGAGGAGCTCTAATTTTCCCCATCACAACCCTCCTGTAGCTGGGCGGGGACAGGCGTTTCCCAAAGCTCGGGGCAAGTGGAGCGGAAGTGGCCGGCAACCCCGCAGTAGAGGCACCGACGGCTCCCTCATGCGACGTTCCCTTTCGTTGGAAGAAAGCCTGGAACGGCCTAACTGCATGCTCTCCGGGGAATCCTGGGGCAGTTCAGGAGCCGGGGCAGCTCTGAATGACGGAATCCAAACAGGAGAAACAGAGCTGCTCAGAGGAACTTGGGACTGAGACACCTGACGGCGAGCCGTTCTCCGCTCTCTTAGACGATTGTCCAGGCGGATGGCCAAGGCTATGAGGGACTCGAGATCTTCAGCTGGTTCACGGGTGGCTAACTCATCTTGAAGGGGCTCAGATAACCCTCCCTGAAAGCAGACCCTCAGCGCTTCATCATTCCATCCGCTCCTTGCTGCTATGGTTCGGAACTCAATGGCAAAATCTGCCGTGCTTGGGGGCCCTGACGGAGAGACAGTAGGCGCTTGGAAGCCTCCCGCCCACTGACAGGATGATCGAACACCCGCTTGAACTCTTCTACAAATGCAGCGTGGGAGTCACAACAGGCCTCCTGGGACTGCCACACCGCAGAGGCCCAGGCGAGCGCCTTGTCTGAAAGAAGGGTAATGAGGTAGGCAATCTTGGAACGGTCTGTGGGAAAACTTGAGGGTTGGAGCTCGAAGGTGAGGGAGCATTGGGTGAGGAAACCCTGACAAGAGCTTGGATCCCCAGAAAAGGGCTTGGGAGGTGGTAGTCGGGGCTCCGCCAACCGAGAAGGCCTGTCGTCACTGGGAGGTGACCGGGGGGAAGGGGGGAGAACCAAGGAGGCGTTCAAAGAGCTGGTGAAGGGAACTCATCATTTCGGCCAGGAGTTGAGAATGTCTAGCCATCAGCTCCTCTTGTCGGCTGAGAACGGCTTCATGGCGCTGGAAAGAAGCCTCATGTCGAATGATCACCGCCAACAGGTCCTGGGAACTGAGTGTTTCTGGGTCCATGATTGACTTGGTTATTCTGTCACAAGCCGGGCTAGAACTCCGGTCTCAAATGTGTAGAGCTGGGGTACTACCCCTTGCCACAGAGGAGATGTAGTAGGACCCAAATGAAACACCCCAGGCAATACTCCAGGTAAGTAGATTTAATGTTCAAAACAGGAGGCAAAACAAAACAACTCCCCGAGGGGAGAAAAACAAACTAAAGATAACTTCGAATAACTTACTAGGACTGATACGGTGGGACAAAGCAGGAGACACATAGACAGGACGCAATAACCAAGTGAGAAACAAGGGGAAAACACACAGCTAAAATACTCAAGGGGAAACAAGGCACAGGTGACATAGATAAGCTAATTAGGACACAAGAGGAAAAACTAAGGCAAAGGGGAACACAGCTGACCTCTAGAGGCCAGGAGACAAACAGGGGAAGCAGGAAGCTGACAGCTATGTTAGATACACGCAGACAGCATAGACCGCATGAGAGAGAGATGTACAGTGGGGGAAAAAAAGTATTTAGTCAGCCACCAATTGTGCAAGTTCTCCCACTTAAAAAGATGAGAGAGGCCTGTAATTTTCATCATAGGTACACGTCAACTATGACAGACAAAATGAGGAAAAAAAATCCAGAAAATCACATTGTAGGATTTTTTATGAATTTATTTGCAAATTATGGTGGAAAATAAGTATTTGGTCAATAACAAAAGTTTCTCAATACTTTGTTATATACCCTTTGTTGGCAATGACACAGGTCAAACGTTTTCTGTAAGTCTTCACAAGGTTTTCACACACTGTTGCTGGTATTTTGGCCCATTCCTCCATGCAGATCTCCTCTAGAGCAGTGATGTTTTGGGGCTGTCGCTGGGCAACACAGACTTTCAACTCCCTCCAAAGATTTTCTATGGGGTTGAGATCTGGAAACTGGCTAGGCCACTCCAGGACCTTGAAATGCTTCTTACGAAGCCACTCCTTCGTTGCCCGGGAGGTGTGTTTGGGATCATTGTCATGCTGAAAGACCCAGCCACATTTAATCTTCAATGCCCTTGCTGATGGAAGGAGGTTTTCACTCAAAATCTCACGATACATGGCCCCATTCATTCTTTCCTTTACATGGATCAGTCGTCCTGGTCCCTTTGCAGAAAAACTGCCCAAAAGCATGATGTTTCCACCCCCATGCTTCACAGTAGGTATGGTGTTCTTTGGATGCAACTCAGCATTCTTTGTCCTCCAAACACGACGAGTTGAGTTTTTACCAAAAATTTCTATTTTGGTTTCATCTGACCATATGACATTCTCCCAATCCTCTTCTGGATCATCCAAATGCACTCTAGCAAACTTCAGACGGGCCTGGACATGTACTGGTTTAAGCAGGGGGGACACGTCTGGCACTGCAGGATTTGAGTCCCCTAGCGGCATAGTGTGTTACTGATGGTAGGCTTTGTTACTTTGGTCCCAGCTCTCTGCAGGTCATTCACTAGGTCCCCCAGTGTGGTTCTGGGATTTTTGCTCACCGTTCTTGTGATCATTTTGACCCCACGGGGTGAGATCTTGCGTGGAGCCCCAGATCGAGGGAGATTATCAGTGGTCTTGTATGTCTTCCATTTCCTAATAATTGCTCCCACAGTTGATTTCTTCAAACCAAGCTGCTTACCTATTGCAGATTCAGTCTTCCCAGCCTGGTGCAGGTCTACAATTTTGTTTCTGGTGTCCTTTGACAGCTCTTTGGTCTTGGCCATAGTGGAGTTTGGAGTGTGACTGTTTGAGGTTGTGGACAGGTGTCTTTTATACTGATAACAAGTTCAAACAGGTGCCATTAATACAGGTAACGAGTGGAGGCCAGAGGAGCCTCTTAAAGAAGAAGTTACAGGTCTGTGAGAGCCAGAAATCTTGCTTGTTTGTAGGTGACCAAATACTTATTTTCCACCATAATTTGCAAATAAATTCATTAAAAATCCTACAATGTGATTTTCTGGAGAAAAAAAATCTCAATTTGTCTGTCATAGCTGACGTGTACCTATGATGAAAATTACAGGCCTCTCTCATCTTTTTAAGTGGGAGAACTTGCACAATTGGTGGCTGACTAAATACTTTTTTCCCCACTGTACACAACACAACTATGAGAGGGATAGAGACAGTTCGTGAAAGTATGCCTTATCTACTTTGAAGAACTTGTAAAATGATTTCGTCAGACAGCTCTGCAGCATGCTTAGCCAGGCTAGCCTAGCTTAGTAGGATGACTAAAGACAGTAGCCTACAGTATAGGGGAGAACAGAGAACATTGTCTGGCTGTTTGGCTGCCTCTGCCTGAGCAGAGATGAAAGCATAACTTTAAGGAATGAAAAATAATAAAAGTAATCTAATACAAACGAATATAAGTAATATACACATCTGAAATATTGTATTATTTCAGAGTAATTTCCTATTTTTCTATTGATGTCTACCTAATGTGGGTGGACCTGACAGAGACAATGGAATATTTTCAATGTTTTGGCAATTGAATGTTCACTATTTTTGAATTTCCATTAAAAACCTCTAAAATCATTTGAATGTCATTATTTCATAATGTATTAAATGTAAAAAAAAATACAAATCAAAACCGAAAACCGTGATTCTTTTTTTAAATGAACGAAACAACCTCAAAAACCACTTATCGCTCAGCACTATCTTCCATTGTAAAGTGTTGTAGTCTTTATGGACATAGTTTTGCAAACAGTAGTTAACAGTTTCAACATTTCTACATGCCATGTCGCATTATTCAAGTGTGGTCAGTGCATCATGAGTGGGGAGCCAACATGATGCAGCTCAGACTCCCAGTACAGGCTAGCAATGAGTAAGTGGAGCAGGCATGGTGTCACTACAATAAGGGGTCGGCTGCGCTGATAGACTTGATCCGTGAGACACATTTGACAGAAGTACCAAAAATAACACAAATTCTAGCAAGGGTTGGAAGTGATTCAGGGAACAGAACCGGATTATTATTATTTTTTTTCAAGGAACATAAATGGAACCAGGAACGAAAGTGATCCATACTCTTCCATAACAGAACCGTTATTTTAAAAGCATGGAAACCGGTTAATAACGTTATTTTACGTTCCAGGCATTTTTTTGTAGTCCCACAAAAATGCAACAAAGCACCTATGCAAAGCTCTCACTGTCACTCAGAAATTTATTCCAGCGTCTGCCTGCAAGCTGAAAATCTTTGCCGATGTGTGTGAATGTTTAGGCTACCTGCCGCGCCAAAGCATAGGCTACTGTACTGACGTTAGAAGCGTGAGAAGTTATGGAGATTCTTAATTAGCTAGAGAAGAATGGATTAACTTGTTCAATGCTAGTTAAGGATACTATAGGCCTTGTTATCACGTTTCCCGTTGGATTTATTAACTACAAAAAAGTTAAGATGTGTTAATTCTGGTGCCGCTCTGTGCACACAAGCTTGTTAGCTTGCTAGCTCAAGTCTGTTAGCTAGCGCAAAGGACATTCAAACTCCCTTCATAGAAGCAGCTCCTTCTAGGTATAATTCTGTGGACCTAACTCAGATAATGCGCGTCAAGCCTGCTCATCAACACTCTCGCTCTCTCCCCACCCGTAAAATTTCAGTCACATCTTTCGCAATAGGCTACACTGGTCTGTCCATCACGCATGTAAACAACTAGCTTGCCTGCTCTATCCACAGAGATTGGTGTAATTTAATGAGCTAAATGTAAAAAACTGTTTATTTCACAGGTTAAAAAAGGAACAGAAAGGAATGACATAAACCGGTACTTTTTTTGGGTTCGAACTGGTTCATAACTTTATTTTGCTGGTCGGAACAGTGGAACGGAATGAAAAAAAGTGTTTCTATTCAGAACGAAATGATTAGAAAATAATTTCGGTTCCAAAACCTGAATTCTAGTACCGAATCGTTGTTCTAGTATGTTCTACTATGGAAAAAGTACCGAAGTTTCAGTATACCATGCAACACTACTATCTACTCCTCCAGGCAGACATCTGTAAACGTTCCTTACCTCCCCCCCACCCAATCACCGCTCTCCTGGAGTTAATGCTCCTTCCATCCGTTCCTGCTCTCCTTGAACCGCCATAAACGTGTGTTGTTTATCTTGGCTAGGTGTTTACAGTATCTGTCCGATTAGGAGGTGGGGGAAAATTATGAATTGAGGTACAGAAGAAATATGAATTGGCTTACATTCGCTGACATTGTCCAAAACACTAAATGTTTATTGTTTGTTTATTAGGATCTCTTTGAGCCCAACAAGGGCTAGTCTTCCAAGAGTAACTGTCATTTCCATGTAAAAGGACCCATGAGCACCAAATGCATAGGAGCATGTCAAATCTGGTGTGAAATGAAAGCTAAGCGTCTATATTTTGTAAAAATGATGGCATAGTTTAACCCGTTTCTATCCTAAATATTAGGAATAAGCTGGTCAAACAGATGGAAAAGGGTTCTTAGAAAACATCTACAAGAAAGTCTTTCAAAAGGTATTAGAAATAGAAAGTATAGACCCCTGCCAACAAATATCAACACTTATATTTAGTTTTGGATAAATTATTTGCCTTATGTAAGTTTATCTTAAGCATATTTTCTAATTTATCTCCCTCATGAGGGAGGGTAATTAAAGTTCACATAAGTAACAAGTAAAAGGTAGACCTACCAATTAGTTATAGAATACCCAAATATGCAAAGGAGGATATTGCATATGTATACCTTTGTGTACCTATTTAGGATACATCACCATAAAGAGAATTACATTAATATCCATAATTATGTGTTTCTGTGAAGTAGAGATTTTGCAAATTCTGAAATTATATATTATTGCAATTCTGTTACTGTGTATAAATCCACTTCACTTACTGTAGTTCAATAACCAAAAGTCAAGGTGTCATGTCATAGCTGACACCCCATTCTTTCTGCAGACATCGTTGAATCTTATTTTGGGGCAGATATTTAACAGAGGTTTTGGAAAATGTGGTCACATTAAAAACTGAGGGAGATTTTACCGAAATTCTGTTACCAAACTTTACATCTGCACAGTTCTTCCAGTATATTTATTTATTTATTTTTATGTTCAGTGCAAATTGTTAAAAATAGTACTTGTGCATATAGTTGTATGGTTTGTTAAACTTTGAAATCAATGGTTTTTGTTTGGTATACATTTTAAGTGAAAAATCTGATTCGGCGCAATTCCATTACTGTGGAATTGCCGTAATATGTTCATGATATTCAATAAGTTGCTGTTTACACAGGTTTAAGGGAGAGACTGGCTATTATTTACCTTACCAGGTGTTGCAGAATTCTGAGCAAATGTATGGAAGGCATATGAAATAGGCATTCCAAAGTACCCCGGCCTACTCCCATTTTCAGGAGTTTCAAATTCCGAACTGCACCCTCAACGCCAAAAACTCACATTCAGAACCAGTCAGGCTTTTATTTGATCGCTTCAAGCGAGAACGCATTTCACAGAGATTAATTTGAACATCTGGTGGGGATCGGGTTGAAAGAAGGGGGTCATGGAGGAATCTCTGCCTCCATGGAAGGTAGGAAAAGCCCCATTTGAACTTGGAGTGACCACGTGCTTAGAGGTTATTGAAATTACAAGCTAATGCACGAAACAGTGGGTTGAGTCCTTAGGGTGTTAATTAACACCAAACAGCAGCAAAGACTCGAGAAGAGCTCTTTTGGACACATACAAGATCCCCCATAACCAGGAGTTTGAGTACAGTAACTCCCATAAATTAAAATCTCCCTCTATTCAGGACTTGGGAGTAGGGTGACGGACCCCTTGACCCATAGAGAATGAGAAAGGTGAAGGGGCCTCAAGAGGAAAAGATGACAAAAAAATACTCTACCAAGCAGCAGACATTTTACTGAAAGTAAAGGCTCATCTGGAAAAATGCTTTTAAGGCTATATCTCATTTGCCTGACAACTCAAACCGAATTTTTCCACTGCTCTATCGTTCGCTACATACTTCAGTAGGAGACTGCCATCATTGAAGTCGTTTGTGGTGACATCAAAATGAGGGGTGTTGTACAAAACAAAGTCATCAGCGATTGGATCAACTCTAACCAGAGTATCAAAGCCAATGACACATTTTCAAAACGCCGCTTTAACCAAGTTTGTTCTGGCTCAACCCATTGGTTTCTGGGACTAATCAGAAGGTCTAGAATGGATTTCCATTCTGGAAGTCGTCGGGGAGGTATTCAGATCAAGACTCATTGCAGAGAAGAAACTAACGTCTCTGGGCGTGACGTAGAGTTTGGCCAGCGCAAGGGGTTTGGGTAGCCAGGCAAATAAGTCATACGTGTACACGTTTAAGTTTAGGCAATTCATAACCGCACTACCAATTTGTAGAAAAGACTGGGAAGATCATGCGGCCTAGAAAATCAAATGAAATACCAGCATTTCTAAAGATAATTTGGTTTTTTTGGTAATATTTTCATAGCAACATTTAATAGGGCTACAATTAATCAGTAATTGAAGACATAATCGTCTATAGCGTCAAACAATGGCGAAAGAAAACGCAGCAACTATAATCTAGGCCTAAGTAGCTGGGAGAGTCCAGATAAAACAGCTCAGTCGAGCTAAACTCTCCTGCAGCGCTTATAATAATGATACTTCCACATGAATGCAAACAAACAGTGCAATTGAGGAAGAGAAAAATGAGGGAGATGGAGGAGAAAATAGCAGAGAGGGAGGGTGAGGCGGGGCAGAGATCAGAGGTAATTACAGTCACCCGGCTTGGTGCATAATCCTATTTTAGCTGCAAAGAAGAACAGTGCGTGATCGGAGGGAAAAAATGGAAATACGAGAACAAGACAAGAACTACTCTACTTTACCTCCATGTTCTGTATACAAAAGTAACAGGCCCATATGCCATGTACAGTATTAATATGGGTGTGGTGCCGACTTACAGACATTGACAGTGGGCAAGACCGTTCACCAACCACATAGGCAAGTTTTAGCAAAAATTCTAGCCCATCTCCATCTTGGGGCACAATAACTACATGCATGTGACACGCAACAATAGTTTATCTACATTTTTCGTAGCCGTCTATTTACCACCACAAACTGATGATGGCACTAAGACCCACTTAAATGAGCCGTATAGGGCCATAAGCAAAAAAGAAAATGCACATCCAGAGGCGGCACTCCTAGTGGCCGGTGATTTTAATGCAGCGAAACTGAAATCCCTCTTACCTCATTTTTACCAGCATGTCACCTGTGCAACTAGAGCCGAAAAAAACTCTAGATCACATTTATCCCACACACGGAGACGCATACAAAGCTCTCCCTCGCCCTCCATTTGGTAAATCTGACCATAACTCTATCCTCCCGATTCCTGCTTACAAGCAAAAACTAAAAACAGGAAGTACCAGTGATACGCTCAATACGGAAGTGGTCCGATGAAGCAGATGCTAAGCTACAGGACTGTGTCGCTAACACAAACTGGAACATCTTCCGGGATTCACCCGATTGCATTGAGGAGTTTACTACATCAGTCACCGGCTTCATTAATAAGTGCATCGACGACGTCATCCCCAAAGTGACGTACATATCCCAACCAGAAGCCATGGATTACAGTCAACATCAGCATTGAGCTAGAGACTAGAGCTGCCGCTTTCAAGAGCAAGACACTAATCCGGACGCTTATAAGAAATCCCACTACAACCTCCTTCGAACAATCAAACAGTCAAAACGTCAATCAGGACTAAGATTGTCAGATGTGGCAGGGTTTGCAAACTATCACGGATTATAAAGGCAAACCCAGCCACGAGCTGCCAATGACACAAGCGTACCAGTTGAGCTAAATTCCTTATACAGTGAGGGAAAAAAGTATTTGATCCCCTGCTGATTTTGTATGTTTGCCCACTGACAAAGACATGATCAGTCTATAATTTTAATGGTAGGTTTATTTGAACAGTGAGAGACAGAATAACAACAAAAAATCCAGAAAAACACATGTCAAAAATGTTATAAATTGATTTGCATTTTAATGAGGGAAATAAGTATTTGACCCCTCTGCAAAACATGACTTAGTACTTGGTGGCAAAACCCTTGTTGGCAATCACAGAGGTCAGACGTTTCTTGTAGTTGGCCACCAGGTTTGCACACATCTCAGGAGGGATTTTGTCCCACTCCTCTTTGCAGATATTCTCCAAGTCATTAAGGTTTCGAGGTTGACGTTTGGCAACTCGAACCTTCAGCTCCCTCCACAGATTTTCTATGGGATTAAGTTCTGGAGACTGGCTAGGCCACTCCAGGACCTTAATGTGCTTATTCTTGAGCCACTCCTTTGTTGCCTTGGCCGTGTGTTTTGGGTCATTGTAATGCTGGAATACCCATCCACAACCCATTTTCAATGCCCTGGCTGAGGGAAGGAGGTTCTCACCAAAGATTTGACGGTACATGGCCCCGTCCATCGTCCCTTTGATGCGGTGAAGTTGTCCTGTCCCCTAAGCAGAAAAACACCTCCAAAGCATAATGTTTCCACCTCCATGTTTGACGGTGGGGATAGTGTTCTTGGGGTCATAGGCAGTATTCCTCCTCCTCCAAACACGGCGAGTTGAGTTGATGCCAAAGAGCTCGATTTTGGTCTCATCTGACCACAACACTTTCACCCAGTTCTCCTCTGAATCATTCAGATGTTCATTGGCAAACTTCAGACGGGCCTGTATATGTGCTTTCTTGAGCAGGGGGACCTTGCGGGCGCTGCAGGATTTCAGTCCTTCATGGCATAGTGTGTTACCAATTGTTTTCTTGGTGACTATGGTCCCAGCTGCCTTGAGATCATTGACAAGATCCTCCCATGTAGTTCTGGGCTGATTCCTCACCGTTCTCATGATCATTGCAACTCCACGAGGTGAGATCTTGCATGGAGCCCCAGGCCGAGGGAGATTGACAGTTATTTTGTGTTTCTTCCATTTGCGAATAATCGCACCAACTGTTGTCACCTTCTCACAAAGCTGCTTGGCGATGGTCTTGTAGCCCATTCCAGCCTTGTGTAGGTCTACAATCTTGTCCCTGACATCCTTGGAGAGCTCTTTGGTCTTGGCCATGGTGGAGTGTTTGGAATCTGATTGATTGCTTCTGTGGACAGGTGTCTTTTATACAGGTAACAAACTGAGATTAGGAGCACTCCCTTTAAGAGTGTGCTCCTAATCTTAGCTCGTTACCTGCATAAAAGACACCTGGGAGCCAGAAATCTTTCTAATTGAGAGGGGGTCAAATACTTATTTCCCTCATTAAAATGCAAATCAATTTATAATTTTTTTGACATGCGTTTTTCTGGATTTTGTTGTTGTTATTCTGTCTCTCACTGTTAAAATAAACCTACCATTAAAATGATAGACTAATCATTTCTTTGTCAGTGGGCAAATGTACAAAATCAGCAGGGGATCAAATACTTTTTTCCCCTCACTGTATGCTTGCATCGAGGCAAAAAAAGATAGGTGCAGTGAAATGTGTTGTTTTACAGGGTCAGCCAAAGTAGTACGGCACCCCTGGAGCAAATTAGGGTTAAGTGCCTTGCTCAAGGCAAGACCTTTGTTTCACTATATTCTCTAAATATTATTTATTTCCAAAGTATCCCTAAAGTGTTCTCCCGTCTTAGGGTCAGGTGTGGTCAATTCAGTGTCTGGTCTGTCAGTCCCAAGCGGACGGGGCGAGGGCAGGGTGTGGTGGGAACACCATGGTGACAGACAGGGCCTCAGTGGATAAGTGACGCTAAATGAAGCCATTGTCTGGCCCAAGTGAAGCACACTGTGCAGAGAAGGGGACATTCAAACGGCCACACAGGCCCATTGTTGTTTCCATTGCCAACAGGATCCTATCTCATTGGGTATGGTGGGCCTGCACAATGTTGGTCCTCTGATACTGCTGTAGTACCAAACACCATAGTATGGTACAGTCACGTGATGTAGTAGTGCCATACATCACCTGCTAAATCACTTTGATAAATAGTGGAACATTTCTGTGTTTCTCAACTCTGGTGTCAGGGAACCAGTCTCAATACATTATGAAAGTGGATGTCCCAAACATCCCAAACATTTTGAGACATGAGAGCATTGTTGCTCTGGCTAACTAACTTTAAATGGGTTAATTGTGTTGCCCCACTCACTTAGCTAAAGCTCTTACACTCTGAAACAAGGGAAAGTGTCTATTTATTATTGGCCTATTTATTTCCTTACCTCCATAACTTACTACATTCGCACACACTGTATATATATTTTCTGTTTGTATTTTTGACTTTATGTTTTGTTTACCCCATATGTAACTCTGTGTTGTTGTTTTTAATCGCACTGCTTTGCTTTATCTTGGCCAGGTCGCAGTTGTAAATGAGAACTTGTTCTCAACTGGCTTACCTGGTTAAATAAAAAAAATAAAAAAAAGGGGGATACCTAGTCAGTTGTACAACTGACTGCAATCAACTGAAATGTGTCTTCCGCATTTAACAAGCACACTACTTAGGTGTCTACTCTAATTGATGTTCAACTGGAGTGAAATCCAGCATTCAATGGCTCCAGGATCAACATTGAGAGACTGGTCTGGAGTATGCACCCTTTAGAAAGCCCTCTTTGTAGCCCCCTCTATGTAGTTTTGTGTTATCAGTAATTGTTGGGAATATCCATTTATGAATATGAATTTAATGTCAAACTATAGAGGATTGAAAAGTACCTTGTTCTTTTTTTTTCAACCTCCCAATTTGGTCTCGCATCAATGTATGCATAATGTAATAAACCATCTACAGTCCTCTCCCAGCAGAGAAAGGCACAGAATCCTTACATTCTAACCTGGCATCCTTCAGTGCACGACATCTGCACGCTCATTCCTGTCATGTCGTGAATGCACGCTCTGAAGCAAGAAGGATTTCCTGGCTGCTTGCACTTACCCTTAGTTATTTTGATAACAGCGAAAATACATTGATCAAATCCATGCATCATAAGTTAGAAAACATCAGAAATTAGAATCTATTAGACCTCGGTAGTAGTTTCATTACTCTATTTCAATGCATTTCTCTGGAAACCAAGCAGAAAATTATGTGCACTAAAGATGGCATTGTAGCCAGACAAATACATTGGAAGATTATTGTCAACCAGATCAGAAACACTATGCTCACAACCTGTATCTCCTAAATGGTGTCGCTGGTGTATTTTGTTCGAATTTTAGAATATATTGCTATAAGGTTTTTACCAGGCACACGTCCATTCATTTATACTGTTTGTAAATCGTGACACAACACACATAACTTGGATGTGCTCGAGAAATGTATACTGCAATCTTTCACCCACTTTTTAGATAAGAAAATATAAGTATACCTTTCTGTTGTGTCAACCATCCATCCAAATCAAATAATTCCATGTGTGCACCTTGTCTTTATAAACTTCACACATTTTCCATGATATGGGGTAATCGAATGGGCAACACTGCAGCTGTTGATTGCCAGCGATCATAATTCATCACGTAGGCATATGCTATATAATCAATACACAACTTTCAAGGAGTCGGACATTTGATGCCAACATAAGTATAACTTTTCCATTGTATAAAATTACATTATCACATTCGCTTGCCATACTAGTCTGATGAGATCATGCATGCAACAACGAGAACTAGCCTGCAACAACCAAACTGATGGACAATGTTGATTGGCAGGTGGAATGATGACCAATAAGGTTGCAAAGTTAAAGTGGGAGGCGGGATCAGGTCAGCACAGTACTGTCCAATGAGGTTGCGGGGAGAGCCCAACATGCACACCACAGTTTCTTTTACTGTCTTTGTGTACACGCTATGGGGGCTCGAGAACAATGACGTGATGTCGATGTACACAATTTGGGGGACCCTTTCAGGCTCTTGAGCACTACTTAAAAAAAGACTGCCTTATAAGTATACAAAACCTGAGTTCAATCTCTTTAAAATAACTGAATAAATGTATCTTGTTAGCAATCCCCTGTGGCAACGACAGGATGAACGTCAATAAGTGCCCCCACTCTTCTATTCTTTCTTGGCGGAAGCAATCACAAAGATGCTCTCCCTCAGTGTTGGGGCGGAAATCGCGGCCTGCACCCTTATACAAACAGTGGCATTAAAACACAATTTTCTCGTACGATTCCTCCTCCTTTCGCATAAATGACAGGGGAACCAAAAAGAGTAAAGTCTCTGAACAGAAGCAGTACTAAGCGAGGCAGTCACTGCGGATGGATTTTTCTGCTATTGTCCAGCTAATCCAGCCCTACGACTCAAGGCTGGGCAGTTGAATTGAGACCGGCCTGTGTAAGATAAAGAGAGAGCATCCCTGCATTGCTCCCTTTCCCCTCCCCACTTTCCCAAGGTCGAGCCAGTTGCCATGGCGACTGGCCCGGAGGTGCACACAGGATAAGGAGAAAGGGGTATTGGTTATAAATACTCCAAACAGGCCCAGAAAGGTCAGGCTCCTTAAAGCCCCTGATTAGACTGAGAGCATCTCCAATGAGCTGTCTGTCAGAAGAGGAAATTAATGGAGACAGAGGTGACAATGACCTTGTGCTCGGGAGAGGAACCTTGAGACTCATATAGAGAAAAGTTATATAATCATCACCCTAAAAAAGAGCCCTCGCAGCACCACACACATCCTGAGCCTTTGTTGTTTTAATACCAGGGTCTAGTCACCAAGTGACTGCTCATTCCATCAGCATAGAATGTACTAGTCTACTACTTTTTAGCATGTGATTCATATACTTGGTCATGAGAATAGGTGTATACAGTGGGGAGAACAAGTATTTGATAACCTGCAAAATCGGCAGTGTTTCCTACTTACAAAGCATGTAGAGATCTGTAATTTTTATAAACTGTGAGAGACGGAATATAAAACAAAAATCCAGAAAATCACATTGTATGATTTTTAAGTAATTCATTTGCATTTTATTGCATAACATAAGTATTTGATCACCTACCAACCAGTAAGAATTCCGGCTCTCACAGACCTGTTAGTTTTTCTTTAAGAAGCCCTCCTGTTCTCCACTCATTACCTCCACTCAGTCTCCTGAGTGGCGCAGTGGTCTAAGGCACTGCATTGCAGTGCTAGCTGTGCCACTAGAGATCCTGGTTCGAATCCAGGCTCTTTCGCAGCCGGCCGCGACCGGGAGACTCATGGGCAGCGCACAATTGGCCTAGCGTTGTCCAGGGTAGGGGAGGGAATGGCCGGCAGGGATGTAGCTCAGTTGATAGAGCATGGCGTTTGCAACGCCAGGGTTGTGGGTTCGATTCCCACGGGGGACCAGTATGAAAAAAATTAAAATTTATAAAAATATGTATTCACTAACTGTAAGTCGCTCTGGATAAGAGCGTCTGCTAAATGACTAAAATGTCAATGTAAAATGTCTGTATTAACTGCACCTGTTTGAACTTGTTACCTGTATAAAAGACACCTGTCCACACACTCAATCAAACAGACTCCAACCTCTCCACAATGGCCAAGACCAGAGAGCTGTGTAAGGACATCAGGGATAAAAATGGTAGACCTGCACAAGGCTAGGATGGGCTACAGGACAATAGGCAAGCAGCTTGGTGAGAAGGCAACAACTGTTGGCGCAATTATTAGAAAATTGAAGAAGTTCAAGATGACGGTCAATCACCCTCGGTCTGGGGCTCCATGCAAGATCTCACCTCGTGGGGCATCAATGATCATGAGGAAGGTGAGGAATCAGCCCAGAACTACACGGCAGGACCTGGTCAATGACCTGAAGAGAGCTGGGACGACAGTCTCAAAGAAAACCATTAGTAACACACTACGCCGTCATGGATTAAAATCCTGCAGCGCGCAAGGTCCCCCTGCTCAAGCCAGCGCATGTCCAGGCCCGTCTGAAGTTTGCCAATGACCATCTGGATGATCCAGAGGAGGAATGGGAGAAGGTCATGTGGTCTGATGAGACAAAAATAGAGCTTTTTTGGTCTAAACTCCACTTGCTGTGTTTGGAGGAAGAAGAAGGATGAGTACAACCCCAAGAACACCATCCCAACCGTGAAGCATGGAGGTGGAAACATCATTCTTTGGGGATGCTTTTCTGCAAAGGGGACAGGACGACTGCACCATATTGAGGGGAGGATGGATGGGGCCATGTATCGTGAGATCTTGGCCAACAACCTCCTTCCCTCAGTAAGAGCATTGAAGATGGGTCGTGGCTGGGTCTTCCAGCATGACAATGACCAAAAACACACAGCCAGGGCAACTAAGGAGTGGCTCCGTAAGAAGCATCTCAAGGTCCTGGAGTGGCCTAGCCAGTCTCCAGACCTGAACCAAATAGAAAATCTTTGGAGGGAGCTGAAAGTCCGTATTGCCCAGCAACAGCCCCGAAACCTGAAGGATCTGGAGAAGGTATGTATGGAGGAGTGGGCCAAAATCCCTTCTGCAGTGTGTGCAAACCTGGTCAAGACCTACAGGAAACATATGATCTCTGTAATTGCAAACAAAGGTTTCTGTACCAAATATTAAGTTCTGCTTTTCTGATGAATCAAATACTTATGTCATGCAATAAAATGCAAATTAATTACTTAAAAATCATAAAATGTGATTTTCTTGATTTTTGTTTTAGATTCCGTCTCTCACAGTTGAAGTGTACCTATGATAAAAATTACAGACCTCTACATGCTTTGTAAGTAGGAAAACCTGCAAAATCGGCAGTGTATCAAATACTTGTTCTCCCCACTGTAGATGGCTTGTATATTTCAGAAATAACTATATCCACACCAAGGCATACTGTAGCCAACTCCATTACACACAATCCTTGAGACACAGGACATGCCTGGGTGATTTAGGGGTGTGTGATGCCAGAGTATGCCATGCCACATAGACCTACATCTCACATAGTACATTCACTGACACCCATTAGAGGTATGAAAGATAGCTGAAAACCACAGAATATAAAATGTATGATCATGTTTTTTGAACCATAAAGCCATAATAGCCTACTAACCTTCACTGCAGTTCACTTAATAAAATGTTGCACTGATGATACCAAGATGATTTCAAAAACTGCTGTGGGCCTCTGGGCCTATTCCCTTATGTAACCAAGACTGAAATGGCTTGACCAAAATGTATTCAGTTTAATGCACCACACCGTTTAAAAATGAGCCGAATACATGTATACACAGACAGACAACACCCTGACATCCAAGGCTAATGACGATCACCTAACTTTCAGTAGGGCGCTAGACTAATGATGAAATGCTTACTTCCCAACAATGGAGAGAGAAAAAGATAAATAATATTTTAAAAAGAATAGCACGAGGAATAAATATACAATGAGTAACGATAACTTGGCTGTATACACACGGGGTACCAGTACCGAGTCGATGTGCAGGGGTATGAGGTAATTGAGGTAGATATGTACATACAGTGCCTTTGGAAAGTATTCAGACCTCTTGACTTTTTCCACATTTTGTTACATTGCAGCCTTATTCTAAAATTTATTAAATTTTGGTTTTTCCTCAATCTACACACAATACCCCATAATGACAAAGCAAAAACAGGTTTAGAAATCTTTGCTAATTTATTTATATATTTTTAAACGGAAATATCACATTTACATAAGTATTCAGGCCCTTTACTCAGTACTTTTGTTGAAGCACCTTCAGCAGCGATTACACCCTCGAGTCTTCTTGGGTATGACGCTACAAGCATGGCACACCTGTATTTGGGGAGTTTCTCCCATTCTTCTCTGCAGATCCTCTCAAGCTCTGTCAGGTTGGATGGGGAGCATTGCTGCACAGCTATTTTCAGGTCTCTGCAGAGATGTTCGATCGGGTTCAATTCCGGGCTCTGGCTGGTCCACTCAAGGTCATTCAGAGACTTGTCCCGAAGCCACTCCTGCGTTGTCTTGACTGTGTGCATAGGGTCGTTGTCCTGTTGGAAGGTTAACCTTTTCCCCAGTCTGAGGTCCTGAGCGCTCTGGAGCAGGTTTTCATCAAGGATCTCTCTGTACTTTGCTCCGTTCATCTTTCCCCTCAATCCTAACTAGTCTCCCAGTCCCTGCCGCTGAAAAACATCCTCATAGCATGATGCTGCCACCACCATGCTTCACCGTAGGGATGGTGCCAAGTTTCCTCCAGAAGTAACGCTTGACATTCATGCCAAAGAGTTCAATCTTGGTTTCATCAGACCACAGAATCTTGTGTCTCATGATCTGAGAGTCTTTAGGTGCCTTTTGGCAAACTCCAAGCAGGCTGTCATGTGCCTTTTACTGAGGAGTGGCTGCCGACTGGCCACTCTACCATAAAGGCCTGATTGGTAGAGTGCTGCAGAGATGGTTGTCCTTCTGGAAGGTTCTCCCATCTCCACAGAGGAAATCTAGAGCTCTGTCAGAGTGACCATTGGGTTCTTGGTCACCTCCCTGACCAAGGCCCTTCTCCCCCGATTGCTCAGTTTGGCCGGCACCTAGCTCTAGGAAGAGTCTTGGTGGTTCCAAACTTCTTACATTTAAGAATTATGGAGGCCACTGTGTTCTTGGGGACCTTCAATGCTGCAGAAATTTTTTGGTACCCTTCCCCAGATCTGTTCCTCGACACAATCCTGTGTCGGAGCTCTACGGACAATTACTTCGACCTCATGGCTTGGTTTTTGCTGTGACATGCACTGTCAACTGTGGGACCTTATATAGACAGGTGTGTGCCTTTCCAAATCATGTCCAATCAATTAAATCTACCACAGGTGGACTCCAATCAAGTTGTAGAAACATCAAGGATTATCAATGGAAACAGGATGCACCTGAGCTCAATTTCGAGTGTCATAGCAAAGGGTCTGAATACTTATGTATATAAAAAGGTATTTATCTTATTTTTAATACATTTGCTAAAATTTCTAAAAACCTGTTTTCGCTTTGTCATTATGGGGTATTGTATGCAGATCGTTGAGGATTTTTATTTATTTAATCCATTTCAGAATAAGGCTGTAACGTAACGAAATGTGGAAAAAGTCAAGGGGTCTGAATAGTTTCCGAAAGTACTGTATATGTAGGGGTAAAGTGACTAGACAACCGGATAGATAATAAACAGTAGCAGCAGCGTATGTGATGAGTCAAAAGAGTTAGCGCTAAAAAGGGTAGTCCGGGTAGCTATTGGTTAACTATTTAACTAACTACCGGTATTTAGCAGTCTTATGGCTTGGGGGTAGATGCTGTTCATTTTCCTGTTGGTTCCAGACTTGGTGCATCGATACTGCTTGCCGTGCAGTAGCTGAGAGAACAGTCTGACTTGGGTGGCTGGAGTCTTTGAAACAGGTGGGTGTTCGCACCTAAGTGCCGCATGTCATGATGACACTTACCTGTCTCGATCAATAAGAGAAGAGTTGAAATAGACAAGATGGCGTCGTACACATCGATCAAAACATTTATTTTATTTAATAATGGAGCAATTTCTAAATTCAATCGAACACCCTGCAACTAAACAGACGTTTAGAAGAGATTGTTGTCAACCAAGTCGGGAATTGAGGTAGTATCGCCAAATTAAGGTTGGTCAAAAATTCTCTGCGCTATGTCAAACGGTACCTAACCTGTAACGGCTAATGGAGCACCACATTAGCCCTTTACAATCTGATAGCTAGTAAACCAGTTGAGGAGGCTAGCCTACGTGGGTGTTTATCATACAGGAGACACAAACAACACTTGCAAATTACTGACTGGCTTTGCCAACTCGAACGACATCGAAACTGTTGATAATAAACAATTGATCACAGAGGCTCTTGTGAGTGTCGAACAACAACACTTGGTATTCAAGTTGGGGAAATAACAGTATGTAAGAAGTTAAAACAACAAACACAGCAATAAAAAAATACGCGGGATGTAATTTAACGTTACACATCAACAGAATGAAATGCTTCCTAAATTCAGTAGTCTCTGATCCTTCTGGCCGGTTTCACTGCATCTTTCTGCAAGACAAACAGCACAATAGAATTTCTAAGGGGCCCTATCGAAGGTTCTGCACGGATGCATGAGCGTATTCAAGAAACTCGCTCAAAAGTCTGCACCAAAAGCATTCTTACCTCGTATGGATGCACATTTTTCTGATGATATCCACAAGTACTCTAAGTAAACAATACACTCTTTAATATTGAGCTACCGGTAGATTCAGTATTTTCAACAGTCCTACGGGTGACATTGGGAAAATCTCAATTGTAAATGCTTTCTCCTCGCCTCCTCCTCAAAAGCCATAGGATTTTTTTAAAAAGCCAGAGGTCCCTCCCCTCTGACCTTATCCTCCAATGGGTTTTGAGAAGGAGGCGAGGAGATAAGAGAAGAGAGAGGACGCAAGGAGGAAATAATTGAGATTGTCCCAGTGACATCATCCCTTTTCCCATTATGAAAAAGCCAATGTGCATGCTTATAGAGATAAACGTTTTCTGGGAACTGTAGTTGGCCCATGCTACCATCTAGTGTTCTCTCGTGGGTATTACAAAAACATGATATATTATTTACCCTTGAAGATCTCACTGGGCGGATTCGATTATGCTGAGCCGCGGGGTACCGGTCTATGGCCCGTGATGTGAACGGGCAAAAACAATGAGGAGCGCCATTCTCAAATCGATCAGTAATCTGCGCCGCTCGGTCATGTTGTCAACAAGCCAGCATGGTGCATCGTCCAGAAACATACATCTCTTTCCCATAAAATATGTTTGAATTTTAGAACTAGATTTCATTAGGAATGCAGACAAAGCGTTTTTATCAAAAGCAATCACTTCTCCATGTGAAAAAACAGAATCTTACTCAATTACTCAACGTGCTCCTACGTCACGGGGCTCACGCCATCAACTTTCACTTGGTGTAAAACATGCCTACCCGGGCGCCCGAGACAGGTTAATCAAATCCCCTCATTGCATATATATTTCTGTTGTGGTTGGTGTTTGATACATTTTCCCAGGTTTATCAAAATACCTAGGCTAAAATCCCTATTATCATAACTAAAATGTTTCATGTTAGGTTATCTGGTCCAAATATTGTGACAGTATATTCTTGTTGATAAGTCAGTAACAACACCAAAGTAGTTGTAGAACTTGGTTACTATCTCAAGTCAACTTATTGCCAAACTAATTAACTGATTTTATATTTTCACAACCTGCAATTTTCAAGAACTGTATAATGCATTGCAAAATACTGTATATTTATATATATCATATATATGTATATATATATCATATATATGTATATAATGCATTGCAAAATACTGTATATTTATATATACTGTATATATCTATAAATCACTGCTAGGCAAATCCCCACCTTATCTTAGCTCATTGGTCACCATAGCAACACCCACCCGTAGTATGCGCTCCAGCAGGTATATCTCACTGGTCATCCCCAAAGCCAACACCTCCTTTGGCCGCCATTCCTTCCAGTTCTCTGCTGCCAATGACTGGAACAAATTGCAAAAATCTCTGAAGCTGGAGACACTTATCTCCCTCACTAACTTTAAGCATCAGTTGTCAGAGCACCTTACCGATCACTGCACCTGTACACAGCCCATCTGAAATTAGCCCGCCCAACTACCTCATCCCTATATTGTTATTTATTTTGCTCATTTGTACCCCAGTATCTCTATTTGCACATCATCTCTTGCACATCTATCATTCCAGTGTTAATACTAATTGTAATTATTTTGCACTATAGCCTATTTATTGCCTTACCTCCATAACTTGCTACATTTGCACACACTGTATATATATTTTTTCTGTTGTATTTTTGACTTTGTTTTGTTTTACCCCATATGTAACTCTGTGTTGTTGTTTTTATCGCACTGCTTTGCTTTATCTTGGCCAGGTTGCAGTTGTAAATGAGAACTTGTTCTCAACTGGCTTACCTGGTTAAATAAAGGTGAAATAAATAAATAAATAAAAAATATTGATCATGCAACGTGCAATCTGTCTACAATAACATCTACTGAGGAGGGAGCTGGGTTGTGAAATAAAATAATTAGCCAATAAGCTTTTTTCTAAAAAAAAATTTAAACATGGCTTCTTTTAGCCATACAGCTTTTAGGTTATTCCACAAAGTGTCTTTAAAATCAAATCAAATTTTATTGGTCGCATACACATATTTCCCAGATGTTATTGCGGGTGTAGCAAAATGCTTGTGTTCCTAGCTCCAACAGTGTAGTTATATCTAACAATACACAACAATATACACAAATCTGAAAAAGTACAATAATGGAATTCAGAAATATTAGGACGAGCAATGTCGGAGTCCGGAGTATGTATGTATGTATGTATGTATGTATGTATGTATGTATGTATGTATGTATACAGTACCAGTCAAACGTTTGGACACATCTACTTATTCAAGGGTTTTTCTTTATTTGTACTATTTTCTACATTGTAGAATAATAGTGAAGACATCAAAACTTTGAAATAACACATATGAAATAAGTGGTAACCAAAAAAGTGTTAAACAAACCAAAATATATTTGGGATTCTTCAAATAGCCACGCTTTGCCTTGAAAACAGCTTTGCACACTCTTGGCATTCTCTCAACCAGCTTCATGAGGAATGCTTTTCCAACAGTCTTGAAGGAGTTCCCACATATGCTGAGCACTTGCTGGCTGCTTTTCCTTTACTCTACGGTCCAACTCATCCCAAACCATCTCAATTGGGTTAAGGTCGGGTGATTGTGGAGGCCAGGTCATCTGATGCAGCACTCCATCACAATCCTTCTTGGTCAAATAGCCGTTACACAGCCTGGAGGTGTGTTTTGGGTCATTGTCCTGTTGGAAAAACAAATGATAGTCCCACTAAGCGCAAACCAGATGGGATGGCGTATCGCTGCAGAATGCTGTGGTAGCCATGCTGGTTAAGTGTGCCTTGAATTCTAAATAAATCACAGACAGTGTCACCAGCAAAGCATCCCCACACCATTACACCTCCTCCTCCATGCTTCATGGTGGGAACCACACATGCGGAGATCATCCGTTCACCTACTCCGCGTCTTACAAAGACACGGCGGTTGGAACCAAAAATCTCAAATTTGGACTCATCAGACCAAAGGACAGATTTCCACCGGTTTAATGTCCATTGCTTGTATTTCTTGGCCCAAGCAAGTCTCTTCTTCTTATTGGTGTCCTTTAGTAGTGGTTTCTTTGCAGCAATTCGACCATGAAGGCCTGATTCACGCAGTCTCCTCTGAACAGTTGATGTTGAGATGTGTCTGTTACTTGAACTCTGTAGCATTTATTTGGGCTGCAATCTGAGGTGCAGTTAACGCTAATGAACTTATCCTCTGTAGCAGAGGTAACTCTGGGTCTTCCTTTCCTGTGGCGGTCCTCATGAGAGCCAGTTTCATCATAGCACTTGATGGTTTTTGCAACTGCACTTGAAGAAATATTGAAAGTTCTTGAAATTTTCCGGATTGACTGACCTTCATGTCTTAAAGTAATGATGGACTGTCGTTTATTTTTGCTTATTTGAGCTGTTCTTGCCATAATATGGACTTGGTCTTTTACCAAATAGGGCTATCTTCTGTATACCACCCCTACCTTGTCACAACACAACTGATAGGCTCAAACGCATTAAGAAGGAAATAAATTCCACAAATTCACTTTTAACAAGGCACACCTGTTAATTGAAATGCATTCCAGGTGACTACCTCATGAAGCTGGTTGAGAGAATGCCAAGAGTGTGCAAAGCTGTCATCAAGGCAAAGGGTGTCTACTTTGTAGAATCTCAAATATACAATATATTTTTATTTGTTTAACACTTTTTTGGTTACTACATGATTCCATATGTGTTATTTCCTAGTTTTGATGTCTTCACTATTATTCTACAATGTATAAAATAGTAAAAATAAAGAAAAACCCTGGAATGAGTAAGTGTGTTTGTCACGATCGTCGGGAACAGAGGACCAAGGCGCAGCGTTGAAGGCAAACATATTATTTTATTAGTGATTACTCGAACAAAACAACAAACGATAACGTGACGTCCACGGTCTAACACAAACCACACTGGAACAAGATCCCACAACCACTGTGGGAAAACAGCCTGTCTAAATGTGGTTCCCAATCAGAGACAACCAGCAACAGCTGACACTCGTTGCCTCTGATTGAGAACCACACTGGCCAACATAGAAATACTTAAACTAGAATGGAAAACACATGAAAACTCACACCCTGGTTCAACATACTAGAGTCCCCAGAGCCAGGGCGTGACAGTGTCCTAACTTTTGACTGGTACTGTAGGCAATATGGACAGTATATGGATAGAATATGTAGTATATCTGAAGAATAAGTAGGATAGAATAGCATATGTACAGCAATAGTTAAATTACATTTACATTTACTTCATTTAGCAGACGCTCTTATCCAGAGCGACTTACAAAAAGGTGCATTCACCTTATAGCCAGTGGGATAACCACTTTACAATATGTATTTTTTTTATTTATTATTATTATTATTATTATTTTTGGGGTGGGGTAAGGGGGGGCAGAAGGATTACTTTATCCTATCCCAGGTATTCCTTAAAGAGGTGGGGTTTCAAGTGTCTCCGGAAGGTGGTGAGTGACTCCGCTGTCCTGGCGTCGTGAGGGAGCTTGTTCCACCATTGGGGTGCCAGAGCAGCGAACAGTTTTGACTGGGCTGAGTGGGAACTGTGCTTCCGCAGAGGTAGGGGGCCAGCAGGCCAGAGGTGGATGAACGCAATGCCCTCGTTTGGGTGTAGGGACTGATCAGAGCCTGAAGGTACGGAGGTGCCGTTCCCCTCACAGCTCCGTAGGCAAGCACCATGGTCTTGTAGCAGATGCGAGCTTCAACTGGAAGCCAGTGGAGTGTGCGGAGGAGCGGGGTGACGTGAGAGAACTTGGGAAGGTTGAACACCAGACGGGCTGCGGCATTCTGGATGAGTTGTAGGGGTTTAATGGCACAGGCAGGGAGCCCAGCCAACAGCGAGTTGCAGTAATCCAGACGGGAGATGACAAGTGCCTGGATTAGGACCTGTGCCGCTTCCTGTGTAAGGCAGGGTCGTACTCTCCGAATGTTGTAGAGCATGAACCTACAGGACTGGATCACCGCCTTGATGTTAGCGGAGAACGACAGGGTGTTGTCCAGGGTCACGCCAAGGCTCTTCGCACTCTGGGAGGAGGACACAACGGAGTTGTCAACCGTGATGCCGAGATCATGGAACGGGCAGTCCTTCCCCGGGAGGAAGAGCAGCTCCGTCTTGCCGAGGTTCAGCTTGAGGTGGTGATCCATCATCCACACTGATATGTCTGCCAGACATGCAGAGATGCGATTCGCCACCTGGTTATCAGAAGGGGGAAAGGAGAAGATTAGTTGTGTGTCGTCTGCGTAGCAATGATAGGAGAGGCCATGTGAGGATATGACAGAGCCAAGTGACTTGGTGTATAGCGAGAATAGGAGAGGGCCTAGAACTGAGCCCTGGGGGACACCAGTGGTGAGAGCACGTGGTGCGGAGACAGATTCTCGCCACGCCACTTGGTAGGAGCGACCGGTCAGGTAGGACGCAATCCAAGAGTGAGCCGCGCCGGAGAAGCCCAACTCGGAGAGGGTGGAGAGGAGGATCTGATGGTTCACAGTATCAAAGGCAGCAGATGGGTCTAGAAGGACAAGAGCAGAGGAGAGAGAGTTAGCTTTAGCAGTGCGGAGAGCCTCCGTGACACAGAGAAGAGCAGTCTCAGTTGAATGACCAGTCTTGAAACCTGACTGGTTTGGATCAAGAAGGTCATTCTGAGAGAGATAGCAAGAGAGTTGGCTAAAGACTGCACGCTCAAGAGTTTTGGAGAGAAAAGAAAGAAGGGATACTGGTCTGTAGTTGTTGACATCGGAGGGATTGAGTGTAGGTTTTTTGAGAAGGGGTGCAACTCTCGCTCTCTTGAAGACGGAAGGGACATAGCCAGCGGTCAAGGATGAGTTGATGAGCGAGGTGAGGTAAGGGAGAAGGTCACCGGAGATGGTCTGGAGAAGAGAGGAGGGGATAGGGTCAAGCGGGCAGGTTGTTGGGCGGCCGGCCGTCACAAGTCGCAATATTTCATCTGGAGAGAGAGGAGAGAAAGAAGTCAAAGCATAGGGTAGGGCAGTGTGAGCAGGACCAGCAGTGTCATTTGACTTAACAAATGAGTATCGGATGTCGTCAACCTTCTTTTCAAAATGGTTGACGAAGTCATCCACAGAGAGGGAGGAGGGGGGGGATTCAGCAGGGAGGAGAAGGTGACAAAGAGCTTCTTAGGGTTAGAGGCAGATGCTTGGAATTTAGAGTGGTAGAAAGTGGCTTTAGCAGCAGAAACAGAGGAAGAAAAAAGATGGGAGGGAGTGAAAAGATGCCAGGTCCGCAGGGAGTCTAGTTTTCCTCCATTTCCACTCGGCTGCCCGGAGTCCTGTTCTGTGAGCTCGCAATGAGTCGTCAAGCCACGGAGCAGGAGGGGAGGACCGAGCCGGCCGGGAGGATAGGGGACATAGAGAGTCAAAGGATGCAGAAAGGGAGGAGAGGAGGGTTGAGGAGGCAGAATCAGGACATTGGAGGGAGAAGGATTGAGCAGAGGGAAGAGATGATAGGATGGAAGAGGAGAGAGTAGCGGGAGAGAGAGAGCGAAGGTTGCGACGGCGCATTACCATCTGAGTAGGGGCAGAGTGAGTAGTGTTGGAGGAGAGCGAGAGAGAAAAGGATACAAAGTAGTGGTCGGAGACTTGGAGGGGAGTTGCAGTGAGATTAGTAGAAGAACAGCATCTAGTAAAGATGAGGTCAAGCGTATTGCCTGCTTTGTGAGTAGGGGGGGACGGTGAGAGGGTGAGGTCAAAAGAGCAGAGGAGTGGAAAGAAGGAGGCAGAGAGAAATGAGTCAAATGTAGACGTAGGGAGGTTGAAGTCACCCAGAACTGTGAGGGGTGAGCCATCCTCAGGAAAGGAACTTATCAAGGCGTCAAGCTCATTGATGAACTCTCCAAGTGAACCTGGAGGGCAATAAATGATAAGGATGTTAAGCATGAAAGGGCTAGTGACTGTGACAGCATGGAATTCAAATGAGGAGATAGACAGATGGGTCAGGGGAAAAAGAGAGAATGTCCACTTGGGAGAGATGAGGATTCCTGTGCCACCACCCCGCTGACCAGATGCTCTCGGGGTATGCGAGAACACATGGTCAGACGAGGAGAGAGCAGTAGGAGTAGCAGTGTTTTCAGTGGTAATCCATGTTTCCGTCAGCGCCAAGAAGTCGAGGGACTGGAGGGTAGCATAGGCTGAGATGAACTCTGTCTTGTTGGCCGCAGAACAGGATAAATAGGATAGGCCTTGACTAGAATATACAGTATATGCATATGAAGTGGGTAAAACAGTATGTAAACATTATTAAAGTGACTAGTGTTCCAGTATTAAAGTGACCAGTGTTCCATGACTATGTACATAGGGCAGCAGCCTCTAAGGTGCATGGTAGAGTAACCGGGTGGTAACCGGCTAGTGACAGTGACTAAAGTTCAGGGCAGGGTACCGGCTAGTGTTGATTATATAAGTCTGATGGCCTTGAGATAGAAGCTGTTTTTCAGTCTCTAGGTCCCAGCTTTGATGCACCTGTACTGACCTCACGTTCTGGATGGTAGCGGGGTGAACAGGCCGTGGCTCGGGTGGCTGAAGTCCTTGATGATTTTCTTGGCCTTCCTGTGATACCGGGTGCTGTAGATGTCCTGGAGGGCAGGCAGTGTGCCCCCGGTGAGGTGTTGGGCAGACCGCACCACCCTCTGGAGAGCCTTGCGGATGCGTTCGATGCAGTTGCCGTAACAGGCGGTGATACAGCCCGACAGGATACTCTCAATGGTGTATCTGTAGAAGTTAGTGAGGGTCTTAGGGGCAAAGCCACATTTCTTCAGCCTCCTGAAGTTGAAGAGGCGTTGATCCGCCTTGTTCACTACACTGTCGGTGTGGGTGGACCATATCAGATTGTCAGTGATGTGTATGCCGAGGAACTGACGCTTTTCACCTTCTCCACTGCTGCCCCATCGATGTGAATAGGGGCGTGCGCTCTGTCTCCTGAAGTCCACGATCAGCTCCTTCGTTTTGTTGATGTTGAGAGAGGTTATTTTCCTGGCACCACTCCGCCAGGGCCCTCAACACCTCCCTGTAGGATGTCTCATTGTTGTTGGTAATCTGGCCTACCACTGTTGTGTCATCTGAAAACTTGATAATTTTGTTGGAGACGTGCATGGCCACGCAGTCATGGGTGAAGAGGGAGTATAGGAGGAGGCCGAGTACGCACCCTTGTGGGGCCCCTGTGTTGAGGATCAGCATAGTGGAGGTGTTGTTGCCTACCTTCACCACCTGGGGGCGGCCCCCCTCAGAAAGTCCAGGACCCAGATGCACAGGGCAGGGTTCAGACACAGGGCCCCAAGCTTAATGATGAGCTTGGAGGGTACTATGGTGTTGAAGGCTGAGCTGTAGTCAATGATATTCCTCTAGGTATTCCTCTTGTCCAGATGGGATAGGGCAGTGTGATGGCGTCATCCGTGGACATTGTGTGTAAATTTGGATAAAACACAACATTTTACAGTTGGATCACATGCATCTAAGCTCTAACTAAACCATGTTGAAAATTCCAATAGTGGTTTGTTTTCATTATAATAAATTAGTTGTTTTCTCTGAAAACCCCCATTTTGGCTAGCCCAACCGGCCGCCAGATGGTATGGCACTATTATTACAAACGACGTAAAAGGAATAATAGGGCCATCTGGCGACCGGCCGGTTGGGCTACATTTTGGCATGTCTCACGTCATGTTTGTCCGACTTCGAGGAAGATTTTAACCCACTTAACCCGAACATGTCCCCAGTTTTCACAATCGTTGTAGAGCCATTGTTATTTTGTTTCTTTGACAAAGTCAATTCTGAAGATTATTATGTGGTAAGCGATTAATTTACGTTTGTCCCTGTGCATGCGTAAACAGGAAAAGGTTGAAAATGCCATGGCATGAGGTAAGGTAAACTGGACTGGTTGTTTTTGTATTCGACGTATGAAAATGTAGTTATGTTTGCACGTAGCTACCATTGGATGATATTTCAACGTTTTATGCATGAATGTCCACTATTTGGAAATCGTAGCTCACGTTAATTTATAAACTGGTTGCCAAAGGATAACCACGCGACCGAATGGAAGCCTTGGGACGTCCCTACCCCCCCATTTGAAGTTGAAATGTAGCGGTTCTGGTAAAGGTACGTTAGGGTTTAGGGGGTAGGGACGTCCCAAGGATCCCAGATAGCACTGATCAGAAACAAACTGACTAATGAATGTGCCTACGCAGCCACAGATAACGTCATATTTGACGAAGCTAGGCTACGGTTAACGAGCTGAGCCAGCATCACCTCAGCTGTCAGTTGTGTGTGGACCTTGTCCCGTTTGCGTAGCTGAAAGTGTCCTCTCTCTCCACAGCTTCGCGCAACATACATCCAGACAGTCAGTAGACCCAGGTTGCATAACGTTACATAATTATCGGGAAATCTCTGAATTGCTGCACCAGGAACAAGCGAAGCAACCAAAGCAAAGGATGTAACGTTAGCTAGAAACACGGTGGGTAATTTAAGCTAGCTAGCAAACGTTAGTTAGCTGTTAAAGCTAGCTTTCGCTTGTATGAGCTAGCAATCTTGACTAGCTACCTAACGTAGCTAGATCTCTTAGAAGACGAAGTAAGTTAGCTAGCTAGGTCAACAGTAAGTTAGAGTTAGAAAACGATAACGTTAACGGTTAACGGATAGGAACATTTTAGCTAACGACGTTAATTGCTATAGTTTTGCCGTGTTGCTGTCTAGCTAGCTATTTGGCTCTAGATTGTCTGCCAATATCAAAAGGCTCAATGTTGGGTGTTTAATTTCTGCTGCACTTGTTAGCTGCCTACAGCCATCAAAAATGTTACGTAATGGAGCTAACGTTAGGTATTGTAAAAAAGTCCCTAGTTAGTTATCTAAAAGAGATGACCTGTCATGAAGAGAGTAGTCAGTATCACCTTGAGTATAATGCAGTTGCTCAGAGAGTTACTACCAATGTGTATAATAAAACATTGGTTACTACAGCAATTTGCTATGCTTTTCATTGTGAGCTGTTGCAGTGGATCAGGATAAGATGCACCCATAATCACCTATTCATAACCACCCACTAATCGAAAGGCAAATATTAAACTCTCACACACAGTGGAATTTGAGACTGATAAGCTATGCGTTTGCAATATGCTTTGCAAATGAGCAGGTAGCACGGCAAACATGATAACAGAATGAGATCATGTCATTGCAACCACTATGGCCTTAACATGCAACTGGAAAAGACTGATGAAGTTGGTAGCTAAATCAAATTGTGAGCTGAATGACTAGGGCCATTTTCTTTAGGAAGCCGAGGGATGTGCTTTTACTGAGTCACCGGATTTATCGAAAAATGCATAGATAATGTAATACCGATGGTATCTTTCAAAACTTCAACCGTGGATTGATGGGAAACTGAAGGAGAGAGGTGCTGCTTATAAACACGGCATGGTAACCGGGGACAGTTGTATGGTTAAACAGTACAAATACGACCTATGCAGATCGATCAAGATGGCGAGACACAAGTATAGGGACAACTGGAGGAGCAATTTAGTGGTTTGGATAATAGGCATATGTAGCAGTGGCTTCTAACTATCACGGATTACAAAAATAAATCCTGTCACTGCATGGACACCAACGCCGCCCTACCGGATGAGCTAAACACCTTTTTCTCACGCTTTGAGCAAAACGACTCTGAGCTGCCGAGGTGAGCCCCTGATGACCACGAGGCCACGTGCTTAAGGTTTCCACGGAGGGCATATGTAAGTCATTCAATCGCGTTAACCCTCGCAAGGCTGCCGGCCCAGACGTCATCCCTAGCCGCGCCCTCAGAACATGTGCAGACCAGCTAGCTGTTGTGTTTTGTGATATTTTCAATCTCTCTAGCTCAGGCCGTTAACCCCACTTGCTTCAAGATGTCCACTATCATTCCTGTGCCCAAGAAAGGGAAAGTAACTGAACTGAATAACTACCGACCAGTAGCACTCACTTAATGAAGTGCTTCAACAGGCTAGTCAAAGACTAGGTCACCTCCTCCCTCCCTGACACACTCGACCCTCTCCAATTTGCCTACTGCCCAACAGATCCACGAACTACGCAATCGCAATTGCACTGCACACTGCCCTCACCCACCTGGACAAGAGGAATGCATATGTGAGGATGCTGTTCATCGACTACAGCTCGGCCTTCAATACCATAGTGCCCTCTAAGCTCACCACAAAGCTCACAGCCCTGGGACTGACCTCCTCTCTATGCAACTGGGTCCTGGACTTTCTGACAGGCCACCCCCAGGTGGTGAAGGTAGGCAACATTACCACCTACACACTGATCCTCAACATGGGGCCCCTACAAGGGTGCGTCCTCAGTCCCCTCCTGTACTCACTGTATACCCACGACTGCGTGGCCTCACACAGTTCCAACTCCATCAAGTTCACTGATGACACGACAGTAGTAGGCCTGATTGCCAACAACGAGACTGCCTACAGGGAGGATGTAGGCACTCTGACGGTGTGGTGCCAGGTAAACAACCTCTCCTTCAACATCAGCAAAACAAAGGAACTGATTGTGGACTAAAGGAGGATTCAGGCTGGGCACACCCCCATCCTCATCAACGGGGCCGCTGTGGAGACAGTCAAAAACGTCAAGTTCCTCGGTGTACACATCTGAGGAGCTGAAATGGTCAAACCACACAGACACCGTGGTGAAGAAGGCACGATAGCGACTCTTTAACCTCAGGAGGCTGAAGAAATTAGGTCTGTCCCTGAGGACGCTCAGTGTTCAACATGAGCACCATCGAGCATACTGTTGGGCTGCATCACAGCTTGGTACGGCAACTCCACCGCTGCTGACTGCAAGGCACTACAGAGGGTGGTATGCTCAGCAGAACGCACCATTGGGTGCACACTGCCTGCCCTCCAGGACACCTACGACACCAGGTGTGGCAGGAAGGCCAAGAAGATCATCAGGGACCTCAGCCACCCAAGCCACAGCCTGTTCTCCCCGCTTTGATCACTCAGCCGCGGGCAGTACAGGAGCATCATGGCTAAAACTAACAGACTGGCCAATAGCTTGTACCCCCAGGCCATCAGGCTGCTGAATAGCCACCACTAATAGCCACCACTAATTCCCTTCAATAAAAAATGTTCTCCTCCCCCAGGATAAGGAAGTGGGAAGACTGTGGAAAGGGAGACGAGTGGGGATCGTTTTGCTCACAGGCTCGGAGCGTGTGTGTGTGTTGGGGTACATGCAGCTTTAGGATACCGCACTGATGGAGAAGAGAGAGAGGAAGCCGGGCTACTTTGCCAGGTAAGTGAAAGGTGCTTCTGTGTATAGCCTCTGTTAGGCCTATGCCAAAGTGTTTTTAGTGTTGAGGTTTTAGAGGCAGCCTGTGAAGTGGGTTTTAGTGTGTGTTACCAGCATGGGGCAACTGTTTTGCTTCACTGTTTGCATAGCAATTGAGGGAGGACAGGATTATGCTGTTTGTTACGGTGCATTGAGTGACTGTCCACTTGTTCTGTCTGCGTACTCTGACTGACATTTTGTTAACTGAGTAGTGCTCTGTAGCCATCTGGCCCTCACTGCACTGGGTACAGCTGATACTGATGCAATGGAGTCATGCGTCAACACTCACGCACAGTAGAGTAGCGGACTGGATTTCTATCCCTGTAAGTAGCTGAAGCATGAGACACCCAGGAGTGGTGATGGATGCATGAGAACCTGGCTCTGTCTACTGGGATAAGGAGGTTGCTGCTGTGTGAGTACGCAGGCAGACCAGCTATTCCTCTGCTACCAGGATAGAGTGAAAGCAAGAGGGGGATAAAAAGGTAAAGCGCCAAATAAAATCTCAACATTCCGCTCTTGCTAATGTCCCTGTGTAAAACAGGAGTGTGCTGTGTGGAATTTCTAAGTGGACTCTTGAAACGTTTACTAGATCTGTGTATGTTCTGCTGCTGTGTCCGTAATGGAGGAGTGGCTATTGGAAGGCCAGAAATGTATCGGTCTGTCTTCTCTCCAAACCTATTGATCCAGTGCTCCTCCATTACACTCTGTAACTCTTGCTGTCTAGCTCTCTCTGTCTAGCTCTCTGCTTCTCAATTTTCACATGTCCTTTGCCTGTACAGCATCTGTTTTCCTTGAATTTTGATTTCCCTGCCCCGCTCTCTCCCTCTCTCTCCCAATTTTTCTATACTGGGCCTACACGGCCAGGGCCTTGTTTACAATCCGTTTCAATCCGACTCTAGAGCTGCATGCTGCCATGTCGGCTTAGTTAACTGCAGCTTCCCCTGTTAATGAACCCACGCAGGCGGGGGTGGGAGATGCGATGACATCACCGCCTGACCTATCAATAATTAATCAGGAAAAAGGACAGAGGATAAGAGGAGCAGAGAAAGGAGAGTGGGGAGAAAGTGAGCAAGCAAAAGACAGCAACGTTTTGAGTTTTTCACAGGAAACTTTAATTGGTAGTGAAATCAAATGTTCATAAGGTTGAGTGGAAGTAAACAGATTGACCACCTCTTTCTCCATATCCTCAGGTTGAAGAGACGGAGACAGCTCAAGCAGAGCCAATCAGAGAAGGCTATGGCTGAGAAGAACCCGTCAGATTCGTCCTCGAAGACGCCCGTCATCTCCTGCCCAGACCTCCCTGCTTTTTCTGAACCCCAGGAGAGGATGAAACCAAACCCACCTGAAGGTTTAGGTAAAACACACACTACACACACAGGACCTTTCTATAGGCACAGGGACACATTAACAAAGGGTCAGAAGTACAGTACATGACCAAAAGTGTGTGGACACCTGCTCGTCGAACATCTCATTCCAAAATCATGGGCATTAATATGGAGTTGGTCTCCCCTTTGCTGCTATAAAAGCCTCCACTCTTCTGGGAAGGCTTTCCACTAGATGTTGGAACATTGCTGCGGGGACTTGCTTCCATTCAGCCACGAGCATTAGTGAGGTCGGGCTCTGATGTTGGGCGATTAGGCCTGGCTCTCAGTCGGTGTCCCAATTCATCCCAAAGGTGTTCGGTGGGGTTGAGGTCAGGGCTCTGTGCAGGCCAGTCAAGTTCTTCCACACCGATCTCGACAAACCATTTCTGTATGGACCTCGCTTTGTGCACGGGAGCATTGTCATGCTGAAACAGGAAATGGCCTTTCCCAAACTGTTGCCACAAAGCTGGACGCACAGAATCGTCTAGAATGTCATTGTATGCTGTAGCGTTAAGATTTCCCTTCACTGGAACTAAGGGGCCTAGCCCGAACCATGAAAAACAGCCCCAGACCATTATTCCTCCACCAAACTTTACAGTTGACACTGCATTGGGACAGGTAGAGTTCTCCTGGCATCCGCCAAACCCAGATCCGTCCGTTGGACTGCCAGATGGTGAAGCGTGATTCATCACTACAGAGAACGCGTTTCCACTGCTCCAGATTCCAATGGTGGCGAGCTTTACACCACTCCAGTCGACGCTTGGCATTACGCATGGGGATATTTGGCTGCTCGGCCATAGAAACCAATTTCATGAAGCTCCCGACGAACAGTTCTTGTGCTGACGTTGCTTCCAGGGGCAGTTTGGAACTCGGTAGTGAGTGTTTCAACTGAGGACGGACGATTTTTACGCACTTCAGCACTTACAGTTGACCGGGGTAGCTTTAGCAGGGCGGTCATTTGACAAACTTATTTGTTGGAAAGGTGACATCCTATGACATTGCCACGTTGAAAGTCACTGAGCTCTTCAGTAAGGCCATTTTAGACACCTGTCAGCAACGGGTGTGGCTGAAATCCACTAACTTGAAGGGGTGTCCATATAAGTTTGTGTATACTGTACCAGTCAAAAGTTTGGCCACACCTAGTCATTCCAGGGTTTTTCTTTATTTTTACTATTTTATACATTGTAGAATAATAATGAAGAAATCAACTATGAAATATCACATATGGAATCATGTAGTAACCAAAAAAGTGTTAAACAAATCAAAATATATTTTATATTTGAGATTCTTCAAAGTAGACACCCTTTGCCTTGTTGACAGCTTTGCACACTCTTAGCATTCACTCAACCAGCTTCATGAGGTAGTCACCTGGAATGCATTTCAATTAACCGGTGTGCTTTGTTAAAAGTTAATTTGTGGAATTTCTTTCCTCCTTAATGCGTTTGAGCCAATCAGTGTGTTGTGGCAAGGTAGGGGTGGTATACAGAGGATAGCCCTATTTGGTAAAAGACCAAGTCCATATTATGGCAAGAGCAGCTCAAATAAGCAGTCCATCATTACTTTAAGACATGAAGGTCAGTCAATACAGAACATTTCAATAACTTTTAAAGTTTCTTCAAGTGCAGTCGCAAAAACCATTAAGCGCTATGATGAAACTGTCTCTCATGAGGACCGCCACAGGAAAGGAAGACACAGCATTACCTCTGCTGCAGAGGATAAGTTCAGCATTAACTGCACCTCGTTGCAGCCCAAATAAATGTTTCACAGAGTTCAAGTAACAGACACATCTCAACATCAACTTTTCAGAGGAGACTGCGTGAATCAGGCCTTCATGGTCGAATTGCTGCAAAGAAACCACTACTAAAAGGACACCAATAAGAAGAAGACACCTGCTTGGGCCAAGAAACACGAGCAATGGACATTAGACTTATGGATATCTGTCCTTAGGTCTGATGAGTCCAAATTTGAGATTTTTGGTTCCAACCACAGTGTCTTTGTGAGACGCAGAGTCAGTGAACGGATGATCTCCGCATGTGTGGTTCCCACAGTGAAGCATGGAGGAGGAGGTGTGGGGGTGCTTTGCTGGTGACACTGTCTGTGATTTCTTTAGAATTTAAGGCCCACTTAACCAGCATGACTACAACAGCATTCTGCAGCGATACTCCATCCCATCTGGTTTGCGCTTAGTGGGACTATCATTTGTTTTTCAACAGGACAATGACCTTAAACACACCTCCAGGCTGTGTAAGGGCTATTTGACCAAGAAGGAGAGTGATGAGTTGGACCGCAGAGTGAAGGAATAGCAGCCAACAAGTGCTCAGCATATGTGGGAACTCCTTCAAGGCTGTTGGAAAAGCATTCCTCATGAAGCTGGTTGAGAGAATGCCAGGAGTGTGCAAAGCTGTCAAAGGGTGGCTACCTTGAACAATATATTTTGATTTGTTTAACACTTTCTTGGTTACTACATGATTCCATATGTGTTATTTCATAGTTTTGATGTCTTCACTATTATTCTACAATGTATAACATAGTAAAAATAAAAAACCCTTGAATGAGTAGGTGTCCAAACTTTTGACTGGTACTGTGTGTATATACAGTGGGGAGAACAAGTATTTGATACACTGCCGATTTTGCAGGTTTTCCTACTTACAAAGCATGTAGAGGTCTGTAATTTTTATCATAGGTACACTTTAACTGTGAGAGACGGAATCTAAAACAAAAATCCCGAAAATCACATTGTATGATTTTTAAGTAGTTAATTTGCATTTTATTGCATGACATAAGTATTTGATACATCAGAAAAGCACAACTTAATATTTGGTACAGAAACCTTTGTTTGCAATTACAGAGATCATACGTTTCCTGTAGGTCTTGACCAGGTTTGCACACACTGCAGCAGGCATTTTGGCCCACTCCTCCATACAGACCTTCTCCAGATCCTTCAGGTTTTGGGGCTGTCGCTGGGCAATACGGACTTTCAGCTCCCTCCAATGATGTTCTATTGGGTTCAGGTCTGGAGACTGGCTAGGCCACTCCAGGACCATGAGATGCTTCTTACGAAGCCACTCCTTAGTTGCCCTGGCTGTGTGTTTTGGGTCATTGTCATGCTGGAAGACCCAGCCACGACCCATATTCAATGCTATTACTGAGGGAAGGAGGTTGTTGGCCAAGATCTCGCGATACATGGCCCCATCCATCCTCCCCTCAATACGGTGCAGTCGTCCTGTCCCCTTTGCAGAAAAGCATCCCAAAGAATGATGTTTCCACCCCCATGCTTCACGGTTGGGATGGTGTTCTTGGGGTTGTACTCATCCTTCTTCTTCCTCCAAACACGGCGAGTGGAGTTTAGACCAAAAAGCTCTTATTTTTGTCTCATCAGACCACATGACCTTCTCCCATTCCTCCTCTGGATCATCCAGATGGTCATTGGCAAACTTCAGACGGGCCTGGACATGCGCTGGCTTGAGCAGGGGGACCTTGCGTGTGCTGCAGGATTTTAATCTATGACGGCGTAGTGTGTTACTAATGGTTTTCTTTGAGACTGTGGTCCCAGCTCTCTTCAGGTCATTGACCAGGTCCTGCCGTGTAGTTCTGGGCTGATCCCTCACCTTCCTCATGATCATTGATTCCCCACGAGGTGAAATCTTGCATGGAGCCCCAGACCGAGGGTGATTGACCGTCATCTTGAACTTCTTCCATTTCCTAATAATTGCGCCAACAGTTGTTGCCTTCTCACCAAGCTGCTTGCCTATTGTCCTGTAGCCCATCCCAGCCTTGTGCATGTCTACAATTTTATCTCTGATGTCCTTACACAGCTCTCTGGTCTTGGCCATTGTGGAGAGGTTGGAGTCTGTTTGATTGAGTGTGTGGACAGGTGTCTTTTATACAGGTAACGAGTTCAAACAGGTGCAGTTAATACAGGTAATGAGTGGAGACCAGGAGGGCTTCTTAAAGAAAAACTAACAGGTCTGTGAGAGCCGGAATTCTTACTGGTTGGTAGGTGATCAAATACTTATGTCATGCAATAAAATGCAAATTATTTACTTAAAAATCATGCAATGTGATTTTCTGGATTGTTGTTTTAGATTCCGTCTCTCACGGTTGAAGTGTACCTATGATAAAAATTACAGACCTCTACATGCTTTGTAAGTAGGAAAACCTGCAAAATTGGCAGTGTATCAAATACTTGTTCTCCCCACTGTATATTGTGTAGTGTTTCCTAAGGAAGCTGCATAACTGACTAGATTCTGTTCATAGTCTTTCCAGTTTTTGATGATTTGGCAGATTTTAGGACAATTGGTTGGATATCCTCAGCTCTCCCTTCGGATTCTTTTGGTTGGATGGAGAGAGCCAGTTGGCAGGCCAAATTCTCCATGTTTTTCAATGGCATACCACAGTATCATCCTGGCATTAGAAGTGTGCTGCGTATGAACTATCACAAGTAGCCTAAAGAGTGTATATTCAACACTAAAGAACACTGAGTGTACAAAACATTAAAGGAAAGGTTCACCCATTTTGAATGTTATATTGTTTTTGTGCATCTCTGAGTGATGTTCTATCGATTTCTCTGGGTCACTTCATGTTTTCACGTGTCTGAGTTATTGGCATTTTCAGCAGGCAGAAATCCGGCCGGTATTACGTAGCACCGTGATTTAGTCGTTCTCACTACACTGGAAGTTAATAGGAATACGAATTTTTGATCGCAAAAACGTCTATCATACATTTCAGATTTCAATACTGGCCGATGTCATAACTCGGGAGGATGTCTTCTCTCAAATGAGCAATTGATCATATTTTTGCGATAAACCTACCTCGAATTTGTAATTGAATGGAGGGTCTAGCACATTTTTCCTATTTGTCTGGATGCATTGCATGGTGCAGTTGCCAGAGATCTTATAGAAAGGAGATAGGAATCAATGAATGAAGGAACGTATAACGCCCCACCCAGCAGACTGTCGTCCAATCGCGTTCACGTTGTCATGCTGCGTCACGCGGTTGCTAAGCTAATCGTTACGCAATCCCTTCTCAAAGTCAGTGTATATGTCAAGAAACTATTTTCCTCGAAAGTACATAATGTCACGATTCCAAAACTATACGATAATTAATATCTCACATGTCAGAAAATATTTGTAATGTTGTACTTCTTGTTGATGAAATTTGTGCAAATGTTGGGTTTTTAGCTAGCGGCCAATAAACTCCCATTCACTCCCTGAAGGAGAGAGCTCCTTGCCCCAGAATCGCCCAGAATGCATTGGCATAGCATGGGCAACGTTTCCCATCTCTTCAAAAGTATATCTGTCGTTGCGAATGTCAGACAGATTGTGGACTCCTAAATTAATAGTGCAGTTTGTTTAGGCGATTTTACAGCTAACTACCTGGTATTGTCTTTCGGTTATTGTGTGTAACTACGTTTGCTTGCTAGCCAGCCTATAGCGAGATCATTGCATTGTGGATTTTGTAGTCGACTTGACCTGCAACAGATTTCGACAACGATTTTCCATGCTGCTACCAACCTTACTATAATGGCAAAGGCGCTACAGAAGGTAGTGCGGTCGGCCCAGTACATCACAACAAATTGTCAGACTCCAACCACCCAAGTCATAGACTGTTCTCTCTGCTACCGCATGGCTGATCGGAAATTTTAGAGGCACTCCTGTTGGCCACAGTGACAAAATGAAATTCTACACATTTTGCCATGTGGCGGAGAGAGAATTTTTCAGTTTTAATGCTAATTTCCTGCAATGCGATCTGAGTGACTCAAACATTATAGCAAAATCAAATTATCCTAAATGCATAATTTTGGGATTTTAGATTCTCCCTGACTGTAAAGCCTTTATTTTGGTGATTGTTGGTTCTAGTCGTTTAAGTTTACCCTGAAAAATGATTTTTTTAAAAGTAACTTTTCTATGCAGAAAAAAACCTAATCTTCATTAGAAACTTAGAGGGAAAATCTAAATATGCAACAACTAGGATTTTGGCTTCTGGACAACGAAAGAAAGTTTATATGAAAACCAGGAGTGAAATTCTGAGAAGCTTTTTTGTTTGCTACTGCTAGCTTAGCTGTTAGTAGCTGCTGAGAGCTGCTCCTCTCTCTCTCCCTCTGCTCCACTGCTGCAGCCTGTGTCTGAGTTGCCTAGCAATGAGTCTCCACTCTGGCTTGCTCATGGCTCACTCTGACTAGAGACAGAGCCATTAGTTGACATTAAGCAAGCTACTTTCTTACTCTAGACACTCACTATACTATTTTCGGCAAAATAATAATTCCGGTCGACTCCGACACTGTTTCCGGTTTTATGACTGACGAGATTTGTAAAATTTGGACACCAATTTCATTCTACACAATTATGCAAATTAACCTATAGACCGATAAGTGACTAACCGTTAACATCCCTAGTCTGCAGCCTTTTAATTCCGAGGATGTTGCGTAATGACCATACAAACATGTTATTAAATGCGAAAAGAGAGTCCTATCATCCTAGTTATGCACTCACTGACCAAGGAGTCTATGTAGGCCTACACTGCATTCACTTAGTGACAGGACACAGAAATACTATTTTTGGTCTATATTATGACTATTTCTTGATCTGATAAAGCTAACAGCCACTAGTTAGTACAAAGACAGTAATGAATAAGTGACCGCTCTGTACAAGAGGTGAACTCTGTGTAGATGTACAGTGACTCACAGCTGGACTCCTCACAGCCTACTGTACAATGCTGAGTAAATCCTCCAGTTTCTATAGAGGAGCTGGAGTAGAGGAAGTAGTGGGAGGGTGTTCTAATGAACTGGCTCTGGTAATAAGTGCTGACTATGACTGTAGTGTAGAGAGTTCACTACGATACTAGCTAGCCGGGTGTGTTCCGTGTGTGTGTGAGCGAGCAAGGGTTTTGATTTTAATATAGTTCTATTTAAAGCAGTGTGCGCTAGTTTGTGTATACATGCATTTGTGTTTCTGAATGAGCTGAGCGATTTTTGAGCTGTTTTCAGGCTATCATCTCTATACTGTGTCCGTGACCTATTTCGCTGTCTTTCAGATGACAGCAGCAACATGAGCAGCCAGGCCAAGAGAGAGAAGAGGAGGCCCCCCGGGACAGTGGAGTATACTGTGAGTACAGGCTGCCTCACTACCTCCACCCTCTGACACTACAACTCCCACATGGGGTTCGGACTCAGACTCTAGCTTAGGAAAGCAATGTGGACAATAAACCTCAAGTTTTCTTTTCGTAATTAAATAAAATAGCAAATAAGTTGCATGCAATTCAGGGATTCAAGGTTTCTGCTTTCTAATTTTGTATTTCATGCTGCATTTTGCTTTGGATAGATTGATACTTTTGGTAATAAATAATACACATTTACCAAGGATGTAACTTCATGTTACAGGTGGGACCCCAGGAATCTCTAAACAGCATTGCTCTGAAGTTCAACATCAACCCCAACAAACTGGTGCAGCTCAACCGCCTCTTCTCCCGCAGTGTCTATCCTGGACAGGTGAGCTTTCAGCACATAACACACCACTTCCTGCTGTCAATCCTGGATTTCTGATTGGCTAACACACCTGTCCGTCACCCTTGCAGAAGCTGTTTGTTCCTGACATGGGCCAATCGGAAGCCGACTCTCAGTCTGTGGGTTCTTCTGACCCCACCTCCACCAATGGCCTATCAGAGAAGGTGTCACAGGTAAGTCAGTTCTCCTTGTTAAGAAGAACCAGACTAAAGTCATCAATTTGATCCTAGTTCTCTGCTCGTCCATGTTGCCTGGCAATGTTACAGGATGGAGACTCCAGCGGCAGGTCAGTAAGACCGTTACGACGTGAGCGGTCTCCCCTGTCCGAGGACGAGAGCCCCGCCATAGTCAAGTTCATCAAGATGAGCTGCAAGTACTTCACTGACGGAATGGTGAGTGGCCACGCCGGAGGCCATTTTGAAATGAAAACAACCACCACAACAGAGATTTAAACTCCTGTCTTTTATTGTGTCTCCCAGGGTGTGGTGGGAGGGGTGATGATCGTGACGCCCAACAACATCATGTTTGACCCTCACAAGTCGGACCCCCTGGTGATCGAGCACGGCTGTGAGGAGTACGGCCTGATCTGCCCCATGGAGGAGGTGGTGTCTGTGGCCCTCTATGACGACATCTCCCGCATGAAGCTGAAGGACGCGCTGCCGTCGTAAGGACCCACCCTGTCATCCTGAGACTTTTTCGCGCTGTCAATTCATCTTTCACGCCCTATTTAAACCCTTATTTTCCCCCTTTCTTGATCTTATCTTAACCTTGCTTTTCTTACTTATTCGTTATGTGTCGCATTCTGTCTTCTTGCTCTTTCTACCTCTTCCTGCACTCTTCTCCCTCTCTCCCATGTTCGTTCTTTCTTCTCCCTCTGAGGTGAAAAGGTTAACTGACTTGCCGAGCTCATGCTATAGGGTTTCCTGTTCCAGATTGTAAGGGCAGACATGACTCTCATTCATATTTTTTTCTTTCGTTTAGCTAGTTCATTGTTGTTTAGTTACTATTATTTGTAGTATTATAATTTCGCCTTTTGAATTCCCTTTTATTTGTGTTCTGTTTTTGAGTTGCATTTTCATTTTGTTCATTTATGATTTGTTTAATTTTCCCATCCTCCGTTGCGATGTGCGTGTGGTGCCCCCTGACTCCTGACCCCGCACAGAGACCTACCCCAGGATCTGTGTCCTCTGTATAGGCCCGGGGAGTGGGAGGAGCTGCCCTCAGAGAGCGACCTCAACCCCTTCAGCCGCTACGAGGCGCTGGATCCCAAACGACCCATCGTCCTGGACGACGTCGACTCTGCCCTGTCAGAGACGGGTATGACTGAGAGATAACACACAATGATCTGTATTGGAGCAGGATGAATCATAGAAAATCAATATGAATCAAAATAGCTTATGCTGAATATGAATTGAGCAATATTTTGATCCATGTGGTCATTTTAATAATACCGCATGTTTTCTTATATCCCAGTCATAGAAAGGGCAGAGTGTGAGCCAGCAGACCAGTCTCCATCAGACGAGGGTTTCACAGAGCTGGAGCTTCCCTTGAACGGGAGCGCTGAGGAACCAGTGAGTGGATCCAGACCGCCTGCCAGTGCTACCAGCCAGGACCAGCAGGGAGAGCTCCCAGGATCTAGTTCCCCTAAACGGGCAGAGTCCCAGGACCAGTCCCTCTCTGACCCAGTCCCACTGACCTCGCAGAAAGGGGAGGAGGATGAAGGACTGGTACAGAACAGCTCCATTGAGGAAACTACAGAATCACTGCCTGTCCTTTCAGAGACTGAGAAAGACACTGAACTGTTGAAGGAGAAGCCTGCTAGTCTAGCCATACGCCAAGCCAAAGATGGGAACTCTACAGGGCAACTGGTGAACAGTGTTAGCATTAGCGACCAATCAGAATCAGAAATTGACCAAAATAGGAAGCTGAGCTTGAGTGAGACCGCTGCGGCTTCGGGGAAATGTAGTTCTCAGGAACCCAGCCCTGCAGAGGAGCTGCAGAACGGACCAATGGTAGAGGAGGGGCTGAGTGAGGAAGAGAAGCGGAAGAGGAGCAACGAGGCGGAGGTGAAGTCCTGGCTGCTGGAGAGGATGCAAGCGCCCATCCAAAGTGAGTGTTCAGAAGCGTTTTGTGCAGTTTCTTGTACTGCATTGTTTCAATATTACATATTTTCTCTCTCTCTGCAGACATGCTGCTCTCCACAGAGGAGAAGAGTAAGACCCCACCCATGTTCCTCTGCTTCAAGGTGGGCAAGCCCATGAGGAAATCCTTCATCATTGGCCGGACATCAAGCCCCGCCCACACGCGAGGAAAGCAGCCGGAGTACTGGTTTGCTGTGCCCCAGGAGAGGTGAGAGGTCAACCAATGAGAACAGTCACAGCCAGAACCTCTTTATGAGAACTGTGGTGTATTCACAATGATATAAACGTTGAATGAATGTTCTGAAACATAAATGTGTGGTGTGTTTCAGGGTGGACCACCTGTATGCGTTCTTCGTCCAGTGGTCTCCTGACGTGTACGGTAAGGAGGCCAGAGAGCAGGGCTTTGTGGTTGTAGAGAAGGACGAGCTCAACATGATCGATAACTTCTTCAGTGACCCCAAGTCTTCTCGCAGCTGGGAGGTGAGTTCACATGGCATGACCGCACAGATGAGAGTATTATTTTGACTGTGGTGTTATATGTTCGCATTGTAGTCAAGTGTTTTGTAACTGTGGTTGTATGTGCGTTTTTTTGTGTTTGGAGCAAGCTGTGTTCAATGGTTTGACCATGCATTGAGTTTAGTGTGTTTTGACTGTACGGTTGAGATGTCTGACCGTACATGGTTGTGTTCGTAGATCATCACCATCAACGAGGCGAAGCGCAGGCAGAGTTTTGGCAGCTACGATGGGGAGGAGCCTTTGGCGGATCTACTGCCCATGCTCAGTGATCCCAGCGCTCTGCTACAGGACACACACATAGAAAAGGTAAACACACACATGCCATGACACACAAAACACTTTCAATCAAGAAAACATACCAACTGCAACAGTGTGACTTCACCTACACAAACTCAGAAATACACACTTTCCTGAATCACGTGTCTTTCTCTCTCCCCACAGCTTGCGTGTCGGCTGCCAGCGCGGGTGCAGGGGTATCCATGGCGACTGGCTTACAGTACGGTGGAACACGGGACCAGCCTAAAGACCCTGTACAGGAGCCTATTAGAGGTGGACAGCCCTGTGCTACTGGTCATCAAAGACATGGACAACCAGGTACACACACTGACCATGGTGCTCAATTTGTATTGGACTCTTGAGTTTTATTCGCTCTCTTTTTCTCTTCCCCCCCCCCCAGTTGTTTGGGGGATACTCCACCCATCCCTTCAGAGTAAGTGAGCACTGCTACGGCACGGGAGAGACCTTCCTCTTCAGTTTCTGCCCTGAGATCAAGGTCAGACATACTCTCATATGTATACTCTGTGTTTTATCCACATACCTATGTTCAAGTTTTATAATGAATGTTTGACCTCTGTCATTGCTTTGCTGCCTGACTTGCTGTGGATTGCTTTTCCTGTGCTCAGGTGTACCGCTGGACTGGGGAGAACTCCTACTTTGTGAAAGGCAACATAGACTCTCTTCAGATGGGAGGAGGAGGGTGAGTGTATCTGAATATACAGTCCCTTCAGAAAGTATTCATACCATTTGACTTATTCCACATTTTGTGTTACAGCCTGTAGTAAAAATTATTTTATCAATTTTGACAAATCTCACCCTTCCACACACAATACTCCATAATGACAAAGTGAAAACATGTTAGTAGAAATGTTAGCAAATTTATTGAAACTGAAATACAGAAATATCTAATTTACATAAGTATTCCCACCCCTGAGTCAGTACATGTTAGAATCACCTTTGGCAGTGAGTACAGCTGTGAGTCTTTCTGGGTAAGTCTCCTAAGAGCTTTGCACACCTGGATTGTACAATATTTGCACATTATTCTTTAAAAAAATTATTCAAGCTCTGGTTTTTACCCATCTACCAATAGGTGCCCTTCATTGCGAGGCATTGAAAAACCTCCCTGGTCTTTGTGGTTGAATCTGTGTTTGAAATTCACTGCTCGACTGAGGGACCTTACCGATAATTGTATGTGTGGGGTAGAGAGATGAGGTAGTCATTCAAAAATCATGTTAAACACTATTATTGCACAAAGTGAGTCCATGCAACTTATTATGTGACTTGTTAAGCAAATGTTTACTCCTGAACTTATTTAGGCTTGCCATAACAAAGGGGTTGAATACTTATTGACACAAGACATTTCAGCTTTTCATTTTTAATTAATTTGTCAAAACATAATTCTAGTTTGGCATTATGGGGTATTGTGTGTAGGCCAGTGACACAAAATCTCAATTGAATCAATTTTAAATTTGGGCTGTAACACAACAAAATGTGGAAAAAGTCAAGGGGTGTGAATACTTTCTGAAGGTACTGTATGTGGTTGAGCAATGTGAGACTATCTTTGTGTGACCTGCTCTCTCGCTCTCGGTTGAAGTCAACTGGTAGTTGTCATGAGATTGTCTGACTTTTCCCTGTCTCTCTCCCTCTTTCTCCTTCCCTCCCTTTTCTCTCCCTCGCCCTCTCCCTAGAGGTCAGATAGGGCTGTGGCTGGATGCTGACCTGTACCACGGCACCACCTCCAGCTGTGCCACTTTCCACAACCAGCCCCTCTCTACCCAGAAAGACTTCATCATCCACAGTGTGGAGGTCTGGGCCTTCGAGTAGCCTCCCTCCCTCCACCTCCTCCAGTGTCCCCCCCCCCCCCCAAAACCCACCCGGGGGGAGACCATGACCTAGCTTCAACGCCCATCCCTTACTCTACCAGAATGGGAAGCTGATGATTTGACATGGTGTGTGTCATGGTTTATGCCAGTTGGTTTGATGTGGTTTGTCCTGAGGGTGGCAGTGGTGTGAGAAGCTGTGGCTGTATTTTCCTCTCACTCTATTGGCTGCCTTATACCTCCCATGCCGCCCACAGCTATCCCAGCATGCAGCCTGCCTGCAGAACTCAAAACTTCTACCCACTCGGAGAAGAGTGACAAGTTCCTGGAGGATCAAAGAGGCGAGCGATTGTCCTGCAATTGGCCTAGCTAACGGAATCAGTCATAAGTTAATTTAAAACACTATCAAAACATAGGCAATGAAATGTGAGATTGTTGTAGTAGGGATGGGGCTAGTGGGTGCAATGCACATAAAAAAGGAACAAGGCATCTGGTAACAGATGAGTAAACATGACTATCAATTCTCTACAAACGCAACAAATCAGAATATTCTGGTTGATAACAAAAGGAGCAATCGTTTTTCCCTGACATGTTATGAACTGATGTGAAAAGAGGAGAAAGGTATTTTGAGACTAATTTCTCTTCCAAAATACATCTGCCCCAAAACCACTTTAAATATAGGAGTAATTGTTTACAAAGAAAAGAGACTTACCTTCACTGAAGGTTGTCTTGTTCTCATGTCTCCAGTCCTAATTAGACTGAATGAGAATGTTACATTGCATTTCAGAGCATTCCATGTCCCTCGCTTTCCAAAATCTGTCCACTAAGAAGGGAACATAAAGTGGGGAGGTTTTGCAATTACCAAATGAGGTTTTATTTTACTTTTGTATCTGTTTTGTGTTTCTCATCACATTTTTATAATTTCTTACGATTTATTTGTACAAAGAATGTATGCCTTTTGAAATAGTTTCACCTTTTTATAGAATTGTATTTTTTGGTGAATGTGTTGGTTTGTTTTCAGTTTTTCGGAAGTCCTGTGATCAGATCGGCCACATGGTTGATACATCCAAGCACTAAATAGATTGAAGAATCTCAAGGCGGTATTAGTCTGTCACATCTTTGACCAACTGTACCTTCTCTTTGTTTAAGGTGTGTTTCTGTAAGTAGAGAGAGTTACAGCAGAATGAGAGTTTAGTCTACTCAAGTGTTCATTAGAACACATGAACCAAGGGAAGTAGAGAGGTGTAAGATGGTTCAATAAGTAACTCCAAGTTGATTGGTCTGGTCTGTGGAATTAACATCAATCATTTGTTTGTGTATAAACCTGCCACTATTGTCATTTTCTGCCACTACATAAGGGAAGGACCGGTGACCACTGAGATTTCGGGAAAGAAAGGGATATACCATTTTGTTTTTTCTTAACGTGTGCTGTTGAGATCTTATACCACTGTTTTCCAGACCAATGTTGATAAATGGAGTGTTGGTGTCTGTATCAAGTAAGTTACCATGAGCTGACTAGGCCTACTGCATGACATACAGAAAATACTGTAGCTGTAATACAGACAATACTGCTTAAATGACATTCCTCTTTCTGCATACTACTATTCACAAATCCTTATAGGTGTGGCTTTGTTTGTTTCTGTGTAATAGATGTTGTGTTCTCACTGTGAATGTTCCCAAAGTGTTATTTCCTGTGAATCCAAAACTGTCATATTATAGGTGAATATCACCGAGGATATTTATTGTATTGTTGCCACGTTTAAACCGAAATAATAAACAAATAATACGATGCCAGCCTGAGACACTCCCCCCTCGCACACATCCACTTGTTTACCTTTCCAAGGTTTGCTTACTTATTTACTTATTATCTTATGTAGGCTACATAGGCACATTTCACTATAGGTAAAGCTGACAATGTTGCAAAATAGTTTAGGATTTATTAAATTGCTCAACATCTAGCAGGTGTTGGTGCTTGGTGTCTGAGCTGGGTTATTTCCTTTCACCAGATAGGAAAACTATTATGACAAAATACCCCTTTATGCCCAGGGGTTGGACTTGACTTACCACAACTTTTCATTGACTACTACACTATAGTTCTTATAAACAGGGCAAAACTGTATAAACTATCATAAGATATGGGAGCTATACAAAGCAGACAAACAGAGCTACTAAGTCAGCCCATATGGAAGGAGGACTCTGCCATGGATCCAGGCCGGCGTGGTGAGAACTCGATCAATTGGAATGTGAAGATATTTTATTTCAAAGAACACTCTGTAAACCACGCTCCAGTGGGCAGAGCTAGGCATGTTTCACTTGGACACGTTTTAATATGGAGAAAAGCCTCTCATTTTACAATGGGTCCGCCATGGTTCTGTGTATCGTAGTTATATTTGAGACCAGTGAATTGCGGTTAATTACATCTGACTTAAGTCATATATATTTGAGAAGGAAACGAGTCCCAGACTGTTCTCAATAGAACATACCAAAGTGTAACCTGGTCTCCGAGCATTTCGTTTTATTCTGTACCTAAATCCGAGACACTCCATTTAGTATGATATGTACATTTGGTATGGTTACATAAAACAGATGGTTACTCAAGGCAAAAACGAAAGGAGGGTGGTTAGATGGGTGGGAGTATAACACCAATGTCTAGCAACTCAAAAGGTTGTGAGTTTGAATCTCATCACGGACAATTTTAGCTAATTAGCAACCTTTCAACTACTTACTACTTTTTAGCTACCAGCAATTACTTAGCATTTAGCTAACCCTAACCTTAACACTTTCAGCTAACCCTTCACCTAACCCTTTAACCTAACTCCTCAATTTAACCCTAGACCCTAGTCTAGCTAATATTAGCGAGCTAGCTAACGTTAGCCACCTAGCTCGAATTTGTAACATATAATTTGTTTGGAAAATACGTAACATATTGTGCGTTTTGCTTATTCGTAAAACATAATGAGTTGTAATTTGTAACATATACGAAATGGGTGATGGACATGCACAAATGAATCAGTGGCGACCCATCATTCGGGGTAGGTAGGGCAGAGACCCACCTGTTTTGAGCCCCACATTTTTATCAGAATAAATAAAAAATATATCATATCAGTTTGCAAACAATGTGAAAAAAATACATTTAAACTCCGTTTTTCACAATTCCTGACATTTAATCCCAGTAAAAATTCCCTGTTTTAGGTCAGTTAGGATCACCACTTTATTTTAAGAATGTCAAATGTCAGAATAATAGTAGAGAGAATTATTTCTTTCAGCTTTTATTTCTTTCATCACATTCAATTAGTCTTTGGTAGCATTGCCTTTCAATTGTTTAACTTGGGTGAATTTTGGCCCATTCCTCCTGACAGAGCTAGTGTAACTGAGTCAGGTTTGTAGGCCTCCTTGCTCGCACACGCTTTTTCAGCTCTGCCCACACATTTTCTATAGGATTGAGGTCAGGGCTTTGTGATGGCCACTCCAATACGTTGACTTTGTTGTCCTGAAGCCATTTTGCCACAACTTTGGAAGTATGCTTGGGGTCATTGTCCATTTGGAAGACCCATTTACAACCAAGCTTTAACTTCCTGACTGATGTCTTGAGATGTTGCTTCAATATATCCACATCATTTTCCTTCCTCATGATGCCATCTATTTTGTGAAGTGCACCAGTCCTTCCTGCAGCAAAGCACCCCCACAGCATGATGCTGCCACCCCCGTGCTTCACGGTTGGGATGGTGTTCTTCGGCTTGCAAGGCACCCCCTTTTTCCTCCAAAAAGTACGATCTTTGTCCCCATGTGCAGTTGCAAACCATAGTCTGGCTTTTTTATGGCGGTTTTGGAGCAGTGGCTTCTTCCTTGCTGAGCGGCCTTTCAGGTTATGTCGATATAGGACTAGTTATACTGTGGATATATACTTTTGTACCTGTTTCCTCCAGCATCTTCACAAGGTCCTTTGCTGTTGTTCTGGGATTGATTTGCACTTTTCGCACCAAAGTATGTTCATCTCTAGGAGACAGAACGCGTCTCCTTCCTGAGCGGTATGACGGCTGCGTGGTCCCATGGTGTTTATACTTGCGTACTATTGTTTGTACAGATGAACGTGGTACCTTCAGGCGTTTGGAAATTGCTCCCAAGGATGAACCAGACTTGTGGAGGTCTACAATTATTTTTCTGAGATCTTGGCTGATTTCTTTTGATTTTCCCATGATGTCAAGCAAAGGGTTTGAAGGTAGGCCTTGAAATACATCCACAGGTACACCTCTAATTGACTGAAATGATGTCAATTAGCCTATCAGAAGCTTCTAAAGCCATGACATAATTTTCTGGAATTTTCCAAGCTGTTTAAAGGCACTGTCAACTTAGTGGATGTAAACTTCTGACCCACTGGAATTTTGATACAGTGAATTATAAGTGAAATAATCTGTCCATAAACAATTGTTGGAAAAATTACTTGTGTCATGCAGTAGATGTCCTAACCGACTTGCCAAAACTATAGTTTGTTAACAAGAAATTTGTGGAGTGGTTGAAACACGAGTTTTAATGACTCCAACCTAAGTGTATGTAAACTTCTGACTTCAACTGTATATCATTGAGTTAATAAAGCCACATACAAACATGGTCTCTTTTTTGCTTTCTTGAGTAAGGCAGCTCCAAAATGCAGGTGTTTCAGCCTAGCTCAGTGCTTTCTGTGGTGGTGGGGCAGCCAGCGGAAAATACGGAGCGTAGTGGTTGGTAATGTTCTCTAGTTGCACCGTGATTGGCTCAGTGTTCTGTCACTCATGGGGACACGAGGTCACCGCCCAATCTAAGGGTAGAGCTCGAAAATACAAGCCTCTTGGGTGCTGCCATAGAGTTACATTAGAAGTGCCCATCCAAGAATGCTCAAGGTCATTGGCCACAGATAAAATGTCAAATCACGTTATATCTACAGTAACTTTGATTGGACTGATCATGTCAACATCATACTTTCAAAATCTTAGCTAGCAGTCATCATCATGAATCAAGTCAACAATCTACTGGCAAATCCTTTTTAATCCTTGTCATATGAAGAGAAATAATGAAGAGAAATTATAGATAAAACGTAACAGTGCTCATCGGCAATTGGACATAAACATTACACAACAAGTTGGAAATTGCAAATTCAACAATGAGTGGTTTGGAAGGAATCAGTGGCTAACTGCAAGCATTGCAAATCAATCACTAGCCTGCTATTCAGTGGAGTGGCTGTGTGGTCCCAAGTCTGGGTTTAAGGGTCTCTTTTCCAAGCTTAAAATGATAAACATTCAACTTTGGCCATGCTGTCAATCCAGCATGACTTCTGCCGTGCTCAAAACAACTGTTAACTCGGAACTGGGAAATCTTACTTGAGTGAGTTCAAGACAACTGGGAACTCTAGAAAAAACGAGCTCCGACTGGGAAAATACGTTTGGAACGGTCTTCTAACTCGGAATTGTAAATCGGGAACTCGGGCCTCTTTCTAGAGCTACGACTTGAAAATCACTGAAGACATCATGATTCAACCTTGTTTTTTTCAGAGTTCCCAGTTGTCTTGAAAGCACCATAAATCCAGAGAATGCCAGACTTTGATGACAAAGTTTGATGACAAAATGTGCCCATGAAGGACTGCTGCACCACCTTCCTGTTCAAGTGAGCACAGCACAACAAGGTGAGTCAAAAAATTTATTGTATGCTGCTGCTTAAATTATGTAATATGCCAAGGAGATATGTATACTGTAGCTAAGAAAGTAATACTAAGTGTATGTTGTGTAGTAAGCTGTTAGTAGCCCATATGCCTCACCCTAATAATTTGGTCTACTTTCCCCTCTTAATTTGCCTACTGTTCTGACTTGGTGGTGCACATGTAGCCTATAACCTGTTTTAGAGAAATGTAATCATTGACTATTGTAAGAGCTTTCATTGTCTGCTTATATGCCCCCTTTATTTATCCTACGGTTCTGACTTGGTGTACAGGGAAAACACTGTAAGAACGGCCCATGTTCTGAATTCTGTCACTGTACATTTCAAAAGTGCTGAACAAATAGTTATATTGACTACGTCCGTCCTAGCTCGCTCATTGTCTTAATGGAAATTACGGATTGCCTCTTATCCGCGTGTCGTCTCCCTTTGCCATAGTTTGTACATCTCAATTGTCAGTAGAAACCACATTTGTTTAAGCAAATCAGCCATATCAGCTATGTTTTTTTAAAAGGCAGTAAAAGAGGCTGAATTAACTGTTTCGCTGCCAGACAAGGCTCCGCTGATAGCCAGGTGTAGTAGTGTAGTAAGGTGTTGGGACTGCTGTTGGGACAGCTTTATGTAGGCCCTAACAGTTTGTGGGCACCGTTTGTCACCGTTATAGTGCAATTCATGTATTGTTTAGTGTTTTGTTGTGTGGTGGCTTTGCTGGCAGGCATCCCCATTTTTTGGTTTTGGTTTGCCCCACCAAGATTTACATGCTAAAATCGCCACTGAAATGAATACATACCATATGAAACGTAACATATCATACTAAATGAAGTAGCTCAGATTTACTTACAGAATAATATGAAATGCATTTAGACAAGGTTGCAACGAGGGATATTGTTTGCTAACTAAATTATTGGGATTATCTGGTTACCACCAGTGTTTGTAATACATTGAGCTTGTTGACGTACGTAAATACGAGACGCTCCATTTAGTATGATATGTCACGTTTAGTAGTATTAATTTGTGGATGTCCTTCACCCATTTCATATGATATGTTACGAATTACAATTAGTAATAAACATGGGCCCTGGTCAGAATTAGTGCACTATGTAAAGGGAATAGGGTGCCATTTGGGACATATTGCTTCATCTGTTGATGAAGCCACCTGAAATCAATGGCTGCATACCAATTGTCCATCCCTCTCCTCATGGATATTCAAGCATTGTCTTGAGCTAATTTACACCATTGTTAAATCCCTGAGATGAGAAGAAATGTGCAAGTCCACACTTTCGGAGAAGGACAATGGATATGCAGCCAATGTTAATGGTCACACACTTTTGAGTCATTCGTTTAAAAAAAGGGTATTCCAAAAAAGGGCAAATAAATGACACAAGTTGTTGCAGTAGTAAGACAATGGATATTTTCCCGAAAGTTGCTGTAAACAGCACCACAGTCAGAAAACTGAATGTTCTATTCTGAGCCAGGCCCATCTTTTAAAAAACACATTTAGTTCTATCTCTATTTGTATTTCTAATGTATTCCAAACGCTGGTGGTAACCAGATGATCCTAATAATTTAGGTAGAAAACGATGCCCCCTCTGGTATGTTATATTGCGAACTGTCTGGGACTCGTTATTTCCCTGTTTAGGCCTTCTACTCAAAGATATTTTACTTATTAAGTCAAAGACTAAATTAACTGCAATACACTGGTCTCAAATATATTAGCATAAGTAGGCTACACAGAACCCTGGCAGAACCATTGTAAAATGAGAGGCTTTTCTCCATATTAAAACGTGTCCAAGTGCAACATGCCTAGCTCTGCCCACTTGGGCGTGGCTTAAGGAGCGCTCTTTGAAATAAGCACTCGTATCTTCGTATTCCAATGGATCGAGTTCCAACGGATCTCTCATCACATGGAGAACTGTAAAAATACGGACAACATCGAACTGGACACTGTACAACAACGCGACAATACACAAACAAAGTAATTTATCCAGCGACAGTAACCAACCTACTGTACATGTTCTGTACGATTGCGAAAAACCAAGACGACACTTAAATTGTCAAACAGGTAATCTCTCGTGGACAGACGCATGAAACAATAGCCTAGCTAAGTTACTCTTTTTACACTTGGTAAATCGTCTCAAGTAGCCTAGAGAATAAACAAATTCCTCTGGATTGAGTTTTAAAACGTTTCGTTTTTGATTCTATCTATAACTAAGTTACTAGGCTATTGGGTGAAATCCATATTAGGCTACATCATTTATAATATAAATGGTAACTCCAGTGGAATGGGTAAATTGTAATAGTCAACAGTGTGCCAACATTAGACCTGTGAGCGCAAACGATGAACAACAGGGTGTTTTCATTCTGCCGATTCTGTTGCAAAACGTTTCTTAAACGGAAGCAAACAGAACTTAACAGGGCCTACCTGAATTTGTCCAATAGAAAATCTTGTTTTGCTTTGTTTGCTTCCATTTGGTAGCTAGCTTGGTTGCAATGGAGCCCACTTCGCCTGAAATAGCTAATGAACGTTTCCAGCGCTGTAGAAGCTGTGTTTATAACGCTCTTGTCCTGGACAATATTGACAATCCGGAGTTCCAATACGGCAATTGTTTACTAGCTGAGAACTACAGGAATGAGGTGGCTATGCTTAGCAAACAAATCTAAATTCTGTGCGAACTCATGGGGAAAACGCAAAATGTAACTTTCTCATTCTCAACTCCTATGGCAGGACGCCACTCAGGCCTAATGGATGTTTCCCCGCCTTGTCATCTGTCCCTATCCAAATGGCCTGTGCTACCTGGAACTTGCCTGCCAAGAAAGTCATCTCCATCTGCTTATCCTCCTCCATCCTGTAGTGAAGTAGACGGAGAACAAGTGTTCCAATCAGCGCTGGTCCCATGTTACAAGTCGAAGGCAGCGGCATGCTTCTAAGCGGAAGTGAGTGACTGCGAAGGGTTCGGAGCAGATTGACATAAGGAATATCTTCGCTGCACTGGTGCCTGATCTACCTGCGCCTTCATCACTGGGACTGCCTGTGTCTGCGACAGCGGTGCTAACTCCAACTAATCTGACTCCAGCAGCGGCTTCGTCGTCCAGTTCGGCTCCTTTTCCTCTCTCTGGATCTGACGGGCACTGCCCACTGTGGGAGGTCTGGACGTATTGCCGGGAGCAGCGGGCATACACTATCCTGCTTGTCGTGGGCCCGTGAAAGGCTCAACAAATTGTGTGAGGGGTGGGAATTGGCGGATTGATCAATTCCCTTCTCTGACCGTTGTATTGAGCAGTTCAATGATGAGAAATGTCTCAGTCCCTGGAGCAAAAACTTTGTGCTATCCAGGAGCACGAGTACAGAACATTAATAAGCTGCTCCCAAACATTTTAAACCAGCATCAGGAAATTGAGTCTATCATAGTTCATGTGGGATTCAATTACATTATGAAGGGCAGCTCAGAACAGCTGAAGATGGATTTTAAAGAACTGATTGGGTCACTACTTGACACCAACCAACGCCCCAGAATATCTGGCCATCTGCCCTCCCTAAATCGTGGCATTGAACGGTTCAGCAGACTTTTAGCCCTCCATAACTGGCTACAAGACTATTGCAGCTCTATGGGTGTAACATTTATTGACATATTTGATACCTTCTGGAAACAAACTCGTATTTTAAGAAGGATGGGACCCACCCAAATCATTTGGATTCCTGGATCCTTTCACAGCATTATCAGGCTGCATTGAGACAATGACTTATCAATGACCCAAGCCCAGCTCATTTAATCCTTACGATTGTGTCGCTGAGTTGTCATAATGCTTCAGCAAATGTACATTATCCCAGGGGCGCTGGAAGACACAATGTAAGTAACCTAATTTATGTCACTCTTACTGCCCTAAATGCCTCTGCTGATCCTACAGTTATTGAATGTAGTAATCATGTGCCTATGAACCAGAGTTATACTGTTAGCACTGAGGCGGTGTGCCCTAGCAGGAAGTCCACTGTGTGCAGCTCACCCTGCACTAACATAAATAACCTGAGCATGTCTACCTCTGCTAAACTTCCCAGTAAAGCAATAAAAACAATCAAGCATCCCAGAAAAGCGCTAAAAATAGCCCACGTTAACATATGTAGCTTAATAAGTGGCTTACCTGGTTAAATAAAGGTGAAATAAAATAAAAAGAACTAAAAAGAAACAAGGTTCATGAAATCAATTATTTGCTAGTAACAGATGACATTCATATTCTGACAATCTCGGAAACTTAGATAATACCTTTGATGATACAGTGGTAGCAATACAGTGAGGGAAAAAAGTATTTGATCCCCTGCTGATTTTGGACGTTTGCCCACTGACAAAGAAATGATCAGTCTATAATTTTAATGGTAGGTTTATTTGAACAGTGAGAGATAGAATAACAACAAAGAAATCCAGAAAAACGCGTGTCAAAAATGTTATAAATTGATTTGCATTTTAATGAGGGAAATAAGTATTTGACCCCTCTGCAAAACATGACTTAGTACTTGGTGGCAAAACCCTTGTTGGCAATCACAGAGGTCAGACATTTCTTGTAGTTGGCCACCAGGTTTGCACACATCTCAGGAGGGATTTTGTCCCACTCCTCTTTGTAGATCTTCCCCAAGTCATTAAGGTTTCGAGGATGACGTTTGGCAACTCGAACCTTCCGCTCCCTCCACAGATTTTCTATGGGATTAAGGTCTGGAGACTGGCTAGGCCACTCCAGGACCTTAATGTGCTTCTTCTTGAGCCACTCCTTTGTTGCCTTGGCCGTGTGTTTTGGGTCATTGTCATGCTGGAATACCCATCCACAACCCATTTTCAAGATTTGACGGTACATGGCCCCGTCCATCGTCCCTTTGATGCGGTGAAGTTGTCCTGTCCCCTTAGCAGAAAAACACCCCCAAAGCATAATGTTTCCACCTCCATGTTTAACGTGGGGATGGTGTTCTTGGGGTCATAGGCAGCATTCCTCCTCCTCCAAACACGGCGAGTTGAGTTGATGCCAAAGAGCTCCATTTTGGTCTGATCTGACCACAACACTTTCACCCAGTTCTCCTCTGAATCATTCAGATGTTCATTGGCAAACTTCAGACGGGCATGTATATAACGGACTTATCAGGATAAAAGAAAGGCGGAGCAAATAAGTCTCCAAAAACTGTCTGACTGCCAAAACACGAAATACTACCTAAGACTGAAACAAATAACGAAACAGGGAGAACACTTCTCAAGTACCTGTACATAGATCTCCGATCAGACACTGAGTAGTACTGCTGGACATAGAGAAACTAGCAGAGAAAACTGAACAAGGGAACACAGGGAAGTGAGGGCATAAATACACAGGTGAACCGATAGACACAGGTGACACCAATAGGATGATGATTAGTCCCGACTGTGAGTGAGGAGGTGCCTAAGGTTGTCGGCGGATGACACCTAGTGGGTCGCTCCGTAGCTGCGCCCCCCTCCTGTAACAGCTGCACTTGACACATTTATGAAATTGCTTATCCAAGTTACTAATAAGCATGCACCCGTTAAGAATGACTGTAAAAACTATTAAATCCCTGTGGATTGATGAGGAATTGAAAAATTGTATGGTTGAGAGGGATGAGGCAAAATAAATGGCAAATAAGTCTGGCTGCAAATTGAGAAATCATGTGACTAAACTGAATAAAAATAAGAAGAAACTACACTATGAAACAAAGATAAATGACAAAGAATGATAGTAAAAAGCTTTGGAGCACCTTCAATGAAGTTTTGGGCAAAAAGGCTAACTCTGCTCCATCATTCATTGAATCAGATGGCTCATTCATCACAAAACCCACTGATATTGCCAACTACTTTAATTATTTTTTCATTGGCAAGATTAGCAAACTTAGGCATGACATGCCAGCAACAAACGCTGACACTACACATCCAAGTATATTTACATTTACATTTTCGTCATTTAGCAGACGCTCTTATCCAGAGTGACTTACAAATGGGTGCATTCGCCTTATGATTGTCACAAATTCGGCCGAGACTGCTCCTCCTCCTTGCTCGGGCAGGCTTCGGCGTTCGTCGTCCCCGGAGTACTAGCTACCACCGTTGGATGTTTCGATGTTTGTTTGGTTTGGTCTGTCTGTTGCATCTGTGTCCGTTTGTGTCTAATTATGTGACCTATAAGTTTCCTGCTTTGTGTATGTGAGTTTGTGTGTTATTGTCCGCCTGTCCGTTGGTGTCTCCTGTGTGGAACTTTTTGGTCTTGATTATCGTTACGCACTGTTGTGCGTTATCGCACGCCTCCTGTGTTTTCGAGGTCCTTTATTTTGTATTGTCTTTACGTCTAGTAAAGTCGTGTTTGACTGAGCCTCTGTGTCCTGCGCCTGACTCCTACACCGCATCCACATCAGCTTGTCACAGAATAACACACCCTATGGAGTCAGCAGGAGCAGCAGCGGCACCCAAGTCGCTGGAGGATCGGATCAGCGAGCAAGACGTCATGATCCGGCAACTCGGGTCCGCCATGAATGAGGTGACGAACACTCTGCGCCGATTGGTAACGAGAGAGGTGCCCACACCTCCGCCCACCTTACCATCACCATCGGCCAGTCCTCCCATCCCAGCACCGGAACCCAGTGGAATTCGGCTCTCGCTCCCGAGGGCGTATGATGGCACCGCAGCCGGGTGTCAGGGGTTCCTCCTGCAGGTGGAACTCTACCTGGCCACCATACAGCCGGCGCCCTCGGGATACGAGAGCGTCTCCGCCCTCATCTCCTGTCTCTCCGGCAAGGCGTTGGAGTGGGCCAACGCCGAATGGAGGGGAATAGACGCCGCCACCATCACCTACGCGGAGTTCTCCCGCCGCTTCAGGGCAGTGTTCGACCATCCACCTGAGGGGAAAGCGGCGGGGGAACGTCTGTTCCACCTCCGACAGGGGAAGAGGAGCGCACAGGAGTTCGCCCTGGAGTTCCGGACTCTAGCGGCGGATGCAGGGTGGAATGAGAGGGCCCTCATCGACCACTATCGATGCAGTCTTAGGGAGGACGTTCGTCGTGAGCTGGCCTGCAGGGACACCAACCTATCTTTCGACCAGTTGGTGGACATGTCCATCCGTCTCGATACCCTGCTGGCTACCCGCGGACGTCCCGAATGGGGGCCGTCCATTCCATCCTCCAGCACCTCCGAGCCGATTCCTATGGAGCTCGGAGGTGCTGGCGCTAGAGAGAGGAGGAGAGAGAACCCGAGGGGGGCCGTCCCCTGCACCAACTGTGGCCGTGGAGGGCACACTGCGGCTAGGTGCTGGGGAGGGTCTCCTGGGGGAGGGGACAACAGGTCACGCACTGGGGAGTCATTTCAGGTGAGTAGGCGCCCCACTTACCCAGAGCTCTCTGTTGTTCACCTGTGTATACCTGTGAGATTTCCACAGGTGGCACCTCATTCCCAGCATAAGGCGCTAGTAGATTCAGGCGCAGCTGGGAATTTTGTTGATCGTAAATTTTGTTCAAGGTTAGGAATTCCCCTCCGGCCGGTGGAAGCCCCCTTCCCTGTCCATGCCCTAGACAGCCGGCCGCTGGGGTCGGGGTTGATTAGAGAAGTCACAGCTCCACTTAAGATGACTACGCAGGGGGGTCATGAGGAGACCATTCAGTTATATCTGATCGACTCTCCTGCGTTTCCCGTGGTGCTGGGGCTTCCCTGGTTAATCGCCCATGATCCTACCATTTCGTGGCAACAGAGGGCTCTTATGGAGTGGTCTGCCCAGTGTGTAGGGAGATGTCTAGGTGTTTCCGTAGGGGCGACCTCGGTGGAGAGTCCGAACCAAGTGCCCGCAATGCGCATTCCCCCTGAATATGAGGATTTAGCACTCGTGTTCAGCAAGACAAGGGCGACACGGTTGCCACCTCATAGACAGGGGGATTGTGCGATAGACCTCCAAACAGGAGCAGCACTCCCGCGGAGCCATGTGTATCCCCTGTCTCAAGAGGAGACAGCGGCTATGGAGACTTACATAGCCGAGTCCTTGAGACAGGGATACATACGGACCTCCACTTCCCCGGTTTCCTCGAGTTTCTTCTTTGTGAAGAAGAAGGACGGGGGTTTGCGCCCGTGTATTGATTACCGTAGTCTCAATCAGATCACGGTTAAATACAGTTATCCTCTTCCTCTGATTGCGAGTATGACTGAATCATTACGCGGAGCGCGGTTCTTCACAAAGTTGGATCTCAGGAGCGCGTACAACCTGGTGCGCATTAGGGAGGGGGATGAATGGAAAACAGCATTCAGCACCACCTCGGGTCATTACGAGTATCTCGTCATGCCATACGGGTTAATGAATGCTCCTTCAGTCTTCCAATCCTTTGTGGACGAGATCTTCCGGGACATGCATGGGCAGGGTGTGGTGGTGTACATCGACGACATCCTAGTGTACTCTTCTACACGAGCCGAGCATGTAGCCCTGGTGCGCCGAGTGTTGGGGAGGCTGTTGGAGCATGACTTGTATGTCAAGGCAGAGAAATGCTTGTTTTTCCAGGAGTCCGTCTCCTTTTTGGGTTATCGGTTGTCCGTGTCAGTTGTGAAGATTGAGGTTGACCGTGTGTCAGCCGTGCGTAATTGGCAAACTCCAACCACTGTTAAAGAGGTGCAGCAGTTTTTGGGTTTTGCTAATTACTACCGGAGGTTTATCCGGGGCTTTGGACAGGTGGCAGCTCCCATTACGTCCCTGCTGAAGGGGGGCCCGGTGCGTTTGCAGTGGTCAGCTGAAGCGGACAGGGCATTTGTTAAACTGAAAAACCTGTTCACTTCGGCTCCGGTGCTGGCGCATCCGGACCTCGCTTTACCATTCCAAGTAGAGGTGGACGCGTCAGAGGCCGGTATTGGGGCAGTACTGTCGCAACGGTCCGGCACGCCACCTAAACTCCGCCCCTGTGCGTTCTATTCTAAGAAGCTCAGCCCGGCGGAGCGAAATTATGACGTAGGGGACAGGGAGCTGTTAGCCGTGGTTCAGGCCCTAAAGGTGTGGAGGCATTGGCTTGAGGGGGCTCAACACCCTTTCCTCATTCTGACTGACCACCGTAACCTGGAGTACATCCGGGCAGCTAGGAGATTAAACCCTCGTCAGGCTAGGTGGAATATGTTTCTAACCTTTTTAATTTTTTTAATAACGTACATCCCAGTGTCCCAGAACGGTAAGGCAGACGCCCTGTCCCGGCGGTATGACACAGAGGAGAGGTCCATTGAGCCCACTCCCATACTGCCGGAGTCTTGTCTGGTGGCTCCGGTGGTGTGGGAGGTCGATGCGGAGATCGAGCGGGCGTCGTGCACCGACCCTACTCCCCCAGAGTGTCCTGTGGGGCGGACGTACGTTCCGCTCGAGGTTCGTGATCGGCTTATTTATTGGGCTCATACGTCACCCTCCTCTGGACATCCAGGTATTGGCCGGACAGTGCACTGCCTTAGTGTGAAATACTGGTGGCCAACGTTAGCTAGGGATGTGAGGGTTTATGTCTCCTCCTGCTTGGTGTGCGCCCAGTGTAAGGCGCCTAGACACCTGCCCAGGGGGAAGTTACATCCCCTGCCTGTTCCACAACGACCATGGTCTCACCTCTCGGTGGACTTTGTGACCGACCTTCCCCCCTCCCAGGGGAATACCACCATTTTGGTCGTTGTGGATCGGTTTTCTAAGGCCTGTCGTCTCCTCCCAATGCCGGGTCTCCCTACTGCCCTACAGACCGCTGAGGCACTATTTACCCACGTCTTCCGGCACTACGGGGTTCCCGAGGTCCCCAGTTCACCTCCAGAGTCTGGGGGGCGTTCATGGAACGCTTGGGGGTCTCTGTGAGCCTTACCTCGGGTTACCACCCAGAGAGCAATGGGCAGGTAGAACGAGTTAACCAGGATGTGGGTAGGTTTCTGAGGTCCTATTGCAAGGGCCGGCCGGAGGAGTGGTCAAGGTATATCCCCTGGGCAGAGATGGCACAGAACTCTCTCCGCCACTCCTCCACCAATCTAACCCCTTTCCAGTGTGTGTTAGGGTATCAGCCGGTTCTGGCACCATGGCACCAGAGCCAGATCGAGGCTCCTGTGGTGGATGAGTGGGTTCGGCGCTCGGAGGAGACGTGGAACGCTGCACACGTCCATCTGCAGCGGGCCATCCGTCGACAGAAGGCGAGCGCCGATCTCCACCGCAGTGAGGGTCCGGTGTACGCACCGGGAGATCGAGTCTGGCTCTCGACTCGAAACCTGCCCCTCTGCCTGCCCTGCCGGAAGCTGGGTCGGCGGTTTGTGGGGCCTTTTAAAGTCCTGAGGAGATTGAATGAGGTGTGTTACAGGTTACAACTGCCTATTGATTATAAGAATATTAACCCCTCGTTCCATGTGTCTCTTCTCAGGCCGGTGGTAGCTGGTCCACTCCAGGAAGGTGAGATAGGAGAGACCCCTCCGCCCCCACTGGACATCGAGGGAGCGCCGGCGTACACGGTCCGGACCATCTTGGATTCGAGACGTCGGATGGGTATCAGCCGGTTCTGGCACCATGGCACCAGAGCCAGATCGAGGCTCCTGCGGTGGATGAGTGGGTTCGGCGCTCGGTTTTAGCTCCTGAGTGGCGCAGTGGTCTAAGGCACTGCATCGCAGTGCTAACTGTGCCACTAGAGATCCTGGTTCGAATCCAGTCTCTGTCGCAGCCGGCCGCGACCGGGAGACTCATGGGGCGGCGCACAATTGGCCCAGCGTCGTCCAGGGTAGGGGAGGGAATGGCCGGCAGGGATGTAGCTCAGTTGATAGAGCATGGCGTTTGCAACGCCAGGGTTGTGGGTTCGATTCCCACGGGGGGCCAGTATAAAAAAAATATGTATTCACTAACTGTAAGTCGCTCTGGATAAGAGCGTCTGCTAAATGACTAAAATGTAAAAATGTAAAATGGATGGGGGTCTCCAGTATCTCGTGGAGTGGGAGGGGTACGGCCCGGAGGAACGGTGCTGGGTGCCTAGGAGGGATATCCTAGATCCATCCCTCCTGACTGAGTTCCACCGTGGTCATCCCACGCGCCCTGCTCCGCGTCCTCCTGGTCGTCCCCGAGGCCGGGGTCGGCGCACGGCTGGAGCCGCGCGTCAAGGGGGGGGGGTACTGTCACGAATTCGGCCGAGACTGCTCCTCCTCCTTGCTCGGGCAGGCTTCGGTGTTCGTCGTCCCCGGAGTACTAGCTACCACCGTTGGATGTTTCGATGTTTGTTTGGTTTGGTCTGTCTGTTGCACCTGTGTCCGTTTGTGTCTAATTTATGTGACCTATATGTTTCCTGCTTTGTGTATGTGAGTTTGTGTGTTATTGTCCGCCTGTCCGTTGGTGTCTCCTGTGTGGAACTTTTTGGTCTTGCTTATCGTTACGCACTGTTGTGCGTTATCGCACGCCTCCTGTGTTTTCGAGGTCCTTTATTTTGTATTGTCTTTACGTCTAGTAAAGTCGTGTTTGACTGAGCCTCTGTGTCCTGCGCCTGACTCCTACACCGCATCCAGATCAGCTTGTGACAATGATAGCCAGTGGGACAACCACTTTACAATATATATATACAGTGGGGAGAACACGTATTTGATACACTGCCGATTTTGCAGGTTTTCCTACTTACAAAGCATGTAGAGGTCTGTAATTTTTATCATAGGTACACTTTAACTGTGAGAGACGGAATCTAAAATCCAGAAAATCACATTGTATGATTTTTAAGTAATTAATTTGCATTTTATTGCATGACATAAGTATTTGATCACCTACCAACCAGTAAGAATTCCAGCTCTCACAGACCTGTTAGTTTTTCTTTAAGAAGCCCTCCTGTTCTCCACTCATTACCTGTATTAACTGCACCTGTTTGAACTTGTTACCTGTATAAAAGACACCTGTCCACACACTCAATCAAACAGACTCCAACCTCTCCACAATGGCCAAGACCAGAGAGCTGTGTAAGGACATCAGGGATAAAATTGTAGACCTGCACAAGGCTGGGATGGGCTACAGGACAATAGGCAAGCAGCTTGGTGAGAAGGCAACAACTGTTGGCGCAATTATTAGAAAATGGAAGAAGTTCAAGATGACGGTCAATCACCCTCGGTCTGGGGCTCCATGCAAGATCTCACCTCGTGGGACATCAATGATCATGAGGAAAGTGAGGGATCAGCCCAGAACTACACGGCAGGACCTGGTCAATGACCTGAAGAGAGCTGGGACCACAGTCTCAAAGAAAACCATTAGTAACACACTATGCCGTCATGGATTAAAATCCTGCAGCGGACGCAAGGTCCCCCTTCTCAAGCCAGCGCATGTCCAGGCCCGTCTGAAGTTTGCCAATGACCATCTGGATGATCCAGAGGAGGAATGGGAGAAGGTCATGTGGTCTGATGAGACAAAAATTGAGCTTTTTGGTCTAAACTCCACTCGCCGTGTTTGGAGGAAGAAGAAGGATGAGTACAACCCCAAGAACACCATCCCAACCGTGAAGCATGGAGGTGGAAACATCATTCTTTGGGGATGCTTTTCTGCAAAGGGGACAGGACGACTGCACCGTATTGAGGGGAGGATGGATGTGGCCATGTATCACGAGATCTTGGCCAACAACCTCCTTCCCTCAGTAAGAGCATTGAAGATGGATCGTGGCTGGGTCTTCCAGCATGACAACGACCCGAAACACACAGCCAGGGCATCTAAGGAGTGGCTCCGTAAGAAGCATCTCAAGGTCCTGGAGTGGCCTAGCCAGTCTCCAGACCTGAACCAAATAGAACATCTTTGGAAGGAGCTGAAAGTCCGTATTGCCCAGCGACAGCCCCGAAACCTGAAGGATCTAGAGAAGGTCTGTATGGAAGAGTGGGCCAAAATCCCTTCTGCAGTGTGTGCAAACCTGGTCAAGACCTACAGGAAACGTATGATCTCTGTAATTGCAAACAAAGGTTTCTGTACCAAATATTAATTTCAGCTTTTCTGATGTATCAAATACTTATGTCATGCAATAAAATGCAAATTAATTATTTAAAAATCATACAATGTGATTTTCTTGATTTTTGTTTTAGATTCCGTCTCTCACAGTTGAAGTGTACCTATGATAAAAATTACGGACCTCTACATGCTTTGTAAGTAGGAAAACCTGCAAAATCGGCAGTGTATCAAATACTTCTTCTCCCCACTGTATATATATATATATTTTAAAAATGGGGGGGGTTGGTGAGGTAAGGGGAGGGTAGAAGGATTACTTTTATTCTATCCCAGGTATTCCTTAAAGAGGTGGGGTTTCAAGTGTCTCTGGAAGGTGGTGAGTGACTCCGCTGTCCTGGCGTCGTGAGGGAGCTTGTTCCACCATTGGGGTGCCAGAGCAGCCAACAGTTTTGACTGGGCTGAGCGGGAACTGTGCTTCCGCAGAGGTAGGGGGGCCAGCAGGCCAGAGGTGGATGAACACAATGCCCTCGTTTGGGTGTAGGGACTGATCAGAGCCTGAAGGTACGGAGGTGCCGTTCCCCTCACAGCTCCGTAGGCAAGCATCATGGTCTTGTTGCAGATGCGGGCTTCAACTGGAAGCCAGTGGAGTGTGCGGAGGAGCTGCAGCCTGTCTGAACACCAGACGGGCTGCAGCGTTCTGGATGAGTTGTAGGGGTTTAATGGCACAGGCAGGGAGCCCAGCCAACAGCAAGTTGCAGTAATCCAGACGGAAGATGACAAGTCTGGATTAGGACCTGTGCCGCTTCCTGTGTAAGGTAGGGTCGTACTCTGCGAATGTTGTAGAGCATGAACCTACAGGATCGGGTCACCGCTTTGATGTTAGCGGAGAACAACAGAGTGTTGTCCAGGGTCACGCCAAGGTTCTTTGCACTCTGGGAGGAGGACACAACAGAGTTGTCAACCGTGATGGCGAGATCATGGAGCGGGCAGTCCTTCCCCGGGAGGAAGAGCAGCTCCGTCTTGCCGAGGTTCAGCTTGAGGTGGTGATCCGTCATCCACACTGATATGTCTGCCAGACATGCAGAGATGCGAGTCGCCACCTGGTTATCAGAAGGGGGAAAGGAGAAGATTAATTGTGTGTCGTCTGCGTAGCAATGATAGGAGAGACCATATTTGACAGAGCCAAGTGACTTGGTGTATAGAGAGAATAGGAGAGGGCCTAGAACTGAGCCCTGGGGGACACCAGTGGGGAGAGCACGTGGTGCGGAGACAGATTCTAGCCACGCCACCTGGTAGGAGCGACCTGTGAGGTAGGACGCAATCCAAGAGTGAGCCGCGCCGGAGATGCCCAACTCAGAGAGGGTGGAGAGGAGGATCTGATGGTTCACAGTATCAAAGGCAGCAGATAGGTCTAGAAGGATGAGAGCAGAGAGAGAGTTAGCTTTAGCAGTGCGGAGAGCCTCTGTGACACAGAGAAGAGCAGTCTCAGTTGAATGACCAATCTTGAAACCTGACTGGTTTGGATCAAGAAGGTCATTCTGAGAGAGATAGCAAGAGAGTTGGCTAAAGACGGCACGCTCAAGAGTTTTGGAGAGAAAAGAAAGAAGGGATACTGGTCTGTAGTTGTTGACATCGGAGGGATCGAGTGTAGGTTTTTTGAGAAGGGGTGCAACTCTTCATCTGGAGAGAGAGGGGAGAAAGAAGTCAAAACATAGGGTAGGGCAGTGTGAGCAGGACCAGCGGTGTCATTTGATTTAATAAATGAGGATTGGATGTCGTCAACCTGGACGAAGTCATCCACAGAGAGGGAGGAGGGAGGGGGAGGAGGAGGAGGATTCAGCAGGGAGGAGAAGGTGGCAAAGAGCTTCCTAGGGTTAGAGGCAGAGGCTTGAAATTTAGAGTGGAGCGTGCTGACCAAATTATGAAAGACAAGCATTGCATTTTTAAATTCTGTAAAGTGAGTGTGGAAGAGGTGAAAAAAATGTTTTGTCCATCAACAATGAGAAGCCACCAGGGTCTGACAACTTGGATGGAAAATTAATGAGGATAATAGCGGATGATATTGCCACTCCAATTTGCCATATCTTCAATTTAAGCCTACTAGAAAGTGTGTGCTGTCAGGCCTAGAGGGTAGCAAAAGTCATTACCCTACCTAAAAAGCCCCATTTACTGGCTCAAATAGCCGACCAATCAGCTTGTTACCAACCCTTAGAAAACTTTTGGAAAAAATGGTGTTTAACCAGATACAATTCAGCACGCTTATAGGGAAGGACATTCAACAAGTACTTACACAAATGACTGATGATTGGCTGAGAGAAATTGATGATAAAAATATTGTGGGGGCTGTTTTGTTAGACTTCAGTGCGGCTTTTGACATTATCGATCATAGTCTGCTGCTGGAAAAACGTATGTGTTATGGCGTTACACCCTCTGCTATATTGTGGATAAAGAGTTACCTGTCTAACAGAACACAGAGGGTGTTCTTTAATGGAAGCCTCTCCAACATAATCCAGTAAGAATCAGGAATTCCCCAGGGCAGCAGTCTAGGCCCCTTACTTTTTAAAATCTTTACTAACGACATGCCACTGGCTTTGAGTAAAGCCAGTGTGTCTATGTATGCGGATGACTCAACACTGTACACGTCAGCTACTACAGCGACTGAAATGACTGCAACACTTAACAAAGAGCTACAGTTAGTTTCAGAATGGGTAGCAAGGAATAAGTTAGTCCTAAATATTTCAAAAACTAAAAGCATTGTATTTGGGACAAATCATTCACTAAACCTTAAACCTCAACTAAATGTTGTAATGAATAATGTGGAAATTGAGCAAGTTGAGGTGACTAAACTGCTTGGAGTAACCCTGGATTGTAAACTGTCATGGTCAAAACATATTGATACAACAGCTAAGATGGGGAGAAGTCTGTCCATAATAAAGCACTGCTCTGCCTTCTTAACAGCACTATTAACAAGGCAGGCCCTACAGGCCCTAGTTTTGTTGCACCTGGACTACTGTTCAGTCGTGTGGTCAGGGGCCACAAAGAGGGACTTAGGAAAATTGCAATTGGCTCAGAACAGGGCAACACGGCTGGCCCTTAGATGTACACAGAGAGCTAACATTAATAATATGCATGTCAATCTCTCCTGGCTCAAAGTGGAGGAGAGATTGACTTCATTACTACTTGTATTTGTGAGAGGTATTGACATGTTGAATGCACCGAGCTGTCTGTTTGAACTACCGGCACACAGCTTGGTCACCAATGCATACCCCACAAGACATGCCACCAGAGGTCTCTTCACAATCCCCAAGTCAAGAACAGACTATGGGAGGCGCACAGTACTACATAGAGCCATGACTACATGGAACTCTACTCCACATCAAGTAACTAATGCAAGCAGTAAAATTAGATTTTAAAAAAACAGATTAAAATACACTTTATGGAACAGCGGGACTGTGAAGCAACACAAACATAGGCACAGCCACATGCATACAAACACACAATAACATACACACTATACACACACGTACACATGGATTTTGTGCTGTAGATATGTGGTAGTAGGGTAGGGGCCTGAATGTGTTGTGAAATCTGTTGTGAATGTATTGTAATGTTTTAAAAATTGTATAACTGCCTTAATTTTGCTGGACCCCGGGAAGAGTAGCTGCTGCCTTGGCATTAGCTAATGGGGATCCATAATAAATACAAATAAGAACTGGAGATTGCGTCCAAGATTTCCGACCATTGTTTTTCAAGGTAATCTACTCACGTTCGCATACGCCGATTCATGGACCGTCTATATCCGGGTTGCATCCGGTTTATATGGACAAGCACTCTGTGTGCACAGGGAGCAGCGTGAGCAGTGACGACGTCGTTACGTCAAACTGTGCTTCTAGACCGGAACCCTGGCCCTCCCACTGGGGAGCCAGGCCCACCCAATCAGATTGAGCAACAAAAAAAATATGCTCTTTACTTGTTTTACAATGTTTTGCTGATTTCTGTATTTTGAAAGTTACATATCTTGAAAACTTGAGTGCTGACAAGCAAAACATTTTGGGACTATGTCAACAATGGACTAATAAAACAAATACCAAAAGATAATTTTTGATTGGAGTTTTCCTTTAAGTCAAAACTGTAACTTGGCCACTCAGGAACATTCACCATCTTCTTGGTAAGCAACTCCAGTGTAGATTTTGCCTTGTGTTTTAGGTTATTGTACTGCTGAAAGGTAAATTCATCTCCCAGTGTCTGGTGGAAAGCAGACTGAACTAGGTTTTCCTCTAGGATTTTGCCTGTGCTTAGCTCCATTCCATTTATTTTTTATCCTGAAAAACTCCCCAGTCCTTAACGATTACAAGGGTTAGGGTTATAAAGAAAAATGAATGAGTAGGTGTGTCCAAACTTTTGACTGGTACTGTATGTCCTTGAAACAATTATTTTAAAATCGCACACAGAAGAAGTTAAGTATAATTTAATTGCAGTTTGTAATTGTATTTTTTAAATCATCACTGTATGTCTAATAAATCACTGTGTGCGTTTATTTAATGAAAAAAACTATTTGTAAAAAATATATTTGTATTCATTTATTCCCCAGAGCCTCCTTTGGCCCTTGAAATGCTCAGACTGATTGTGTGGGCGTTATGAAACATATTTGAAGATAGAGTGGGGGAAAAAAGTATTTAGTCAGCCACCAATTGTGCAAGTTCTCCCACTTAAAAAGATGAGAGAGGCCTGTAATTTTCATCATAGGTACACGTCAACTATGACAGACAAATTGAGATTTTTTTTCTCCAGAAAATCACATTGTAGGATTTTTAATGAATTTATTTGCAAATTATGGTGAAAAATAAGTATTTGGTCACCTACAAACAAGCAACATTTCTGGCTCTCACAGACCTGTAACTTCTTCTTTAAGAGGCTCCTCTGTCCTCCACTCGTTACCTGTATTAATGGCACCTGTTTGAACTTGTTATCAGTATAAAAGACACCTGTCCACAACCTCAAACAGTCACACTCCAAACTCCACTATGGCCAAGACCAAAGAGCTGTCAAAGGACACCAGAAACAAAATTGTAGACCTTCACCAGGCTGGGAAGACTGAATCTGCAATAGGTAAGCAGCTTGGTTTGAAGAAATCAACTGTGGGAGCAATTATTTAGAAATGGAAGACATACAAGACCACTGATAATCTCCCTTGATCTGGGGCTCCACGCAATATCTCACCCCGTGGGGTCAAAATGATCACAAGAACAGTGAGCAAAAATCCCAGAACCACACGGGGGGACCTAGTGAATGACCTGCAGAGAGCTGGGACCGAAGTAACAAAGCCTACCATCAGCAAGGGCATTGAAGATGAAACGTGGCTGGGTCTTTCAGCATGACAATGATCCCAAACACACCGCCTGGGCAACGAAGGAGTGGCTTCGTAAGAAGCATTTCAAGGTCCTTGAGTGGCCTAGCCAGTCTCCAGATCTCAACCCCATAGAAAATCTTTGGAGGGAGTTGAAAGTCCGTGTTGCCCAGCGACAGCCCCAAAACATCACTGCTCTAGAGGAGATCTGCATGGAGGAATGGGCCAAAATACCAGCAACAGTGTGTGAAAACCTTGTGAAGACTTACAGAAAACGTTTGACCTGTGACATTGCCAACAAAGGGTATATAACAAAGTATTGAGAAACTTTTGTTATTGACCAAATACTTATTTTCCACCATAATTTGCAAATAAATTCATAAAAAATCCTACAATGTGATTTTCTGGATTTTTTTTCTCATTTTGTCTGTCATAGTTGACGTGTACCTATGATGAAAATTACAGGCCTCTCTCATCTTTTTAAGTGGGAGAACTTGCACAATTGGTGGCTGACTAAATACTTTTTTCCCCCACTGTATGCTTCGATATGTCACATTCATTTTCGGCGCCTCAACGGGTAAAATAATTTAGCCATGGATTTAGACATACAAGGATGAATATGACATATCATGTAAGGATATTTATTGAAATGATGAATTGTTTGAGAAATATGGATACATAAATGATCAGGTAATGTACATTTATGAACATATGGGATTCGTTCATGCCTAAGTATGAAGGCTTAGTTAGATATGTCGTCCAAAAAGTTGACTCAAGTTTACTAAAAAGCATCTGGAAGCACCTTTATAATCATCAAGACTCTTGGAATAATGTTCTATGGACAGATGATTCAAAAGTATAACTTTTTGAATGACATGGGTCCCATTATGCCTGGCGAAAACCAAACACTTCATTCCACAGTAAGAACCTCATACCAATGGTCAAGCATGGTGGTGGTAGTGTGATGGCTTGGGGATGCTTTGCTGCCTCAGGACCTGGACGACTTGCCTTAATAGAAGGAACCATGAATTCTACTCTGTATCAGAGAATTCTACAGGAGAATGTCAGGGCATCCGTCTGTGAACTGAAGCTGAAGCGCAGCTGGGTCATGCAGTAAGACAATGATCCAAAACACACATTCAAGTCTACATGAAAATGGCTATAAAGCAACATATTTGAAGTTTTGGAATGGCCTAGTCAACATCCAGACCTAATCCAAACATAGATGTTGTGGCAGGACTTGAAACGAGCAGTTCAAGCTTGAAACCCCACAAATGTCGCGGAGTTAAAGCAGTTCTGCATGCAAGAGTGGGCCAAAATTCCTCCACTGCGATGTGAGAGACTGATCAACAACTACAGGACGTTTGGTACAGTCATTGCAGCTAAAGGTGGCACAGCTAGTTATTGAGTGTAAGGGGGCAATTACTTTATCACACAGGGTCATTGGGTGTTGCATAACTTTGTTTATTCAATAAATTAAATAAGTATGTAATTGTTGTGTTATATGTTCACTCAGGTTCCCTTTATCTAATATTCGGTTTTGGTTGAAGATCTGATAACATTCAGTATCAAAAATATGCAAAAATAGAGGAAATTAGAAAGGGGGCAAATACTTTTTTACGGCACTGTAGATAAAGACATCCACTGATATTACATTTACATTTACATTTAAGTCATTTAGCAGACGCTCTTATCCAGAGCGACTTCCAAATTGGTGCATTCAACTTAGGATAGCCAGTGGGACAACCACCCTTTTTATTTTATTTGTATTTTTGTGGGGGAGGGGGGGTAGAAGGATTACTGTAATACTATTCCAGGTATTCCTTAAAGAGGTAGGGTTTCAAGTGTCTCCGGAAGGTGGTCAGTGACTCCGCTGTCCTGACATCGTGGGGGAGCTTGTTCCACCATTGGGGTGCCAGAGCAGTGAATAGCTTTGACTGGGCTGAGCGGGAACTGTGCTTCCGTAGAGGTAGGGGGGCTAGCAGGCCAGAGGTGGATGAACGTAGTGCCCTCGTTTGGGTGTAGGGTCTGACTCCTGGTTAGGACAATGAGGCCCAACACTTCCTCACTTGACCCTATCTCCAACTCCCTTGTCAAGACCTGCTTATCATCTCTGGTGCCTGTCTAAACAGAAATCACTGGATGTTTCCCTCCTCAGCTCAAACTGGCCGCAGTCACACCAGTACTTAAAAAGCCTGGATCTGATCCTGACAACCTCCAAAACTACAGGACTATCTCAAACCTTCCTGAGTAAGCTCCTTGAACATGCTGTTTCTAGCCAATTCCAAAAACATCTGGCCACTCACAACCTCCTCGAGCCCTTCCAATCGGGTTTCAGAGCTAGACACAGCACCGAGACTACCCTGATAAAGGTCACCAATGACCTTCTCATGAATGCTGACTTTGCGGCTACCAGCATCCTCCTACTGCTTGACCTCAGTGCAGCATTCGACATGGTCAGTCTCACCATCCTGCTGGATCACATGGAGAAGCTCCTGGGCCTGTCAGACACTGTCCTGGACTGGTTCAGGTACTATCTCACTGATCACTACCAGTTTGTAGTCATCGGTCCTAGTAGTTCGGACACATTTGTGATCCGACAGGGGGTCCCTCAAGGCTTGAGCCTGGGGCCATTACTGTTTTGTATCTACATGCTGCCACTGGGAAACATCTTGCAGAAACACGTACTGGGCTTTCACTTTTATGCTGATGACACTCAGCTGTATGTCTCCACAAACACTGCCACTGCCAATGCCACTGCACTCCTGATGAGCTGCCTGCAGGACATCAAAGCGTGTATGCAGTTAAGTGTATATTGTGGCAAACACAACATTACAGTTGGAACTTAATTTGACCAACTAAAATGTCTCAACAGAATGAAACAAAACACGTTGCATATTTAAAGAACTGGTTTAAACTATCACAACAGTTTTGAATAGGCTAGGCCTATATTGAAGCAATTACCAACAAAGGCAAGTGCTTACTGTAGGCATACCCAACAAATGGCAGCAATAGGCTGTTATTTATTTTACAACATTCCTACTTTTAACCTATCTTAAGCTAAATACAGAGTAAAACATTTAAAAGACAGTTAGAACTCAACCCCATCGAACACCTTTGGGATGAATTGGAACACCGACTGCAAGCCAGACCTAATCGCCCAACATCAGTGCCCGACCTCACTAATGCTCTTGTGGCTGAATGAAAGCAAGTCCCCGCAGCAATGTTCCAACATCTTGTGGAAAGCCTTCCCAGAAGAGTGGAGGCTTTTATAGCAGCAAAGGGGGAACCAACTCCATTTTAATGCCCATGATTTTGGAATGAGATGTTTGACGATCAGGTGTCCAGATACTTTTGGTCATGTAGTGTATGTGAAAATTAAGCATTTTTATGTTTTGTAGTAAAAAAGAGGAAGATGAGTGTTTCCAATGACATCATCGGTGTGCATTGTGTGATTTTAACCAATTATGAGTATGCATTGCTTTCTAATTGTCTACTAATTGGTTGATGATGTCATTGGAAACACTTATCTTCCTCTATCTTTTTTACTACAAAACATAGCAACGTTGTCACGTTCGTTGAATGACGGGTCAGACCAAGGCGCAGCGTGATATGCGTACATGTTTATTAAACTTTAAACACACGACAAAACAACAACGGAAACGAAACGTGAAGTCCAAGGTAGAACACACAACATACAAGACCCCACAACCCATGAATGCCAATAGGCTGCCTAAGTATGATCCCCAATCAGAGACAACGAGCGACAGCTGCCTCTGATTGGGAACCACACCGGCCAACATAGATCCACACATACTAGATCGACAACATAGAAAAGGCACAACAAGGAATATACACCCTGACTCAACATATAAGCGTCCCCTGAGTCAGGGCGTGACAAACGTGCCATTTTCACATATGTTGATGTTGGGGTGCTGCTGGAGATGATGAATATGAAGTTGTAAAATTGTGAAATGTTCCTTTAATTTAGCCAACAAAAATGTCTCAACACAATGAAACAAAACACTTTCAGCATATTTAATGAACTGGTTTAGATTCTTAAATAGCCTTATAATAATAATGATATACAATAATAGTAATGACAAAACAAATGATAATAAATACGAAAATAACTAATTTAAAGTTAGAAAATTGTATCAAACCTAAATAGGGAGTTGCACACTTGGGAGTCAATTTGGCCGTGCCAACGTTCTTCTCATCTTTCTTCACTACAATATTAAAACTTGTCTCTGAGGACATTCCCCTTGTCGGCTTCTTTTCACTATACTCTTTCTTCTCTAACTTTTACTTAAATGAAAAAGGCCTACATCTTCGCAATCAACAGTAGCCTAGGCCAAGGCTCCTTTCTCTCTCTCTCTCTCTCTCTCTCTCTCTCTCTCTCTCTCTCTCTCTCTCTCTCTCTCTCTCTCTCTCTCTCTCTCTCTCTCTCTCTCTCTCTCTCTCTCTCTCCTCAGCAGCAGGCACACGTGAGGTGAGCAGTCGGAATCAGTTTCAGCTGGACAGCTATACGTTTAATTGAGTTGCAATCTCTTGACCCGCTCCACTACAGCCCTGTCGATGTCGATGGGGTGTGCTCGCCCCTCCGTTTCCTGTAGTCCACGATCAGCAACTTTGTCTTGCTGACGTTGAGGGATATGTTGAGGAAGAGGTTGTTGTCCTGGCACAACACTATCAGGTCTCTGACCTCCTCCCTGTAGGCTGTCTCATCGTCGTCGGTGATCAGGCCTACCACTGTCGTGTCGTCAGCAAACTTGATGATGGTGTTAGAGCAGTGCGTGGCCACATACTTCCGGTGAACAGGGATTACAGGAGGGGACTAAGCACACACCCCTAAGGGGCCCTCGTGTTGAGGGTCAGCGTGGCAGATGTGTTGTTACCTACCCTCACCACCTGGGGGCAGCCCATCAGAAAGTCCAGGATCCAGTTGCAGAGAGAGGTGTTCAGTCCCAGGGTCCCGAGCTTGGTGATAAGCTTAGAGGGAACCATTGTGTTGAACGCTGAACTGTAGTCAATGAACAGCGTTCTCACATAGGTATTCCTCTTGTACAGGTGGGAGAGAGCAGTGTGAATGCAATAGAGATTGCGTCATCTGTGGATCTGTTGGGTCTATATTCTAATTGGAGTGGGTCCAGGGTATCTGGGATGATGGTGTTGTGTGCCATGACCAGCCTTTCAAAAAAGCATTTAATGGTTACAGATGTGAGTGCTACAGGACGATTGTTGTTTAGGCAGGTTACCTTTCATTGGAACATGGACAATGGTGGTCTCCTTGAAACATGTTGGGATTACAGACTGGGACAAGGAGACGTTTAAAATGTCTGTGAAGACACTTGCCAGCAGGTCAGCGCATGCTCTGAGAACGCGCCCTGGTATTCCATCTGGCCCAGCAGCCATGTGAGTGTTAACCTGTTTAAAAGTCTTACTCACATCGGCCACGGAGAGCGAGATCACACAGTCGTTCGGGACAGCAGGGGCTGTAATCCATGGCTTTTGGTTAGGGTATATATGTATGGTCACTGTGGGGACGTTGTCGACGATGACTTATTGATAAAACGCGTGACTGATGTGGTAAACTCCTCAATGTTATTGGATGAATCCCTGAACATATTCCAGTCTGTGCTAGCGAAGCAGTCTTGTAGCTTAGTATCCACTTCGTCTGACCACTTCCGTAATAAGCGCATCACTGGTACTTCCTGTTTGAGTTTTTCTTGTAAACAGGAAGCAGGATGGAGTCATTGTCTGATTTGCCGAAGGGAGGACGAGGGAGTAAAAGTGGTCCAGTGTTAGTGCCTCTTGTGGTGCAGGAGACGTGTTGGTAAAAGTGGGGTAAAATGCATTGCTGTCTCCCCATGTTCAAGTCTCTGCTCACTAGCAATGCTGCCTGGTTTTCTTGTTTGTTTATGGCCCTGTACAGCTCGAGACTTCTGGACACTTCCTTCCCACTTGAAGCAGTGCACCAGTTGTTGTTTACAAAGAAGGCACACGAAGCATGGAGAAACCCTTGAGTATTACAGTATGTCCATATCGCCCATCAACCAAGTTTCTGAAAAGCATAGAATATTATAGCTTTTCAGGTCCCGTTGGTAGGAAACTCTCGAACGGAGCTCATCCATCTTGTTCTCGAGTGACTGGACATTTGCCAATAAAATGGAAGGGAGTGTCGGACGATTTTCTCTGCGTCTGAGTCTAACAAGGACTCCAGCCCTCCTCCCGCATCTTCGCTTGTGGCGCTTGGGTAACCCGGACAATGGAGTAGGGTCTGGTGTAAACAAGGGAACAGCTGAGTCAGAGTTGAAGTAGGAGCCAAAATCAAGGTCAAATCGAGGTTAGTAGCTGTCGATTCGTAGTTCAAAAGTACTTGGCGGTCATAGATGGTCATAGGTGATAATGGTGTGAGCTTTCTGTACCAAAAAATTAAGGATAAACACAAAAAAGTCACAAAGTAGCAAAGTCGGGTTGGAGCACGTAAGATGTCGACCATCTCCGTCGGCGCCATCTTATCACACCAACAACAGTAGAAATGTAGCTAAGCGTTAGCTAAATAAAATGTTTTGAACACTCACCTGTCAAAAAGCACATCATCCGACTGCAGTTGAACAGAGAGATATTGAGAACTTCCAACGCCACTGAATGCTATTTTTCTCCCTCTTCAAATTGTCCCGCAATTGGTGACGTTTCCCATTTCAACCAATCCAATGGCTGCTGTGGCCGTGTTCCCTTGCTCAGACGGTGGATTGTGCAGGAGCAGCTGCCCCTCCCTCGCATGCCTGCCTCACCTGGAACAATTTTAGAGATTCCTGTTTTTCTACAGTCAAAAGACTACAATAGCCACAAGTTTCTTTGCTCCCTTGTAGCGAACATATATGTAAACTCGCGAGATCAGGGGGCTTTGCGAGGCTATGGCTGCCTCACTTGGGACAACTTTAGAGATTCCTATTTTTCTGCAGTCAAAAGCAGCCCATTGGATTCCATGGAAATGCTAGGCCTAGCATTGGGGTGAATAGCTACCGGAAGTGTTGTAGAATCCAATGGGTTGTTTTAGCATTAGCTAGCCTAGCATGAGGATGAAAAAGGCAGTTTAATTAAAAACGAGCAGTATTTTAATCTTCTCGATTTGTCACTTTGGATAATTAGAAGTATAGCAACACCTTGCACCCTGGATTGAGGTACGTTTTGGAACCATATCCCGCGCCGTCACCGTGGTGCAAACATTTTGCCATGGCAGTGTTTCGACTTGGAGAAAAATATCTTCAAGTTGAAAGGTTTTGGCTAGTAATTAACGGGTTCTTACCGTCCTATAAGTCCTCAGCTTGAGCAGGCACGCTCCAGCATGCTAACAACAGCTGCAGGAGATGTAGTTCATATGAAACTTTTCTAACTGTCGGAGATGTCTTAATTCTTGAGTGTCAAATATATTGATTAAAGGCATCGGGTATGAGTAAATCAATACACAAATACTAATAGAATTGTGTATATCTGAGACCACTTTTTCATGAATCTGATTATATACACTGCTCAAAAAAATAAAGGGAACACTTAAACAACACATCCTAGATCTGAATGAATGAAATAATCTTATTAAATACTTTTTTCTTTACATAGTTGAATGTGCTGACAACAAAATCACACAAAAATTATCAATGGAAATCAAATTTATCAATACTAATAATACTAATACTATGCCATTTAGCAGACGCTTTTATCCAAAGCGACTTACAGTCATGCGTGCATACATTTTTTTTGTGTATGGGTGGTCCCGGGGATCGAACCCACTACCTTGGCGTTACAAGCGCCGTGCTCTACCAGCTGAGCTACAGAGGACCAACCCATGGAGGTCTGGATTTGGAGTCACCCTCAAAATTAAAGTGGAAAACCACACTACAGGCTGATCCAACTTTGATGTAATGTCCTTAAAACAAGTCAAAATGAGGCTCAGCAGTGTGTGTGGCCTCCACGTGCCTGTATGACCTCCCTACAACGCCTGGGCATGCTCCTGATGAGGTGGCGGATGGTCTCCTGAGGGATCTCCTCCCAGACCTGGACTAAAGCATCCGCCAACTCCTGGACAGTCTGTGGTGCAACGTGGCGTTGGTGGATGGAGCAAGACATGATGTCCCAGATGTGCTCAATTGGATTCAGGTCTGGGGAACGGGCGGTCCATAGCATCAATGCCTTCCTCTTGCAGGAACTGCTGACACACTCCAGCCACATGAGGTCTAGCATTGTCTTGCATTAGGAGGAACCCAGGGCCAACCGCACCAGCATATGGTCTCACAAGGGGTCTGAGGATCTCATCTCGGTACCTAATGGCAGTCAGGCTACCTCTGGCGAGCACATGGAGGGCTGTACGGCCCCCCAAAGAAATGCCACCCCACACCATGACTGACCGACCGCCAAACCGGTCATGCTGGAGGATGTTGCAGGCAGCAGAACGTTATCCATGGCGTCTCCAGACTCTGTCACGTCTGTCACATGTGCTCAGTGTGAACCTGCTTTCATCTGTGAAGAGCACAGGGCGCCAGTGGCGAATTTGCCAATCTTGGTGTTCTCTGGCAAATGCCAAACGTCCTGCACGGTGTTGGGCTGTAAGCACAACCCCCACCTGTGGATGTCGGGCCCTCATACCACCCTGCACATTTGTGGCCTGCTGGAGGTAATTTTGCAGGGCTCTGGCAGTGCTCCTCCTGCTCCTCCTTGCACAAAGGCGGAGGTAGCGGTCCTGCTGCTGGGTTGTTGCCCTCCTACGGCCTCCTCCACGTCTCCTGATGTACTGGCCTGTCTCCTGGTAGCGCCTCCATGTTCTGGACACTACGCTGACAGACACAGCAAACCTTCTTGCCACAGCTCGCATTGATGTGCCATCCTGGATGAGCTGCACTACCTGAGCCACTTGTGTGGGTTGTAGACTCCGTCTCATGCTACCACTAGAGTGAAAGCACCCCCAGCATTCAAAAGTGACCAAAACATCAGCCAGGAAGCATAGGAACTGAGAAGTGGTCTGTAGTCACCACCTGCAGAACCACTTATTTATTGGGGGTGTCTTGCTAATTGCCTATAATTTCCACCTGTTGTCTATTCCATTTGCACAACAGCATGTGACATTTATTGTCAATCAGTGTTGCTTCCTAAGTGGACAGTTTGATTTCACAGAAGTGTGATTGACTTGGAGTTACATTGTGTTGTTTAAGTGTTCCCTTTATTTTGAGCAGTGTAATCTTAAAGCCCATTCAAAAGACCTGGGACATTACCCTGGAAGTATGACTTAGGCTGAAGTCACTTCCACATAGTTTTCTTTTGAACCCTCTTCCCGAAATCTTTAGCTTCTGTGCATGTGCAAGATTCTCTACTTTATGCACAGTCTTTGCTCTACTTGTCCAGCTGCCCAGAAAACAGGCTACTCTGGCGAATGGTGCTTGTTTAATAAAGTCGTAAGGTCGTTTAATAAAGGGTATTTTTCGGAGTGGCTGTGAATATAATAGCATAGTATAATGTTACTGTAAGACAAAAACACCACCTAATTTCAGTTGAAATTTTAGGATCATTGTGCGAATGGTTGCATTTTTCTCTCATGCGGCCAAAACTCCACAGCGCGCCACTAGGCAAAATATGTGCTTTGACTGAAACAAAACACAGGTATGCTACAGTTTGTTAACACCATCTGCTGCAAAATTCGCTCACAGTACATACTGTATATCAAAACAACACTGTAGGTTACTTAGAAACAAAACTGTACATAACTCAAGAAGATCTAAATGCATATGGAAAATTCCACAGTAACAGCGTGACACTGAGACTCAGACTTTTCACTTCAAAATGTATGTCAAACAAAAACCAAGGATTGCAAAATTAAACAAAGCATACAACTCTATGCACAAGGACTACTTTTAACAATTTCCACAGAAAATTTTACAAAAATAAATTTACTTGAAGAACAGTGCAGATGCAAAGCTTGGTAACAGAATGACGGTTTGTGCTGTTTGTGCAGTTATTCTGTTACCAAACATTGCAAATTTCTTTACTTGAGAAATACTGCACCAAACACCTTAGTTAGATGTAAAATTGTGCAACTGAAACACCCTTGGCAAAAACATCAAAATGAATTACAGATTTCTTGAGTCATCTTAGTGTCACGTTCGTTTAAGGACGGGTCAGACCAAGGCGCAGCGTGAAATGCGTACATGTTTATTTCACCGATAAACACACTAACAAAACAACAAACGTGAAGTCCTAAGGCTAAACACAAAACAAGCCTACTCACGGAACAAGATCCCACAACCCATGAATGCCAATAGGCTGCCTAAGTATGATCCCCAATCAGAGACAACGAGCGACAGCTGCCTCTGATTGGGAATCACACCCAGCCAAACATAGAACTACACAACCTAGAAAATAAACATAGAAAAACTAACATAGAATATCCACACCCTGACTCAACATACAAGAGTCCCATGAGTCAGGGCGTGACAGTACCCCCCCCAAAGGTGCGGACTCCGACCGCACCAACCTGACATGACAGGGAAGGGTCCGGGTGTGACGACCACATTCTCTCAACCTCCCCGTTATGCCCCTGGTCTGGTCTGGACCTCGGCGCGCTGCTTCCCCTCTCCTTCCTCCCACGATGTACCAAACCCTGTCTGGACCCTGGTGTGGGAGACCCCGAACCTGGAGAGGGGCTGACGTCTGGGTCTGGACTGGAGCCGCTGACCGGAGCTGGACTGGGCACCGGTGGAGCGGACCGCTCTGGCTCCGGACTGGAGCCGCTGACCGGAGCTGGACTGGACCCCGGTGGAGCGGACTGCTCTGGCTCCGGACTGGAGCTGCTGACCGGAGCTGGACTGAGCACCGGTGGAGCGGACTGCTCTGGCGCCGGACTGGAGCTGCTGACCGGAGCTGGACTGGACCCCGGTGGAGCGGATTGCTCTGGTTCCGGAGTGGATCCGCTGACCGGAGCTGGACTGGGCACCGGTGGAGCTGACTGCTCTGGCTCCGGAGTGGAGCAGCTGACCGGAGCTGGATCAGGCACCGGTGGAGCGGACTGCTCTGGCTCCGGACTGGAGCTGCTGACCGGTGCCAGACCAGGCACCGGTGGAACGGGCACGGGCCGTGCCGGACTGGACACACGCACCACTGGTCTGGTGCGAGGAGCAGGCACGGGCCGAACCGGACTGGGAACACGCACCACTGGTCTGGTGCGAGGAGCAAGAATGGGCCGGGCCGGACTGGGAACACGCACCACTGGCTTGGTGCGGGGAGCAGGAACGGGCCGGGCCGGACTGGGAACACGCACCACTAGTCTGGTGCGGGGAGCAGGAACGGGCCGGGCCGGACTGGGAACACGCACCACTGGCCTGGTGCGAGGAGCAGGAACGGGCCGGGCCGGACTGGGAACACGCACCACTGGCCTGGTGCGAGGAGCAGGAACGGGCCGGGCCGGACTGGGAACACGCACCACTAGTCTGGTGCGAGGAGCAGGCACGGGCCGAACCGGACTAGGAACACGCACCACTAGTCTGGTGCGAGGAGCAGGAACGGGCCGGGCCGGACTGGGAACACGCACCACTGGCCTGGTGCGAGGAGCAGGAACGGGCCGGGCCGGACTGGGAACACGCACCACTGGCTTGGTGCGGGGAGCAGGAACGGGCCGGGCCGGACTGTGGAGGCGGACTGGAGGTCTGGAGCGGAGAGCTGGCACAACCCGTCCTGGCTGGATGCCTACTTCCGCACGGCACATGCGTGGTGCTAGTACAGGACGTACAGGACTGTGCCGGCGCACTGGCGACACAGTACATAGCTCCGCATAACACGGAGCCTGCCCAGTCACACGCTTCCTAGCGTGAGTACGGGGAGTTGGCTCTGCTCTGAACCTAGGCTCCGCCAACCACCCCGTGTGCCCCCCCAAATATTTTTTATTGGGGCTGCTTCTCAGGCTTCCTCCTCAACCGGCGCCCTCCGTGTTGCCGTTGCTCCTCTCCTACCTTCGCCCATGGTCCGTTCCCTGCAAATATCTCCTCCCAAGACCACATCTTCCCCACCTGTGTCCAGGGTGTTTGTTCCTGGGCACGCTGCTTGGTCCGTGTTTGGTGGGATCTTCTGTCACGTTCGTTTAAGGACGGGTCAGACCAAGGCGCAGCGTGAAATGCGTACATGTTTATTTCACCAATAAACACACTAACAAAACAACAAACCAACGAACCGTGAAGTCCTAAGGCTAAACACAAAACAAGCCTACTCACGGAACAAGATCCCACAACCCATGAATGCCAATAGGCTGCCTAAGTATGATCCCCAATCAGAGACAACGAGCGACAGCTGCCTCTGATTGGGAATCACACCCGGCCAAACATAGAACTACACAACCTAGAATATAAACCTAGAAAAACTAACATAGAATATCCACACCCTGACTCAACATACAAGAGTCCCATGAGTCAGGGCGTGACACTTAGATTCATTCAGGTGATTTTGAGGAAGTGAAATAGGTTTCCACGTCTACAGTGTCTCATGGGGGAAAAACATCATTAACCAAACACGGAATCGGTCAGGAAACACACCTCCAAGACTGAAATCTCGTTTATCTAATGAGCAACAGAAAAACACACGTGCCAATCACCCTGTTCAGTGGCTCTTTAAGGTAAAAACAACAACTGAACTCTAGTTTTAATATGGTGAAACTATTCCTTTTTTATATATACAGTACCATTCAAAAGTTTGGACACACCTACTCATTCAAGGTTTTTTCTTTATTTGGAAACCTATTTTCTACATTGTAGAATAATATTGAAGATATCAAAACTATTAAATAACACATATGGAATCATGTAGTAACCAAAAAAGTGTTAAACAAATCAAAATATATTTTATATTTGAGATTCTTCAAATAGCCACCCTTTGCCTTGATGACAGCTTTGCACACTCTTGGCATTCTCTCAACCAGCTTCACCTGGAATGCTTTACCAACAGTCTTGAAGGAGTTCCCAAATATTCTGAGCACTGGTTGGCTGCATTTCCTTCACTCTGCCGTCCGACTCATCCCAAACTATCTCAATTGGGTTGAGGTCGGGGGATTGTGGAGGCCAGGTAATTTGATGCAGCACTCCATCACTCTCCTACTTGGTAAAATAGCCCTTACACAGCCTGGAGGTGTGTTGAGTCATTGTCCTGTTGAAAAACAAATGATAGTCCCACTAAGCCCAAACCAGATGGGATGGCGTATCGCTGCAGAATGCTGTGGTAGCCATGCTGGTTAAGTGTGCCTTGAACTCTAAATAAATCACAGACAGTTTCACCAGCAAAGCACCCCCACACCATAACACCTCCTCCTCCATGCTTTACGGTGGGAACTACACATTCGGAGATCATCCATTCACCCACAACGCGTCTCACGAAGACGCGGTGAACCAAAATCTCCAATTTGAACTCCAGACCAAAGGACAAATTTCCACCGGTCTAATGTCCATTGCTCGTGTTTCTTGGTCCAAGCAAGTCTCTTCTTATTATTGGTGTCCTTTAGTAGTGGTTTCATTGCAGCAATTCGACCATAATGGCCTGATTCACACAGTCCCCTCTGAACAGTTGATGTTGAGATGTGTCTGTTACTTGAACTCTGTGAAGCATTTATTTGGCCTGCAATTTCTGAGGCTGGTAACTCTACTGAATTTATCCTCTGCAGCAGAGGTAACTCTGGGTCTTCCATTCCTGTGGTGGTCCTCATGAGAGCCAGTTTCATCATAGCGCTTAATGGTTTTTGCGACTGCACTTGAAGAAACGTTCATAGTTCTTGAAATGTTCTGTATTGATTTCCCTTCATGTCTTAAAGTAATGATGGACTGTCGTTTCTCTTTGCTTATTTGAGCTGTTCTTGCCATAATATGGACTTGCTCTTTTAGGGCTATCTTCTGTATACCCCCCCTACCTTGTCACAACACAACTGATTGGCTCAAAAGCATTAAGAATAAATTAATTTTTAAGAAGGCACACCTGTTAATTGAAATGCATTCCAGGTGACTACCTCATGAAGCTGGTTGAGAGAATGCCAAGAGTGTGCAAAGCTGTCATCAAGGCAAAGGGTAACTATTTGAAGAATCTCAAATATTAAATATATTTTGATTTGTTTAACACTTTTTTGGTTAGTACATGATTCCATATGTGTCATTTCATAGTTTTGATGTCTTTACTATTATTCTACAATGTATAAAATAGGTATTTCAATTGACTGATTTCCTTATATGAAATGTAACTCAGTAAAATCGTTGAAATTGTTGCATGTCGCTGTGACACTCTGGCTCTAGGACTTGTGTATGTGAGCTAGAGTGTATGTTGTTTTGTTGGGACTTGGGTGTATTTCTATGTTGGTTAGTCTAGGTTGTTTGTTTCTATGTTTGGTCATTGACTCCCAATCGGAGGTAACGAGTGTCAGCTGTCGGCTCGTTATCTCTGATTGGGAGCCATATTTATACTGTTGTGTTTCACTGTTTGTTTGTGGGTTTTTGTTCCAGGTTCAGTATTTTGTTCTGTTGGACTTCACTATCGTCTTTTGTTGTTTTTCCGTGGTTGCTTTAATTAATAAAGTCATCATGTTCACTCGCAACGCTGCGCATTGGTCTGCTCATTTTCAAGACGATCGTGACAGAAAAACCCACCATCAAAGGACCAAGCAGCGTGTCCAGGAGCAAAGAGACTGGACATGGGTGGGAGGCGCCGGGTAAGGAGATCGAGAGGCTGGCGATGGCCCAGGTGGGCAAATCGTGGTCCTGGGAGGACATGCTCGGGGGCAAGGGACCTTGGGGGAAGATCAAGGCCCTGGCGAGAGAGGAGCATCGGCGGCAGCAGGTTTTTCGTCGGAAGGACGAGAGGCAACCCCAAGAAATTTTTGGGGGCACATGGCTTAGCGGCTGGGCAGCAGGAGGCTGCCACAGGGAGAAAAGGAGAGAAGGCTAACGGAGTACGGGAGCCATTGGCGAGTAGAGGGAGGGAAGTGTTTGTGGCACGGCGTGAAGGACTGATGTGTGTTGCCAGTCCGGTCCGGCCCGTTCCTGATCCTCGGTTGAGGCCAGTGGTGTGTGTTCCCGGTACGGACCGGCCTGTTCCTACTCCAAGCACCAGGTCCACGGTGTGCTACGCCAGACCGGAGCCGCTAGAGCCTTCCGCCAGACAGGAGCCGCTAGAGCCTTCCGCCAGACAGAATCATACACCAGCGATGGAATCAGCAGGAGCCGACGCAGCCCGTACAAGACTGGAAGCCCAGGTTCGGGTCCAGCAAGAGCAGCTCCTGCAGATGGGAACCGTCCTGCGGGAGGTGATGACCACTCTCCGAGGCTGGGGTCCGCCTCCACCGCCAGCCGCTCAGCCTGCACCGTCAGCCAGCCATGAGCAGCCAGATCCGTCAGCCAGCCATGAGCAGCCAGATCCGTCAGCCAGCCATGAGCAGCCAGATCCGTCAGCCAGCCATGAGCAGCCAGATCCGTCAGCCAGCCATGAGCAGCCGGATCCGCCAGAGCCGTCCAGCCAGGATCCGCCAGAGCCGTTCAGCCAGGATCCGCCAGAGCCGTTCAGCCAGGATCCGCCAGAGCCGTCCAGCCAGGATCCGCCAGAGCCGTCCAGCCAGGATCCGCCAGAGCCGTCCAGCCAGGATCCGCCAGAGCCGTCCAGCCAGGATCCGCCAGAGCCGTCCAGCCAGGATCCGCCAGAGCCGTCCAGCCAGGATCCGCCAGAGCCGTCCAGCCAGGATCCGCCAGAGCCGTCCCAGCCAGGATCCGCCAGAGCCGTCCAGGCCGGATCCGCCAGAGCCGTCCAGCCCGGATCCGCCAGCCAGCCAGGATCCGCCAGAGCCAGCCAGCCCGGATCCGCCAGAGCCGTCCAGCCCGGATCCGCCAGCCAGCCAGGATCCGCCAGAGCCAGCCAGCCAGGATCCGCCATTCAGTCCGGAGCTGCCCCTTAGTCCGGTACTGCCCCTTAGCCCGGTGCTGCTCCTTAGCCCGGTGCTGCCCCTTAGCCCGGTGCTGCCCCTTAGTCCGGTGCTGCCCCTTAGTCCGGTGCTGCCCCTTAGTCCGGTGCTGCCCCTTAGCCCGGTGCTGCCCCTTAGCCCGGTACTGCCCCTTAGCCCGGTGCTGCTCCTTAGCCCGGTGCTGCCCCTTAGCCCGGTGCTGCCCCTTAGTCCGGTGCTGCCCCTTAGTCCGGTGCTGCCCCTTAGTCCGGTGCTGCCCCTTAGCCCGGTGCTGCCCCTTAGTCCGGTGCTGCCCCTTAGCCCGGTGCTGCCCCTTAGCCCGGTGCTGCCCCTTAGTCCGGTGCTGCCCCTGAGTCCGGTGATGCCTCTTAGTCCAGGGCTGCCCCTTAATCCTGTGGGGGTTTAGTTGGGGGGGTGGTCATGTGGAGGAGGTTACACAAGCGGGTAGTGACTATGGTGGGGTGGGGACCACGACCAGTGCCTGAGCCGCCACCATAGACAGACGCCCACCCAGACCCTCCCCTAGACTGTGGGCTGGTGCGCCCGGAGTTCGCACCTTTAGGGGGGGGTACTGTGACACTCTGGCTCTAGGACTTGTGTATGTGAGCTAGAGTGTATGTTGTTTTGTTGGGACTTGGGTGTATTTCTATGTTGGTTAGTCTAGGTTGTTTGTTTCTATGTTTGGTCATTGACTCCCAATCGGAGGTAACGAGTGTCAGCTGTCGGCTCGTTATCTCTGATTGGGAGCCATATTTATACTGTTGTGTTTCCAGGGACGGCCTGTTCAATAGGGCGATATGGGCGACGCACTGCCAAACGGGAAAAGGAAGGGATTTTTTTTCTAATCAATTATATCACGGCAACAGTAGTTATCAGTGTTGTAATCTATACGTCTGATCTGCCACAGTGCCACACTGCCACTAAATGTCGAATCAGGCTAAAGTCGTGCTTCAAATGGCTCCACCCCCTTTTGGGGCGATTTCAGTCAGATTGAAAATCGCCCAGAACTTCTGTCATAGACTCCCATGTAAAATCTATTTTTTTCAAATTTCAGAGCCTTCAATACAATCTCAATGGGTGTCTGTGGGCTTGCACTTACGCGCTTTCGTCACATGAACGTAACTAAGAAAAGAGAGGGTAGCAGCGTCAATCAATTCACTACTACTATCAACATGGCTAGGCTTCAGTGCAACTCGATTGTGTCTTTGAAAGAATTTCCTTTTTGTCGGCGAACAAATGAAGATAAATTGGCAACGAAACAATTAGGACCTCCCAGACCAAATTTAATAATTCAACAGGTTTCTACTAAAGGGGGAAGTCCTACACCCGAGGATTTTCCAAAAAATGGTACGAACGAAAAAATAACATTGCCACTCAACTGGATGAGGGATACAGGCTAGCTGTCCGCCGCCACAACGATGAGGTTAGTGTTGATAATCACAAGTTTACTGGAGAACTGAGACCAAGTAGAGACTTTGGACAGGGTGGATATGGTTATATTGCGATATTGTCAATACAGTATATCGTAAAGTATCACTATGTAACTCGATTTCTTTCACCCCAATCCCTCAAATTAACGGTAAATAACTGAATTGTTTGCCCCACATTTAGCTAAGATGATTAGCTAGCCAGCTAAAATGTTTTATTTAGTTAGCAGTCGCATCTACAATAGTTTACTGTCAATAACATGTCTCCAAAAATGACGTGGTGTCTCCAATTGTGTTTACATTTTACAATTGCGATGCGCATCCATGAGTATCCACTTTCTGTAGCTCAGCTGGTAGAGCACGGCGCTTGTAACGCCAAGGTAGTGGGTTCGATCCCCGGGACCACCCATACACAAAAATGTATGCACGCATGACTGTAAGTCGCTTTGGATAAAAGCGTCTGCTAAATGGCATATTATTATTATTATTATTATTCCAGCCTTGTGTAGGTCTCCAATCTTGTCCCTGACATCCTTGGAGAGCTCTTTGGTCTTGGCCATGGTGGAGAGTTTGGAATCTGATTGATTGATTGCTTCTGTGGACAGGTGTCTTTTATACAGGTAACAAGCTGAGATTAGGAGCACTCCCTGAGATCAGTCAATAAATGATTCTGGTATTGACTTATATGCTGCCCCTGTCTTCATGTTGTTGCTGGACATATCTTTTTAAAAATGTGTGTAGGTCACCTAAATCATCAGAAAAATTGCCCCTCCTGAGAATTTTTTCAGGAGCCGCCACTGTGTGTTTCACTGTTTGTTTGTGGGTTTTTGTTCCAGGTTCAGTATTTTGTTCTGTTGGACTTCACTATCGTCTTTTGTTGTTTTTCCGTGGTTGCTTTAATTAATAAAGTCATCATGTTCACTCGCAACGCTGCGCATTGGTCTGCTCATTTTCAAGACGATCGTGACAGTCGCGTTTACATTTTTGTTCAGTATACTTAAAACAAGGCATCTGACTTGGCCACATGGTGTCGGCCATACTTCACCATATAGGAGTAGACTACATATGTAACATGCGTTGTTGTCTTATGCAAGAGGTGTGAGGTCAAACAGTGACAGTTCGTAACTGCCTTAGACAGCAAAATCCGTTAGGCACTTAGAAATATGATATATACAGTACCAGTCAAAAGTTTGGACACACCTACTCATTCCAGGGTTTTTCTTTATTTTTACTATTTTCTACATTGTAGAATAATAGTGAAGACATCAAAACTATGAAATAACACATAGGCCTCCTGTAGCTCAGTTGGTAGAGCATGGTGCTTGCAACACCAGGGTTGTGGGTTCGATTCCCACGGGGGGCCAGTATGAAATATGTATGCTCTCATTAACTGTAAGTCGCTCTGGATAAGAGCGTCTGTAAAATGTAAATGTAAATATGGAATAATGTAGTAACCAAAACAGTGTTATACAAATCGAAATATATTGGAGATCAAATAGCCACCCTTTGCCTTGATTAAAGCTTTGCACACTCTTGGCATTCTCTCAAGCAGCTTCATGAGGTAGTCACCTGGAATGCATTTCAATGAACAGGTGTGCCTTCTTAAAAGTTAATTTGTGGAATTTCTTTCCTTCTTAATGCATTTGAGCCAATCAGTTGTGTTGTGACAAGGTAGGGGTGGTATACAGGAGATAGCCCTATTTGATAAAAGATCAAGTCCATTTATGGCAAGAACAGCTCAATTAAGCAAAGAGAAACGACAGTCCATTTCAAGAAGTTTTTAAGTTTCTTCAAGTGCAGTCGCAAAAACCATCAAGCGCTATGATGAAACTGGCTCTCATGAGGACCGCCACAGGAAAGGAAGACCCAGAGTTACCTCTGCTGCAGAGGATAAGTTCATTAGAATTAACTGCACCTCTGATTGCAGCCCAAATAAATGCTTCACAGAGTTCAAGTAACAGACACATCTCAACATCAACTGTTCAGAGGAGACTGCGTGAATCAGGCCTTCATGATCGAATTGCTGCAAAGGAACCACTACTAAAGGATACCAATAATAAGAAGAGACTTGCTTGGGCCAAATAACACAAGCAATGGATATTAGACCGGTGGAAATCTGTCCTTTGGTCTGATGAGTCCAAATTTGAGTTTTTTGGTTCCAACCACCGTGTCTTCGTGAGATGCAGAGTAGGTGAACGGATGATCTCCGCATGTGTGGTTCCCACCGTGAAGTATGGAGGAGGAGGTGTGATGGTGTGGGGGTGCTTTGCTGGTGACACTGTCTGTGATTTATTTAGAATTCAAGGCACACTTAACCAGCATGGCTACCACAGCATTCTGCAGCAATACACCATCCCATCTGGTTTGCGCTTAGTGGGACTATCATTTGTTTTTCAACAGGACAATGACCCAAAACACACCTCCAGGCTGTGTAAGGGCTATTTGATCAAGGAGAGTGATGGAGTGCTGCATCAGATGACCTGGCCTCCACAATCACCTAGCCTCAACCCAATTGAGAAGGTTTGGGATGAGTTGGACCGCAGAGTGAAGGAAAAGCAGCCAACAAGTGCTCAGCATATGTGGGAACTCCTTCAAGACTGTTGGAAAAGCATTCCTCGTGAAGCTGGTTGAGAGAATGCCAAGAGTGTGCAAAGCTGTCATCAAGGCAAAGGCAACCCTGATGTTGCAAGTGCAATGCTCCACCAACTGAGCTACAGGAGGCCTATGTGTTATTTCATAGTTTGATGTCTTCACTATTATTCTACAATGTATAAAATAGTAAAAAATAAATAAAAACCCTTTAATGAGTAGGTGTGTCCAAACTTTTGACTGGTACTGTATACAATTACATAGATACAGACACATTACAGAGATACAGATGGAAAAAAGGTTATACTGTTCACATATTAGACATCTTTTGACAATCTTTTAAAAAGTGGTTATGGTTGGAAGGGCTTTGAGTTGCTGTGGTAGTTTGCTCCACTCAACAGTGCCGGTGTATGAAAACTTGTTCTTACCAGATAGACTCTTATATTTAAAAAAGTGAATATTCAAGTCTCTGGCTCCGGTATTATGCTGTTGGACATCTGTAACAAATTAAAAATAGTTTGATAGGTACCTGGGGGCTGAGTCTGTGATAATTATGTGGACCAGATCAATTTGAATTAATACTACTATTTTTTTCCACAGTTAGGCAGCCTAGTTGCTTAATATGCTCGACCTCCAGATGAGTAGCAGGGGGGAGTTTAAGTACACATCTTGTTTTGGCTGGTCTGTAGCTTATTCTTTAGATGTTTAGGGCTGCTGATGAATCATGATGGCTCATAATAATGGCTTGAACGGGCCTTTACCACGAGCTCGTCCTCTCCAATTAAGGTGCCAACAACCTCCTGTGGTGTCTATAGCTAGGTTTCCATCCAATAGGCGAAAAATAATATGTGCATTTTCCCATCAGAGTTGTGTTTCCATCAAATTGACTTGTTGCAATCTATTAATATGTTTTTTGAACATTATAATTGTTTTACAAGCGTGATAGATGTACTTTTAGTTTATGGTTGACGCAGCTTGTTGGCCATTATCCAATCGGCGTTTCTCAACTAGCACTTGAATGCATCCAGCTGGTATTTATGACTTCATAACTGGTAATTACCACCCTCCCATTTGGCTATGAATGCAGCATTAGATGGCATTCACCTAAACTAAATAAATATACATTTTATATTTTCAATTGAGAGAACCAATATGAATATAAATATGTAATTATAAAGCAAAACATTGAACGTTATATAAAATACTGACGTCACATTATGCGCCGGTAGTGAGCAACGCGGGAGATTGAAAAACGTAAACAAACAACTGTCGCCGTGTTGAGGATAACTAGCTAATTTAGCTAGCTACAAGTTCGGCAATATGTTGAAAAAGGTATCCAAGGCTACATTAAAGTCTCTAATGAAGAAGAAAGCCCACATTCGTGTAGGCACAGCTGCAGATGCAATGGTATGTTTGTTGAAAATGCTCTCGTAGCTAGCTAAGATGCCAGTTAGCTTCGCTAAACGTTACAACATTGTTTTAAAACGAATAGCTTTCAAGCACAGGTAAACATACAATACAGCTAGTAGGATAGTTATCTCATTTCTATGTGTTTCAGTGTCTGAATTTGAAAATCCCTCTTCCTAGGTTGAGCTGAACGTGCTGCTATTTCTGCATAGCCTCGCAGAAGAGTCGAGGACGAAAGCTTTTGAGGAGAAATCGGCTACTATCAAAGCTCACCACGTCAAAGCAGTATCCAAGGTATGGGGGTCCCCCAACAACATTGGGGGGCAGAACACACAGTGTGCATTTCAATGGGCTAAATGGGCTTTCTCTACTTCATCAGTACTTATCTGAAAAAGCCTGGACAGGTGAAAGCAAATTCCCCCTGATGTGATGGGTTTTCATATCAGTACAGAACGATGTAGATGAGGCTATTGAATTGTTGCCTTTTTTTGAATCCTTTATAGACAGAGGGGCAAATGTCTGTGGTTGCTGTATAGACATTATAGATTTCATTGTAGTGAGTTAGCCCTACAGGCCCGCTGTCATATACAGTTATTTTAATGGTAACATTCTGTCTTAGGGCATATCTTTGGAGAGATGTGAGATATTTGCCTACCTGTGGACGGTTCTGATAGGAAATCGTTGTTTGCAGTGCCAAGGAAATAATTAAATCCAATTGTTAGATAGTCTGCAGCAGCATGTTGCCCAATTGCGAGGCTTATTAGCTAGACAAACAGGTGTGAAACAGACAGGGGTGCGTACTAAAAAATATAATAATAATACATGTCATTTAGCAGAAGTGATTTAGTCATGCGTGTATACATTTTAGGAATGGGTGAGACCCATATGGGCAAGCTAAGCGAGACACAACATGGAATCCACGTTTGGTTTTGGTTTGGAGGGGGGGTGGTAGCATCTAACAATGGGATGCAATTATTTTCTGGGCACTGCTTGGCAACGCAAATAACGATTTCCTCAGAACAATCCACGGATATGCTCTCCAATGTGGGAAAGCGCTGCCAAACAGGCACAGGTACAAGTCAGAAAATATCTTTCATGGTGGCTAAGTGTTATAAAGCTATAGTCGAGTCATGTGGATTAATGGATATCCTACATTTAGATGTCCTTCCTTTAGTTCATTTGTCAGAGGATTGTCTTATGTTTCATGATTTGAATAGGAAAAATCTCATCCTGCTACTTTTCAAACGTCAATTATGTTTTCTTGTCTTTCCTTAGAAACTGCTGAAACGAGCCCGAGGGTGAAGGGGAGAGACCTTTCTAAAACAACATGATTCAACAACTGATTTTATTAATAGTCTGATTGGCCTGAATTAAATATTGAACCTATATTTTTGGTTTTATGTTCTTCAGTTTTAATCTTTACCTTTCTTCGGTCTCTAGTTTTTGTCTGTATGCATTTTATATCTGTTTTTTCTGTCATTTTGCATTTGCACAATGCACAGAGATTTTTAGAACAATTTTATATGCTGTCCAATTAAATGGTGTGTTCTGTAGATCTATCTCTGGTGTAGGCCTTGTCCCTGCCATGTTCCATCAAGCTGACAAGAACATTTGTTTCCTGTTATACTAGCCTAGTTCCCTGTCAGAGAAATTAGCTTATTTTGAGAGGAGTGACACAATACAGAGACTGGCACCAAGGCTACCATCATCCAGCCAACTTGACACAACTGTGGGAAGCATTGGTGTCAACATTGGCCAACATCCCTGTGGAACGCTTTTGACACCTTGTAGAGTCCATGCCCCAACGAAGTGAGTTTGTTCTGAGGGCTAAAGGGGTGCAACTCAATATTATGAAGGTGTTCCTAATGTTTGGTATACTCAGTGTAAGATACTCTTTAGTACTCTGGCCAGTACAGTTGGTGTTCGATGCCAATAACGTTTTCCTCTGTAAAAATGTAAACAAGAAAGTTGCACACTATATACAGTATGCTCCCAACAATTTAATGGTTAAAGAAATGTTTCGGCACACAGTGCCTTCTATCGTTTTCCTTGTCATGAAGATGATAGCCAGCTAGCATTTATGAAAGCCTAGAGCCTCATCCTCAGGCCTATCTTCTGTCATCAACAGTTGGTCACGTGGTCAGAGCTGCAGGCTGAATGCTTCAAAGACTAAGCATTGGCCTGCCCCAAGACTCCTCCCAAATTCCTTGCCTATTCATGCTACATACATTACCCGCTTGTCGAGATGTTATCCCACTCATCTTTTATTAGAGGGGTTTCTGAAGACATGGCACTTGACTTGTGTGGCATGTGTGTTCACGTGGGGGCAGGGGTTGCCCCACCCTGTACGGCAACCCGTGCCCCCATATCACAGAGTGGAGGAAGTGTGTCATCAAAAGGAGACAGAATCCAGGTATACTGGTGACTTGCCACTTTTTTTCTGTTTACATTTTTACACATACACTATATACAAAAGTATGTGGCACCCCTTCAAATTAGTGGATTCGGTTATTTCAGCCACACCCGTTGCTGACAGGTGTATAAAATGGAGCACACAGCCATGCAATCTCCCTAGACAAACATTGGCAGTAGAATGGCCTTACTGAAGAGCTCAGTGACTTTCAACGTGGCACTGTCATAGGATGCCACCTTTCCAACAAGTCAGTTCGTCAAATTTCTGCCCTGCTAGAGCTGCCCCGGTCAACTGTAACTGCTGGTATTGTGAAAGGGAAACGTCTAGGAGGAACAATGGCTCAGCCGCGAAGTAGTAGGCCACACAAGCTCACAGAACGGGACCGCCGAGTTCTGAAGCGCGTAAGAATCATCTGTCCTCGGTTGCAACACTCACTACCGAGTTCCAAACTGCCTCTGGAAGCAACGTCAGCACAATAACTTCGTCGGTTTCCATGGCCGAGCAGCCACACACAAGCCGAAGATCACCACAGTGACAAGCATCGGCTGGAGTGGTGTAAAGCTTGCCGCCATTGGACTCTGGAGCAGTGGAAACGCCTTCTCTGGAGTGATGAATCACGCTTCAACATCTGGCAGTCCAACGGACGAATCTGGTTTTGGCAGATGCCAGGAGAACGCTACCTGCACAAATGTATATTGCCAACTGTAAAGTTTGGTGGAGGAGGAATAATGGTCTGAGGCTGTTTTCATGGTTCGGGCTAGGAACCTTAGTTCCACTGCAGGGAAATCTTAACGCTACAGCATACAATGACATTCTAGACGATTCTGTGCATCCAAATTTGTGGCAACAGTTTGGGGAAGGCCCTTTCCTGTTTCAGCATTACAATGCCCCCGTGCACAAAGCGAGGTCCAGAAATGGTTTTTCGAGATTGTTGTGGAAGAACTTGACTGGCCTGCATAGAGCCCTGACCTCAACTCCATCGAACACCTTTGGGATGAATTGGAATGCCGACTGCGAGCCAGGCCTAATGGATGGTTGGATCGATATAGCATATGGATGGACAGATGGAGGACTGGGTTGAGAGAGAGACCTTAATGATGGGGCCAGAACTCGAACTCTGTCTTGCCTGTAGTCAGGACAGTGTGCAGCAGTTTATTCCTCTATCATCTTCTCTAGAATAATGGGCATCCAACATTGTGAGTTCATTACAACATGTTACCATTACATCCATTCCAGAAAACAGTCTCTAAATTGGTATGGACTGAATTGAGCAGTGTTCAAAAAGCTAACTGTCTTTTTAGATTAGTTTTTATTTTATTTCTATCATCATCATGACAGTGGCTAGCCTCCGTGTTCTACAAGTGTGGCATTTCCCTAAGTCAAATTTAAACTAATGATGCCTTTTTATGATTAAAATAATTTGTATAGTTTTGTAGGGATTTTGGATAAACGGCCAAAATAAGGTCTGTGGTAAACACAGGTTTGGGAGATTTTATAAATGTTGTTCTATGAGATAATCTTCATCAGCTAACATCGCTTTTTGTAAATTTTGAGGCGTTTATGTAATAAAAAAAAACACAAAGTCTTCATAATTCATAAAGGTAATGCTAACTGATTAATATTATCTCATAGAACAACATTTATAAGATCTTCTAAGCATGTGTTAACCTCAGACCTTATTTTAGGCGTTTATCCCAAATCCCTATTCTTTCCCCATTCTGAACGAACTAGAGGTAACTCATTTACGGTTTTTAGCATTACAAACTGGCGAGCTCTATGGCTGTATATAGTATATATGGGCAAATATTGTCTATTATTTTGACAAGATATTCGACTGACCGCTCTAACAATGGAAATACATATATGGAGACAGGCGGGAGGTGACATCAGGTGGGACCATTCTAGCCAATGAGTGTGAACAACAGGCCATAGAGCTAGATACAGGACTCATCTTTGTATCTGTGCCTTCTTGTCTGTGACAGCATGGGCAGTGAAGCAATGCCCATTTTAAAGTAGTCAATTTTCTTCTTCTTCATTGGCTGCTTGCTCTCAACACATAAGAATCCCCACCCAGTTTACTACTTTAAAGTGGTGTAAACCGTCAATCGCAATGTCCATGCTAAAACGGGTTATATCCATGTCTATGATGAGTCCTCTATCTATCTCTATGGCAATAGGCACAACACAAGAAAACGCGTTTTCTTAAATTGGCAAAATGCCACATGCGTCCACTTATATCAGTGCATTCCTAACAACATAACCATTACTAAATTATATTCGATCAAATAAGCCTCACGAAGAAAATTTGCAATTACATTTGTGTTGACCAAATTCGACACGCTCTCACTGACCTCTATACAAAAACTCCTCACTTCGTAGGCTTATTTTCTTGACAGATTTTGTTCAGAGTAAAACCTCTCGCTTCGCCTCTTCCTCTCTGAAAGAGGAGGAACGTCACTATTTTGCTTTGTTTTGGTAGCATCTATTTTAGCTAGCTAGCGTTTATAGGTTGATAATTATCAATAATTTTGCGAATTGTCTAAATAGCTACGTCACTGAGCGAAGTGCAAACGGTATTTATGACAGGTGAGTGTGGATGATATTCGCCCAAGGGAGAAGACAGTCAAGAGGTGTGTCAGTCACTTTTGACAACTGGGCCTCCGAAGCTAGCAAGCTAACGTTACAAGAAATAGCTAGCTAGCTAGCTTCATGTCGACAAAAATCATACTATCGATGTGTCTGTTTAGTAAATACATATATTTTGTATGGTCAGTTTTCCTATTAATTATTTAATGCACTTATGTTCTCTTTAGATTAGCAAGATGGCTAATAACGTTATAGCGAAATACTCTGTATAGTTAGTCGTGTTAGTTAGCTAGCTAACTTTGTTGGCAGGCTTTGTTTTTGTTGAGCAAAACAAACAGTGAGAAGCGAGTTACCTGTGTTACTATCTCTGGGAAAGAGTCCTGAGTCCATAAAATCTTTTCAACAATCTTTTTCCATAGAGAGGAACTTTGAGAGAATACAGAATTGATCCTGATGACATCCCAGTAACTGCACTTGAAACAGTAAGGAGATCATTTATTTTCCATCATAGCAATTATGGAAATATGATTGTGATTTAAAATAGTCTAGCCAGCTACATCGTCTGAAATTCAAATTGTGATATTTAGGCCTATTGCTAATTTAATATCTCATGACAGCTTTGTGATTTGGTTCTTCTGGGTGACAAGATTATTGATAATCCAATGAAGCTTCAATCTTGAATATCAAATTAGTCTGTGGGTCTGTCTGTCTCAGCATTAGCCTAACTAGCTGTGTCTCCCCCCACAGCATGGCGAGCTGTGGCGAGGTGGACCACTCAGTGGACTCTATGTCCCCCTCTAAGGTGGAAGACGGAGGGGACGCCTTCACTGGCGACTCCCCCATCTCCCCTACCCCCTCGGCCAACCCTGTTCCGGAGTGTGCCATCTGCCTCCAGACCTGTGTCCACCCGGTTCGCCTGCCCTGCCGCCACGTTTTCTGCTTCCTGTGCGTCAAAGGAGCCTCCTGGCACAGCAAGCGCTGCGCTCTTTGCAGACAGGAAGTACCTGAGGACTTCCTGGAGCATCCCACTCTGCTGTCCCCAGAGGAGCTGAAGACAGCAGCCGCAGGAGGGCGAGGAGGAGCCGGGTTGGGGAGCGCTGGGGGAGACCATGCATGGTACTACGAGGGGAGGAACGGCTGGTGGCAGTATGACGAGAGGACCAGCCGCGAGCTGGAGGACGCTTTCGCCAAGGGCAGGAAGAGCGCCGAGATGCTGATTGCTGGCTTCCTGTATGTGGCTGACCTGGAGAACATGGTGCAGTACCGCCGCAACGAGCACGGTCGCCGCCGACGCATGAAGCGTGACGTGGTGGACATTCCCAAAAAGGGCGTGGCTGGACTCAGATTGGACCCTGAACCCGCCCCGCCAGTTGTTGGCGTGGCAGCTGTTCCGGTCACAGCGGCAACAGTGGAGCGGCCAAGTTCTGCTGACGGGGAGGATGTGACTGGACGGTCGCAGGCGGGGGGCTTAGGGGTTGTCATCCCGGCTCCTCCAGTCAGACCCCCCACAGTCCTGGGGGCCCACCCTGCCAACGCTGCCTCCATCTCCCTTGAAGACTCTCTGTCCCAGCTCCTCATCAGCCAACCAGAGGGGGAGGAAGAGGAGAATGAAGAGGAAGTAGCATCAAGCATAAGCCAGGTGTACGAGTCAGCATCTGGTAGTAGTGAGGATGAGGATGGTGGTGGTGGTGATGAAGTAGGCCGGGCGTGGGACAGGGAGAGGAGGGGACGAGAGGTGGGGACTCAACGGAGGCCCAGACATAGACAGCGCCGGCTCAGGGAGGTCCAGCCTGACAGACTGACACCTGGTGGCGGGTCCTCCAGCATAGGCCTCAGTGTGCGCTCACGCAGCCCTGACGGTCAATGCACTGTCACTGAGGTGTGACCACAACTGGACCACTGTCTCTGCACTCAACCGGCTCAGCAAAAAACAAATTCACTCCATGCCCATGGTGGTATTGAATAACCCAGTGAAGATACCGGATCAGCCAGTTGCGTTACATATACAGTTCAGCCAGCAACATAGGCTAATCCATAATTTATAATACGTCAGCCAGTAAGATTATGCAAAATAGCACACATAATGAAATAGCCCATACATACTGTTCCACTCTCTGCCATCTACAGTGAAATTGATAAAGTTTTGAGGTTTAGAGATGACTTAACCTTTTAAATGTAGCATCCCATCTCTAACAGGAGGCAAAAATCGTGTTTTGTCGGTACATTGCTATTTACTGTAATGAATGTTCTAACATCTCCATTGAGCATGCATGTGTGTGTGTGTGTGTGTGTATTGAAGTCATATTCCAGATTATTATAAAAAATATGTTTCTTAAATGTCCAATGCAGCCATTTTTATGTCAATATCAAATCATTTCTGGGTAACAATTAATTACCTTAAATAGCTTCTTTATTTGGTATTTTGTTAGGACCCACAGGAGGTCGCTGTAAGCCTGGCCACAACAGTTCTGCAAACCCACCTCATAGATCCCCATCTTGACACAGAACTCGCCAAGCCACACCCGATCATTCATGTTTTTGAGTTGTCTGAAGTTTGAATCTATTATTTTGATACTCTTCTGTCAATTTCTTATTGCCATGTTTTAAAAGTATTTTTGACTTTTAATTAATACACTTTAACTTCTGTGTGTGGTCTTGTTTAACTGTGTTGTTTTGTCAAAACAATAAAGTGTTTGTCTGTTATTTGACGTTAATGAAGTCATGAGTTTGATGTTGTGGGTAATTTAATGGGAATATGACAATTATCGGAAAGGGATAGCTATTACATATGCATATGGCTTCAGGTGATACTGTATGTTCAATTTGCATCGTGGATCAGCATTGTGACTCAGCATTGTGACTTTAGACCCACAAGAGGTATTTTCTACCTTTATTTACTAGGCAGGGCAGTTAACAACAAATTCTTATTTACAATGACGGCCTGGCATGAGGCAGGCAGGGATAAAAAAATAAGTAAGACAAGATGGACAACACAGACGGAAGACACTTCGCAACAACACAGATACATCAGCAGGCAGACAGTGGAAACAAATAATATCACGACAAGAGAGACATCACCATACTACATGAAGGAAGACCTATGGCAACAACACAAAATGGCACAAGGTCGCTGTAAGCCTGGCCACAACAGTTCTGCGAACCCACCATTATACTGTAGATCCCCATCTTGACACCGAATGCACCTAGCCACCAATAGGAAAACAAACATTTTCAAAATGTGTCTTTCTTGCCTATTTGCAGCCATTTAAACAAATCTCAAGTAAAAACAAGTCAAGACAGTTTAAACAACTGAATGGAAGGTATTTTAAATTACAACAAGATCACAAATATGCACACAGGTTCTGTACATCAGGGGTGGAGCATGGAGATGAGCAAGGAGAGATTACAATGTAAAGCTTCTTAAATCTGTCAGTAGCTATGTGCACACTCAATTAAAACGTGATGCATGTCACACATATTCCTAAATAGAAAAAGTTATCAAGGCAAGGCTGTGCCTCAGTGGTTTCTAACTCCACCCACACAGTGTGCTCCTGCAGTCATCTCAGCAGGTTTGCCCTGCTCAAAGACATCCACCAGATGCCACTGTCTGTGGTGATGTGGGTGGGCGCTTCCATGGCTACAGCCTGTTTGGTCCTATCGCTGCTCGTGACCCAGTGGTGTCGCTTGGTCAGCTGCAAGCGTAATGAGAGGCGCCTCCAGCAACAGGAATAACACTGAGTGTACAAAACATTAGGAACACCTTTCTTATATTAAGCTGCACTCCCCTCTTTTGCCCTCAGAACAGCCTCAATTCATCGGGGCATGGACTCTACAAGGTGTCAAAAGAATGGCCCTCGTTGACTCCAATACTTCCCACAGTTGTGTCAAGTTGGCTGGATGTCCTTTGGGTGGTGGACCATTCTTGATACACACGGGAAACTGTTGAGCGTGAAAAACCCAGCAGTGTTGCAGTTCTTGACACACTCAAACCAGTGTGCCTGGCACCTACTACTATACCCTGTTTAAAGGCACTTAAATATGTTGTTTTGCCCATTCACCCTCTGAATGGCACACATACACAATCCATTTCTCAATTGTCTCAAAGCTTAACAATCCTTCTTTAACCTGTCTCCTCCCCTTCATCTACACTGATTGAAGTGGATTTAACAAGTGACATCAATACGTGATCATAGCTTTCACCTGGATTCACCTGGTCAGTCTATGTCATGGAAAGAGCAGGTGTCCCTAATGCTTTGTACACTCAGTGTATATGCCATTAGGCAATAATTCACCAGTATACCTGCACACATTGCACACCATGATGTACTGTATGTTTTCTAAGACATTCTGTTTGTAATTATATTTGTTTAGGGAGCTTTCATTTATGATAGACACTGTCATTGTTGTAGTTATTGTTTAGGTTTCTCATATACCAACTCTTTGTTTAAGGCAAGTAAAAGGCAACCCTGACCTCTAATGGCTAAAAATATGAAACATAATTTATTCAAGATTTTATGGATCCTATTTCTAAATGTTAATGAATGCATTTCCGGCCACGGTATGTTGGCCCAATGCAAATAGAAATGGGTTATGTGAATATTAAGGAATTTCCTCTTTGAGATTAATACAATTCTGTATGAATGTTTCTCAAAGATGTGATAGCACAGTCACACACAACATGCTTGTTGATAAGATACAGGAGCCTGGTTCTGAAGCACACAGACTGAAACATCTTCTATTCTTATTTACAATTAAAGTGACTCCAAAATGACACAATACATTATTCACCATTCAGTTCCTATTGTGCGAAACATAATCCGAAAGTGATTTCATTTCTAAATGGTAAAACAGATGTGTATGAAAATACCCTAAAAGGTGATATTCTGTATGAAACATTTGATTTCAAATCCAAAAAAAACTGGAGTATAGAGACAAACGTACACATTTTAGCTTCACTGTTCAAATAAATACAAAGGGGAGTGTAAATGGAATATCAGGGATGTTATTATGGTAACTGGGGGATACATATAGAAATGCAACACACTGGGGTCTTATTATGACAATGTGAAAGATACATAGGGAGAGGTGAAGAGAGAGCGATGATGGAAAGACAGAAAGAGGGAGGTGGTTGGAGTGGAAGGGAGTGAGAGAAGGAGACAGTAAGATGAGAGAGTGAGAAAGAGAGTGATGAGAGACAGGAAGAATAGAGGGAGGGATGGAGAGTAGAGGTAGAGCAAGAGGATGATATAATAAGAAAGTAAGAGAGAGCAATGGGTGGGAGAGAGGAAGGGATGGAAAAAGAGGGAGGGAGGATGGAAGAGTCCTGGATGAGAGAGTTCATTTTGGGTATGTACACTACCGGTCTAAAGTTTTAGAACACCTACTCATTCAAGGGTTTTTCTTTATTTTTACTATTTTCTACATTGTAGAATAATAGTGAAGACATCAAACTATGAAATAACACATATGGAATCATGTAGTAAACAAAAAAGTGTTAAACAAATCAAAATATATTTTATATTTGAGATTCTTCAAATAGCCACCCTTTGCCTTGATGACAGCTTTGCACATTCTTGGCATTCTCTCAACCAGCTTCATGAGGTAGTCACCTGGAATGGAATTTCTTCCCTTTTAATCAGTTGTGTTGTGACAAGGTGGGGGGGTACTACTGGCAAGAACAGCTCAAATCAGCAAAGAGAAATGACAGTCCATAATTTCTTTAAGACCTGAAGGTCAGTCAATATGGACATTTCAAGAACTTTAAAAGTTTCTTCAAGTGCAGTCGCAAAAAACATCAAGCGCTATGATGAAACTGGCTCTCAAGAGGACCGCCACAGGAATGGAAGACCCAGAGTTACCTCTGATGCAGAGGATAAGTTCATTAGAGTTACCAGCCTCAGAAATTGCAGCCCAAATAAATCAAGTAACAGACACATCTCAACATCAACTGTTGAGAGGAGACTGTGTGAATCAGGCCTTCATGGTTGAATTGCTGCAAAGAAACCCCTACTCAAGTACACCAATAAGAAGTAGAGACTTGCTTGGGCCAAGAAACACGAGCAATGGACATTAGACCGGTGGAAATTTGTCCTTTGGTCTGGAGTCCAAATTTGAGATTTTTTGTTCCAACCGCTGTGTCTTTGTGAGATGCTGTGTGGGTGAACGGATGATCTCTGCATGTGTATTTCCCACCGTAAAGCATGGAGGAGGAGGAGGTGTTATGGTGTGGGGGGCTTTGCTGGTGACACTGTCTGTGATTTATTTAGAATTCAAGGCACACTTAACCAGCATGGCTACCACAGCATTCTGCAGCGATACGCCATCCCATCTGGTTTGGACTTAGTGGGACAGTCATTTTTTTTTCAACAGGACAATGACCCAACACACCTCCAGGCTGTGTACGGGCTATTTTACCAAGAAGGAGAGTGATGGAGTGCTGCATCAGATGACCTGGCTTCCACAATCCCCGGGCCTCAACCAAATTGAAATGGTTTGGGATGAGTCGGACCGCAGAGTGACGGAAAAGCAGCCAACAAGTGCTCAGCATATGTGGGAACTCCTTCAAGACTGTTGGAAAAGCATTCCAGGTGAAGCTGGTTGAGAGAATGCCAAGAGTGTGCAAAGATGTCATCAAGGCAAAGGGTGGCTATTTAGCTCAATTGGTAGAGCATGGCGCTTGTAACGCCAGGGTAGTGGGTTTGTTCCCCGGGACCACCCATACGTAAAAAAAAAAAGAAGATGCACACATGACTGTAAGTCGCTTTGGATAAAAACGTCTGCTAAATGGCATATTATTATTATATTATTATTATTATTTGAAGAATCTCAAATATAAAATACATTTTGATTTGTTTAACACTTTTTTTGGTTACTACATGATTCCATGTGTGTTATTTCATAGTTTTGATGTATTCACTATTATTCTACAATGTAGAACATTGTAAAAATAAAGAAAGCCCTTGAATGAGTAGGTGTTCTAAAACCTTTGACCGGTAGTGTATGTTCACTAGGCCAGACATAGCCCCGAAACATAGACATATATATATATATATATATATATACAGACAGACAGAGGGGAGCCAACAGTTATGTACCTACACATAACTCTCCAATGACCTGTCTAGTGTACACCCTATAATATCCCCCCTCTCTCTGCACGAAATACACCAGGATACAACACTCAGTCCTCCAGGAATAGTTGGATCACTCCCGTCTGTCTCCCACCACTCAGGAGTTCATAGGGCACAATTATTTTTGTGTAAATTATTATTTGTGACCTTGTTTTTGCTCTGGATGGGGGGTGCTACTTATGATGTGAGTTATGACATGTTGATACATTGATAGGTTTGAACTAATCCATTCTATTCTAGTCGATGTATCTACTCCATCTATTAAAAACTAATTTCCATTAGGTAAGAGTCTAGTTTTGTAAGTTTGCGTGCATGTAAGTTTGCGTATGTGTGGGTGTGCATGCATTAGTACGTGTGTGTGCGTGTGCGTGTGTGTGGCTGTTGGTAGCCTATTTCCAGTGGTAGGACAGACATGGATGCAGTCAGATTCACAGACGTGTCTGTAGTCTCGCCCCAACAGGAGCCAGCATGACCTCATTCTACTGTAACCATCATCGGCTTCACACCATTAATACCTCTCGGATGGGATCCCACTGTAAAAACGGTGCGACTACAGACATGAATAACTATCATACAGTATGTCACTCCGCAGCTATGATCACCATCCTATACTCATAAATGTCTTGTCTTCAGTGCTTAATTTGTAAATCGGGAGGTGCCAGAACAAAAAGTGAGCGCAAGAGGGGGGTGACCTGGGGAGCTCTGAGGTACCGGAAATCACCTTGCTTGCATATCATCGCATTTGCGTAGTGGTCTAGACTAGAGCAGTAGAGAAGAGGCGCTTGCATAATTTATTTTGTAGCCTAGGGTCGCCTTTTATAAATGTGGCCTTTTATAAACGCATTTCATGCAATTCTATGTAATTTCCATGACTGGAGACTTTAGCCGAATCTTTTTTAATACTGCACAAATGATTGAAATGTCAGGCTACTTTGACACTGACAAACTGAGAATGTGATATTATTAAAAACGACCTCGTATTGAGTCCATCAATAGCCTAGGCCTAGGTGTGTGGAGGAGACACACATATTGTACAATATGAGGAGGAAATTATAGTCCTAAAAAAGCTTTCCAGTTTTAATGACTCACCCAATGATGCGCAGCTCACTCACCCGCGATGACCAATGCGCTCGTGCTAAAAGCTTATCTCTCTCGTTTTAGTTTGTAAAAACAATGCTGTTCGCTCAATAGGCCTATTTGGAAGTTGATAAAATATTTTCGTAGCCTACAGACAGATACGTATTTTTGTTTCAGCAGGATCCATTTGCTTCCCAACCTGTGCTACCCCACGATTGTATATGAAATATTGCGAAAGGCCTGTTTTGTCTGCATACTGTTCACTGACAGATTTGCCACGCGTTCCCGACTGTAGGCAATGCCTTGTGATTGGACACACAATCCACAGCTAGCCTATTAAAAAATAAAAAGCTATTGATCCTCGGTGGGTAAATTATAGGCCTACTCCTGGTGTAGTACTCTGAATTATTTCATTTATTTGTGAAAAGTCGGCAGTAATTCTATAACTTTGGCAATTTTATTTATATTTATCAGGGCCCTTACAAAAAAAAGATTGCAGTTTTGAAACTGCAGTAAAAGTGCAGTAACTGCAGTTAACTGTGGTATTTTGGACGCAGTAATTGCAGAATAACTGCAGTGTACTGCACTCTAACTGTAGTTACACTGCAAAATTACTGCACAAAAAAACGGTGTTATTTTGGACTCAGTGTTTGCAGCATACTGCAGTTATTCTGCACTCTAACTGCAGTTATATACTGCACTCTGACTGCAATCTTGGCTATGCTTCTATAAGGAAATAAATGATGAAGTACAACTCTGGAGAGATTGTAGTTGCAGGCGCATGTCTATCAGAGCAGAGAGAGGGAAAGAGATCATAGAAAGTGAATCTCATTCTGGTTCTGTGAGAGATACAGGCACGCTTCTCTCTCCCACCACAGCAACTGCCACGAGTTGTTCTTTAGGCGAAACTGTTGCGCAAATCATAAACCCTGGCTGGCCCAACCCGAATCCATTTTTAGAATATCAGACGCAGCTGAAAATCTACGTTTTCACATTAGGCTATTCGAATGACGGAGGCAACTCGAATGACGAATTTACATTGCAAACAGTGAAAATTATGTTTCATTGCACGAGAGGTACCGGATCCTGGCAAATAGGTTCCGGAACGAAACAGTCCAAAACTGAAGGATCCGGCTCAAATTAAGTACTGCGCTGTCGTATGACACAGTTCTGTTACGATGGAGCCTTCTAGTAAAGCTATTTACTATTTCTAGAAATCGTACCTTATATCATTATTTTTAGTTTATCTCCACCATGCATGTTCCATAAACCGAGGCATTGCAGCAGTGGTAACATGGAAGCATAGACCGAGAGAAAAGTAAGATTGGATTTTTAGAGATTTTAGTGTGCGAATGAGTATAACATATAAGTTAGATGGAGCTAGTCAGATATGAAGGAAAAGAGAAGGAGAGAAGAGAAGAGAGAAGGAGAGAGAGAAAGGGAGAAAGAGCGTATCCGTTGTCAGGCCTCCTGCTGGTTGTAGGGGTGTCATCTTCCTACGTGGTAATGCTTAGATGGGGCCAGTGTCCCTTCAGCCTGCTGCACACAGACTGACAGAGTCAGATTCACACCCTGCAGCTCAGCCTGGTCTCCTAGACTAGACGTAACATAGGAAAGTAAATCCGGAACACTCAAATTAGTATGATATGTTATGTTTGGTATGGTAACGTAAGACAGAAGGTTACTTGCGGCAAAAAAAAAAGGAGGATGGGTGGGTGTATAATGCAAATGTCTAGCAACCCAAAGGATGTGGGTTCGAATCACATCACGGACAACTTACATTTACATTTTAGTCATTTAGCAGACGCTTCTATCCAGAGCGACTTACAGTTAGTTAGCTCATTAGCTAATCAGCAACTTTTCAACTACTTAAAACCTTTTAGCTACTTTACAACTACTTAGCTAACCCTTCCCCTAACCCTTTAACCTAGGGTGACCATACGTCCTCTTTTTCCCGGACATGTCCTCTTTTTGGACCTAATAAAATGCGTCCGGCCGGGATTTCTAAATCGCCCAAAATGTCCGGGATTCGGCTTTTGCTTTCTACAGTCGCCATTCATTGTGTGCGTTTTGGGGGTTTTGCATTGCTTTTTCCTTTCTCTTTAGGTCCCGCCTTCTCACACGCCACCATTGGTCGGTCATGTAGGCCTACGCAAACATTGATCAAACTGCATCTCAATCATTACCCTCACCATGGCAACAGCCAAGAGACAGCGCAGCAGCTTGCTTGTCAACAGTGGCACATGGCTCCAGAACAGCGTAAAAATGCCCAAACGCAAATGTAAATTCACAGACAAAATTCCTGTGTTTTCGTCTTGGTTGGGATCCGTGTGAAGCAGAATGCATGACCTGCAAAGTTGGCACGTACGTGTCAGTGTCAAATAAAGGTGCTAGCGATCTAGAAGCCCACATAAGCTCCGCAAAACACAAAATTGCAGCTAAAGGAGAGAGTTCGTCAGGTAAATTAACTGACTATTTTGTGAGAGCAGGTAAAACAGAAGATGCTGTTATTGCTGCGGAAGGAGTTTTTGCATTCCACACCACGAAGCATCACAATAGCTACAGATCAATTTACTGCACATCTGCCTTGTTAAAAAAGGCTTTCCCTGATTCCGAGACTGCACGAAAAATTTCATGCGCTCGTACTAAGACCGAAGCAATTGTTAACGCTGTGATAGCACCACATTCTCTCGACATAGCTCTGAAAGCACTAGAAGACATACCTTACTGTGGTGTTTCTACTGATGGGAGCAATCACGGTGCTGTGAAAATATTCCCTCTGCTTATTCAGTATTTTGATTGGAAGAATGGTGGCGTGCAAAGTAAATTAGTCGAAGTTAAAAACACTCCAAATAAGACAGCTGATACGATCGCGCAATACATCAAAGTAACACTGGAAAATAATGGGATTTTTTCAAAATGTATTGCATTTACAGGTGACAACTGCAGTACAATGTTCGGGGGAATCCGGCGTGATGAAGAAGGAAAGAATGTTTTCGCAAACTTAAAGAAGTCATTGCAGAACAAGTCTTTAATCGGTGTGGGCTGCCCAGCACACGTCTTGAACAATTGTGTTCATTACGGGGCAGACACACTAGATGTCGATATTGAGAACATCATCTTCAAAATATGTCAATACTTTCACATCTACACTGTGCGCACAGAGAATCTGAAGGAGTACTGTGAATTTGTTGATGTTGAATACAGAAATCTCCTTTCTCACAGCAAGACGCGATGGCTGTCATTATTCCCAGGTATTGAGAGGCTGCTACAGATGTTTCCAGCCTTGAAAGCATTATTTTTGTCACAGGAAAAAACACCCTCCTTGATCAAGACGTTTTTTGAAGATGAGTTCAGTGAAATTTACCTCTGGCACATGCACTCACTCATGTGTGTGTTTCATTCACACATTCAGGAGATGGAAAGGGAGAGCAATTCAATTGTGGAAGTGAAGAACCTTCTGAACAAAGTCCACACCATGCTTCTTGAACGCAAGACCAATAACTTAATGTCCCTTAAAGTTAAGGGACTATTGGCACAAAAGCACAAGGATGGACTTGGTAAGAATTGTGACCATTTCAGTGCTCAAGTACAGGGTCTATACAGTTCATGCCTGGAGTATCTGGAGAAATGGATGGCACCCATGGAGGAGTTCTCCTCTTTCATGTGGATGGATCTGAGTGAGACACCTGACTGGAATGACATAGAAGCCTGTATCAAACACCTGGGAGAAAGGGGGGTGCCAATTGATGATGCAAAGTGCTTTGATCAGGTCACCAATCTGAAGAAATTCACAGAAAGGTGTAACAGTGACGGAGAGTTCAGTAATCTGCAAGCACACAAGAAGTGGACCAAATATTTTGAAAGGTCCAAAAGCATGCAAAGCCAGTGGACAAAGGAAAGGAATCACTTGTCTGTTGAGTCACTGAAGGGGCTTCTGTGAACACAATACAACTGTAAAAACATGTCTTGCAAAGACTTTCATGCCTACTTGATTGGTAATCAAGGACTGTTGGGAAAGATTCGATCTTCGGGAAAGTATACCAGAGAGCATCAGGAGGACTGACATTATTTTTGACTGAAATAGTGGATTTTTTTATGACAACTGTTTTATTTTATTTTATTTTAACCTATGGCCATGAAAAGAAACAGTGTCATGTAAAAGGTGTTTGTTATTATTCTATTGTTGAGGGCCAACAGTTGAATGGAAAGGATGTATTACTTTATGTATTAAAGTTCAATAACATAGTTACATGGTTGTGAACGCATTTGTATTTACCACCCACTGCGGGTGTCCGTCTGCCTCCCGCTACCACTGTCCTCTTTTTTGAAAACTAAAATATGGTCACCCTACTTTAACCTAACTCCTAACCTTAACCCTAACCCCTAGCCTAGCTAACGGTAGCCAGCTAGCTAACGTTAGCGTTAGCCACCTAGCTACCTGACTAACGTTAGTGACAACACATTGGAATTCGTAACATATCATACGTTTTGCACATTCTTAACATATTGTACGTTTTATAATTCAGAAGATATCATATGAAATGGATGATGGACATCCACAAATTAATACATACCATACAAAATGTAACATAAAAAAATAATTTAAAAAATGTGTATTTGTCACATGCGCCGAATACAACAGGTGCAGTAGACCTTACAGTGAAATGCTTACTTAAAAGCCCTTAACCAACAATGCAGTTTTAAGAAAGAATACAAAAAAAATAAAACTAAAGTAACAAATAATTAAAGAGCAGCAGTAAAATATAAATAGCGAGGCTATATACAGGGGGGTACCGGCACAGAGTCAATGTGCGAGGCACCGGTTAGTCGAGGTAAATTGAGGTAATATGTACATGTAGGTAGAGTAATTAAAGTAACTATGCATAGATTATAAACAGAGAGTAGCAGCAGTGTAAAGGGGGGGGGGCAATGCAAATAGTCTGGTTAGCCATTTGATTAGATGTTCAGGAGTCTTATGGCTTGGGGGTAGAAGCTGTTTAGAAGCCTCTTGGACCTAGACTTGGCGCTCTGGTACCACTTGCCGTGCGGTAGCAGAGAGAACAGTCTATGACTAGGGTTTGCTGGAGTCTTTGACAATTTTTAGGGCCTTCCTCTGACACCGCCTAGTATAGAGGTCCTGGATGGCAGGAAGCTTGGCTCCAGTGATGTACTGGGCCATATGCACTACCTTCTGTAGTGCCTTGCGGTCGGAGGCCGAACAGTTGCCATACTAGGTAGTGATGCAACCAGTAAGGATGCTCTCGATGGTGCAGCTGTATGAACTTTTGAGTACCTGAGGACCCATGCCAAATCTTTTCAGTGTCCTTAGGGGGAATAGGTTTTGTCGTGCCCTCTTCACGACTGTCTTGGTGTGCTTGGACCATGTTAGTTTGTTGGTGATGTGGACACCAAGGAACTTGAAGCTCTCAAACTGCTCCACTATAGCCCTGTCGATGAGAATGGGGGCGTGCTCGGTCCTCTTCTTTTTCCTGTAGTCCACAATCATCTCCTTTGTCTTGGTCACGTTGAGGGAGAGATTGTTATCCTGGCACCACATGGCCAGGTCTCTGACCTCCTCCCTATAGGCTGTCTCGTCGTTGTCGGTGATCAGGCCAACCTACCACTGTTGTGTCATCGGCAGACTTAATGATGATGTTGGAGTTGTGCCTGGCCATGCAGTTATGAGTGAACAGGGAGTACAGGAGGGGACTGAGCATGCCCCCATGTTGAGGATCAGCGTGGTGGATGTGTTGTTACCTACCCTTACCACCTGATGGCGGCCCATCAGGAAGTCCAGGATCCAGTTGCAGAGGGAGGTGCTTAGTCCCAGGGTCCTTAGCTTAGTGATGAGCTTTGAGGGCACTATGGTGTTGAACGCTGAGCTGTAGTCAATGAATAGCATTCTCACATAGGTGTTCCTTTTGTCCAGGTGTGAAAGGGCAGTTTGGAGCGCAATAGAGATTGCATCATCTGTGGATATGTTGGGGCGGTATGCAAATTGGAGTGGGTCTAGGGTTTCTGGGATAATGGTGTTGATGTGAGCCAAGACCAGCCTTTCATACTAAATGGTGTCTCACATTTACATAACAAATAATACAAAATGCTCTGAGACCAGGTTGTGCAGCTTTCCTCAGAATCCTACAGGTCAGGAGGCCAACCGGACTCAGCCTGTCTGAAAACAATCCTACATAACTCATATTATTGTGGGGGAGATAGCACCCACAATAGTATATGTGCATTGGTTGAAGCTCAATGTTAAATTCAAATCTCCCTACCATGATATCTCAGCCAATACGGGTGTCGATTAAATTCGCAAATCAACTTGATTGGAGGTACACAACACACTCCCGCCGCTTGTCATGAGCCGTCCTGCCATTACCGAAAACCACATATCGGATTTTTAACAGGGTCCTTAGCAATTTCTTGCCACGCCCTAGCTCAATATCTAAGCTTCGGATAAGAACAAGACTACAGTGTCCATAAAGTGACCATTAGACTTGCCACCTTTCGGATTGAATACGTTTGTAGGGGCAACAGTTTTGATTACATTTATAATTTATCGCTCTCATGTGCTCATTTCTGTCCATAAAGAGTGAACGATGTGCTAAATTTTTTTAGCATTTCTGACAATTCTAACATCCTTTCAACCAAATCTCAGTTCTAAAACTGGACCAAAGCACATGGCAGCAACAGCGCTAGTAGCTAGCTAACACCAATCTGATGAGAGGCAAGCTACAAGCAAAGGAAGCTAGCTATATTTTGCTATGGAAGGTTTTTCACATGAAGTAATCTGTGTAAACTGTTGGCCTTGCGCGCCTTGACACGCGTGTAATCAGAGCACAAACAAATAAGTACAAGTGAGATAGCAAACGTCCTTGGCTGCCATTGCCAGGTAGCTAGCCAACTAACAATAGCTAGCTACAAGACAACAAGGATGTAACATTAGCCGTATGGACAGATCGTGATGCACCGGCACAACTCAATGCTGACAATATCTCCCACATTCTTCCACAAAGCACAGCTAGCTAGCTAAGTAAAGTTCATAGTCAACACCAAACTTTGGGAAACTGCCACACTGCTAATGTATAATACATGCAATGGGCATTGCTCATATAATGTTAATGTTAGCTAATGTTACTCCATACACTAGTCAACCTGGCTTGCTTAGCAATGCATGGTGTGTGCTTATTTTCAATTATTAGGAGCATTGTTGAGTGGCAATGGACAGGGACTGGGGTGTGCATCTTGCCAACGGTGTGTGATTGCGGCCCGCAAATCGGGGCGTTTCTGCATGTGGGTATCCCATCCCCACTCAAGTATCCCATTGGTTCATGCTTGTGTGACACTTTTGATATTCTGGATTTCCCCTGATTGTCTATGCGATTAAAATGTGGGTAAAAAAAAAGCCCTAGTGTGTTCAGACAGCAGTAATTTGCTGACATGGCTACACTAGTTGTCATAGTAATGACGGGTGTGTGCGCTGTGGTGAAGGCTGATTGGTGGTGGTGCTCCTATCACTCAGAAGTTATGTAGCAAGCTAAGGTGACAACAATGCCTGCCATGGATGTTTCCCAGCTGTGAGTGGAACGGCACCTCCGTACCTTCAGGCTCTGATCAGTCCCTACACCCAAACGAGGGCATTGCGTTCATCCACATCTGGCCTGCTGGCTCCCCTACCTCTGCAGAAGCACAGTTCCCGCTCAGCCCAGTCAAAACTGTTCGCTGCTCTGGCACCCCAATAGTGGAACAAGCTCCCTCACGACACTAGGACAGCGGAGTCACTCACCACCTTCCGGAGACACTTGAAACCCCACCTCTTTAAGGAATACCTGGGATAGGATAAAGTAATCCTTCTACCCCCCTTAACCCCCAAAAAAAAACATATTGTAAAGTGGTTATCCCACTGGCTATAAGGTGAATGCACCAATTTGTAAGTCGCTCTGGATAAGAGCATCTGCTAAATGATGTAAATGTAAATGTAATGTAAATGTTTTGAATGTTCAAAATCATAATGTAAGAACACCTTTAAAGCCTCAAAGGGTAAGATGATCCATATTTCAAAACAAGTCCTTTTTGGCTAGCCACAGCAGTCACTTAGCTGGCTAGGTAGCTGTTTAGCATTTTTAGCACATTCACTAATTTGTTTGTAAACAACGAACAAGCTAGTTAGCTACTACATGTTCTTGTCAAACTGTAAACAGAGTAACTAGCAAGCAACAAGATATGCCAAATAACAGTCTAAAAAGCACTTGAGTGCAAATAAATCAGATTTGACCATTCAGACAATAGTCGCCTGACCAGGAATCAGATTTGTATCTAACTTCAAACCACCTAAGAAGGTGGTTTAAATGGGGCTTGAAATATCTAATTCCATGTGTTTCATTCAAATCTGATATGCAAAAGAATAGGATTTGAGTCACTTCAAACTGCCTATGTGAAGAAAACGTAAGAGTATGAATTAGGCTGATGAGAAGGTTTGAATCCTAAGCAACCTCCATCAGTGGCGGCTCCTGAAAAAATTCTCAGGAGGGGCAATTTTTCTGATGATTTAGGTGACCTACACACATTTTTAAAAAGATATGTCCAGCAACAACATGAAGACAGGGGCAGCATATAAGTCAATACCAGAAGCATTTATTGACTGATCTCAAAAGTGTTGGCTTACAAAAGCAAAATAAGTTATCACAGTAAAAATAATCAAGGGTGTTCTTTCACATTCCTCAACACTGCATAAACAATATGTATGGCTTTGTAAAAATGAACAACCATATTCTGGCCAATTGTATAGATTTGTAAATATGAACAACCATATTCTGGCCAATTGTATAGATTTGTAAAAATGAACATGAACAGATTTTTTATTTTTTTTGAATGGCAGTACCTTTCAAACATGTCTGCTTGCAGTAAGGTAGCACTCACAAGGTGGCCAGAGAAAGAGAACCTTTCTTTGGTGTGATCCAGGATGGTGTTGCAGACCTCTTCAGACAGCCTCTGCTTCTCCTCTTCTCTCAAAGCTGTTCTGGGTCTTTTGGCTCCTGTTGCTTCTTGCAGCTGCTGTTGAGAGGAGTCCCTGAAGGCAAACAGACCAATGTGTTTGTTGGCTTTTTACAGTATTGTTGTCTATGTGATGCACAGGTATATGCAATGTATCCATGTATAGTACAAATACTTCAGTTCCACTTAAAATGGGCAGGGATGCATAAAGTCTTTAGTGTTTAAGTTAGCCTTTGTGTCTCACATAGCCTGGATGTTCAGCACAGTATACAGTGGTGCTCATAAGCTTATGATCCCATGCTAAAGTTGACTAAAAGAGGAATAAAAAAGAAAAGAAAATTGGTGTCCTTAAAGGTTGGATTTTCCAACTTTTTTAATTAAGTCATTAAGATCAATTTCCAAAAGATGATTTTTTTATTTTTTTATTCCTCTTTTTAGTCAGCTTTAGAATGTGTTCATACACTTATGAGCACCACTGTACAGTACACATAGTATATAAAATAAGATAGATTACACCACTGGCCATATATAATGACAATAATGTAATTTCAAACACAAATGCAGTCTCCTTTCATGCATACATTTTCAAATAAAGCTCTGCTTTGAGAAAGATCGAATGATATTGTTTAATCTTTATCTTACCTTATGGCCTGCACACTGCTTGCGCGAAGCTGTCGAGGGCACGTTTGATAAAGACAGCATCGATGTCCTTATTCTGTAGCTTCTGGTACGGTGGGCTGGTCAAATGAACCCAATGAACCCGTCCGGATGGCTTCAAAACATTCTATGAGGTCGTCTCGATTCTCGTAGACAGTGTTCACGACTCTGCTGTTGCTAACCTCATCGTTGTGGCGGCGGACAGCTAGCCTGTATCCCTCATCCAGTTGAGTGGCAATATTCACTCTCACCAAAGCAGACAATCTCAAACAGCTATCAATGTGGGTCTTTGACAGCTCATTTTTCTTAATCTTTTCTGAAAGATGGTGCATGTCGGTTACACCAGTCGCTGTCCAAGCGTTGCTGTCTGCCGTTCATGGTTACGTTACGCTACGTATGACGAAAAGCGCCGTAAGTGCAAGCCCTCAGACACCCATAGAGAATGTATTGAAAGCTCAGAAATTTGAAAAAAAAATATTTTACATTAGAGGCTATGAGAGACTTCTGGGCGATTTTCAACCTGACTGAAATCGCCCCAAAACGGGCGGGGACATTTGAAGCACGACTTTAGCCTGATTGGACATTTAGTGGCTGGCAGATCAGACGTGAACACTGAACTACTGTTGCCATGATATAATTGATTAGAAAAAAAATCCCTTCCTTTTCCCGTTTGGCAGTGCGTCGCCCATATCGCCCTATTGAACACACCGCCCATGACCTCCATACACATTGTTTGAAGTAATAGACTAACATAGCTACTGTAGTAAGTCAAAGCTGTGTGCTGGAAAACCTTGGTAGAGCATGGGTGGAGTAGGCATTGTGGTGCTCATGTGAATTTGGTTGCTTTTTTGGCTTCAGACCAATGCCTACTTCATACTTAAAATTAATTTGTTTGTTTTTAATAGCATCTTATACCCTATACACATGCTGGATTGGGCCTGTTGCTAGCTCACTGCAAGAGAGTTAGCTCATTTGTTGGCAAAATGATTGCATTTCGTGATCTATGTCAGAAGTGTGAATGATATATTTCAGACGTGTGATATATGTCAGCTGTGTTGATGATAAATGTCAGATGTGTGGATGATATATGTCAGATGTACATAGTCAGACAGTGGTGAATGTATACTTAGCCCTATGCCACCTCAGCTAATTTCAGCTAACCCTCCTCAGGTTGACCTGTCTCTGGTGAACATTCAGATTGATCTGTGGCTCTGGGCCAATAACGTAACCTCCGGTGCCCTCCCTGACTCTACCACAGGAAGCACATCCTGCATGGGGTCAAATTGGGATGTTGTACAGTATGTGGGGATACAAAGCCTCTGTTGATAGTACATCCTTCTATTCCGTGTCCACTTTGTTTTTATTCAAGGGTAATTTCCCGACTGTTCCATATTTGCAGTTAAAAATAAATGTTTTACTGTACCCAATGCCTTTGACTAAACACCTCCGATGGTAATTTATTGGTAATCTGTAGGCTACTATCAGTCATATGCATAAGTGCCATGGAGGTAGAATAATTTAATATACTGCTATACTGACAGTACTAGAGAGGTTTGTTTGAAAATAAGCGGTCTATTGTATACCACTATTTTCGAAGACTTAGGATTTTAGAGCAAGTTTATCTTACAGTAAAAGTACAAAGTTTATCTTACAGTAAAAATACATTCGTCATTCATCATGCGTGAAGTGGTCAACTATAGTCCCCTCTGCCAGGCAACACACTCACTAATCCCACAAGAGCTCCATAGCTTGTTTTGAAAGCCAGTCCCCTCGCTCGGATCTCCTTTCAAAGGGAGGTTTTGGGCCCCTTTCTATTTTGATGGGGGGGGGGGCTGAGATTTTGACAGACCCTTAGTGGTCCTCGCGGAAGCCCTTGATGGCCCACCTTCTGTACTGTAAGGTCACTGGCGTCCTCCGATGCTGTCGTCAGTGAGCATTTGAGCCTGACACCTCGATTGGGCCGACGTGGGCACAGATTTATTTTTATTGTTTGTTTCAGTATCTGTTTTTGGAATGTACACTACCAGTAAAAAGTTTTAGAACACCTACTCATTCAAGGGTTTTTCTTAATTTTTTACTATTGTCTACATTGTAGAATAATAGTGAAGACATCAAAACTATGAAATAACACATATGGAATCATGTAGTAACCAAAAAAGTGTTAAACAAATCAAAATATATTTTATATATGAGATTCTTCAAATAGCCACCCTTTGCCTTGATGACAGCTTTGAACACTCTTGGCATTCTCTCAACCAGCTTCACCTGGAATGCTTTTCCAACAGTCTTGAAGGACTTCCCACATATGCTGAGCACTTGATGGCTGCTTTTCCTTCACTCTGTGGTCCGACTCATCCCAAGCCAGGTCATCTGATGCAGCACAAATGATAGTCCCACTAAGCCCAAACCAGATGGGATGGTGTATCGCTGCAGAATGCTGTGGTAGCCATTCTGGTTAAGTGTGCCTTGAATTCTAAATAAATCACAGACAGTGCCACCAGCAAAGCACCCCTACACCATAACACCTCCTCCTCTATTTTTTACGGTGGGAAATACACATGCGGAGATAATCCATTCACCCACACCGCGTCTCACAAAGACACAGAGGTTTGAACCAAAAATCTCTAATTTGGACTCCAGACCAAAGGACAAATTTCCATCGGTCTAATGTCCATTGCTTGTGTTTCTTGGCCCAAGCAAGTCTCTTCTTCTTATTGGTGTCCTTTATTAGTGGTTTCCCGAGTGGCGCAGTGGTCTAAGGCACTGCATTGCAGTGCTAGCTGTGCCACTAGAGATCCTGGTTCAAATCCAGGCTCTGTCGTAGCCGGCCGCGACCGGGAGACCCATGGGGCGGCGCGCAATTGGCCCAGCGTCGTCCAGGGTAGGGGAGGGAATGGCCGGCAGGGATGTAGCTCAGTTGGTAGAGCATGGCGTTTGCAACGCCAGGGTTGTGGGTTCGATTCCCACAGGGGGTATAAAAAAAATAATGTATGCACTAACTGTAAGTCGCTCTGGATAAGAGCGTCTGCTAAATGACTAAAATGTAAATGTTTCTTTGCAGCTATTTGTCCATGAAGGCCTAATTCACACAGTCTCCTCTGAACAGTTGATGTTGAGATGTGTCTGTTACTTTTTGAAATTGGGCTGCAATTTCTGAGGCTGGTAACTCTAATGAACGTATCCTCTGCAGCAGAGGTAACTCTGCGTCTTCCATTCCTCACGCTGGACATGATCATCGCCTGGATAATCTCCTGCATGCCCGTCATCGCCCATCCCATGGGTTAGGGTCTCTCCCAGGAACCTCCAGCGAGACTGAGCCCATGGAGGTAGGCACCATCAACAGGGTCTCTGCTCCTACTGCAGGGAGTCGGACCACCCTGGAACACCTGTCCCAGAAGGAGAACCAGGCGAGGAAGCGACAGGCTGAGGAGCGCTCCTGCACCTTCCCAGGTAGGTGTGGACGTGCCTTGCTCCTCTCTGTCCACACAGCCCGTCTTCCTCCCTGTCACCTTCCCAGACTATCCTGGTCCCCCACTGAGTCCTGCCCTAGTGGACTCAGGTGCTGCTTGCAATTTCCTAGACCAGTCAGTGGCCTTATCATTACTGTTACGTTCTCCCCTCGGGTGTAGTTCGTCTGAGGAGGAGACGTAAATGCCTGGGCCTGCGCACACAAGGTAAACTAGATGAAGGTGGGAGAAATGTGGGGTGTAATGAACTAAAATAACCAGACAACAACCAGATCTCAAGGTTAGCCCTCGGGGGACGTTTAGTAATGTACTTAAACAAAATAAACAACACCCATAAAGAAACAACAAATCAATCAAATAAACCAGGGAAGGTAAGAGAAGGGAATATTTGGGAACAGGGTCCAATTAATGAAAATAAACAAAAGGTCCCTCCTCTTCTACACACCTAAACCTTTGTAGTGTATTAGGATTTATGGCCCACCCTATGGTCGCCTCGTTTGTTCCGAGGGCTTATCAAATCCTGCAATGTCCTAACTTGTATACATATCTTGGCCCCCGATTGTTCTTGACTTCCTATTCAAGCAACACATCTCTATAGCCAATCTATAGGCTCTCCCCCCTTTTGCGCTGTTTACCAGTGCAAACAAATTCATAATGATTAGCCAGACCCCCAGTTCTCAGCAATAACGCAACACAAAGCACACTTCGGTCCTAATGGTACATCTCTCTAGTGTACACAAATAGCATCCAAACTAACAAACTCCCAAAGCTGTGAGAAAAAAACTCACCCTTTTCTGGCCATGACTTCAGAAGGAGTTAGCCTGGCGGCTGAATGAAACAAAGAATAGATGCAGTCCTTCCCTTTTCGTGACGCCATTTGTTGTATCGAGTAAATGCTGGCAATTATTGCTGATAAACAAAGGAGTCCGCTCATACGGAACCTTGATCATAAGTTTATTCATATCACAAGCTTTCAGCATAAGTTTTACAGGTGTCATGCCCACCCGGAGAGCGACGTCCCAGATTGCAATGGTCGCTCTAACCCCCCCTGCCTCCAGCATATACTTATAAACAATGCAAAAATATGGGTTGCTCCCTCTGCTGTCCAATCACCTGTCTCCCCTGGGGCGTCACCCTACAAATGGCTACTTTTGAACTAAAATAAACATCCGTTCAGTTCCACATGAAAAACATTAACAAAGACATAATCCTAATACACTACACCTTCCTATCACACTCTAACCCTAACCCACTTTCCTACCTGTTTACCAAAAATACAGGGGTGACACCCGCCCGGCTAACCTAGTGTGTAAAACAATGGGTTATCTACGTGTGAGTGTACACCCATGGGCAGATCTACCTTTCCCTTCTCCAGGACCTAGGTAGGGTGGAGTACATCAGGAGGACAGGCTGGAACACAAACAAAGATAAATTAACACAACCAATACCCAAACAACAAGTGTCCTCTCCCCCCCCCCTCTCTTTCCTCGAGCTCACACGGCAAACAGGTATACTCTCATTAATCAGCTACAGCTGCCAGGACTCCGGACCGAAGCCACGCCCACCATCGTTAGCCGCAACTCGGCACACCTGTAATGCCCAGAACACACAAACATACTACAAAGGGAAATGGGGAGAAAGAAAAATACGTCACACGTAACACGCCCCCCCCAAAAAGAGTAAACACCAGGGTTTACGATAAGAATCTTACACATGCATATCTTTTTTTTTATAATACCAAATACTTACAACACATCCCCCCTAGTTGTCAACGCCTCGTTTTATTATTTTCTGAACTAGGCACGGGACAGAGCATCCGCAACCATGTTTTCTGCACCCTTTATATGCAGAATTTCTAAATTATAACCCTGTATAACCAACACCCAACGCATAAGACGTTGGTTGTGGTTATACATGCGGCTCAAAAAAGTTAAAGGGTTGTGGTCTGTGTATACCACAACAGGAAACACACTGGAGCCAACATAAACCTCAAAGAATTGTAGGGCAAACAACAGCGCCAGAGTCTCCTGTTCGATAGTGGAATAGCGTGACTGACAGCTGTTGAATTTGCGAGAGAAGTAACAAACTGGGTGATCTAGACCATCGTGTTCCTGTAATAGTACAGCACCTGCACCCACTGAACTGGCATCCACCTCCAACTCAAATGGTTTCTGGAAATCAGGGGCAGAAAGAACAGGAGAAGTACACAATAGTGCTTTTACAGAGTCAAAAGCAGACTGACACTCAGCAGTCCACTCAAAGGACACTGAAGGACTGAGTAACCTAGTCATTGGGGCTACAACAGTTGAGAAATTCCTACAAAATGTACGATAATAACCCGTCATGCCTAAGAATCTGCGTAACTCCCGTCTAGTGGTAGGGGCAGGAAACCGGGTGATAGCGTCCACCTTAGCTGTTATGGTACGCACCTGACCCCGCCCCACCTCTTTACCCAAATAGGTAACAGTAGCCTTTCCAAACTCACATTTGGCTAGGTTAAGGGTCAAAGAAGCGCTGGCCAAGCGTGCAAACACAGCCCTCAATGTGCTCATGTGATCAAGCCAGGTAGTCGAATGAACAACCAGGTCATCAAGATATGCGGTACAATCAGGAACATCAGCCAACACAATATTTACCAAACGTTGAAACGTGGCCGGGGCGTTCCTCATTCCAAAAGCCATTACTGTGTACTGGCAGAAACTGTCAGGGGTTACAAAAGCAGACACCTCAGAGGCACGAGGGGTTAAAGGCACCTGCCAATAACCTTTTAACAAGTCAAGCTTAGTAACATACACAGCTGATCCAATGGTGTCTATACAGTCGTCCATGCGAGGTAAAGGGAATGAGTCAGGTATAGTAACATTATTCATTTTTCTGTAGTCAGTGCAAAATCTTTGAGTCCCGTCAGGCTTTGGAATCAGCAGACAGGGGGAACTCCAAGGACTGCCACTGGGGATTGCCATCTCATTTTCCACTAAATAAGTTACCTCTTTCTTCATCACTCCCCTCTTGGTTGAATTCACACGATAAGGGTGCTGTTTGATTGGAGCAGCATCACCTACATTTATATCATGTTTCAACACATTTGTACGACTGGGAACATCCTTAAAGAGACTCGGAAAATCAGTGATTAGTAATTCAATATCAGCCCTCTGCTGATCATTTAAGTGCAACAAATGGGTTGGGAGAGACGCTACCATCTCCGAATTACACAAACGAGCACACTGCTCAGGAGTATTCCGCATCACCAAACCGTCCTCATCATCCTCATCAAACTGGAAGAGACACAAGCCGGGTACCGGCAACAACACCAAGACTTGGTCACCTGGTTGAAAAGAACGACACACAGTGTTTACATCAAAATGACGTTTCATTTTCTTTTGTGTGGAAGACAGATTTTCTCTGGCTACAGCACATGCGTCATGCAACCGCTCCCGGACTTGACTAACATAGTCTAGTACATTAGTAGAGGACCCAACTGAATCATCAGCCATAATTTGTTCTTTCAGTACCTTTAGAGGCCCTCTCACTGTGTGACCAAAGATTAGCTCAGCTGGGCTAAACCCAAGAGACTCTTGTACGGTCTCCCGAATAGCAACCAGCACGTATGGCACCCCCTCATCCCAATCTTTTTCTGTGTCCATACAGTATTTACGCAACATGGCTTTTAGCTCAGCACACCTGTAATGCCCAGAACACACAAACACACTACAAAGGGAAATGGGGAGAAAGAAAAATACGTCACACGTAACAATTACGCATTCCTCTAGTCCCTTTACAACCCCCTATCCCAGTCCATGCCCTAGACAAGCGTCCCCTAGGAACAGGACTGGTGAGCCAGACCACGATTCCCATTTCCCTCACAGTTGATCACAACCACCATGAACGCATCACCCCGTAGTTTTAGGTCTCCCCTGGTTACAGTTGCATAATCCCTGTATATCGTGGACAGAGAGGAGGTTGTTGGGTTGGTCCCAGGAGTGTCAGGAGAGGTGTCTCTCTGTGTCTATCTGTGCCACCTCCATGGAAAGTCTGGACCAGGCCACCGACGTCCCTATCCCGGAGGAATACCGGGACCTACAGGTGGATTTTTTAAAGACTCATGCCACGTGCCTACCCCGTCATCGCCCATGGGACTGCACTATCAACCTACTGCCTGGTTCTACCCTCCCACAGGGGCACATCTACCCTCTCTCGCGTACAGAGACCGAAGCCATAGAGGTCTACATCCAGGAGGTGCTGGCCCAAGGATTCCTCCATCCGACCACCTCTCCAGCCTCTTCCAGCTTATTTTCTGTGAAGAAGAAGGACGGAGGTATCCGCCCCTGTATCGATTACCGGACACTGAATAAGGCTACGGTTAAATTCAGTTATCCCCTGCCTCTCATAACCACTGTGATCGAACAGATGCACAGTGCAAAGTACTTTACCAAATTGGATTTACGCAGTGCCTACAACCTGGTGCGCATCAGAGAGGGGGATGAATGGAAGACCGCCTTCAGTACCAGCGCCGGGCACTACGAATACACGGTAATGCCCTAAGGCCTGACAAATGCACCCTCGGTGTTCCAGTCCTTCATTAACGAGGTGTTTAGAGACATGTTGGGTAGCTCTGTAGTGGTGTACATAGATTACATATTGGTGTACTACATGCGAGCAACATGTCTCTCATGTCAGGTCCGTTTTGGAATGGCTGATGGCATCACCTGTACGCCAAGGCGGAGAAGTGCCTTTTCTTCCAGCAGGCGGGCTCCTTCCTGGGCTATCGGATATCCACCGCGGGAGTGTAGATGGAAGAACAGAGGGTCAATGCAGTACAGTCGTGGCCTGTTCCCTCCAAAATCAAGGTGGTGCAGCGCTTCTTTGGTTTTTCCAACTATTTCAGGCACTTCATTAGGGGTTTCAGCACAGTGGTGGCCCCTCTCACCTCCCTCCTGAAGGGAGGTCCTCGACAACTGCGCTGGACTGGGGAGGCCAAAGAAGCCTTTCGTGCGCTCAAGAAACGGTTTACAAACGCACCGGTTCTGGCTCACCCTGACCCGTCTCTGCCCTTCATCGTGGAGGTGGATGCCTCCGAGGTTGGAGTAGGGGGATCGTGAGTTGTTGGCCGTCAAGAAGGCACTGAAGGCATGGCAGCACAGGCTGGAGGGTGCTCAACACCCATTCCTTGTCTATACGGACCACTGGAACATAGAGTACATTTGAGCAGCGAAGAGGCTGAACCTGTGTCAGGCCAGGTGGGCCCTATTCTTCACCAGGTTTGACTTTACCCTCTCATACAAGCCGGGATCTAAGAACGTTAAGGCCGATGCGTTGTCTCGTGTGCATGACACAGAGGATTGGAGGGAGGAAGTGAAACCCATTATTCCCCTGTCCCGCATTGTGACTCCTGTCGTGTGGAATGTGGACACGGACATCCGTCGAGCCCTGCGACAGGAGCCCTCACCTGCCCACTGTCCCGAGTAGCGTATCTACGTGCCCTCTGATGTGCGGGACCGTCTCCTCGCTTGGGCACAAACAGCACCTGTGTCGGGACACCCGGGTATAGCCTGTACTATCGACTGTCTCTCCGCCAATTACTGGTGGCCCACCTTGGGCCGGGACGTCCGGGTTTACGTCTCTACCTGCTCCACCTGCGCACAGAGCAGGACACCGAGACACCTCCCCTATGGCAAACTCCACCCGCTGCCGGTTCCACAACAACCCTGGTCCCATCTCTCCGTGGACTTTGACACAGACCTTCCTCCCTCAGAGGGGAACACCACCGCCCTGGTCTTGTGTACCGGTTTTCCAAAGCCTGTCAATTGATTCCTCTACCTGGTCTCCCTACAGCCATGCAGACCGTGGAGTCTCTCCTCTCTCACATCTTCCGGCACTACGGGATCCCGGAGTACATTGTGTCTGACCGTGTCTGGAAGGCCTTCATGGAATGACTGGGGGTCACGGTCAGCCTCACCTCCGGGTACCGTCCCCAATCAAATGGGCAGGTGGAAAGGGTAAATCAGGAACTGGGTAGGTACCTTCGTATTTACTGTCAGGACCGGCCAGGGGAGTGGGCTGTGTTTCTGCCTTGGGCAGAATATGCACAAAACTCCCTCTGTCAAACCTCCACTAACCTCACACCCTTTCAGTGTGTTCTAGGCTATGAGCAGGCCCTGGCACCGGAGTCAGATCGAGGCTCCTCCGGTGGCCGATTGGTTCTGGCGCGCCGAGGAGGTATGGAACCCAGCACACACCCGTCTCCAGCGCGTCGTCCTCCGGCAGAAGGTGCAGGCTGATCGTCACCGCAGTGTGGTCCCGGTCTATTACCCCGGTGACAGGTTCTGGCTTTCTACGGACCTGCCCCTCCGCCTGCCCTGCCAGAAGCTGAGCCCGCGGTTTGTGGGGGCCGTTCAAAGTCCTGAGGAGAATCAATGAGGTGACATACAGATTACAGCTCCCCGTCAATTACTGTATCTCACCCTCATTTCATGTATCTCTCCTCAGGCCGGTGACAGCTGGTCCCTTGGCTAGTGCTGGACCCCCGACGTACCTCCCCCTCCCTTGGACGTCGAAGGAGCCCCGACGTACTCCGTCCGCAGCCTGTTGGACTCAAGGACTCAAGGCATTGTGGGGGGTCGCTCCAGTATCTGGTCAACTGGGAGGGGTACGGTCCCGAAGAGCGGTGCTGGGTTCCGGCGTGGGACGCCCTGGACCGTTCTCTCATTCGGGATTTCCACAGTCGTCGTCCTGACCGACCCGCACCACGTCTCCGGGGCAGCGCTTCGGGGGTTTGTACTGTCACACCAGCCTTCACTTTTGCTCCCCCTCCTGTCCAGCTCAGACATTCGCCGTCACAGGGCCTTCTAGCTGCTGCCGAACCTGCTGCTGGCAAACTCCCTTCACTCATCAACCCCGGACTTGTCTCGTCATCATTACACACACCTGGTTCCAATTCCCACTCTATCACTGTATATACAGTGAGGGAAAAAAGTATTTGATCCCCTGCTGATTTTGTACGTTTGCCCACTGACAAAGGTTTATTTGAACAGTGAGAGACAGAATAACAACAAAAAAATCCAGAAAAACGCATGTCAAAAAGGTTATACATTTATTTGCATTTTAATGAGGGAAATAAGTATTTGACCCCTCTGCAAAACATGACTTAGTACTTGGTGGCTAAACCCTTGTTGGCTCCCTCAACAGATTTTCTATGGGATTAAGGTCTGGAGACTGGCTAGGCCACTCCAGGACCTTAATGTGCTTCTTCTTGAGCCACTCCTTTGTTGCCTTGACCGTTTGTTTTGGGTTATTGTCATGCTGGAATACCCATCCACGACCCATTTTCAATGCCCTGGCTGAGGGAAGGAGGTTCTCACCCAAGATTTGACGGTACATGGCCCCGCCCATCGTCCCTTTGATGCGGTGAAGTTGTCCTGTCCCCTTAGCAGAAAAACACCCCCAAAGCATAATGTTTCCACCTCCATGTTTGATGGTGGGGATGGTGATCTTGGGGTCATAGGCAGCATTCCTCCTCCTCCAAACACGGCGAGTTGAGTTGATGTCAAAGAGCTTGATTTTGGTCTCATCTGACCACAACACTTTCACCCAGTTCTCCTCTGAATCATTCAGATGTTCATTGGCAAACTTCAGACGGGCCTGTATATGTGCTTTCTTGAGCAGGGGGACCTTGCGGGCGCTGCAGGATTTCAGTCCTTCACGGCGTAGTGTGTTACCAATTGTTTTCTTGGTGACTATGGTCCCAGCTGCCTTGAGATCATTGACAAGATCCTCCTGTGTAGTTCTGGGCTGATTCCTCACCGTTCTCATGATCATTGCAACTCCACGAGGTGAGACCTTGCATGGAGCCCCAGGCCGAGGGAGATTGACAGTTCTTCTGTGTTTCTTCCATTTGCGAATAATCACACCAACTGTTGTCACCTTCTCACCAAGCTGCTTGGCGATTGTCTTGTAGTCCATTCCAGCCTTGTGTAGGTCTACAATCTTGTCCCTGACATCCTTGGAGAGCTCTTTGGTCTTGGCCATGGTGGAGAGTTTGGAATCTGATTGATTGATTGCTTCTGTGGACAGGTGTCTTTTATACAGGTAACAAGCTGAGATTAGGAGCACTCCCTTTAAGAGTGTGCTCCTAATCTCAGCTCGTTACCTGTATAAAAGACACCTGGGAGCCAGAAATCTTTCTGATTGAGAGGGGGTCAAATACTTATTTCCCTCATTAAAATGCAAATCAATTTATAACATTTTTGACATGCATTTTTCTGGATTATTTTGTTGTTATTCTGTCTCTCACTGTTCAAATAAACCCATCATTAAAATTATAGACTGATCATTTCTTTGTCAGTGGGCAAACGTACAAAATCAGCAGGGGATCAAATACTTTTTTCCCACACTGTATACTCCCTCTGTCGTTTGTCTTTGTCGGTCATTGTACATGTTGCTTCTTTTCCTGAGAGGAATCTCCTACTATTGCCTGTGTACTTTATATTTTGTTCTGTGGGTTTCGTCCCGCTTTAAGCTATGGCGCTTTAATAAATTCAGTAGTTCTAAAGCTGCGACTGCCTCCTCCTCTCTACACTTGTGCCAGTCACAACACAACTGATTGGCTCAAATGCATTAAGAAGGAAAGAAATTCCACAAATTGACTTTTAAGAAGGCACACCTGTTAGTTGAAATGCATTCCAGGTGACTACCTCATGAAGCTGGTTGAGAGAAAGCCAAGAATGTCCAAAGCTATCATAAAGGCAAAGGGTTGCTATTTGAAGAATCTCAAATATAAAATATATTTTGATTTGTTTAACACTCTTTTGGTTACTACATGATTCCATATGTGTTATTTCATAGTTTTGATGTCTTATTCTACAATGTAAAAAATAGTACAAATAAAGAAAAACCCTTGAAAGAGTAGGCGTGTCCAAACTTTTGACTGGTAGTGTATATATATATATATATATATATATATATATATATATATATATATATATATATATATATATACATACAGTGGGGAGAACAAGTTTTGATACACTGCCGATTTTGCAGGTTTTCCTACTTACAAAGCATGTAGAGGTCTGTAATTTTTATCATAGGTACACTTCAACTGTGAGAGACGGAATCTAAAACAAAAATGCAGAAAATCACATTGTATGATTTTTAAGTAATTAATTAGCATTTTATTGCATGACATAAGTATTTGATACATCAGAAAAGCAGAACTTAATATTTGGTACAGAAACCTTTGTTTGCAATTACAGAGATTATACGTTTCCTGTAGGTCTTGACCAGGTTTGCACACACTGCAGCAGGGATTTTGGCCCACTCCTCCGTACAGACCTTCTCCAGATCCTTCAGGTTTCAGGGCTGTCGCTGGGCAATACGGACTTTCAGCTCCCTCCAAAGATTTTCTATTGGGTTCAGGTCTGGAGACTGGCTAGGCTACTCCAGGACCTTGAGATGCTTCTTACGGAGCCACTCCTTAGTTGCCCTGGCTATGTGTTTCGGGTCGTTGTCATGCTGGAAGACCCAGCCACGACCCATCTTCAATGCTCTTACTGAGGGAAGGAGATTGTTGGCCAAGATCTCGCGATACATGGCCCCATCCATCCTCCCCCTCAATACGGTGCAGTCGTCCTGTCCCCTTTGCAGAAAAGCATCCCCAAAGAATGATGTTTCCACCTCCATGCTTCACGGTTGGGATGGTGTTCTTGGGGTTGTACTCATCCTTCTTCTTCCTCCAAACACGGCGAGTGGAGTTTAGACCAAAAAGCTCTATTTTTGTCTCATCAGACCACATGACCTTCTCCCATTCCTCCTCTGGATCATCCAGATGGTCATTGGCAAACTTCAGACAGGCCTGGACATGCGCTGGCTTGAGCAGGGGGACATTGCATGCGCTGCAGGATTTTAATCCATGACGGCGTAGTGTGTTACTAATGGTTTTCTTTGAGACTGTGGTCCCAGCTCTCTTCAGGTCATTGACCAGGTCCTGCCGTGTAGTTCTGGGCTGATCCCTCACCTTCCTCATGATCATTGATGCCCCACAAGGTGAGATCTTGCATGGAGCCCCAGACCGAGGGTGATTGACCGTCATCTTGAACTTCTTCCATTTTCTAATAATTGCGCCAACAGTTGTTGCCTTCTCACCAAGCTGCTTGCCTATTGTCCTGTAGCCCATCCCAGCCTTGTGCAGGTCTACAATTGTATCCCTGATGTCCTTACACAGCTCTCTGGTCTTGGCCATTGTGGAGAGGTTGGAGTCTGTTTGATTGAGTGTGTGGACAGGTGTCTTTTATACAGGTAACGAGTTCAAACAGGTGCAGTTAATACAGGTAATGAGTGGAGAACAGGAGGGCTTCTTAAAGAAAAACTAACAGGTCTGTGAGAGCTGGAATTCTTACTGGTTGGTAGGTGATCAAATACTTATGTCATGCAATAAAATGCAAATTAATTACTTAAAAATCATACAATGTGATTTTCTGCATTTTTGTTTTAGATTCCGTCTCTCACAGTTGAAGTGTACCTATGATAAAAATTACAGACCTCTACATGCTTTTTATGTAGGACAACCTGCAAAATCGGCAGTGTATCAAAAACTTGTTCTCCCCACTGTATATATACAGTGTGTATGTCTGTATATATATATATACAGACATACTCATGGTCAAAAGTTTTGAGAATGACACAAGTATTGGTCTCCACAAAGTTTGCTGCCTCAGTGTTGATGATGGCAATTTGCATATACTCCAGAATGTCATGAAGAGTGATCAGATGAATTGCAATTAATTGCAAAATCCCTCTTTGCCATGAAAATTAACTTAATCCCCCAAAAACATTTCCACTGCATTTCAGCCCTGCCACAAAAGGACCAGCTGCCATCATGTCAGTGATTGTCTCATTAACACAGGTGAGAGTGTTGACGAGGACAAGGCTGGAGATCACTCTGTCATGCTGATTGAGTCAGAATAACAGACTGGAAGCTTTAAAAGGAGGGTGGTACTTGAAATCATTGATCCTCCTCTGTCAACCATGGTTACCTGCAAGGAAACACGTGCCGTCATCATTGCTTTGCACAAAAAGGGCTTCACAGGCAAGGATATTGCTTCTAGTAAGATTGCACTTAAATCAACCATTTATCGGATCATCAAGAACTTCAAGGAGAGAGGTTCAATTGTTGTGAAGAAGGCGTCAGGGCACCCAAGAAAGTCCAGCAAGTGCCAGGACCGTCTCTTAAAGTTGATTCAGCTGCGGGATCGGGGCACCACCAGTGCAGAGCTTGCTCAGGAATGGCAGCAGGCAAGTGTGAGTTCATCTGCGCGCACAGTGAGGCGAAGACTTTTGGAGGATGGCCTGGTGTCAAGAAGGGCAGCAAAGAAGCAACTTCTCTCCAGGAAAAACATCAGGGACAGACTGATATTCTGCAAAAGGTACAGGGATTGGACTACTGAGGACTGGGGTAGAGTCATTTTCTCTGATGAATCCCCTTTCCGATTGTTTGGGCCATCCGGAAAACACCTTGTCCAGAGAAGACAAGGTGAGCGCTACCATCAGTCCTGTGTCATTTTAACAGTAAAGCATCCTGAGACCATTCATGTGTGGAGTTGCTTCTCAGCCAAGGGAGTGGGCTCACTCACAATTTTGCCTAAGAACACAAATATGAATAAAGAATGGTACCAACACATCCTTCCAGAGCAACCATCCAAGAACAGTTTGGTGACGACCAATGCCTTTTCCAGCATGATGGAGCACCTTGCCATAAGGCAAAAGTGATAACAAAGTGGCTCGGGGAACAAAACGTCGACATTTTGGGTCCATGGCCAGGAAACTCCCCAGACCTTAATCCCATTGAGAACTTGTGGACAAACAAAAACCCACAACTTCTGACAAACTCCAAGCATTGATTATGCAAGAATGGGCTGCCATCAGTCAGGATGTGGCCCAGAAGTTAATTGACAGCATGCCAGGGCGGATTGCAGGTCTTGAAAAAGAAGGGTCAACATTGCAAATATTGACTCTTTGCATAAACTGAATGTCATTGTCAATGAAAGCCTTTGACACTTATGCAATACTTGTAATTATACTTCAGTGTACCATAGTAACTACTGACATAAAGATCTAAGGACACTGAAGCAGCAAACTTTGTGGAGACCAATACTTGTGTCATTCTCAAAACTTTTGACCACGACTGTACACACAGATTAATGAATCATTAGGAACTTTAATGCTAACTTCTGGTGTACAAAAACAAATCATTAGCATATCAAGTGTTTGGCTATGGCCTACAGTATGTGTGGAGTATAGATTGATGTTGTGTGTGTGTGTGTGTGTGTGTGAGCGCATGTGCGTACATGTGTGCATACTCTTGCATTAACTCTTTGGCAGTGTTATGTAAAAGGATTTTATGATGGGGTGTAATCTGTGCCCCGGGTTACTGTGTGATTACTTGGTGTGCCCAAAAGGCCTGTGATGACGTCAGTGGAACCATGGCTACCGTTCAGCTGTCTGTGCTCGTAGGCCTTCACTTTTCTCTTCCCCTCTGGGTTGGTCATGTGTCCTCTCCTGCTCCACCTGCTCCTCTTCACAAATACCCAGCAAGGAACACGGTGTGCCCTCAGCCTGCCTGTCTCTGTCCTTCATTACGCCATGGGCCAGGAAAGACGGAGAGAGAGGCAGAAAGGGAGAGAGAGGAAGGAAGGAAGGAAGGAAGGAAGGAAGGAAGGAAGGAAGGAAGGAAGGAAGGAAGGAAGGAAGGAAGGAAGGAAGGAAGGAAGGAAGGAAGGAAGGAAGGAAGGAAGGAAGGAAGGAAGGAAGGAAGGAAGGAAGGAAAAGGCAGACATAGCGGGAGATGAAGGGAGAGATAGAGAATTAGGAAGTGAGGGGGAGAGTAATAGAGGAATGGTGAGGGAAAGGGAGTGAGAGAGGGAGAAAGGTGTAGAGATAAGAAAGAAGGACGAACAGGAGGAGATAGAAGAGTAGGGAGATAGAGATTACATTTTTTTCAATCGTTTTGGTGCAATCTTCACAAGTATGTGGTACATTTTCACAAATCTTAATACAAAGGTCAAAACAGATAATCAAAAAGGCAGACATTTCAAAACTTCAAGCTCATTTTCAATTGACTAAGTACAACACACAAAAGCATACAGTCACATTTTCACCTAATATTTATTTATTTTTAATTTTTATTTCACCTTTATTTAGTTCTCATTTACGACTGCGACTTGGCCAAGATAAAGCAAAGCAGTGCGATAAAAACAACAACACAGAGTTACATATGGGGTAAAACAAAACATAAAGTCAAAAATACAACAGAAAATATATATACAGTGTGTGCAAATGTAGCAAGTTATGGAGGTAAGGCAATAAATAGGCCATAGTGCAAAATAATTACAATTAGTATTAACACTGGAATGATAGATGATGATGTGCAAATAGAGATACTGGGGTGCAAATGAGCAAAATAAATAACAATATGGGATGAGGTAGTTGGGTGGGCTAATTTCAGATGGGCTGTGTACAGGTGCAGTGATCGGTAAGGTGCTCTGACAACTGCTTAAAGTTATTGAGGGAGATAAGAGTCTCCAGCTTCAGAGATTTTTGTAGTTCGTTCCAGTCATTGGCAGCAGAGAACTGGAAGGAATGGCGGCCAAAGGAGGTGTTGGCTTTGGGGATGACCAGTGAGATATACCTGCTGGAGCGCATGCTATGGGTGGGTGTTGCTATGGTGACCAATGAGCTAACATAAGGCGGGGATTTGCCTAGCAGTGATTTATAGATGGCCTGGTGTCAGTGGGTTTGGCGACGAATATGTAGTGAGGACCAGCCAACAAGAGCGTACAGGTCACAGTGGTGGGTAGTATATGGGGCTTTGGTGACAAAACGGATGTCACTGTGATAGACTACATCCAATTTGCTGAGTAGAGTGTTGGAGGCTATTTTGTAAATGACATCACTGAAGTCAAGGATCGGTAGCATAGTCAGTTTTACGAGGGCATGTTTGGCAGCATGAGTGAAGGAGGCTTTGTTGCGAAATAGGAAGCCGATTCTAGATTTAACTTTGGATTGGAGATGCTTAATGTGAGTCTGGAAGGAGAGTTTACAGTCTAACCAGACACCTAGGTATTTGTAGTTGTCCACATACTCTAGGTCAGACACATCGAGAGTAGTGATTCTAGTCAGGTGGGCGGGTGCCAGCAGCGTTCGATTGAAGAGCATGCATTTCGTTTTACTTGTGTTTAAGAGCAGTTGGAGGCTACGGAAGGAGTGTTGTATGGCATTGAAGCTCGTTTGGAGGTTTGTTAACACAGTGTCCAATGAAGGGCCAGATGTATACAAAATGGTGTCGTCTGCGTAGAGGTGGATCTGAGAATCACCAGCAGCAAGAGCGACATCATTGATATACACAGAGAAAAGAGTCGGGCCAAGAATTGAACCCTGTGGCACCCCCATAGAGACTGCCATAGGTCCAGACAACAGGCCCTCCGATTTGACACATTGAACTCTATCTGAGAAGTAGTTGGTGAACCAGGCGAGGCAGTCATTTGAGAAACCAAGGCTATTTATTTAATCAAGAAATGTTTCACATTGCAATTTTGGTTTGATTGTCTTCTCATTTGTTAAAATACCTTTCACTATTACTTACCGTAATAGATAATCACTGTTTTGTAAACCTATAGATTTGCAACTGATTTGTCTACTACTGTTGAAGTTTTCATACACCTTAGCCAAATACATTTAAACTCAGTTTTTTTTTCTTCAGATATTTAATCCTAGTAAAAATGACCTGTTTTAGGTCAGTTAGGATCACCACTTTATTTTAAGAATGTGAAATGTCAGAATAATAGGAGAGAGAATTATTTATTTCAGCTTTTATTTCTTTCATCACATTCCCAGTGGGTCAGAAGTTTACATACACTCAATTAGTATTTGGTAGCATTGCCTTTAAATTGTTTAACTTGGGTCAAAATTTCAGGTTACCTTACACAAGCTTTCCACAATAAGTTGGGTGAATTTTGGCCCATTCCTCCTGACAGAGCTGGTGTAACTGAGTCAGGTTTGTAGGCCTCCTTGCTCGCACACGCTTTTTCAGTTTTGCCCACAAATTCCCTATAGGATTGAGGTCAGGGCTTTGTGATGGCCACTCCAATACCTTTACTTTGTTGTCCTTAAGCCATTTTGCCACAACTTTGGAAGTACGCTTGGGGTCTTGTCCATTTGGAAGACCCATTTGCGACCAAGCTTTAACTTCCTGACTGATGTCTTGAGATGTTGCTTCAATATATCCACATAATTTTCCTTCCTCATGATGCCATCTATTTTGTGAAGTGCACCAGTCTCTCCTGCAGCAAAGCACCCCCACAGCCACCCCCGTGCTTCACGGTTGGGATTTCTCCAAAAGTACAATCTTTGTCCCCATGTGCAGTTGCAAACCGTAGTCTGGCTTTTTTATGGCAGTTTTGGAACAGTGGCTTCTTCCTTGCTGAGCGGCCTTTCAGGTTGTGTCGATATGGGACTCGTTTTACTGTGGATATAGATAATTTTGTACCTGTTTCCTCCAGCATCTTCACAAGGACCTTTGCTGATGTTCGGGGATTGATTTGCACTTTTCGCAACAAAGTACGTTCATCTCTAGGAGACAGAACGCGTCTCCTTCCTGAGTGGTATGACGGCTGTGTGGGCCCATGGTGTTTATACTTGCGTACTATTGTTTATACAGATGAACGTGGTACCTTCAGGCGTTTGGAAATTGCTCCTAAGAATGAACCAGACTTGTGGAGGTCTACAATTTTTTTTGTTCTTGGCTGATTTCTTTTGATTTTCCCATGATGTCAAGCAAAGAGGCAGTTTGAAGGTAGGCCTTGAAATACATCCACAGGTACACCTCCAATTGACTAAAATGATGTCAATTAGCCTATCAGAAGCTTCTAAAGCCATGACATCATTTTCTGGAATTTTCCAAGCTGTTTAAAGGCACAGTCAACTTAGTGTATGTAAACTACTGACCCACTGGAATTGTGATACAGTGAATTATAAGTGAAATAATCTGTCTGTAAACAATTGTTGGAAAAATTACTTGTGTCATGCACAAAGTATATGTCCTAACCGACTTGCCAAAACTATAGTTTGTTAACAAGACATTTGGGGAGTGGTTGAAAAACAAGTTTTAATGACTCCAACCTAAGTGTATGTAAACTTCCGACTTCAACTGTATATACATACACTACAGTGAATATACAAAAGTATGTGGACACCCATTCAAATTAGTGGATTCGGCTATTTCAGCCACACCTGTTGCTGACAGGTGTATAAGATCGAGCACTCAGCCATGCAATCTTCATAGACAAACATTGGCAGTAGAATGGCCTTACTGAAGAGCTCAGTGACTTTCAATGTAGCACCGTCATAGGATGCCACCTTTCCAACAAGAAAATGTGTCTAATTTCTGCCCTGCTAGAGCTGCCCCGGTAAACTGTCAGTGCTGTTATTATGAAGTGGAAACATTTAGGAGCAACAACGGCTCAGCCGCGAAGTGGTAGGCCACACAAGCACACAGAACGGGACCGCCAAGTGCTGAAGGGCATAGCATGTAAAAATCGTCTGTCCACGGTTGCAACACTCACTACCGAGTTCCAAACTGCCTCTGGAAGCAACGTCAGCACAATAACTGTTTGTCGGGAGCTAAATGAAATGAAATGGATTTCCATGGTCGATCAGCCGCACACAAGCCTAAGATCACCATGCACAATGCCAAGTGTTGGCTGGAATGGTGTAAAGCTCGCCACCACTGGACTCTGGCACAGTAGAAACATGTTCTCTGAAGTGATGAATTACGCTTCACCATCTGGCAGTCCGACGGACGAATCTGGGTTTGGCGGATGCCAGGAGAACGCTACCTGCTCCAATGCATAGTGCCAACTTAAAAGTTTGGTGGAGGAGGAATAATGGTCTGGGGCTGTTTTTCATGGGCTAGGCCCCCTTAGTTACAGTGAAGAGAAATCTTAACGCTACAGCGTACAATGACATTCTAGACGATTCTGTGTTTCCAACTTTGTGGCAACGGTTTGGGGAAGGCCCTTACCTGTTCAGCATGACAATGCCCCCGTGCACAATGCAATGTCCATACAGAAATGGTATGTATTTGATCCCCTCTCAATCAGAAAGATTTCTGTGTCCCAGGTGTCTTTTATACAGGTAATCTCAGCTTGTTACCTGTATAAAAGACACCTGTCCACAGAAGCAATCAATCAATCAGATTCCAAACTCTCCACCATGGCCAAGAGCTCTCCAAGGATGTCAGGGACAAGAGCTCTCCAAGGATGTCAGGGACAAGATTGTAGACCTACACAAGGCTGGAATGGGCTACAAGACCATCGCCAAGCAGCTTGGTGAGAAGGTGACAACAGTTGGTGCGATTATTCGCAAATGGAAGAAACACAAAATAACTGTCAATCTCCCTCGTCCTGGGGCTCCATGCAAGATCTCACCTCGTGGAGTTGCAATGATCATGAGAACGGTGAGGAATCAGCCCAGAACTACACGGGAGGATCTTGTCAATGATCTCAAGGCAGCTGGGACCATAGTCACCAAGAAAACAATTGGTAACACACTACGCCGTGAAGGACTGAAATCCTGCAGCACCTGCAAGGTCCCCCTGCTCAAGAAAGCACATATACAGGCCTGTCTGAAGTTTGCGAATGTACATCTGAATGATTCAGAGGAGAACTGGGTGAAAGTGTTGTGGTCAGATGAGACCAAAATCGAGCTCTTTGGCATCAACTCAACTCACCGTGTTTGGAGGAGGAGGAATGCTGCCTATGACCCCAAGAACACCATCCCCACCGTCAAACATGGAGGTGGAAACATTATGCTTTGGGGGTGTTTTTCTGCTAAGGGGACAGGACAACTTCACTGCATCAAAGGGACGATGGACGGGGCCATGTACCGTCAAATCTTGGGTGCGAACCTCCTTCCCTCAGCCAGGGCATTGAAAATGGGTCGTGGATGGGTATTCCGGCATGACAATGACCCAAAACACACAGCCAAGGCAACAAAGGAGTGGCTCAAGAAGAAGCACATTAAGGTCCTGGAGTGGCCTAGCCAGTCTCCAGACCTTAATCCCATAGAGAATCTGTGGAGGGAGCTGAAGGTTCGAGTTGCCAAACGTCAGCCTCGAAACCTTAATGACTTGGAGAAGATCCTGAAAGAGGAGTGGAACAAAATCCCTCCTGAGATGTGTGCAAACCTGGTGGCCAACTACAAGAAACGTCTGACCTCTGTGATTGCCAACAAGGGTTTTGCCACCAAGCACTAAGTCATTTTTTGCAGAGGGGTCAAATACTTATTTCCCTCATTAAAATGCAAATCAATTTATAAAATTTTTGACATGTGTTTTTCTGTTTTTTTGGTTGTTATTCTGTCTCTCACTGTTCAAATAAACCTACCATTAAAATTATAGACTGATAATGTCTTTGTCAGTGAGGAAACATACAAAATCAGCAGGGGATCAAATACTTTTTTCCCTCACTGTATGTAAACTTGGATCAATGTTTATGCGGTGTAAGATGTCTCCAAACAAAATAAACACACAGTGAAAGGTTTTGAATAAGATCGTCTGTGTGACAAGTGTTACCAGTTTGGAGTTTTGTACTAAAAGTTTAGAAAATTCACCACATATACACTACCGGTCAAAAGCGACTGAAAAAAACCTGTAAGAATGAAGTAAGGTGTCTCTGTCTGTGACCAGGGTCCTTTCTCTGTCCCTGTGGGGTAGTTGTGAAACCAGCAGCCAGCTCTGATTCAGTGGGGGGCCTAAACAGGACACGAGATTGATGGCCTGGTTAAAATACCCCTGTGTGGAACTCAGGAAGGTGCCAGCCTGTGAGCTTCCCTCTCATTTACACACAGTCAGACACACAAGGACTTAGAGACAGAGAGAGAGAGAAAGACGGAACTAGTTAGAGAGAGAGAGTTAGGATGAGGATAGCGATAATAGATAAGAAAATGAGGGGTGGAGACTGGATAGTTAAGGATAGGGTGAACGGGAAAAAAGATAAACAAGGCGGGAGAATTGGTACAGAGAGATATGGGAGAGGTTAAAAAGAGACGGGTAAGTAGACATAAACGACAGAGAGGGAGGGAAAAGAGAGTTATGAGATAGAGATACAAGTGCTGAGAAATGAAGGAAAGGGGAGAGAAAAAGAGAGAGAGAACCAGCAGCACACGCCCCTCTTCTTTATTTATACCTCCAGCCACAGCAGGCTAAGATTTCTGGCACCAAAACAACGTCACGCTTGCTATTTCAGTTGGAGGTGCAACATTTCCGAGGGGGTTAAGGTGACGGGGCTGAGGCGTTGTGGGGCCCCTACAGCCCTACAACATGACATTTCACACTGTAGCTACCTCCCTTGGCCTTTTGTGTGTTAGAGAGAGCGCCCACCTGCTATGTGTCTTGAGTTGCAGACAATGTGGTAAACAGCCTCAGAGTTGTTCATGCAGTTTTATGAGGACAGAATCTCAGGGCAGGACAACACATCCAACAATACTGAGACCCCCAAAAGTCTACACTCACACAACCCCAGTCTGTGTTAGCCTGTCTGGTAACAGGGTTGGAGGGCGTGAGACACTATCCTAAAATAAAAGCCCTATTATTATGGCCATAGGCCTTTATTTACTAACATAAGTTTAAGAGAAAAAATTATATCATAAGGAAAGTGCTGAAAAAGGGGCAACGCTGTTACATCCAATGCCTGTGGTGGGGGGTCTCGGATGTTTGAGGGGCAGCTGTCGGGGAACTGTGGAGGGATCTTGGAGGGTTGGTGGCCTGGCGGTTAGGAGCTTGGGCCGGTGGCTGATAGGTCGCTGGTTCGGGTCCCCGTGTTGACTTTGGGCAGGGCGTTGACCCTGGTTGCTTCTGTGGGTCGCTCTGGATGGGAGTATGTTAGATTGACTGAATTTAATGTAAATGTTGAGCGGCTTCACTGCAGGTATGTTTTAATATTCAAGGTAAATATATATATATACACTACCGGTCAAAGGTTTTAGAACACCTACTCATTCAACGGTTTTTCTTTATTTTTACTATTTTCTACATTGTAGAATAATAGTGAAGACATCAAAACTATGAAATAACACATATGGAATCATGTAGTAACAAAAAAGTGTTAAACAAATCAAAATGTATTTTATATTTGAGATTCTTCGAATAGCCACGCTTTGCCTTGATGACAGCTTTGCACACTCTTTGCATTCTCTCAACCAGCATCACCTGGAATGCTTTTCTAACATTCTTGAAGGAGTTCCCACATATGCTGAGCACTTGTTGGCTGCTTTTCCTTCACTCTGCAGTCCAACTCATCCCAAACCATCTCAATTGGGTTGAGGCCGGGTGATTGTGGAGGCCAGGTCATCTGATGCAGCACTCCATCACTCTCCTTGGTAAAATAGCCCTTACACAGCCTGGAGGGGTGTTGGGTCATTGTCCTGTTGAAAAACAAATGATAGTCCCACTAAGCCTAAACCAGATGGGATGGCGTATCGCTGCAGAATGCTGTGGTAGCCATGCTGCTTACGTGTGCCTTGAATTCTAAATAAATCACAGACAGTGTCACCAGCAATGCAGCCCCACACCATAACACCTCCTCCTCCATGCTTTACGGTGGGAAATACACATGCGGAGATCATCTGTTCACCCACACCGCATCTCACAAGGACACAGCCGTTGGAACCAACAATAGCCTGATTCACACAGTCTCCTCTGAACAGTTGATGTTGAGATGTGTCTGTTACTTGAACTCTGTGAAGCATTTATTTGGCCTGCAATTTCTGAGGCTGGTAACTCTAATGAACTTATCCTCTGCAGCTGAGGTAACTCTGGGTCTTCCATTCCTGTGGCGGTCCTCATGAGAGCCAGTTTCATCATAACGCTTGATGGTTTTTGCGACTGCACTTAAAGAAACTTTAAAAGTTCTTGAAATGTTCCGTATTGACTGACCTTCATGTCTTAAAGTAATGATGGACTGTCATTTCTCTTTGCTTATTTGAGCTGTTCTTGCCATAATGTGGACTTGGTCTTTTACCAAATAGGGCTATCTTCTGAATGCCAAGAGTGTGCAAAGCTGACATCAAAGCAAAGGGTGGCTATTTTAAGAATCTCAAATATAAAACATGTTTTGATTTGTTTAACAATTTTTTGGTTACTACATGATTCTATATGTGTTATTTCATAGTTTTTATGTCTTCACTATTATTCTACAATGTAGAAAATAGTAAAAATAAAGAAAAACCCTTGAATTAGTAGGTGTTCTAAAACTTTTGACCGGTAGTGTATATATATATACTGTATATATATAAAGTGCTGAAATAGACAGGTGCAAACTTTGCACTGGGACAAACCAATGACTTATGGTGCAAACGCATAGTAAATCTAGCCCAGAATGTATAACTGTGCACTGACTCATTGTTTAGTCATAGTGTGTTATTCACATGTAGAAACTGGCCACTGTCTGTCTCAAGAAGGTATTGCTTCTCCATGATTATATTATAAATAAAAAACAGAAATACCTTATTTACATAAGTATTCAGACCCTTTGCTATGAGACTCGAAATTGAGCTCAGGGGCATCCTGTTTCCACTGATCATCCTTGAGATGATTCTATAACTTGATTGGAGTCCACCTGTGGTAAATTCAATTGATTGGACATGATATGGAAAGGCACACATCTGTCTATAAGGTCCCACAGTTGACAGTGCATGCCAGAGCAAAAACTAAGCCATGAGGTCGAAGGAATTGTCCGTAGAGCTCAGAGACAGGATTGTGTCGACGCACAGGTCTGCGGAAGGGTACAAAAACATTTCTGCAGCATTGAAGGTCCCCAAGAACACAGTGGCCTCCATCATTCTTAAATGGAAGAAGTTTGGAACCACCAAGACTCTTCCTAGTGCTGGCCGCCCAGCCAAACTGAGCAATCGGGGGAGAAGGGCCTTGGTCAGGGAGGTGACCAAGAACCCGATGGTCACTCTGACAGAGCTCCAGAGTCCCTCTGTGGAGATGGGAGAACCTTCCAGAAGGACAACCATCTCTGCAGCACTCCACCAATCAGGCCTTTATGGTAGAGTGGCCAGACGGAAGCCAATCCTCAGTAAAAGGCACATGACAGCCCGCTTGGAGTTTGCCAAAAGGCACCTAAAGGACTCTCAGACCATGATAAACAAGATTATCTGGTCTGATGAAACCAAGATTGAACTCTTTGGCCTGAATGTCAAGCGTCAAGTCTGGAGGAAATCTTGCACCATCCCTACGGTGAAGCATGGTGGTGGCAGCATCATGCTGTGGTGATGTTTTTCAACAGCAGGGACTGGGAGACTAGTCAGGATCGAAAGAAAGATGAACGGAGCAAAGTACAGAAAGCTCCTTGATGAAAACCTGCTCCAGAGTGCTCAGGACCTCAGACTGGGGCGAAGGTTCACCTTCCAACAGGACAACGACCCTAAGCACACAGCCAAGACAACGCAGGAGTGGCTTCGGAACAATTCTCTGAATGTCCCTGAGTGGCCCAGCCAGAGCCCGGACTTGAACCCGATCGAACATCTCTGGAGAGACCTGAAAATAACTGTGCAGCGACGCTCCCCATCCAACCTGACAGAGCTTGAGAGGATCTGCAGAGAAGAATGGGAGAAACTCCCCAAATTCAGTTGTCAATTTTGTAGCGTCATACCCAAAAAGACTCAAGGCTATAATCGCTGCCAAAGGTGCTTCAACAAAGTACTGAGTAAAGGGTCTCAATACTTACGTAAATGTGATATTTATTTATTTTTAATACACTTGCAAAAATTTCAAATAAACTGTTTTTTAGTTGTTGTCATTATGGGGTATTGTGTGTAGATTGATGAGGGGGGGAAAACAATTTAATCCATTTCAGAATAAGGCTGTAACGTAAAAAACAAAAATGTGGAAAAAGTCAAGGGGTCTGAATACTTTCCGAATGCGCTGTATATACAGTATGTATAAAGTGATGGTCGCATTTTTCATGAGCTGAAATATAAGATCCCAGAATTTTTCTATACGCACAAAAAGTTTATTTGTAAAAAATGTTGTGCACAAATTCCTGTTAGTGAGCATTTCTCCTTTGCCAAGATAATCCATTCACCTGACCGGTGTGGCATATCAAGAAGCTGACTAAACAGCATGATCATTACACAGGTGCACCTTGTGCTGGGGACAATAAAAGGCCACTCTAAAATGTGCAGTTCTGTCACACAAAACAATGCCACAAATGTCTCAAGTTTTGAGGGAGCGTGCAATTGGCATGCTAACTGCAGGAATGTCCAACAGAGCTGTTGCCAGAGAATTGAATATATTTCAACGTCGTTTTAGAGAATTTGGCAGCACACCCAACTGGCATCCCAACCACAGACCACACGTAACCACGCCAGCCCGGGACATCCGGCTTCTTCACATGTATTTCTGTCTGAAGAGGGGGGGTGCTGAGGATTATTTCTGTCTGTAATAAAGGCCTTTTGTGGGGAAAAACTCATTCTGATTGGCTGGGCCTGGCTCCACAGTGGGTGAACCTGGCTCCCAAGAGTGTGGGCCTATGCCCTCCCAGGCCCAGCCATGGCTGCGCACCTGCCCAATTCATGTGAAATCCATAGATTAGGGCCTAATGAATTTATCAATCAGATCTGTTTAGCGGTTCTTTTGGCGGTGTTGGAGGTGGAACTGCATTAGCGCTGTCAAATCCACAAGTGGCTCCCGGCATTATACCTAAAGCAGACATTGCCATTGGTTGAATGGAGTCACATTAACAGTTCCTGTTTAAGTTGTTATTCAGCACTGTCAGCACTGTCGACACCTTGTGCAACACTTTTATAAGCCATAAAATGCGTATTCTCCCTGCTTCCACTCACGCTACAACCAGCACTGCATTAGTGGCTTGTGTCTTTTTTAATATCAAGGAATATTTCACTTTCTCTGGTCATAGGAGTAACAACATGAATTGGTGCACGAGGCAGAAATAATGCAGCGCGACTTAAGTTTCGCCATCAGCTGGAAGACTGTGTCCCCTTTTCTCAGCGGAGGGAGGGAGAGAGGAGGGACGGTGAGTCGGGTGAGGCTCCCCGCTGCTCCATCCCTCCCCTGACTGACCATCAGATGCAGACCATCAGTCCAGTAAAAAAAAAGCAAATTATTATGCTCACTCAGCTGTACCTCACAAGTAATGCAATAAATGATATATTACCAGTGTGATCGTATACCTACAATTTAGAAATATAATTTCAAAATGGTCTGAGAAGAACAACTTTGGCAGGGCAATTCAAGCATAACCAATATGCAGTGATAATGTATTGGGCCTGTAGCTTACTGCACAAACCTCATTGCTACATAACTATTTTTAATTGGTTAATGTTGCATAGGCTTATGTTTTTTTAAGTCATTAAAAAAACAAATCTGAGCGGTAGATCTCAGCTTGCATTTTGACTCAGAAAGTGAACTTTTGGTTGGTCGCCACTGACCTACATTTTCTTGCTCTGAACTTCTACACAGGTGGGGCTTCGTGACAATGATCGCAAGAGCAGCTGCTCACCTCTGACACTGCCAAAACATCCACTATGTGGGTGTCTGCTATCGCCGGTTAACGCTAGGCCTAAATCACAATCGCATGCTGTCGTATACTTTGAATGTAAAAGTTTGAATGAATGACTCATGACTGACAACTAAAAGAGTGCTTTCAATAATCTACATTTTCTAACCAATAACTTGGTCCAATTGTTGAACTGTGGCATGGGAGTCACTGGAAGGTCGCTAAATATAGAGTACAAATTACCTCTGGGCAATTTCATTGGGAACTAGCTAGCTAAATGATGTAAAAGACTACTTACATTGGCTGGGCTCTGTCCATAGGCAGCTGAGGCTCCAAACCAGAAGAAAAATAGGATAATTTTTTAACTAGCTAGCCAGTTCTCAAAGGCACCCAACCCTCACTAAATCTAGCTAAGTTAGCTAGCTAGCAAGCAACACATTGCTTGGCATTTAACAATCGCTTTGGCAATTAATTGATATTTAATACATACAGTACATTACATTAACTTTTGAACTCTACTCTACTTTAATTTTCAAAACAATTCTTACCTTGGTCAGTCACACTGCACGTTGGTTGCGAGCTAAATAAGGACCTAGCTAGCTAGCTAAACTCTTGCTTGCAGGTGAAGAAATTATCTTCTTCCTCTGTCACCCACCAGGTTAAAAAACTATTTTAATTCAATGTTATGTATTAATAATAAAATGTCATTGTCCACGAGAAAGATCTTTGGTGGTTTTTTGAAGAAAATTCAAAATGGTAATGGCTGCTCTCTCAGTTGGAGGTGGGGCTTGGGGCAGGGACTTGGGAACATTTAAAATTGTGATCGACAGCTTGGGAAAAATATATTTTAATATATGTTAAAACTTGTTTACAGATATGCTCTACATTCAAGTGTATTTTCGAAAGAAACACCTAATTTCGTTTTTTACTATGTTTCATATGTGGCAGGTAGGCTAGACCTCAACAACTACAGAATGTATTTTCAACTACAATTCAATGATCCAATTTTTGCATGCAAAATGTTACTTTGGGAACCTAATGCTAAGGTACAGTGGCTTGCGAAAGTATTCACCCCCCATGGCATTTTTCCTATTTTGTTGCCTTACAACCTGGAATTAAAATGGATTTTTGGGGGGTTTGTATCATTTGATTAACACAACATGCCTACCACTTTGAAGATGCAAGATACCTCCATTCCAGTCTCAAATCTCTGGAAGACTGAAACAGGTTTCCCTCAAGAATTTCCCTGTATTTAGCGCTATCCATCATTCCTTCAATTCTGACCAGTTTCCCAGTCCCTGCCGATGAAAAACATCCCCACAGCATGATGCTGCCACCACCATGCTTCACTGTGGGGATGGTGTTCTCGGGGTGATGAGAGGTGTTGGGTTTGCGCCAGACATAGCGTTTTCCTTGATGGCCAAAAAGCTCAATTCTAGTCTCATCTGACCAGAGTACCTTCTTCCAAATGTTTGGGGAGTCTCCCACATGGCTTTTGGCGAACACCAAACGTGTTTGGTTATTTTTTTCTTCAAGCAATGGCTTTTTTCTGGTCACTCTTCCGTAAAGCCCAGCTCTGTGGAGTGTACGGCTTAAAGTGGTCCTATGGACAGATACTCCAATCTCTGCTGTGGAGCTTTGCAGCTCCTTCAGGGTTATCTTTGGTGTCTTTGTTGCCTCTCTGATTAATGCCCTCCTTGCCTGGTCCGTGAGTTTTGGTGGGTGGCCCTCTCTTGGCAGGTTTGTTGTGGTGCCATACTCTTTCCATTTTCTAATAATGGATTTAATGGTGCTCCGTGGGATGTTCAAAGTTTCTGATATTTTTTTATAACCCAACCCTGATCTGTACTTCTCCACAACTTTGTCCCTGGCCTGTTTGGAGAGCTCCTTGGTCTTCATGGTGCCGCTTGCTTGGTGGTGCCCCTTGCTTAGTGGTGTTGCAGACTCTGGGGCCTTTCAGAACAGGTGTATATATACTGAAATCATGTGACAGATCATGTAACACTTAGATTGCACACATGTGGACTTTATTTAACTAATTATGTAACTTCTGAAGGTAATTGGTTGCACCAGATCTTATTTAGGGGCTTCATAGGAAAGGGGGTGAATACATATGCACGCACCACTTTTCTATTTTTTTTTAAATTTCACTTCACCAATTTGGACTATTTTGTGTATGTCCATTACATGAAATCCAAATAAAAATCCATTTAAATTACAGGTTGTAATGCAAAAAAATAGGAAAAACGCCAAGGGGGATGAATACTTTTGCAAGGCACTGTACCAGAGGACAATAAAGACTCAACATTATCATCAGGGTAGAGAAGGTGTGAGTGTGTATTTTACACATATATTTAAAAATATATATATATATATATTCCTATATTTGATCAATACATTTTCACAATATATTTAGATATATTTACATTTTATTGAAACATATTCCAATATATGATTTTTCAGTATGGGGTAAGCATGGTATTGAATCTCTGTAGTGTTGGTACATGGAAGTAGCTACACCACGTCACCCCCAACCAATTAAATAACTCATCAAACAAGAGTTCTACAGATAGATGGACTGAGTTTGTTAAAGCACTGTGTTTATTTATTATCAAGAGAGAAAAAAGGACAGCAAAATCATTACATAGTCATAACTGTATGTCTCACTATGGTTACTTGAACATTTTCAAATGCGTTATTTTGATAACATGATACAGTAAACACACTATAGACAGTTAGCATGTTGATGCTGTGCTGACAGGACAGGGCCAACTCTCTTTTAAAAACAAGCCAACATGGCACTCATTAGGATTGAGTTACATCCATCCATCCATCCATCCATCCATCCAAGGACACGCACCCGCAAGTAAGTGGGGCATGCTGTATCGCATTATACACAGCCATTCGAAAATCATCAATACAAAAGAAAGAGAAAAAGAAAGAAAGGAAGAAAGGGAAGTAAAAGAGAGTGAGAGAAATAAAAACGTTTGGCACAGGAGAAGGGAAGGCCACAGTAACACTGGAGACTGAATAGGAGTCAACCATTTTGTTTCTCATAAGTAAATCTCATAGAAAATCTCTTAAAGCACTTTTGTCAAGACAGATAGAAAGAACAGTATTTAGTATTTACAGAGAGGGCAGGACTATATCAACTGAGTCCAGTGGGGTTGAATTGGGGGAGGGGAGGCGGGGTTAAAAATGGGTAAAGGGGGTCGGGGCACGTGTCTCTCACATGATGATAGTCTCGGTGTGGAGCAAATAGGAGCAGAAAGATTGCTGCTTCAGGGCGGGGCTTGGGGTTCTTGCTATGGGGCTAGGGGGGCGTGCCAAGGGGCTTGTGCGGCGGAACATTGGGCCGGAGGGGGCAGAGATCAAGGCAGTGGGGGCGCAGCTAGCCCACCTGGATGGAGGGCGTTGATTGGCTGGGCGGGCAGGACGAGAGAAGTTCCGTGAGGGGGTTGCTGGGAATGACTCGGCTGGGCTCACCTGGAGAGAGACGATAAGAGTGGGTCAGAACAAGACTGTGTGTGTGTTTGTGTGTGTTTGCTACAGTATGCCTATCTCACCTGCTGTGTGTCCTGTCTGTAGGCAGTCTTTGCGGCTTGGGGGCTGGAGTTGTACTCGTGCTCGATGTCCAGCATATCCAGTAGCTCAATGAGTCCATCGTCTTTCTTCTGACCTGCAACTGGCCCTCCCCTCTGGATCCTCTGAGCTCCAACATGGGACCCACTCAGGTTCCTATAGTCCAGTATGGGCTCCCCAGACTGGGATGTAGGCCACCTGACCCTCTCCCCCTGGACCAGACCCATGTTTGTGTCTCTGTCTGCCCCTCCGAGGGCCCTTGCTTTGGGCTTGGGGCTGCCTCCTTCCTGGGTCCTCCTCTGACCCCCTGCCTGGGGTCCTTTAGGGTGAACATAGCTACCCATTGAGGTGCCTCTACCCTCACCCAGCTGGCTCTCTCTCCTATAGTCTCTCACTGCCCCCCCAGATCCTCGTTCTTGGCTGGGGTCCATCTCCGCTGTCAGCACGATGGAATCCGCCTGGCATTTCTGGACAGGCAAGCGCCCAGGCACCCTGCTGCCGCCCAGCTCTTTGCGCTGACAGACGGGGGTGGGGCACTTGTTCTCGGTAGGCACCTGGTTGGTCACCACACCGGTGTCGGTGAGGGTTTTCCCCTCGTTCTCATGGAGCATGGCCCCAAACTTCCTGAGGACCGAGGGGCTACCACACTTCTTGTCTACAAGGACCCCAGGGGGGTGGGACTTTCTGTCGAGGGCTGGGGAAGTCTCGGAAAGGGCCACCTGGGAGGTGGAGCGGGGGGGTACGGGAGGGCCTTCTCTCTGTCTGAGAGGGGGCTTGGCCCCTGTGTTCTCCTTGTTAAGGTCCCTGCAGGGGGAACTCTTTCTGTGTGACACTCTGTTCTTCCGGTTCTCAGCCTCCTCATCCGCAAACCGCACCTGACCAATCCTAAAACAGATTAACAAGGAAATAATTAAATGAGTAAAATCACTAAAATACGAAATTGTGTAGGCGGATTTTACTTTCTAAACGATCTTCTCAAAATAATATTATCAAAATGATCTTGTCATCTCAGTATCAGTGAGGTCTCTGGACGTCCTTCTTACCTCTCATTCCCAACAGGCCTCCTCTTCATCGCATCCTGGTGCACAGACTGATCCTGGCTCCTTTCTGTAATTTCTTTCTGATGCTGAGAGAGAAGTGGGACAAGGGTTATTTGGGAGGGAAAATAATCATGGCAGCAGAATAGTGCAACTAGCTTAGATCCATTATATCAAATTCAGCTATGCAGCCACATTGGCATGGCTTATGCAATTTCCAGTGGAGTATTGAGCCGTGCCAGTTATATGTAATCTATTTAAATGTATATTACTGAAAACAACCCTGCTTAGGCCCTGCCCCTCCAATGTTTGAAGACTTGAAGTGAACAATCAATATGGTCTAGTCTTCCAATGAGCTAAGTGGAGTTTCTACCATATTGCTTTTCTGCAAACACCAAAGGGGTGAGACATAGGGTAAAGGTTGTTTTTCGGACGGGGCTGCCTATCAACTTTAACCCTTAGTTACTGTAGCTACTCACATTGTTGAGAGCTGAGTTGGTCTTCCAGGTCTTTCCGTGACCATGTCCAAGATAATCCTGCAACAATTCTTCAAGTTCCACCGCACCGTTGCTATTTGGATAATAGCCACCATTCTGATGGTTGACGGGGTCGCCGTAACCATTGGGGCCATGACTACAACCATTGCTATAGTGATTTGGCACAACAACAGCTCTGGGGTGGTCCTTGGTGCTGTTGCTGTGGCTGTCAGGTGGGTCACAGAAGCCATTGCCATTGTGCATCCTATCATTTTTGCCGTTGTCCATGGTGACATCAATTTCCCCTCTACGAGCCTGCACCTCGTTGTAAAGCTGAAACATGAGCAAAAACATTATGATGATCAAAAACCTACTTTCACAACATAAACACAAGTTGGAATAGTTGTTAGATTAATGATTTACACTTACAACTTAGACGTGTTCCAAAACATAAATGTACATACAGATACAAGACAATATGTACATAAAACAAGTCTGTACGTACGACAATGTCAACCTTGTTTATGCAATCCATATAACCATCCCAAAACAGTTACAAAACCCAACTATTTTTATAATCTGCACATTTGTTATGTGTGCTTGCTTCGCTATTTCAAGCTTTAATGCGTTCATTACTATCAACTTTCACAGTGTATGTGTGTTCTGACTGTCTGTCAGCACATCACAGTTTAATTAGCTTGTTAACATTTGCCTGTATCATTAGTCCAGAGGGGGCATGGAGTCTCAAGAAGGGGTGTGCTTCCACCAGTTTATTATAACACACACACACACACACACACACACAGAGAAAGACATTCTCTCAAAGTGAAAATATTCACAAGCATGTTCACACTGCTGATACCCCATGTCAGGTAATGTTACCTAGGATCTTGTTTGACCATGTCAGAAGTGTGCTTGTGCATGCTGGACCATGTTTGGACTGTCCCATGTATTTGGATGATGTTTCACTTTAGTTTAGACCCTGTTGGACCGCATCACCATTGTTGACCACTCACCTCCTCTATCTTCCTCTGCATGTCCTGCAGCTGGTCCTCCCATTCCTGCATCTCTGAGTCGAAGCTGTCCAGAAGCTCCACCTTCTCTGTTACCCAGCCCCGCCCAGACCGCTCCAGACCGCGCTGCAGTTCGATGGCCGCCATTTTGGGCCGCTTCCTGCAGCAGCTTTTTACTTCCTGTCACAACTTTATTTTCTTCCAACACTACTTCTTCTTCCTCTTCTGTTTCAACTTCCTTACTTCCTTTCTTTTTCTGTTTCAAGTACCTAGCTTTTTGTCTTTCTGTCTTGAAGGGGTCACCAAGGTGTGGAAATGTTGGCGGAGCACTGCAAAGGGAGAGAGAGAGAGAGACAGATAAGACATGGGCGAACTAGAGGACATTAGCCATGTAGACATCAAGCCATAAACAAAGGGACCCCCCTCCCCCCCACCAACACTCTCAACTCCCAGTTACCTACCTGCTACTCCCCCTTGCAGTTGTAAATATGTAGATTATTACTTTTTTGTTTTTATTTCACTCAATGATCATGCTGCTGCTCCACCTATGGTCATTCCCCCCCACCCCCTCAACAGTCTTTACTCTGCCTCCACCCCAATGGACATTTATTTATTCATCACTGCCACAGTTATTATGATGTATATAGTGCTATTTCTATTGTTGTTTTTTTATTACCATTGTCATTATTTTATTTCACTTAGTTGGAGCTCGAAGCCTAAGATTTTCACTGTATCCTGCAATCACACCTGCAACCCTGTACATGTGACTATTAAACACTCTCAATCTGATCTGAATAAATATACATTTAGTCGATTTCGTAGAACGATTCAAAACATTTTGGGCAAGCCCTCTGTATTCCCACCCCTATTTCATAGTCATTTAAGCTACCTATGTGACATGTCATGCCACGGAATGCCTGGTGTAGTGTGACAACGTCACTATTTGTCTCTTGGTCACTATCCCCTCTGCTCCAACCCTTCCCTCTGTCCTTCTCAATTGTCTATAATGGAACTTTGGGGGCACATACCCGGCAGCCATGACCAATTTAATGAGCACAGATTCCCCATTTTTCAAACGCGGGGTGTATGTCGAATACAACACGCCAAATATTCGACACCCTGCTGTGTCATCTTCCCAGAACACGTGCATGTTGTCCGCAGGACGCATTTCCTCTAAGAGGCAGTTACACTATGCGCACAATGGGAATTAGTGCCCTCCGTGTCACCGCTAAATGATAAGGTCAGTGCGCACTTGGCTGCATGCTGCATGGTCAACTCACCTCTAGAAAATTGGCTTGGCCTAAACGGTTTTCCGTAGGCCTATCGCTGCATTGATTTATTACAGTACATCCAGTAATTTTAGAAGGTCGATGCTTTGCTATCAACGAATGTTATATATTATGTGCTTTTACCCCGTCGAGAGTACACGAACACCAACCAGTCATCTTGTGATGTAAGAGTACGGAGATGTTTATAATATAAACCTGTAACTATGCATCGTAAACTTGGGGGAGAGAGAGAGCGAGCGAGAGAGAGAGAGAGAATAAATAAATACATAAATAAATAAATACGCATGGCGTGTGTTTTGAATATTAATAGGCCTATAATAAAGAAATCCCCACATGGCCAAATGCAGCCTATTTGGTGGTGCGTAAAAGAAAAAGCACCAAAAGGGAGGCACAGGTTGATCAAATGTGACCCAATACATCAAGCCCACAGTGCATCTGCAATGTTATAATTTACTACTTGTCCTTATTAAGTGCGTTGTCCAATGATTACATCCAATTGTTGCTAGAAACCCAAGTTGTAGAGATGCGTAAAACCAAACTTAATGGAACTTTCCATATACATAAAATAAAAAACATTTAAATATTAACTTCTTCATGTGGCCTTACCTGGCTGTTCAATATTCTCATTGACGATTTTATTGTTAATCACTGAGGATATATCGCAGTGGCAGATAATTAATCCTGATTTCAGTCTAGCCAAGGTATTGACCGTGACCCTCTCTTGAGATTGTCTGTTTGCCGGTGGCGGCTGTGCTCCACCTCTTCCACAGCTAGAGAGCCAGTCCCCTTGTTGCGAAATCCTCGCGTTTGTGCCTCCGCTTCGGTTGCCTCCGCTCTGTTACATATAGTCCCGCGGATTAGATTTTAAAGGAGTCCTCTCTTGTCACGCCTGGCAGGGTTATGTCCGGAGCAGGTACCTTTTTTCAGGGTAAACAACTTATGTTCCAGAAGGGGGACCCAGGCTTTATAGTGCGCCTCGTATTTACGTCGCATCACTGGAGCCAAGATCAAGTATCATAATGTCAAATTTATTCCAGAATTTTAGGTCTCGATGGGACGACTGTCGTCACTCGCATCCTGTCTATAATTAAAAAGCAATGAAGAGAGGGAAAGTGTTTGCATAGCTATTTCAGCTGCCGAGCTCTGAGCCAATCGGCACTCCTGTTGCTACTCTGCTTTGGGGTGCTTGGCAGATTTCGTCTTGTGACTCCAAGCTACTCTTAATTGTTTACAATTTATGATGCCAAAATGTAGCCTGTGTGTGACACCTTCGCTAATATGTTTATTTTTTACTTTTTTTTTACTTGATGTCTGGCGCGTTGGCATATACTTTAGTCCCATTTCATTACTATTTTACAGTTTATTTATTTTGACATTGCCATTGCTGTTGCTGTTGATGAAGGTTGCACATTATCATCGGGCGCGTCATGCGACCCCCATTAGGTTCTGACCCAAATAGTTCACTGACATGATGGACACTTGTCGACATAAACAGTAAGTATTGCAAAATGTATCTGATAGCTCAAAACCAAAATATATTTGTTGTAGATAGGAATGTGGGAATCCTCAGACTAAGAGACAATTTATGCTTGATCCGAAAATGTGGTCGGAGGCATGGTATGGATGGTGTGATGCAATTGCGAAGCCTCTGGAGGCATGCGGTGGCCAAATTGAGCTCTGTACCGCATCGCCATGCGCCTCTCAAATGTTGTAACAATGCGGAGGATCCATATTGCTCCGCATTGAAGCGCAAGGGTGCACGTTTTGGTTTTTGCCCTAACACTACACAGCTGATTCAAATAATCAACTAATCATTAAGCTTTGATCATTTGAATCAGCTGTGTAGTGTTAGGGCAAAAACCCCTTGGGGTCCCGGGGACTGAGTTGGGGGCAAAAGTCCTTCATTTGCATTGTGGCTGTCCACGGTGTACAGGTGCTGAATCGGAATTCTGATTGTCGTTGTCCATGGTTCTGAATCACAGCTATTTACTTGTTTGTTTAAAATCGGATCTTCTACACTTCTGTAAGCAATGAGAAGGAAATTCCACCTTTCCTATCAGATTGTAGCCCTACATTTCTTCTATACTACCACATGGTGGTGGCCTACATATAGGCTACAACATTTCTTTGCAGGTAGGGAATATGGCTATAGGATTTGATTTTGGAATTGGGCAAACCAGGTGTTATGCTAACTTACCTTTTCTTGGGGGTGATGAAGGAAGTGGTGGGTGGTGGGAAATGTAGTCTCCAGTGTTGACCCTAAGCATGTATCCTGTTATGTGACTGTGACCTGTGCTTGAATAGGGAGGCTCCTGTACATTGGGTGACCTTGGCAACAAATAAAAAAACAAAACAAAAAAACAAAACAAAGGATGTGGCTATGCTATGGAGGGAGGCAGGATCACAGGACAAAGAAAAGGGTAAACAGAAAGACAAGTTTAAAGATGGTGGCATAAGAGTGGGAGGAGAATAAGACGAGGATGAGGATGAGTAAAATAATGGGCTGAAACATCTGGACAGAGGATGAACAGAACAGGAGTGTCAACGGAGGAGAAACGAGAGGGAAAATAGGGTCAGAGAAAGAAGGAGAATAAAGTCAGCAGAATATTCAATGGCCACAGACTAGTGAAGATACTATGCTGATACAGCCAAACAGGCATGGTCAAGTCTACATCTCTACATGCATACACACACACACACACACTTACCGACAGTGGCTCCTCCTCCCTGTCCTCAGGTTTGGGCACCTCCAGTCTGTCTATTAAGCCTTGTAGCTCCTTCCTGAAGGCCTTCATCTGGGCATTGATCCTGTACAGCAGCTCATGCTCCCTGATCCCCCCACCCCCCTCCTCCTCCTCACCCCGCCCATACAGGTTGCTGTTGGAAACGTACACCCGCGCCTCTGCGATGATAGTTGCCGTGTCGGTGATGAGCCGGTCGATGGTCCTGCCAAGACGCTCCGCCTCCACCCGTATGTCAATCATCTGCTGGCGATCCCGTAGGCTGCGGGGCAGGAAGCGGGCGGCGGTCTCTGGGGTTGGGGTGTAGAGACCCCGGGTGGGCGTGAGGCAGCGGGTTTGGTTCCGCACCTCGTCCGAGTCACTCTCCCCGCCCACTGGGCCCTCGCGTTTGCGGTGCGGGGGCAGGAGGCGAGAGGAGGAGGAGTCATCATCACTTTCGCGGCGCCCACTTGGGCTGGTCCCACCTGCGTCACTCTCTGCATCCCTGTCCCAAGGGCTGATGCCCCCCCTAAGGGCCAGGTTGGAGGCCAGGTCGTAGCGCTGCATGTTGGAGAGCAGAACACGGTTCTCATACTGCAGCTGCATCACCTGGGAGAGAGAATAGGACTGGCTGAATGAGGCATGATATGTTTATGACGTTTGATCTTTGTTTTCAGCTTTGATTCCAGCGATATCTTTTTGTTTACCATATTGTCTGTACAGCCATTTTGACTTTCAATGCATGTTAAAGGTCACAGAAATAAACCAGAAAAACAAATGTGGAAGACCGACCCACCTTCCCACTGAGATCATTAATCTGTAGCCGGGCAGTCTTCAGTTCCTCCTGCAGTGCCTCTGCCTTCTCCGAGCATACTCCTCCTGCTCCTGGCGCCCCTCCTCCATGCCTTGCACCTCCCTCGTGGGTCCCGGCCTTGAACCTGAGCTTGTTTAGTTCTCCCGTCACCCTCTTGTTGTGATCTTCAGCGTCAGCCAGGTTCCTCCTTAGTAGCTCTGCCTCGTCCTCCACCAGCTGCAGCTGCTGCCTCAGCTCTGTCATGGCCTCCCCGTGGCCCCGGCCCGACCCCACCCCGCCCACAGCCCCCCCACCGGACCCGCCTTCTCCCTCCCCTTCACCCCTGAGGTCATCCAACTCCGCCCTCAGACCCCGGTTCTCCACCTGGAAACACATGACATGAAGACGGATTGGTCAGTTATGTTATGAATCACTAGCTTCCTCTCTCTGTAAGCACCTTCTGAACGGAACTGGCAGAAATGCTTGGAACAGTTGTGTTCCCATGTGCAAACTTATTTCCTGGTCTCTTTCATGTCACAACCTACATAAAACCCTCTGCATCACATCCTGTCTTGCTCACCTCCAGCTCCACGATCTTCCTCCCCAGGATGTTAGCCTCCTCCTCCACCAGGCGCAGACGCAGCTTCAGTTCGGACTCACGGGTGGTGGGGGGTCCCCCGGCCTCACCCTTGGGGTGGGGGCTGTCCAGGTCCCCGTAGAAGGAGCGGTACTTTTGTAGCTCCGTCTCCAGCCGGTCCTTCTCCTTGTCGATCTTAGCTGTCTTCTTCCTCAACAACACAGCCTCCTCTTTGATGAAGGCCAGTTGGCACTTGAGATCATCGTTGTCATCCTGAGAGAGGGGAAATTGGAAGGAAGATAATACAGTTCAGATGTACACTAGACACAACTCTCGCTCATGTTTGGAAAAAAACACTTTTTATTGTTTTCTAAAAGCATTTCATGGTGATCCCTCACTTCTGTTGGGGTCTGGGCAGGCTTCTTGTCTGACTTTTGGACCTCCTTGCTTCCTCTTTTCTTCTGAGACTGTTGGGAATTGAATAACATAATAAACACATGATGTAATATGAGTATTCCAGAAAACTATGTGCTGTATAGATTGTTTAATGTATTGTGGGTGGGTGTTCTTACCTCCCTGACTTTGTCCAGCTCATTCTGAAGTGCCTGTTTGGTCACCTCCACCTCGATGAGTTTCTGCCTCAGATTCTCATTCTCGTCCTCTGTCTTTGTGCGTTTCTCCTCCACATTCTCCAGCTCATGGTGCAGTCTCACAGACACATCCTTCGCTACCTGCATTACACAGAATCAGGGACGTTGATTGAAGTTGATTGAATTAATTATGGAGGTGAATGGACAGCGCATTAAGCAACTAATAAAATGAGTATCAACATCAAGCCTACGGACACACAAACAAACATACACACACTCCTTCCCTACCTTCAGGTCCTGCTCCAGGCTCCTCAGTAACTCCTCGTCGATCTCTCCTGTCTGGGCGTAGCGCAGCTTCTTCCTCTCAGCCTTCCTCAGCCGGTACTGGAGGATCCGGCAGTTTTTATTGGCTCGCTCCAGCTCGCGCCTCATTTCCTGCAGCTGGCACGTGTCCTCCTCATAGAAGGTGTCACGCATCTCGTCCATCTCCGTCCTCATCTCCTCGATCTCCATCTGGGACATCAATATGAGTGATCAGCCAATCAGGCACTGCTAGCCAACAGGGGGCGTGGCGCTCACACTTAAATATTATTGGTGTTGTTGGAGTGTTTAGGTCCTCTGAAGATGATGTAATTGGATATAGAAAAGTTCATCTGAACCGATCAATAGGGTCTTATTAATATTATGTCAATCAATTAATAGAAGTAGGCTAAACACAAGATTGTGCTATTTATTGTTCTGAATAGGGAAGAGTGTTTTGCCTTGTGGCTATAGGCCTACCTAAATCATTTAGCTCTGACAAGCATCAATAACAAACCAAGGGAACTAGGCACATTTCTACATCAGTTCTTTGCATATGTTACGGAAAGAATAAATAATAACTGTTCACTTAGCCTACCCAGTGGGCTAAAAAATAAGCTTGCTTCATTGTATCAACATACAGTTTCCAGTATATCCCTAATGATAAACCTTGGGGAATATGCCTGGCATATCAATACTATCTCAGTTGCAGTGTTATCATCAAACATGACATAAGCCTACCTTTTCACTTATGCTAATATATATAAGATTACATTGGAATATATGAGCATATGTTAGTGATGCCAAACTTTGGGGAATAGGCCTGAATTCAATCTTATCAAACAGAAAGTGGCCTACCAGTTCAGTTACTGTATCTGCAAAAACAATGTGTTTGTATACATTTCATATTATTGAATGTCAGTGATGCCAAACCTTTAGATCTTCATTCTCATCCACCAGTCTCTCCAGTTCGTCATCAAGGCCCTCTTCTTGCGGTGTCACGAACTCCGCCTCTATGGTCCCTATAGCCGGCTCCGGCGCGGCCTCGGCGCCCGGCGCGCTGTCAGCCTTGGTGTGCATCTTGCTGCCGCTTCTCTTCAGTTTCTTATGTAGGTGGAAGTGGATGAGTTCAGTCTGCAAACAACCCCGGCTCCACAGATTAAGGCCTGCAGCCCACGTATTCCCCGCTTCTGTCCCTACTGCAGCTCGCTGATGCTTTCACCGACTCCCCTCTCCGCTTCTTCTTTCCCTTTCACCGAACCCGCGGTGCTGGAGCCGTCTGGCCGGTATGACCCAATATGTTGGGAAGAAACGCCTTTGATGCAGGGATACACGTAACGACGAACTACGGGTTTGAGAATCTGGTGAAATATCTCCTCGGTATCTTCCTCTCTGCTAGCATCCGCCCTGTTTGCATTGACAGCATCCGTTTCAGCACCATCTGGGTGAAAAGCTGCAACGTCGCATCTCTCGGTCTCCTTCTCATTCACGACAGCGGTCCTAAGCCATTCGTTTACAACCTTATTCCTCGATCCTCCTTTTGAAACTATATTTTTGGATCTCCTGGAGGATTTCGGGGCTGGTTTTGAGGCGCATTCCCGGATTCTGGCCGGAGAGGGAGCCCGATGCTACCTCCTCCCTGTGCTATTGTCTGCTGCTGCCGCTGGAAAATCCGCAGCGTCGCTTGCGGCAGAGTTAATCGTGTCATCCACCAGCCTTGATTTGATTATTAGTTATGGCAATAATAAAACCATAATATACACTACCAGTCAAAAGTTTTAGAACACCTACTCATTTTTTTACTATTTTCTACATTGTAGAATAACAGTGAAGACATCAAAACTATGAAATATCACATATGGAATCATGTAGTAACCAAAAAAGTATTCAACAAATCAAAATATATTTTATAATTGAGATTCTTCAAATAGCTACCCTTTGCCTTGATGACAGCTTTGCACACTCTTGGCATTCTCTCAACCAGCTTCACCTGGAATGCTTTTCCAACAGTCTTGAAGGAATTCCCAAATATGCTGAGCACTTGTTGGCTGCTTTTCCTTCACTCTGCGGTCCGACTCATCCCAAACCATCTCAATTTGGTTGAGGTCGGGGGATTGTGGAGGCCAGGTCATCTGATGCAGCACTCCATCACTCTCCTTCTTGGTAAAATAGCCCTTACACAGCCTGAAGGTGTATTGGGTCATTGTCCTGTTGAAAAACAAATGATAGTCCCACTAAGCCTAAACCAGATGGGATGGCGTATCGCTGCAGAATGCTGTGGTAGCCATGCTGGTTAAGTGTGCCTTGAATTCTAAATATATCACTGACAGTGTCACCAGCAAAGCACCCCCACACCATAACACCTCCTCCTCCATGCTTTACGGTGGGAAATACACACGCAGAGATCATCCGTTCACCTACACCGCGTCTCAGAAAGACACGGCGGTTGGAAACAAAAATCTCAAATTTGTACTCCAGACCAAAGGACACATTTCCAACTGTCTAATGTCCAATGGTCGTGTTTCTTGGCCCAAGCAGGTCTCTTCTTCTTATTGGTGTCCTTTAGTAGTGGTTTCTTTGCAGCAATTCGACCATGATGGCCTGATTCACACAGTCTCCTCTGAACAGTTGATGTTGAGATGTGTCTGCTACTTGAACTCTTTGAAGCATTTATTTGGGCTGCAATTTCTGAGGCTGGTAACGCTAATGAACTTATCCTCTGCAGCAGAGGTAACTCTGGGTCTTCCATTCCTGTGGCGGTCCTCATGAGAGCCAGTTTCATTATAGCGCTTGATGGTTTTTGCGACTGCACTTGAAGAAACTTTAAAAGTTATTGACATTTTCCGGATTGACTGACCTTCATGTCTTAAAGCAGTCCTTCTCAAATAGTGGGGCGCGCCCCCCTGGGGGGGCTCGGAGCGATGCCGGGGGGGCGCGTGTGACCCCGGGGAACATGCTTTTTTTTGCCGCAGGGAGTAGGCTTTTTTTGCACCGAACAAGAGCACACAGCACAGAGCAGGAGATATGAAGTGCAGATAACAAACCCTTAAGAGACACTATGGAAAAATATTTAACAGGGATGAAAAGAAAGGCGGAGAGAGACGGAGATAATGAGATAAACGTAAGTCTCCCGAAAGCTAAGATGAGGAAATATGACGAAGCGTATGTAGCGCTTGGCTTCACTGTGACTACGGTGGGAGACGAGGAAAGACCGGTATGTTTACTGTGTCTAAAAATGTTGGCAGCGGACAGCATGAAGCCAAATAAATTAAGGTGTCACATAAAGACATTACACACCAATCACGCTGATAAGCCGCTTGAGTTTTTTCAGCGGAAACGTGCCGAATATTGCCAAGAATCGTCCCGCTTTGTGAATGCTACTTCAGTAAACCAGCGAGCACTGTTAGCATCATATAAGGTGGCGTACCAAATTGCTCAGTGCAAAAAACCCCACTCCATAGCAGAGGAGCTGATACTGCCTGCAGCATTAGACATGGTCTCTGTCATGCTGGATGACGCAAGTGCTGCAAAAAAATAAACTATCCCTCTGTCCAATGACACTGTTGCCAGACATATAAATTACATTGCTAACGATCTTAAAGAACAGCTGGTAGATAAACTCAAAGACAAACGTTTTGCCTTACAGTTCGATGAAGCAACTGACAGCAACAAAGACTGTTTGTTTATCACTTATGTACGTTTTGACATGACAAACTCCCTGTGTGAGGATCTACTTTTTTGTAAATATGTCAGAGACAGAGCCACAGCTGAAGAGCTATTCAAAATGCTGGACTGCATCCTGACTGAGAATGGGCTAAAGTGGGAGAACTGCATTTGTGTTTGCAGTGATGGTGCACAGACCATGGCAGGCATGAGAAAAGGACTTTGGGCACTCATCAAGAAGGCCTCACCTAATGCTGAGTGGGCACACTGTGTTATACACAGAGAAGCACTGGCACCTTTCAAGGCACCTTTCCTCTGAATTAAGTGAGGTTATGACTGACATTGTAGGTGTAGTCAATTTTTTAAAGACCAGACCACTAAAAACAAGAGTCTTCTCTGCTATCTGTGAGGAGATGGGAGCTGAACATCAAGCTGTGCTGTTTCACAGTGAAGCAATGTGGCTGTCACGAGGAAAAGTCTTGTACCGAGTTTTTGAGCTCAGAGAGCAGAAAATAATGTTTTCGGGGCAGGAGCACAAGTATAACCTAGCAGAAAAATTTAGTGATGAGAACTTCCTGGCAAAACTGGCCTACCTGAGTGACATATTTGGAAAGCTAAATGAACTAAATCTACAGCTTCAAGGGAAAGATAAACACCTCCCTCAGGTCACAGACAATATCAGCTATTTCACTCGAAAGCTTGCAATGTGGGGCAAGCGACTTGATGAAGGAAATACTGATTCATTCGAGAACCTGCATGAATTTGTTGACACTACTGACTATGATGCCACCTCAGTGATTCCATATATTAAGGAGCATATTTAATCACTGATGGGATTCTTTAAAAAGTACTTCCCTGAAAACAGTTCCCAATATGACTGGGTGAGAGATCCTTTCAATGCACCAGCTCCAACTGGTTTCAGCTTTGCAGAGGAGGACCAGTTCATTGATATGACGTCTGACTCTACATTGAGACTGAGGTTCACATCACAGACACTGAGTGAATTCTGGCTGAGTGTAGAGAGGCAGTATCCACTCTTAGGGCAGAGGGCCATGGGCATTCTTCTTCCTTTTGCAACATCTTATCTTTGTGAGACTGGCTTCTCTGCTGTTGCTGCACTGAAGACCAAGTACAGGTCCCAGCTAAACATTGAGCAGGAGCTGAGAGTTGCAGTATCATGCTTCAAACCCCGCTTCGAAAAGCTGTGCACTGAAAACGTGCTCATTGTAGCCATTAATCCTGACTTCCTCATTTTGATACAAAAAAATCAGCACAAATTGTTTTATTCATTTTTGTTTTATAGGTCAGTGTTTCATATATTGTGCTCCTGAGTTAATGTTGCTGATCAATTTGAATGTATTATTATTTATTTATTATATTTTATTTTATTTTTCAGTATCAAATGGTCAAAAAATGTTTACAGTTTAAATAAGGATTTCATTTTTTTTTTAAATTTCAGGCAAATTGATGCACTTTAAGTCTTTTCTGTTACAGACTAAAAAACAATGTTAATAAAGTTATTCTTTGTTGTAAGTTGATCTATATTTCTTTCTTTTTTCTTTTTTTGTTTTCTTTAATGTTAATAAGGATACAACGTTATGCAGAGGTGTACTTATAACTATTTTATAGACAAATTATACTATTTACAGTCGCGGCGGAGAGTTGGGGGGCGTGAAATGTTTACTTTTTCCTAGGGGGGGCGTAACAGAAAATAATTGAGAAGCACTGTCTTAAAGTAATGATGGACTGTCGTTTCTCTTTGCTTATTTGAGCTGTTCTTGCCATAATATGGACTTGGTCTTTTACCAAATAGGGCTATCTTCTGTATACCACCCCTACCTTGTCACAACACAACTGATTGTCTCAAACGCATTAAGAAGGAAAGAAATTCCACAAATTAACTTTTAAGAAGGCACACCTGTTAATTGAAATTGCATTCCAGGTGACTACCTCATGAAGCTGGTTGAGAGAATGCCAAGAGTGTGCAAAGGTGTCATCAAGGCAAAGGGTGGCTATTTGAAGAATATAAAATATAAAATATGTTTTGATTTGTTTAAGACTTTTTTGGTTACCACATGATTCCATATGTGTTATTTCATAGTTTTGATGTTTTCACTATTATTCTACAATGTAGAACATAGTACAAATAAAGAAAAACCCTTGAATGAGTAGGTGTTCTAAAACTTTTGACCTGTAGTGTATGTCTTGATATATTTGATCTATCTGGTTGATAAAAGTTGCAATTAAAAATGATGGTCAACCGGTTCCAACATTTAAATAGAAATTCTGGGTGAAATGCACAAAATCTCGTGGCCTTTGCTGCAAAGGGGACATGACGTCTGCAGAGTGACATTGAAATAGTTTTGACTTTGAAAAAGACCCGTAGTCAATAGGCTTCTGTTCATTGGCAAATGGGAATCTAACTTAGGCTATACAAGGCTAGGCTACTATTCAGGTTGTATAGCCTAGTGGTGTAAAGTGGTATAAAGTACTACTTAAGTAGTTTTTGGGGGTATATGTACTTTACTATTTATATTTTTGACTACTTTTACTTTTACTTCACTACATTCCTAAAGAAAAGTATGTACTTTTTACTCCATACATTTTCCCTGACACCCAAAAGTACTCGTTACATTTTGAATGCTTAGCAGGACAGAAAATGGTCAAATTCACACACTTATCAAGAGAACATCCCTGGTCATCCCTACAGCCTCTGATCTGGCGGACTCACTAAACACAAATGCTTTGTTTGTAAATGATGTCAGAGTGATGGAGTGTGACCCTGGCTATCCGTAAATAAAAAAAACAAGAAAATTGTGCCTTCTGGTTTGCTTAATATAAGGATTTTTTTTATTATTCGTACATTTACTTTTGATACTTAAGTATATTTAAAATCAAATACTGTTAGACTTTTAGTCAAGTAATATTTTACTGGGTGACTTTCACTTTTACTTGAGTCATTTTCTATTAAGGTATCTTTACTTTTACTCAAATATGACAATTGGGTACTTTTTCCACCACTGCAAGTGATACAATTAAATGTACACATGCATAGTTTATATATAGTGAGTTTTGTACAGTTCTGTACAAAACTTTTGTTCAAGAAAAATTGCACATAGCCTAACATTAGTTAATATATTAGGCTACAGATGGTCAACAAACACACTGTCAAATATTTTCATGCATTTTCTGTGCAATTTCCTATCAAAACATGTTATTTTAAAGAGGCTTCTTACCGCCAGAGAAAGTGCAGTTTCAGCCCAGCGCTAAAGATCTAGAGAGAGCCTGACACAAGGTACCAACAGGCACTGCAGGTGCACGACTAGCTACACAGTATTCATGACGTGGTGATGTCAACGTCAAACCAGGAAACAAACAATGTAATATCTTTCTCCAGGCCCAATGTAAATGACCCATTGTAGCCTTTTTACTCTCTACATCAACACTACTTGAAAACATGCACACAATGAATAGGCTGTTGTTTTTGTTTTCTTTTCAAATGTATTCTACTTATTTTTCCAATGGCTACAAGGTATCTCCAGTAGTCCTAGGTAGTGGTTCAAGAACTCAGTAACCCATATTGTGCATGTAATGATTTGTGGTGGCCATGGGAGGGTGGTCTCCACCCATCTATTAGCACCATCATAAAGGGATCATCTGTGCTGTGCAGACAGGGTGCCGCCAAGGATACACTGACTGTATGAACTAACTTAGATACAATAAGGTGTTGTTATAAGTGATAATGAGATGAGTGAGAGACAGACAGACAGGCAGACAGGCAGAGGGACGGACGGACAGTTGGACAGACAGACAGACAAGGCAGACAGGAAGGCAGACAGGCAGACAGACAGGTGACAGACAGTTTGAATCTGGGGTTGTATGTGAGTATCACAGCATGGATGGTGTGTGTGTATGTGTGTGTAAAGCTTTCACAAGTGTGAGTTTGGATGTAGCTAGAACTTCCCCCTCACTAATGATACAGGGTCAGATCTTTTGTTCATCCCCCTAATGGTTAAGGCTAAGATTGGGTAGGTAATCTGATCCTAGATCTGTGGTTAGGAGGTAGTGTGAGTTAATGTGAGTTCAGAGCAGTGCTAAGAGCACAAGTGCAGTACAGGTTATGGTGACCTGTGTTAAGTGACCCTGATGGAAAGCCTTGGCCTACTGCAATCCTCTTAGAGCTCGGCTCGCGTAGATCCCTCTTCTTCCCCTAGGAGGACAAACACCTCTAGCCTCTACACACTCATCACTTCATCCTCACTCTATGCATACTCTCTTCCACCCCTCTACACACTCATCACGTCATCCTCTCATCCACCCCGGCACTATGGTTAGAGAGGGAAGGGGTTAATATGAAATTGCAGTGTGTGTGTGAGAAAGTGTAGTTTCTAAGTAGATAAACAGTGAAATGTGGCAGTGGTACTGGGGAAGGTAAGATGATGCAGCAGGATATTGAGGACATGCTAGAGGAAAGGAAGGGTGATAGTGGAGGGGGAACAGGAAAAGGTGTTGAAGAAAGAGAGGCAGATGAGGAGGAAGGCAGTGACAGGTTTAGGAGTGAGGCTGGAAATTGAGTGAGCACTGAGAGCTCTTGTGAAAATCCTCTACATGTGTCTGTTAACATATGGCACATAAGTACCAGCTGGTATGTGTATGTGTCGCATATGTGCAGTTTTGTGTGTGTGTTAACATGTGTGAATGTTGCATATGTGTCTACGCATTGTGTGTAAGAGACAGTGTGTGATCTCTCTGTGTGTATATAGTATATGCATACCGGTATTCTTAATTCCATTCTTTTACTTTTATATTTGTGTGTATTGTTGTGAATTGTTAGATACTACTGCACTGTTGGAGCTAGGAACACATGCATTTCACTACACCCGCAATAACATCTGCTAAATATATGTATGTGACCAATAAAATTAGATTTTATTTGATGTATGTACATATGTGTGAGTGTCAATGGCCCAAAGGAAGATTACAGAAGGCTCCTCTTTTCCACAGTGACCTGAAATCCTGGGTAAACTCGCTTTGTGACGTGGGCATAAGCTCTTTTACAGCTAAAGTCTACCCCCCCAGATTAGGGCAGAGCTGTCTGGCCAAGCCCCAGAGACACAGGCCTCTTTCTCTCTCTCTACCTCTGTCTCTCCCAGGAATCTGCGTGACCCGGGGGACAGAGGGAGAGGGGGGTAGGGGGGGCTGGGAGAGGAGAGAAGAGGTGTAGGAATCCTACTCACCAGAGCCAGATATGTACAGACCTTTGGAAACTTTGAGGATGAGAATTCTAAAGGTTTCTGAGATTGGGGTAGACCAGTGTAGGCTCCTCAGAAGAGGAAGGGGAGGACCATCCTCCTCAGTGAATTTAATAAAAATAGAACTAGTGAAACATTAAAAAAGTTATCCTTTTTAGATAAACCTATAGTAAATATATTCTCGTCACCAAATAATTGATAAAAACACACTGTTTTGCAATGAAGGTCTACAGTAGCCTCAGCAGCACTCTGTAGAGTAGCACCATGTTGTAGCCGGAGGACAGCTAGCTTCTGTCCTCCTCTGGGTACATTGACTTCAATACAAAACCTAAGAGGTTCATGGTTCTCACCTCCTTCCATAGACTTACACAGTAATTATGACAACTTCCGGAGGACGTCCTCCACCTATCAGGGCTCTTGGAGCATGAACTGACATGTTGTCCACCCAATCAAAGGATCAGATAATGAATCTAGTACTGAAAGCATAAGCTACAGCTAGCTAGCACTGCAGTGCATACAATGTGGTGTGTAGTTAACTCAGAGAGAAAGAGAAAGACAATTTCTTCCAAAATTAAGGAGAAGCAAGAGAGAGAGCGAGAGAGAGAGAGCGCTAGCTATATTTCGTAGTATATCTTTTTTTCACTTTCACTTTCACTTCCTTAGCTAGCATCAAATGCAGCTAGCTAGTTTAGCCTACTCAAACACCCAGCTCAAACAGAGATAGATGCTATGTTAGCTAGCTGGCTATGGCTATCCAACACTGGAACTCTTCCAAGTCAAGGTAAGCTTTTGGTTTTATAAATGTATTGCCACCGGGGCCCGCTGGTGTAACTGCTAAACTGCTTGCTGCAGACTGTACACTGTACTGCATGATTGTAGTGGGTTTACTAACACATTAGTTCTAGAAGCTATGTTGACTATGACGTGACAACGATGTAGGCTGTGTGCAGTTAGTGGTCATGATATGAAGGTTTGGCTTGGAAAGGTTTTTTGGCCTGGTCATAGTCCACAAGGAAAGAGAAAAGGTGCGAGGAGGAGACAGCGTAGATAGATGCGAGAAGGAATTATATATACAACGAGCTGTTTGTATGTGGCTGCTATGAAAGTGAACTGTTTTTGCGTGTGATCAGGGGTGTATTTATTGCGCCGATTCTGTTGAAAAACATTTATTAAACGGAAGCAAACGAAATGAAACGGGGATAAACATACCTGAATTTGTCCAATAGAAACTCTCGTTTGCAACTGTTGGACTAATGATTACACTCTAGATCCGCTAGATGCAGGCAAGAGTGTGCAAGGCAGTATTGAATGTGTCACTGTCTGCCATCTTGATTACTCAAAATTATCTCTACCTGTGCACCTACGTTGTAAACTTTCATTCATAGGCTAGGTTGTAGCAACCTCATGATGGATATAGGGAAAATGTGAGTATCACATTGAATGGAATATGAATGACAGTTATCCAATATGCTGTAATAGAAAGAAAATCATCTTCTCTCATCTTAAACAGCACCGACCGCCATTGGGGTTAGACAGAAGGGTTTTTAAGCAGGCTCAGGGTTAGGAAAGAGGATATTGAGGGTTAAGGTTTAGTTTTGATATTAGGGTTTAGTTTTTGATAGATCAGGTATTCGTTTTTTTGTCTTAAATAAAAGACAAAACATACAAACATAAAGATACACATCCATTAAGTAACATAGACACTAACATACACATAAAAAGGACTAGGGTTGTTGGCATCCTCTTTATTTCCATTGCAGCTGCAGCCAGTAGCTGTATGTGTTTTATTTAAATAGAATAATGAATATACTGTTTTTTAAAAAGCCCTTTGAGATGAGATATCCCTTTCCCCCTCAATCCTGTTTGGTTGTCTTGAGTTAGACATGTTTCTCAGTTGCACAGTAGCTACATTACACAGCACAAAATTAGGAAAATGATGCAGAAAATCCATGAGATCCACAACAACAACAAAAATAACAATATCAATGCACAGGACCAATTTAATAACCAAACAAATAGATAAACACTCAGTTAGCAGTAAAGGTGTTTGTCAGCCAACTTGCATGTACAGTATGTTACCCACCCAAACTCCATAATGTTACACTAACAATTTGCACATATGACTACCCACCCAAACTCCCTATAGATTCACTACCATGCATTCAAAGTGCACATCGTTCCCTCAATCTCTCGTACAGACACACGTTCCAGGAATGTGTATGTTTGTGTATATTATGTACGTTAGGGCATGTGTGTATGGCAGAGGGGGCTTGCAGTTAGTCTGTGTTCCAGGTTGACAGGTAGACCAGTACTTAAGTACTGACACAATTGTGTCTGAGACACTTAGAGAGGGAAAAAAATTGAATTGAGAACAGATCCTGTACTGTAAAACAACTTGGTTCCACCAATATTTTGCTTACTCATCGCCCAATGCAAAATAAACCTTCTTTGGTACACATTTCTGGAAGGTTCTTCCACAGAAATAACTTAATTTATAGAATTTAATTTAAAATGCTACAAAATAAATAAGCATTTGTATCACTACATCAGCATTTAGTTAAACAAAGAAAAGTACAAAATGGGTTGAGTTTTGGTTGGAAACACTGCGGGTGCTGAGTCCCTGTGGTCCCTGTGGTTGTGTTGAGGTCTTTTTGCGGTCCTATCTTCGACCAGGACCCCAAAGTAAAGAGACAGAGCACAGACTCTACATGAAGAGCAGCGATTTTCTTTTGTTGTAAAAAAAGAACTACTATATAAACAACCAACACCCTCCTCCCACCCCCATCCCTCCACACCCAAACCTCACCAAACTCCCATGCCCACACACACACACACACACACAAACACAAACACACACACACACACACACACACACACACACACACACACACCCACACCCACACCTTCACCAGCACAAGTTGGTCACAATTCACATCCTCGAAACATCCTGCATGGGCAGGGGTGTGGTGGAATCCCATCTGCCTTTTGAACTTTCACCCCTGACCCCCCCTTCCTCCCCTGCCCTTTCACCCCACGGTCCTCCAGTTGGTCTGACAGAGGCTCCCTCCGTCCTCTCCTCCTCCTCCTCCTCACTCCTTCTTCGCTCTTCCCTTTTTCTGCTGCTTCTTCCCGTTCTCCTCTACCTCCTCTAACTTGTTGTAGCCGTTGGTTGCTGTGGAGATGCCATTGGTGACGGACTTGGCCGCCTTGTTGGCGTAGCGTGGGGTGCGTCGGTAGGTCTGGTAGTAGAAGTTGCCGAATAGGATGATGAAGGTGACAGCGTAGCCAATCAGGGCCCACTGCATCCAGGCAGGGAATGGGCAGCCAGTGTAGAGGGAGTAGCCGGCATGGCCAATGGTCACATGGAACTGGATCTGTGACGTACACAAAACCCATGCTTAACTGACATGCTTAATCTGAATGTAATAATCCCAACATAATCCCTGATCAATGAGTCAGACTGCACACTCCAAACAATTAAATATATTTTGACATGCAAAGATGTGTTTCAGTATCAATCACACACTACCCAAACAGCTGTGCTATGGCCACAGTAAGAGGGAGACTTACCATCTGAATGATGGTCAGGTATTTCTTCCACCAGAGGAATTTCTGGATCTTGGGTCCGAAAGCGGCCAGGCCATAGTATCCATACATCAGGACATGGATGGATGAATTTATGCCTGCTCCGAAGAATGCTGTGAGGGGGATATAGGTTAAAGGTAGTTCAGAGGGGATACAGGTCAGACTGCTTATGAGTGCATGTTAGCATGTTATGTCATCACCCCTGTCAGAACAGTATAACAGTGCTGGGGAGAGATTATCCAGGTGGGAAAATGTCTTCACACAGACACACACACACACACACACACACACACACACACACACACACACACACAACCCCAATGTACCCCTAGGTACTTACACTGTCCACCAGGGACCCACTTGATTCCGATCCACCAGAGGATGAACATGGTGCAGTGATGGTAGACATGGAGGAAGCTGACCTGGTTAAACTTCTTCCTCAGGATGAAGAACACTGTGTCCAGATACTCCACTCCCTTAGAGATGTAGTACCACCACAGAGCAGACGCTATCTGCCAACGGGAAGAGGGAGGGAGTGAGCTATCTCAACATATACAGTTGAAGTCGGAAGTTTACATACACCTTAGCCAAATACATTTAAACTCAGTTTTTCACAATTCCTGACATTTAATCCTAGTAAAAATTCCCTGTCTTAGGTCAGTTAGGATCACACATTTATTTTAAGAATGTGAAATGTCTGAATAATAGTAGAGAGAATGATTTATTTCAGCTTTTATTTCTTTCATCACATTCCCAGTAGGTCAGAAGTTTACATACACTCAATTAGTATTTGGTAGCATTGCCTTTAAATTGTTTAACTTGGGTCAAATGTTTCGGGTAGCCTTCCACAAGCTTCCCACAATAAGTTGGGTGAATTTTGGCCCATTCCTACTGACAGAGCTGGTGTAACTGAGTCAGGTTTGTAGGCCTCCTTGCTCGCACACACTTTTTCATTTTCTATAGGAATGAGGTCAGGGCTTTGTGATGGCCACTCCAATATCTTGACTTTGTTGTCCTTAAGCCATTTTGCCACAACTATGCTTGGGGTCATTGTCCATTTGGAAGACCCATTTGCGACCAAGCTTTAACTTCCTGACTGATGTCTTGAGATGTTGCTTCAATATATCCACATAATTTTCCTTCCTCATGATGCCATCTATTTTGTGAAGTGCACCAGTCCCTCCTGCAGCAAAGCACCCACACAGCATGATGTTACCACCCCCGTGCTTCACGGTTGGGATGGTGTTCTTCGGCTTGCAAGCTGACCCCTTTTTCCTCCAAACATAACAATGTTCATTATGGCCAAACAGTTATATTTTTGTTTCATCAGACCAGAGGACATTTCTCCAAAAAGTACGATCTTTGTCCCCATGTGCAGTTGCAAACCGTAGTCTGGCTTTTTTATGGCGGTTTTGGAGCAGTGGCTTCTTCCTTCTGGCCTTTCAGGTTATGTCGATATAGGACTAGTTTTACTGTGGATATAGATACTTTTGTAGCTATTTCCTCCAGCATCTTCACAAGGTCCTTTGCTGTTGTTCTGGGATTGATTAGCTTTCGCACCAAAGTACGTTAATCTCTAGGAGACAGAACGCGTCTCCTTCCTGAGCGGTATGATGGCTGCGTGGTCCCATGGTGTTTATACTTGTGTACTATTGTTTGTACAGATGAACGTGGTATCTTCAGGCATTTGGAATTGCTCCCAAGGATGAACCAGCCAGCAGCGTTCGATTGAAAAGCATGCATTTAGTTTTACTAGTGTTTAAGAGCAGTTGGAGGCTACTGAAGGAGTGTTGTATGGCATTGAAGCTCGTTTGGAGGCTTGTTAACACAGTGTCCAATGAAGGGCCAGATGTATACAAAATGGTGTCGTCTGCGTAGAGGTGGATCTGAGAGTCACCAGCAGCAAGAGCGACATCATTGATATACACGGAGAAAAGTGTCGGCCCAAGAATTGAACCCTGTGGCACCCCCATAGAGACTGCCATAGGTCCAGACAACAGGCCCTCCGATTTGACACACTGAACTCTATCTGAGAAGTAGTTGGTGAACCAGGCGAGGCAGTCATTTGAGAAACCAAGGCTATTTAGTCTGCCAATAAGAATGCGGTGGTTGACAGAGTCGAAAGCCTTGGCCAGGTCGATGAAGACGGCTGCACAGTACTGTCTATTATCAATCGCGGTTATAATATCGTTTAGGATCTTGAGCGTGGCTGAAGTGCACCCATGACCAGCTCGGAAACCGGATTGCATAGCGGAGAAGGTACGGTGGTATTCGAAATGGTCGGTGATCTGTTTGTTAACTTGGCTTTCAAATACTTTCGAAAGGCAGGGCAGGATGGATATAGGTCTGTAGCAGTTTGGATCTAGAGTGTCACCCCCTTTGAAGAGGGGGATGACCGCGGCAGCTTTCTAATCTCTGGGAATCTCAGACGTTATGAAAGAGAGGTTGAACAGACTAGTAATAGGGGTTGCGACAATTTCGGCGGCTAGTTTTAGAAAGAAAGGGTCCAGATTGTCTAGCCCAGCTGATTTGTAGGGGTCCAGATTTTGCAGCTCTTTCAAAACGTCAGCTGTCTGAATTTGTGTGAAGGAGAAGCGGGGGGGCATGGGCAAGTTGCAGCGGAGGGTGCAGAGTTGGTGGCCAGGGTAGTGGTAGCCTGATGGAAAGCATGGCCAGCTGTAGCAAAATGCTTGTTGAAATTCTCGATTATTGTAGATTTATCGGTGGTGATAGTGTTTCCTAGCCTCAGTGCAGTGGGCAACTGGGAGGAAGTGGTCTTATTCTCCATGGACTTTACAGTGTCCCAACATTTTTTGGAGTTAGTGCTACAGGATGCAAATTTCTGTTTGAAAAAGTTAGCCTTTGCTTTCCTGACTGCTTGTGTATATTGATTCCTAACTTCCCTGAAAAGTTGCATATCGCGGGGGCTATTTGATGCTAATGCAGTACGCCACAGGATGTTTTTGTGCTGGTCAAGGGCAGTCAAGTCTGAGGAGAACCAGGGGCTATATCGGTTCTTAGTTCTGTATTTTTGAATGGGGCATGTTTATTTAAGATTGAGAGGAAATTACTTTTTAAGGAACAACCAGGCATCCTCTACTGACGGAATGAGATCTATATCCATCCAGGATACCTGGGCCAGGTCAATTAGGAAGGCCTGCTCGCTAAAGTGTTTTAGGGAGCGTTTGACAGTGATGAGGGGTGGTCGTTTGACCGCGGACCCGTTACGGACGCAGGCAATAAGGCAGTGATCGCTGAGATCCTGGTTGAAGACAGCTGAGGTGTATTTAGAGGGTATGTTAGTCAGGATGATATCTATGAGGGTACCCATGTTTACGGATTTAGGGTTGTACCTGGTAGGTTCGTTGATAATTTGCGTGAGGTTGAGGGCATCTAGTTTGGATTGTAGGATGGCCGGGGTGTTAAGCATATCCCAATTTAGGTCACCAAGCAGTACGAACTCTGAGGATAAATGGGGGGCAATCAATTCACACATGGTATCCAGGGCACAGCTGGGGGCTGAGGGGGGTCTGTAGCAAGCGGCAACAGTGAGAGACTTATTTCTGGAAAAGTGGATTTTTAGAAGTAGAAGCTCAAACTGTTTGGGCACAGACCTGGATAGTATGATAGAGCTCTGCAGGCTATCTCTACAGTAGATTGCAACTCCACCCCCTTTGGCAGTTCTATCTAGACGGAAAATGTTATAGTTGGGGATGGAAATTTCAGAATTTTTGGTGGCCTTCCTGAGCCAGGATTCAGACACTGCTAGAACATCAGGGTTGGCGGAGTGTGCTAACGCAGTGAATAACTCAAACTTAGGAAGTAGACTTCTGATATTTACGTGCAAGAAACCAAGACTTTTGCGATTACAGAAGTCAGCAAATGATAGCGCCTGGGGAGTAGGAGTGATACTGAGGGCTGCAGGGCCTGGGTTAGCCTCTACATCACCAGAGGAACAGAGGAGGACTAGAATAAGGATACGGCTAAAGGCTTTAAGAACTGGTCTTCTAGTATGTTGGGTACATAGAATAAAGGGGGCAGATTTCCGGGTGTTGTAGAAAAGATTCAGGGCATTATGTACAGACAAGGATATGGAAGGATATGAGTAAAGTGGAGGTAAACCTAAGCGTTGGGTAACAATGAAAGTGATAGTATCACTAGAGGCACCAATTGAGTCGGTCTCCGCGTGTATGGGGGGTGGGACAAAGGAGCTATCTAAGGCAGGTTTAGCTGGGCTGGGGGATCTACAGTGAAATAGTACAATTAGAAATAACCGAAACAACAATAAGCTAACCATGTTTGGGCTGAGGCTAAACATAAACAGGATGTAGTACCGTAAAAAGGAACAGTCCAGCAGACATCAGCTGTATAGCTGAGTTATCATAAGGTCCGGTGAACAGCAATAGGATAGTTCGGAGGCTGCTGAAGCACTAGCGAGTAAGAGGCCACGGCTAGCGTGTGCTAGCGGGCCGGGGCTAGCAGATGGAATCTTCGTGGTCGACGTTGTAACCACATCAGACGATTTCGTCGGCAGACCAGTCGTGTAGGATCGGCGGGGCTCCGTGTCAACACTAGGTGGTCCCGTCCGGTTGACAGAGAGGTAGATAGCCGGGAGATGGGCCTAGCTCAGGATGATTAGCCAGACCACAGCGTCCATATAGTTGCAGCTAGCTGGTAGCGATGAATCCGGAGTTAAAGGTCCAGTGATTCAGTGATTCCGGCAGAAAAACTGATATGTTCTGGGTCGATAACGCGCTGTGCAGACTGGCCGAATATCCGGTGATTAATATCCAGTGATTAAATTAATCCCGCAGAAAAAAAAACAATGTTCTGGGTGAAATACCGCTAACTGTGGCTAATAGCAAGTAGCTAGTTAGCTGGCTAGCTAGTTTCAACTGGAGATTCTAGATAAAAGGTAAGTCAATAATAGAATCCGTTCCACATTGAGTGAGGCGGGTTGCAGGAAAGTATATTTTGTAGAAGGATGAAACGTCTGATAGGGAAATATGTACGAAAAATACAACAAAATCAGGGTATTTACAGGCTATTTACAGACACACGACAAAAACAGAACTGCACTACTTCGCCATCTTGGATTCAACTCTATAAGGTCTCAAATTATGTCAATTAGCCTATCAGAAGCTTCTAAAGTCATGACATCATTTTCTGGAATTTTCCAAGCTGTTTAAAGGCACAGTCAACTTAGTGTATGTAAACTTCTGACCCACTGGAATTGTGATACAGTGAATTATAAGTGAAATAATCTGTGTGTAAACAATTGTTGGAAAAATGACTTGTGTCATGCACAAAGTAGATGTCCTAACCGACTTGCCAAAACTATAGTTTGTTAACAAGAAATTTGTGGAGTGGTTGAAAAACGAGTTTTAATGACTCCAACCTAAGTGTATGTAAACTTCAACTGTACAAGATCATTGCTGCTCAACTCAAAGACAATGAAGATTCCCAATTTCCTGAAACGCTTTAAAGAGGATTCTAAAGGATTTTATGGATTCCACTGGGTTGGGATTATGGATAACAAACGCTAGTCACCTTGTTTTTCACACACACACTCATTATCATGCATCATCCACACATGTATGCATCAAGGACACACCCTCACACGCACAAACACATTTTATTGCAATTATTGAATCTATTGAAGTCACTGAAGTTGGGAGTAAGGTTCAATTGGATCCTGATCAAGATCAAAGATAACTTCACCTGGATCATCTCTGTAAATCTAAGGTCAGAGTCAATAATGTTAGGGTCAACTCTGTCCATAGGGGATCGTGATGACCGTGAAAGGGGCATTGGTAAATTACATGGCAGGTTAGCCTGTGGTCTGGTAGAGAACGTTTTTTTAAAGGGGATGGTACAATAAGCGCTAATACATGAGGATAGCTGTTGTATTAGGGTTGTTGCTGGCTTGTTCCCAAGCCTATAGGAAAAGTAGAGCTCAACCTCTTGTATGTCAGACTACAACTGGACAAAGTAGCCTGTCCATATCCATTCCCAACCCCCACCAACATACTCTCTATCTCGTATCCCTTTGTAATTGCTACACACACACACACACACACACACACACACACACACACACACACACACACACACACACACACACACACACACACACACACACACACACAGACACACAGAGAAAGAGAGAGAGAGACAGAAAGAGCGAGAGGGCGAGAGAGAGAGAGAGAGAGAGAGAGAGAGAGAGAGAGAAGCTGTGTGCCACGGTGCCCTGAGTGTGTCACTCTTATCCCTCAGTAATGCCATCATGCTATGGGCGGGTTCAGAAGTGGTGAGACCTAATAACTCCTCCCCTTTATGCTAAAGGTTACGCCCCCTCCGTCCTGGAATCACCATAGATCTATCTCTGACATTCTCCTCCTCTCCCTCTCTCTATCTCTTACACACACACCTACACCCACACACACACACACATACACACACACACACACACACACACACACACACACACACACACAAATAGAGTGATAGTCTACTTAAACTAACAATAGGATTACAGTACGGCTGCTTAGATTTACACAGAACCACATGCTGCTAAAGCTGGACCTCACTCTACACCTCAAATACAGGAGTCCCAACCTGTATCAATTAGAAGGCTGGAAGGCTAACATGTCCAGTCTTTGCTGGCTTATGAACAGAATGACCAGACAAGCTGTAGCTCTTGGCCTTTTCACCAAACTGATAGAAAAATAGTGTAGTGTGTCATGTTTGCTCACCCTGACTTCGTTGACGTCGTTGGAGTAGCTGACAGGTTGACATAGGTAGCTGTACCCCGCTGCTCTTGCACCCAGGAGGAGCTGAGGACCACAGAGATACAATGTTAGGGACACAACATTAGGAACACAATGTTAGGGATAGTCCCTTTCCTCTAGACCAGGAATGTGCAACTTTGATTGGGTTGGGGGCCACAAAAAATCTGAACTCATCATAATATGCCATTTATAATATGCCATTTAGCAGACGCTTTTATCCAAAGCGACTTACAGTCATGTGTGCATACATTTTTACGTATGGGTGGTCCCGGGGACCGAACCCACTACCCTGGCGTTACAAGCACCATGCTCTACCAATTGAGCTACAGAGGACCACATGAGGGGCCACAGTGGCTCACGGGTCTGCGCCGTATCGACATCCATACCCACACATGCAGGTCTGAGCCGGCCCTAGCCTTTTGAGGGACCTAAGTGAAATGTTGTTGTTGCCATGTTGTGGAGAGAAGATTTTGTAATTTTATAACTAATTTTATGCAAATTCTTCTAATTCTGCCATGGGGCGGAGAGAACAATGTGCAGTTTTACAGCTAATTTCTTGCAATTCTACACATTTTGTCATAGGGTGGAGAGAAATGTTAGCATTTTTTTATATGATATCTGAGTGAGAGTGACTAACAAAATCAATGGGGGCCCCCTGGTCGGTAATTCAACCATAAATATTACAAGTTTAGATAGCTGGCAAGACTAATTTACCAATCTAAAAAATGACATGGGCTAATTGAGGGACTGTCAGTGACTGACATAACAAGAGAAAAAATGATGATGCATAACCACATTTCGAAATTGCACCTAGTGTATTCTACTATTCTAACGCTCAACAGTAACAACACCCCGACTGAGTTTTGTTAATTGATCCACAGGCCTACAAAAGGCTCTATACAATGGATACACACCACCAGTCCTCAAGGGCCACAGAGACCAATTTACACCTGGGGGACCGGGGGTGTGGAAGCAATTGCCAGGGAGAAATGAAAACCAGCATCACTGCAGCTATCGAGGACTGGAGTTGTGCCCTAGACCCTATTTCCTCTGAGTCTACAGGTCTAAAAGGACTATATAGATGTAACTATAGTGGATGGTTGACAGGTGCAGTGCTACTGTAGGTATGGTAGGGGAGTATTGAATTCAGGCAGGGTTGGTACATGGCATGCTACATCAGCCATTCGGTGATGGCTCAACCTTGCCCAACAACAGATTAACCTAAAGCAGGGGTCATATTGCTATCAACTATCAACCTACTGGGCACAGACGTCAATTCCACGTTGGTTCAATGTAATTTTGTTGAAATGATGTGGAAACAATGTTGATTCAATCAGTATGTGCCCAGTGGAAGCCGTTTCCAATCTGTAGACACTGAAGGGACAGGGACTGGGAACCAAATAGACAATGGCCTGAAAAGAAATGGAACATGCCATTAATTACTTTTGGTGTAAAAGGAATGGAGCTGGTTACCTCTTTGGCGATGTAAAAGTTGAGTATCACCATACTGAAGTTGTAAACTATGAGGGTCTTCCTTAGCTCGAAAGGCTCTCGATTCTGCATGTACTTAGGCCCCACCCAAAGAAAGAGCAAGTACAGGCAGCTGATGGCCAGTGTGGGGGCGGGTGACGACATCATCGGCCATTTCTCCACCCGCTTGTCTGGGAGAGGGACAGTAAAGGAAAGGGTTAATGTCAGCAGTGGTCATATGACAGACACACGTAATGTCTGACTCTGAATCCTGTCTGAATGTATGACTACATAATGTTGCACCAATGGTGTCTGGAGGATATACTCAATTATAGTGCTCCGTATTGCTCTAATAGTGTATTGTATTGCACACACGCACACACACACACAAACACACACACGTGTACCTGAGTTTGTGCTTGTGAGTGTGGTTAGATTAGCAGACTGTCCCTGCTATGTGAGAGAGATCAGCGCTAACTCACCTGCTATAGTAAGGCTCCATCTGTAGAACTCTACCGTGTCATTCATAAAGTGGGTGACAGCTTCCATGGCTGTGTCTGGATTTGATCCTGCTTATGCTGCAGTGAGAGAAAGAGGAGAAACTTTATTACATAGACTAGTTCATATGGAAAAGGAACACGTGTCTTAGAGTAAAGAAGGCTAGACAAGTAAAGGTGTCAGCATGCTTCAGTTCGGCTGGTGCATAGCCATTTTGTCCATTTTGAGACTCCGTAGTCAGTACTCAAAATAGTCAGAATTAATCAAAGATAATTAAAGAAATCTGTCATTAATTGTGACGTTTTTGCCGAAGAGATCTTACATCTAATTAGTATTTTTCAATGAAAGAATGTGCATGAACACGAGTCGTCTCTTGTTGAATGACAACAAAGACTTTATTGAAGAATCCCTAGTTTTGACCAATCACTGACGAAGGGGTTTAGACTTCGGCTCCTAACTCCGGCTTGCCTCAAGAAAAATATGTGTGTGCCCGAACAGCCGAAAAAGCCCTCAACGAAGCCCAAAAAACGTCACATAATGTCTTCATAATATATGCACAAACTCTACCGAACTGTTTCGGCTGGGAAGCATGCGGATGCCTTAAACCTCTTTAGATAATTGAAAACCTTAATGTAATGTTGGTGCTAAGTTAACGATTTAAGCACAACAAATTCATAACATATTGTACAAATTGGATTTGTAATATATCATACAAATTGCAAAAAAATAAAATATATATATATAAATAAATAAATATGCCATTTAGCAGACGCTTTTATCCAAAGCGACTTACAGTCATGTGTGCATACATTTTTACATATGGGTTGTCCCGGGGATCGAACCCACTACCCTGGCGTTACAAGCGCCGTGCTCTACCAATTGAGCTACAGAGGATACAGTACCAGTCAAAAGTTTGGACACACCTACTCATTCCAGGGTTTTGCTTTATTTTTACTATTTTCTACATTGTAGAATAATAGTGAAGATATCAAAACTATGAAAAAACACATATGGAACCATGTAGTAACCAAAAAAGTGTTAAACAAATCCAAATATATTTTATATTTGAGAATGTTCAAAGTAGCCACCCTTTGCCTTGAAGACAGCTTTATCTACTTCCCCAGAGTCAGATGAACTCGTGGATACCATTTGTATTTCCCTGCATGCAGTTTGAAGGAAGTTGCTAACAAGCACTAGTGCAATTTTTAACTAGCATTAGCGTAATGACTGGTACTGTATGCTAGCAGATACCATAGACTTCCAGTCATTGCGCTAACGCTAGTTAGCATTGGCTCACGAAACTACCTGTAACTTCCTTCATACTGGACACAGAGTCATAAAAATGGCCAGAATCCCGAAGTATCCTTTTAACATGATGCCCATCAAGTTCAAAATCTGAGTTTGCCAAACTCTGCACATGGATCACCTATACGTAAGAACATTCCCTGGTGTAAACTGTTAGTGCAGGGGTTATTTCCAGGCTCACACTAATTGCACAGATCTAAAAAAGGACTGAACAACTGATCAGTATTTCCCCTACCATTAATTAGGATGGGTACCTCCCCACCCCCCTACACAGCTGTCACTTTTTGAGGCACTAGCTGCTGCTAAAGCTAACATGCATTAGAGACCTGTGAGAGACCTGTATGCCAGTGAACCGGCCGGTCGCCACAGTGACAGCAGTTTAAGTTAATTACAGAGGATAAGAGATGAGGGATTTATGCTCATAAGAGTTCTCTCTCCACACACATGTCAGTAGGTCTCTGTGGTTACCCATCCCTCCCAAACACATGTTCTAAGACAAGATGTAAAGTGTTGGTCTCATGTTTCATGAGCTGAAATAAAAGATCCCAGAAATGTTCCATATGCACAAAAAGCTTATTTCTCTCAAATTTTGTGCACACATTTTTTACATCCCTGTTAGTGAGCATTTCTCCTTTGCCAAGATAATCCATCCACCTGACAGGTGAGGCATATCAAGAAGCTGATTAAAGAGCATGATCACTACACAGATGCACCTTGTGCTGGGGACAATGAACTGCCACTCTAAAATGTACAGTTTTGTCACACAAATAAATAATAATAATTTGGTCATTTAGCAGACGCTCTTATCCACAGCGACTTACAGGAGCAATTAGGGTTAAGTGCCTTGCTCAAGGGCACATCGACAGGTTTTTCACCTAGTCGGCTCGGGGATTAGAATCAGCGACCTTTCGGTTACTGGCACAACGCTCTTAACCACTAAGCTACCTGCCGCCCACACAACACAACGCCACAGATTGTGTCAAGTTTTGAGGGAGCGTGCAATTGGCATCCTGACTGCAGGAATGTCCACCAGAGCTGTTAGCAGAGAATTGAATGTTCAGATCCTGATGCCCATTGTGAGGCCCATTTTTTAAAGGTATCTGTAACCAACAGATACATATCTGTATTCCCAGTCATGTGAAATCCATAGATTAGGGCCTAATGTTGCATGTTGCGTTTATATTTCTGTTCAGTATAAAAACTGATTTAAAAAGCCTTATTTGAGTTGATGTATAAAATATCATAGAGAACAACATACAGTACATAAGTAAGATACTTTTAGTACTCATCACTGCATTCTCTACCAGAAAGTTGGTTGACCCTCTTTGATGTCATGTAGGTTGATACACTATACAGTTGAAGTCGGAAGTTTACATACACGTAGGTTGGAGTCATTCAAACTCGTTTTTCAACCACTCCACAAATTTCTTGTTAACAAACTATAGTTTTGATAAGTCGGTTAGGACATCTACTTTGTGCATGACACAAGTAATTTTCCAACAATTTTTTACAGACAGATTATTTCACTTATAATTCACTTTATCAAAATTCCAGTGGGTCAGAAGTTTACATACACTAAGTTGACTGTGCCTTTAAACAGCTTGGAAAATTCCAGAAAATGATGTCAGGGCTTTAGAAGCTTCTGATAGGCTAATTGACATCATTTGAGTCAATTGGAGGAGTACCTGTGGATGTATTTCAAGCCCTACCTTCAAACTCAGTGCCTCTTTGCTTGACATCATGGGAAAATCAAAAGATCCTTGGGAGCAATTTCCAAACGCCTGAAGGTACCACGTTCATCTGTACAAACAACAGTACGCAAGTATAAAAACTATGGGACCACGCAGCCGTCATACCGCTCAGGAAGGAGACGCGTTCTGTCTCCTAGAGATGAACGTACTTTGGTGCGAAAAGTGCAAATCAATCCCAGAACAACAGCAAAGGTCCTTGTGAAGATGCCAGAACAACAGCAAAGGACCTTGTGAAGATGCTGGAGGAAACAGGTACAAAAGTATCTATATCCACAGTAAAATGAGTCCTCTATCGACATAACCTGAAAGGCCGCTCAGCATGGAAGAAGCCACTGCTCCAAAACTGCCATAAAAAAGCCAGACTACGGTTTGCAACTGCACATGGGGACAAAGATTGTACTTTTTGGAGAAATCCCAACCGTGAAGCACGGGGGTGGCAGCATCATGCTGTGGGGGTGCTTTGCTGCAGGAGGGACTGGTGCACTTCACAAAATAGATGGCATCATGAGGAAGGAAAATTATGTGGATATATTGAAGCAAAATCTCAAGACATCAGTCAGGAAGTTAAAGCTTGGTCGCAAATGGTCTTCCAAATGACCCCAAGCATACTTCCAAAGTTGTGGCAAAATGGCTTAAGGACAACAAAGTCAAAGTATTGAAGTGGCCATCACAAAGCCCTGACCTCAATCCTATAGAACATTTGTGGGCAGAACTGAAAAGCGTGTGCGAGCAAGGAGGCCTACAAACCTGACTCAGTTACACCAGCTCTGTCAGGAGGAATGGGACAAAATTCACCCAACTTATTGTGGGAAGCTTGTGGAAGGCTACCCGAAACGTTTGACCCAAGTTAAACAATTTAAAGGCAATGCTACCAAATACTAATTGAGTGTATGTAAACTTCTGACCCAATGGGAATGTGATGAAAGAAATAAAAGCTGAAATAAATAATTCTCTCTACTATTATTCTGACATTTCACATTCTTAAAATAAAGTGGTGATCCTAACTGACCTAAGACAGGGAATTTTTACTAAGATTAAATATCAGGAATTGTGAAAAACTGAGTTTAAATGTATTTGGCTAAGGTGTATGTAAACTTCCGACTTCAACTATATATACAAATTAGCGGATTCGGCTCTTTCAGCCACACCTGTTGCTGACAGGTGTATAAAATCGAGCACACAGCCATGCAATCTCCAATAGACAAACATTGGCAGTAGAATGGGCTTACTGAAGAGCTCAGTGACTTTCAACGTGACACCGTCATAGGATGCCACCTTTTCAACAAGTTAGTTCATAACATTTCTGCTCTGCTAGATCTGCCCCAGTCAACTGTAAGTGCTGTTACTGTTAAGTGGAAACGTCTAGGAGCAACAACGGCTCAGCCACAAGCTCACAGAACGGGACCGCTGAGTGCTGAAGCGCGTAGCGTGCAAAAATTGTCTGTCCTCGGTTGCAATACTCACTTCCGAGTTCCAAACTGCCTCTGGAAGCAACGTCAGCACAAGAACTGTTCGTTGGGAGCGTCATGAAATGGGTTTCCATGGCCGAGCAGCCGCACACAAGCCTAAGATCACCATGCGCAATGCTAAGCGTCGGCTGGAGTGGAGTAAAGCTTGCCGCCATTGGACTCTGGAGCAGTGGAAACACATTCTCTGGAGTGATGAATGACGCTTCACCATCTGGCAGTCCGACGGACGAATCTGAGTTTGGTGGAGGCCAGGACAACGCTACCTGCCCCAATACATAGTGCCAACTGTAAAATTTGGTGGCGGAGGAATAATGGTCTGGGGCTGTTTTTCATGGTTAGGGCTAGGCCCCTTAGTTCCAATAAACAATGACATTCTAGACGATTCTGTGCATCCAACTTTGTGGCAACAGTTTGGGGAAGGCCCTTTCCTGTTTCAGCATGACAATGCCACCATGCACAAAGTGAGGTCCATACAGAAATGGTTTGTCGAGATCGTTATGGAAGAACTTGACTGGCCTGCACAGAGCCCTGATCTCAACCCCATCGAACACCTTTGGGATGAATTGGAACACCGACTGCGAGCCAGGCCTAATCGTCCAACATCAGTGCCCGACCTCACTAATGCTCTTGTGGCTGAATGGAAGCAAGTCCCTACAGCAATGTTCCAACATTTCTGGAAAGCCTTCCCAGAAGAGTGGAGGCTGTTGTAGCAGCAAAGTGGGGACCAGCTCCATATTAATGCTCATGATTTTGGAATGAGATGTTCGACGAGCAGTTGTCCACATACTTTTGGCCATGTAGTGTACATTGTAATGTTTTCATTTATAAAGCCCTTTTACAAAAGGTCCCCTTGTAACTATCATTTTTACTAAACTTTAGACATACGAGTTACCACACCCTGTCTCAGGGATGGCTAACTCTGGAAATTCCTTTGGTCTCTACTGTATTTGTCACATATGCACAATACAACAGGTGTAGACCTTACAGTGAAATGGCCTTACTTACAAGCCCTTAACCAACAATGCAGTTTTAAGAAAATAGAGTTAAGAAAATATTTACTAAATAAACTAAAGTAAAAAAATAAAAAAGTAACACAATAAAATAACAATAATGAGGCTATATCCAGGGGGTACCGGTACCGAGTCAATGTGGGCAGTTTGGGGGACCCTGAAAAAAACACACATTCACTGACAATGGGGTTTAGTTTCGTTTTCACAACGGAAGAGGAAATGGGAGGATGGGGAGAAAGAAATTTTTTTCAAAGGGTGAATAGGCCCGGTCGCCCGTGGAAACGGGCATGAGAGCACACAAAGACCCGTGGCGCGTGTGTCAGCAGGTTTTGAGCGGTGCGGTCAAGAGGCTTAAATCCTCTACGAGCTTAGATGTAAATCCAAACGCCGGGCGACCCACATTCACAGGGGCATCGCTTAAAACTAAACTTGCACCTATGAACTAGCCTCTTATTTGCGCTCACACATGGCGCATGGGGGATTTTCAAAGAGTGGTTCACTGAACAGGGAAAAGTATGTGGTTAACAGTTTATACAAAAGCATATAGAGAAAATATTATTAAAATAGTCTCTAAACACTTTATAGACACATTTTATAGGCTGCATCCAGTCCCTTCCTATATGCCACCCATCATATTCTAACAACGTTCTGCTGCAAGTTAACTTCCACTGAGTCTATGTAGGCTACTGTCTGGCTACATTATTGCCATCTGTCATGCATGCTCACATAATATAAGTTCACTGCTTCTTAGGAAGAGAGAGCAGCGGGAGAGAGTAAGGGTGAATACGTGATGAAATTGTCTAATCATTGTCTGAGTTAATTGTCTTCGAAAAATGCATAACTATGGTGATATGAATTCAGCCAGAAGTGATGGCAGATAGGCATAAAGAAAACGAACGCAAGAGAAGGTAACGAACGGTTCAATTCCTCAAAGCAGCTCATGACTAATGAAAAAGGACTAAGCCTACACTTTCCAAGGCTGTGCACTAATTTGTTTACAAAATAACCTATGTAAAGACTGATAGCCTAAGCACACAATTTTGCATTTCTGTATTAACAATTTCATTATGGAGAAAAATGCATATCTACATACCTTCTCGAGATTTAGGTGCGTGTACTGACATCCGGTGCAATGTGATGGCCAACGCCTTTAAATGACCGTATTCTGCCGTTATAGGCGATGATCTCCAACACTGCTATATGGACAATTAGACATCAACCACAAATTTGGCAAAAACGCAAAAGGCAAGCGGAAATGTATCCCAAAGAAATCATGCATGAGGTCCGTGCTGGCTTCTCAAGCACATCGCTTAAGATCTATAGGATACCCGAACAGCCAGATGGCACTGCGCATGCGGGTATTGCACTACAGTGGCCGCTGTACTGACTGAACAGACCAATGGCCCCTTTGTATGATAGAGATAATCAACATCCACCGTGTCCCCGTATTCAGCCACTCGAAAGGAAAAGGCGGGGCGTCTTTGAAAGCGCTTGCCATATGGGTGCCTCTGCTGTTATGCATCGATGTGTGAGGAAACCTCATGGATAAGTGCATTTGTTGCAATTATACATTTTGGGCCTTGATAACACCCATTAGTAGGTCATGCTATATGTCCAAAATACAATTCATTGAGTGTTGTCAATGCAGCTTTGGCTTCAATTCATACTATGAGTAGGCCCTAGGCTATGAGGCATTTTCTATCAGACATAGCCTAGTGATTCCTTCATTGCTCCCATGTTTCAACTTGGGTAGCCTAAATTAGAGTTTATACAACACGTGTGTTGCTATTGTAGGCTATAGCTTTTGGGAATGTGCCAATGTCCCGGCATAGGGCGTCAATCTATTAGCCATCTGTCTTTAGAGTGTGTTCTATATCCACTGAGTCGGTCAACTTTGCTCTATATTTTGAATTGGTCACTAGGTGGAAGTGTCACACCATCATTAGATACTCAACGAGTACAGCTGGGTTGTACAGTATTTGGTTGCAGCAGATAGTTTCTGTAGGCCTATCATCCTCATGGCAAAATGTGAAGATATCATGAGATGAGCTATAAAACAGCACATTTTTCTCTCTGCCCTATGGCAAAATGTGTAGAATTGCAGGAAATTAGCTTTAAAACCGCAACATTTTCTCTCAGCCTCATGAAAAAATGTGTAGAATAGCATTAGAAAACTGCACATTTTCTCTGCCCAATGTGTTGAAATGCAGGAAGTTAGCTGTTTTCCCCAAAAAAACTATTTTCCCAAAATACATTTGAATTTGTATTATTTTGGGTTTGGGGCCCCCGCTGTAGGTAGGTGCCACTGGGCCCAAAATGTGGTAGTCCAGCCCTGTTCCAAAGGCAGAAAATTCTTCCTCTGTCTTTTCACACTCATTTCTATACCTCTGTCTGTTATTTTGTACTTTTCCATTAGTGATGTCAATGTTCCAACTGGAGGGTCCTCTCCAAACCGCGTCCAAGGCCCTGCTTCAGTCACTATTTGAGGGAGGGGAAAATATTACATAACATGTGTACTGTACCTGTTCCTGTCTTCAATTTTACGGTGATATAATGTGACACATCTAACATATGCACATCACACACACACACAGCTTGTGCCTTTTGAGAATAACTGAGCTTTTTACTAGTTTCAAGTTTTATTAGTCGTATGTACAAGATAAACATGGTATACACCATCCAACGAAATGCTTACTTACAAGTTCCTTCTTGACAATGCAACAACAATAAGAAATAATAAAAGATAAGAATAAGAACATAAAGTAGATGACTCAGTAGAATATAATAAATATTTTAGCATAAGTATAATACAGGAAGGCACAATTTATAGTACAATATTTACACATGTTTTGGGGAACGGGTTGTTGGGGGGCAAGTGTTTAAATTGTGCTCTATTTAGCAATAATAATAAGAGTCTGGTATGTGTGATGTGTGTGTGTAGCATGAATGTATGTGTGTGGATGAGTGTATATCTGTGTGTGTGTGTGGATGAGTGCATGTGTGATAAGGTGCAGAGAGTCAGTACAGGTGATCAGTCCAATTCAAGTGTTCAGCAGTCTGATGGCTTGTAGATAGAAAATAAAGCAGTATTTGAGCGGTACACACACTGCACCACCTTCTGTAAAGGTGGGTGAGCAGAGGAGAGGAAGAGGAAGCAGCTCTTGGAAGGGTCACAGTGTTTCTGTGCTACGTGGTGACCCTGAGGAACAAATCTCGCTCATTTCCCCTCAGGGAAGGGAAAACCTAGTCAGTTGCACAACTGAATGCATTCAACCGAAATGTGTCTTCCGCAATTAACCCAACCCCTCTGAATCAGAGAGGTGTGAGGGGCTGCCTTAATCGACGTCATCGCCACTCAGGAAGCAGTTGTTGTTGGGAGTTAACTGCCTTGCTTAAAGGCAGAATGGCAGATTTTACACCTTGCCAGCTCATGGATTCAATCCAGCAACCTTTTGGTTACTGGCCCAACACTCTTAACTGCTAGGATACCTTCTATGATGTACACATATGTTAACTGGGTCAAGCACAAGAGCCATCAGCAGGACTCTACAGCACTGTGTGTGTGTATGTGTGTATGTGTGTGTGCATGTTTCTTAATTAAAGAGATGTAGACCTGGCCATGCCCCAGTCAGGTGTGAAAGTGAGTGAGTGAGAGAGAGAGAGAGAGAGAGAGAGGGGGGGGGGGAGAGGTAGGAAGTGAGATAGAGATATGAGAGAAAGAAAGTGTGAGAGAGAGTAAGGAAGGAAAACTTCCACAGATCCACCTGCTCTCACTGTCAGTTGACCATATACAACCTTCATGACTGCCTCTGCCTCAGCATCGCTGCCAACCCAAACAAACACACATTCTCATAAACTACACACAGGCTGCAGTGTTTGGGCTCTAAGAACACACACACACCAGAGGAGGCTGGTGGGAGGAGATATAGGAGGATGCCCCCGCCCCACACACACACTTGTTGGCCTGTGGTCTTGGCAGCGGTGGTGCTTGGCGTATCCAGAATGTGGCGTATGTGTAGGAGGCCTGGCAGGTATCCCATATTCAGGTGGTTCATGACTATAAGCCTGCGCTCCCGTAACCCATGGCAACCGCACTGTGGAACCTATTCAAATGCCTACTGGGAGGTCTGCAGACTGGGGAGAGCAGCAGATAGTGAGCTGAATAAGTCTACTTCATTAAGTACTATGGGATCCTAATGGGTGTACAGTTGAAATCGGAAGTTTACATACACTTAGGTTGGAGTCATTAAAACTTGTTTTTCAACCACTCCACAAATTTCTTGTTAACTAACTATAGTTTTGGCAAGTCGGTTAGGACATCTACTTTGTGCATGACACAAGTAATTTTTCCAACAATTGTTTACAGACAGATTATTTCACTTATAATTCACTGTATCACAATTCCAGTGGGTCAGAAGTTTACATACACTAAGTTGACTGTGCTTTTAAACAGCTTGGAAAATTCCAGAAAACGATGTCATGGCTTTAGAAGCTTCTGATAGGCTAATTGACATCATTTGAGTCAATTGGAGGAGTACCTGTGGATGTATTTCAAGGCCTACCTTCAAACTCAGTGCCTCTTTGCTTGACATCATGGGAAAATCAAAAGAAATCAGCCAAGACCTCAGAAAAAAATAATTGTAGACCTCCACAAGTCTGGTTCATCCTTGGGAGCAATTTCCAAACGCCTGAAGGTACCGCGTTCATCTGTACAAAAAATAGTACGCAAGTATAAACACCATGGGACCACGCAGCCGTCATACCGCTCAGGAAGGAGACGCGTTCTGTCTTCTAGAGATGAACGTACTTTGGTGCGAAAAAGTGCAAATCAATCCCAGAACTACAGCAAAGGACCTTGTGAAGATGCTGGAGGAAACAGGTACAAAAGTATCTAAATCCACAGTAAAACGAGTCCAATATCGACATAACCTGAAAGGCCGCTCAGCAAGGAAGAAGCCACTGCTCCAAAACCGCCATAAAAAAGCCAGACTACGGTTTGCAACTGCACATGGGGACAAAGATCATACTTTTTGGAGAAATGTCCTCTGGTCTGATGAAACAAAAATATAACTGTTTGGCCATAATGACCATTGTTATGTTTGGAGGAAAAAGGGGTCAGCTTGCAAGCCGAAGAACACCATCCCAACCGTGAGGGGGGGGGGGTATACATCATGCTGTGTGGGTGCTTTGCTGCAGGAGGGACTGGTGCACTTCACAAAATAGATGGCATCATGAGGAAGGAAAATTATGTGGATATATTGAAGCAACATCTCAAGACATCAGTCAGGAAGTTAAAGCTTGGTCGCAAATGGGTCTTCCAAATGGACAATGACCCCAAGCATACTTCCAAAGTTGTGGCAAAATGGCTTAAGGACAACAAAGTCAAGGTATTGGAGTGGCCATCACCAAGCCCTGACCTCAATCCTATAGAAAATTTGTGGGCAGAACTGAAAAGCGTGTGCGAGCAAGGAGGCCTACAAACCTGACTCAGTTACACCAGCTCTGTCAGGAGGAATGGGCCAAAATTCACCCAACTTATTGTGGGAAGCTTGTGGAAGGCTACCCGAAACGTTTGACCCAAGTTAAACAATTTAAAGGCAATGCTACCAAATACTAATTGAGTGTATGTAAACTTCTGATACACTGGGAATGTGATGAAAGAAATAAAAGCTGAAATAAATAATTATCTCTACTATTATTCTGACATTTCACATTCTTAAAATAAAGTGGTAATCCTAACTGACCTAAGACAGGGAATTCTTACTAGGATTAAATGTCAGGAATTGTGAAAAACAGAGTTAAAATGTATTTGGCTAATTTGTATGTAAACTTCCGACTTCAACTGTAGTTTGTATGGCTAATGTAAATATTCACTGGTGTATGTCCTGTCTCAGGGTTCACTGAAATGTAGAGCTGTTCAGAGTCCAGGTATTTCAGGGATATTTTGGAAGTGCATTTATCCAGTGGGTGCATCAAGTTCAGAGAGCGTAAATGTAGGCCCAAAACTATCAGTCGGTTTTAGTCAAAGCAAGAGCAATTAATCATTACAGAATAACTGTAGATATCTGAAATACTTAATCTACCCTAATCTCAATCCTGACCCTGTATCAGTGTTAAGGCTATGTCTACCGAATGTCTATTCTGGCTGCCGCATAGAACTGCACAGTAGTGGCGAAGTGGGTAAACAAAGGACAGAAACAGAGCCTGGTAGCTAAGAGAGAGCCTGTGTGTGTGTGTGTGTGTGTGTGTGTGTGTGTGTGTGTGTGTGTGTGTGTGTGTGTGTGTGTGTGTGTGTGTGTGATGGCTTCTCCTCTGTCTTGTCATGCCTGAATATGTATGTAAGGTGTGCAGAGCATTCCAAACTGCCAGATTGGAAAATAAACTTCATCTGATGTTGAGCATGTATGTACATTATATATCTTGGTGAATTCTTGACAACAGACATCAGTTGCATTACATAACAAGAGTGAAGAGTGAAACTAGCCATTAGTAAAAGGAGAAGCAACCCCAGTTAAAAATGTCAAGTCAGAACAGCACAGTCTACAGATGTAGGATCTTAATTTGACCTATATTGTCACAAAATAATCCTGCAGCAACAGTATTTTAGTCAATAATGTTGCTTGATCGGTGGTTAGGCTATTAGCTGGTCAAAAGTAGGCTACATGAAAAGTGCAATACTGTTAATATAACCGTGTGTTAGTGTGGGTTTTCAGTGAATTTATGTAAATCACAAAGCTCATCTGCTTTTTCCTCGGTACAGGAACATTTTCAGCAACTAGAGTGATCAAATTAAGATCCTATACCTGTATGTGATCTATTGTGTTTCGTGGAACATTTGCCATAACGACTTCCCGTTGTTATTATGTAATACAGGATACATAACAATGGTCATCTGGTGGCCTATAATGAAGCCTGGTATTAGTTAGTGAACACTTCATAAGCTCTCAATATCCTGATCATAAAGCTGTTATGTATGCTCTGTGTAGTGGGTCATACAGAGAGACTTGAGTGTTGCCCTGTTGTGTCTTGGTTGCTAAGCAGGCGATCACTCAAACCAGCATTTGGAGACTTTATGAAATGGTGGTTACAACACAGGGAATTTTCCACTGAAGGGCACATTTATTGTGGGGGGCACCTGGGACAAACAATTTTTTCATGCACACATTACTGACTACTGGACAAAAACATAATCATTAAACACTTTACAGTCTTCTGGGAGACACCACTTTTCTCAGGCTCTACTCAACAGCTGGGATAAACCATATCTTTTTAACACACCCACACACACCCACGCTCGCACACCCTGGGTTGTTTAGTGGTGGTTGTGTGTCCATGGTCATGTTGTGTCTGGGAGAGTTAATGAAGCTGCGAGGAGGCTGAGAGAATGATAGCGCTCACAGGAATAAGGCTGAAGGTAACTCACTAAAGATGTGTTCTGTTTGAGCCAAGCCTCTTTTTCAGCACATGCAGCCAGGAAATTACAGGTTTAGGGGGATTTGGTTGAGTGTGTGTATGTATACTATTCTCAATGGAAATGTGTGTGTATGTGTACCTTCTCAATGCTGGGGCAGTGTGTACATGTTTGCGCCACTTAAAATAATTCTCTAAGGAGCAGTAAATCACTGTAATCACTAGCCTATTTCCCTATGTTGAGTCCTGCTTTATTTCAAAGTTTCATGACAAGTACACAGTTGATATGCCTTGATATGAAATTGCTGAGACGGCATAATGGATTTAGTTAATATATACAGTACCAGTCAAAAGTTTGGACACACCTACTCATTCAAGGGTTTTTCTTTATTTTTAATATTTTATACATTGTAGAATAATAGTGACGACATCAAAACCATGAAATAACACATATGGAATCATGTAGTAACCAAATAGCCACCCTTTGCCTTGGTGACAGCTTTGCACACTCTTGGCATTCTCTCAACCAGATTCACTTGGAATGCTTTTCCAACAGTCTTGAAGGAGTTCCCACATATGCTGAGCACTTGTTGGCTGTTTTTCCTTCACTCTGCCGTCCGACTCATCCCAAACCATCTCAATTGGGTTGAGGATTGGGGGATCGTGGAGGCCAGGTCATCTGATGCAGCACTCCATCACTCTCCTTCTTGGTAAAATAGCCCTTACACAGCCTGGAGGTGTGTTGGGTCATTGTTCTGTTGAAAAACAAATGATAGTCTCACTAAGCCCAAAGCACACACACACACACACACACACACACACACATACACACACACACACACACACACAGCATGGTGTCCCCAAATTACCTCTCAGTAAGGACATACAGCCACACCCTCTCTCAGGGCTCAGCCAGATATACCCAGATGTTGGAAATAAAGAATCTCTCTCACCCTCCCTCTTCAATCCCTCTCTCTCTCTCTCTCTCTCTCTCTCTCTCTCTCTCTCTCTCTCTCTCTCTCTCTCTCTCTCTCTCTCTCTCTCTCTCTCTCTCTCTCTCTCTCTCTCCCTCTCTCTCTCTCCACCCCTCTCTCTCTCCTCCCCCTCTCTCTCTCTACCCCCCTATCGCTCTCTCCCTCTCTCCTTCTCCCTCTCCCTCTCCCTCTCCCTCTCCCTCTCCCTCTCTCAACCCAAATCCAATTATTTTAAAAAACTATTTGTATAAAGGTGCTACGATGGGAGGTGAACTCTATGGTGTGGTCTCTGAGTAATTATGAAGGTAAGGGAAATTAAAGTGCACTTAAACACGGGCAACATGGGCAATCACCCCATTTGTAATTGTAAAAATTGTCTGCCACCCATTGTGGTATGTTCCAGGTCACAAATTATCTCAACAGGAGACAACAACTTTCAAACGTCACGATTACATACAGACAGTACTGTTCAATATTTTGACTTTGAGGTCGAATGGTTCTCATAAGCAATAGTGTGCTTCCTTCTCAAAGCCAGTGGCCATTAGCCTGTTAGATCCATAAAACCCAATGTTGTGGTTCGGGAGTTCAGTTTACTGTACAATTAGTTTGACCACAGACTCAGCAGTGAATAGGCTCTAATAGGGAGTGATCTAACCTTCCCAACCAAACTCAACCCGTAAAAAACCCATTATTAGTCAATTACACAGGAGTAATGCGTTAGCGGTGTCCTAGCCCGGTGTAATTCCACTTGTGAGAAACCCAATTACAGGCTCTTTTACAAGCTTACAGTTGCTTTGCGTCTCATGGTGGTTCGTATGTAAAACAGTTTTGTTTCAAACCAGACTGAGACAATCTCAGATTTGCACAGAAGCATTTCACCAACAGCCTATGACGGTAAAGATTTTATCCAATCCGTATTCCTACACTTCTCTAGCTCCTACACTTTCGTTGTGTCACATTTATTTGTTGTGCCAAGTCATTACTTTTCGTTGGCCGTGGTGGTATAGCGGTCGGTAATCCCATGCCCTTGGTAATCTAAGCCTCTCAGTGCCGTCACATTCCGTTAGCATTAATCTCAAAGTCATGGGCTGACCAAGTGCCCTATGACCTACGACCCCGTTACGTCTAAGGTCACCACCCAGCGTCATCAAAGTAGGGTCATACATAGAACTAGAACCAGTAGAATGGACATTCCCACTGAAAGCAACATATTCTTTGGTGGTGGGACTGGTGGCCATTTTGGGTGTACCATTTCGAATGGTTCTAATTATATGTTGTCATGACACCTGTAATCCTCTCTAACCTGGAAACACATGCAAAATAAGCATGCAGGAAGGGGCGCAGGTCCTAATCCAGGCACTTGTAATATCCCGTCTGGGCTACTGCAACTCACTGTTGGCTGGGCTCCCCGCTTGTGCCATCAAATCCCTACAACTTAACCAGCCCGCCTGGTGTTCAACCTTCCCAAGTTTTCCCATGTCACCCCACACCTCCGCACACTCCACTGGCTTCCAGTCACACACTCCACTGGCTCCCCCCAACTAGCACTGACTTTGCTGATAGCTACTTTATTGAGGAAAAATGTACTTACTATCTTAAGATGAATGCACTAAAGTTGCTCTGGATAAGAGTGTATGCTAGATGACTAAAATGTAAAAAATGTAACCCTATGATTGACATGCCAAGTTTCACACTGGAGAGATGAGTTACACTGCAGACAGTCTTCCACTTCAGGCACAATATCAAATTCGTACCTTTAATTATTTCAAGACTTCCCAGCAAGTGAAGGTCTTGTCTGGACTTTACCTGGGGGTTACTTTTTGCTCTTAATAAACTGACCCAGGGTTTCTGACTAAGGCAGGAACAGCTGATCATGGATCATTACATTTAAGTAATTTAGCAGACGCTCTTATCCAGAGCAACTTACAGTAGTGAGTGCATACATTTTCTTGCAAGCACCATGCTCTACCAACTGAGCCACATGGGACTAAGGGTTGAGAACAGAGAGCCCCAACAGCACTAAGCCCTGGCCCTGGTTCAGGGCACAGTAAATGTTAAGAAGATAAATCTGCTAACGCGTACTGTCACACTTCCTGTTTGGCTGCTTGGCTCACAGGGTTAAGAGCAGGACTAGAGTCAGATTACAGAGTCATCTGCACAAGCAGGTCAATTATCTTTTTGTCTTTTCTTTAGGCCGGGAATCCATTGTTACAGATAGCTTACATTGGTCTTTTCATGATAATGCATAATCAAGAACTTGGCTTGAGTTATGGATGGGGTCTGGGTTTCATAGCATGCAGACCCCATCCACTATTTCCCAATAACTATCAGACCCCACAGTCTTGACCCAGAAAATGCATGCACACAAGCACACACGTGTGCTTACACACACACACACATCACATTATCTCTCTTTTTCTCAATGTGGAAAAAGGTTTTCTCATTTGTAATGTAGGTTTCATGAGGTTCATAGGAAAATCTGTTCAGGAGAAATCTCAAGTCGTTCTCAGGGGGAACATTCTGGAAAAGTTGAGGGTGAGTGGTTCAGTTCAACCTGCTGTCTGACCACACTTTGGCCCACACATTCTATTTATGGGAATACAGTAGCTCAAGGACTGTTTCAAATGGCTTCAAACCAAACAAACTTACTGTTGAGAGTTCGAATAGTAGAATACACAAGATGCAAGTTTTAAATTTGGTTGTGCATCAGCAGTTTTTCTCTTGTTTTGTCAGTCACTGACAGTCACTCAATTAGCCATGTCAGTTGAACATTTTTTGATTGGTAAGTTAGTTATCTAAATTTGTAGTAATCATGGCCGAATACCAACCAGGCACACAGGGCCACCATTGATTTTGTTAAGGGTCAGATACACAGAGAAATCTGACTGCCGATAGGTACTTAGCACCTCTGCCCATTGTCGGCAGTTAACTTTTTGTTGTTCACCTAGAACAGTTTTACCTCCGATTTGCTTTGTGTAAATACTCCAGGCTACAAGGTGGCAGTAGCTTGTTTGGCTTGTGCTGGCTGTAGCTAATGTAAGCCTACAAGCAAGCTGCGCTAATGTTGTTGCTAGCTAACTAGAATTTGTAGTAAGCCCTTGTTGATACTAACCAGATGGCCAAAACTAGATAACTAGCGTAGCTAGCAACACAATGGATTCATTTTTGAACGAAGCAGCTGCCTGTCAGCTGTCAAGAGTTGGTGGAGTAGCTAGCTAGCTATGTTGTGGTAAATGGCGATGTTAACTGTTTAGCTAATGTTGGCTAAAGCGAACTGGCATTGGCAGCATGGAATAATGGAGAGTGAATTAAATGATTTCTTCATCATTTTGCCAGATAGCTAGCTTGGTAAAGCATTTAGTGCTGTGTGCTGTGTGCTGCACTTACCACCCCATTTGTTTGATATGAAGTGTTTGTGACTGCCTGGCTCAGTTAGGACGCTAATGCTAGCTAGCTAGCTAACTAATGAGCAGGTGCATATTATCAAACTGAACCTAACAATGATGTATTATGCAGCTTGATTGTTTAAGTTAGTTAGAACAATTTTGATGAAAAGGGGGTGGTTTACACTGAGAAAAGTTTGGTTGTCACTAGTTACCACAGCCACAGTCAAAATGGTCTATATCGTAAAAATTCATGAAAAAATAAAAGATAGTTTAATTTAAGGATAGGGTTAGGCATACGACTAGAAGTGTGGTTAAGGTTAAAGGAAAATTCCACCCAAAAACTATCTTTTGGTATTTGTTCATTAGTCCATTGTTGATATAGTCCCAAAATGTTTTGCGTGTCAGCAATCAAGATATATAACTTTTAAAATACAGAAGTACTGCCAGTATTTTCTCAGTGTGTTTCCGATAAAAATGTCCTGAGTTTTGTAACAAGGATCAAAGTGGTGAATTTGCATTTTATTACACAGACACATCCTTATTTCATAAGTCAATATGAGGAAGGAGGTTTATCAATTTCAAGTATCCCTCAATTTTTTTCTGTGATGTCGAAGGGTAGAGTGGTAAAGAAATGTGAGCCATCACTTGCTAATGTGCTGTGTTTGTAATTTGCTATTAATCTAATTTTCATAAGGCTGTCATCAGCAGCACAACAATGGAGCATTTAAGGTAACACAGCCAGAGGTTGCCAAGGGGACAAAAATGCACACAAACACGAGCGCATGCACGCACGCACACTCTGATAAACACTTGTGCACACATAAATGTATGAAGAAATGCGCACACACTCACATGCACACAAACACACACTCTCTCTTTAAGCGCAACTGAAGCAAGTGTTTTTTTTCAATATTAATAGATAGTGATCATTGAAATCTTAACTCTTTGTCTTGAGATGAGTGAGATAAAACAGACCAAGATGTTTTTCAAAAAGAGACAATCTGTTTTTCTAAACATCAAATAGTGAAGGATCATGGGACAGATTGGCTAAAGGCCAAAGAGAAAGAGGCATTTGCTGACTTATATTGGCCCAGAGCCCATTGGAATAGTTAGTGGAGGTTTTTTTCCTTGACCTTTGGTTAACTTTGATGCTAGTGTCTGTCTGTGTGTGATCGTGAGCGTGTGTATGACATTATGTGTTTCTTCCATCCTGAAAACCATGGCAGTTCTGTGTTAGATATTGGGCTCCAATGGTTCTGTTTTGGGTACCATGATCTGATTTAGAACCTGGTATGGTGTTCTGTATCATATTTTAGATAAGGGGTCAGATTCTGATTCTTATTTACACTTGGACCCAGTAAGCAGTTACTTTTGGATCTTGGTTAGGCTTAGTGCTGCTGACATTCTGGGTCTGTCCAGGTTCTCCCTCCATCAGTTGATATAGATTATGACAGACAAGGCGGTGCTTGATTAAGTTATTCCCTGTTCATTGTACAGACTTCTCATGCAGTTTGTGTTATCTATTGCACCCACTATTAGCGTTGTGGTGTTTTTCTGATCATGTCATGTCAAGTCCTTTCCTGAAAAAGACAACAATTTCAAAGTAACCTATCCGGTTGAATACATGTTGAATAATTTAAAACGTTATTAAATTCTCCCTATGTTTCCCCTGCATCCAAGGCCTTACCATCTGCCTCCTTGTACTGATGATGACTCCCAATAGGTAAACAGATATGGAGATGGCCTGTACCTTACCTGCCAATTAATATATTCAACAACTATCCCATATTCAACACCTATCCCCATGTTTTCACTGTTCAGAATGTCAGAGTTCGAATGGAGGATGGTCTCCATGGAGACAAGACTGCAAGTTAATGTTTTTTTGTGTGTTGAGGAGGCTCTTTCCATAGAGATAGAAATAGGGCTATGGATTGCTAAACTCTGCTTATGCATGGACAGCGCCATTGAGGGCTTTTAAAGTAGTCAACTGGGTGGGACTTGCTATACAGATATAGGATCTTCATTTGATCACTCTTTTGTTGCTGAGAATTTTCCTGCATAGCAGGAAATGCAAACTTGTACTGTATTCAAGGTTTAAAAAGGCTTCTAAAGTTTGTAAATTCCACTTTAAAATGTCAGCCTTGATTTGCCCTAACAAAAAATGTATCAACCTCTACAAAAAATGTCCATACATTTTAATACACATAATAACATACATGTCCTGTTGCTGCAGGATTATTTTCCTGCTGTAGCAAACTGGGTCAAATTAAGATACTACATTTGGAGGTTAAGAAAGGATCACATAATTCCATCCAGGTCAACAATCCATAACTGCAGGTGGCAGTAAATTACCAACCTTTGCTTTATACCTGTTCAGACTATACACACTCCAGCACAGTGAGTAGTGGTGCACCTTTTCAGTTTATTTACGAACTGCCAATACACTCCTAGAAGTAGAAGAAGACATTGACTACTTTAAAATGAAGATAACCCTCAATGGCGGTGCTGATGCTGTAACAGAAGACACCATCGAAAGAATAGACATTTGTGCCATCTTTTCATATCTATGGGTATTTCTGACGGGCCATACATAGTCACGTTGGGGCGGAAGGTAGCCTAGCGGTTAAGAATGTTGGGCCAGTAACTGAAAGGTTGCTGGTTTGAATCCCCGAGCTGGCAAGGTGGACAAATCTGCTGTTCTGCCCTTGAGCAAGGCAGTTAACCCCCAACAACAACTATTCCGATTAAGGCAGCTCCTTGCGCCTCTGTGATTAAATGCAGAAGACACATTTTGGTTGAATACATTCAGTTGTGTAGCTGACTAGGTATCCCCTTTCCTGTGTTATTTGACACAGGGAGAGTTACTGACACACAACCCTGAATGGAAGAATGTGTCTGCTCCACAGTTTGGGTTCAACATAAGAAACAGATCACAGTTTTGCAATGTGGCACAACATTAAAATCGTCTGTTTTCACTCTGTCTTTTTTTGTTAATGTATTGTGACGTCTGAGAACAGTGATCAGCAAGATTGTTTGAACAGTATTGGTTAGCCTCCTGCTAGCTTATTCCGTATGAATCTTTCCCAAATTGTTTACTGTCAGAGCCTAAATAATGATAATTACTCTCGCATGTTTGAATCTCTAAATTGTAAATCGTTAATTTTTGAGTGTCTCCTGTCTATCTCATTTGGGTGTTCTTCAATTATAAGATGATTGACAGGTGAATTAATGTGAATGAAATCTTTGTCATGTAGAGGGCATTGCCAATAAACTGCAGGCTGTGAGTCAATTAATAGGTTTTCAAAGGAGTTAAACAAAAGCTGATGTTGTCCTCATGCAGCCAGCCTTATGTGATGAATAATGCAGTTTACAACAATCACATTGATTTCTATTACATAACTTTATCATGGAAAGACAATCAATGTTGGAGATACAGTTCCATTAACAACAAAATATCAAACAAGCCCTGATTATGAATGAATATCAGATGGCAATGGCATTAATATTTTTCTTGCCTGGCTGGTGGTATTTGATGCAGGTTTCACAATATGTCAAATTGCGACAGAAATCCTCTCCAGCTTTGCAAATCTTTATGAATATTCCAAGTCTACCTCAAAATAAGTCAAAACCAGCATGCTCTAAGTCAGTCATTGTCATAACCTGTACTCCCAAATATGTTGGCATACTCTGGTTAGTAACCACTAACCAAATGCTTGTGTGTGTGTTTGGTAGGGAAGGATGTTGGCCTAGCCGTCCTTGTTCAAATACACTCATTCACCCTGTCACAACAGAAGCCAGTACCAAGCTCCACTCCTGAAATATGGATTTAGAAAGAGCTCATGGTTATGCTTTAGAAATGTTTGGGATGTGAGCTGATGTGAGCTGCTCGATTACCAATGTTTTGAAATTAGAAAAATATATTTTGCAACTGACAACTTGAGTTGACTGATATTATGTGAGGAACAGAGTGAGTGAGTGTGAGAGTGAGTAAGAGAGACAGATAGAAAGAGAGAGAGAGGGAGAGAGAGAGTGTGTGAGAGCGAGAGAGAGTGAGAGAAGGAGAATGTTTTCATTAGTATGCATTACTTGACTCACTGATTTCCTTTTTTTTTTTTTTACATGCTATTTCCTGCTCTCCCTCCCTCCATCCTCTCCTTCCTCATATAGACATATGAAATAAGGATGTGTCTGTGTAATAAAATGCATATTCACCCTTTGATCCTTGTTAGAAAACTCAGGACTCTTCTATAAAAGAAAGCACTGCCCAGAGGCTAAAGCAGAGGCAACCCAGAGGCACTACACATTCTTTCAACTCTGTGGAGGGGTTTACTCCAGCAAAGCTGCAATTTACATTATATTAAACACAATGATTCTCACAACATTCTGAGCTCGGTTTTTCCGTTTATGCAAGTTTTATTCCTCTGTGAAGGGTGGTACATTTCCCCCCATAATATTGAGCATATTCACATACGGATGTAACTAAATTGTCCATAATCACATATGACACCTCCCACCCCCCGCCACCCACCCACTGTCTCTCTCTGTCTGTGATGTGGCAACAAGCGACCAGCTCTTTGTGTTCCCTCTAAATCTTCACCCCTCTGGCTAGCTCTAAGTTCATAGGCTGAAGCCACAGGATAAATCAAATACCATTTAGTTAGACATTACATTCACATGAGTCAGAACAGGAAGAGTCAACAAAAGATCTGACTGGCACAGAAATATTTTCATCCCATTGGGATGGTGTAATGTAGAACCAGCTCTCAAAGGCTAGGTCAATATTCAAAATGATGTTGACCTGGTTAAGTAGATAAATAGACAAATACAAAATGGCTGAATTAATTAGTTGAATGTACAGACACCTCTATTTTCCTAATCTACACCTCAACCCCACAAGGAGACAAGTAGCTAAACTACAATCTTCTAGTCCACCAAATCCTCCATCTGGCACCCCTAGTGGTCTGAAAGGGAAAACAGTCTGTATCCATTCCCAACAGAAACACTGGAGTAAAATTACTCATGAGAAGTACACTTTCATAATGTTCTCATGTTTCCCATAAAGGGGTTTAAGCTAGTGCATGATCTAGAAAATATTTTTCTATCCACGAACGCACGCACACACACACACACACACACACACACACACACACACACACACACACACACACACACACACACACACACACACACACACACACACACACACACACACACACACACACACACATACACACACACACACACACACACACACACACACACACACACACACACACACACACACACACACACACACACACACACACACACACACACACACACACACACACACACACACACACACACACACACACACACACACACACACACACACACACACACACACACACACACACACACACACACATGCCAGTGCTACCCGTAACCGTCACATATGTCTTTGCTTACGGGCCAGACAGAGTCCCCATGCATATCATATGCAGTGCAAAGCTCATAAATGTTAACACAGAACATGTTCAACCCCCCTGCTTTACACAAGGTACCATTCTCTATACTAACATACAATATAGAGATACACATACATTATGTCTGGATCGTGTTTGGATTGTGCCCCAAAAATAATGATAAAAAAATCACAGACAATGCTCGTCATTTAAATTCCTTTATTAGTTTTGATAGTTTCACAGGCAGACAGTAGTATGCTGGGCTCCTACATTACACAAATATGTTTGAAGCAATCAAGGCCAGGGTTATGAAGGCCTGAAACCCAGACCTGACTGTTCAGGCTGGTCTCATAGACTAGACATAACATAGTAAACGGAAATCCAGGACACTCAAATTAGTATGATATGTTTTATTTGGTATGGTTACTTAAGGGAAAAACAAAAGGAGGGTGGTTGGTCGGGCGTATAACACAAATGTACAGCAACTCAAAGGTTGCGCGTTCGAATCTCATCATAGACAACTTTAGCATTTTAGTTAATTAGCAACTTTGCAACTACTTACTACTTTTTAGCTACTTTGCAACTACTTAGCATGTTAGCTAACCCTTCCCCTAATCCTGGCACTAAGACCGCACTCAACAAGGAATCTTCAGCAAACAAGAAAATGCACATTCAGGGCCGGCAATTCTAGTGTCCAGTGATTTTAATGCAGGGAAACTGAAATCCATTTTACCTCATTTTTACCAGCATGTCCCCTGTGCAACTAGAGGTGACAAAACTCTAGATCACCTTTATTCCACACATAGAAATGCTTACAAGGCCCTCCTTTTGCAAATCAGACCATAACTCTATCCTCCTGCTTCCTGCTTACAAGCAAAAACTCAAACAAGAAGTACCAGTGACGCGCTCAAGACGGAAGCTACATGACTGTTTCGCTATCACAGATTGGAATATGTTCCGTGATTCATCCGATTACATTGAGGAGTTTACCACATCAGTCACCGGCTTCAATAATAAGTGCTTCGATGACGTCCCCCCCACAGTGACCATACGTACATACCCCAACCAGGAGCCATGGATTACAGGCAACACTGAGCTAATGGCTAGAGCTGCCACTTCCAAGGAGTGGTACACTAATCCGGACGCTTATAAGAAATCCCGCTAAGACATCCGCCGAGCCATTAAACAGGCAACGCGTCAATACAGGACTAAGATCGAATCCTATTACGCCGGCTCTGACGCTCAACGGATATGGCAGGGCTTGCAAAGTATCACAGATTACAAAAGGAAACCCAGCCTCGAGCTGCCCAGTGACGCGAGCCTACCAGACGAGCTAAATGCCTTCTATGCTCGCTTCGAGACAAGCAACACTGAACCATGCATGAGAGCACCAGCTGTTCCGGACGACTGTGTGATCTCTCTCTCCGTAGCTGATGTGAGTAAGACCTTTAAACTGGTTAACATTCGCAAGGCCGCGGGGCATGACGGAACACCAGGACGCGTACTCAGAGCATGGGCTGACCATCTGGGAAGTGTCTTAACTGACATTTTCAACCTATACCTGACCCGATCTGTAATACCAACTTGTTTCAAGCACACCACTGTACTCCTTGTGCTCAAGAACACCAAGGTAACCTACCTAAATGACTATCGTCCCATAGCACTCACATCTATAGCCATGAAATGCTTTGAAAGGCTGGTCATGGCTCACATCAACACCATCATCCCAGACACCCTGGACCCACTCCAATTCTTATACCACGCCAACAGATCCTTAGATGATGGAATCTCTATTGCATTCCACACTGCCCTCACCCACCTGGACAAAAGGAACATCTATGTAAGAATCAAGGTTATTATAGTAAACGAAAACTGAAACTAAAATAAAAACTAAAATTGGAAAAACAATTGAGTAAACTGAAATAAAAACGAAAAACATTTGAAAAACTAAAACTGTACTGAAATTATTATCTTTGACTTCAAAACTAACTAAAATAAAATAAAATACATTATAAATTATGTTTAGTTTTACTTTGTGAGGGGGGGGAATCAAATGGGGTTTTCAAGGTTTTCGAGGTTCTGAATCTGGCAGGTAAATGCCAATGTTTCAAATAGGCCTAGCTTGCGCATCACTATCACTAGCTATCACTAGCTAACAGGGAATAAATTAGTATTGCCCCTATGTAGCTTGTTTCTGGTCACAGGTTCAGGAATGGTTAAAAAATCACAACATTCACTTAAAATTAACCTTACAAATAGCAGTGTTGGGCAATTTGAAAAGCCATAGTCAGTCAATAAATAATATAATAATACTCGTAGGAAAGGTTTTCATCTTTAGCTCACAATCTGTCGCTACTATACGATTAGAAAGGTTCAACATTTATGTAAAACATCACAGCACAATTGCAAAATCTATGGCACATGGAAACCAAACGAGGGTGGTCTATGGTGATAGGTCGGATGGGCTGAGAGTGGCTGAGGGGTGGGAATGGGATTAAAGATCTTATGTTTGGTAATGTATTATTGTTATGTGATTGCTTTATACAGTGCCTTGGAAAGTATTCAGACCCCTTGACTTTTTCCACATTTTGTTACGTTACAGCCTTATTCTAAAATTGATTATATCGTTTTTTCCCCTCATCAATCTACACACAATACCCCATAATGACAAAGCGAAAACAGGTTTTTATACATTTTTGCAAATGTATTACTAATAAAAAACATAAATATCACATTTACATAAGCATTCAGACCCTTTACTCAGTACTTTGTTGAAGCACCTTTGGCAGTGATTACAGCATTAAGTCTTCTTGAGGATGATGCTACAAGCTTTGCACACCTGTATTTGGGGAGTTTCTCCCATTCTTCTCCGCAGATCCTCTCAAGCTCTGTCAGGTTGGATGGGGAGCGTTGCTGCACAGCTATTTTCAGGTCTCTCCAGAGATGTTCAATCGGGTTCAAGTCCGGGCTCTTGCTGGGCAACTCAAGGACATTCAGAGACTTATCCCCGAAGCCACTCCTCCGTTGTCTTGGCTGTGTGCTTTGGGTCATTGTCCTGTTGGAAGGTGAACCTTCGCCCCAGTCTAAGGTCCTGAGCAATCTGGAGCCGGTTTTCATCAAGTATCTCTCTGTACTTTGCTCCGTTCATCTTTGCCTCGATCCTAACTAGTCTCCCAGTCCCTGCCGCTGAAAAACATCCCCACAGGATGATGCTGCCACCACCATGCTTCACCGTAGGGATGGTGCCAGGTTTCCTCCAGACTTGACACTTAGCATTCAGGCCAAAGAGTTCAATCTTGGTTTCATCAGACCAGAGAATCTTGTTTCTCATGGTCTGAGAATCTTAAGGTGACTTTTGGCAAACTCCAAGCGGGCTGTCATGTGCCTTTTACTGAGGAGTGGCTTCCATCTGGCTAATATACCATAAAGGCCTGATTGGTGTAGTGCTGCAGAGATGGTTGTCCTTCTGGAAGTTTCTCCCATCTCCACAGATGAACTCTAGAGCTCTGTCAGAGTGACCATCTGGTTCTTGGTCACCTCCCTGACCAAGGTCCTTCTCCCCCGATTGCTCTGTTTGGTCGGGTGGCCAGCTGTAGGAAGAGTCTTGGTGGGTCCAAACTTCTTCCATTTAAGAATGATGGAGGCCACTGTGTTCTTGGGGACCTTCAATGCTGTGGAAATGTTTTGGTACCCTTCCCCAGATCTGTGCCTCGACACAATCCTGTCTCAGAGCTCTATGGACAATTCGTTCGACCTCATGGTTTGGTTTTTGCTCTGACATGCACTGTCAACTGTGGGACCTTACATAGACAGGTGTGTGCCTTTCCAAATCATGTCCATTCAATTGAATTTACCACAGGTGGACTCCAATCAAGTTGTAGAAACATCTCAAGGATGATCAATGGAAACAGGATGCACCTGAGCTCAATTTCGAGTCTCATAGCAAAGGGTCTGAATACTTATGTAAATAATGTTTTTTAAATGGTTTTCGCTTTGCCATTATGGGGTATTGAATGTAGATTGATGAGGAGTTGTATTTATTTAATCCATTTTAGAATTAGGCTGTAATGTAACAAAATGTGGAAAAAGTAAAGGGGTCTGAATACTTTCCAAAGGCACTGTATGAAAGTACCATGTATGTGAAATGTGTCTGTAAAATGTGTATGTAAAATGTATATGTAAAATGATATGTAAAATGTCTATGTAAAATGTATGTATGATTTGTAGCAGAAATGCTGTAAAAAAACAAAAATACATGTGTCCTCCGAAGTGGATGGGTAAATACAAAAAGTAATACAAATAAATATAAAAGAACAGGGAAGAAATCCGAAGGCAAGTACGGAGCGTGACTGGGCCAAGCTAGAACAGCTTGTGAAGTTGCTGGAGCTGTTCACAATCCACACCAAACTGACAGCCAGTTGCTGTCTGATGTGTTGCCGTGCCTTCTCAACATTGAGGCACACTTGCAGTCAACTACTGTTGCAAAACAGTTGGAACAGGTCGTCCTGAAGTCACTGTGTGAGCACTTTACATGCACACTGACTCATCTAGCAGCCAACTTCAATCCAACCCCTGCAGCAACTTGCCTGATGGACCCAAGTGTGTCTCTGGCACTTTGTTCAACAGAGATGGCGCCACTGATGAGGGAAGCAGAGTCTTTTGTACTTAAAAAAATCAGAGAGTACAGACGTGGCGCAGCAGGACCCCAGTAAGATGCCAGCACGATGAATCCAGCAAGCATCTCGACCACAGTGCTTCAGAAATATAGCTTCCTCGCATCCCAAAAAAAATCTAAAGTCACTGTCCAGCCGGAGGGTCAACCTGGCAGGGCAATAAGTGCTCCGTGTGAGCTGCGGAAATACCTGGAAGAGGTAAAGGGGGGCATGTTTACAGAGGGACCTCTGCAGTTCTGGCAGGCAAAGATGGCTGTTTATCTAAAGCTGCAGCCTGTGGCACTGAATCTAGTTTCTGCCCTTGCATCACAAGCGTTCGTGGAGAGTTTGTGTCTGTGGACAACTGTTATCAGGCTTGAGAAACTGAACGACCACCTCTCTGGAACGCAGTCTTCTTGAAGATAATTGGTTGAACACACACACACACACGCTGGCTGTGAACTGATAGAAGTGTATTGCTGATGTTTTTGCTATTTCAAGATGGAGATGGCCTCAATGGCGCTACCCATGCTCTCACAGACACCATCATGACACAGATACAGAGATGTTATGTCTATCCAAGTCTATGGTCCTGGTCCATCACCCTATGTATTACTGCCCCACCAGTGGCAAGAAGTGTCATCCCAAAAAAACAAACTATAGGCCTACAACACATAAATGGCTCCTAGCCTCCCACACATAGTCTACTTTCTGTCCCTAACACTAAAACTGAAAATAATTAATATAAAAATGAAATGGAAATGTTTTTATCAAACTGAAACTAAATAAAAACGAGTAAATCAAGTCTGAAAACTAACTGAAACTAAACTGAATTTCAAATAAAAATCTAAAGACTAATAGAAATAAAAACTAATATTAAATCACATAACTATAATAACCTTGGTAAGAATGCTGTTCATTGACTTCAGCTCAGCAATTAACACCATAGTCCCCTCCAAGCTCATCACCAAGCTCAGGACCCTGGGACCGAACACCTCCCTCTGGATCCTGGACTTCCTGAGAGGCCACCCCCAGGCGGTGAGGGTAGGCTACAACACATCGGCCACGCTGACCATAACGATGGGGGCCCATCAGGGGTGTGCGCTTAGTCCCCTCTTGTACTCCCTGTTCACCCATGTTCACCCATAACTCCAACACCATAATCAAGTTTGCTGATGACACGACGGTGGTAGGACTGATCACCGATGATGATAAGGCAACCTATAGGGAGGAGGTCAGAGACCTGGCAGTGTGGTGCCAGGACAACAACCTCTCCCTCAATGTCAGCAAGACAAAGGAGCTGATTGTGGATGACAGGAAATGGAGGGGCGAGCATGCCCCCATCCACATCGATGGGGTTGTAGTGGAGTGGTCGAGTGGGACGAGAGCTTCAAGTTTATCTGTGTCCACATCACTAAGGATATAACATGGTCCACACATACCCACACAGTCGTGAAGAGGGCACGACAGTGCCTCTTCCCCCTCAGGAGTTTGAAAAGATTTGGCATGGTCCTCAGATCTTGAAAATGTTCTACAGCTGCACCATTGAGAGCATCTTGACTGGCTGCATCACCGCTTGGTATGGCATATTCTCGGCATCCGACCACAAGGCTATACAGAGGGTAGTGCGTACGACCCAGTATATCACTGGGGCAGAGCTCCCTGTCATCCAGGACCTCTATACCAGGCGGTGTCAGAGGAAGGCCCTAAAAATTGTTAAAGACTCCAGCCACCCAAGTCACAGACTGTTCTCTCTAATACCGCATGGCAAGCGGTACCGGAGTTCCAAGTCTGAGACCAAAAGGCTCCTGAACAGTTTCTACCCCAAAGCCATAAGACTGCTGAACAGCTAATCAAATGGCTACCTGGACTTTCTGCTTTTCACCCCTACCTACATGTACTTCAATCAACCAAACCTACATGTACATACACTAGATTGCCAAAAATGTTAGGCAATAATCATGGGCAATAATATGAAGTTGGTCTCCCCTTTGCTGCTATAACAGCCTCCACTCTTCTGGGAAGGCTTTCCGCTAGATGTTGGAACATTGCTGCAGGGACTTGCTTCCATTCAGCCACAAGAGCATTAGTGAGGTCGGGCAATGATGTTGGGCGATGAGGCCTGGCTCACAGTCGGCGTTCCAATTCATCCCAAAGGTGTTTGATGGGGTTGAGTTCAGGGCTGTAGTGCAGGCCAGTCGTTCTTCCACACCAATCTTGACAAAACATTTCTGTATGGACCTCGCTTTGTGCACAGAGGCATTGTCATGCTGAAACAGGAAAGGGCCTTCCCCAAACTGTTGCCACAATGTTGGAAACACAGAATCGTCTAGAATGTCATTGTATGCTGTAGCGTCAAGATTTCCCTTCACTGGAACTAAGGGGCGCTAGGCCCCTAACCATGAACAACAGCCCCATATCATTATTCCTCCTCCACCAAACTTCACAGTTGGCACTGTGCATTGGGGCAGGTAGCGTTCTCCTGGCATCCGCCAAACCCAGACCTGGACTGCCAGATGGCGAAGCGTGATTCATCACTCCAGAGAAAGCGTTTCCACTGCTCCACAGTCCAATGGCGGCGGGTTTTACACCACTCCAGCCGACGCTTGGCATTGCGCATGGTGATCTTAGGCTTGTGTGCGGCTGCTCGGCCATGTAAACCCATTTCATGAAGCTCCCGGCAAACAGTTGTTGTGCTGAAGTTGCTTCCAGAGGCAGTTTGGAATTCGGTAGTGAGTGTTGCAACCGAGGACAGATGATTTTTACGCTCTACGCGCTTCAGCACTCAGCGGTCCCATTCTGTGAGCTTGTGTGGCCTACCACTTTGCGGCTGAGCCATTTTTGCCCCTAGACTTCACAATAACAACACTTACAGTTGACTGGGCAGCTCTAGCAGGGCAGAAATATCACAAACTGACTTGTTGGAAAGGTGGTATCCTATGACGGTGCCATGTTGAAAGTCACTGAGCTCTTCAGTACAGGCCATTCGACTGCCAATGTTTGTCTATGGAGATTGCATGGCTGTGTGCTCGATTTTTATACACCTGTCAGCAACGGGTGTGGCTGAAATAGCCAAATCCACTAATTTGAAGGGGTGTCCACATACTTAGTGTATTACTTCAATTAATTACTCCAACTATCTCGTACCCCAGTACACTGACTCGGAACTGGTACTCCTTGTATATAGCTTGTATATAGCCTTGTTATTGTTATTTTATTGTGTTATTTTATTGTGTTACTATTTTATTTGTATCTATTTGCAAATGTTCTTACGTTTTAACTGTATTGTTGGGAAAGGGGTCGTAAGTAAGCATTTCACGGTAAAGTCTACACTTGTTGTATGCGGCGCATGTGACAAATAAAATTTGATTTGATTTGCAACCTATCCCGTAGCCTAGCTAACATTAGCCACATTAGCCAAAACTAATTGGAATTCGTAACCTATCATACGTATTGCAAATTCCTAACGTATTGTACGAATTGCAATTCGTAACATATCATACAAATTGTAATTCGTAACATATCATACCAATTGTTATTCGTTAACATATCATACAAAATGGATGATGGACATCCACAAATTAATACATAACATACCAAACGTAACATAAAAGATCATATTAATTTCAGTATCTCAGATTTTACTTCTATCTGTCAGAACGCTGAGTGTGGATGTGGTGCAGGGAATCAAGCGCAGGAACAAGGGTGTTCGTCAACAGACTTTAGTAATCCAAATAGAACACCAAACAGGTGAATAGCCAACCCAACCGGGAGGAAAGAACAAATTACGCACACACACAACAGTGCGTAAAAACAAGAAAAGGCGCACGCAGTGCGGACTCTCGACAACAAACAATACGAGAGAGAAAACCCATCAACAGTAACAGCTGACATAACAATCACACATAACACCTGACCCAACACACGATAACTAAATAGGAAACAAAATCAAACACTAACAAGGGACAGGTGTACAAACAGACAAAACCAAACAAACATGAAACATCGAACGGTGGCAGCTAGTACTCCGGGACGACGACCGCCGAAGCCTGCCCGAACAAGGAGGAGGAGCAGCCTCGGCCGAAACCGTGACAGTACCCCCCTTGACGCGCGGCTCCAGCCGTGCGCCGATCCCGGCCTCGGGGACGACCAGGACGACGCGGAGCAGGGCGCGTAGGGTGACCCCGATGGAACTCGGTCAGCAGGGACAGGTCTAATATGTCCCTCCTCGGCACCCAGCACCGCTCCTCCGGGCCGTACCCCTCCCACTCCACGAGATATTGGAGACCCCCCATCCGGCGTCTCGAATCAAGGATGGACCTCACAGTGTACGCCGGAGCCCCCTCGATGTCCAACGGGGGCGGAGGAGTCTCCTCTATCTCATAGTCCTGGAGTGGACCAGCTACCACCGGCCTGAGGAGAGACACATGGAACGAGAGATTAATATTCCTGTAATCAATAGGCAGTTCTAACCTGTAACACACCTCGTTCAACCTCCTCAGGACTTTGAATGGCCCCACAAACCGCCGACCCAGCTTCCCGGCAGGGCAGGCGGAGGGGCAGGTTTCTGGTCGAGAGCCAGACTCGATCTCCAGGTGCGTATACAGGCCCCTCACTGCGGTGGAGATCGGCGCTCGTCTTATGCCGACGGATGGCCCGCTGCAGATGGACGTGGGCAGCGTTCCATGTCTCCTCCGAGCGCCGCACCCACTCATCCACCGCAGGGGCCTCGATCTGGCTCTCGTGCCAAGGTGCCAGAACTGGCTGGTACCCTAACACACACTGGAAAGGGGTTAGTTGGGTGGAGGAGTGGCGGAGAGAGTTCTGCGCCATCTCGGCCCACGGAACGTATCTCGCCCACTCCTCCGGCCGGCCCTGGCAATAAGACCTCAGAAACCTACCCACATCCTGGTTGACACGTTCAACCTGCCCATTACTCTCCGGGTGGTAACCCGAGGTAAGGCTCACCGAAACCCCCAACCGTTCCATAAAGGCTCTCCACACTCTGGAGGTGAACTGGGGGCCTCGATCAGACACTATATCCTCGGGTACCCCGTAATGCCGGAAGACATGGGTAAACAGAGCCTCAGCGGTCTGTAGGGCAGTAGGAAGACCCGGCATGGGAAGGAGACGACAGGCCTTCGAGAACCGATCCATAACGACCAGGATGGTAGTATTCCCCTGTGAGGGGGGAAGGTCTGTAACAAAGTCCACCGAGAGGTGGGACCAGGGTCGTTGTGGAACGGGCAGGGGTTGTAGCTTACCCCTGGGCAAATGTCTGGGCGCCTTACACTGTGCACACACCGAACAGGAGGAGACATAAACCCTCACATCCCTGGCTAACGTTGGCCACCAGTACTTAGTGCTAAGGCAGTGAACTGTCCGGCCGATACCTGGATGTCCAGAGGAGGGGGACGTATGAGCCCAATAAATGAGGCGATCGCGTACCTCGAGCGGAACGTACGTCCGACCCACTGGACACTGTGGAGGACTTGGGTCGGTGCGTAATGCCCGCTCGATCTCTGCATCGACCTCCCATACCACCGGTGCCACCAGACAAGACTTTGGTAGTATGGGAGTGGGCTCAACGGACCTCTCCTCCGTGTCATACCGCCGAGACAGGGCATCTGCCTTCCCGTTCTGGGACCCAGGGATGTAAGTGATTTTAAACACAAACCAGGCTAGAAACATAGTCCAGCGGGCCTGGCGAGGATTCAGTCTCCTAGCTGCCCGGATGTACTCCAGGTTACGGTGGTCCGTCAAAATGAGGAAAGGGTGTTGAGCCCCCTCAAGCCAATGCCTCCACACCTTTAGGGCCTGTACCACGGCTAACAGCTCCCTGTCCCCTACGTCATAATTCCCGCTCCGCCGGACTGAGCTTCTTAGAATAAAAGGCACAGGGGCGGAGCTTAGGTGGTGTGCCAGACCGTTGTGAGAGGACGGCCCCAATACCGGCCTCGGACGCGTCTACCTCTACCTGGAATGGTAAAGCGGGATCCGGATGCGCCAACACCGGCGCCGAGGTAAACAGGTCCTTCAGTCTCCCAAAGCCCTGTCCGCCTCAGCAGACCACCGCAAGCGCACCGGACCCCCCTTCAACAGAGACGTTATGGGAGCTGCCACCTGTCCAAAACCCCGAATAAACCTCCGGTAATAATTCGCAAAACCCAAGAACTGTTGCACCTCTTTCACAGTGGTTGGGGTTTGCCAATTACGCACAGCTGACACCCGGTCAACCTCCATCTTCACCCCTGACGCAGACAACTGATAACCCAAAAAGGAGACCGACTTCTGAAAGAACAGACATTTCTCTGCCTTGACATATAGGTCATGCTCCAACAGTCTCCTCAACACTCGGCGCACCAGGGCTACATGCTCAGCTCGGGTAGAACTGTACACCAGAATATCGTCTATGTACACGACTACTCCCTGCCCCTGCATGTCCCGGAAAATCTCATCTACAAAGGATTGGAAGACTGAGGGAGCATTCATTAACCCATATGGCATGACGAGATACTCGTAATGACCGGAGGTCGTGCTAAATGCTGTCTTCCATTCATCGCCCTCTCTAATGCGCACCAAGTTATATGCGCTCCTGAGATCCAATTTTGTGAAGAACTGAGCAACGTGCAATGACTCCGTCATAGTCGCAATCAGAGGAAGTGGATAACTGTACTTCACCGTAATCTGATTGAGACCGCGGTAATCAATACACGGGCGCAAACCTCCATCTTTTTTCTTCACAAAAAAGAAGCTCGAGGAAGTGGGTGAAGTGGAGGGCCGTATGTATCCCTGTCTCAGAGACTCGGCGATGTAAGTTTCCATCGCCTTCCTCTCCTCTTGAGACAAGGGATACACATGGCTCCGCGGGAGGGCTGCTCCTGACTGGAGATCTATCGCACAATCCCCCTGTCTATGAGGCGGCAGCTGCGCCGCCTAGTCTTACTAAACACCAGTTTCAAATCCTCATACTCGGGGGAATATGCAGTGCAGGCATTAGATTCGGACTTTCCACCGAGGTCGCCCCTATGGAAACACCCAGACACAGCCCCTCACACTGAGCAGACCACCCTTTAAGAGCTTTCTCTCGCCACGAAATAGTAGGGTCATGGGTAATCAACCAGGGAAGCCCCAGCACCACCGGATACGCAGGAGAGTCAATCAGATAGAGCTGAATCGTCTCCTCATGACCCCCTGCGTCACCATCTTAAGGGGCGCTGTGACCTCCCTAATCAACCCAGATCCTAACGGACGGCTATCTAGGGCATGTACAGGGAAAGGCTGATCAACGGGAAGGAGAGGAATCCCTAACTCTACACAGAACTGGCGATCTACAAAATTCCCAGCTGCGCCTGAATCTACTAGCGCCTTATGCTGGGAACGAGGTGCAACCTGTGGAAAACAAACAGGCAAGGTTATGTGAACGACAGAAAGCTCTGGGTAAGTAGGGCGCCTACTCACCTGGGAGGACTCCCAATGCGTGGCCTGCCTTCACCTCCACCGGGGACCTTCCCCAACACCTAGCCGCGGTGTGCCCTCCACGGCCACAGTTGGTGCAGGGAACGGCCCCCCTCGGGTTCCTACTCCTCCGTTCTCTAGCGCCAGCACCTCCGAGCTCCATAGGGCTCGGCTCGGAGGTGCCGGAAGGTGGAATGGGCAACCCCCACCCGGGACGTCCACGGGTGGCGAGCAGGGTGTCCAGCCGAATGGCCATGTCGACCAGTTGGTCAAACGACAACGTGGTATCCCTGCACGCCAACTCTCTCTGGACGTCCTCCCGGAGGCTGCAGCGGAAGTGGTCTATGAGGGCCCGCTCATTCCACCCTGCATCTGCCGCTAGAGTCCGGAACTCCAAAGCAAAATCCTGTGCGCTCCTCATCCCCTGTCGGAGGTAGAACAGACGCTCCCCCGCCGCCTTCCCTTCTGGTGGATGGTCAAACACGGCACGGAAGCGGCGGGAGAACTCCGCATAGGTAATAGTAGCGGCGTCTATTCTCCTCCATTCGGCGTTGGCCCACTCCAACGCCTTGCCGGTGAGACAGGAGATGAGGGCGGAGACGCTCTCGTGTCCCGAGGGCGCCGGGTGTACGGTGGCGAGGTAGAGCTCCACTTGCAGCAGGAACCCTTGACACCCGGCAGCGGAGCCGTCGTACGCCCTCGGGAGCGAGAGCCGAATCCCGCTGGGTTCCGGAAGGGGGACAGGAGGACTGACCGATGGGGATGGTCCGGTAGGTGGGGGCGTGGGTACCCCGCTGCTTTCCCATCGGTGGAGAGTGTTCATCACCCGATCCAGGGCGTGACCGATCTGGTTGATCCTGTCCTCCTGCCCACGAAGACGGTCCCCCATAATGTCCGTTGGCGCGGTTGCTCCTGCTTGCATGGGTTGATGTGTGATTCTGTCAGAACGCTGAGTGTGGATGTGGTGCAGGGAATCAAGTGCAGGAACAAGGGTGTTCGTCAACAGACTTTAGTAATCCAAAATAGAACACCAAACAGGTGAATAGCCAACCCAACCGGGAGGAAAGAACAAATTACGCACACACACAACAGTGCGTAAAAACAAGAAAAGGCGCACGCAGTGCGGACTCTCGACAACAAACAATACGAGAGAGAAAACCCATCAACAGTAACAGCTGACATAACAATCACACATAACACCTGACCCAACACACGATAACTAAATAGGAAACAAAATCAAACACTAACAAGGGACAGGTGTACAAACAGACAAAACCAAACAAACATGAAACATCGAACGGTGGCAGCTAGTACTCCGGGGACGACGACCGCCGAAGCCTGCCCGAACAAGGAAGAGGAGCAGCCTCGGCCGAAACCGTGACACTATCCCTGAGTCCAGGTTGGACTGTTATTATGGCTGATACACATTATGCTCAGATGGCTCAGTTGGGTGGAGCATGGCGCTGGCAATACCAGAGTAGTGGCTTTGACTCCCTATAGACTGCACCGAATGTATGGATTACAGTGACTGCTGAATTAACACATACACTACCGTTCAAAAGTTCGGGGTCACTTAGAAATGTCCTTGTTTCGAAAGAAAAGCAATTTTTTTGTCCATTAAAATAACATCAAATTGATCAGAAATACAGTGTAGACATTGTTAATGTTTTAAATGGCTATTGTAGCTGGAAACGGCAGATTTTTAATGGAATACCTACATAGGCGTACAGAGGCCCATTATCAGCAACCATCAGTCCTGTGTTCCAATGGCACGTTGTGTTTGCTAATCCAAGTTTATCATTTAAAAAGGCCAATTGATCATTAGAAAACCCTTTTGCAATTATGTTAGCACAGCTGAAAACTGTTGTGCTGATTAAAGAAGCAATAAAACTGGCCTTCTTGAGACTAGTTGAGTATCTGCAGCAACAGCAATTGTGGGTTCGATTACAGGCTCAAAATGGGCAGAAACAAATAACTTTCTTCTGAAATTCGTCAGTCTATTCTTGTTCTTAGAAATGAAGGCTATTCCATGCGAGAAATTGCCAAGAAACTGAAGATCTCATACAACGCTGTGTACTACTCCCTTCACAGAACAGCGCAAACTGGCTCTAACCAGAATAGAAAGAGGAGTGGGAGGCCCCGGTGCACAACTGAGCAAGAGGACAAATACATTAGAGTGTCTAGTTTGAGAAACAGACGCCTCACAGGTCCTCAACTGGCAGCTTCATTAAATAGTACCCGCAAAACACCAGTCTCAACGTCAACAGTGAGGAGGCGACTCCGGGATGCTGACCTAGGCAGAGTTGCAAAGAAAAAGCCATATCTCAGACTGGCCAATAAAAATAAAAGATAAAGATGGGCAAAAGAACACAGACATTGGACTTTTCCTTTGCAACTTTGCAAATTGCTTTTCTTTCGAAAACAAGGACATTTCTAATTAACCCCAAACTTTTGAACGGTAGTGTACAATATTGCCAGATGCTTTTGGTCAAAGATTTTGATCATGCATTTGAATGAACAATGGGGTGTAGTGTCAGTAAGGGCATCTTGGGAGTTTGCCTTCTGGGTAATGTGGGGGCAACATGGTGGCAGGATCATGCCAGGTGAGCTCTGATTGGCTTTGTGTTGTGTTGGACATGTGGAGGTCATTGTCTTGTCTGATAATAAAACAGACTGAGTTATAGGTCTGATATCTCCTGCCAGTAACAACAGCAACGCACATGAGGAGCCACATCTATCACTCACGTTTGTTTAACTGATGTGGTTATGCAATAACAAAAAAAAAATCCAGATAGTAAAACACGTATTTGAATACAATACCACACATTTCTCAAAAACCCATGGAATAGGAGTACAAAACAAACTTTATACTTGGTTAATAATAAGTGTCTGTATTTATTGTGGTTGTCAGATAAGAGGTCAGTGTATGCTCTGAAAAAAGATGACAGAAATCGCTTGTGTCCTTTTACGACCCTCCTCAAGAGTTATCATTGGGTTATTTATGATGCTGTCAGAGACAGTTCTGGGAGGGGATTCCCTTCTCTGGGACCTTGGAAGTATTCACACCAGCAGGTCCTTGCCGTTCTGCAGCCATAGGCGAGACCAAAAAATGACGCCCCCGCAAAACTAGTCCCAGTAAGCAAAATTACATTGAAAAGATGTCTAAAATACATATTTACCAGACGATGAAGTTAGGTTCAATTTAGGTTCTGAATGAAAGGTGAAAAGGTTTTTTACGTATGTTTAAAATACAAGTTTTCCAGGACGTTGAAAAGGCATCTTTTCCAGACGTAAAAAAATACATATTTTCCGGATGTTGAGATCAGGCTCATTTTCAGTTCTGAATAGAAGTTGAAAATACGTATTTTACAGACGTTGAAAATATGTATTTTCCGGATGTTGAAATCAGGCTCATTTTTGGTTCTGAATTAAAGTTAAAAATAAGTAATTTATAGACATCGGCCAAATCAAGGCTGGTCCAGAAACCAATGTCCGTGAATGTGGAAATCAAGGCCGGTCCCGAACTACACAAAAAAAAGATGTCCAAAAAGCGTTGGCTTCGGTCCATGCTTGCTGAGGTGTAGCCTACAGTGTTGCCTGAAATTGAATTTTATGAATGCCCATCTATGTGGTAAGCCTACCATTTGTAAAACACCAAAAAACTACATCCGGACAGGACCAGAATAAAGTCGTCCATAATATATTGTATTTTTGCTTACTGGGGTGTAGCCTACCATGTCGGCCAGCAATGGAATTTTATGAATGCCCATCCATGTGGTAGGCCCACCGTTTGTAAAACAGGCCGTTGCATTGGCTTTATTAGTCCTGATTCCTGTGACAAATCGATTTGTCTATTTAAGCTCTGAATATCAGCTACCTAACTTTATCAGGAGTTATCGCAAACCTATTTGCAATGTGTTTACACAGAGGGAAATGCAGAAGTATTTTCTTTTTTGCTATGATCAGCTTGTCAAAAATGTATGGATACTAACTTGAAACTACTGATCATGACAATGGGGTGAAACTCCTGGACAACAGTTGTGATTGTCCATTCCATATTGTCTATTTTACTTTGACCTGTCCTGTTTTTAGGATATATTGTTTGTAACATGACAGCTCATTTTCTATTTGATTGAGCGCCGTTTAGGTTAAGCTATTTGATTTGAGAAACCTGCATGATGTAAAAAGTGTCTGTCTCATTATATTGTCATACATTTTTATCTCCAGCCTGTAGGCTACAGAAAAGGCCACCTACTCTTTCTACCATTATCCTATATCTGCGAAATGATTTATGTTAGATGATTTCTTTTGATGGAACGCTGGTGGAGAGGTGCAGTGATGCGTCTCTCCAACAGCACCCTAGAGAGGCACGCAGGGAATGGACAGCGCTGGGAATGGACAAGCAAAATACTTTGGGCCCCTGCCTTTGACAAAATGGGCAATGCTTATCAAAGGGCGGCATCAGCGCTCACCTAAAAAGCTCATATGTCACTGGTTGAGAGAAATTGTCATTGTTTTTGGGCAGAATTATGTGAGGTTTTATGTGTTGTTGTTGGGGGTCCGTCTTAGTCAGTTTAGCTCAGAAAATGCCGCCCTCTTTAATCTGTCGCCACAGGCGGCCGCATAATCCTGCCTAATGAGCGGGACGGCCTTGCACAACAGCAAGGCGGAATGGACAGCTATATTTCACCACTGATTCTGGAAGAGGAGATAAATGGAGATAGATAGGGGGAGAGAGAGAGAATATAATGTGTGTTTGGAGAATATACACTTCTCATGGTCATTTTATGTGGTTATTGTAATGGTGCGCATTGATACAGATGTACTACGGTGCTTTTTTAAATTTATTTTAAATTTAACCTTTATTTAACCGGGTAAGCCAGTTGAGAACAAGTTCTCATTTACAACTGCGACCTGGCCAAGATAAAGCAAAGCAGTGTGATAAAAACAACAACAACACAGAGTTACATAAGTAATAAACAAAACGTACAGTCAATATCACAATAGAAAATCTATATACAGTGTGTGCAAATGTAGTAAGTTATGGAGGTAAGGCAATAAATAGGCCATAGTGCAAAATAATTACAATTTAGTATTAACACTGGAGTGATAGATGTGCAGAAGATGAGGTGCAAATAGAGATACTGGGGTGCAAATTAGCAAAAGAAATAACAATGTAAATAACAATATGGGGATGACGTAGTTGGGTGGGCTAATTACAGATGGGCTGCGTACAGGTGAAGTGATCGGTAAGCTGCTCTGACAACTGATGCTTAAAGTTAGTGAGGGAGATAAGTGTCTCCAGCTTCAGAGATTTTTGCAGTTAGCTCCAGTCATTTGCAGCAGAGAACTGGAAGGAATGGCAGCCAAAGGAGGTGTTGGCTTTGGGGATGACCAGTGAGATATACCTGCTGGAACGCATACTACGGGTGGGTGTTGCTATGGTGATCAATGATCTAAGATAAGGCGGGGATTTGCCTAGAAGTGATTCATAGATTACCTGGAGCCAGTGGGTTTGGCGACGAATATGTAGTGAGGGCCAGCCAACGAGAGCGTACAGGTCACAGTGGTGGGTAGTATATGGGGCTTTGGTGACAAAACGGATGACACTGTGACAGACTACATCCAATTTACTGAGTAGAGTGTTGGAAGCTATTTTATAAATTACATCGCCGAAGTCAAGGATCGGTAGGATAGTCCGTTTTACGAGGGCATGTTTAGCAGCATGAGTGAAGGAGGCTTTGTTGCGAAATAGGATGCAGATTCTAGATTTAACTTTGGATTGGAGATGATTAATGTGAGTCTGGAAGGAGAGTTTACGGTCTAACCAGACATCTAGGTATTTGTAGTTGTCCACATATTCTAAGTCAGACCCGCCGAGAGTAGTGATTCTAGACGGGCGGGCGGGTGCAAGCAGCGTTCGATTGAAGAGCATGCATTTAGTTTTACTAGCGTTTAAGAGCAGTTGGAGGCCACGGAAGGAGTGTTGTATGGCATTGAAGCTTGTTTGGAGGTTTGTTAACACAGTGTCCTATGAAGGGCCAGATGTATACAAAATGGTGTCGTCTGCGTAGAGGTGGATCTGAGAGTCACCAGCAGCAAGAGCGACATCATTGATATACACAGAGAATAGAGTCTGCCCGAGAATTGAACCCTGTGGCACCCCCATAGAGACTACCAGAGGTCCAGACAACAGGCCCTCCGATTTGACACATTGAACTCTATCTGAGAAGTAGTTGGTGAACCAGGCGAGGCAGTCATTTGAGAAACCAAGGCTATTTAGTCTGCCAATAAGAATGCGGTGATTGACAGAGTCAAAAGCCTTGGCCAGGACGATGAAGACGGCTGCACAGTACTGTCTTTTATCGATTGCGGTTATTATATCGTTTAGGACCATGAGCGTGGCTGAGGTGCACCCATGACCAGCTCGGAAACCAGATTGCATAGTGGAGAAGGTACGGTGGAATTCGAAATGGTCGGTGATCTGTTTGTTAACTTGGCTTTCAAATACTTTCGAAAGGCAGGGCAGGATGGATGAACAGTGGGGAGAACAAGTATTTGATACACTGCCGATTTTGCAGGTTTTCCTACTTACAAAGCATGTGTCCAGAAAATCACATTGTATGATTTTTAAGTAATTAATTTGCATTTTATTGCATGACAAAAGTATTTGATCACCTACCAACCAGTAAGAATTCCGGCTCTCACAGACCTGTTAGTTTTTCTTTAAGAAGCCCTCCTGTTCTCCACTCATTACCTGTATTACAGTTTTTTCCAACTGCTTACACACGTTTTCAAAACGATGTCGCCTTTTTCAAAACTCTACACACAATTCCCAAAACAGCACACACAAAATCCAAAATGCCTCACATCTCCTTCAAAATGTAACACTGCATTCAAAATGCCATGAACACATGTCAGAATGAAGCATTTGCATCAAATGGCAAACACTTCTTTCATAATAGTACATTTTTGGATATACCATGTAAACACTGCTGTTCTAAATCTAAAGCTCTTTGGTCTTTCATAGGCTTATATCTACATTTCAATACAATGTTCTACAGTGAACGTAATCTGCTGAGAGGGGTAACAAGTACACTGTAAACACCAATGCAATGTAGAAACAGAAAATATTTATTAGACCAAACATTACTGTTGTATACAGCAGCATACAACAAAACCATAAACATATGTAAACCAAAAGTATATTCTTTAGAATACAGTAAAGAACACAATTGTGTGTGGGGGGTCCCGGGGGTGCAGTCCAGGAAATGGTAGGGGGGGCAGTCACCAGTGCTAAGCTACGCTTCATGATCATCATGATAACGCACAGCCCCATGTCTCAAGGATCTGTTCACAATTCTTGGAAGCTGAAAATGTCCCAGTTCTTCCATGGCCTGCATATTCACCAGACATGTAACCCACTGAGCATGTTTGGGATGCTCTGGATCGAAGTGTACGTCAGTGTGTTCCAGTTCCCGCCCATATCCAGCAACTTCGCACAGACATTGAAGAGGAGTGGGACAACATTCCACAATCAACAGCCTGATCAACTATGCAAAGGAAATGTGTCGCGCTGCATAAGGCAAATGGTAGTCACACCAGATACTGGCTGGTTTTCAGATCCATGAACCTACTTTTTTTTTTTTAAGGTATCTGTGACCAACAGATGCATATCTGTATTCCCAGTCATGTGAAATCCATAGATTAGGGTCTAATGAATTTATTTCAATTGACTGAATTCCTTATATGAACTGTAAATCAGTAAAATCGTTGAAATTGTTGCATGTGGCGATTTATATTTTTGTTCAGTGTAGTTAATAATGCTAGCTTTATGAGCTTTATCTAGTGGTTCATGTACAGTGGGAAAAAAAGTATTTAGTCAGCCACAAATTGTGCAAGTTCTCCCACTTAAAAAGATGAGAGAGGCCTGTAATTTTCATCATAGGTACACGTCAACTATGACAGACAAATTGAGAAAAGAAAATCCAGAAAATCACATTGTAGGATTTTTAATGAATTTATTTGCAAATCATGGTGGAAAATAAGTATTTGGTCACCTACAAACAAGCAAGATTTCTGGCTCTCACAGACCTGTAACTTCTTCTTTAAGAGGCTCCTCTGTCCTCCACTCGTTACCTGTATTAATGGCACCTGTTTGAACTTGTTATCAGTATAAAAGACACCTGTCCACAACCTCAAACAGTCACACTCCAAACTCCACTATGGCCAAGACCAAAGAGCTGTCAAAGGACACCAGAAACAAAATTGTAGACCTGCACCAGGCTGGGAAGACTGAATCTGCAATAGGTAAGCAGCTTGGTTTGAAGAAATCAACTGTGGGAGCAATTATTAGGAAATGGAAGACATACAAGACCACTGATAATCTCCCTCGATCTGGGGCTCCACGCAAGATCTCACCCCGTGGGGTCAAAATGATAACAAGAACGGTGAGCAAAAATCCCAGAACCACACGGGGGGACCTAGTGAATGACCTGCAGAGAGCTGGGACCAAAGTAACAAAGCCTACCATCAGTAACACACTACGCCGCCAGGGACTCAAATCCTGCAGTGCTAGACGTGTCCCCCTGCTTAAGACAGTACATGTCCAGGCCCGTCTGAAGTTTGCTAGAGTGCATCCAGAAGAGGATTGGGAGAATGTCATATGGTCAGATGAAACCAAAATAGAACTTTTTGGTAAAAACTCAACTCGTCGTGTTTGGAGGACAAAGAATGCTGAGTTGCATCCAAAGAACACCATACCTACTGTGAAGCATGGGAGTGAAAACATCATACTTTGGGGCTGTTTTTCTGCAAAGGGACCAGGACGACTGATCCGTGTAAAGGAAAGAATGAATGGGGCCATGTATCGTGAGATTTTGAGTGAAAACCTCCTTCCATCAGCAAGGGCATTGAAGATGAAACGTGGCTGGGTCTTTCAGCATGACAATGATCCCAAACACACCGCCCGGGCACGAAGGAGTGGCTTCGTAAGAAGCATTTCAAGGTCCTGGAGTCTCCAGATCTCAACCCCATAGAAAATCTTTGGAGGGAGTTGAAAGTCCGTGTTGCCCAGCGACAGCCCCAAAACATCACTGCTCTAGAGGAGATCTGCATGGAGGAATGGGCCAAAATACCAGCAACAGTGTGTGAAAACGTTGTGAAGACTTACAGAAAACGTTTGACCTGTGTCATTGCCAACAAAGAGTATATAACAAAGTACTGAGAAACTTTTGTTATTGACCAAATACTTATTTTCCACCATAATTTGCAAATAAATTGATTAAAAATCCTACAATGTGATATTCTGGATTATTTTTCTCTCATTTTGTCTGTCATAGTTGACGTGTACCTATGATGAAAATTACAGGCCTCTCTCATCTTTTTAAGTGGGAGAACTTGCACAATTGGTGGCTGACTAAATACTTTTTTTCCCCACTGTATGTCCCACATGGATCACCACACCATGTTACACTAAATAGCCACTGCTCTAGCATTGGATCACATGGATCACATGTTATTGCATCCTACTTTTGAAATTCATATTATCTTGTTGCTATATTTGCGTAGATTAATCACTGTATACATTTAGCATATTGCTATAATGTTTAATAATTGGATACTCACATTGCAACTTATTGGGGAACACTTTATTTGGATAGTCCATCTGTAGATGCTCTACAGACTATCAGTAACATTTCAACTAACTATCTACTAACCCTAGCGCTAACCTTAACCCTTATCCTAACCCTTATCCTAACCCTAGCCCTAACCTTAACCCTTATCCTAACCCCTTATCCTAACCCTAGCCCTAACCTTAACCCTTATCCTAACCCTTATCCTAACCCTAGCCCTAACCTTAACCCTTATCCTAACCCTTATCCTAACCCTAGCCCTAACCTTAACCCTTATCCTAACCCTTATCCTAACCCTTATCCTAACCCTTATCCTAACCCTAGCCCTAACCTTAAGCCTTATCCTAACCCTTATCCTAACCCTAGCCCTAACCTTAATCCTTATCCTAACCCTTATCCTAACCCTAGCCCTAACCTTAACCCTTATCCTAACCCTTATCCTAACCCTAGCCCTAACCTTAACCCTTATCCTAACCCTTATCCTAACCCTTATCCTAACCCTTATCCTAACCCTAGCCCTAACCTTAAGCCTTATCCTAACCCTAGCCCTAACCTTAAGCCTTATCCTAACCCTAGCCCTAACCTTAACCCTTATCCTAACCCTAGCCCTAACCTTAACCCTTATCCTAACCCTAGCCCTAACCTTAACCCTTATCCTAACCCTTATCCTAACCCTTATCCTAACCCTAGCCCTAACCTTAAGCCTTATCCTAACCCTAGCCCTAACCTTAAGCCTTATCCTAACCCTAGCCCTAACCTTAACCCTTATCCTAACCCTTATCCTAACCCTAGCCCTAACCTTAACCCTTATCCTAACCCTTATCCTAACCCTAGCCCCTAACCTTAACCCTTATCCTAACCCTTATCCTAACCCTTATCCTAACCCTAGCCCTAACCTTAAGCCTTATCCTAACCCTAGCCCTAACCTTAAGCCTTATCCTAACCCTAGCCCTAACCTTAACCCTTATCCTAACCCTTATCCTAACCCTAGCCCTAACCTTAAGCCTTATCCTAACCCCTAGCCCTAACCTTAACCCTTATCCTAACCCTAGCCCTAACCTTAACCCTTATCCTAACCCTAGCCCTAACCTTAACCCTTATCCTAACCCTTATCCTAACCCTTATCCTAACCCTTATCCTAACCCTAGCCCTAACCTTAAGCCTTATCCTAACCCTAGCCCTAACCTTAAGCCTTATCCTAACCCTAGCCCTAACCTTAACCCTTATCCTAACCCTTATCCTAACCCTAGCCCTAACCTTAACCCTTATCCTAACCCTTATCCTAACCCTAGCCCTAACCTTAACCCTTATCCTAACCCTTATCCTAACCCTTATCCTAATCCTTATCCTAACCCTAGCCCTAACCTTAAGCCTTATCCTAACCCTAGCCCTAACCTTAAGCCTTATCCTAACCCTAGCCCTAACCTTAACCCTTATCCTAACCCTTATCCTAACCCTAGCCCTAACCTTAACCCTTATCCTAACCCTAGCTCTAACCTTAACCCCTTATCCTAACCCTTATCCTAACCCTAGCCCTAACCTTAACCCTTATCCTAACCCTTATCCTAACCCTAGCCCTAACCTTAACCCTTATCCTAACCCTTATCCTAACCCTTATCCTAACCCTTATCCTAACCCTTATCCTAACCCTACCCCTAACCTTAAGCCTTATCCTAACCCTAGCCCTAACCTTAAGCCTTATCCTAACCCTAGCCCTAACCTTAACCCTTATCCTAACCCTAGCCCTAACCTTAACCCTTATCCTAACCCTAGCCCTAACCTTAACCCTTATCCTAACCCTTATCCTAACCCTAACCCTAACCTTAACCCTTATCCTAACCCTAGCTCTAACCTTAACCCTTATCCTAACCCTAGCCCTAACCTTAACCCTTATCCTAACCCTTATCCTAACCCTAACCCTAACCTTAACCCTTATCCTAACCCTAGCCCTAACCTTAACCCTTATCCTAACCCTAGCTCTAACCTTAACCCTTATCCTAACCCTAGCCCTAACCTTAACCCTTATCCTAACCCTTATCCTAACCCTAACCCTAACCTTAACCCTTATCCTAACCCTTATTCTAACCCTAGCTCTAACCTTAAACCTTATCCTAACCCTTATTCTAACCCTAGCTCTAACCTTAAGCCTTATCCTAACCCTTATTCTAACCCTAGCTCTAACCTTAACCCTTATCCTAACCCTTATTCTAACCCTAGCTCTAACCTTAATCCTTATCCTAACCCTTATTCTAACCCTAGCTCTAACCTTAAACCTTATCCTAACCCTTATTCTAACCCTAGCTCTAACCTTAACCCTTATCCTAACCCTTATTCTAACCCTAGCTCTAACCTTAACCCTTATCCTAACCCTTATTCTAACCCTAGCTCTAACCTTAAACCTTATCCTAACCCTTATTCTAACCCTAGCTCTAACCTTAACCCTTATCCTAACCCTTATTCTAACCCTAGCTCTAACCTTAACCCTTATCCTAACCCTTATTCTAACCCTAGCTCTAACCTTAACCCTTATCCTAACCCTTATTCTAACCCTAGCTCTAACCTTAACCCTTATCCTAACCCTTATTCTAACCCTAACTCTAACCTTAACCCTTATCCTAACCCTAGCTCTAACCTTAACCCTTATCCTAACCCTTATTCCTAACCCTAGCTCTAACCTTAACCCTTATCCTAACCCTTATTCTAACCCTAGCTCTAACCTTAACCCTTATCCTAACCCTTATTCTAACCCTAGCTCTAACCTTAACCCTTATCCTAACCCTTATTCTAACCCTAGCGCTAACCTTAACCCTTATCCTAACCCTTATTCTAACCCTAGCTCTAACCTTAACCCTTATCCTAACCCTAGCCCTAACCTTAACCCTTATCCTAACCCTAGCCCTAAGCTTAACCCTTATCCTAACCCTAGCCCTGACCTTAAACCTTATCCTAACCCTAGCCCTAACCTTAACCCTTATCCTAACCCTTATCCTAACCCTAGCCCTAACCTTAACCCTTATCCTAACCCTTATCCTAACCCTAGCTCTAACCTTAACCCTTATCCTAACCCTAGCCCTGACCTTAACCCTTATCCTAACCCTAGCCCTAACCTTAACCCTTATCCTAACCCTTATCCTAACCCTAGCCCTAACCTTAACCCTTATCCTAATCCTTATCCTAACCCTAGCTCTAACCTTAACCCTTATCCTAACCCTAGCCCTAACCTTAACCCTTATCCTAACCCTAACCTTAACCCTTATCCTAACCCTTATCCTAACCCTAGCCCTAACCTTAACCCTTATCCTAACCCTAGCGCTAACCTTAACCCTTATCCTAACCCTAGCCCTAACCTTTACCCTTATCCTAACCCTAGCCCTAACCTTAACCCTTATCCTAACCCTAGCCCTAACCTTAAGCCTTATCCTAACCCTAGCCCTGACCTTAACCCTTATCCTAACCCTAGCCCTAACCTTAACCCTTATCCTAACCCTTATCCTAACCCTAGCTCTAACCTTAACCCTTATCCTAACCCTAGCCCTAACCTTAACCCTTATCCTAACCCTTATCCTAACCCTAGCTCTAACCTTAACCCTTATCCTAACCCTAGCCCTAACCTTAACCCTTATCCTAACCCTAGCCTAACCTTAACCCTTATCCTAACCCTAGCCTTAACCGATCATGAATGTGCTGTTATCAATGGACACTTTGATCATGAATAAAGTTGACTCCGTAGCTGTTATTAGTAAGTTTATCAATACGACCGGGTTGTTGAAAGCAGAAACGGCAGGTTGAAGGTTATGGTGGACACGGCAAAATAGATATTGGGGCTAACAAATGTTACTGTTGAAATGGTTGTTGACATGCTGAGGATATAGATGATGTTTAATGGTATGGGGGGTTTTGGCTTCAATCTCACCAAAACCAGGCGCCGCGGAGGAAATGTAATAGGACAGAGGGCAATTACCAATGTCCCTGGACAGCGTGGGGGTAATATAACTATGTGTGCTGCCATCACTCAAAAGCGGGGTCCTCCATCACAATGCCACACTGGGTCCGTACAACACCGGCCATATGCTCACTTTTCTGGATGCAATTTACACAATGCTTGTCCCTGATCCAGATCAGGAGCCTGCTAGATTTGTGGTTATATGGGACAATGTTAGTTTTCACCGGGCTGTTCTGGTCCAAAACTGGTTTGCCACCCATCCACAATTTGTAGTTTTGTACCTACCCCCATATTCACCTTTTCTAAATCCCATAGAGGAATTCTTCTCAGCCTGGCGCTGGAAAGTGTATGATCGCCAACCCTATGCCCGCATGCCGCTTCTCCAGGCAATGGAGGACGCATGTGGGGACATAGAGGAAAGCCTCTGTCCAAGGTTGGATACGCCATGCAAGGAGATACTTCCCTCGATGTTTGGCAAGAGAAACGTATCTTGTGATGTGGACGAAGTATTGTGGCCAGACCCAGCCCGGAGAAGAGATGAAGCGTAGCTTAGCACTGGTGACTGCCCCCCCCCTACCATTTCCTGGACTGCACCCCCTGGACCCCCCCACACAATTGTGTTTCTTTACTGTATTCTAAAGAATATACTTTTGGTTTACATATGTTTATGGTTTTGTTGTATGCTACTGTATACAACAGTAATGTTTGGCCTAATAAATATTTTCTGTTTCTACATTGCATTGGTGTTTACAGTGTACTTGTTACCCCTCTCAGCAGATTACGTTCACTGTAGAACATTGTATTGAAATGTAGATATAAGCCTATGAAGGACCAAAGAGCTTTAGATTTAGAACAACAGTGTTTACATGGTATATCCAAACATGTACTATTATGAAAGAAGTGTTTGCCATTTGATGCAAATGCTTCATTCTGACATGTGTTTATGGCATTTGAATGCAGTGTTACATTTTGAAGGAGATGTGAGGCATTTTGCGTGTGCAGTTTTGGCAATTGTGTGTAGAGTTTTGAAAAAAGGAGACAGTTTTGAAAACGTGTGTAAGCAGTTGGAAAAAACTGTAAATATGGTGTCATTATTCAAGATATGCTCTCTTATCTCTCAAATCCTAATTGCATTGTTGGCCAAAACCATATTTCTAATTGCAGTCTCTTGTACATCTGTAATCAAGCGTCCTCGTCCTCCATGATGTCTTTGCCTTTCCACTCTGTACAGAATTCAAACACAGTATGTGTTCAGCATAGGAACTGTAAACAATGTACACAAAAATGTAGTACAGCATGATAACCAACCTCATTCATTCAATGCAGTGCAGTAAATGGATGGCTTAGAGTTACAAATGTTTATGCAATACTATGCAGTCATACGTATTTTACAGTACATTACTGTAATGCTAAAATAGTCATTAGATAGTTGCATACCTGTTCTCATTTCTGAAGGTTAGACTTATGGACGCCACTGTAAATCGACTCAAGTTGGGCTGGACTCTCAGTCCAGCCTCTCTCATGGCTCTCCTTCCTTCTCTTCTTTGCCCTCATCCTCTTCCTCTTCCTCCTACTCCTCCTCCAACTCTTCGTCTTTGAATTTGTCCTCGTTGTTGTCCCCTGCCTCTCCCTCCTCCTCCTCTTGCTCTCTGTCCATTGTTGGCATCCATTGTTCAAAACAGGTAATCTGACCTTTGACCTATTTATAGGCCTATACTACAGTAAAGCAGTGATTGGTTAGTAATCAGTTAAGCAATTAGTGTTTGCACATGTGAGGTGTGTGTGTGACCTGGTGAATAAGTGTAGCATTTTCATTGGTTGTGTTTGGAAAAGGAAAGCAAGTCACTTCCTGTTAGATTTTTGTGTTTTAGGTAGAGAATTGTGTGTAGTGTTTTGAAAAAAGTGTTTTAATGCAATTGACAACTGAGTCAAAGGCTGAGAAATAGCTTATGGTTTTGGAGATTTGGTGTGTAGTTTTGCACTTTGAGTGAGAGGTTTCAAAAATCGTGTGACATGAAAAGATTTTGTGTGTAAGCAGTTGGAAAAAACTGTAACTGCACCTGTTTGAACTCGTTACCTGTATAAAAGACACCTGTCCACACACTCAATCAAACAGACTCCAACCTCTACACAATGGCCAAGACCAGAGAGCTGTGTAAGGACATCAGGGATACAATTGTAGACCTGCACAAGGCTGGGATGGGCTACAGGACAATAGGCAAGCAGCTTGGTGAGAAGGCAACAACTGTTGGCACAATTATTAGAAAATGGAAGAAGTTCAAGATGACGGTCAATCATCCTCGGTCTGGGGCTCTATGCAAGATCTCACCTCGTGGGGCATCAATGATCATGAGGAAGGTGAGGGATCAGCCCATAACTACACGGCAGGACCTGGCCAATGACCTGAAGAGAGCTGGGACCATAGTCTCAAAGAAAACCATTAGTAACACACTACGCCGTCATGGATTAAAATCCTGCAGCGCACGCAAGGTTCCCTTGCTCAAGCCAGCGCATGTCCAGGCCCATCTGAAGTTTGCCAATGACCATCTGGATGATCCAGAGGAGGAATGGGAGAAGGTCATGTGGTCTGATGAGACAAAAATAGAGCTTTTTGGTCTAAAATCCACTCGCCATGTTTGGAGGAAGAAGAAGGATGAGTACAACCCCAAGAACACCATCCCAACCGTGAAGCATGGAGGTGGAAACATCATTCTTTGGGGATGCTTTTCTGCAAAGGGGACAGGACGACTGGACCATATTGAGGGGAGGATGGATGGGGCCATGTATCGCGAGATCTTGGCCAACAACCACCTTCCCTCAGTAAGAGCATTGAAGATGGGTCGTGGCTGGGTCTTCCAGCATGACAACAACCCGAAACACACAGCCAGGGCAACTAAGGAGTGGCTCCGTAAGAAGCATCTCAAGGTCCTGGAGTGGCCTAGCCAGTCTCCAGACCTGAACCCAATAGAAAATCTTTGGAGGGAGCTGAAAGTCTGTATTGCCCAGCGACAGTCCTGAAACCTGAAGGATCTGGAGAAGGTCTGTATGGAGGAGTGGGCCAAAATCCCTGCTGCAGTGTGTGCAAACCTGGTCAAGACCTACAGGAAACGTATGAACTCTGTAATTGCAAACAAAGGTTTCTGTACCAAATATTAAGTTCTGCTTTTCTGATGTATCAAATACTTATGTCATGCAATAAAATGCAAATTAATTACTTAAAAATCATACACAGATTCCGTCTCTCACAGTTGAAGTGTACCTATGATAAAAATTACAGACCTCTACATGCTTTGTAAGTAGGAAAACCTGCAAAATCGGCAGTGTATCAAATACTTGTTCTCCCCACTGTAGGTCTGTAACCCCCTTTGAAGAAGGGGATGACCGCGGCAGCTTTCCAATCTCTGGGGATCTCAGAGGATACGAAAGAGAGGTTGAACAGGCCAATAATAGGGGTTGCAACAATTTCGGCGGCTGATTTTATAAACGAAAGGGTCCAGATTGTCTAGCCCAGCTGATTTGTAGGGATCCAGATTTAGCAGCTCTTTCAAGACATCAGCTATCTGAATTTGGGTGAAGGAGAAGCGGGAGGGGGCATGGGCAAGATGCAGCGGAGAATGCAGAGCTGGTGACCGGGGTAGTGGTAGGCAGGTGGAAAGCATGGCCAGCAATGGCAAAATGCTTATTGAAATTCTCGATTATCATAGATTTATCGGTGGTGACAGTGTTTCCTAGCCTCAGTGCAGTGGGTAGGTGGAAAGAGGTGCTCTTATTCTCCATGGACTTTACAGTGTCCCAAAACTTTTTGGAGTTAGTGCTACAGGATGCAAATTTCTGTTTGAAAACGCTAGCTTTTGCTTTCCTAACTGATTGTGTATATTGGTTCCTGACTTCCCTGAAAAGTTGCATATCGCGGGGGCTGTTCGATGCTAAAGCAGTATGCCACAGGAGGTTTTTGTGCTGGTCAAGGGCAGTCAAGTCTGGGGTGAACCAGGGGCTATATCTGTACACCTAAGCATTGGGTAACTATGAAAGAGATAGCATCACTGTAGGTACCGATTGAGCCGGTCTCCGCGTGTATTGGGGGTGGGACAAAGGAGCTCTCTGAGGCTGGTTGAGCTGAACTTGGGGCTCTACAGTGGAATTGTATATTAAGAACTAACCCAAGCAATAGGCTAGGCATATTGACATGGGAGAGAGGCATAACGCAATCACAGGTGTTATTCGAGAGGGCTAAGACAACAACTGGTAATGGCGACCAAAGTTTGGTCTGAGGCTAAACAGATAAAGAGGATGGGGTACCGTGTAAAGGAACAGCTGTGTAGCTGAGTGATCATAAGGTCTAGTGAACAGCACAAGGAAGTCCGGGAGCAGAGCTTGGGGGGGTTACTGTATTAAAGTACCCCTGGTTGGGAATCACTGCACTAGTGTACACAATGAGTGATAAAGCTGATGGTGTTCTCAGCTTTTGAGAAGCATTTTGTGTGCAAACACAATGTAATCTATGAGAGGGCTAGATTCAACAAACGGTGTCAAGAGCCAGGTGAGACAGCTGAGTCATTCATCACTGCAGTTCATAAACTACACTCTAAATATAAAAGGTTCCTGGAGTATCCTTTAGGGGTTCTTCAATTTGAAACTGTGGAGGAACCCCTATAAGTTCTTTGAAGAACCCCTTTTAATGGACCCTCAAATAACCTTTTGAATAACCTTTTGGGATAAATTTTTGAACTACCCCCCATCACCTATTATTATTATTATTATTATTATTAATAATACGCATAACAATAACACAATATTTTAGTTATTTTAGTGTTTATTATGATTTTAGTGGCAAAGCAGAATAAACAAATCAAAATATGAGGTAAACATCCAGCAGAGCCCTAAGTCCAATGGGTATATCCTCTGGCGTGTTGATGTTAATGTGTTGATGTTGTCAGGGTTGAGTGTAGAGGGAACGTGGAATCACACGCAGGACACAGAGATTCAAAAAACAGATGTCTTTAGTGAAGTCCGACAGTACAAGCCAACACGGCAACGGGCCACAGGCGAAACATACGCACACTGGAATGTCCAAAGTAAATGCGCACAACGTGCAGGACTCTCTTAAACAAAACGAAATACAGAGAGCACAGAACAGCGGACCAACAACAACACGTGACATCGAACAATTACACACAACACCTGACCAAACACAAGAGAACTAAATAGGGTGCCTAATGAATACTTAACAATGAACAGGTGTAACAAACAGACAAAACCAATCTAACATGAAACATCGAACGGTGGCAGCTAGTACTCCGGAGACGACGACCGCCGAAGCCTGCCCGAACAAGGAGAAGGAGCCGCCTCGGCTGAAACAGTACCCCCCCCTTGACGCGCTGCTCCAGCCGTGCGCCGCCCCCGGCCTCGGGGACGACCAGGAGGACGCGGAGCAGGGCGCGTAGGATGACCACGATGGAACTCGGTCAGAAGAGACGGGTCTAGGATGTCCCTCCTCGGCACCCAGCACCGCTCCTCCGGGCCGTACCCCTCCCACTCCACGAGATATTGGAGACCCCCATCCGGCGTCTCGAATCTAGGATGGTCCGAACAGTGTACGCCGGAGCCCCCTCGATGTCCAACGGGGGCGGAGGAGTCTCTTCTATCTCAAAGTCCTGGAGTGGACCAGCTACCACCGGCCTGAGGAGAGACACATGGAACGAGGGGTTAATATTTTTGTAATCAATGGGCAGTTGTAACCTGTAACACACCTCGTTCAATCTCCTCAGGACTTTAAAAGGCCCCACAAACCGCCGACCCAGCTTCCTGCAGGGCAGGCGGAGGGGTAGGTTTCTGGTTGAGAGCCAGACTCGATCTCCAGGTGCGTACACTGGCCCCTCACTGCGGTGGAGGTCGGCGCTCGTCTTCTGTCGACGGATGCAGCGAGCCACGTCTCCTCCGAGCGCCGCACCCACTCATCCACCGCAGGGGCCTCGATCTGGCTCTCATGCCAAGGTGCCAGAACCGGCTGGTACCCTAACACACACTGGAAAGGGGTTAGTTTAGTGGAGGAGTGGCGGAGAGAGTTCTGTGCCATCTTGGCCCAGGGCACATATCTCGCCCACTCCTCCGGCCGGCCCTGGCAATATGACCTCAGAAACCTACCCACATCCTGGTTGACACGTTCGACCTGCCCATTACTCTCCGGGTGGTAACCCGAGGTAAGGCTCACCGAAACCCCCAACCGTTCCATAAACGCTCTCCAGACTCTGGAGGTAAACTGGGGGGCCTCGATCAGACACTATATCCTCGGGTACCCCGTAATGCCGGAAGACGTGAGTAAATAGAGCCTCAGCGGTCTGTAGGGCAGTAGGAAGACCCGGCATGGGAAGGAGACAACAGGCCTTCGAGAACCGATCCACAACGACCAGGATGGTGGTATTCCCCTGTGAGGAGGGAAGGTCGGTAACAAAATCCACCGAGAGGTGAGACCAGGGTCGTTGTGGAACGGGCAGGGGTTGTAACTTACCCCTGGGCAAGTGTCTGGGCGCCTTACACTGGGCACACACTGAGCAGGAGGAGACATAAATCCTCACATCCCTGGCTAACGTTGGCCACCAGTACTTTGTACTAAGGCAGTGCACCGTCCAGCCTATACCTGGATGCCCAGAGGAGGGTGAGGTGTGAGCCCAATAAATAAGCCGATCCCGGACCTCGAGCGGGATGTACGTCCGACCCACCGGACACTGTGGAGGGCTAGGGTCGGTGCGTAATGCCCGCTCGATCTCCGCATCGACCTCCCATACCACCGGTGCAACCAGACAAGACTTAGGTAGTATGGGAGTGGGCTCCACGCACCTCTCCTCCGTGTCATACCGCCGAGACAGGGCATCTGCCTTCCCGTTCTGGGACCCAGGGATGTAAGTGATCTTAAACACGAACCGGGCTAGAAACATAGTCCACCGAGCCTGGCGAGGATTCAGTCTCCTAGCTGCCCGAATGTATTCCAGGTTACGGTGGTCAGTCAGAATGAGAAAAGGGTGTTGAGCCCCCTCAAGCCAATGCCTCCACACCTTTAGGGCCTGTACCACGGCTAACAGCTCCCTGTCCCCTACGTCATAATTACGCTCCGCCGGACTGAGCTTTTTCGAATAAAAGGCACAGGGGCGGAGTTTAGGTGGTGTGCCGGACCGTTGTGAGAGAACAGCCCCGATACCGGCTTCAGACGCGTCCACCTCCACTTGGAATGGTAAAGTGGGATCCGGGTGCGCCAGCACTGGAGCCGAGGTAAACAGGTCCTTCAGTTTCCCAAAAGCCCTGTCCGCCTCAGCTGACCACCGCAAGCGCACCGGACCCCCCTTCAGAAGGGACGTTATGGGAGCTGCAACCTGTCCAAAACCCCGGATAAACCTCCGGTAGTAATTCGCAAAACCCAAGAGCTGCTGCACCTCTTTAACCGTGGTTGGGGTTTGCCAATTACGCACGGCTGACACACGGTCAACCTCCATCCTCACCCCTGACGCAGACAACTGATAACCCAAAAAGGAGACCGACTCCTGGAAGAACAGACATTTCTCGGCTTTGACATACAGGTCATGCTCCAACAATCTCCTCAATACTCTGCGCACCAGGGCTACATGTTCGGCCCGGGTAGAACTGTACACCAGAATATCGTCTATGTACACCACTACTCCCTGCGCCTGCATGTCCCGGAAAATCTCATCTACAAAGGATTGGAAGACTGATGGAGCATTCATTAACCCGTATGGCATGACGAGATACTCGTAATGACCGGAGGTAGTACTAAATGCTGTCTTCCATTCATCGCCCTCTCTAATGCGCACCAAGTTATATGCGCTCCTGAGGTCCAATTTTGTGAAGAACCGTGCCCCGTGTAATGACTCCGTCATAGTCGCAATCAGCGGAAGTGGATAACTATATTTCACAGTAACCTGATTTAGACCGCGGTAATCAATACACGGGCGCAAACCTCCATCCTTTTTCTTCACAAAAAATAAGCTTGAGGACGCGGGTGAAGTGGAGGGCCGTATGTATCCCTGTCTCAGAGACTCGGCAATGTATGTCTCCATTGCCCTCTTCTCCTCCTGTGACAACGGATACACATGGCTCCGCGGGAGCGCAGCTCCTGCCTGGAGGTCTATCGCACAATCCCCCTGTCTATGAGGCGGCAACCGTGCCGCTCTTGTCTTGCTAAACACGAGTGCCAAATCCTCATACTCGGGGGGAATGTGCAATGCGGGCATCTGGTTCGGACTCTCCACCGAGGTCGCCCCCTACGGAAACACCCAGACATAGCCCCTCACACTGAGCAGACCACCCTTTAAGAGCCTTCTCTCGCCACGAAATAGTAGGATCATGGGTAATCAACCAGGGAAGCCCCAGTACCACCGGATACGCAGGAGAGTCGATCAGATAGAGCTGAATAGTCTCCTCATGACCCCCCTGCGTCTCCATCCTAAGTGGCGCTGTGACCTCCCTAATCAACCCGGATCCTAACGGACGACTATCTAGGGCATGTACAGGGAAAGGATTATTAACCGGAAGGAGGGGAATCCCTAACTCTACACAGAATTTGTGATCTACAAAATTCCCAGCTGCGCCTGAATCTACTAGCGCCTTATGCTGGGAACGAGGTGCAACCTGTGGAAAACAAACAGGTATGGTTATGTGTACGACAGAAAGCTCTGGGTAAGTGGGGCACCTACTCACCTGGGAGGACTCCCCAATGTGTGACCTGCCTTCTCCTCCACCAGGGGACCCTCCCCAGCACCTAGCCGCGGTGTGCCCTCCACGGCCACAGTTGGTGCAGGGTCACACATTGGGGAGTCCTCCTTCTTCTCCTTCCTCCATCGGGCTCGGCTCGGAGGTGCTGGAGGGTGGAATGGGCGACCCCCACCTGGGACGTCCGCGGGTAGCGAGCAGGGTGTCCAGCCGAATGGCCATGTCAACCAACTGGTCAAATGAGAGCGTAGTATCCCTGCACGCCAACTCTCTGCGGACGTCCTCCCGGAGGCTGCAGCGGAAGTGGTCTATGAGTGCCCGCTCATTCCACCCTGCATCTGCCGCTAGAGTCCGGAACGCCAGTGCAAACTCCTGAGCGCTCCTCATCCCCTGCCGGAGGTAGAATAGACGCTCCCCCGCCGCCTTCCCCTCTGGTGGATGGTCGAACACTGCACGGAAGCGGCGGGAGAACTCTGCATAGGTGATAGTAGCGGCGTCTATTCTCCTCCATTCGGCGTTGGCCCACTCCAACGCCTTACCGGTGAGACAGGAGATGAGGGCGGAAACGCTCTCATGTCCCGAGGGCGCCGGGTGTACGGTGGCGAGGTAGAGTTCAACTTGTAACAGGAACCCCTGACACCCGGCAGCGGTGCCGTCGTACGCCCTCGGGAGCGAGAGCCGAATCCCACTGGGTTCCGGGAGTTGGACGGGCGGGCTGACCGATGGTGATGGTGCGGTAGGTGGGGGTGTGGGTACCCCGCTGGTCTCCCATCGATGGAGGGTGTTCATCACTCGGTCCAGGGCGTGCCCGATTTGGTTGATTCTGTCCTCCTGACCACGAAGGCGCTCCTCCATGATCTCGGTGGGTGCGAGTGCTCCTACTGATTCCATATAGATGGTGTGTAATTCTGTCAGGGTTGAGTGTAGAGGGAACGTGGAATCACACGCAGGACACAGAGATTCAAAAAACAGATGTCTTTAGTGAAGTCCGACAGTACAAGCCAACACGGCAACAGGCCACAGGCGAAACATACGCACACTGGAATGTCCAAAGTAAATGCGCACAACGTGGAGGACTCTCTTAAACAAAACGAAATACAGAGAGCACAGAACAGCGGACCAACAACAACACGTGACATCGAACAATTACACACAACACCTGACCAAACACAAGAGAACTAAATAGGGTGCCTAATGAATACTTAACAATGAACAGGTGTAACAAACAGACAAAACCAATCTAACATGAAACATCGAACGGTGGCAGCTAGTACTCCGGAGACGACGACCGCCGAAGCCTGCCCGAACAAGGAGAAGGAGCCGCCTCGGCCGAAACCGTGACAGATGTTCTCCGTATCCATAGCCAGAATGATTTTGCAGTGCATGGCTAACAGGTTTCCTGTTATATTCATCAGAGTGTAGGGAGGGTGAAGTCTGTGAATCAAAAAAATAGTAATTATACAGATGTTTAACAAAACATGCACACAACATTATTCATACCTTGGTTTTCGTGGTAAATGTGAATGAAAAACATTGTTTTGATAATGGTTTCACGTACATACCTTGTCCATAATGTAAAGGCTAATTACATTTTCATTGAAGAGGTAAGGGAGGAGGATGGTACATGTGATCTGCATAACATACCAATACTAATTGACATACCTTTGTATGTAGACATGCAGACACAGATACAAAAGTGAGCAGTTCAGTCATCTGCACCCAATACAGCTAGCCTTCAACATATTCGTATAGCCTACATATTCTTACCTCTTAAATGATTGATATCCATTGAATTGCTGTCCTTTCAAATTGAAATCCAAATGTTTCCATTGGGCAGTTAGGTTCTTGCAAGAACCCCCACCAACTAAAGAGGTTCCTCGATTAACCCCATAGGATGTTCTTGGAAGAACCTTTTGGGGGCAATTTTCCGTGCCAAGAGCCCTAAGGTTCTTTGAAGAACTTTGAGGATCTTATAACCCTTGTTGAACCCCTAATTTTTTAGAGTATAGCAGAGCACTGCCAAGAGGAGATGGTCAGAGACAGACTGATAGTAGTCATAATGGATTACGGGCTGTCAGAGAGACTACAGCTAGACTCAGAGTTGACTCTCACAAAAGCCATTCCAGAGAATGGGCAATCAAACCACAGAATGTGGAAGATGTGGTAAGCCACAGCCACAATCACTGTACAGTTGCCCTGCACGGGAGGCAGAGTGTAGAAAATGCCACAAGAAAGGACATTTCGCAGCTGTGTGTAAATCCTATAGAAGAGTAGATTCAATCCATGATATGACAGAGAGCATTAAATATATTTTATTGGAGAAATAGACTCTGTGGATTCAGATGATGTGTGGAGACAGAATGTGAATGTGAATGGTCAACAGATGACATTCAAACTGGACACTGGAGCAGCGGTGACTGCCATCCTAGCCAGTCTCTACTCCAAACAGAGAGATGGAGCCCTCAGCAGAGCGACAAAGAACCTGTGTGGACCAAGCAAAGCACTGATACAGGTGAGCAGACAATTCTGTGCCACGCTGCCTCTGCTGAAAAAAGTCAAAGAGAAACTGCATCAGATGGTGGACATGGACATGGCCACACCCACAAAAGAAGCGACAGAGTGGTGTGCAGGTATGGTTGTAGTACCAAAACCAAACGGCAACATCAGAATCTGCGTAGATATGACCAATCTGAATGAGATTGTGTGTAGGGAAAGACACATCCTACCTGCAGTGGATGAGATGCTGGCCAAAATGTTAGGAACAACAGTTTTCTCTAAGCTAGATGCCACAGCGGGGTTCTGGCAGATCCTGCTACACTCAGCCACACTTTCATATCACCTTTTGAAAGATATTGTTTCAACAGACTCCCCTTTGGAATATCCTCAGCACCAGAGCACTTCCAGAGACGTCTCACAACAGATGGTGGAGGGACTGGAAGGAACCGTATGCCATGCAGACAACATCTTGGTGTTTGGAGCAACGTGGGAGGAGCACGATCACCGACTGCAGAAAGTATGGGAGAGACTTCAAGAGCAGGGGCTGACACTCAAAGAGAAATGTCAGTTTGCAGTGGAGCAGGTTAAGTTTCTGGGTCATGTCATCAGTGCCAGGGGCACACAGGCTGATGCAGACAAAATGAAACCCATCACGGAGATGCCAGTATGCAAGGACATCGCAGATGTTCGACGCTTCATGTGTATGGTGGGGATTTTTATTTATTTTGATTAACAAAACACATTTAGCATCTCCTGGCTTCATAACCTACAAGCCACTAATGCAGACCTTTGGAACATCTACATTTTAAAAAGTATAATAAATCCATGTAATATAGCCTACACCTTCACAATAAATCCATTATTTATTTTAGACAGGTCTAAAGAAGCATGATATGAAGAAAATGTAGTCTATTTCAGAACAACAGAATAGCATACTCTGAGTTGTCCTTATGTTAGGTCTTGATCTGGCTATACCAAATGGCTGTGGGCTACACTAGTACATTTAGCAGACAAGATTTGCTTAGAATTCCGTGCCATTATTTTATATTATTTTATAGTGTGAAGAACACAATTGAACAAAGCTGAATAAAATAGAAAGGATATTTTCTCCAAACCATTTGAGGGAGTGCGCACATGCGGCTATTCTGTCATGAGCTGTTAACAAAGAAATAGGTACTCCTATATGCTCAATTTAGAGTAATTAATGTAACTTTAGTTGTTCTAAAAACATTGGGCTATATTTTAAGATTTGTAATACATTGTAAAGCTGCATGATGCGACTCTAATGATGATTTGAAAAAAGTTGCTTGAAAGGCATGAGCTCTGCTTTGTTTTTTTGCGCAGGCTGTACATACTTCATCAGTCTCTCATTCACAATTTGACAAGCACTTGATAATGCCTCAAATTTCACGTCGGCATCCCCTTTGTGGCCGTAATGCACCCTAAAACAATCCATGCCTTTTGCAGCCAGTGGCAGGAGTGCTGCGTTGTGCCCTTCTTCCTGAGTGCTGCGCGCTACGAAGCACCATTCACTCACATGGCTCTCCATCATGTGATCGGGTCTTTCTCACAGGCTATAAGTGAAGACAGACACATCGGGGACGCAACTGCATGTGTCCTTATCCAATTCTGAGGTGCATATTGAAGATATAGCAAGAGCTGTCCACATTTACTTTTCGTCAGCCAACAACATGAGTAGGCCGAACGAACAGCAAAAGCACTAGCCTATGTCAATGTACTATCCCCCATAGTACAAAAGTCCACCTATTCTATTCTGTGCGAGAAATAAATATTCCAAACATAGTCTGGGACAGTTGTGGGATGCGATAGATCCCAAAACCTTTTTTATGCAATGCGGCTGATGCAGCAGATCAGAACGTTTAGCTTAAAATGTTGATAAACTATTAGGCTGTTTCTTCACATTATAAACGGAGCAATGCGCACATGGCAGTAATGTTCAATTAGCGGGAAAACACCATTATCAAAAGTGACCGCAAATGCGATTATGCATGTCATGCTTTTATTATAAAGGTGCATTTTTATGGTAAAAATAATCTTCCCCAAATGTGAAACTCACACGCTACTTATGTATGCCAGTTAGGCTCTACACCCCTTGTAAAGCGGATTAATATGGTTAATTTTAAGAAGTTATTTGGCCACTTTAGTTGTGATACAAACCTTATCAAAACATATAGGCCTATAGGCTAGGCTACATGAGGTGTGCAACTATGATTAGAAAAAGTAGCAAAAAATGGCTGTTTCTTATGCTGGGCATCATTCACAAGTGATAACATATCATTCACAAGTGATAGGCTAATATTGTCACCCATCAGAATATTCTTGATTTAATCTTGTCTTTACATATACTAAATAATATCTGTGTGAAATTTGTTTTGATTTAGAATGGACCATTATCATGCACCGTTCTCGAAACAGGGGCAGCGGGAAGAAATACATGTAATCTATGCACTTAAATAGTGAATGGAGGACGCTTTTCCTGTGGTTCATTTTCATGCCAGCCAGGTAGGCTATACTCCTATTGTAAAGATAAGCAATGTGCTTAATATTAGGAATGTTGAGAAATAAATATGGTAGGCCTAGCCTATAGAAAGCTGATGGGTCCCTCCTCTTTTTAGTAGAGGCCATCACTCTGTTTTCTTGCGCAATTGCATAGCCTATAGAAATATTGCACAACATGAGCTCATGGAGTGTTTGATTAGATTTTTGATTACATTTACATTGATGTCAGAGTGATTAGAGGGACAATAGAGTGCTGAGTACCAGGCAGGTAGCACGTTTGGTAGGCTACTAATGACCATCAGCAGCATCAGAGCTTGGAGAAGCCTAATTACCATGACTAAATGGTCACGTGGAATTTGACTGCCTTCATGACTCGTGACCGCCGGTGTGGCGGTAATACGGTCACCACAAGAGCCCTACTGACAAGCAGACTAGAGTGTCTGCAGATGCATCCTATATGGACTGGGTGGGGTCCTTTCCCAACAGTCAGGTGAGTGGAGACCCATGGCCTTCATATCATGCAGCATGATAGAGACAGCGCAGATCCACTCAGATTTAGAAGGAGGCGCTTGCTGTTACCTAGGCCTGTAAGCCTTTCCAGACTTACCTGCTATGCATGGACTTCGTGATCAGAACAGACTACAAACCATTGATTCCACTCCTGGGCACAAGAGCGCTGGATGATCTACATCCTCGCATACTGAGATTCAGACTCAGGCTACTACGCTAAGTCCTACTAGGCAAAAATCAGGTGACAGCTGATGCTCTCTCAAGAGCTCCACTCCCAGGTGCACCTACTGAGGAAGACATGAATTTGGAGAAGGCGGTCAAAGCCTACATCAACCACATCATCAAACAGTTGCCTGCAACAGACACAAAGCTGAGTGAACTACAGAGAGCACAAGAAGAGGACAAGGTGTGTAAACAGTTGAAAAACTGATCTCTTCCAATGAAGCAATGAAACAGACATGGTAGTGGTGGACTACTTCTCTCGCTACATTGAGGTAGCCACTCTGACCACTACCACAACCATAACAGTGATGGAGATACTGAAAGCAGTCTTTGGGAGACATGGGGTCCCTGAGAACCTAGTGACAGACAATGGGCCCCAGTTCTCAACCTCTGAGTTTGCTGTCTTTGCAAAAGTGAACAATTTCAAGTTTCAAATTTTAATGTCAGTGAAAGGCCTTTCTTGCTAAATCAAAACCCAACAAGCAATAATCAATAACAATGTAATACTAGAAAAAAAACACATGGGAAATAAGAAGAAATATGTGACTAGTTTCAGGAAACTAGGCGTATGACGCACATTACTACTTCACAGGAGAGGCATTTGAATGTATTTTTTATATTTTTATCAAAATGCATTTTTTTTGCAGAAATTCCTTCTGAAACGTGAACTTTCATGTGCCTTAAAAACAAACTTGTATGCCATCTGTAAATACAAATAAAATTGTTAAATTACGAGCCTAGAAAAAGACAGGAAACTTCCCGCTAGCCATGATTGGCTGAGATAATGACATGCCGAGAGATGAGTTGGGATTGGTCTGCCATGTAGCAAGCTTCTGTCTATAACATGAGCTGCTTAGTATGTGTAGGTAATCCTTTCTAAAGCTGCTTTTTGAAAGATATCACAAACAACTGCACAAGGGTTCCTAAGGCTCTCCACTTTGAAATCAGTGGAATGCCCGGTGGAAGCAGAGTATGATAGCTAAGGAGATAGAGAAAATTCAGGCGTTTGACTGCAAATGCGGAGGGAGTCAAAAAGAGAACACAGAAGGCTGTTGTACAAAACACCTGTCTGGATTACATCTTCAAACTAAGGGCAACCATGGCATCCATGACAGAGAGGGAGAAGCGTTCATCCATGTATATGGGTAAGAGAGTCTAGCTAGCTACATTTTCTGATATTATACCCTACCATTCAAAAGTTTGGGGTCACATAGAAATGGTCCTTGTTTTCGAAAGAAAAGCAATTTTTTTGTCCATTAAAATAACATCAAATTGATCAGAATTACAGTGTAGACATTGTTAATGTTGTAAATGGCTATTGTAGCTGGAAACGTCTGATTTTTAATGGAATATCTACATAGGTGTACAGAGGCCCATTATCAGCAACCATCCAATGGCACGTTGTGTTTGCTAATCCAAGTTTATCATTTTAAAAGGCTAATTGATCATTAGAAAACCATTTTGCAATTATGACAGCACAGCTGAAAACTGTTGTGCTGATTAAAGAAGCAATAAAACTGTCCTTCTTGAAACTAGTTAAGTATCTGGAACATCAGCAATTGTGGGTTCGATTACAGGCTCAAAATGGGCAGAAACAAATAACTTTCTACTGAAACTCGTCAGTCTATTCTTGTTCTGAGAAATGAAGGCTATTCCATGCGAGAAATTGCCAAGAAACTGAAGATCTCGTACAACGCTGTGTACTACTCCCTTCACAGAACAGTGCAAACTGGCTCTAACCAGAATAGAAAGAGGAGTGGGAGGCCCCTGTGCACAACTGAGCAAGAGGACAAATACATTAGAGTGTCTAGTTTGAGAAACAGACGCCTCACAGGTCCTCAACTGGCAGCTTCATTAAATAGTACCCGCAAAACACCAATCTCCATGTCAACAGTGAAGAGGCGACTCCGGGATGCTGACCTTCTAGGCAGAGTTGCAAAGAAAAAGCCATATCTCAGACTGGCCAATAAAAAGAAAAGATTAAGATGGGCAGTCTGAGATATGGCTTTTTCTTTGCAACTCTGCCTAGAAGGTCAGCATCCCGGAGTCGCCTCTTCACTGTTGACATTGAGACTGTTAACATAATTGCAAAAGGGTTTTCTAATGATCAATTAGCCCTTTAAAATGATAAACTTGGATTAGCAAACACAACGTGCCATTGAAACACAGGACTGATGGTTGCTGATAATGGGCCTCTGTACGCCTATGTAGATATTCCATAAAAAATCAGCCATTTCCAGCTACAATAGCCATTTCCAACATTAACAATGTCTACACTGTATTTCTGATCAATTTGATGTTATTCTAAAGGACAAAAAAAAAGGCTTTTTTTTTTAAAACAAGGACCCCAAACGTTTGAACAGTAGTGTAGGTATTCCTCTTATCTAGGTGTGTGAGGGCAGTGTGGAGAGCAATTAAGATTGTGTCATATATGGATGTGATGGGGCGCTATGCAAATTGGAGTGGGTCTATGGTGTCTGGGATGGTGGAGTTAATGTGTGCCATAACCAGCCTCTCAAAGCGCTTCATGATGTTGTTGTTGTCAAAGTGTGCATTGAGTTCATCTGGTAGAGAGGCATCATTGGGCAGATCCGTAATAGACTGTAGCCCGAGCCACATGCGGCAGGTATCGGAGCCTGTGTAGTATGATTTGACCTTATTCCTATATTGTCCTTTTGCTCGTTTGATGGTTGCAGAGGTCATAGCGGGACTTCTTGTACTTATTCCTGTCCTTGGCCACAGCCTCAGGGTTGTCTATAATAGCTGACGTAGGTGGTTAGCTCGTCAATGTTATCGGCGGAGTCTCTATAAACATATTACAATCAGCGCTAGCAAAGCAGTCCTGTAGCATAATCTCTGATTCTGGTGACTATTTCTCAACAGAGCGAGTCATGGGTACTTCCTGTTTGAGTTTCTGCTTGTAAACAGGAAGCAGGAGTACGGAATCATGATCTGATTTACCGAATGGCGGATGAGGGAGGGCATTGTATGCTTGCTTGTGGGTAGAATAACAGTGGTCTAGAACATTATCGCCCCTAGTGGAGTTGGATACGTGTTGATGGAAGTTGGGCATCACGTGTCTTAGTGATGCAGAATTAAAATCGCCGGCAACCAGAAAAGCAGCCTCTGGATGTAGGTTTTCTTGCTTGTTTATAACCTTGTACAGTTTGTTAAGTGCCAGCTTGTTATTTTTCTTATCTTGAGGTGGAATGTATACAACAGTCATGATAACGGCTGAAAACTCCCTCGGGAGGTAGAAGGGTCGGCATTTGACTGTCAGGTATTCCAAGACAGGTGAACAGTGGGTCGACACTTGCACCGCGCTGGAGTTAGCACACCAGTTGGAGTTGATGTAGAGGCAAACCCCCCCTCGATTTCCCCAACTTCACTGTCCTGTACGCCCGGTGAATGGAGAATCCATTGAGTTGGATAGCCATGGTGGGTATCTTGTCCGAGAGCCATGTTTAGGAAAAGCAAAGAATATTGCAGTTTCGAGAGTCCCGTTGGTAGCAAATCCGCAATCGGAGGTCATCCATCTTATTATCGAGTGACTGTATATTGGCCAGTAGAATGGAGGGAAGAGGTGGCCGGTTTTCCCTTCGCCTTAATCTCGCCAGGATCCCCCCCCTCTTGCCTCTGTAACACCGGCGTTTCCTCTTGGGTAGGCCCAAAATTTGGTCTGAATTACAGAGAGCCCAGGGCGGATGAGTCGAAGTTGAATCCGGAATTGGGGTAAGTACTGTAACTGCTGTTATTGTCGGTTGTAAGAAATAATAGAGGATACATTTCGTGAAAATAAAGTAAAAATAAACAACAAAATAATCACAAAAGTTGGGTCGGAGCTTGCAAAATGGCAGCCATCCAGTATGGCGCCATCTTTTTGTGCATGTGACAAGTTGTCCAAGATACCCTCAGAGCAATGGCGAAGCAGAGCGGGTGGTGAGAACGGTGAAGGCCTTGCTGAAAAAGGGAGACAATCCTCACAAATCACTCATGGTGTACAGTGCCACCCCTCTGGCACACGGCGCTTCCCCAGCTCAGCTGTTGATGGGGCACAACATCAAAACTCCAAACCTGAGTGGCCAGAACTCAAGTCCATTGAATGGAAGGATAGGGAAATGAAGGACAAACAAGCTACCTGGTACAACAGAAGGAGAACGCAGGAATAACAAAACCTTGTTCCTGGACAAATCAAATCAAATCAAATTTGCATCTGGATCAAGAATGTCTCCAGAACTGGCACGGCTAGCAGCTTGGCAGAGACTACCAGATCCTACAACATTGAGATGCCAACAGGCAGCCTGAGAAGAAACAGGTCTCAGCTATGAGTCATCCTACAGAGAGGCCTACAAGACAACCCCACGACCACAAACTCTGGTCGCATCATCAGACCTCCTTGTAGGATGAACTTGTAGAGACACATAGCTGTGTGATCAAGGGGCAGAATAATTCACTACCACAGCTTGGAGGTTTGTGTAGTCTACCTGGCCTCTGAGAAGAAAATAGTTCCTGAAAAATAAATCAGTACAAAGTTCTAATCACAAAAGGAGTTCCTGAAATCAGTTAAACGTTTACCTTAAAAGAGTTCCTGAAAACAAAACGAAAAGAAAAGAAAAGAATACCGTCTGTATTCATATTACTTTACAAATACTGTAGCTAAAAGGAGGATGTTGCGCATTGAATTTTTCCTATTTCATTTCTGGGGCCCATAGAAGTAACATGTGTCTCTGGCTCCTGGACTGAGTTAGAGCGTTGAGGTCTTCACTCCTTTTATGAGTTTAGACAAAATAGAAAAATTAGTAGTGATGGTTATGATGGATAGCACCAGTCATGGGTTATGGGTAAACTGTATAACACTTTGAATAGAAGTGCGAGCTAAACTACCATTCTGACTATCTTGATTTGTTACCTAGGCCTTGCTACTACACAAAGGGCTGCACAGAAAATATGGTGGTTATTTGTGGTCAAGGTCAGAACTGCTTTCCATCATCTAAGGCCACATGTATTTTTATTTTGTCTGGTTGACAGGGCCATATTTTGAAGCGGTGTGCGTTTTTACACATTGGGATATATCCTCCATTTCATAGGGTAATTCATAAGTGCAGCGTCTTCAGGTGTCACATGGTATGTAATTATATTTTTACTGCCTCAGAGATGAACATTGAAAAACGAATACTGCCATTTTAATCAAATCAAATCAAATGTTATTTGTCACATGCGCCAATACAACAGGTGTAGACCGTACAGTGAAATGATTACTTACAAGCCCTTATCCAACAATGCAATTTTAAGAAAGAATACCAAAAGAATACCAAAAATACATTAAATAAAAAAATATATAAGAATAAATAGATAAATAAATAGATATAAATATATAAGAATAAGGCACTTGTCATCTCCCGTCTGGATTACTGCAACTCGCTGTTGGCTGGCCTCCCTGCCTGTGCCATTAAACCCCTACAACTCATCCAGAACGCCGCAGCCCGTCTGGTGTTCAACCTTCCCAAGTTCTCTCACGTCACCCCCCTCCTCCGCACACTCCACTGGCTTCCAGTTGAAGCTCGCATCCGTTACAAGACCATGGTGCTTGCCTATGGAGCAGTGAGGGGAACGGCACCTCTGTACCTTCGGGCTCTGATCAGTCCCTACACCCAAACGAGGGCATTGCGTTCATCCACCTCTGGCCTGCTGGCTCCCCTTCCTCTGCGGAAGCATAGTTCCCGCTCAGCCCAGTCAAAACTGTTCACTGCTCCCTCACGACGCCAGGACAGCGGAGTCACTCACCACCTTCCGGAGACATTTGAAACCCCACCTCTTTAAGGAATACCTGGGATAGGATAAAGTAATCCTTCTACCCCCCCAAAAAAAAAATGTGTCAAGTGGTTATCCCACTGGCTATAGGGTGAATGCACCAATTTGTGAGTCGCTCTGGATAAGAGCGTCTGCTAAATGACGTAAATGTGCCCTTGAGCAAGGCACTTAACCCTAATTGCTCCTGTAAGTCGCTCTGGATAAGAGCGTCTGCTAAATGACTAAAATGTAAAATGTAAATGTAAATAAAAGTAACAAATAATTAAAGAGCAGCAATAAAATAACAATAGCGAGGCTGTATACAGGGGGTACCGGTACCGAGTCAATGTGCGGGGGCACTGGTTAGTCGAGGTAATTGAGGTAATATGTACAGTGGGGAAAAAAAGTATTTAGTCAGCCACCAATTGTGCAAATTCTCCCACTTAAAAAGATGAGAGAGGCCTGTAATTTTCATCATAGGTACACGTCAACTATGACAGACAAATTGAGAAAAAAAAATCCAGAAAATCACATTGTAGGATTTTTAATGAATTTATTTGCAAATTATGGTGGAAAATAAGTATTTGGTCACCTACAAACAAGCAAAATTTCTGGCTCTCACAGACCTGTAACTTCTTCTTTAAGAGGCTCCTCTGTCCTCCACTCGTTACCTGTATTAATGGCACCTGTTTGAACTTGTTATCAGTATAAAAGACACCTGTCCACAACCTCAAACAGTCACACTCCAAACTCCACTATGGCCAAGACCAAAGAGCTGTCAAAGGACACCAGAAACAAAATTGTAGACCTGCACCAGGCTGGGAAGACTGAATCTGCAATAGGTAAGCAGCTTGGTTTGAAGAAATCAACTGAGGGAGCAATTATTAGGAAATGGAAGACATACAAGACCACTGATAATCTCCCTCGATCTGGGGCTCCACGCAAGATCTCACCCCGTGGGGTCAAAATGATCACAAGAACGGTGAGCAAAAATCCCAGAATGTGGCAGGACGTTTGGCATTTGCCAGAGAACACCAAGATTGGCAAATTCGCTCTGTGCTCTTCACAGATGAAAGCAGGTTCACACTGAGCACATGTGACAGATGTGACAGAGTCTGGAGACGCCGTGGAGAACGTTCTGCTGCCTGCCACATCCTCCAGCATGACCGGTTTGGCAGTGGGTCAGTCATGGTGTGGGGTGGCATTTCTTTGAGCTGGGACCAAAGTAACAAAGCCTACCATCAGTAACACACTACGCCGCCAGGGACTCAAATCCTGCAGTGCCAGACGTGTCCCCCTGCTTTAGACAGTACATGTCCAGGCCCGTCTGAAGTTTGCTAGAGTGCATTTGGATGATCCAGAAGAGGATTGGGAGAATGTCATATGGTCAGATGAAACCAAAATATAACTTTTTGGTAAAAACTCAACTCGTCGTGTTTGGAGGACAAAGAATGCTGAGTTGCATCCAAAGAACACCATACCTACTGTGAAGCATGGGGGGTGGAAACATCATGCTTTGGGGCTGTTTTTCTGCAAAGGGACCAGGACGACTGATCCGTGTAAAGGAAAGAATGAATGGGGCCATGTATCGTGAGATTTCGAGTGAAAACCTCCTTCCATCAGCAAGGGCATTGAAGATGAAACGTGGCTGGGTCTTTCAGCATGACAATGATCCCAAACACACCGCCCGGGCAACAAAGGAGTGGCTTCGTAAGAAGCATTTCAAGGTCCTGGAGTGGCCTAGCCAGTCTCCAGATCTCAACCCCATAGAAAATCTCAACCCCATAAATATTTTTTTCCCCCACTGTATAACAAAGTATTGAGAAACTTCTGTTATTGACCAAATACTTATTTTCCACCATAATTTGCAAATAAATTCATTAAAAATCCTACAATGTGATTTTCTGGATTTTTTTTTCTCATTTTGTCTGTCATAGTTGACGTGTACCTATGATGAAAATTACAGGCCTCTCTCATCTTTTTAAGTGGGAGAACTTGCACAATTGGTGGCTGACTAAATACTTTTTTCCCCCACTGTACATACATATCTTTTAAAAATATATTTCCCTTTATTACTTTCCAAACCCACCATCCCCTCCCTAATTGGAGTAAACTAGTGAACAACAATGCTTAGGCCTCTACTTCATGCTTATACATACTCCATACATTTATGGACACAGTCACTAATTATATTTTGTTTGTTTTTACTCCTGAACTTCGTCTGATCATTTTCATGATGTCCATCTGGTATGCTTCTATATGCCATATCTTTCTAACTGTGCTCTTTCACAAAAGCTCACAATATATAACTTATATACATATTATGGACACAGCATGTCTTACACTAGTTATCTTGTTGTTATTAGTTGTTGTTATTAGTCCCATCCTTCAGCTCCATTCAACACCTCCCATCTATCTCCTGTACTGTGATGTTTTACAAAAGTTCTGAACCTTTCTATTCTCATTGTTTCTACAGTTTGTGAATTGAAAATAAACATCTTCGCTAAAAGTATTATTATATTATTGATCGATTGACTATGACTTTTCAGATCACCCAGTAGTGCTATCTGCAGGGTCAGCTCCATGCAAATATTGCAATCCTTCAGCCATTCCTGGACCTGTGTCCAGAAACAAGCTACAAATGAACAGTACCAAAACAAATGATCTAATGATTCTGTCTCTTCACAGCCAAATCTGCAGAGCTGGGAAGATTGTATGCCCATACAAATAACATTCTATTGGTAGCAAGAATTTTATATAATAATTTAAATTGAAAAATTTGAAGTTTTGAATCCGGCGTCGTTTTGCGTATCAGTTCATAAACACTATGCCATGGAATCGGTATGTCAAAAATCTCTTCACAACTACACTGCTTAAAAAAATAAAGGGAACACTTAAACAACACAATGTAACTCCAAGTCAATCACACTTCTGTGAAATCAAACTGTCCACTTAGGAAGCAACACTGATTGACAATACATTTCACATGCTATTGTGCAAATGGAATAGACAACAGGTGGAAATTATAGGCAATTAGCAAGACACCCCCAATAAAGAGGTGCCACAGACCACTTCTCAGTTCCTATGCTTCCTGGCTGATGTTTTGGTCACTTTTGAATGCTGGCGGTGCTTTCACTCTAGTGGTAGCATGAGACGGAGTCTACAACCCACACAAGTGGCTCAGGTAGTGCAGCTCATCCAGGATGGCACATCAATGCGAGCTGTGGCAAGAAGGTTTGCTGTGTCTGTCAGCGTAGTGTCCAGAGCATGGAGGCGCTACCAGGAGACAGGCCAGTACATCAGGAGACGTGGAGGAGGCCGTAGGAGGGCAACAACCCAGCAGCAGGACCGCTACCTCTGCCTTTGTGCAAGGAGGAGCAGGAGGAGCACTGCCAGAGCCCTGCAAAAGACCTCCAGCAGGCCACAAATGTGCATGTGTCTGCTGAAACGGTCAGAAACAGACTCCATGAGGGAGGTATGAGGGCCTGACGTCCACAGGTGGGGGTTGTGCTTACAGCCCAACACCGTGCAGGACGTTTGGCATTTGCCAGAGAACACCAAGATTGGCAAATTCGCTCTGTGCTCTTCACAGATGAAAGCAGGTTCACACTGAGCACATGTGACAGATGTGACAGAGTCTGGAGACGCCGTGGAGAACGTTCTGCTGCCTGCCACATCCTCCAGCATGACCGGTTTGGCAGTGGGTCAGTCATGGTGTGGGGTGGCATTTCTTTGGGGGGCCGCACAGCCCTCCATGTGCTCGCCAGAGGTAGCCTGACTGCCATTAGGTACCGAGATGAGATCCTCAGACCCCTTGTGAGACCATATGCTGGTGTGGTTGGCCCTGGGTTCCTCCTAATGCAAGACAATGCTAGACCTCATGTGGCTGGAGTGTGTCAGCAGTTCCTGCAAGAGGAAGGCATTGATGCTATGGACTGGCCCGCCCGTTCCCCAGACCTGAATCCAATTGAGCACATCTGGGACATCATGTCTCGCTCCATCCACCGACGCCACGTTGCACCACAGACTGTCCAGGAGTTGGCGGATGCTTTAGTCCAGGTCTGGGAGGAGATCCCTCAGGAGACCATCCGCCACCTCATCAGGAGCATGCCCAGGCGTTGTAGGGAGGTCATACAGGCACGTGGAGGCCACACACACTACTGAGCCATATTTTGACTTGTTTTAAGGACATTACATCAAAGTTGGATCAGCCTGTAGTGTGGTTTTCCACTTTAATTTTGAGGGTGACTCCAAATCCAGACCTCCATGGGTTGATACATTTGATTTCCATTGATAATGTTTGTGTGATTTTGTTGTCAGCACATTCAACTATGTAAAGAAAAAAGTATTTAATAAGATTATTTCATTTCATTCAGATCTAGGATGTGTTGTTTAAGTGTTCCCTTAATTTTTTTGAGCAGTGTATTTTGCAATCTATTTGGTCCTTAAATGAAACTGGTAAACTTTTTTATTTATCACAATTTTCTTTAACCAATTATGTTCTTTAATACAAGGCCGACAGACAAGTTCCTTACTTTTTCCTCCTTCCACTTTCCTCTTCCATTTTTGTGGTAATGTTGCAATTATTTTGTTGTAATTTTGGGTAGAGCAGACATTTCCATATGTTTTTAGTTAGCTGCATGTGCGACATAACTCCACCATTCCTACCGATAATATCATTTACGAAGATTATACCTTTTTTATTTTTTTTCTCAAAAAATAACGTTTTTTTTTTTATCAATTAGTATATTTGAGTTTAACCACAATATTTGTTGCAATATTTGTTCTGTCATTTCTGGAGGATTCAATTGAAATTGCAACCAACTTTCTATGGCTCGTTTTTGAAATAGTGATATTTGGGAGATGATTTCCTTTTCAAATACCTGAAAGTGAGGGGTTGTAATCTGAATAAAGGGGAAAAGTCCCTTCTTGAACATTGGGTGAGACAATCTTACTAGTTTGGTAGAGAACCAGTTCGGATTTAAGTATAATTTTTGTATGACTGAAGCTTTTGAGTGCGGTCTTAGTGCCAGCATCGGTTTGTGGTGGTAAATAGACAGCTATGAAGAATATAGATGAAAACTCTCTTGGTATATAGTGTCGTCTACAGCTTATCATGAGATACTCTACCTCAGGTGATCAAAACCTTGAGACTTCCTTAGATATTGTGCACCAGGTCCTCCCGAGTGGCGCAGTGGTCTAAGTCACTGCATCACAGTGCTAGCTGTGCCACTAGAGATCATGGTTCGAATCCAGGCTCTGTCGCGTCCGGGAGACCCATGGAGCGGTGCACAATTGGCCCAGCGTCGTCCAGGTTAGGGGAGGATTTGGCCGGCAGAGATGTTCTTGTCCAATCGTGCACTAGTGACTCCTGTGGCGGGCTGGGCGCTGCCACGGTTGCCAGGTGTACGGTGTTTCATCTGACGCATTGGTGTGGCTGGCTGGGTTAAGCAGGCATTGTGTCAAGAAGCAATGCGGCTTGGTTGTGTTTCAGAGGACACATGGCTCTCAACCTTTCCTCACCCATGCAGCGATGGGACAAGACTGTAACTACCAATTGGATACCGTAAAAAAAATATATTGTGCACCAGCTGTTGTTTACAAATATACAATAGTATCGATGGCAAAGGCAGATTAGACACTCATCGCCGGCTCCTAACCAGGCACCCTGATCTCATTCCGCAATATCTTATTTTGTTTCTACTGCGAATGACTGGGATGAAGGCCCTGTCGGGGGTCTAGAGCAAATCCCTCTCGTCCGACTCATTAAAGAAAAATTATTTGTCAATTTCAAGGTGAGTAATCGCTTTTCTGATGTCCAGAAGCTATTTTCGGTCATAAGACACGGTAGCAGCAACATCATGTACAAAATAAGTTACAAACAATGTGAAAAAACAAACAAATAGCACGGTTGGTTAAGATTCCATAAAACGGCAGCCATCCCCTCCGGCGCCGTTAAACAATCCTGTCACGTTTTAGGTAAATCTCACTCTTCCTCTCCTCTTCCTCTTTTCTGCTCTCTCCTCCCTATAATTGTTATTCTCTCCCGTTCCTCCCCTTCATTGAACGACAGTAAGCAGTTAACCAACCCGGTGTCTGCTGGCAGCATGGATTCCTCTGCCTCCACATCTTTGTTTTTGGCTTTTGGATTTTATGTTTTCCATGCCTGCTGGATTGGCTGTAACCACACGGTGCAAACACTGAATCCATAAAGAGCCAATGGGGCCAGGAGCTCTTACTGTCCAGGCAGGACTGACCAGATGATGTGTGTGTGTGTGAGTGAGTGTGTGCATGTGTGTGCGCGTATGTCTGCACACCATTTCACTGAAATAGAATGCATAGAATCTCTCCAGATTCCTCATACAGGGTGACCATCCCTCTGTGGTCCCATCAGACCTACAGCAGTGGAGGAAACAGCACAGCAAGGTATAACATGTCACTCCTGACACTTGTGGCTGCTTCACGTGATGTATTGTTGTCTCTACCTTCTGGCCCTTTGTGCTGTTGTCTGTGCCCAATATTGTTAGTACCATGTTTTGTGCTGCTACCATGTTGTGCTGCTGCCATGTTGTGTTTCTACCGTGTTGTTGTCATGTGTTGCTACCATACTGTGTTGTCATGTGTTGCTGCCATGATGTGTTGTTGGCTTCTGTCTCTCTTTATGCAGTGTTGGGGTGTCTCTCTTGTCGTGATGTGTGTTTTGTCCTATATTTTTATTTTTAATCCCAGCCACAGGAGGCCTTTTGCCTTTTGGTAGGCCGTCATTGTAAATAAGAATTTGTTCTTAAATGACTTTCCTAGTTAAACCAATATTAAATAAATACAATAAAAACTCCTCTGGCGATAACACTATGGATCATCAACACTTCACAGAGATATGCTCTCATCTGAACCCAGAAACCAAACAATACAGGTCTCACCTCTCAAACACAGCTGGGAACCATATCACACAGATTATAGCGCAGGCATTTAGGTCTGGTTCAAATAGTGGTTGACCTCAGACACAGATCCAGGATCATTCTACTCTTCCCATACCGTAGCCTTAAAGATTAGAGAGAGGAAAGGCAAAATTGGCCTTAGATCAGTGTCTAGAGGATACTTTCTCAGGTCCAGGTCCATCCCAGCTGGGTCCATAAACTCTTAGAAAGAAAGGTGCTATCTAGAACCTAAAATGGTTCTTCAGCTGTCCCCATAGGAGAACCCTTTTTGGTTCCAGGTAGAACCCTTTTGGGTTCCATGTAAAACTCTTTCCATAGAGGGTTCTACATGGATCCCAAAAGAGTTCTCCTTGAACTGAAAAGGTTTCTACCAAGAACCAAAAAGGGGACAGCCGAATAACCCTTTTGGAACTCTTTGGAACAGCTGTCCATTTATCTGGAAGCAGGCTGTCTGTTTGTAGTCAGTCAGCTGTAGTGGCTCATAGAGATTGTAGTAGGAATTTACAGGTGAACAGAAAGGAGAGAAGTCTTTGATAAAATCACTCAAAATCAACCCGGTTTAATTATAAATTCAGCACAGAAAATGGCTAACTGGCCTCTTGGAGACAGGCACTTTATATTTTAATCAGACAGTACTTTGCCAGCTGCTTCAGAATCACACAGTGTTCACAATGTCATCAATACAATAATAATCAGTGTGTCCTCTGTCCTTGGACTTTCAGTAGCTCTGGCGTCAATCACTATCAAAAGACCTGAGAACAATCCATAACATTCAGTATCAAGTCTAGTGACCATCAACCCGCACACAAATGAGTGTCACAAATAGAACACTGGAATCATAGTTATTACAGAATGGGAAAATACTGAAATATGCTTAACCTTGTGTAAATTAACTGAATACGAACATTATAAATCTTAAATATTCCCATTACAAAGACGGAGACTCTTAGGGTTTGATGAAGTTCAGTGAGGCTATGAAAGAGAACTGTAATTTAGGTTTTTGGTTTCACTGCTAAGCTGCACACGACAATAATCAAGTCCTCCAGCACAGTAGACAATTTAGTGATGGTGTTTCACTTTGGCATTTGGAGTTTACTATCTCTGTGGTGTTTCTGGCTTCCATCCTATTTCTATTAATCGTTCCAAATGTCACACCTCAACTCCCCCCATCCATAACACAAAAGTGTCCCACACGTTCAACCAACATGTGATTCTCAAATAACACATACTTACCCCTCATCGCACCCTAGACCCAAGTCTCACCTCAAACTACCTTTGTCCTTGCCCTAACCCCAACCTTTTCCTCCCTATCTCTTTCTCATATTGTTCTGTCTCGTTCTCACAGAGCCAGACGCCTGCTGCCCAGCTGTTCTCAGATGGCTAAAATAAGACTATGGGAAAAGGACTGACACGCGCACACACAGACATACATGTACAGTGGGGGAAAAAAAGTATTTAGTCAGCCACCAATTGTGCAAGTTCTCCCACTTAAAAAGATGAGAGAGGCCAGTAATTTTCATCATAGGTACACGTCAACTATGACAGACAAAATGAGAAAATAAAATCCAGAAAATCACATTGTAGGATTTTTTATGAATTTATTTGCAAATTATGGTGGAAAATAAGTATTTGGTCAATAACAAAATATTCTCAATACTTTGTTATATACCCTTTGTTGGCAATGACACAGGTCAAACGTTTTCTGTAAGTCTTCACAAGGTTTTCACACACTGTTGCTGGTATTTTTGCCCATTCCTCCATGCAGATCTCCTCTAGAGCAGTGATGTTTTGGGGCTGTCGCTGGGCAACACGGACTTTCAACTCCCTCCAAAGATTTTCTATGGGGTTGAGATCTGGAGACTGGCTAGGCCACTCCAGGACCCTGAAATGCTTCTTACGAAGAATCATGCCTACCACCGTATGGTATGGTATGGTAGGAGGACCATTTACTTTATTTTGTCTCAGTTTCTTTTTCTATCAACCTATTTCTCTCTGTCTCTTCTCAGCTGGCTGTATGGTGGGATCTGTCTCATTAGACTGGATTTATGAGGGGCTCGTTGTGTGATCTTAGTGGGTCAGTTACTGAATCTATATGTAATTCAACCACCAACATAGGAGATCTATGTGTGTGTGTGCGTGCGTGTGTGTGTGCTTGTGCGGTATGTGTGTGTGTGTATTTGTTTACGACTGAAAGTGGTCAGATGACGCAGATGCTAAGCTACAGGACTGTTTTGCAGCACAGACTGGAACATGTTCCGGGAATCTTCAGATAGCATTGAGGAGTACACCACATCAGTCACTGGCTTCATCAATAAGTGCATCGATGATGTCATCCCCACAGTGACCGTACGTACATACCCCAACCAGAAGCCATGGATTACAGGAAACAGCCGCACTGAGCTAAAGGGTAGAGCTGCCGCTTTCAAGGAGCGGGACTCTAACCCGGACGCTTATAAGAAATCCAGCTATGCCCTCCGACGAACCATCAAACAGGCAAAGAGTCAATACAGGACTAAGATTGAATCGTACTACACCGGCTCTGACGCTCGTTGGATGTGGCAGGGCTTGAAAACTATTACAGACTACAAAGGGAAGCACAGCCGCGAGCTGCCCAGTGACACAAGACTTCCAGACGAGCTAAACCACTTCTATGCTCGCTTCGAGGCAAGCAACACTGAAGCATGCATGAGAGCACCAGCTGTTCCGGATGACTATGTGATCACGCTCTCCATAGCCGATGTGAGTAAGACTTTTAAGCAGGTCAACATTCACAAGGCCGCAGGGCCAGACGGATTACCAGGACGTGTACTCCGAGCATGTGCTGACCAACTGGCAAGTGTCTTCACTGACATTTTCAACATGTCCCTGACTGAGTCTGTAATACCAACATGTTTCAAGCAGACCACCATAGTCCCCGTGCCCAAGGACTCTAAGACAACCTGCCTAAATGACTACCGACCCGTAGCACTGATGTCTGTAGCCATGAAGTGCTTTGAAAGGCTGGTCATGGCTCACATCAACACCATTATCCCAGAAACCCTAGACCCACTCCAATTTGCATACTGCCCCAACAGATCCACAGATGATGCAATCTCTATTGCACTCCACACTGCCCTTTCCCACCTGGACAAGAGGAACACCTATGTGAGACTGCTATTCATTGACTACAGCTCAGCATTCAACACCATAGTGCCCTCAAAGCTCATCACCAAGCTAAGGATCCTGGGACTAAACACCTCCCTCTGCAACTGGATCCTGGACTTCTTGACGGGTCGCCCCCAGGTGGTAAGGGTAGGTAACAACACATCTGCCACACTGATCCTCAACACGGGGGCCCCTCAGGGGTGCGTGCTCAGTACCCTCCTGTACTCCCTGTTCACCCATGACTGCATGGCCAGGCACGACTCCAACACCATCATTAAGTTTGCCGACGACACAACAGTGGTAGGCCTGATCACCGACAACAATGAGACAGCCTATAGGGAGGAGGTCAGAGACCTGGCTGTGTGGTGCCAGGATAACAACCTCTCCCTCAACGTGACCAAGACAAAGGAGATGATTGTGGACTACAGGGAAAAAAAGAGGACTGAGCACGCCCCCATTCTCATCGACGGGGCTGTAGTGGAACAGGTTGAGAGCTTCAAGTTCCTTGGTGTCGACATCACCAACGAACTATCATGGTCCAAACACACCAAGACAGTCGTGAAGAGGGTACGACAAAGCCTATTCCCCCTCAGGAGACTGAAAAGATTTGGCATGGGTCCTCAGATCCTCTAAAAATTCTACAGCTGCACCATCGAGAGCATCCTGACTGGTTGCATCACCGCCTGGTATGGCAACTGCTTGGCCTCCGACCGCAAGGCACTACAGAGGGTAGTGCGTACGGCCCAGTACATCACTGGGGCCAAGCTTCCTGCCATCCCGGACCTCTATACCAGGCCGTGTCAGAGGAAGGCCCTCAAAATTGTCAAAGACTCCAGCCACCCTAGTCATAGACTGTTCTCTCTGCTACCGCACGGCAAGCGGTACCGGAGTGCCAAGTCTAGGTCCAAAAGACTTCTCAACAGCTTCTACCCCCCAAGCCATAAGACTCCTGAACAGCTAATCATGGCTACCCGGACTATTTGTCCCCCCCCACCCCATCTTTTTACGCTGCTGCTACTCTGTTAATTATTTATGCATAGTCACTTTAACTCTACCCACATGTACATATTACTTCAACTACCTCAACTAGCCGGTGCCCCCGCACATTGACTCTGCACCGGTACCCCCCTGTATATATAGCCTCCCTACTGTTATTTTATTTTACTTCTGCTCTTTTTTTCTCAACAATTTTTTGTTGTTGTTTTATTTTACTTTTTAATTAAAAATAAATGCGCTGTTGGTTAAGGGCTGTAAGTAAGCATTTCACTGTAATGTCTGCACCTGTTGTATTCGGCGCATGTGGCCAATAAAATTTGATTTGATTTGATTTGACTACGACTCAAGAGAGCCACTTTATACTCAAACCTAGGAAATACGTTTTCTGCTTTATCACACACCCCTTAAAGCGGCAATCAGCAGTTGAAACAATAACAAAGCGTTCTCCCCACCCCTGTTTCTACCCCGCCCCTGTTTCTGTAAAAAAAAGCTGAGAAATGGGGCTGGAGAAATTTAACCACTCTCAAATTCCTAGAGAAAGCTGGCATTCAGTCTGTAGGCTTCTCTCTCTCTCTTTGTCTCTTTCTGTCTCTCTCTCTCTGCTGATGGTGCAGTTTCCATACCTTATGTCCTTTATTCCGGCTCACCCCTGACCCCTACCCCTGTCCCCTAGGCAGGGTCAATCATGAGCTCACAGACAAGGTAGTAAATCTATCATTACAAATGGCACAGAGATCAGTGGCTTTCCCACTCAATCCCATGTCAGTCTTCTTCATGTACTGAACTCCAAATACCTCTTCTCCACCAGCTACCCACACAAACAAAGTGTCCCCTTTGTGCCTGAACCAAACCATTTATCGGAAGAAACATCTGATTATTCCAATAAGCACATACTTTCTCCTGGGACATGTGTGCCATGTGTGGATTTCAAATAAAAAACATATTTTCATTTGACCCAACCAAACTGCAATGGTTAGCCATAACCACCTTTAGACAAAGCCAGAGTTCCCAATGGAAATGTATCCTCCTGTACTTCTTCATGTCTGCTTTAGAACAACATGTGTATGTGCCCGGTTAGATGGACATGGTCTGATTGAGAGGCCTGACCAGCGCGGTCACAGTACCGCCTTGATTTACTGTGCTACAGTGAATAAATGCTTTAACATGCAGTTCTTTGCTGTAAATTGGCATGCACTGCAACCAGTCTCTTTCTGCTTTTCAGATCAGTTCAATAACAACGAAGCAGAAACATAGGCAAACTGGTACACACACACATAAGATATTTTGGACATAGGTAGACTTGCATTGTCAACCATTATTATTTTGTACATTTTAGTAATTTAGCAGACACTCTTATCCAGAGCGACAGTTAGTGCATTCATCTTAAGATAGCTAGGTGGGACAACCACATATCCCAGGCATTGAAAGTACATTTTTCCTCATTCAAGTAGCTATCAGTAGAGTCAGTTAGAAGGGGGGTCAACTGCAAGTGCTGGTTCAGTTTATTTTTATTGTATTTATTTTTTGGGGGGTTGAGGTGAGGAGAAAGATTATTTAAGATACTGTTTGAAAAGGTAGGGTTTCAGATGTTTTCGGAAGATGGGCAGGGACTCTGCTGTCCTAGCTTCAAGGGGAAGCTGGTTCCACCATTGGGGTGCCAGGATAGAGAAGAGCTTTCACTGGGCTGAGCGGGAGCTGCCCTCCCATAGGGGTGGGAGTGCCAAGAGACCTGAGGTGGCAGAATGGAGTGCTTGGGTTGGAGTGCAGGGTTTGTGCATAGGCTGAGGGTAGGGAGGGGCAGTTCCACTTGCTGTTCTGTAGGTAAGCACCATGGTCTTGTAGTGCAGGGGTTCCCAAACTTTTTCACTCCGGGCCCCCCTTCCAGTATTGGGGAACATCATCTCTGTTTCTATTTGCACAAGCACTGTTCATGACACAAACTGTTCACACCCCTCTTGTTGGTGGAGAGAATTTTGCAGGTTTACAGCTTATTTCCTGTAATTCTACACATTTTGTCATGTGGTGCAAAGAAAATCTTGCAGTTTTGAAGCAAATGTTCTTGCAATTCTATAGATTTTGCCATGTCTAATGTGTATTCATGTGACATTTGAGTGACAAAAAAATTACAACAATGCAGTGCATTCGGAAAGTATTCAGACCCCTTGACTTTTTCCACATTTTGTTACATTACAGCCTTATCCTAAAATTGATTAAATAGTTTTGTTTTGTTTTAAAAAACGGAAATATCACATTTACATAAGTATTCAGAGTCTTCTTGGGTATGACGCTACAAGCTTGGGACACCTGTATTTGGGGAGTTTCTCCCATTCTTCTCTGCAGATCCTCTCAAGCGCTGTCAGGTTGGATGGGGAGCGTCGCTGCACAGCTATTTTCAGGTCTCTCCAGAGATGTTCGATCGGGTTCAAGTCCGGGCTCTGGCTGGGCCACTCAAGGACATTAAGAGACTTGTCCCGAAGCCACTCCTGCGTTGTCTTGGCTGTGTGCATAGAGTCGTTGTCCTGTTGGAAGGTGAACCTTCACCCCAGTCTGAGTTACTGAGCGCTCTGGAGCAGGTTTTCATCAAGGATCTCTTTGTACTTTGCTCCGTTCATCTTTCCCTCGATCCTGACTAGTCTCCCAGTCCCTGTCGCTGAAAAACCTCCCCACAGCATGATGCTGCCACCACCATGCTTCACCATAGGGATGGTGCCAGGTTTCCTCTAGAAGTGACGCTTGGGATTCAGGCCAAAGAGTTCAATCTTGGTTTCATCAGACCAGACAATCTTGTTTTTCATGGTCTGAGAGTCCTTTAGGTGCCTTTTGGCAAACTCCAAGCGGGCTTTCATGTGCCTTTTACTTTGGAGTGGCTTCCATCTGGCCACTCTACCATAAAGGCCTGATTGGTGGAATGCTGCAGAGATGATTGTTCTCCCATCTCCACAGAGGAACTCTGGAGCTCTGTCAGACTGACCATCAGGTTCTTGGTCACCTGCCTCATTAAGACACTTCTCCCCCATTTCAAATTTCTTCCATTTAAGAATGATGGAGGCCACTGTGTTCTTGGGGACCTTCAATGCTGCAGTAATGTTTTGGTACCCTTCCCCAGATCAGTACCTCGACACAATCCTGTCTAGGAGCTCTACGGACAATTCCTTCGACCTCATGGCTTGGTTTTTGCTCTGACATGCACTTTCAACTGTGGGACCTTATATAGACAGGTGTGTGCCTTTACAAATAATGTCCAATCAATTGAATTTACCACAGGTGGACTCCAACAAAATTGTAGAAACATCTCAAGGGTGATTCATGGAAACAGGATGCACCTGAGCTAAATTTCGAGTCTCATAGCAAAGGGTCTGAATACTTATGTAAATAAGGTATTTCTGTTTTTTATTTGTAATACATTTGCAAAACTTTCCAAAAACCTGTTTTCGCTTTGTCATTATGGGGTTGTTACCGGCCTCAGTCTGTAGCTGAGGTGGCCTGCAATAGTAAAAGAACGGACACAAGTTTACGTCTGCAAAGTTCTGGCGCTTTCTTTATTCTGAAGAATGTTGCGTGCACTTGGCCAGAACTAGCTGTTTCTCCTACTACCACAGTGCAACAGCGCCATCTATTGGCCTGATGGACTACTAATGTTAAAGCATGTAGAGTATACAATTTAGATTCATTAAGACAATACATTATAATAAAGGGGTATCTGTTTTAGTGACTTTGTTTTCAACCCATTACAGGGTCAATTGTATTCATTTAATCAATTTTAGAATAAGGCTGTAACGTAACAAAATGTGGAAAAAGGGTTCTGAATACTTTCCGAATGCACTGTAAATTGCAGGGGTTTGATGGCACAAGCGGGGAGCCCAGCCAACAGTGAGTAGCAGTAGTCCAGACGGGAGGGGACAAGTGCCAGGATTAGGAACTGCGCCGCTTCCTGTGTGAGGTAGGGTCGTACTCTACGGATGTTATAGAGCATGAACCGGCAGGAATGAGTCACTGCTTTGATGTTTGCAGAGAATGACAGGATGTTTTCCAGGGTCACGCCAATGTTCTTTGCACTCTGGGAGGGCAACACTGTGGTGTTGTCAACTGTGATGTTACTGTCTTTGAGTGGGCAGGCCTTCCTCGGGAGGAGCTGCTCCATCTTGTGGAGGTTGAGCTTTACGTGGTGGGCCGACATCTAAGTTGATATATCTGGCGGGCACGCAGAGATGCGTGTCTCCACCTGGGTGTCAGAGAAAAGTAGTTGAGTTTCATCCGCATGATAGGAGAAACCATGTGAGGATATGACAGAGCCGAGTGACTTGGTGTATAGAGAGAAGAGGAGAGGGCCTAGAACCGAGCCCTGGGGGACACCAGTAGTGAGAGTACGTGATGCAGACACAGATCCTCTCCACGTCACCTGGTAGCGGGGGGTAGAAGGATTACTTTATACTCTTCCAAGTATTCCTTAAAGAGGTAGGGTTTCAAGTGTTTCCGGAAGGTAGTCAGTGACTCCGCTGTCCTGGCGTCATGGGGGAGCTTGTTCCACCATTGGGGTGCCATAGCAGCAAATAGCTTTGACTGGGCTGAGCGGGAACTCTGCTTCCATAGAGGTAGGGGAGCTAGCAGGCCAGAGGTGGATGAACGTAGTGCCCTCGTTTGGGTGTAGGGTCTGATCAGAGCCTGAAGGTAAGGAGGTGCCGTTCCCCTCACAGCTCCGTAGGCAAGCACCATGGTCTTGTAGTAGATGCAAGCCTCAACTGGAAGCCAGTGGAGTGTGCGGAGGAGCGGGGTGACATGAGAGAACTTGGGAAGGTTGAACACCAGACGGGCTGCAGCGTTCTGGATAAGTTGTAGGGGTTTAATGGCACAGGCAGGGAGCCCAGCCAACAGCGAGTTGCAGTAATCCAGACGGGAGATGACAAGTGCCTGGATTAGGACCTGTGCCGCTTTCTGTGTAAGGTAGGGTCGTACTCTGCAAATGTTGTAGAGCATGAACCTGCAGGATCTGGTCACCACTTTGATATTAGCGGAGAACGACAGGGTGTTGTCCAGGGTCACACCAAGGTCCTTTGCACTCTGGGAGGAGGACACAATGGAGTTGTCAACCGTGATGGCGAGATCATGGAGCGGGCAGTCCTTCCCCGGGAGGAAGAACAGCACCGTCTTGCCGAAGTTCAGCTTGAGGTGGTGGTCCGACATCCACACTGATATGTCTGCCAGACATGCAGAGATGCGATTCACCACCTGGTTATCAGAAGGGGGAAAGAAGTAAATTAATTGTGTCATCTGCGTAGCAATGATAGGAGAGACCATGTGAGGATATGACAGAGCCAAGTGACTTGGTGTATAGAGAGAATAGGAGAGGGCCTAGAACTGAGCCCTGGGGGACACCAGTGGTGAGAGCGCCTGGTGCGGAGACAGATTCTCGCCACGCCACCTGGTAGGAGTGACCTGTCAAGTAGGATGCAATCCAAGAGTGAGCAGCGCCGGAGATGCCCAACTCGGAGAGGGTGGAGAGGAGGATCTGATGGTTCACAGTATCAAAGGCAGCGGATAGGTCTAGAAGGATAAGAGCAGAGGAGAGAGAGTTAGCTTTAGCAGTGCGGAGAGCCTCCGTGACAGAGAAGAGCAGTCTCAGTTGAATGACCAGTCTTGAAACCTGACTGGTTTGGATCAACAAGGTCATTCTGAGAGAGATAGCAGGAGAGTTGGCTAGAGATGGCACACTCAAGAGTTTTGGAGAGAAAAGAGAGAAGAGATACTGGTCTGTAGTTGTTGACATCGGAGGGATCGAGTGTAGGTTTTTTGAGGAGGGGTGCAACTCTCGCTCTCTTGAAGATGGAAGGGACATGACCAGCGGTCAAGAATGAGTTGATGAGCGAGGTGAGGTAAGGGAGAAGGTCTCCGGAAATGGTCTGGAGAAGAGAGGAGGGGATAGGGTCAAGCGGGCAGGTTGTTGGGTGGCCGGCTGTCACAAGTCGCAAGATTTCATCTGGAGAGAGAGGGGAGAAAGAAGTCAAAGCATAGGGTAGGGCAGTGTGAGCATGACCAGCTGTGTCATTTGACTTAATAAATGAGGATCGGATGTCGTCAACCTTCTTTTCAAAATGGTTGACGAAGTCATCCACAGAGAGGGAGGAGGGAGGGGGAGGAGGAGGAGGATTCAGCAGGGAGGAGAAGGTGGCAAAGAGCTTCCTAGGGTTAGAGGCAGAGGCTTGAAATATAGAGTGGTAGAAAGTGGCTTTAGCAGCGGAAACAGAGGAAGATAATGTAGAGAGGAGGGAGTGAAAAGATGACAGGTCCGCAGGGAGTCTAGTTTTCCTCCATTTCCGCTCGGCTGTCCGGAGCCCTCTTCTGTGAGCTCGCAATGAGTCGTCAAGCCACGGAGCAGGAGGGGAGGACCGAGCCGGCCGGGAGGATAGGGGACATAGAGAGTCAAAAGATGCAGAAAGGGAGGAGAGGAGGATAAGAGGGTTGAGGAGGCAGAATCAGGAGATCGAAGGGAGAAGGATTTAGCAGAGGGAAGAGATGATAGGATGGAAGAGGAGAGAGTAGCGGGAGAGAGAGAGCGAAGGTTGCGACGGCACATTACCATCTGAGTAGGGGCAGAGTGAGTAGTGTTGGAGGAGAGCGAGAGAGAAAGGGATACAAAGTAGTGGTTGGAGACTTGGAGGGGAGTTGCAGTGAGATTAGTAGAAGAACAGCATCTAGTAAAGATGAGGTCAAGCGTATTGCCTGCCTTATGTGTAGGGGGGGGGACGGTGAGAGGGTGAGGTCAAAAGAGGAAAGGAGTGGAAAGAAGGAGGCAGAGAGAAATGAGTCAAAGGCAGACGTAGGGAGGTTAAAGTCACCCAGAACTGTGATGGGTGAGCCATCCTCAGGAAAGGAACTTATCAAGGCTTCAAGCTCATTGATGAACTCTCCAAGGGAACCTGGAGGGCGATAAATGACAAGGATGTTCAGCTTGAATGGGCTAGTGACTGTGACAGCATGGAATTCAACTGAGGAGATAGACAGATGGGTCAGGGGAAAAAGAGAGAATGTCCACTTGGGAGAGATGAGGATTCCTGTGCCACCGCCGCGCTGACCAGATGCTCTCTGGGTATGCGAGAACACATGGTCAGACGAGGAAAAAGCAGTAGGAGTAGCAGTGATTTCTGTGGTAATCCATGTTTCCGTCAGCGCCAAGATGTCGAGGGACTGGAGGGTAGCATAAGCTGAGATGAACTCTGCCTTGTTGGCTGCAGAACGGCAGAGGCTGCCAGAGACCTGGAACTCCACGTGGGTCGTGCGCGCAGACCCCACCAGATTAGAGTGGCAACAGCCACATAGTGTGAAGTGTTTGTATGGCCTGTGCAGAGAGGAGAGAACAGGGATAGACAGACACATAGATGACAGGCTACATAAAAAGGCTACAATAATGCAAAGGAGATCAGAATGAAACGAACTAAACATCTGGGAAAGCAAGAGAGCGGGGCCTCCCTCACTTACGTTTCACTGAAACACTCAAATATAACTCTCCCAACTTCCACTTTAGAAATTATAATTGTTGTAAACTACAGCGGTTCAATGTTTTCTGGGAATAGACTCTAACTTAGTTTATTCAGCTAGCTAACTTGGTACAGTATTCTTCCGTGAAAACCGTCCAGGGCACCAAATCCTATGACGCCAAAGCCAACTAGCATGCCAGCCTCCAATAACACGGTTTAGCACCAATACTCGGTTACAACAACCACCAGTGTGTTAACACGGCAAGCAGATCATTTGTGTCCGTGTCTAACGTTGTGTAAAGTTTTGGGTTAGTTTTGACAGTTTGAGTGAGTACGTCGTCAACTTATTCAGCCAGTTAGTTAGCTAGAATAGTTAGCATACTAGCTAGCCATTGCTCTCTGCCAACGGCACGGCAGTTAGTTAGCTAGAATAGTTAGCATACTAGCTAGCCATTGCTCTCCTCCCACGGCACGAACACACAAGCTAACGTTAACTAGTCACCCATGTCCCGAATTCCCTTGAACGACTCTGGTTACCAGCATATAAAAACAAAACAAAAATAAATGTAGGTTATAACTTACCCTTAGTAGCTACTGTTAGCCAGTTGAGTGCAAAGCTAGCCACTGAATCGATTCAGCCAGTTCGCGTCTGTCCCAACGGTGAGAAAGCGTCTCCAAATATTAAAGCTAGGTCGTTCCAGCTATTGTTTAGTTAGCTATCCAGGTAGCAACAAGCTAGCTACATTTCGAGTACAATAGCTACTAACTACCTAACGTTAATGCTTCAGATAATGAGGTTAGAAAAACAGCTGAATGGTAGGTAGCTAGCTGGCATAATTACAGGTACTCTTAAGCGTGAAATAACATTGGAAACAGCTATCCACAGTTGCTAATAGTTACCAGTAGCTACCTGCTAGCTAGCTAGCTTTATTGGTCCAGGTAGTGAGTTAGCTAGCCTCGTGCTTCACTGGGCTCAGCCGAATACAATACTTACCTACACTAATTACCTACAATAACCTACAATAACTACCTAGATAAACTACCTACAATACCTAACTACAATACCTACCTACCTACAATCTAAATACATGGTTTAAGCTTTACTCGACAACATATAAGCCAAGCTTACCTCCCGCCAGAGAGAGACACAACCTCACCCGACCCGACCCAACTATTGCTACATAGCAGACCAATTGAAACTCATCTCCTGGCATGTCCAGCCCATCCATTATATCAGCCAATCATTGCTAGCGGGAAGGTTCCTGTCTTTTTCTGTGGCTAAACCAACAAGGCTCGTAATTTAACAATTGTATTCGTATTTATGGATGGAAAACAAGTTTGTTATTAAGGCACATTAAAGTTAAATGTCCCAGAAGGCATTTCTGCCAAAAAACACATTTTGATATAAAATAATGTTTACGTTCAAATTAAGTAGTGTGAAGTAGTGAAGTGCAACATGCGCCTAGTTTCCTAAAACTAGTCACATATTGCCCTGTGGTATAGTAAGCGTGCGGAAAAGCTTAGTGCATAAGGGAAGTACCAAAACACGTTGCTAGGGGAGGTGCATGCAAGCAGATGAGGAAATGTGGCTATATGGAAGACATAGAGTAAAACCTGCAAAATGGTGAATGTAAATCGGGGAAAAAACACACTACCCTCCCCTCTACCCAATAAAAAAACACACAACCCTCCCCAAACCCCCCAAAAATAGTTAGACAACACTCCCTTGTTTTGGACCAGCCCTCCCACCCCAGTAAATTCTGAACTGTCCCTCATCATTCACTGAGAGGGATATATGTACAGTGAGGGAAAAAAGTATTTGATCCCCTGCTGATTTTGTACGTTTGCCCACTGACAAAGAAATGATCAGTCTATAATTTTATTGGTAGGTTTATTTAAACAGTGAGAGACAGAATAACAACAAAAAAATCCTGAAAAACGCATGTCAAAAATGTTATAAATTGATTTGCATTTTAATGAGGGAAATAAGTATTTGACCCCCTCTCAATCAGAAAGATTTCTGGCTCCCAGGAGTCTTTCATACACGTAACAAGCTGAGATTAGGAGCACACTCTTAAAGGGAGTGCTCCTAATCTCAATTTGTTACCTGTATAAAAGACACCTGTCCACAAAAGCAATCAATCAATCAGATTCCAAACTCTCCACCATGGCCAAGACCAAAAAGCTCTCCAAGGATGTCAGGGACAAGATTGTAGAACTACACAAGGCTGGAATGGGCTACAAGACCATCGCCAAGCAGCTTGGTGAGAAGGTGACAACAGTTGGTGTGATTATTCGCAAATGGAAGAAACACAAAAGAACTGTCAATCTCCCTCGGCCTGGGGCTCCATGCAAGATCTCACCTCGTGGAGTTGCAATGATCATGAGAACAGTGAGGAATCAGCCCAGAACTACACGGTAGGATCTTGTCAATGATCTCAAGGCAGCTGGGACCATAGTCACCAAGAAAACAATTGGTAACACACTACGTCGTGAAGGACTGAAATCCTGCAGCGCCCGCAAGGTCCCCCTGCTCAAGAAAGCACATATACAGGCCCGTCTGAAGTTTGCCAATGAACATCTGAATGATTCAGAAGAGAACTGGATGAAAGTGTTGTGGTCAGGTGAGACCAAAATCGAGCTCTTTGGCATCAACTCAACTCGCCGTGTTTGGAGGAGGAGGAATGCTGCCTATGACCCCAAGAACACCATCCCCACCGTCAAACATGGAGGTAGAAATATTATGCTTTGGGGGTGTTTTTCTGCTAAGGGGACAGGACAACTTCACCGCATCAAAGGGACGATGGACGGGGCCATGTACCGTCAAATCCTGGGTGAGAACCTCCTTCCCTCAGCCAGGGCATTGAAAATGGGTCGTGGATGGGTATTCCAGCATGACAATGACCCAAAACACACGTCAAAGGCAACAAAGGAGTGGCTCAAGAAGAAGCACATTAATAGTAATTAATTAATTAATAGTGGCCTAGCCAGTCTCCAGACCTTAATCCCATAGAAAATCTGTGGAGGGAGCTGAAGGTTCGAGTTGCCAAACGTCAGCCTCGAAACCTTAATGACTTGGAGAAGATCTGCAAAGAGGAGTGGGACAAAATCCCTCCTGAGATGTGTGCAAACCTGGTGGCCAACTACAAGAAACGTCTGACCTCTGTGATTGCTAACAAGGGTTTTGCCACCAAGTACTAAGTCATGTTTTGCAGAGGGGTCAAATACTTATTTCCCTCATTAAAATGTAAATCAATTCATAACATTTTTGACATGCGTTTTTCTTGATTTTTTTGTTGTTATTCTGTCTCTCACTGTTCAAATAAACCTACCATTAAAATTATAGACTGATCATGTCTTTGTCAGTGGGCAAACGTACAAAATCAGCAGGGGATCAAATACTTATTTCCCTTACTGTATATAAAAGGCCATAGACTTGTCTCAAGCCTGGGAGAGATAGTAAAGCTTCATCCTTTATTTACTAAGATGGTCAGAATGCAAACACAAAAATATCACTTGTCTCTAGAGAAAGGCAATACATCTCCTCAAAACATCTGTCAGAGAATCTCAATAGAATACCTCCACTGACAGCTCTTACACACACAGTGTAGCACTACCACAAGCTAAATGTTCATCTATTATTTTACAGAGAATGTTGAAGCATGGAGAGGGCGTACTGTATATAAAGTTGTATCCATCAACAGTATGACATTAACTAAGCAAATAGGCTAGGGTGGAGTACAGGGAAGTATTTCATACTTTATTTACTGAGTTGATCTTTACTGTAAACACATCTTGTAATGTTCTTAGAAACTCCTATGAGTACATAAACATAAACCAGTATTTCCTTTAAAACTGCAATATGTAACATTTTGTATTTTGTTAATGTTTAAAACCTCCAATTAGTCACTAGTGGTCATCCAATGTGATGCAACAGTAAGAATGTTGTGCCTCTAGCCTGCCTGAGAACCTCTGTATTCATTGATTTCATTTTCCCTGTCGGGTTGGATTTTCCCAGACAAATTTTGTGCTGCACATAATGAGTGATGTGTTTCTGTCAGTGAGGAGGCGGTGTCACAGCCCAGAGATATTCTAATTGGTAGCGTTATGATAGCTAGCTAGCTGAGCCCATGTCCACACTTGGCTAGCGGAGATAGCTACTAGCAAGTTTACAGACATGGCAGACGTGAGGGGCAAACGACCTGACCCAGCAGCACCTATTCCTTTATCTAAGCCAAAGAAACAGAACTTTGTAGAGCAGACAGGTGAAAAGGGAAAGCGATAGAGCCTGGGCCAAGATGAGAGTCCCGTGTAGCTCAGTTGGTAGAGCATGGTGTTTGCAATGCCAGGGTTGTGGGTTTGATTCCCACAGGGGTCCAGTATGAAAATGTATGCACTCGCTAACTGTAAGTCGCTCTGGATAAGAGCGTCTGCTAAATGATTAAAATGTCAATGTAAAATGAGAGTAAACTCAGATTTGTGTTCACACAGAGGAGAGAACTAAGGGATTCAAAACTGACCCAGTTTGCATTTTTTCTGCTGAAAAGGTAAGACATAGTTAGATAATATATCTTGCTAGATATAAAGTGAAATGACTGTTTTGCTATTTAATTGACATTGTGTGATATTTGATGTTTGTGGTCTGAAAGCCACATTGATATTGGCTAGCTAGCTAGCTACTTCACTTCACACTAGTACTGGCACAGAATAGGCCTAGTTCAGATACATAAGATGAGACACGACGCAACGGTTTGTTTGATCTGAACTGTCTAGTTTTAGAAAGTCTCATGTCGTTGGCTGGAATTTTCAAGAATCAACACGTCAAATCTTTAGCCAAAGTCTTGAGATGAGACAGATCTATTTAGCCAATCAAAGAACAGTGCGCTAACTCCATGTTCAGCCAAGCAACTAGCAGGCTAGCCAAGCAGAGAGCTAGCTAGCTATTTTACTGCACATTAGTGGTGCGCGGGACAGCTGTTTGTTCACCCGCACCCACCCACAATTGCTAATAACCCATCCACAACCGCCCGACTATATGTGATAAAGTGAAAATCTGAGGCCCACAACCGACCCTAACCTGCTAATATAGAAAATGTGCTTTAGGCTAAAGTCATGATTTTTTGACAGGGGGTGCAGGTCTATAATTACATGTAGATACAAGCAGCTTCTCTTCTGTCATTATAGGTTGCCCTAGAAGACTAAATAAACTCTTGTTCACCAGAATAATGTTATAAATCGATAGAATTAATGCTTTAATCAAGTTGGTAAAGTTTTCTCTGGCATCTTTGCTTCTTTCGCAGGGCAAAGACATTTAGGGACTGGGGAGAAAATGCAATTACTCCCCCAAAAAAATTTGGAAAGATTTTTCTGTGCAAAATGTCCAAATGACATCAATTTGACCGGTTATAAGGAAATAGAAAGTTCTGAAAATGACCCAACATGTTTCTGATAAAATGTCAGTTCAGCTTGGATACATATTTTATGTGGTTGAAATACTATAAGCTTTTATGATGCTGATAAAGATAGCCTACCGACTGCAGAGGTCCTATCTAACTGTTTATTCTCTCAAGATGCTGGATCGACATAAATCTTTTCTGCCCCTTTTCACGCGATTGGCGTGTAGTCTAATTGGCGCATACAGTTTGGCCATAAAGCTTACGCACTAATGCCAGATAGCCTTAAATAATGAAAGAAAAACCTCAATGTAGACTATAGATATAAATAGCACAAGAAAGATACATTTATGGATTTTTTAAGGTATTGTTTTCTCTTTATTCAACACACCACCCACCCGCCCTTCATCCACACCATATTTCATGACCCTAAACCTGCCCTCCCCCCAAGATATAATCGTGGGGACTGTTGGTTATGAGTCAACCCGCACATCACTACTGCACATACTGTAGCTACCCTAGCTTTCTGATATTTATCTGACAAGTCACAAAGTGTACCCTGTTTCTGGTTTATGTATTTCATAATACTTGTTTGCTACAACACCTTGCTACAACAAGTGGCAACTTTGTTTCAAAGTTTCATCATGTCATTGTAAAGAGGCACCGTTACCGTATAAACAGTCTCTACTGCACGTCTTGTCTTCTTGATCTGAATGACCCGTCTTTAGTCAGCTGTTGTACAACACAACATTCTGAAACTAGCTAGCTAGTTTATCTCATCTCATGTTGGCTGTTGTATCTGAAATGGGCTTCATTACTTGACGTCAAAACTCTAGAAAAAAATCATTAAACAGAAAATATTACTTTTCAGTTATGAAAGCAATAAATCAACATCAATGCCTGGCAAGCCTGTTTTACCAGACCCACCATTGTCAAGTATTGGAGCAGAATCAGATCGGTAACCACATACTTTAGCTAGCTAGCTATGTATTTTTGCCATGTCATCATAGTATTTCCCCTCAATGGCCAAGAACAATTATGTTTGACATAATAATAAACTAGTCATCTTCTAATGCCAGGCATCTATTTAGCTAAGCTGGTTAGGAAAATGAACTACCCGGGACTCACTTTGAGTATTGATGACATACAATCCCAATAGATTACCCTACTGCACAGAGATATTATTACTATGTTTTACCCCATTTGAGCTGTCTGGCTGAGATGTTGACAGCCTTAGCCCAAAAGCTACACATGTATTGAGCATTAGACTGTAACAGGGCAATATGTTGAATGACTGTGTAGTGTCTGAAGGTCTATGATTTTGCTGACATTTGCAAATGGTGTAATAGATTAACTTTAGTCATTTTAGTCATTTTTCTTTAGCAGACGCTCTTATCCAGAGCGACTTACAGTTAGTGAGTGCATACATTATATATTTTTATTTTTTCAAAAACCACCCATCTTATGTAACATAGGATAAATACCATGTTTTGAACAAAGGACGGGGAGAAATAACATATCAGAGATTTGGGTCCGGTTATTCTCCAGATATCTGCAGATGTCTGTAAATTGACACTGGAATCCTTTGAAATAATAAACCTTTATAATCAAAGTACAGCGTCAGCGGAATTCTTATCATCACAGCATCATCAGCATCGTTGTCTCGGACACCACAACTGGAAACATCAAACTGAAATTAAAGCTTTTTGAAACTCCCCTCTCCCCTTACAGAGAAGATTAGTTCCTAGTTCCTGGAGTCCAAACTTTAGAAAAAAGTTTTATGGGTTTACTTTGGGTGTTGTTTTTTTAACTTCAAACTTTACAGTGATTACAGTTTTCCATACGTATGTTTATCTTAGGCATTTCCTTTCCTGTGAGTGATTTTACTTTTTTTATTTTTAGAGTGACAAACATGAGCATTTATGAGGAACCAGTCATTGTAGATGACGATGAGGCCAGCGATAATGAACAGTGTGTAGGTATGAACTGTATTTGATTCACCTGATACAGTACATGTCCTTGCATATAGATGGATGAGCAACATCTACCTATAGTTGAAGTTGGTCATTTACAACTGTATGTTTTACAGCATTGGTCACCAACCTTTTCTGAGTCAAGATCACTTTCGCAGTCAAAAAGCAAGCCGAGATCTACTGCTCAGAATTTTTTTAAACACTACTTAATTTTTAAAAACATTAACCTAATAAAAACAGTTCTGTAGGAATGAGGTTTGTGCAGTAGGCCTAATACATTATCACAGCATATTGGCTATATGCCTAGCCTGCCAATAATGTTCTTCTCAGACCATATTTGATTTCAAAACTCGAGCTTTGATAACAAAATAGATCAGTTGGTGTAGAATTTCGAGGCACAGCTGAGCATGAATTGAAATAATTTGTAAATCATTCGCTTTTTTATTTTACTGGACTGATGGTACCTGCATCTGATGGTCATGGTGCTTTCAAGACAACTGGGAACTCGGAAAAAACGATGTCAAATCATGACGCTAGTGAACTTCAGGTTGGAAAGTCGGAGCTCTAGAAAGATGCCAGAGTTTTCCGAGTTGGATGACCATTCAAACCGATTTTTCCCAGTCGGATCTTGTTTTTCTCCGAGTTCCCAGTTGTCTTGAACTCACTAAATTCGGAAGTCGGAGATTTATGAGTTCCCAGTTGTTTTAAATACGGCATTAGTCTCCGCAGAGGGGGGGAGAGAGCAGCAGAGGGTTCGCTTCTCACGGTCCCTGTGTAACCGGTGTGAAATGGCTAGCTAGTTAGCGGTGCGCACTAGTAGCGTTTCAATCGGTGACGTCACTCGCTCTGAGACCTTGAAGTAGTTGTTTCCCTTGCTCTGCAAGGGCCGCAGCTTTTGTGGAGCGACGGGTAACGGTGCTTCGAGGGTGACTGTTGTCGATGTGTGCAGAGGGTCCCTGGTTCAAGCCCAGGTAGGGGCGAGGAGAGGGACGGAAGCAACACTGTTACACCTGCTCTCTCCTTCCTTTCGTCTGGTGAGGCTGACCAGAAAGAGGGGACACAGTCTTCCACATGATGGCGAAACTCGAGTTGCACCGCATGTGCCTCAGGCACAAATTCATTTTGTTGCTATGACCAGAGAAAGTGAAATATTCCTCTATATTAAAATAGACACGACGAGCTGCTAATAATAATAAAAACACAGGGCTAGCGATACACTTTGCTACTCATTCATTGCAGCTACATCGCGAGTGGCAGTAGAGAGAATCACATTTTATATTTTGTAATAGTGTTGAAAACAGTGTTGACAATGCTGAATACAACTTTCACATGAAGTCACTCATAAAAACAGCAGGTCTTTGCTGTATTCTTTGACAGACTCTCTCTGGTCATGGTTTTAAAAGTTATGACATTTCACATAGGCTAGTATCAAACTTTGCTGTGGCCGGGGTCTTGGAAGCTGTAAGAAGGCATAGTGATTTGCCAGCAGCACCACACGAAAAAATAAAATAAAAAAAGGACCGCAAGCCTTCATGCCTATCATTGGCTTTTCTACAGAAATGTTTTGTGATCGACTAGGAATGCCTTGAAGATCGACCAGTCAATTGCGATCGACCGGTTGGTGACCACTGTTTCACAGCATAGACTGTAAAGACGAGACCTGGGTGCCTTCTGATGACCAGTGGGAGACTTCCGATGAGGATTGGGAACCAGAGGACGACAGCTCCGATGATAGCCTCTGCTGATCCTACAGCTATTGTATGCAGTAATCATATGCTTATGAACCAGAGTAATTCTGTTAGCACTGAGGTGGTGTGCCCTAGTAGGAAGTCCACTGTGTGCAGCTCACGCTGCACTAATAAAAATAACCATAGTATGTCTACCTCTGCTAAGCTTCCCAGTAAAGCAAGAAAAATAATCAAGCATCCCAGAAAAGTGTTAAAAATAGCCCTCGTCAACATGTGTAGCTTGTTTGAAAGCAGTATCCAAATCCATTGGATGAAGTTATCACAATATAGTAGCCATATCTAGGAAAACCAGAGTTCCAAAGGCTGGACCTAATATTGTGTATAAGAGGTCATACAAGAAGTTCTGTGGTGATTCCTATGTTGTTGATGTGAAGAATATTTTTTGGTCTGTGGTGTGTAATGACGAGCAACCAGATGCTGCACTTGACAAATTTATGAAATTGCTTATCCCAGTTACTAATAAGCATGCACCCATTAAGAAAATGACTGTAAAAACGGTTAAATCCTCATGGATTGATGAGGAATTTAAAAATGGTATGGTTGAGAGGGATGAGGCAAAAGAGATGGCAAATAGGTCTGGCTGTACAACCGATTGGCAAACATACTGCAAATTGAGAAATCATGTGACTAAACTGAATAAAAAGAAGAAGAAACTACACTATGAAACAAAGATAAATTACATAAAGAATTATGATAAAAAAAGCTTTGGAGCACCTTAAATGAAATCTTGGGCAAAAAGGCAAACTCCGCTCCATCATTCATTGAATCAGATGGCTCATTCATCACAAAATCCACTGATATTGCCAACTACTTTAATGATTTTTTCATTGGCAAGATTAGCAAACTTAGGCATTACATGCCAGCAACAAACACTGACACTACACGTCCAAGTATATCTGACCAAATTATGAAAGACAAGCATTGTAATTTTGAATTCCGTAAAGTAAGTGTGGAAGAGGGGAACAAATTATTATTGTCGATCAACAATGATAAGCCACCGGGGTCTGACAACTTGGATGCAAAATTACTGAGGATAATAGTGGACGATATTGCCACTCCTTTTTGCCGTATCTTTAATTTAAGCCTACTAGAAAGTGTGTGCCCTCAGACCTAGAGGGAAGAAAAAGTTATTCCCCTACCTAAGAATAGAAAGTCCCCTTAACTGGCTCAAATAGCCGACCAATCACCATGTAACCAACCCTTAGTAAACTTTTGGAAAAGATGGTGTTTGACCAGATACAGGGAAGGACATTCAACAATCACAGCACTTACACAAATGACTGATGATTGACTGAGAGAAATATATGATAAAAAGATTGTGGGGGCTGTTTTGTTAGACTTCAGTGCGGCTTTTGACATTATCGATCATAGTCTGCTACTGGAAAAACGTATGTGTTATGGCGTTACACCCTCTGCTATATTGTGGATAAAGAGTTACCTGTCTAACAGAACACAGAGGGTGTTCTTTAATGGAAGCCTCTCCAACATAATCCAGTAAGAATCAGGAATTCCCCAGGGCAGCAGTCTAGGCCCCTTACTTTTTAAAATCTTTACTAACGACATGCCACTGGCTTTGAGTAAAGCCAGTGTGTCTATGTATGCGGATGACTCAACACTGTACACGTCAGCTACCACAGCGACTGAAATGACAGCAACACTTAACAAAAAGCTGCAGTTAGTTTCTGAATGGGTGGCAAGGAATAAGTTAGTCCTAAATATTTCAAAAACTAAAAGCATTGTATTTGGGACAAATAATTTACTAAACCCTAAACCTCAACTAAATCTTGTAATGAATAATGTGGAAATTGAGCAAGTTGAGGAGACTAAATTGCTTGGAGTAACCCTGGATTGTAAACTGTCATGGTCAAAACATATTGATACAACAGTAACTACGATGGGGAGAAGTCTGTCAATAATAAAGCGCTGCTCAGCATTCTTAAAAGTACTATCAACAAGGCAGGTCCTACAGGCCCTAGTTTTGTCACACCTGGACTACTGTTCAGTCGTGTGGTCAGGTGCCACAAAGAGGGACTTAGGAAAATTGCAATTGGCTCAGAACAGGGCAGCACGGCTGGCCCTTGGATGTACACAGAGAGTTAACATTAATAATATGCATGTCAATCTCTCCTGGCTCAAAGTGGAGGAGATATTGACTTCATCACTACTTGTATTTGTGAGAGGTATTGACATGCTGAATGAACCGAGCTGTCTGTTTGAACTACTGGCACACAGCTCGGACACCTATGCATACCCCAAAAGACATGCCACCAGAGGTCTCTTCACAGTCCCCAAGTCAAGAACAGACTATGGGAGGCGCACAGTACTAAATAGAGCCATCACTATATGGAACTCTATTCCACATCAAGTAACTCATGCCAGCTGTACAATTATATTTAAAAACCAGATAAAAATACACCTTATGGAAAAGCGGGGACTGTGAAGCAACACAAACATAGACACATGAACACAAGCACACTATAACATACGCACTATACACACGTACACATGGATTTTGTGTTATGGATATGTGGTAGTAGAGTAGAGGCCTGAATGCACACACTTAATATGTTATGAAATCTGTCATGAATGTATTGTCATGTTTTTAAATTTTTATAACTGCCTTGGCAGCAGCTACTGGGGATCCATAATAAATACAAATACAAATACAAATCTATCATGGTCCACACACACCAACACAGTTGTGAAGAGGCACGCCAGCGCCTCTTCCCCATCAAGAGGCTGAAAAGATTTGGCATGGGCCCTCAGATCATCAAAAAGTTATACAGCAGGACCATTGAGAGCATCTTGACTGGCTGCATCACTGCTTGGTATGGCAACTGCTTGGCATCCGACCGCAAAGCACTACAGAGGGTAGTGAGTACAGCCCAGTACATCACTGGGGCTGAGCTCCCTGCCATCCAGGACCTCTATACCAGGCAGTGTCAGAGGAAGGCTCTAAAATTGTCAAAGGCTCCAGCCACCCAAGTCATAGACTTCTCTCTGATACCGCACGGCAAACGGTATTGATGATACTTTATTTACATACAGTACCAGTCAAAAGGTTGGACACACCTACTCATTCCAGGGATTTTCTTTATTTTTACTATTTTCTACATTGTAAAAAATATGAAATAACACATATGGAATTATGTAGTAACCAAAAAAGTGTTAAACAAATCAAAATATATTTTATATTTTATATTCTTCAAAGTAGCCACCCTTTGCCTTGATGACAGCTTTGCACAGTCTTTGTCGCGACTTCCGCTGAGGCTGCCTCCCCTCCTTGTTCGGGCAGGCTTCGGTGTTTGTCGTCACCGGAGTACTAACCACTGTGTATTTTGCGGATTAAAGCCTGTTATTCTGTGATTTACCCTCCTGAGCCTGACTCCTTCATAACCATCTCATCACACTCTTGGCATTCTCTCAACCAGCTTCATGAGGTAGTCACCTGGAATGGATTTCAATTAACAGGTGTGCCTTCTTAAAAGTTAATTTGTGGAATTTCTTTCCTTCTTAATGCATTTGCGTCAATCAGTTGTGTTGTGACAAGGTAAGGGTGGTATACAGAAGATAGCCCTATTTGGTAAAAGACCAAGTCCATATTATGGCAAGAACAGCTCAAATAAGCAAAGAGAAACGACAGTCCATCATTACTTTAAGACATGAAGGTCAGTCAATACGGAACATTTCAAGAACTTTGAAAGTTTCTTCAAGTGTAGTTGCAAAAACCATCAAGCGCTTTGATGAAACTGGCTCTCATGAGGACCGCCACAGGAAAGGAAGACCCAGAGTTACCTCTGCTGCAGAGGATAAGTTAATTAGAGTTACCAGCCTCAGAAATTGCAGCCCAAATAAATGCTTCACAGAGTTCAAGTAACAGACACATCTCAACATCAACTGTTCAGAGGAGACTGTGTGAATCAGGCCTTCATGGTCAAATTGCTGCAAATAAATAACTACTAAAGGACACCAAAAAGAAGAAGAGACTTGCTTGGACCAAGAAACACGAGCAATGGACATTAGACCGGTGGAAATCTGTCCTTTGGTCTGATGAGTCCAAATTTGAGATTTTTGGTTCCAACCGCTGTGTCTTTGTGAGACGCAGAGTAGGTGAATGGATGATCTCCGCATGTGGTTCCCACCGTGAAGCATGGAGGAGGAGGTGTGATGGTGTGGGGGTGATTTGCTGGTGACACTGTCAGTGATTTATTTAGAATTCAAAGCACACTTAACCAGCATGGCTACCACAGCATTCTGCAGCGATACGCCATCCCATCTGGTTTGCGCTTAGTGGGATTATCCTTTGTTTTTCAACAGAACAATGACCCAACACACCTCCAGGCTGTGTAAGGGCTATTCGACAAAGAAGGAGAGTGATGGAGTGCTGCATCAGATGACCTGGCCCCCACAATCACCGACCTCAACCCAATTGAGATGGTTTGGGATTAGTTGGACTGCAGAGTGAAGGAAAAGCAGCCAACAAGTGCTCAGCATATGTGGGAACTCCTTCAAGACTGTTGGAATGCCAAGAGTGTGCAAAGCTGTCATCGAGGAAAAGGGTGGTTACTTTGAAGAATCTCAAATATAAAACTTGAGTTACTACATGATTTGTTGGTTACTACATGATTCCATATGTGTTATTTCATAGTTTTGATGTCTTCACTATTATTCTACAATGTAGAAAACAGTAAAAATAAAGAAAAACCCTTGAATGAGTAGGTGTATCCAAACTTTTAACTTGTACTGTACGTGTTATTACTTTTCCATTATTTCTATAGATTTCTTTCTCGCTGCATTGTTGGAAAGGGCTTGTAAAGTAAGCATTTCACTGTCTACACCTGTTGTTTACGAAGCATGTGACAAATAACATTTGATTAGATTTGATTGGAGTTGGTACACCTTTGAGCAGGGAAGGACCTGAGCTTTCCCTATTGTCAGACTTGGTGGCTCCCGGGAAGTGTGAAAATCTACAGAGTACAAATGTTTTTGAAAGTGTGGGAGGGCCTACAACCAAACATATAAATCAAATCAAATCAAATTGTATTTGTCACATGCGCCGACTACAACAGGTGTAGCTGTAACAAACTTAATTACAAGCCCTTAATCAACAATGGCGTTTTTCAGAAATTACTATTCAAATAAAAAAATGTAATTAAAGAGCAGCAGTAAAATAACAGTAGCAAGGCTATATACTGGGGGTACCGGTACAGATTCAATGTGTGGGGGCACAGGTTAGTCGAGGTAATTGAGGTAATATGTACAGTACATGGAGGTAGAGGTAAAGTGACTATAAATAGATTATAAACAGAGTAGCAGCAGCGTAAAAGAGGGGGTGGGGGGGGACAATGCAAAAAGTCTGGGTAGCCATTTGATTAACTATTTCTATAGTCTTATGGCTTGGGGGTAGAAGCTGTTAAGAAGCCTTTTGGATCTAGACTTGGCGCTCCGATACCGCTTGCCGTGCGGTATCAGAGAAAACATTCTATGACAAGGGTGACTGGAGTCTTTGGCAATTTTTAGGGCCTTCTTCTGACACCGCCTGGTATAGAGGTCCTGGATGGCAGGAAGCTTGGCCCCAGTGATGTACTTGGCCGTACGCACTACCCTCTGTAGTGCCTTGCAGTTGGATGCCGAGCAGTTGCCATACCAGGCGGTGATGCAACCAGTCAGGATGCTCTCGATGGTGCAGCTGTATAATTTTTAGAGGATCTGAGGACCCATGCCAAATGTTTTCAGTCTACTGAGCGGGAATAGGCTTTGTTGTGCCCTCTTCACGACTGTCTTGGTATGTTTGGACAATGATAGTTTGTTGGTGATGTGGACAACAAGGAACTTGAAGCTCTCAACGTGCTCCACTACAGCCCGGTCGATGAGAATGGGGGCATATGCTCGGTCCTCATTTTCCTGTAGTCCACGATCATCTCCTTTGTCTTGATCACGTTGAGGGAGAGGTTGTTATCCTGGCACCACACAGCCTGGTCTCTGACCTCCTCCATGTAGGCTGTCTCATCTTTGTCGGTGATCAGGCCTACAACTGTTGTGTCGTCTGCAAACGTAATGATGATGTTGGAGTTGTGCTTGGCCATGCAGTCAAGGGTGAACAGGGAGTACAGGAGGGGACTGAGCTTGTACCCCTGAGGGGCCCCTGTGTTGAGGATCAGCGTGGCAGATGTGTTGTTACCTACCCTTACCACCTGGGGGCAGCCCGTCAGGAAGTCCAGGATCCAGTTGCAGAGGGAGGTGTTTAGTCCCAGGGTCCTTAGCTTAGTGATGAGCTATGAGGGCAGTATGGTGTTGAACGCTGAGCTGTAGTCAATGAATAGCATTCTCACGTAGGTGTTCCTTTTGTCCAGGTGAAAAAGGGCAGTGTGGAGTGCAATAGAGATTGCATCATCTGTGGATCTATTGGGGTGGTACGCAAATTGGAGTGAGTCTAGGGTTTCTGGGATAATGGTGTTGATGTGTGCCATGACCAGCCTTTCAAAGTACTTCATGGCTACAGACATGAGTGCTACGGGTCGGTAGTCATTTTGGCAGGTTACCTTAGTGTTCTTGGGCACAGGGACTGTTGTGGTCTGCTTGAAACATGTTGGTATTACAGACTCAGTCAGGGACAGGTTGAAAATGTCAGTAAAGACACTTGCCAGTTGGTCAGCACGTGCTCAGAGTACACGTCCTGGTAATCCATCTGGCCCTGCGGCCTTGTGAATGCTGACCTGTTTAAAGGTCTTACTCACATCGGCTACGGAGAGCGTGATCACACAGTCGTCCGGAACAGCTGATGCTCTCATGCATGCCTCAGTGTTACTTGCCTCGAAGCGAGCATAGAAGTAATTTACCTCGTCTGGTAGGCTCGTGTCACTGGGCAGCTCGTGGCTGTGCTTCCCTTTGTAGTCCGTAATAGTTTACGCAAGCCCTGCCACATCCGATGCGCATCGGAGCCGGTTTAGTCCGATTCAATCTTAGTCCTGTATTGACGCTTTGCCTGTTTGATGGTTCATCAGAGGGCATAGCGGGATTTTTTATAAGCGTCCGGGTTAGAGTCCCACTCCTTGAAAGTGGCAGCTCTACCCTTTAGCTCAGTGCGAATGTTGCCTGTAATCCATGGCTTCTGGTTTGGGTATGTACGTACGGTCAATGCGGGGACGATGTCATCGATGTACTTATTGATGAAGCCAGTGACTGATGTGGTGTACTCCTCAATGCCATTGGAAGAATCCCGGAACATATTCCAGTCTGTGCTAGCAAAACAGTCCTGTAGCTTAGCATCTGCATCATCTGACCACTTCTGTATTGAGCGAGTCACTGGTACTTCCTGCTTTAGTTTTTGCTTGTAAGCAGGAATCAGGAGGATAGATTTATGGTCAGATTTTCCAGATGGAGGGCGAGGGAGAGCTTTGTACTCGTCTCTGTGTGTGGAGTAAAGGTGGTCAAAAGTTTTTTTTCCTCTGGTTGCACATTTAGCGTGCTGGTAGAAATTAGGTAAAACAGATTTAAGTTTCCCTGCATTAAAGTCCCTGGCCACTAGGAGCGCCGCCTCCGGATGAGCATTTTCTTGTTTGCTTATGGCTTTATACAGCTCGTTGAGTGCGGTCTTAGTGTTATCATCAGTTTGTGGTGGTAAATAGACAGCTAAGTAAATAGTGTGGTCTACAGCTTATCATGAGATAATCTACCTCAGGCGAGCAAAACCTAGAGACTTCCTTAATATTAGATTTCGTGCACCATTTGTTATTTACAAATATACACAGACCACCACCTATTGTCTTACCAGAGGCAGCTGTCCTATCTTGCCTATGCACCGAAACCCCTCCAGCTGTATGTTATCCATGTCGACGTTCAGCCATGACTCGGTAGACAACAATTAACATGTGAGAAAAAATATTTGTGCATTCTTTACCTAGCATTTAGGCATCATTATTGTACTTTGATGTTTATTTACTAAACAGTTCTCCTTTCCTGGATATCTATGCTCCTGACGGTTTTTCACTTCAAATTAGCAGAGGGACTACCCTGGTGTAAATACAGCAGATCTGCCAACGCCAAAATGTAATTTCTGGTAGACCGGACAACCCGCAAAATCCCCTCCTCCAGGCAAAAAAGTTCCATGAGTGGCATCCTGCTCACATGTCTGCCCAGGCCCTGACCACAGCACTTCCTCTCAAGGTCAGTGGCCATCTCCCGACAATTCAGGCAGGTGCACCAGCGGGCCTGTCCTCGGTCTGGGATGTCTGGAGATCCTGGGATAGCTTCCCCCGAATGAGGACTACGGCTCTTCAAAACTGGAATCCTACAGAAAGAACACATGTAAACAACACTGTTAGGAATGTAATTGTGTATGTATAACTGATAATGGTTTTCATGCAGAAGGGTCGAGTATCACACTTCTAAAATCAATACACAACGTCTTGATAACCAATATAGCTAATGAAATGACTACTTGTAGATATTAAATAAAATGCAGTAGCTAGCTAGCTAGCTAGTTGTTCTTGATACATATAAAATATAATGTAATGTGTCATCTATGATTAGGGTACATCATATTCATACCATTTTGTTTGACATTGGTGCACATTTATCACTACTTGTTTATTTCATAAAGGTCTGTTTGAATAATGTTATTACAATGTACCTAAAATTGCTACCTTTCTGGCAAACAACATGAATACATTTGATTACAATATAAAAACGAATAATTACATCTGTTCTGAAAACATTGTAAAATAGAATTGATTTATCTTCTTTTCAATCTTGTCCGTAGCTGTTATCGCATCCTGTCTCGAATTTCCTGCAGCCAACAGAGGATGTTGATGTACTTCGTCATTCCCTAGCAGGGGTTTCTGGGAAATTGTGTTCAAATCTAGAAAAAGTACTGCATTCTTGCCAGAGGGTTCTTCAAAAACACCTGTACACACATAGTTACGCAGTGCAGCTTTAAGACAAGTGTTTGTAATCTGACACTCTGTTTGAGGATCCTCTTTCTAGCAGTTCTTCGGAAAAAGGAAGTTCATTAGTCGCTGGACATGGGGCATTCTATTTGCTGTGTGTAAATATATTCAAGCACGCACGGGCACACACACACACACATTTTATGTATTGTGTTTGCCTAGGGCCCGTGCAGGAGGAGAAGTTGTTCTAGTGAATCCTCAAAGAGACCAGACCCCACTGTTAATAAGTCAACACATTCTTACTTCTCCTCACTACCTTTCCTCTCCACACGCCTTGATCTCCTCTGTCCCAACCCTACCACCCCACCCCACTCCTCCCTCTCCCTGAACCTCACTACCCATTTTTTCTCTTTCTCTTTCTCTTCCTCCCTCTGCCTCATCCCCCACTCTTCCCATCCTTTTATTCATACAGCTTTCCCTTTAAGTTTATTTACAATCTGTGAGGACAAAATAGTATCTTCCTTTTCTATCAACTGAGAAACATATGGGCCAATACCCCCCCTCTCTCTCTCTCTGTGTGTGTGTGTGTGTGTGTGTGTGTGTGTGTGTGTGTGTGTGTGTGTGTGTGTGTGTGTGTGTGTGTGTGTGTGTGTGTGTGTGTGCGTGCGTGCCCATTCGTGTGTGTGTGTATATGCCTGAGCATATATGCTTCCTTGTGTGAGTGTGTGTTAGAGCGAGACTGTGGCTTTATGGGGTGTTGCGATGTTTCTCTTGAGTGTGAAGCTGACCCAGTCCTTCCTTAGATCACCTCCTTCTGGGCTCATAAGAAACAGAATCAATTTCCTATCTTCAACTTTGGGGCCAAACAACCCCCACAAACATACACAGTGTCACGAGTTACAAAGCCAGAACCCAGAAGCAGACCAGGACAAGGTAAGTTGAAACGAAGGTGAGTGTTTATTTACAAATTCAAGAGTGATGCTGAATAATCCAGGGAACAGAGCGGGCGGCGTTGATTAGTTGTTGGGGGTGCAGTGGTTGATCCAATCATGGCTCGGCAGCCGCCGACCACCAGGCAGAGGTTGGATGAAGGTCCCGGATGAGTGACTGCAGATGGAACAAAACGGAGGTAAGTAAACAACAAACCAACAAGTTCAAAACAACAAAACTAACGCTAGAAGCTCTAAGACTGATACTCTGGTAAACCTACTGTTCATGGCTAACGATCCGGCAGGGAATGGATGTTAGGCCAGAGCCTAAGAAGGGTGATGATCAGGACCAGGTGTGCAGATTGCTGATGGGATGCAGGTGCGGAAATCAAGAGAGCTCCCCGGAGCGTTCCAGAACCCTCGGGAAACTGGAGATCACGAGCAGAAAAACTAGTCCACAGACAGGACCCGACTCAGACTGCCGGGATCGTTACAGTACCCCCCCTCCGACGAACGCCACCGGGCGGACTCCCGGAGCGCCAGGATGGAGGCGGTAGAAGTCACGGATGAGGTCAGCATCTAGGATCTGTCGCCGCGGAATCCAACTCCTCTCTTCAGGACCATACCCCTCCCAGTCCACGAGATACTGGAAACCCCGGCCCCGCCGTCTGGAATCCATGATGCGTCGCACCGTGTAGGCAGGACCGCCTCCGATCATCCGAGGAGGAGGAGGAGGAGGCGGAGGAGGCAACAGAGGACTGAGGAAAACAGGCTTGAGGCAGGAGACATGAAAGGTGGGATGGACTCTGAGCGTCCTCGGGAGTTTGAGTCGAACTGCCACCGGATTGATCACCTTCTCCACCACAAACGGACCAATGAACTTCGGTAACAACTTCCTAGACTCAGTCCGTAAAGGAAGATCCCGTGTGGCCAACCAGACCCTATCTCCGATGGTGTAGGTGGGAGCGGGGATCCGGCGACGATTCGCCTGGAGCTGATACCGGTCCGAAACTCTAAGGAGTGCCTTTCTGGCCCGATGCCAGGTCCGGTGGCAACGACGAATATGGGCCTGAACAGAAGGCACTGAGAGCTCCTTCTCCTGAGAAGGGAACAAGGGAGGTTGGTAGCCATACAGGTACTGGAAGGGAGACATCCCAGTGGCAGATGTAGGGGAGAGTATTGTGGGCATACTCAACCCAAGGCAACTGAGAGACCCAGGAGGTGGGGTTGGAAGAGGCCAGGCAGCGTAGCGTGGATTCCATCTTCTGGTTGGCTCTCTCCGCCTGACCATTAGATTGGGGGTGAAAACCAGATGTGAGACTGACTGTAGCTCCAATGGCCAAACAGAAGGACTTCCAGACAGCAGAGGTAAACTGAGGGCCACGGTCGGAAACGATATCACTGGGCAACCCGTGGACCCTGAAAACCTCCCTAACCAGGATCTCGGACGTCTCCGAGGCAGAGGGAAGCTTGGCAATTGGCACAAAGTGGGCGAACTTGCTGAATCTGTCCACGATAGTCAGAACGACCGTGTTCCCCTCAGAAGCGGGCAACCCAGTGACAAAGTCCAGGGCCAGATGCGACCATGGTCGCGGGGAATAGGAAGGGGGTGAAGTAGTCCAGAGCTGGGCCGATTGGTACTCTTATTCTGCGCACACACTGGACAGGCAGCAACATAACCCCGAGTATCCTCGGCCATGGCAGGCCACCAAAAACGTCTGCGAAGAAAACGCCATCGTCCGAGCCACGCCAGGGTGACAAGCCATCTTGCTGGCGTGGGACCATTTGAGGACCGCAGGACGAACCGACTCAGGCACAAACAACCGACCGGGTGGACCGTTACCGGGACCGGGCTGCGTCCGAAGAGCCGCCATCACCTCCTCCTCAATCTTCCACCTAACAGCTCCCACGACGCAGTTCCGGGGGAGAATTGTCTCGGTCTTGGACCCACTCTCCTCCGTCTTGGAGAACATCCGAGACAAGGCGTCCGCCTTGCCGTTCTTAGATCCAGGTCGGAACGTCAGGGAAAAAATTGAATCGTCCGAAAAACAACGACCACCTGGCCTGACGGGAGTTGAGACGTCTAGCCGATTGCACGTAAGCAAGGTTCTTGTGGTCAGTCCAGACAATAAACGGCTGCTCCGCCCCCTCCAACCAGTGGCGCCACTCCTCCAAGGCAAGTTTCACCGCGAGAAGCTCCCGGTTACCCACATCGTAATTCCTCTCCGCAGGCGAAAGGCGACGAGAGTAGTAGGCGCAGGGATGGAGTTTACTGTCCGTGGAGCATCGCTGCGACAGGATGGCGCCAACTCCCACATCAGACGCGTCCACTTCAACGACGAACTGACGGGCCGTGTCCGGTTGAGAGAGAATCGGTGCGTTGGTGAATCGCCTCTTCAAATCCAGAAAGCGCTCGATCCGCCTCCGGATTCCACTTGAAGCTCCTGATACTGGAAGTCAAGGCCGTTAACGGAGCGGCCACACGGCTGTAATCCCGGATGAATCTGCGGTAGAAATTCGCAAACCCCAAAAATCTCTGGAGCTGCAATCTCGTACCGGGCTGGGCCCATTCCAGAACCGCTCTAACCTTCTCCTGGTCCATCCTAATCTCTCCCCTGGAGATGATGTACCCGAGAAAGGATGTCGTGTGGGCGTGAAACTCGCACTTCTCGGCCTTCACGAACAGGCGATTCTCCAACAATCGCTGCAGAACCTGCCGGACATGCTGGACGTGGTCGGAAGGTTCCTTCGAGAAGATCAGAATGTCATCCAGGTAAACAAACACAAAGAGACCGATCATATCTCTCAGGACGTCGTTCACCATACTCTGGAATACCGCTGGAGCATTGGTCAGTCCAAACGGCATCACCTGATACTCGAAGTGACCCATCGGTGTATTGAAACCCGTCAACCACTCGTCTCCCTCTCTGATCCGGACCATGTGATACGCATTGCGTAGGTCTAGCTTGGTGAACACCGTAGCACCCTGTAAGGAGTCGAAGGCAGAACTCATCAAGGGCAGGGGATACTTGTTCTTGACCGTGATGTCATTCAAACCCCGATAATCAATACACGGTCGAAGAGAGCCATCCTTCTTACCCACAAAGAAGAATCCTGCCCCCAGGGGGTGATGACGAGGACGAACGAGACCAGCAGCTAGGGACTCCTTGATGTAGGTCTCCAAAGCCTCACGTTCAGGGCGGGAGATACTGTATAACCTTCCCTTGGGGTAGACAGCTCCAGGGAACAGGTTGATGGCACAATCATATGGTCGGTGGGGAGGGAGTGACAGAGCCTTCTGCTTACTGAACACTTCCCCCAAATCGTGATATGTCTCGGGAACCAGGGACAAATCTGGGGGTTTAGCCTCAATCACCTGACTGGGAACCGAATGGGGACAGGCAGTCTTGAGACAGTTAGCATGACAATCAAGGCTCCAACTCGTTACCTTGCCCGTCACCCAATCGAACGTGGGATTGTGTTCCTTCAGCCAGGGGTATCCAAGGACCAGAGGAACATGGGAAGACGGCAGAATGAAGAATGAAATCATCTCCGAATGATTCCCCGACAACAGCATCTTAACCGGTTCAGTCCTCATCGTGATACGTGCCAGACTACTGCCGTTCAGAGTGGTCGCTTCAATGGCTTCCGGCAATTGCTCCTTGGAAAGCCCCAGCTGTTCCACCAACTCGGCATCAAGAAAGCTTCCATCGGCACCTGAATCGATAAAAGCGTTAATCGCTAAGCTCTGATTCCTGTTCACAAGGGTAGCCGGGAAACGGGGTCTGACAGAGGTACTGAGAGGCTGAAACTGGCTCGCTAAAAGTCCTCCCAACTTTAGCGAGCCGGGCAGTTTGACGACCGCCGGGAACAAGTGGAGATGTAATGTCCCGAGCTACCACAGTAGAGGCAGCAGTTGGTCTTACGTCTATGTTGACGCTCCTCCTTGGTTAACCCGTGCCGCCCCACTTGCATGGGTTCAGAATCGGGAGAGAGGACCTCTCCACTAATCCTTTGTGGTGGAGAATGATCGACGTGTTCTGGTCCACCACCCGACCCGACTGGGAACTGAGAAGCTGATCGATTGGACGGACCCCATTGCTTCTCCCTCCTTCGCTCTCGGACTCGATTATCCACCCGAATAGACAAGGCTACCAAGCTGTCCAGGTCACTAGGCTCCGGATAGGAGATCAACTCATCCTTGAGCTGCTCCGACAGACCCTGGTAAAAGGCCGCTTGCAGAGACTCCTCATTCCACCCACTCTCCACAGCCAACGTCTTGAACTCGATCACGAAGTCGGCCACGCTGCGAGTTCCTTGGTGAAGCGAAAACAGGCGCCTAGCTGCGTCCCTCCCTCGGACGGAATGGTCGAAGAGCTTCCTCATCTCGGCCGTGAACCCCTGGTATGAAGCCATGCAGGGGTCTTGTCGTTCCCAAACGGCTGAAGCCCACTCCAGCGCTCGACCACGCAGCAACTCAATCACAAAGGCTATCCTAGCCTTGTCTGTGGCATAAGAGTAGGGCTGTAGATCGAACACTAACCCACACTGCATAAGGAAAGAACGGCATCTTCCCAGCTCCCCCTCATATTTATCCGGCGTCGGAACCTTGGGCTCACGGAAGGACACAGCTCCAGACGCGGCAGGCGAGATGGGTGAAACCGGTAGTGGATCCTCCACCGGAAACTTGCGCTGGTTCTGGACCTCCGTCAGACCGGTAGAAAGGTTCGAACTGACAACGCTATCTCCTGTAGTGCCGTGCTATGTTGTCCCAACATCTTCTCCTGATGGGAAATGGCATGGCGAACAGAGTCCAGGTCCGCTGGGTTCATTACTGGCCGGATCGTTCTGTCACGAGTTACAAAGCCAGAACCCAGAAGCAGACCAGGACAAGGTAAGTTGAAACGAAGGTGAGTGTTTATTTACAAATTCAAGAGTGATGCTGAATAATCCAGGGAACAGAGCGGGCGGCGTTGATTAGTTGTTGGGGGTGCAGTGGTTGATCCAATCATGGCTCGGCAGCCGCCGACCACCAGGCAGAGGTTGGATGAAGGTCCCGGATGAGTGACTGCAGATGGAACAAAACGGAGGTAAGTAAACAACAAACCAACAAGGTGCAAAACAACAAAACTAACGCTAGAAGCTCTAAGACTGATACTCTGGTAAACCTACTGTTCATGGCTAACGATCCGGCAGGGAATGGATGTTAGGCCAGAGCCTAAGAAGGGTGATGATCAGGACCAGGTGTGCAGATTGCTGATGGGATGCAGGTGCGGAAATCAAGAGAGCTCCCCGGAGCGTTCCAGAACCCTCGGGAAACTGGAGATCACGAGCAGAAAAACTAGTCCACAGACAGGACCCGACTCAGACTGCCGGGATCGTTACACACAGCCAAGACAGGCATACCAAACGTGGTCAGTGGTCGACAGAAAGTGTCAGAATCTCTCTAGTATTACAATAGCTACATTCTGTCATCATTTTTCCTATCCCAGGTCATTGGAACCGTTCTAGAAAAGAACGGAGGGAGTGAGAAGATCAGAGCATTGGAGGGAGGGGAGTTTGAGCTAACACAGTGACGTTCCATTGGATGGCCAGAGACTAGATTCTGACAGTAAATTAAGTGTAGTATTTGTCAAGTGTTGGATTAACAAAAGGGACTTTTGGCAGATCTTACAAAGATGAATTATAGTGTCTGCTGGATGCTGCCCTTCCACTGTAAAAAAAACCCAGACATTTTACATGGTAGCGGAAGAGAGAGAGAGAGAGAGAGAGAGAGAGAGAGAGAGAGAGAGAGAGAGAGAGAGAGAGAGAGAGAGAGAGAGAGAGAGAGAGAGAGAGAGAGACAGAGAGAGGAATGTGCCTCCAGCCATTATAATGGAGCTGCTTCTGATAAATCTCAGGTACTACCGGACTCTGGTCTGAAGGTCTGGATAATCACGTATAAGACACAGAATCAGAAAAGAGCATTCCGGAAGGAAAACATTCCCCCCCAAGTTGGGTAAGACTTATCCAGTAGGGTAAGGCTTAGCTCACACACACTATCCATCAAAGCAGGATGTCATACAGGATCTCTCTCTGTGTGTGTGTGTGTGTGTGTGTGTGTGTGTGTGTGTGTGTGTGTGTGTGTGTGTGTGTGTGTGTGTGTGTGTGTGTGTGTGTGTGTGTGTGTGTGTGTGTGTGTGTGTGTGTGTGTGTGTGTGTGTGTGTGTGTGTGTGTGTGTGTGTGTGTGTGTGTGTGTGTGTGTGTGTGTGTGTGTGTGTGTGTGGTGTGGTGTGTGTGGTGTGTGTGATGTGTGTGTGTGTGTGTGTTTGGCAATGGGAAGCCAAGCACCAAGCCAAGACTCCATAGACTTGGCTTGTCTCTTCATGTTTTTCTGTCAAATACTAATATGTCACCTATTAATATTAGTCTTTTTTTTGGCTCTTGGTTGACTTTTTGTGGTGTCATTTGCTGTTTCACTTTTGCACAGACATTCAGTTAAGTCAGTCATTTACCTATTTTTTTGTCATTTTTTGTTGGGGGAGGGGGGGTTACAGGTACATTATCCATTTTAATTTATAAGTTTATAAAACACATACCTGTAGGCTGCCACTCAAAAGAACAGTAAGAAATACATAAAGAGTTTACAGTGCCTTCAGAAAGTATTCATACCCCTTGGCTTATTCCACATTTGGTTGTGTTACAGACTGAATTCAAAATTGATAAAGGGGTCTCAGGTAGCTTAGTGGGTAAGAGCGTTGTGCCAGTAACCGAAAGGTCGCTGGTTCAAATCCCTGAACCAACTAGGTGAAAACTTAACCCTAGTCGCTCTGGATAAGAGCGTCTGCTAAATGACTAAAATGTAGAAATTAAAAAAAAATGTTTCTCACCCATCAACACACAATAGCCCATAATAACAACTTGAAAATATAAGGGAGTGAACGTTATTTATAATAAGGGTCACATGGAGAAAATCGGACCTCTCTGAAATTAAGATGAATGGCCCTCCCTTTAGCAAAATATATTTTACCTCAACCCTCCTTGAACGCTTAGGAAAAAAACAAGTGACCCTCCCTTATACCCAAAATAATAATTAAAACATACAGAACAAGTCTACCGTTTACCCTCACTTCTTGGACAGACCAGAGCGTTAGATATGCAGTTTTAGAAATTGTTCTTCGTCCTGTAAGCATTACATGGTAGCGCAGGAATTTTGATAGCGCACAGGGCTGCGGGCCAGAAGTTTGTGGGTTCGCAGACCACCGTGGACAAGAGTAAGGGTGGAAAAATCTCCTTTATAGTAAAAGCATTGCATGAATCTATCATCGTATTTGCAGGTCAGACAAAAAATTGCCTTTTATAAACGTTTCATACGATTCTATGCCATTTTAAATATTAGCAGAATCTTTTACCCGAAATTGCAGGCTAAGAATGGATAGAGAGATAGGCCTCATCATATTTCTCCAATGCCAAATCAGTACGTCTTGTTTGCAACGAAACTGTCCCTATTTGCAAATAATTAAATCTGAGACATCATTAGGAATCTGATTATGGTACTTTCAAAAGTTAGGCCTACCTTTCCACCCCAGACGGAGTAGGCCTACCGACGCAGAAAAATATAAGCTTTAACTGATGGCTACTCTTCTTCCGTGGCTTAACCCAACGAGAGAAGGTCACAAGTGTTTCTCTAAAAGCTGTCTGGGTTTAAACATCTTCTGTTGTACAGAAAGTGAATAGCTTAATCAATTAATAGTGACAGAATTAGACTACTTCCCAAGCAAAGTAAAAAAATAATGGTCTCCTCGGCTATAAGTGGATTTAGCTCAGCCTCTGAATGTCAAAGAAACAAATCAATACTATCCCCATATGCATCAGAGTCACGTCTATCCCGGATATTTTACAGTTTGTTTCTAGCATAAAGCATCACGGACCAAAGCGCTCTTATAGATCACTTAATATCATCTGATCCGTTTTATTTTCTTCAAAATCTTACGCTAACAAGGGGTAGGCTTGTGCTTTTTGCCATTTTCCTAAATAAAAGGTAGGCCTATGGCATACCCTCTCATATCCCCTCAATTCGAGTCTTAGTTTTAACTTCACAGCCCTTCACTGACACTATATCTACAGATATAGCAGCCTATAGCCTAATTTTGTCTGTCAAACAGGTAGGCCTACCTCTTATTTCTTAAATAGGAATAAATAGGCTCCAACACAAAGCCCTCTTGTTGTTAGTAAAGTCTAATTTAAATGAAGACGGTTTAAATTGATTTGCCTACTTTCAGCACCATGAGCTGTCCATTTCCGATTGATTGTGCCGCGGCTGCTTCAGCACCACAATGTAAGTTACGTTTGATAAATATATAATGGGCAAGAAACATATTGTTTTTAATAAAATCAATTATAGTAGTAGCAAACTATCAAAGTTAACCTCTGGTCCTCCTCATCTTTGCGCTCTCCTTCTCAAACTGAACAGAACATAGGCTATAGGCGTGCAAGATGAAGACGGTTTAAATTAACTATATCTATTCAAATTTGCCTACTTTCAGCAACATGACCTGTCCATTCCCGGTTGACTTTGCCACGGCTGCTGCTTAAGTTTTTGGACTAGGCCTAATAAATATAACAATTCGGAAGAAGCCTTTGACTCTAACTCCTGAACTTCCACCGTAGGCCTACACAGCACAACCATTGGTTAGGCAGCACACAAAAACGTTTTTGATCAGCAAGAGCAGAGCAGGCTGGGGCTCAGGGTTGGAATATTCATTGCAGTGTGTAATGCAGCCTAATTGTATTCACACCACCCCAGTAGCTATCTTAAAAATGTAACTTTGCTCTGTGTTTGGATTATTTTGCTCTGTGTAGCTATAGGCTATGGATCATTTGATTGAGACCACACTAAATAGCCTATAGGTGTACTTGATATTGCACGCCCAGTGGAGAATCAGAGATGAGGGGTGGCATCGGGCACACGTCGATATATAGCCTAATAAGCAACTAATTCTAAAACACTGAGAAATGTTGAAATATCATAAATTACAAATGACATGACCCTGCTCTGGACTAGACTTAAAAAATACTAAACCTTCCCCTTGACTGAAATTGAAAAAGCATGACCCTCCAGGTTCCCATTATGTAAATGTAAATATATCCTTAAGTCTCTAAGAGTTTTGCACACCTGGATTGTACAATATTATTATTTTCAAAATTCTTCAAGATCTGTCAAATTGTTTATTGATCATTGCTAGACAACCAATTTCAAGTCTTGCCATAGATTTTCAAGCAGATTTAAGTAAAAACTGTAACTCGGCCACTCAGGAACATTCACTGTCTTCTTGGTAAGCAACTCCAGCGTAGATTTGGCCTTGTGTTTTAAGTTATTGTGCTGCTGAAAGGTGAATTAATCTCCCAGTGTCTGTTGTAAAACAGACTGAACTAGGTTTTCCTCTAGGATTTTGCCTGTGCTTAGCTCCATTCCGTTTATTTTTTATAATGAAAAACCCAAGTCCTTAACAATTACAAGCAAACCCATAACATGATGCAGCCACCACTATGCTTGGAAATATGGAGAGTGGTACTCAGTAATGAGTTGTATTGGATCTGACCCAAACATAACACTTTGTATTCAGGACAAAAAGTTAATTGATTTGCCACATTTTCTGCAGTATTACTGTAGTGCGTTGTTGCAAACAGGATGCATGTTTTGGAATATTTTTATTCTGTACAGGCTTCCTTCTTTTCCCTCTGTCAATTAGGTTAGTATTGTGGAGTAACTACAATGTTGTTGATCCATCCTCAGTTTTCTCCTATCATAGCCATTAATCTGTAACTGTTTTAAAGTCAAAATTGGCCTCATGGTGAAATCCCTGAGCGGTTTCCTTCCTCTCCGGCAACTGAGTTAGGAAGGACGCCTGTATCTTTGTAGTGACTGGGTGTATTGATGCACCATCCAAAGTGTAATTAATAACTTCATCATGCTCAAAGGGATATTCGATGTCTGCTTTTTTACCCATGCACCAATATTAGTCCTTCTTTGCGAGGCATTGGAAAACCTCCCTGGTCTTTGTGGTTGAATCTATGTTTGAAATTCACTGGTCGACTGAGGGACCTTACACATACAGTGAGGGAAAAAAGTATTTGATCCCCTGCTGGTTTTGTACGTTTGCCCACTGACAAAGAAATTATCAGTCTATAATTTTAATGGTATGTTTATTTGAACAGTGGGAGACAGAATAACAACAACAAAAAATCCAGAAAAAAACGCATGTCAAAAATGTCATAAATTGATTTGCCTTTTAATTAGGGAAATAAGTATTTGACCTCCTCTCAATCAGAAAGATTTCTGGCTCGCTGGTGTCTTTTATACAGGTAACGAGCTGAGATTAGGAGCACACTCTTAAAGGGAGTGCTCCTATTCTCAGTTTGTTACCTGTATAAAAGACACCTGTCCACAGAAGCAATCAATTAATCAGATTACAAACTCTCCACCATGGCCAAGACCAAAGAGCTCACCAAGGATATCAGGGACAAGATTGTAGACCTACACAAGGCTGGAATGGGCTACAAGACCATCGCCAAACAGCTTGGTGAGAAGGTGACAACAGTTGGTGCGATTATTCGCAAATGGAAGAAACACAAAAGAACTGTCAATCTCCCTCTGCCTGGGGCTCCATGCAAGATCTCACCTCGTGGAGTTGCAATGATCATGAGAACGGTAAGGAATCAGCCCAGAACTACACGGGAGGATCTTGTCAATGATCTCAAGGCAGATGGGACCATAGTCACCAAGAAAACAATTGGTAACACACTACGCCGTGAAGGACTGAAATCCTGCAGCACCCGCAAGGTCCCCCTGCTCAAGAAAGCACATATACAGGGCCGTCTGAAGTTTGCCAATGAACATCTGAATGATTCAGAGGAGAACTGGGTGAAAGTGTTGTGGTCAGATGAGACCAAAATCGAGCTCTTTGGCATCAACTCAACTCGCCGTGTTTGGAGGAGGAGGAATGCTGCCTATGACCCCAAGAACACCATCCCCAACATCAAACATGGAGGTGGAAACATTATGCTTTGGGGGTGTTTTTCTGCTAAGGGGACAGGACAACTTCACCACATCAAAGGGACGATGGACGGGGCCATGTACCGTCAAATCTTGGGTGAGAACCTCCTTCCCTCAGCCAGGGCATTGAAAATGGGTCGTGGATGGGTATTCCAGCATGACAATGACCCAAAACACACGGCCAAGGCAACAAAGGAGTGGCTCAAGAAGAAGCACATTAAGGTCCTGGAGTGGCCTAGCCAGTCTCCAGACCTTCATCCCATAGAGAATCTGTGGAGGGAGCTGAAGGTTTGAGTTGCCAAACGTCAACCTCGAAACCTTAATGACTTGGAGAAGATCTGTAAAGAGGAGTGGAACAAAATCTCTCCTGAGATGTGTGCAAACCTGGTGTCTAACTACAAGAAACGTCTGACCTCTGTGATTGCCAACAAGGGTTTTGCCACCAAGGACTAAGTCATGTTTTGCAGAGGGGTCAAATACTTATTTCCCTCATTAAAATGCAAATCAATTTATAACATTTTTGACATGCGTTTTTCTGGATTTATTCTGTCTCTCACTGTTCAAATAAACCTACCATTAAAATTATAGACTGATCATGTCTTTGTCAGTGGGCAAACGTACAAAATCAGCAGGGGATCAAAAAATTTTTTCCCTCACTGTATGTGTGGGGTACAAAGATGAGGTAGTCATTCAAAAATCATGCGCAACACTATTATTGCACACAGGTTGACTCCATACAACTTATTATGTGACTTGTTAAGCAAATTTTTACTCCCGAACTTATTTAGGCTTGCCATAACAAAGGGGTTGAATACTTATTGACTCAAGACATTTCAGCTTTTCTTTTTTTATTAATTTGTAAGAATGTCGACAAATAAAATTCCACTTTGACATTATGGGGTATTGTGTGTAGGCCAGTGACAAAAATATCAATTTAATCCATTTTAAATTCAGGCTGTAATACAACAAAATGTGGAAAAAGTCAAGGGGTGTGAATACTTCAAAATATTTGTTTTACTCTGCCCAGAAGCATTTATCTGCAGGGCACTCTCACATCATAAATATCAAACCCCCCCCCCACCCCCCCTAATTTTTTTAAAACACTTTATTTAACTAGGCAAGTCAGTTAAGAACAAATTCTTATTTACATTGACGGCCTACATAAAGGAATGTGCCTACCTGATTTAGGGAACACAGTGAACAGTTTGGAGTTGCGGCCAATTTCATCGTAAAACGTTTCCTTGGTTCAATTTCAAATTGATCACAGAATGTAGGATTTTGTAGTAATGAAACATTGAAATGCCAACTTGTGGCTCTTTTAGTAGATTCTAAGATTTGAAGTTGGCTCATTATATTGAATTTCAATTTTATTGATTAAAGAAAATAGAGGTGTAGATAATAGTACGAAATCAATTTGTGAGAATACTTTATGCCTGTTTGAGTAGAAAGTATACTCTTTTGCTTTAGGATTATGTGCTCACCAGGCATCAATGTGGTGGTAACCTCCCAAGTGGCGCAGTGGTCTAAGGTGCTGCATCGCAGTGTTAGCTGTGCCACAAGAGATCCTGGTTCAAATCCAGCCTTTGTTGTAGCCGGCCGTGACCGGGAGTCCCTTGGGGCAGCGTACAATTGGCCTGGCGTCGTCCAGGGTAGGGGAGGGAATGGCTGGCAGGGATGTAACTTAGTTGGAAGAGCATGGCGTTTGTAATGCCAGGGTTGTGGGTTCGATTCCCAGTATGAAAAATAATGTATGCACTCACTAACTGTAAGTCGCTCTGGATAAGAGCACCTGCTAAATGACTAAAATGTAAATGTTGTAATCAGAGAGTATATGCTGGAGAGCCTTGGTTGCGTGTTAGATTAGTCTTGCATATCCAAAATGTCTGTCGCAATAAGCAGATGAAATTCAGTTAATTCTAACAATATGCTGTTCAGAGAATCAAAAAATTTAGAATCATTTGGATACATTTAAGGGAAGTGATTCTACCTTCTTGATCTTTATACCCAAGATGGTGATTTTGAGTTTCTTATGAACTGTATCATTATGATTACACTTTTAGTTTTGTTCAGGGCTGATGAAAAAGCAGCCAGTTTGTACAAATGGTTCTCTACTCTATTTGCATTCTTTTGGAGAAGGTGTGTTTCTTGGAATACGGTTTCTATATCAATATGGTTTCTTGCTAAATGTCAAGGCTATCAAGACAGTTTAATAGGGCTATTAAGGCCTTTCAAATTCCAAGAGAGAATAGCTAGCATTGACATAATATATATATATAAAAAATGTATTATTAATAATATAATTGATACATTATTCCCCACACAGAAACCGGCCCTTGTAAGCCACTTCCCCCTTCCCTATATCACATTTACATAAGTATTCAGACCCTTTACTCAGTACTTTGTTGAAGGACCTTTGGCAGCGATTACAACCTCGAGTCTTCTTGGGTATGACAAGCTTGGCACACCTGTATTTGGGGAGTTTCTTCCATTCTTCTCTGCAGATCCTCTCAAGCTCTGTCAGGTTGGATGGGGAGCGTTGCTGCACAGCTAATGTCAGGTCTTTCCAGAGATGTTCGATCGGGTTCAAGTCCGGGTTCTGGCTGGGCCACTCAAGGACATTCAGAGACTTGTCCCGAAGCCACTCCTACATTGTCTTGGCTGTGTGCTTATGGTCATTGTCCTGTTGGAAGGTGAGCTTTAGCCCCCAGTCTGAGGTCCTGAGCGTTCTGGAACAGGTTTTCATCAAGGATCTGTCTGTACTTTGCTCCGTTCATCTTTCCCTCGATCCTGACTAGTCTCCCAGTCCCTGCCACTGAAAAACATCCCCACAGCATGATGCTGCCACCACCATGCTTCACCGTAGGGATGGTGCCAGATTTCCTCAAGAAGTGACGCTTGTGATTCAGGCCAAAGAGTTCAATCTTGATTTCATCAGACCAGAGAATCTTGTTTCTCATGGTCTGAGAGTCTTTAGGTGCCTTTTGGCAAACTCCAAGCGGGCTTTCATGTGCCTTTTACTGAGGAATGGCTTCCGTCTGGCCACTCTACAATAAAGGCCTTATTGGTGGAGTGCTGCAGAGATGGTTGTCCTTCTGGTAGGTTCTCCCATCTCCACAGAGGAACTCTAGAGCTCTGTCATGGTGAGCATTGGGTTCTTGGTCACCTCCCTGACGAAGGCCCTTTTTCAATGATTGCTCAGTTTGGCCGGGTGGCTAGCTCTAGGAAGAGTCTTGGTGGTTCCAAACTTCTTCCATTTAAGAATGATGGAGGCCACTGTGTTCTTGGGGACCTTCAACGCTGCAGAAATGTTTTGGTACCCTTCCCCAGATCTGTGCCTCGACACAATCATGTCTCAGAGCTCTACGGACAATTCCTTCAACCTCATGGCTTGTTTTTGCTCTGTCATGCACTGTCAACTGTGGGACCTGATGCAGTGGGGGAAAAAAGTATTTAGTCAGCCACCAATTGTGCAACTTCTCCCACTTAAAAAGATGAGAGAGGCCTGTAATTTTCATCATAGGTACACGTCAACTATGACAGACAAATTGAGAAAAAAAAATCCAGAAAATCACATTGTAGGATTTTTTATGAATTTATTTGCAAATTATGGTGGAAAATAAGTATTTGGTCACCTACAAACAAGCAAGATTTCTGGCTCTCACAGACCTGTAACTTCTTCTTTAAGAGGCTCCTCTGTCCTCCACTCGTTACCTGTATTAATGGCATCTGTTTGAACTTGTTATCAGTATAAAAGACACCTGTCCACAACCTCAAACAGTCACACTCCAAACTCCACTATGGCCAAGACCAAAGAGCTGTCAAAGGACACCAGAAACAAAATTGTAGACCTGCACCAGGCTGGGAAGACTGAATCTGCAATAGGTAAGCAGCTTGGTTTGAAGAAATCAACTGTGGGAGCAATTATTAGGAAATGGAAGACATACAAGACCACTGATAATCTCCCCTCGATCTGGGGCTCCACGCAAGATCTCACCCCGTGGGGTCAAAATGATCACAAGAACGGTGAGCATAAATCCCAGAACCACACGGGGGGACCTAGTGAATGACCTGCAGAGAGCTGGGACCAAAGTAACAAAGCCTACCATCAGTAACACACTACGCCGCCAAGGACTCAAATCCTGCAGTGCCAGACGTGTCCCCCTGCTTAAGCCAGTACATGTCCAGGCCCGTCTGAAGTTTGCTAGAGTGCATTTAGATGATCCAGAAGAGGATTGGGAGAATGTCATATGGTCAGATGAAACCAAAATATAACTTTTTGGTAAAAACTCAACTCGTCGTGTTTGGAGGACAAAGAATGCTGAGTTGCATCCAAAGAACACCATACCTACTGTGAAGCATGGGGGTGGAAACATCATGCTTTGGGGCTGTTTTTCTGCAAAGGGACCAGGACGACTGATCCGTGTAAAGGAAAGAATGAATGGGGCCATGTATCGTGAGATTTTGAGTGAATTCCTCCTTCCATCAGCAAGGGCATTGAAGATGAAACGTGGCTGGGTCTTTCAGCATGACAATGATCCCAAACACACCGCCCGGGCAACGAAGGAGTGGCTTCGTAAGAAGCATTTCAAGGTCCTGGAGTGGCCTAGCCAGTCTCCAGATCTCAACCCCATAGAAAATCTTTGGAGGGAGTTGAAAGTCTGTGTTGCCCAGCAACAGCCCCAAAACATCACTGCTCAAGATGAGATCTGCATGGAGGAATGGGCCAAAATACCAGCAACAGTGTGTGAAAACCTTGTGAAGACTTAGAGAAAACGTTTGACCTGTGTCATTGCCAACAAAGGGTATATAACAAAGTATTGAGAAACTTTTGTTATTGACCAAATACTTATTTTCCACCATAATTTGTAAATACATTCATTAAAAATCCTACAATGTGATTTGCTGGAAAAAATTTTCTCATTCTATCTGTCATAGTTGACGTGTACCTATGATGAAAATTACAGGCCTATCTCATATTTTTAAGTGGGAGAACTTGCACAATTGGTGGCTGACTAAATACTTTTTTTCCCCACTGTATATACAGGTGTGTGCCTTTCCAAATTATGTCCAATCAATTGAATTTACCACAGGTAAATCAAGTTGTAGAAACATCTCAATGATGATAAATGGAAACAGGATGCATCTGAGCTCAATTTCGATTCTCATAGCAAAGGGTCTGAATACTTATGTAAATAAGGTATTTCTGTTTGTATGTTTGATACATTTGCAAACATTTCTAAAAACTGTTTTCACTTTCTCATTATGGGGTACTGTGTGCAGATTGCAGAGGATTTTTATTTATTTAATCCATTTTAGAATAAGGCTGTAAGGTAACAAAATGTGGAAAAAGTCAAGGGGTCTGAATACTTTCCAAAGGCACTGTATGCAAGCCTAATCAGTCAAATAGGATGGCTGTAGGAGTAATAGCTCTTGACCCATTATCTTCATAATTATTAGCAATATTTTAAATTACCTTAAAGATAAATGTACCCTCAATTTGTATTAGCATTTTGGTGCTCTGTACTATATAAAAAAAAGAAGAAAAAAGAAGAGTGTTTGTGCAAAAAAGGCAGTTTGTAATCTCTATTTTCACAATAATGAATCATGGCCTGTAGGCGAAGTCCTTCTTGGGAGATAAATTCAGTAGCGTAAACAGCCATCAACAGAAAATATTTTAAAATGTTAAGGAATTGTGGGGTAGCCCATATGGGACTGGCCTCCGACAGTGCCTTCAGAAAGTATTCACAACCCTTAATTTACAGCCTGAATAAAAAAAGTATTACATTGACATTTTGTGTCAATGATCTACACATAATTCCCCTTAATGTCAAAGTGGAATTATGTTTTTAGAAATCTTTACAAATTAGCGGAGTGACATGGGAGAACTTGGGAAGGTTGAAAACCAGGCGGGCTGCAGACTTGTGGATAAGTTGCAGGGGCACTAAACACGGCAAAATAATTGGCAAAGAAATGAACTTTTTGTCCTGACTACCAAGTGTTATGTTTGGGGCAAATCCAACACACACACATCACTGAGTACCACTCTTCATATTTTCAAGCATAATGGTGGCTGCATCATGTTATGGGCATGCTTGTCATCGGCAAGGACTATAAAAATAAACGGCATAGAGCTAAGCACAAAAAATGACAATTCAATCAATTTGAATCCCACTTTGTAACACAACAAAATGTGGAAAAAGTCAAGGGGTGTGAATACTTTCTGAAGGCACTGTATCCTAAACAGTAGTACAATAAAATTGTAGGGGAATAGCTTCCAATTTATATTGGCATATTTAGCCCATATAGGAATGCAATGCACTGTATCCCCACGAGGAAGCAGCCCCAGTCTGTATGATGATGTCATCCTCCTGAGGAGGATGATCAGGCCAATCAGCGGTCTACTCGCATGGAGCGGTCTACTCGCATGAATATTTTTAATGACCGGTATACACCCACACCATTATTTTGTTGGGGTACGCCCACACCATTTGAACACAGAAAAGCTGCTATTTAACATACTTAATTACCATTTTTTTGGAAGGGGAACTATTTCACTCATATTTCATAGAAATCTTGAAACACTAAACAGTTACTTTAAGGGTCGACTTTGGGCAAAATACTCAAAAATAACTACTTTAAACAGTTTAGTTGATCAATGCACAATCATACCAGTTTATTTAATGGATAACCCCCCTCCCAAAATGATTAATAAGATATTTGGCTACAGATGTGCCCTTTCTTATCGATCTCTACAGCTTCAATCCATAGCCACGGGAAGCAGGGGTGCTGAGGGTGCTGCAGCACCCCCTGAAAAATCTGAATAAAAAAGAAAAAATAATAATTCATATTTTTGCACAAAGGTAGTGCACTGGGCCTTTAATGTCCCCGCATCCCTCGTGGCAATTTCACCTATGACACACACACACACGTGCATGTGAACGTACATGCACACCACACACACACACACACACACACACACACACACACACACACACACACACACACACACACACACACACACACACACACACACACACACACACACACACACACTGCTGCAAACCAGGGGGAGCCAGACACTGGGGAAAAGGTTAAAAGAAAACTATATTTTTTAAAGTGTGTTGTTTTTATGGTTGACGGACTGTGTCTGGGGCAGGCACTAAAACGTACACTCACTCCCTCGCAAGTTGGACGTGAACGAGATCTCCAGAGATATCAGGAAATATGTTACTAATTCCAACCTGAAATCTGTGTGTAACTCATATCGTACATGAGTCACAAAGACAGATATCAAGTTCCGATTTTGCCCTGTAAAAATGTGTAGAACATTAAGCATCTTAATACTATGAATGTCTCAAATAAATGTTACTACTGTATCAGGTTGCTCACTGACATTATCAGTTGCATGGATTTGTGTGTGCATCTGGATGACTTTTGGGGAAGTTCTTTATGTGCTGATATCCATAAGCTATGAACAGGGTTTTAATATGGAGGATTAGGCCTGCATCCTTTAGACTATATCAGTCTCTCTGGCGAGCAATAGGGTTGCATTTTCATCTCTTCTTCTTTTCATCTGTCCGTTTTTCCTCTCCCTGTGTGTTTTTGTGTATAAGTCACCCAGCAGATGTTATTTTGCAACGAGGAGGACCCTTCCATCTGGCCCATCATAGAGAATTGTAACAGTTGTGGAAATACAAAGAAGAACACAATGACAGAGCACTGGCCTCAGGAGGAACCAGAGGTACTGTTATAATAAAGCCTGTAATAAATCACTGATCTGGCATAGATGTTGTACATTTACACACACACACGCACGAGCTTGCGCACATCGTATCGCAACACGCACTTGGAAACAAGTGTGTGTGTTTGTGTGTGGGTATCTGTGTCAGTGTGTGTGTCGATGAAATCTTCAAGGAGAGGGACATTCAAGGAAGATTCATATTTGTGTGTGTGTGCTTTCATGCTCCCTGTCTGGAGTGATTTTGTATTTATTGAGGCCTCAGCCCAGGCTCTCAGTATAAGAGGATAGATCTACAAAATGATTTATGATTGACTATGCCCAGTCTGTTCATTACTATTAAAAAGAGTAGCCAGTCACTTTAATGGCCTCCTCTCAAATTAATCTGCTGAAGGACCCAAACCTGCATCACTGTCTAATGAAAACCTTGTAACTCCATATTTGCCAATTTTATTTTTTGCAGTAACTCCCCTCAATTTCATGAGTCTAGGAAAACGAAAATCTATTCTAAATAGCTTCTGAAATTTCAAAATGGTATGTTTGTTAATGGTAAAATATGGCAGTTTTTCCATTTCCTGAAAATAGGTTTTCATCAGACAGCAATGATTTGTGCTCAGGCACTTGGTTCGCCTGCCAAAATATTTATCATCAGGCACAAACACTCCATATTATGAATTATTTATTACTAACACCAAAGGCAGTTATTTGGGATGGATGCTGGGAAAGTTCTCTAACTTAGTGGTATAGAGGAAAGAAAAATGTGTCATTATGCAATGTTTTTAAATTGGCCTAATAATCAACCAGATTACATTTAGCCAATGACTGGAACAAAATAATCTGCAAAAGCAACAATATCCACAGATGGTTTCAACTAAAAATGAGGCACTTTTTCCTTACCAATGTAGCACACACACACAAGCAGAGCTGTTTCTCACAATCTCACCCTGCCATTGTTTGATTTAGTCTCTGACCTCTGACCTTGGCTGGGTCGTGTTGGATGGACTACTGGTGCTGGTCCAACTGGGAGGCTTCCAAACTGGCCAGACTGGATGTGTGTGTGTGTGTGTGTGTGTGTGCGTGCGTGCATGTGAATGCGTGAGTGTTTTCGTGTGTATGTACACATAGATTATTAAGAGACAAGAGACTGGCTCTACAACATCAGGATCCCTTAGTCTCTCTGATTTACTGTGTTTGGATAAACAAGGATACATCATGTTCCAACTCTTTCTTATTCACTTATTTTCCCCCTCAGTCCAAATCCGTAAATCAAAGCATCTCTGCATCGGCCTATCCTGCATGCCGATACAGGAACTGAAAGTCCCAGCAGCTCAGTTCTATTTCCAAGCATTTCCGAGTTTCTTCTGGCGAGCACCCTCAGTGGGGGTTGGAAACAACCGGATGAATCCGGTTTTCAGGGGAAATGGAGAGCGTGTGACGCAACTTCCGTTTTTGGATGTTAACAAGGCGACACTCCATCTTAACTCCTCCTCCACATTTACTGGATTGGTTGAATAGTGCAGAAGAGAACCTCCCCAGACAGTTTTTGTATCTCGTCAGAAACAGAAAGAAAGAAACGCTGCTCAGGCGCTTCTTTTACGCCTGCTACGTTAGGTTATCTGGCGAGTGAGCATGAGACTAGCAAATAGAAGCTTGTTTCCCCCAGTGTTCCTGAGGATTAAATATGCCCCTGGAAATATAAACGCTTAACTGTTTAGAAGCATTTAAGTAGCAGCCTCTAATAATCATCGCATTTGGTCAGTTCTGAATGGGAACCTCACAATAGATTCACAATAGGTGACCCTCATTATGACATCATTAAAGTACCCTCATTATTGTCTTTGTGTCAGCACAATAGACTCTCCTCACTGTCCATATGACATTAAATGAGGCACTCTAATCACCGTCTTTGTGACCTCACAATGAGGTACTCATTACTGTCTTTGTGACATCACAATGAGGTATTCTCATCACAATGAGGTATTATAATTCCTGTTTTTGTGCCATCACAATGAGGTATTCTCATTACTGTCTTTGTGACATCACAATTACGTAAACCCTCTTATTCCGGTTGTAGTATCGGGTCAAATGTTGCTAGTCATTGCTGATAAACAAAGGAGTCCGCTCATACTGAACCTTGATCATACGTTTATTCATATCACAAGCTTTCAGCATGAGTTTACAGATGTCATGACACCCGGAGAACGGCGTCCCAGATTGCAATGGCCGCTCTAACCTCTTCGTCGTTTTTACCCAGTATATATAATCTTCCCAAGATATGGGTGGCTCCCTCTACTGTCCAATTCCCTGTCTACAACACACACTTCCTGTCGGTTGTATGTGGCGTCACACTAAAACATTCCCTCTGACACTAAATAAACATCCTTTCAGTTCCACTTAAAAACATTAACAAAGACATAATCTTAATACACTACACGGTCTTTCTGACATCACAATAGGTTACCCATTATCACTGTCTCTGTAAAATCATAATCCACTTAGAATAGGTCGTTATCAATAAAACGTCACAATACGGTGCAGAGCTTTCGATTTGGCTGCTGGGGGACAAGGAGACACCCATCTCCGCAAACCATTGACAACTACTTGCCGTTTTCAAGGGATTGTTAAATAAATGCTATAATTATTTTGTTTTAATATCATCACCTGTTGAAGAGCAATAGTCAGAACTACACATTTCTGATTATTCCACATTTAGCTCTATCATCAGAGTTACACAGCAAATAATGTGAGGGTATAATGTGAGGGTAGCCTATCCATTTGGCATGTAGTTAGCTAGCTAGCTAAGCATTAGATTGCTTAATCAGAGATTAGGCTTTTGAAAAGAGCTTGACATCAGCAAGTCCTCGTCCTGGTAAAGTTGTCAGTCAGACTACGATCATCATCACCACTATAGATGACAAGCAAATCAAACAATACTTGGATATAGCCTTCTAGCAGTAGCGGTGCATGGGTAAAATCAATGAGGAAGCCAAACCAAGCCAGAAAAAAATCTATATTACAACCTATGTTTTGATAATTGTGTTGTTTGCTCTATTACCCATTAGTTAATACGCCAGCGTGGTATACAATAAGGCTGTGACAACAAAAAGACAACAGTCACACAGTGGCGGAATAAATTCAACTACACACACGTTCGTTTCATCACAAAACCAGAGAGCAACATCTGTCCGGTGAAGTCAACAAAGCAAATATTGCATGTAACAAACAGCTATATGACCTGCAGCATGGTCAAGCAAGGTAATGTTTTCGACAGTTTACTAAATAACTACTGATTTAGAACCACAGAGTTACCGCAAGTCAGCACAAAGACAACAGGAGCATTGTTTCCGCTATTTCAGCACCATTTCAACTTAAACATCATCAAATCAACAAGGCTATATATGCTTCATTTAATACACTGAAAACAAACTTAAAGATACCAAAAACAATTTAGTCCAATCAATGTTGCTAAATATCATGTGGCTGTCCATGGGACTGATTTCTGTGTGTGTGTGTGTGTGTGCGCAAGTATTTTTTTGTTTTTTAACTCACCCTACTTGTAGACTAGTTAAACGCCAATGCCATCCTCCTCTCTTTCATGTTGGCAAAACGGTCTATGGCTCTGTCATACAGTACGCTTTTAGTTTTTGTTGGCATAGGCTACCTAGCTAAAATTCTTGCTAGCATAACTTCCTCGAATGGGCAACAATGAACCAGCTAAGTTAGCTAGCTAGTTAACATGAGCCTAAAAGGGCTAGGCTACATCTAGGCTACATATTGAACTTCAATCATGTCAGGCCAGTGGCACAACATATTAATTTATGGTTAGATCAGAATCACCATCATAATCATTGGCCTGTACAGAGAATTAAGTCAAAACCACAAGTCCAAATCCCCATCTCCATCCATGATTTATGAAAGGGCTGACTTAGCAAGCTAGCTACTGCAGAACATCAACACAAGCAAACCAGAAACTAAAATTAAGTTTAGCTTAGGATGTGTTTTGATTGGTGTGAAGCCAAATCCAAACTGGCCACCCTTGGGGGGTGTTTTGCTGCACCAGGACAATCCACAGTTTGTTTTATCAAGGGAGGCCACAAATCATGGGAAATTAACCTAAACCATACATGTCAGGTATAGTTGACTTTTATTTTATATCACTCATATATCCAATTAATGGTGACCAATATTGAGAGATATCGTGAGGCTACCCTGACGTATCTGAAATTACATGATCTATTGATGTTTACTGATCACGAAAAGCATGCAGTTACTTGCTGTATAACTCTGACGATAGAGCTAAATGTTCGCAATTGTTTTGCATGAAATAATCATACATTTGTAGTTCTGACTATGCTCTTCAAGAGGTGATAATATTACAACCAAATAGTTAACTTTTATTTAACAATCCCTTGAAAACGGCACGCAGTTGTCAATTGTTTTAGTGGAGCTGGGTGTCTCCTTGCCCCCCAGCAGGCAAATCGAATGCTCTGCACCTTATTGTGACGTTTTATTGATAATGACCTATGCTGTCATTATCTTCACTGTGACAGCACAATATGGCAAACTCATCACCTCATTATTGCGGCATCACAAAATGGACAACTACCTTGATTAGTAACTCTATCACAGTAGTATGTAGGCCACCTAGTATTAATCTATCTAGGTCAGTCCTGTGTTGTGCAACATTAGAAACATTTCTGGCTATAAAAATAAATAAAAAGTGTTCACCAGGACCCTGAGAAGGAAGTGAACTTGTTCAGTCAGCAGGGGGGACAGGGTGATCTAACAGAGTTATGATCATCATCATTGGGGTGTGTGTTACAATACAATGGTAGTAAATACCCCTGCAGTAACCACAGTAGACTGTGAGCACATGCTTATGAAGGAGCTAATCAGCTTTCCCCAGACGACAGGGTAATGTCCTTATCATGGCCAGCACTATATTTAGCAGCCACTCTCTCCCTCTTAGCAGGGGATAACATTGCCATGGTTCCCTCCCGTTGGTGATCATACACACTAATGCCCCCAAAGGGACCACACATAGAGAGGGAGGGAAGCGAGAGGAAGAGTCACCTCAAGCAACAGGTGTGAGGGAAAACTCCCTTTGTCCTTTCCTCCTCTGAGAAATGACAGAAAGACAGAAAGAAAAGGGGACAGTGAGACAGATATGACAGAAAGGAAAAAGAAAGACACAGAAGAAGAGTGGAGGGAGGGAGAGGGCCAGGAGAGCCAGTTGGTCACCAGGGAGAGTGACATCTGGAGGCCTGTCCTGGTTACATTAGTATGACGCAGGCCTGGAGCAAATCCACTCATTCCTCTTCTTTACTTTGCTCCTCAGCTCCTCTCAGCTCACTGGGAGGACAGGGCTCTGTCGGGAGTGCCACACTCAAGTTCATTACATTTACGTCATTTAACAGCCTTATCCAGAGCGACTTACAGGAGCAATTAGGGTTAAGTGCCTTGCAGAGACAGATTTTTCACCTAGCCAGCTCGAGATTCGAACCAGAAACCTTTCGGTTACTGGTAGACACACACCTGGGCTAAGTTTGACAAACACACCCAGTGATGGTTGGTGATGGTGGGTGACGTCTGTGAAAGGGAAAGCCTACACGGTCTGCTTGATGTGATACAAGCATTATGGGTAGTGTCCCTATTGGAACAGTGCCCAAAGCTGAGCCACGGGGAGCAATGTCACTATTCATGGGTTGCACGTTTTTCGTCATAATATTGTTTTGAACGTTCTTTTGAGAACTGATGCCCGACTGAAGGTTCTACTCAATGCATTTTCAATGGGCGTTGATGAAGATTTCGTGTGCAACATAGTGGCTTGGAAACACGATGACACTTCAAATGGAGGAAAATAATTATTAGGATGTCACCAGATTGACTTTGGTTGCAGTTTAACTTTAGCTAGCTAGCTAAGATTGAGGGGACAGTACCGAATTTCAGCAAGCTAATGTTAGCATTGCTAGCTATTTTTGACTAACTTTGCTCGCTAATGGCAACATTGCCATCTCTCTAAAGTACATTTGACGACATCATAATGATGGCAAAGTTGTTCTTCATCAGCGGCCATTGTGAATGCATTGAGTAGAACCTTCAGTCGGGCATCAGTCCTCAAGAGAACGTAAAAAAATATATTATGACGAAACGTGCAACCCATAAATAGTGACATTGCTCCCCATAGATTAAACAGTCATTAGCCCCCTTTCAGAATGACTGGGCATTAGTCGACTTTTGGGCACCACTATGACAGGCTTCTTTTTAGAACGTTCATAACAATGGCATGACGTGACCGTGTGACGGAAGTGCATCCCATTGGGTCCGAAATTATTGACAACCTTGATAAAGATGAGCAAAAACGACTGTATAAAATAATTAAAAATACCGAGCTATAATGTGATCTAGAGGTGCTCACTGTCCATTTGAGCTTACAAACAAAAACACAGAGGCATATTTATACATGTTGAGAATGACAAATAATTGTGGTCTATTGCTATATGTGTATTGCTAATGCAAATCACTATGACCCCGCCTCTATGTCTAAGCTTGTATTACATTCAATGGCAGCAGGAGCACCAAACTCTGACTTTTCCAGACCCTTCAATTGTAATTGTATGCTAAAAAAAGTGTTTTCTCAAAAAGGTAGGGGTCAAAATTATTGACACCCCTGTTTTCAATACCTTTCAAAACCTCACCTTGGGAGGATAAGGGCACTGAGCCTTTTTCTCAAATGTTTTATGAGTTGGAGAACACATTGGGAGGGATCTTAGACCATTCTTCCATACAGAATCCTTCCAGGTCCTTGATATCCTTTGTCTGCGCTTATGGCTCTTCAATTCAAACCACAGGTTTTCAATGGGTTTCAAGTCCAGAGACTGAGATGGCCATTGCTAAAATTTTATTTAGCGGCCAATTAACAATTTCTTTGTGGATTTTGATGTGCGCTTAGGGTTATTGTCTTGCTGGAAGATCCACTTGTGGCCAAGTTTCAGGCAACCCATTTTTTGGCTAAAATGTCCTGGTACTGGGTAAAGTGAATGATGCCATTGACCTTAACAAGGGCCCCATGGTCAGTGGAATCAAAATAGCCCCATAATGTCAAAGATCCACCACCATTTTCTATATTAGGTATGAAGTTATTTTCTGCATTCTCATTTCGACGCCAATCCCACCACTGGTGTGCGTGGCCAAAGAGCTCTATTTTCATGTCATCTGACCAAAGCACTGGTTCCAATCCCAGTGCCAATGCCGTTTAGCAAACTCCAGGCGTTTACATTTGTTGGATGACATGAAAATAGAGCCCTGGCCACGCACACCAGTGGTGGGTTTGGTGTCGAAATGAGAATGAATGAGCAGAAAATAACTCAATATTAGGAAGGTGTTCCTAATGTTTAGTATACTAAGTTTATTCATAATTGACTACAGGAGTGCATAACTGATTTTCCTTTCTTTTTAATGATAAAGTATTTCATCTTAGACACTTGTGTTGCTTTAAACATTATTTCCAACTCTTTGACCAATCCCATATTGGATGGCAATCAAAACAGACATTTACACAACAATAAGACTCAGACATTCTCTTTCTTACATGCTGACTACATCAGCCACGCGTGTGCGTCCGCAGACACGATAATGACACCAAAATCAACTGTGAATGAATTATATTATACATGAGACATTCATGGACATTTAGCTAGCTAGCAGTTGCTAGTTAGTTTGTCCTGGGAGATGAACATTGGGTTATTATTTACCTGATATGCATACAGTATAGTCCTCTTTTTAGCTGGTTCTTTGTAGAATTGCTACAAATATGCTTCTCTACTCCGACAATTAATCCACAGATTAAAAGGGATCCCTAGTTAGTTATCTATAATTAATATCTTCCCGTTTGTCTTTCAAGCATCCACGTGTGTTTGTATCTTCCTGATATTGAATAAGGAGGGTACTTAAAGCGTGTGGAGCGTCTCAAATAGAACCAAGTCCTATTTTAGCGCTTGGCTACGCAGACAATCGTTCACGTGCTGTGTGGGTGAATGTGTACATTTATTTTGCAATGCTCACGCACGCAACGTGTTCGGTGTGCTTTGCATGTTAGTTAGAGAATAACGTTTTTAAACAAAAAATTAAGAAAATAAAAAAGGTTGCATGAGCAACACCATAGACACAAGTGTGTCTGCATTTGAACATTAACCTTGTGTGTATGAGTCTCATTAGGGTTGCAAAATTACAGGAACTTTCAATAAATTCCCTGTTTTTCCACAAATCCTGGTTGGAGGATCCGGATTTCCTTCTTATTCCTTCCTGATTCCAGGAAACCTCCAACCAGGATTTGGGGAAAACCATAGAATCTATTGAAATAACACTCTCCCACGCATGCAAACTCTCTCTGTACAGCCTCTTGGAATGAGGCAATCAAGAAAACTATGGCATGAGCCAAACAACATGTAAAAAAATAGAGATTGATACAAAAATAAGATATCTGAGAACAGGTTTAATAGAATGATGTGAGGTGTCTGCATTGATAGGGTTAGATTTACTCAATATTTTCACATGCTCAAAGTTTGCACCTAACATCTTTATAAGGGGAATACAAGATAATAAAAAATAAAAAAAACTTTATTGATATGTTAACTCAGATATCCTTCTCTTAATCTTTACTTTTTGTTCATTATTTTATGTTTTATTATTTAAAAATAACAGGTGCAAGCTTTGCACAGGTGAAAATGCTTACTCTCCCCCTTTCTCACATCACACATGGAAACTTCAGAAATGTCACAAAGAAGAAAATGGCAAAGAAGGACAATTTCCACCTTGTGAACACACATATTTCCCATACACACACACTCTAGAATATCACTAAAATATCTCTCAGAAATACACTTTCAGGCCCCTCTCTCTACTGGTAAAAACACTAACAGTATGCTCTGACGACAGAGACACTACAAGTCTGCAGGAGTTTACAGGACATACTCTCCTCCTCTCTCGCGAGTTGATCCCCTTCCCATCTCTTACTTTCTCCCTCCTTTCTCTTTTGCACTCTAACCCATCTCTCTCTCATCATCCAATTATACTTTGAGTTGGGCGATATGAGACACACTAAGTCAGAGGTCAAAACCGTGTCCCTCTACTTCAATAACAATTCCACATTGTTTCCCTTTCTGGTCCAAAATACATTCATTTACACAGGTAACACACCATCATCACCCTTAAAAGGCCCATGGTCCTTTGTCTAAAATGAACAGGCCTGGGTTTATTCACAAAATATAACAACCTATTTCTTCCTTTTAGACATGTAGGCACTTAAAGCAAAAATATTCACATACATATTGCATTCCCCCCTTGTTCAGCCAAATAGTGGGTAGCTAAAAGATAGATCTTTGGTTTGTAAACAATGTCCAGTTCTTCTTTTGCATTGCCTGCGGTCAGACTGTCTCACTTCTTGTTTTCCCTGGTCAGAGAAATGTCAACACTAGGTCTTCTTAGCCAACCAATCAGGACGTGTACACAACTTCCAGTATTCTCTGTGATCACTTTCCTTCACCGTACACTCAGTGTGCGCCTATGTAAATGTATATGTATGCACTGTCTAGTGTGTGAGATGTTTAAGAGTGTGTCTGTGTTTGATGCATGTATGAGTATTAGGCAGTATACTGTATGTGAGTGTATATTCAAGCGTCTCAAATACAAGCCATTGCTTGCAAAAACATAACCACTATCAAGGTGGTTATGTACATTATTTCACTGCATCATCAACACTGGTAGTATTCAGCCCTAAGCCGAATGTTCCTATATTTGTCACTCTGTGGCGGTGCATGTTTGTCCAGCAAGGTGTTTAGCCTGGCTTCTAGGACTGGCTAATAGCCATGGACAAACTGGCCTCCTGGCTTCAACCTCAGCCTCATCTTAGGTCAGCCTTGTTCTGGCTCCCCTCCTTTTGCACTCCTCTCCTCCACTGCTGGCTTTCTGCCCTGGATGAAAGCCTTCTCTCCAGGGTCAGACCACATCCAAGTGGCCTCTTCTTCTCTCCTCTCCATCCTGCTCAAAACCAAAGCAAAACTACACCTCTTTATCTCTCTATCAGAATACAGAGAGGAACAACCATCATCCTGTGATCTATCCATTTGTTAGGATGAGAATCCTATCGTTCCATGAGTGACTATGTGTATGTGTGTGTGTCCACTGTCACACACTCAGTTGCAGGGCATCCATGCAGTGTACATGGGGTGGTGCGGAGGTGGATGGTGTGGAAGGGGATACTGTGACGGAGGGTATTGCTGAGGGGGGTATTGCTGAGGGGGGTACTGCTGAGGGGGGTACTGCTGAGGGGGGTACTGCTGAGGGTAAACGTGCTGCACTTGGGCCACGTAGTAGTTGCTGAAGTTGCCGTCTGCGACATATGGGGCGGGCTGGTAGTAGCAGGTGACATTGGCTGTGTTGGGGATGACGTTCTGCTCGGCAAGAACCCGTAGGGCCAGGGAGGAGATGAGGCCCAGTGTCTGTCTCTTCTCGTGGCCCATCAGGCACACCGTGCTCTCCCGCACTACTCCATGCAGAGTGGCCAGATAGTCGTATTTCCTGTCCTCGAGACCCACAAAGTGGTTCTGGAGGTAGGATTCCAGTTTCCTCCTCTGCTCGCCTACCTCTGGGAAGTCTATGAAGAACCTGGAGCACATGTAGCGTTGCAGAAGTTTCATTTCGGTTCCAGAAGCCGCGCAGAAACCCCGGACCAGCAGATGGCAGTATTTCAGTAGACCACCACCGCGAATCTCCTCGGGGCTCCGCGTGCAGATGAGGCGTTTGCGTAGATGGTCGAGAGCGGCGGAGAAATCACCATAGACGCTCTCTCCCAGGATGGTGGGGTGGAAAGTGGCTGCCATGGGGTGCTCGGAGCACTCGTAGAAGAGGAGGAGGGAGTCCAGGCGAATCTGGAAGGAGTCCACACTGAACTCAAACTGGCGACGCAGAGAGTCCACAAACTTTAACTCCACATTCTTGCCTCTGTTGTTGGAGAGGGAGATGAGGCTCCAGCGGTCTGAGTCATTACAAACCTTCACCATCTTCTGCACATAGGCCTCCTGAAAACACAACACCACAGACATAAGAATACATATCTATGTGTTTTCGGTCTATGGTAAATGGTAATAATAAATGAATGATTAGACACAAATACATTAATTTTATTTTATTAACTGGTTGGTTTGAGCCCTGAATGCTGATTGGCTGAAAGCCGTGGTATCAGCCAGTATTTGTCCTTCATAGCTTGTTCTCCATCTTCTTTTTAAATAGGGAGCCAATTTCTTTTCAGTACTTTTTCAATTTCCATGACTGATCAAAACTCGTTTTCTCATGCTCTCTCTTGTACCTCTGCAGCAGACATATGGTGAGCAATATGTTTGGAACATCGAATCGCAATACATATCGTATCGGCACCTAAGTATCGTGATAATATCGTATTATGGGGTCCCTGGCAATTCCCAGCTCTAATATCTATCATCATATTATCACATTCATCATATTACCAAACATGTTGATAGATGAATGTGTTTATTATGTCTCATGGTCCATTTCTGCATTTATTCTCAGTACATTTATCATCCTCTGTATCTAGGTCTGGCAATGTGCCAGGTGACGGAGTAAGGAATAATAATGTACTTTAAGAAAGAAAGTATGTCAGGGGTTGATTTGAATGTGATAGATAATTATCTGGTGTCATTTTCACTTTATGTTCAATATTCAATCTTCAACTGCTTGTTGAATTTAGTTCTCACGCATTTAGTTATATTTAGTTCGCACCCATGTACAGTACCAGTCAAAAGTTTGGACACACTTACTCATTCAAGGGTTTTTCTGTATTTGTACTAGTTTCTACATTGTAGAATAATAGTGAAGACATCAAAACTATGAAAAAACACATATGGAATCATGTAGTAACCAAAAAAGTGTTAAACAAATCAAAATATATTTTATATTTGAGATTCTTCAAAGTAGCCACCCTATGCCTTGACGACAGCTTTGCAAACTCTTGGCATTATCTCAACCAGCTTCATGAGGAATGCTTTTTCAACAGTCTTGAACGAGTTCCCACATATGCTGAGCACTTGTTGGCTGCTTTTACTTCACTCTGCGGTCCAACTCATCCCAAACCATCTCAATCGGGTTGAGGTCTGGTGATTGTGGAGGCCGGGTCATCTGATGCAGCAACATGACTCTCCTTCTTGGTCAAATAGCCCTTACACAGCCTGGAGGTGTGTTCTGGGTCATTGTCCTGTTTAAAAATAAATGATAGTGGGACTAAGGCCAAACCAGATGGGATGGCGTATCGCTGCAGAATGCTGTGGTAGCCATGCTGATTAAGTGTGCCTTGAATTCTAAGTAAATCACTGACAGTGTCACCAGCAAAGCACCCCCACACCATCACACCTCCTCCTCCATGCTTCCCGGTGGGAACCACACATGCAGAGATCATCCGTTCACCTACTCTGCGTCTCACAAAGACACGGCGGTTGGAACCAAAAATCTCAAATTTGGACACATAAAGGACAGATTTCCATCGGTCTAATGTCCATTGCTCGTGTTTCTTGGCCCAAGCAAGTCTCTTCTTATTATTGGTGTCCTTTAGTAGTGGTTTCTTTGCAGCAATTCGACCATGAAGACCTGATTCACGCAGTCTACACTGAAGAGTTGATGTTGAGATGTGTCTCTTACTTGAACTCTGTGAAGTACTTATTTAGACTGCAATCTGAGGTGCAGTTAACTCTAATGAATTTATCCCCTACAGCAGAGGTAACTCTGGGTCTTCCATTCCTGTAGCGGCCCTCATGAGAGCCAGTTTCATCAAAGCGCTTGATGGTTTTTGCGACTGCACTTGAAGAAACCTTCAAAGTTCTTGACATTTTCCGGATTGACTGAACTTCATGTCTTAAAGTAATGATGGACTGTCATTTCTCTTTGCTTATTTGAGCTGTTCTTGCCATAATATGGACTTGGTCTTTTACCAAATAGGGCTATCTTGTGTATACCATCCCTACCTTGTCACAACACAACTGATTGTCTCAAACGCATAAAGAAGGAAAGAAATTCCACAAATTAACTTATAACAAGGCACACCTGTTAATTGAAATGCATTCCATGTGACTACCTCATGAAGCTGGTTGAGAGAATGCCAAGAGTGTGCAAAGCGGTCATCAAGGCAAAGGGTGGCTACTTTGAAGAATCTCAAATATAAAATATGTTTGGATTTGTTTAACACATTTTTTGGTTACTACATAATTCCATATGTGTTATTTCATAGTTTAGATGTCTTCACTATTATTCTACAATGTAGAAAATAGTAAAAATAAAGAAAAACCCTTGAATGAGTAGGCATGTCCAAGCTTTTGACTGGTACTGTATGTAATCCTTATCACATCCGTTACTGGTAGCCTGCCTACCTCACAACTATAAGTTCTCGTCTTTGTCTGATATGAAAACATCTGTATATGTCTGACATCTGTATTATGAGAACTTATTGGTAATGGAATATTTGCATGTGTGATTCTTGCCTGTGTCAGATGCAGTTATCTGAATTGAATGAATCCATGGGTGTTTCTCAAAATGCATACTACCACGCTCCGAGTGTGCAAATTGGAGCACGGGAGATTTGTAGTATGAGTCCAAATCAACGTATGTGAAACAGAGCATGGAGGGCACTTCTCAGATGCGTACTTCATTCTCTGACCACATTCTCTTGAGGACGAGAGTGTGGAGAATGTATAAAACAATAAATTTGACAAGCACTCACACTCCCCTTACTGTATTACCTCACGCTTCAGCTCCCCATTCACAGAACCTTCTTCCAGCCACGACAATGGCAACAATAGACGAAACAAGTTATACAAAAATCTAATGTTTTACTTCATAATTATCAGCTAGATATGTGAATCATAATAATCTAGCTAGCCAGCTAGATAAACAGGCAAAAATTACCTAAAATGAATGTTATGCAAGGTACTGTAGATGTAAATTTTTCGTGGGTAGCTACCAATTCTTCGTGGCTAGCTAGTTAGCCCTATTGATTTACTATGGACTTACCCATTCACTGAACCGTCTTCCAGCCAAGACAACAATGGCAATAGAGACTAAACAAGATATACACAAAGCAACCATTTTACTTCATAAATATCAGCTAGCTATATGTGAATCGTAATAATGTAGCTAACCAGATAGTTTAACAGGCAAAAATGATCTAAAACTAATGTTATGCAAGATAGATGTCAATTCTTCATGGGTAGCTAGCTAACAAATCTTCATGACTATCTGGCTAGCTAACAGTACTACTAGCTAGCCAGTTAGCCCTACTGACTTATTATGGGCTTGCGATCTACAGTATGTAGGCAGGTAAACATGCCAAAATTAACACAGCATGTATTTATTAACATATCAAGATAAAATATTGTAGTCAGGCAACATATGAGATGTGAATAGGAAACCTTTCTTTCCGAAGTCTGAGTTAATTTTTTCTCTCACTTCAGCTCAAATAATGGCCGCCATTGATTTCAATAAATGTTGCATAATTTTGTTATGTGGTTGCGTCATATTTCTTTGCATACTTTCCGTTGAAGCTTGCATCGATGCATGCTTCAAAATATGTACAAACAGAGTATGCATTCGAGAACTGCCCTCCATGCTCTGTTTCACATACTTTGATTTGGACTCATACTCCGACCCTCCCATGCTCCAATTTGCGTGCTCAGAGCACGGTAGTATGCATTTTGAGAAACACCCACTGTGTTAATTTTGGCATGTTTATCTGCCTACAATACCCACTGTAGTGTGCGTAGATCGCAAGCCCATGGTAAGTTAATAGGGCTAACTGGCTAGCTACTACTATTAGCTAGTTAGATGGCCATGAAGAATGTACAGCTAGCTACCCACGAAGAATTGACATCTACCTTGTATAACATTAGTTTTAGGTCATTTTTGCCTATTAAACTATCTGGTTAGCTAGATAATTACAATTCACATATAGCTAAGTGATAGTTATGGAATAAAAAGTTTGCTTTGTGTAAATCTTGTTTTTTCTGTTGCTATTGTCCTGGCTGGAAGAAGGTTCAGTGAATGGGGATGTGCAGCGTGAGGTAATACAATAGGGGGAGTGCGAGTGCTGCTCAAATGTAATGTTTTATGCGTTCTCCACACTCTCCACACAGGGAACATCCTCGGAGAATGCACTCAGAGCATGAGAGTGTGGAGCACGGTAGTATGCATATTGAGAAACACCATATATGTTTTGCATTGAACAGAGGGTAATCTTCTCCCTTATTTGGTCAGCTGGACAGCTCTAGTGTTGGGTCATGTGTAAGTAGGTATCTAGGTAAATGAGCGGATCCCGTACCAATTGGATTAGTTTGAATCCTCTTTGTAGTGGAAACCACAGTTTCTACTATCTGCAGCCTTATCACCATGCAGCTTAGAATGCAGGGCAGAATTCTGAATGCATCATAGGCCTACAGCAAATAAATGAATGTTGATACTATGTGGATTGGCATAACTGTAATTTATAGGCTACTGTAGGGTGCATAACTTATTGCAGTAAGCACATTGAGTGGAAATGAAGATGTAAAACGAATGTATTGCATTTTCATACTGGAGCATAACTTTCATTGGTTGCATTGTAATGTAAAACTAATGTATTGCATTCTTATACTGGAGCATAACTTTCACTGGTTGCATTGTAACGCAGCCATGATACGCAGCATGCAATGCTCATACAAACATTTGCGCACCTAAACTGTTGCGTAATAAACTGCATTAACCAGCAGTATGGATCTGAAATGATCATGTCAACTGATAATAAAAGTGATATTACCTTTAAGGTCACTGGTGTGATCTTCTCCTTGTTCACTCCCTCGGGTAAGAAGTCTAGCAAAGCATCAAGAACTATATCCTTCACTGTCTGGAACTCTAGCTCGCCTTTCATGTCGGCACAGAATATCAAGTCCAGATCCTTCCATCCCAACCCGCTGTCCTCATGGAGAACATGGCTGGCCGCGGAACCGTTCAGGCGGACCTCCCGGACATGTATGCGTTTCTCCTCCATGCGACACCGGACCACTTTGACTATGTCCCGCGGTTTAATCTCAAGGGTTGGGAAGTTCCAGCGACCGTGGATTGGGATGGACTCAGCCAGGATAGCGTCCAGGCGCTGCACTTGTTCCCAGTTGAGCACGCTGAGGTTGCTGCTCTCCCCGTCCAAACAGCCTTCCACCGGAGTCGATCGTTTCGAGTCGACTTTCTCGCCCATATTGATAAAAGGTAGATAAGAAAATATAAACGCCAAAAGTGTTCACTCCCTCCGTCTCTTGCTTCGCTTTGAATTAAAGCGGCCGTGTTGCCGCAGGAGTAGCTTACAAGAGTGCTTTGGCCACATCAGCTGGCTGTATTTACCTTTATCGCCGTCCTTTAGATAACGTTGTTAATCATAACAAGCCGTATCATCTCCAATTTACGCACAGCAGACGTGTAGTTCCACTTCTCAGTTGCTTGTAGTGAAGTCGGGGTATATGTTCAGCTCGTTGCGCTGCGTAAAGCTAGCTGTCCAATCTCTCCCCTTTCCCCAAGTTCAACTGGGATATTATTCGATTGTTGGGCGGGTCTGAAGGGCTTGTCCAGCCGTGGGCCTCGCTCACTGTCCCGTATTCGTTAGCTCACTGTGCGTTTTCTCTTCCGTCTGGGTCGCCATCGCCTAAAGTTGCGCCTGTCAATTAGCATTGATACAGAATAGCGTCTTGCACTTTCTTAGTAAGTTGTATTCCCACTCCTAACATAAATCGCCTCTTCTGTTATAATCAAAAACATTTCAGCACCTCCAAAAGTTTATTTTCCTCCCACTTTTACACGCAGCAGGTTTCGCCTCTCTTCGAATATATCTGCTGCTCTTTTACGCATCAGATTTAACCTACGAAATACGTATTCCTATACACCTTCACATACCATTACATAAAATGGTGTATGGTTTCTACTTGCCCGTTACATGTTGCTCGTGTTTCGCTTGGTGGCAGTGCGTTGCGCCACTGAGAGGTTCTGACGTCGAAAATGCTTTCCCCAGCGAAGGAACAGCGGGAATGGTTAGTTTGAGTGGCAGCTTGTTCCACCAATCGTTGTAATCGGCGCTTCAGGGTACATCGCTTGCAACGTGCATAGGGAATAAAGTTGTCCCATATGCCGATCAGAGGTCAGTTTTGCGTTTCACCCCCCCATAGATTAATGTTATATTGGCAGAATGAACGCTGATTATAGATCTGTCACTAGGCACATTCTACAAGAAGACTTGGAAACTGACAAAGGCTGTTTTTATAGATGCAACACCTTTTGCACAGGGATTTTGATGTGCTTTTCACAGTTATTTTACACCCCGAAGATTCACTACTAAAAGCCACATGCATGTGTTGTTTGACAAACTCCAATGTGGTCATCATACCCTTCAGAGTATGAGTACCAGAGAGTACCTTTAGTTTTGTGTAGTATTGTGTCAGATATGTAGATCATGTTGTTTACAAAAATATTAATGTTAACTATCAGTCATATTCATCTCTTGATATAAACTGGGCTATGTTAGATCCTTCCTTATGTCACCCTTTAGGGTTGGCAAAATCTCTCTCGCGCTCTCTCTCGCTCTGCCTTTTAAGAAGTGTAAGCATTGCATGTAAAATCTTTAAAAAGTCAGTTTTCACAGTTCCCAATCCAAAATGTATTTGTGTGTGTATATGTAACTGCTGTGTACAGGTACAGTATGTAGGCTATAGGCCATAGTGTCAGGTTGGGCTACAGTACTTGTCACTCAGAATCCATCAGATAGAGCTTCACTGGCATATCTGCGTCACTGTCGACTAGCCCATAAACCATCTTACTGCAGATTACCCTGTATGTACAGTAACACATACCTATACACACACAAACCTACACATACATGCACACACACGTACATGCATACACACATAGTCCCACACACACATGTACATGTATGTATGTATGTATGTATGTACTGTATGTACACGCACGCACGCACGCACACACACAGCTCATACTGTTCCTAGTAGGCCTGTGTTTTTCCCATGACTGATGAACCTAAGTTGCTCTTTTACAGTGTTACATTTACAATTACAACTTCCTGGCAGAAACCAGGAAGGAAAGACCAGCCTGGCGAATGACATGTGACCTGGACCTGGCCCTGTGCATGCTCCACATTGTAAAACCACTCTTTTACTGACACAGAGGGCATGGCCTTTTGGGTCTATAAACAGCGACCTGGAAGAGAAACCTTTGCACAGTCACGCTATGAAACCATACACTCTTCCCCAGGGCTAGCCTGTTGGAAAAGACAGAGGTATGTGAGGGAAGAGGTGACGGAAGACAACACTCTGACATGTTACACCTGCAAAGGGAGTCCCTATCCATGAACACAATGGAAAATAGTTCCATTAACTTCATTTGGATATCACAGTTACACAGTGGTTTTTAGATTAATCGTTTGACAATAGTATCTGGAATATAGTCCATGCAGAAAGAATGGCTGCAATTTCAATCCACCATTTCTGTATGGCTACTTTGCCAGACTTGCAAACTTGCCAGTGAAATGACTCAAGAAATTCAGCACAGTATAGCCTACCCTCACCTCCAACCATACAGTTTTACCCCAGAATCATAATGGATTAAGGAAGATGGTGGTCAACATCTGGGGGAAGGGGGAAGAGATAGGACTTACATAATGTTACACAACCCTGGACCATCTACTCTAGTCTAGGGGATGTTCTATGTGTCTGAGACTAAGTCGTAGAGGTAGTAGGGTTAGAGTTCAGAATGTAGCTACGTGCTTTCGGCTGAGATTATACATAGTCAAGTTCACACAGGAGGGGAGAGAGAGGGCAGTTGAGTGATTGGTTTATAGAGGCTGATTTTACCAAGAATAACATAAGTATCTTTGAATACTTATTGTAACAAGAGATAATTATGAATCATCTAGCTACCTACCCTGTTTCACCATGTGTTAGATTCTGTTTGTCCCACAAGGAAGTTTACAATAGAATATAATAAAATGCAGTGCAATACATGATTCCAATACAATATACAATACAGTAAAACTGTATTTCTTCAAGGCAGCAGTGCATGCACATTAGGCTACATAGTAAGTGCACACACAGCTATAGTGCAGAAATAGGATGCACCTGTATAAGAAAGGAAATTCATTATAAGATTACCATGAGCCTGTGAGAGCCGAATGTACATCCCCACCCTTCCTCCCTCCCACTGTCCGTCTGAGCAGGCCCAGAAAAGATGCATTGACCTACTGTGCTTAATTGATACTCATAGATATAGAGTACATAGAACTCACTGGACATTAGACAGTTTGGAGAGGTAACTTCAGTTGCACTGCAATTCCACACGTCTGTGAAATATAGATTCTAAAAAGCCCATGGTTTGTGGAATAGAAGTGCTTGCACAGGTGTAGTGTCCTTTCTAGACAATGTACTTTGGAATTGTAGGCCCAATTGTATGTGTAAAATTACAGACATATTTTAATTCTACAGGTTGTATTTCTATATGGCCACTCCCACACCTCCCTGTGGCCCTGACCTTAATGAGTTACCGCTCCACCCCAACTGACCTTCTGGAGCACGCTCAGTAAGCCTCAGCTAAACGGCTCCATTGCTAATGAGATTCGCTGACTCGCCCTGCCCACTAAACCAAGATGCACAGCTCCCATCCCTACATTAATACGTGTCACATATCAGTTTACAAACAATGTAAAAAGTAATAATAATTGAGTTAATATAGCCGCATACAAACGTGGTCTCTTTTTTGCTTTCTTGAGTAAGGCAGCTCTAAAATGCAGGTGTTTCAGCCTAGCTCAGTGCTTTCTTTGGTGGAAGGGCAGCCAGCAAAAAAATAAAAATTGTTTGTCACTGTCAGTGGTGATTTTAGCATGTAAATCTTGGTGGGGCAAACTTTTTTTTAAATGCATGCCAGCAAAGCCACTACACAACACTAAACAATACATTAATTGCACTATAACGGTGACAAACCGTGCACATAAACTGTTAGGGCCTACATAAAGCTGTCCCAACAGCAGAGCTTTCTTTTCAGCACCATGGAGTGAATTCTTACCACCGCTACACCTGGCTATCAGCGGAGCCTTGCCTGGCAGCGAAATAGTTAATTCAGCCTCATTTACTGCCTTTTAAAAAAACATAGCTGATATGTCTGACTTTCTTAATCAAATGTAGTTTCTACTGACAATTGAGATGTACAAACTATGGCATAAGGGAACGATGAGCGGATAAGAGGCAATCCGTAATTTCGATTAAGACATTAATGAGCGAGCTAAGACAGACGTAGTCAATATAACTATTTGTTCAGCACTTTTAAAATGTACAGTGACAGAATTCAGAACATGGGCCGTTCTTACAGTATTCTCCCTGTACACCAAGTCAGAACCGTAGGATAAATAAAGGGGGCATATAAGCAGACAATGAAAGCTCTTACAATATTCAATGATGACGTTTCTCTAAAACAGGCTATAGGCTACATGTGCACCACCAAGTCAGAACAGTAAGCTAAGTTATGAGGGGAAAGGGACCAAATTATTAGGGTGAGGCACATGGGCTACTAACAGCTTACTACACAACATACACTTAGTATTACTTTCTTAGCTACAGTGCATCTCCCTGGCATTTACATCATTTATGCAGCAGCATACAATACATTTTTGGACTCACCTTGTTGTGCTGTGCTCACTTGAACAGGAAGGTGGCACGGCGGTCCTTCTTGTTGGCAAATTTTGTCATCAAACTTCGTCATCAAAGTCTGGCATTCTCTGGATCTATGGTGCTTTCAAGACAACTGGGAACTCCGAAAAAAACAAGGTCGAATTATGACATCAGTGATCTTCAGGTCGGAGCCCTAGAAAGAGGCCCGAGTTCCCGACTTGGAATTCCGAGTTGGATGACCGTTCTAAACGTATTTTCCCAGTCGGAACTCGTTTTTTGCAGAGTTGCCAGTTGAACTCACTGAAGTCTGAGATTTCCCAGTTCCGAGTTTCCAGTGGTGTTGAATGTGGCAGAAGTCATGCTGGATTGACAGCATGGCCAATGTATTCAACCTTTTCTGGCCCATGGTGTTGCATGTAAATGTTTATCTTTTTAAGCTTGGAAAAGAAACCCTTACACCCAGACTTGGACCACACACCCTCGCCACCGAATAGCAGGCCAGTGATTGCTTTGCAATGCTTTCAGTTAGCCACTGATTTCTTCCAAACCCCTCATTGTTGAATTTGCTATTTCCAACTTGTTGTGTAATGTTTATGTCCAATGGCCGATGAGCACCGATACATTTTATCTATAATTTCTCTTCATATGACAAGGACTGAAAAGGATTTGCCAGTAGATTGTTGAAGTGATTCATGATGATGACTGCTTGTCTAGCTTGCTAGCTAAGATTTTGAAAGTATGATGTAAACATTATCAGTCCAATCAAAGCTACGGCAGATATAACGTGATTTGACGTCATTTTATCTGTGGCCAATGACCTTGAGCCTTCTTGGATGGGCACTTCTAATGTAAATCTATGGCAGCACCCAAGAGGCTTGAACTTTCTAGCTCACTGTAATGGTACTCCCACACTGTCCCTGTAGATTTTGCAGTGACGTAGTGTCCCCATGAGTGACAGAACACTGAACCAATCACGGCGCAACTAGAGAACATTACCAACCCCTATGCTCTGTATTTTCCGCTGGCTGCCCCACCACCACAGAAAGCACTGAGCTAGGCTGAAACACCTACATTTTGGAGCTGCCTTACTCAAGAAAGCAAAAAAGAGACCATGTTTGTATGTGGCTTTATTAATTCAAAGATTCTTAATTTTTAATTTTTTACATTGTTTGCAAACTGATATGTGACACGTATTAATGTCAAAATAACATGCAAAACAGGCACAAAAAATATATACATATACAGTACCAGTCAAAAGTTTGGACACAGCTACTCATTCAAGGATTTTTCTTTATTTTTACTATTTTCTACATTGTAGAATAATAGTGAAGACATCAAAACTACGAAATAACACATATGGAATCATGTAGTAACCAAAAAAGTGTAATAAAAATCTAAATATATTTAAGATTCTTCAAAGTAGCCACCCTTTGCCTTGATGACAGCTTTGCATACTCTTCCACATGTGTTATTTCATAGTTTTGATGTCTTCACTATTATTCTACAATGTAGAAAACAGTAAAAATAAAGAAAAACCCTTGAATGAGTAGGTGTGTCCAAACTTTTGACTGGTACTGTATATATATTTTTTGCTAAGCAGGTGGGGCTCAAAACAGGTCGCCACTTGTCACCGTTATAGTGCAATTAATGTATTGTTTAGTGATGTGTTGTTTTGTGGCTTTGCTGGCATGCGTCTAAAACATTTGTTTTGAGTTTGCCCCACCAAGATTGACATGCTAAAATCACCACTGGGCTAGATGCCAGACAGAGTTGCAATGGCTGTGCTTTGAGTAATGCATTCAGTGTGCATGCACATCCTCTGTCTTGCATGTCTGTCAACACTATAGGCTACAATGTATCTAGATACAGATATATACTCTCAAAATAATGGTTATCAAGACTGACCACTAGCACGCATGTGTACAGAAGTACAGCTTGGCATAATGCAGGTTTCCATTGACCCAAGTTTATTCGACAAAAGCAATGTGGCGTAATGGAAACGGCAGATATAGGATACATTTTCAAAAGATAGACAAAAAATGTATCCTTTCGACAGGGGTGGATTTTTATTTTTTCTAACTTTCTTTATTGACAAATGATGATGGAAACGGTGTTCTTCAAATAAATGATGATTGCCAAATACTTTTGAAGGAACGCGGGGCACGTGATGTCATCACGTAACTATAAACTCCACTCCACATTTAATTCTAAACGCTAACTGCATTTAGAATTAATGCCTATTATTAGAATATGGCCAATATTAGTTAATTATTGCATTCTATCCATGTTGGCTTTCGCAGGCTACCTGAGACATGAAACAGATAGGTGGGAGGGCATACTGGCTGTCGCCAAATTTATTAATGTTTAATTTGTCTAAATGGGTAATGGAAACACTTCAACCACTACCTTCTTATTCGACACTGTAGTTTTTAGCGATTTTTTTTGGTGTGACGTCATTACGTCCAGCTGTTTTTATCGACACAATATAGTTAAATGGAAACGGACCCGAGCAGGCAATTGTCACATCTATTTTCTATACAAACGTGCTAAATGTTGACAAAAAAATCACTGGGCAAGTTAATGGAAACTTAGCTATTTCCCCCTCATGTTGAGTGACCTTTCCTGAGGACTGGCATTGATTGCCACGGCGACATAAACAGGAAGTGAGTCAGTTAGCAGAGAGAGCTGACTCAGTTCTTGTTTGATTCCGTGTTATGAAATGTGATCTCCACATTAATATAGTCAATTATTTCACAGGCACACACACATTCACACACTTAAGAGAAACACGGCAACACCACATAAAGACACATGCTCACGCTCCACATACTCTCCTGCTGCTTATCTACCCACAAATACAGTGGGGGAAAAAAGTATTTAGTCAGCCACCAATTGTGCAAGTTCTCCCACTTAAAAAGATGAGAGAGGCCTGTAATTTTCATCATAGGTACACGTCAACTATGACAGACAAATTGAGATTTTTTTTCTCCAGAAAATCACATTGTAGGATTTTTAATGAATTTATTTGCAAATTATGGTGGAAAATAAGTATTTGGTCACCTACAAACAAGCAAGATTTCTGGCTCTCACAGACCTGTAACTTCTTCTTTAAGAGGCTCCTCTGTCCTCCACTCGTTACCTGTATTAATGGCACCTGTTTGAACTTGTTATCAGTATAAAAGACACCTGTCCACAACCTCAAACAGTCACACTCCAAACTCCACTATGGCCAAGACCAAAGAGCTGTCAAAGGACACCAGAAACAAAATTGTAGACCTGCACCAGGCTGGGAAGACTGAATCTGCAATAGGTAAGCAGCTTGGTTTGAAGAAATCAACTGTGGGAGCAATTATTAGGAAATGGAAGACATACAAGACCACTGATAATCTCCCTCGATCTGGGGCTCCACGCGAGATCTCACCCCGTGGGGTCAAAATGATCACAAGAACGGTGAGCAAAAATCCCAGAACCACACGGGGGACCTAGTGAATGACCTGCAGAGAGCTGGGACCAAAGTAACAAAGCCTACCATCAGTAACACACTACGCCGCCAGGGACTCAAATCCTGCAGTGCGAGACGTGTCCCCCTGCTTAAGCCAGTACATGTCCAGGCCCGTCTGAAGTTTGCTAGAGTGCATTTGGATGATCCAGAAGAGGATTGGGAGAATGTCATATGGTCAGATGAAACCAAAATAGAACTTTTTGGTAAAAACTCAACTCGTCGTGTTTGGAGGACAAAGAATGCTGAGTTGCATCCAAAGAACACCATACCTACTGTGAAGCATGGGGGTGGAAACATCATGCTTTGGGGCTGTTTTTCTGCAAAGGGACCAGGACGACTGATCCGTGTAAAGGAAAGAATGAATGGGGCCATGTATCGTGAGATTTTGAGTGAAAACCTCCTTCCATCAGCAAGGGCATTGAAGATGAAACGTGGCTGGGTCTTTCAGCATGACAATGATTCCAAACACACTGCCCGGGCAATGAAGGAGTGGCTTCGTAAGAAGCATTTCAAGGTCCTGGAGTGGCCTAGCCAGTCTCCAGATCTCAACCCCATAGAAAATCTTTGGAGGGAGTTGAAAGTCCGTGTTGCCCAGCGACAGCCCCAAAACATCACTGCTCTAGAGGAGATCTGCATGGAGGAATGGGCCAAAATACCAGCAACAGTGTGTGAAAACCTTGTGAAGACTTACAGAAAACGTTTGACCTGTGTCATTGCCAACAAAGGGTATACAACAAAGTATTGAGAAACTTTTGTTATTGACCAAATACTTATTTTCCACCATAATTTGCAAATAAATTCATAAAAAATCCTACAATGTGATTTTCTGGATTTATTTTCCTCATTTTGTCTGTCATAGTTCACATGTACCTATGATGAAAATTACAGGCCTCTCTCATCTTTTTAAGTGGGAGAACTTGCACAATTGGTGGCTGACTAAATATTTTTTTCCCCCACTGTATCTTCTTAAGTTACAGCACAGTCTTTCACCCGGTCACACACAAGCTGCTGTCTGATTCTCTACCCATCTCCCTAAAGTGTACACTTGGGTAGAAAGGTAGGGATTCAGAACTGTCTAGTCTCTCTCTTTCACTCACTGTCTAACAAGTCATACAACTATAAGGTCCTGTTCTGCCACCTGCTGGACTGAACAGCACCAGGTCCATCAACTAGAGACTTTCTATCAATGGAGAATGTCTCCTCTCCAAAGCGTCTCCCTCTTAGCTGACACTAGGTGGCAGTATTTACACAGTTATTACGGCCCCAGCTGTCATTCACTGCACCCCATCAAAGGCAGGAGGGTACAGTATGCTTGAGTCCTTTTGTCCTCTCCAGTCAAACAGTAAGGAGGTCTCAAATGGTAAGTAGGTTCTCTTCTGCTCGTTGTCAAACACAGCGTTTTGATTTAAACAAAAGTTCAAACACAAATGAGAATCAGAATGTCAACTAGTGTTTGTCATTATGGTGACCGAGACACTTAGATCCAAATGACTTTTTTATGCAACTAGATAAGTTATTTCTCCCATATCTGGTAGTAATTAATTGATTTCAGATATGTTTTAATCTAAAACCAGCAATCAGCAGTAGAAACAATAACAAACTGCCCTCCACGCCCCTGTTTCAGTGAAAAGCTGACTCCCGAGTGGCGCAGTGGTCTAAGGCACTGCATCGCACTAGCTCTGCCACTAGAGATCCTGGTTCGAGTCCAGGCTCTATCGCAGCCGGCCGCAACCGGGAGACCCATGGGCGGCGCACAAGTCGTCCAAGTTAGGGGACGGTTTGACCGGCAGGGATGTGGGTTCGTTTCCCACGGGGGGCCAGTATGAAAAAAACCCGTATGCATTCACTAACTGTAAGTCGCTCTGGATAAGAGCATCTGCTAAATGACATACATGTAAAAATGATGGGGCTGGAGAAATGTAACCACTCTCAAATTCATAGACAGAGCTATGGATGCAAGGTCTGACCATCCATGATTTTAAAATGATAGTTTGAACTATGTTTTGAGGCTATATAGTGTTTACATTTACTTTGTTTACAAACATTGAAGTAAAACAAGCTTATATTTTGGGGTCTGATGGGGTATGCCAGTTGAAATAAGCTTATCAGGCATTTCTAAGTTATATTCTTCAAGAATGAATGGGTACATATAATTAATGTCTATGTCCAAAAATTGATGTAGCAACTGCTGATTGCCCCTTTAAAGGTTCACTAAGCAATGCAGTGCTCCCTCCTGTCATGTGGATTTCAGTGTGACCAATAGGATACAGGCTACTAAGGCTACAGTAACATAACAGCAAAGGTCTCTATGATTGTATATGATTGTGTGTGCTCTGAAGAACCATTTGGAACTCCGGCTGCATTAGTCATGGTTAATGTTCCACATAATCTTAATGATTTTGACTGGAAGGAACTTGATATCAAACAGAGCGAGAGAGACAGAGAGAGAGAGACAGAGAGAGAGCGAGAGAGATGGACAGAGGGTTTATATCAACCATCTTTCTGTAGCCTGGAGTATTGAATAGAATACAACTTCATTGTCATGGTTGTAAAACAGTTCATTTGTTATGGTTCTACATTTGGTGTCTACAGGCTACTGGCACTGATACTGACCTGTCAACCCCTCATTCACCTCCTACAGGGATTTCTCCCTGCGCATACCACCACTACAGAAACATACCGTGGGGTTAAAACAACATACAGTATCTGGGGTTTCCCACAGTATATGATCCTTCAGGGGCGTCCCTGTAGGACCTCTATCCAATCTTAATCTCACACTCATAAGTGAGATAGATAGGCCTGTATGACAGACCATTATATAACGCTGTAGTGTGTACTGTGCTATGTCCATCCATGGCCTATTATCTGGTTCAATGACCTTACAGGAAATGTTTTTTAAAACTCTGTCAAGGGCCCTTTTAAATTCAAATAAATATTTATAAGAAACATTAGGAAATTGCTGTCTTGTTGCATGGGAAGAATCCGATTTTTCTTCATCTGGAAACTTTGATTGATTCTCTCCAAATAGCCATGATTTCAATCAAATATCCTTCTGTAAACATACCCTAATCCTCTCTCTGCTTATCCTGAGTTTATTTACGTTCCACTCTGTATCAATCACTGTTCTGATGGTTTTTGGGGGGAGAGAAAATGCTGACAGTGACTATACTTACAAACCCATGTGGTCATTATACAGTCAGTGAGTCTGAGCCAGCTGGTTTGGAGTCAGGCTCTATAGTCGATGAGACCACGAGAGCTCTGTGTCTGAACAGTCGCATGCACTGAAGGATGAGTCACGGTCAGGCTTGAAGTGGTCATAACTACTATGTTTCAAGTTTTTATGTCACGTGCACAAGTACACTGAAATGCCTTAGTTGCAAGCTCCAAACCCAACAATGCAGTAATCAATATAGCACTAACAATAACTTAAGGTAGAACAAAAACACACAAGAAATAAAAAAATAAGAACATTGAAAGAACATGAGAAAGTAAGAAGTTATATACACGGTCAGTTCCAATACCATATTTACAATGTGCAGGGATACAGGAGTGATAGAGGTACAGTGCTTTCAGAAAGTATTCATACCCCTTGACATTCCCCATTTTGTTGTGTTACAGACTGAATTTAAAATAATGACAAAGTGAAAACATGTTTTTAGAAACTTTTGCAAATGTATTGAAAATGAAATACAGAAATATTCAATTTACACAAGTATTCACACCCCTGTGTCAATACATGTTAGAATCACCTTTGGCAGCGATTACACGTCTCTAAGAACTTTGCACACCTGGATTGTACAATATTTGCACATTATTCTTTTTACAATTCTTCAAGTGTTATCAAGTTGGTTGTTGATCATTGCTACAGCCATTTTCTAATCTTGTCATAGATTTCAAGCCAATTTAAGTTAAAACTGTAATTAGGCCACTCAGGAACATTCAATGTTGTCTTAGTAAGCAACTCCAGTGTATATTTGGCCTTGTGTTTTATGTTATTGTCCTGCTGAAAGGTGAATTTGTCTACCAGTGTCTGTTGGAAAGCAGACTGAACCATGTTGTCCTCTAGGATTTTGCCTGTGCTTAGCTCTATTCCGTTTATTTTTATCCGACAAAACTCCTTAGTCCTTGCTAGGGCTGGGCGGTATACCGTATTTTACGATGTACCGGTATTGATGCACAGTCCGGTTTGGGTTTTTACTTTACCTTCTATAACGGTATTTTATTATTTTGTTAAATGTGATACGCTGTGTGAACGTCCATTTTTATAGTTTACTCCCCTTACCACAGACCTAGCCCTGCCCCTGTCGCTCAAGTAGCGCATTCGTTGTTACTCGACCACTAGACACTTGCGTTCAGTCTGCAGGGTTAATGAAGCACATGCAAAAACGTTGATGACAACGATGCTGTTTTCACTTTGCTTCTGAATATAAATCCACTAGCGTTTTAGAATTACACTATTAGTTTGTGTTTCTTACATCTGCCAACAGCTAACATTTGTCTTTTCTTAGCAAGTTGGGCCTAAATCCTGTTAGCCACTAATTGTTAGCTGCTAATCGCTAATACTAATCGCTAGCTAGCTAATAAATGTACAGAGTCAGAGCAAACGTAATTAGCTATACAGCCTGATAATACCAGTAATGATGTAGACCTAAATCAACATGTTGTTTGTGCAACAGTATCTTCTAAATCAAAGAGGAATATGTGAAGCAAGAATATGTTAGCTACATGAAGTAGCTAAGAGAGAACATTCAATGTAGCCAAGATTACAGGGTCCCCTAGGATACACTTATCAACACTTTGTTTCCTAGTTCCTACCCTGTCACAATAACTCCTCCCTGGCATTTTCATTCGTGGTCATTTCAAACAACACTGTATTCAAAGTGCCCACTATTATATTCTAACTATAGAATTAGAATGATTATTCAATTTCCATGATTCCAACAGTTCACCCATGTGTTTTGCTCTAAATCGCAAGTCAAATATTTGGTTAAAAATAAGGCTTAGATTATTTGCCCATATCGTGCAGCCCTATGTGGCAGTATGGAAATACCCATTGAAATCACTTAGAATGTATGTGTTGCCACTCTAGGATCATGCACTACTCATAAAGAACATTTAGAACTTGTATTATTCAAAAACATAAAATACAATCAAATACAGTCATTTTTAAAAATTTTACAACGTGATATGATATTCTGGCCATATCGCCCAGCCCTTGCCGATGACAAGCATACCCATAACATGATACTGCCACCACCATGCTTGAAAATATGAAGAGTGGTACTCAGTGATGTGTTGTATTGGATTTGCCGCAAACATAACACTTTGTATTCAGGACATAAAGTTATTTTCTTTGCCACATTTTTTTCTAGTTTTACTTTAGTGCCTTATTGCAAACAGGATGCACGTTTTGGAATATTTTTTATTCTGTACAGGCTTCCTTCTTTTCACTCTGTCATTTAGGTTATTATTGTGGAGTAAGTACAATGTTGTTGATCCATCCTTAGTTTTCTCCTATCACAGCCATTAAACTCTGTAACTGTTTTAAAGTCACCATTGGCCTTATGGTGAAATCCCTGAGCTGTTTCCTTCCTCTCTGGCAACTGAATTAGGAAGGACGCCTGTATCTTTGTAGTGACTGGGTGTATTGATCCACCATCCAAAGTGTAATTAATAACTTCACCATGCTTAAAGGGCTCTTCGATGGAAAGCATTGGAAAACCTCCCTGGTCTTTGTGGTTGAATCTGTGATTGAAATGTAGTGCTCGACTGAGGGACCTTACAGATAATGATGGGGTACAGAGATGAGGTAGTATAAAAAAATTATGTTAAACACTATTATTGCACACAGAGTCCATGCAACTTATGTGACTTGTTAAGCACATTTTTACTCCTGAATTTATTTAGGCTTTTCATTTTTAATTAATGTCTAAAAACATAATTCCACTTTGACATAATGAGGTATTGTGTGTAGGCCAGTGACACAAAGTCTTAATTTAATCAATTTTAAATTCACAACAAAATGTGGAAAAAGACACAACAAAATGTGGAAAAAGTCAAGGGGTGTGAATACTTTCTGAAGGCACTGTAGATATGTATAGCGGTAAGGTGACTAGGCATCAGGATATATGATAAACAGAGTAGCAGCAGCGTAAATTATATAATTGTATGTGAGTGTGTGTGTAGTCAGTATACTGTAAATATTTTGTGCATGTTATGTGTGTGTTGGAGTGTCAGTGTGCGTGACTGTGTGGAGGCTGTCAGTGTGCATGGAGACCATGCAAAATAAGGGTTAACTCAGACTATGGTATATAATGCTGTCTATAGGAATTACCTAGTTACATTTCAAATACTAGTTTCGATGTTCTACAATAGGATGCGCCTGAGCCTGTCCATAAGCTCAAAGTATCCAATCACACAGAGTCTGTTGGAGACAGATAAGTCGAGTGGCGAATGAGGTGAGCCCCTCTTCTCCATAAAGAGAGCCACTCGCCCGCCAAACTGGTAATTCTTGCCTCTCATCCTTGCGGAAGTGAATGCGTTCACTAAGCTCTACTCCTGGTTTCCTGGTTTCCTACTGAACTGATCTCACGCGAACTGTGAGGTTAACGGTGCCAAACATAGGACCTCAGCTCCTGTCGATAGTTGAGTACCGACCGAAAGGTTTTTCGAGTAGAATTCATTTTCTACTCTTCAGTCTCCGTCTAGCTAGCTCCACATGGCTAGCTATCGAGGTTCGGTTAGCCCTCGACGCGAGGCTTCGGCTGACTAGGTCAGCACACGCCTTCGACCAACATGGTGCGTTCGTCACAGCTGTGGTGTTCCCACTGTGCACATCCTAGCTAACTTTCGCTGTAAGGCTTCTACTAGCTAGCTTACACCTAACTAAAGCCCAGAGCTTACATATTGTTTTTATACTGAACAAAAATATAAACGCAACATGTAAAAGTGTTGGTCCCATGTTTCGTGATCTGAAATAAAAGATCCCAGAAATGTACCATATGCACAAAAAGCTTATTTCTCTCAAATGATGTGCACACATTTGTTTACATTCTTGTTAGTCAGCATTTCTCCTTTGCCAAGATAATCCATCCACCTGACAGGTGTGGCATATCAAGAAGCTGATTAAACAGCATGATCATTACACAGGTGCACCTTGTGCTGGGGACAATAAAAGGCCACTCTAAAATGTGCAGTTTTGTCACACAACACAATGCCACAGACGTCTCAAGTTTTGAGGGAGTATGCAATTGGCATGCTGACTGCAGCAAAGTCCACCAGAGCTGTTGCCAGAGAATTTAATGTTAATTTCTCTACCATAAGCCACCTCCAACGTCATTTTAGAGACCACGTGTTACCACGCCAGCCCAGGACCTCCACATCCGGCTTCTTCACTTACGGGATCGTCTGAGACCAGCCACCCGGACAGCTGATGAAACTGAGGAGTATTTCTGTCTGTAATAAAGCCCTTTTGTGGGGAAAAACACATTCTGATTGGCTGATTACAGTTTATTTAAGGAAATCAGTCAATTGAAATAAATTCATTAGGCCATAATCAATGGATTTCACATGACTGAGCAGGGGCGCAGCCATAGGTGGGCCTGGCTCCCCAGTGGGTGGGCATATGCCCTACCAGGCCCACCCATGGCTGCGCCCCTGCTCAGTAAAATCATTGAAATTGTTGCATGTTGCATTTATATTTTTGTTCAGTATACAACAGCCGTTTTCATCATAACCCTATTCTACACCATGGCCACTGCTGCCCCATCCCTAGACGAGCCTAGCACCCAACCCACCACGTTCTTGTGCTTGCGGCTCCATGGTTGCGGGGAAGGATTTTCACCCTCTATACATCAAATGTCGTGTAAGCATTGTAAATTGCTCTCTAGAGCAGGTTTGAAAAGGAGGCTAAAACGCTCCGCTATTACTTCCCCCTCCCTCCCCTCTCAGCCACTGGCCGAGGTGGAGGCTAAACTCCCCACAGCCGAGCCCAGCTTGATTCCCTCCCCTTGCTGTCTGACAACATAGTGTCGGAGGAAGGCGAGCTAAGTGATGACGAAGACAACGACAGGATTAATATTGTGGGTCTCCTCGACTTTGTGATTGACATGGAGGGTGAAGGCCTCGTTCTTCCCCCATCTCAAGTCCCGAGATCCCCCCACCCCCAAGACGGAGGAGCCGCTGATCTCCCCTTGGAGTACGGGCTCCTCAATGTTTGCAAGCGAGCCGCGGGCAGACTTGATATTACGTGGCCGGCTCCTTTGGGGGGCCAGGACCCGAGAAGGGACCTATATGATGGGAAAATACTCCCATCCCGCATAGCCCCCGCTAAGCAACTGCTTCCTGCGGTCCTAGCCTGCAAGGAACTCATGGGATAAGCTCCTTACCAGCAATATCCTGGCTAGGGGTTTCCCGAGCATGGACATGCACAATATGGAATAATCTGGGTGTTGCAACCCTCTCATGGTGGAGCTGTCACTGGCGGACCACCTCCACCCCACAAGCCGTGCTGCTAGCACTACTGGAACTTCCCTCCCTGGAAAGAGAGCGCTTTTCTGCCTCCATTTTTCATTAAACGTACAAAGCCTTGGCCTTATCAATCAGAGCACCTAACGTGTTGGCTTACCAGGCATAGTTACTGGAGGATGTGGGGAAGCAACTAGATTCGGGAACCCTGAATCAGGATGCTTGGGATGAGATCTGTATGATTACGGATCTAAACCTCCAAGCCTCCCGTAATGCCATCCATGGCTGTGGTCGCACCATGAGCCTGGCAGGGGTGGAAGAAAGGGCACTTTGGCTAATCTTGTCCAGCGTAACAGAAAAAGAGAAAGTGGACCTCCTGGATGTCCCTGTGACACCCAAAGAGTTGTTTCGGCCCTGCTGTCTCCGCCATGCGGAAGAAGTGTGACGTGTTAGAAAGAAATCGAAGTCCGTGGCAGCCTGTTGGTCACTGCAACTCGACCTAGCCTCACAGCAGGGAGGGGGCAACAAGCTGGCTTTGGGGGCCCAAGACCCCCGGCGACTCAGCAGACTACATTCTTAGAAAAAAGGGTTCTGCAGCTGTCCCCATAGGAGAACCCTTTTTGGTTCCAGGTAGAACCCCTTTTGGAACCCTCTGTGGAAATGCTTCTACATGGAACCCAAAAGGGTTTTACCTGGAACCAAAAGGGTTCTACCTGAAACAAAAAATAGTTCTACCTGAAACCAAAAGGGGTTCTTCAAATATATTCAAAAATATTATGCCCATATGCCTCGGATGCATTATGAGGATATCCCAGCAATGGGACACACTCTCTGCCCTGTGCCCCACTGTGACGTTAGCACGCCCTGGGGTGCGCATGACACGCACGTGCTAGCACTTCAAACCTGTTCCTGAGAGCTCGCCCTCCGCATCTATCCAGACTGACTCAAAAGACAGACTGTTAGAAAGCGACAACCCTATTAGGGTTTTGGAGACCCTGTCCTGATATGGTGGTTACACACCACTAGAGGTGGAAGCATTGGCACACCCTCTCAAGGGTAATGCCTTAAGCTTTTTCCCTCTCCTAGGCCTGACACCCTCCACTCTGACTGAGCGAGGTAACAGGCTTATCCCTCATCTTCGAGCCCCTCTATGACCAAGGTCTTTACCGACTGGATGTCACTGCACCTTTTTTGGTGCATACTCCCTCAGTGTCGGAGCCTCTGAGGGGTGATGCTGTTGGAACTACACTGGCTTCGGAGAGCATGTCTGTGTTACGGGAGTTGGCCATATCCAATAGTGAGACATCGAAACAGGTATTTGAAATACAACTCAAGGTTACTCACGTAACCCCAGTTCTATTAGAATATGAGCGAGATGTCTTACCTAGGGTTGCAAAATTCTGGGAACTTTCAATAAATTCCCTGCTATTCCCGAAATCCAACTTTGGAGGATTCCTGTAAGCAGGAGGGAATAAGCAGGAAATCCGGAATCCTCCAATCAGGATTTCTGGAAAACCAGGGGATTTATTGAAAGTTCACCGAATTTTGCAACCCTAGTCAAAGCGGTGAGCTTTCCACTGCTTGCAAAAGCGCAAAGAAAAGAGGCATGCTCGAGAAAGACCAGTTTGGCGGGCAAGTAGCTCCCTTTACGGAGGAGAGGGGCTCACCTCATTCACCACTCGACCTGTCTGTCTCCAACAGACGCTGTGTGATTGGATACTTCGAGCTCATGGACATGCCCAGGTGCATCCCATAGTAAGACATCGCACTCATATGCTTATAGAACCGGGGTCACGTGAGTAACCTTGAATTTCCTTCATGATTGATGATTACAACAATCTTTACATTAAACGGAAACTTCACCTCTAGACACTATTTGGGGTGTTTATCCGAGATTGCTAAATAATTACAATGGCTGCTTCTGATAATTCCTCTTTCCAAGAAGAGCTGGATGACAAAACATTTGTTTAAATGTTATTTTACAAAGGAACATGCATACATTAGCAGGAATACACTGAAGAGGAGTTGATACAGCGAGAAAAAGAATAGTGAGACCAGCAAGCAGGGCAAATTACAAATGAGTAAGTTGTTTTGATGTTGGCAGCTAGCTAGCAATATAAGCTCTCTTTTTACACAAGGCAGTGTTGTTCAGTACAGTACAATTCTGTGATCGAGTCGGCCATAACGGGGCTTGCTAGTACCACTACAAGCCAAGCTAGCCAAGTTTAGCTAGCTAGCTTTGTTTGTATATATCTAAAATGTACTGTAGTCCATTATAGCTAGCTAGCCTCAGTGCATCTCATTAGGAGCAAAACTGGAGAAACATTTTGATGATGAAGAAGAGTCAAGGAATGACTTTGGCTTTATGACTCATATTAGTCTTGGAGTAACTATACCTGTGTGTTGTAGCTAGCTAGCTAATGTCTGTCTGTGGGATGTCTCATATTCTACTCCATGCTGCTATAGTAGAAATACAGACAGTACACAACGATTGTTCATGAATGTCTAATAGCGTTTTTGTCTTTCTCTCTCAGACAATACCGCTTGGATACAAAGAAGTTAATGACTCTCAAGAGGAGGTGTGAAAGGTCCCATAACAACAATCGGCCCGTGTATCAAAGTGACTCTGAACACCTCACTGCACCACCCAAGAACACCATATGCAAGTATTCCCTTTGTAGAACTCACCACCCAAACACACCATATGCAAGTATTCCCTTTGTAGAACTGTAGTATTTATTATAGGCGTTAGTAGTATATTTTTCTTCTACTGTATATACAATGTCATACATTGCCATAACTGTTTCTGCATACTGCTGTGTTAATTCACCTCGGTCTCCAGATAAAATAAACCAAGCCTTAATTCCAAGCCATGTCTATATTGATGTGCTATATTGATAGACTAATCTACTGTTTTATTTTAACATGTTTACTTGCCAACAAATGAAAGTTGAAATGATACACCAACTCCCTGCATCACCACTTGTTTTAGAATTAAGATTGTAGCTAGTTTATCCAAATACAGGTACATTTAATGAATATCACAATGAATTGATCCAGAAGTTGAAGACGACACTTTATTGGTTTCTGGTGAAGCTGGAATCATCTAGTCACTTGTCAGTACACTTTAAAAAAGATTATATAAAACATTTGATCAAACACCATTATAAACATATGTACAAGAGCTAGCAATATCTATAACACAATGCAGTTGTGAGCATACTAGGCATTCTATATTATACTACAACATCAGTCTAACTGAATATGGATGTTGTGTTGGTTGAATGTTCCAGGCAGGTTCCAGAGTGTTCTTCAGCTGGTAAACCTCGTCTTGTGTTGGGTAATGGCAGCTGGTGTAGCAGGCTTTGGCGCTGTTGGCAGGGATGTTGGGTTTGGGGAGCTGTGACTCTGGCTCCTTGTAGACAACAGTCTGGTCATTCTGCACTCCACAGACAGGTGGACAAGCCTTTCCCTGAAGTGGTAGGTTCTGGGCTCATACACTTTCTTCACCACCCACTGCGTCGACCTCTTGCAGAAGATGTGTTTGTACTACAAGACTCCTGGAAAGACACGAATACTGATCATGAGGATGTGTAAAACATGAAGACTGATAATGAGGATGTGTAACCATACAAGAAACCATGTTCATCTGTAAATGGCTGAAGAAATTTGGCATGCCGCCCCGGGTCCTCTCCAAATACTACCGCTGCACCATCGAGAGCGTCCTGACCGGTTGCATCACAGCCTGTTACGGGAATTGCTCCTTCCATGACCGCAAGGCCCTCCAGTGGGTGGTGAAGACGGCCCAGTACATCACATCTATTCTAAAAAGCACGCAGCATCATCACGGACCCCACACACCCCAGCCACAAGCTGTTCTCTCCCTTACCGTCAGGCAGATGGTATCAGAGAATGAGGTCTGATAGAAACTCTGAGCTTGTTGGTATCTACAAGACTGCTGAACACTTGAACTGGACTGACCACCTGCTCTGATTCTCTGCACCTTAGCACACATCACAACTGCTGCTACCAGACTCTTATTATACTGCTCAATTTATACACTTGCCCCCAACCCCCCTTCCCCAATACACAGGTAAATATTGTACTATAAATTGTGCCTTCCTGTATTATACTTATGCTAAAATGTTTATTATATTCTACTGAGTCATCTACTTTATGTTTGTATTCTTATTTTTTTACCATTTCTCATTGTTGTTGCATTATCGAGAAGGAACCTGCAAGTAAACATTTAGTTAGAAGCTGTATACAATGTGTATCCCGTACATACGACTAATAAAACTTGAAACAAAAAAGGGTACAGTAGACTGGTATGTGTTTTGTTACACTCAGAGTCAATAATGGGGCATTGAGATGGGCTGTTAGCAAAGATGTGAACGGTTTGATGGGGACTTGTAGACAGTCCAGTTGTGTATTGTTGTATATGAGCACCTACAGTTGTGATGTTGAGTAGACAAGCACAACAATAGAGTACATAGATTAGAAGGGCATACTAACAGCCTCTCTCCCCCATGCCAAAGAATCTGTAGGACACACAGTAGTCAGTGATTAGCCAACATTTGACTAATTTGTCCCAATTTTACACACTCAAACAAGGTACTATATCCACTCATCCCCCTCAAGTCAATCGATCACACATATTAACCTTCTCACACACACACAATACCCACCCCCAACAGACACCAGTCAGTCACCCACACTATCCCCTCCTTACTAATACCTCTGCTTTTTTCCAATGTAGACTTCAAGCCTTGTATGAACAATCAACTAAGCCTACATTACACAGAGAAAAGTACAGTAGAAGTTATAGCCTACTTGTAAACACACCAGCTATGACAACAAGACATGGACCATGTTTATGCCTTAGCTCCAGTATATTTATTTGCTCATCATGGAGTCATGGAAAGATTTAGCAAAGGTGACTTACACTAATTGCTGGTGCTGAGCTTGATGTTGATGCCGCTGCAGATGTTGATGGGATCGAACACATAGTCATGTTAGCCTCTGCGGTACTGGTAGTCAGTTAGTTAGCTAGCTAACGGTTAGATACGATCCGGTAGGCTGTAGCTAACGTAACCTAATGTAGCTATTGTTAGCTTGCAAAGTTACAAATCACTTTGCCAGATAGCAGCTAGCTAATTACATTGATTTGCTTTGGAATGTCTAGCCAGCGTATTATGAAATCTAGCTAGTTAGATTTTGGTTTAGATTAATAAACGTAGTTGGCTAGTTAGCTAAGTAAAGTTAGCTACGTTATCTCAGCTCAACTTATTTTCTGCTGCACTGATGTTGGCTGATCGGATACCTTTCCTCTTTGAAGTGAAGGGTTAAAATCAATGGAATAGCATCACTTTTAAATGTTCGATGACCTGACAACACCATCAGTTGAGACTTCAGGTCAGTTTCGAAATCCTCTGGCTGAAAGTGCTCGTTACAAACACAGACATTTTGATATTTCTCCACGGGATTATTCGCATCAACTGGATCCACCTCTACTGAAATCGATATGAATTCTGGATATTGTGGTTTGCTTACAACCAGGAAATGTAGATGGCCCGTTTCTACCAATGAGATGCAGAAACGATCGTATTTGCGTGTAGTGAAGAAATTAATGGACATACTGTACACAGTGTAATAGAGCAGCAGTGAAATTTCCCTTTAAGGATCTCCAGCATGCATTGTTGCTGTATAGAGCGCAACATGGCAAATGTTAGAAACGTGGCTGAACAATTTGCTGGTTTACCTGCCTCAAGGGAGAGTGGTGTAGTCAGCGGGATGGTCTGGACCAAACACAAATGACTAAACTCCAATTAATGACCAAACTCCAAGGGATCCACTTAAACTCCCACAGAATTAACACAGCCAGTAAGATATGCATATAGTCAGCCACAGTCCTCCATCCACAGAGAGAGAATACCACAGTTATTCAATCATTTAAATTAAGCAGAATATGGAGAATAGACTTGAAGTACTGTAGTATGTACAAGGTCAGGTCTGGAAATGAGTGACATCATGGTTTAGTTAACTTCTGCACATGCAGCAGCTACTCTTCCATGCACGAGCATGGTGGTTGTCATGGCAAGGGGCTTGCCTGTCCTGTGACATTCCCTGACTAACCATAGTTACCTACTGCTTTAGGGTGTTACTTTAAGATTGATGAGTTGTATTGGTTGCATATGTCGGAGAAGAGTTGTGCAAGGCTTTATTTTCGTACTCAGATTGATTTATAACCACAGTGATGCAAAAGGTGAAAGTGTTTACTTTGAATCCAGTGCCAAAGTTGTTGTGTGTGTGTGACTGTGTGTATGCATATCTAGGTTTGTATGTAAGGGGTCAGGGGTGTGTGTGTGTGTGTGTGTGTGTGTGTGTGTGTGCATGTGTGCGTGCGTGCCTGCATGTAGGTTTTATGTCTGTAAACATGTGACTGTATGTATGAATGTGATTGTCCATGACAGAGCAGGTAATATGAATAGTAGCCTATATCCCTATGTGGATAAAAGTGTGTGGGTGTATCCTGACATTTCCATGTGTTCATTAAACTGTGTGAAAGCTGATATTTCCACAGTGCTTACTGACAGTGCTCTGGAGAGGAGTGTGTGTTGGCTGCAGTCAGACCTGCTCCAAGCAGCACACATCTGTAATCAGTTAACAGGTCTCCCATGTTCAGGAGAGTAGACTGCCAGAGAGGAGGAGGAGGAGGAGGAATACACTCCCTGTCTGCAGGCATGTTCAGAGTTGACACTAAAATACACAAACACACACAGCTGAGTCTCAGCTACGTCTCTCTCCCCTCCCTGCTCTCCAAAGATAAGTCCACTGCCACCCCCGGTATGGATGTTCAGTCAGTGGTAGTATGGATATTCTAACGCAGTGTTTCCCAACTCCAGGCCTCGAGGACCCCCAACAGTACACATTTTTGTTGTCGCCTCGAGGACTGGAGTTGGGAAACACTGTTCTAATGTATGTAAACTCTCTTATTTCAAATGTTATATTGGTGTGAAAGGTCAAGACTAGGTCCCTTTCTTCCTCTGCTTTCTGCTTGCTTTGTTTATGTGTACAGGGGGATTTAGGGAGATGCTTCTCTACTGATGAGTGTGTAGGAGACAAAGGAGAGGGGGAGTAGAGAGAGCGAGAGCGAGAGAGACAGCTTTCTGGGTTGTGGTCAGTTCGCCTTCCTTCGCTTGGCCAGGGCTAGTCTTGTGGAGGAGGGAGGAGAAGAAGGGAAGGTACAGCTGGGAGAAGGACAGGAGGGAGGAGAAGAAGGGAAGGTACAGCTGGGAGAAGGACAGGAGGGAGAAGAAGGAGAAGTAACAGGATGAGGGAGAACTACATGGTGGAGAGGAGAGCCTAAAGTACAGTTGAAGTCGGAGGTTTACATCCACCTTAGCCAAAAACATTTAAACTCAGTTTTTCACAATTCCTGACATTTAATCCTAGTAAAAATTCCCTGTCTTAGGTCAGTTAGGATCACACATTTATTTTAAGAATGTGAAATGTCTGAATAATAGTAGAGAGAATGATTTATTTCAGCTTTTATTTCTTTCATCACATTCCCAGTGGGTCAGAAGTTTACATACACTCAATTAGTATTTGGTAGCATTGCCTTTAAATTGTTTAACTTGGGTCAAACGTTTTGGGTAACCTTCCACAAGCTTCCCACAATAAGTTGGGTGAATTTTGGCCCATTCCTCCTGACAAAGCTGGTGTAACTGAGTCAGGTTTGTAGGCCTCCTTGCTCGCACACACATTTTTCAGTTCTGCCCACAAATGTTCTATAGGATTGAGGTCAGGGCTTTGTGATGGCCACTCCAATATCTTGACTTTGTGGTCCTTAAGCCATTTTGCCACAACTTTGGAAGTATGCTTGGGGTCATTGTCCATTTGGAAGACCCATTTGCGACCAAGCTTTAACTTCCTGACTGATGTCTTGAGATGTTGCTTCAATATATCCACATAATTTTCCTTCTTCATGATGCCATCTATTTTGTGAAGTGCACCAGTCCCTCCTGCAGCAAAGCACCCCCACAGAATGATGCTGCCACCCCCATGCTTCACGGTTGGGATGGTGTTCTTCGGCTTGCAAGCAGCCCCCTTTTTCCTCCAAACATAACGATGGTCATTATGGCCAAACAGTTCTATTTTTGTTTCATCTGACCAGAGGACATTTCTCCAAAAAGTACGATCTTTGTCCCCATGTGCAGTTGCAAACCGTAGTCTGGCTTTTTTATGGCGGTTTTGGAGCAGTGGCTTCTTCCTTGCTGTGCGGCCTTTCAGGTTATGTCGATATAGGACTCATTTTACTGTGGATATAGATACTTTTGTACCTGTTTCCTCCAGCATCTTCACAAGGTCCTTTGCTGTTGTTCTGGGATTGATTTGCACTTTTTGCAGCAAAGTACGTTCATCTCTAGGAGACAGAACGCGTCTCCTGCCTGAGCGGTATGACGGCTGCGTGGTCCCATGGTGTTTATACTTGCATACTATTGTTTGTATAGATGAACGTGGTACCTTCAGGCGTTTGGAAATTGCTCCCAAGGATGAACCAGACTTGTGGAGGTCTACAATTTTCTTTCTGAGGTCATGGCTGATTTCTTTTGATTTTCCCATGATGTCAAGCAAAGAGGCACAGAGTTTGAAGGTATGCCTTGAAATACATCCACAGGTACACATCCAATTGATTCAAATGATGTCAATTAGCCTATCAGAAGCTTCTAAAGCCATGACATAATTTTCTGGAATTTTCCAAACTGTTTAAAGGCACAGTCAACTCAGTGTATGTAAACTTCTGACCCACTGGAATTGTGATACAGTGAATTATAAGTGAAATAATCTGTCTGTAAACAATTGTTAAAAAAATTACTTGTGTCATGCACAAAGTAGATGTCCTAACCAACTTGCCAAATCTATAGTTTGTTAACAAGAAATTTGTGGAGTGTTTGAAAAACGAGTTTTAATGACTCCAACCTAAGTGTATGTAAACTTCCAACTTCAACTGTAGGTGGAAGAGGAGATTCGGAGGAGAAGGTGGAATAAGGTGAACAACTGGAGGGAAAAAGGTGCTTGGTAAAATAGAAGACAATACAATCAAATGATCATTATCCCATCGATCAGATCCAACAGTCTAAGATAATCCAAAACAATGTCACTAACAAACATCTCTTTCCTCTGTCTCGGTCTCTCTCTCTCCTTTGCTGACTTTGCTCTCATTATTTTATTCGCTTTTCTCTATTTTATTGGAATTTCCAGTGTGAAACAAACAAATTAAAGCAAATACACTAAATATTTTAAAAAAAGTATGTGGACACCCCTTCACATCAGCCACACCCGTTGCTGACAGGTGTATAAAATCGAGCACACAGACATGCAATCTACATAGACAAACATTGGCAGTAGAATGGCCTTCCTGAAGAGCTCAGTGACTTTCAACGTGGCACCGTCATAAGATGCCACCTTTCCAACAAGTCAGTTTGTCAAATGTCTGCCCTGCTAGAGCTGCTCCAGTCAACTGTAAGTGCTGTTATTGAGAAGTAGAAACCTCTAGGAGCAACAACGGCTCAGCCGCGAAGTGGTAGGCCACACAAGCTCACAGAATGGGACCGCCGAGTGCTGGAGCTGTTCGTCGGGAGCTTCATGAAATGTGTTTCCATGGCTGAGCAGCCGCACACAAGCCTAAGATCACCATGTGCATTGCCAAGCGTCGGCTGGACTGGTGTAAAGCTCGCCGTCATTGGACTCTGGAGCAGTGGAAATGCATTCTCTGAAGTGATGAATCACGCTTCACCATCTGGCAGTCCGACGGACAAATCTGGATTTGGCAGATGCTAAGAAAACGCTACCTGCCCGAATGCATAGTGGCAACTGTAAAGTTTGGTGGAGGAGGAATAATGGTCTGGGGCTGTTTTTCATGGTTCGGACTAGGCCCCTTAGTTCCAGTGAAGGGAAATCTTAACGCTATAGCATACAATGATATTCTAGACGATTCTGTGCCTCCAACTTTGTGGCAACAGTTTTGGGAAGGCCCTTTCCTGTTTCAGCATGATAATGCCCCCGTGCATAAAGCAAGGTCCAAACAGAAATGGTTTGTCGAGATCGTCATTGAAGAACTTGACTGGCCTGCGCAGAGCCCTGACCTCAACCCCATTGCACACCTTTGGGATGAATTGGAACGCCGACCGCGAGCCAGGCCTAATCGCCCAACATCAGTGCCCGACCTCACTAATGCGCTTGTGGCTGAATGGAAGCAAGTCCCCTCAGCAATGTTCCAACATCTAGTGGTAATTCTTCCCAGAAGAGCGGAGGCTGTTATAGCAGCAAAGGGGGGACCAACTCCATATTAATGCCCATGACTTTGGAATTAGATGTTCGACGAGCAGGTGTCCACATACTTTTGGTCAAATGGGTGTGAGAAGTTAAGAACCCATTCCAGCGTTTCTCATGAAGATCCTACATGTGTGTGAGAGACGTAACAGAGAGAAAGCGAGAGATTGAGAGAGAAACTTGGAAGCTCATCTTAGTTCATATTATTCTGCTCCAATAATAAATATTTAGAGAGAAAAACTTTATTTCATGGCCTTTGTGTTAGTTGCTGTCTTGTAAATATGTTGTGTGTTTATAATCATATGGTTTCCTGTTTAGAGAAGATAGGCTTGGTTCCCTCTTACCTCACAGACACAACACAAAGGATGTTAGTGGTCCAACACAAAGGATGTTAGTTGTGCACCTTTCAAACATGGAATGAGAGCATTATCAACATTAAGTCAGACAGATTGACTATGTGTTTGTGGGTTGTTGATCCATGGGTGCATGGAACCATTCAGGGTTTGGATTACTCATTGTACGTTATCTAATAGGGGGTGCAATAGGGTGCCGTGGTTTGTTATGGGTATACCCAGCACTCGTGGATACCCCGGTAATTCAGAAACTGAGACCAGGGCTTAAGAAACTGTTTGAGCTCACCACCCCAGTCCTCTACTGTAGAGTGGAGACTCCTTATTTCCTACCCAGCTGACATAGGCCCTAAATATCACCAAGCACCAGCCAATGAGGATTCAGGTTCCCCCTTTCTTACATAAAGATGCACTATGAAAAAACAATCAGTGCAATGAACAGCTGGTGAACATCAGAGAGCATATTTCAGCCCGTTGGTTCATAGAAAGAGAGCAGGTCAAAGTAGTTTATTTCAATATTATTTTGATTCATACAGAGGGGAAATATGGATAGAATATGTTCAATGCCAGCAGGATTGCATAATAGTTACAAAGCTGGTCATGGTAAATGCATATTATTTGTACTTGTTGATTATGATCAACAGCTGTGCTATTGGACTTCATAAATATATTTTCTAAAGATATTAGGCCAGTGACATGGGTTAGGGCTGGATTGGTAGTGTCACAATAATAATATTTTGGTCATTTGTGAATTAGCTGATCTGTCAAGCCACAAAGAATACCTCTCTCTCTCTCTCTCTCTCTCTCTCTCTCTCTCTCTCTCAATTCAATTTAAGGGCTTTATTGGCATGGGAAACGTGTGTTAACATTGCCAAAGCAAGTGAAGTAGATAGTAAACAAAAGTGAAATAAACAATAAATATTAACAGTAAACATTACACTCAGAAGTTTCAAAAGAATAAAGACATTTCAAATGTCATATTATGTATATATACAGTGTTGTAACAATGTGCAAATAGTTAAAGTACAAATGGGAAAATAAATAAACATAAATATGGGTTGTATTTACAATGGTGTTTGTTCTTCACTGGTTGCCCTTTTCTTGTGGCAACAGGTCACAAATCTTGCAGCTGTGATGGCACACTGTGGTTTTTCACCCAGTAGATAAGGGAGTTTATCAAAATTGGGTTTGTTTTCGAATTCTTTGTGGATCGCTGTAATCTGAGGGAAATATGTGTCTCTAATATGGTCATACATTTGGCAGGAGGTTAGGAAGTGCAGCTCAGTTTCCACCTCATTTTGTGGGCAGTGTGCACATAGCCTGTCTTCTCTTGAGAGCCAGGTCTGCCTACGGCGGCCTTTCTCAATAGCAAGGCTATGCTCACTGAGTCTGTACATAGTCAAACCTTTCCTTAAGTTTGGGTCAGTCACAGTGGTCAAGTATTCTGCCACTGTGTACTCTCTGTTTAGGGCCAAATAGCATTCTAGTTTGCTCTGTTTTTTTGTTTGTTCTTTCCAATGTGTCAAGTAATTCTCTTTTTGTTTTCTCATGATTTGGTTGGGTCTAGTTGTGTTGTTGTTGTTGTTGTCCTGGGGCTGTGTGGGGTCTGTTTGTGTTTGTGAACAGAGCCCCAGGACAAGCTTACTTAGGGGACTCTTCTCCAAGTTCATCTCTCTGTAGGTGATGGCTTTGTTATGGAAGGTTTGGGAATCGCTTCCTTTTAAGTGGTTATAGAATTTAACGGCTCTCTCTCTCTCTCGCTCTATAGAATCTCTCTCTCTCTCTCTCTCTGAGATGAATTGACATACTGTAACCTAAGAGAGGAACCATGACTTCACATCATTAAAGACTGGATATGACAGTGATGTTGGACATTTACAATCATCCTGCATTTGATAAAAAGGGATATAAGAATGGAAATGTAAACCGGGATTAAATGATCGATAGAATAGAGGGGAATGTGATGACTTCATGTTAAGGGAACTCCAAGCAGATTTGGGGGATCAATTACAGGTTCTATTTTGGCATAAATGTTTTTACAGAAAGAGATGATGGATTTCCCTTCAGTTTTTGGACAGAGAGAGAGAGAGAACGTAAAAGAGATCCTGCATCTCCAGTTGTTTATGCATTTACCAAATTGGCAGAGATGCTGCAGTTTGGTAAACACATAAACAGAGAGCGTAAGGCGGAGGATGGGAAGGAGAGACAGAAAAGGAAGAAAACAGTCCAGTTGAATGATTTACCCCTGTCCTGATGTTTCAGTATGTGGGGTCAACAGTGCCAACTCTTTCCCACTGTCTGAGATTACGCTGTGTTTTCCACTGCACTCCTCACCACATGGATCCCCTATCTGACAGTTTACACAGACTTATAGTCATTATTCAACCCATATGAGACTCCATCCATCCTCCCCCTTTATGTCTCTGTCTCTCTGTTGTTTACTTGATGAGTGTTGGCCTTATAGAGAATCCCTCTTCACCACACCCTGTGCATAAGAAAGTCAGAAGAGAAAGAACTAGTAAAATACTGGTAATTAAGCAGCACACACAGGACTGCAGTCAGTATTATCTAGGAGTTTGTCTTATTTTCTTTGTTCTACCACTAATTACTTGAGGTGATAACTGATCTGACTTGGATAGGTGAAATCATTATGGTAGAAAACCTGATTTAACCCATCTCTGATTCAAAGGATGCATATCTTAAAGTGATGCTCCAGAACATTGTATAATTTCAGCCAGTAGTTTTGAAAGTGGTGCTCACAAGCCAAAACAGGTCCCTGTTTTTTTGTGTACTACATCATCCATTTCGTATATGTTACATCCTGTTTGCTTGTTGCAATTCGTATGATATGTTAAGAAGCCAATTCGTACAATATGTTACGAATTTGTTGTGCTTAAGATCCCAGACTGCAATCTTTCAGCGTGAGATCAAGCCTCCAGATGACATGGTGGTCTATGCGTGTCTCATGGTTTACAGGCCAGATTGAGAGGACAGTAAATACAACAACACTCCAAACAATGTTCCTCTAGACTATATTTATATTCTGTCAGAGTGACCATCAAACAAGAAATAAGACAAAAAACTGAAAACTTGAGCGTGCATAACTATTCACCCCCCCAATATTAACACTTTGTAGAGCCACCTTTTGCAGCAATTACAGCTGCAAGTCTCTTGGGATATGTCTTTATAAGCTTGGCACATCTAGCCACTGGGATTTTTGCCCATTCTTCAAGGCAAAACTGCTCCAGCTCCTTCAAGTTGGATGGGTTCCGCTTGTGTACAGCAATCTTTAAGTTATCCCACAGATTCTCAATTGGATTGAGGTGTGGGCTTTGACTAGGCCATTCCAAGACATTTAAATATTTCCCCTTAAACCACGAGTGTTGCTTTAGCAGTATGCGTAGGGTCATTGTCCTGCTGGAAGGTGAACCTCCATCCCAGTCTCAAATCTCTGGGAGACTGAAACAGGTTTCCCTCAAGAATTTCCCTGCATTTAGCGCCATCCATCATTCCTTCAATTCTGACCAGTTTCCCAGTCCCTGCCGATGAAAAACATCCCCACAGCATGATGCTGCCACCACCATGCTTCACTGTGGGGATGGTGTTCTCAGGGTGATGAGAGGTGTCGGGTTTGCACCAGACATAGCGTTTTCCTTGATGGCCAAAAAGCTCAATTTTAGTCTCATCTGACCAGAGTACCTTCTTCCATATGTTTGGGGAGTCTCCCACATGCCTTTTGGCGAACACCAAATGTGCTTATTTTTTTCTTTAAGCAATGGCTTTTTTCTGGCCACTCTTCCATAAAGCCCAGCTCTGTGGAGTGTACGGCTTAAAGTGGTCCTATGGACAGATACTCCAATCTCCGCTGTGGAGCTTTGCAGCTCCTTCAGGGTTATCTTTGGTCTCTTTGATGCCTCTCTGATTAATGCCCTCCTTGCCTGGTCCGTGAGTTTTGGTGGGCGGCCCTCTCTTGGCAAGTTTGTTGTGGTGCCATATTCTTTCCATTTTTGAATAATGGATTTAATGGTGCTCTGTGGGATGTTCAAAGTTTCTGATATTTTTTTATAACCCAACCCTGATCTGTACTTCTCCACAACTTTGTCCCTGACCTGTTTGAAGAGCTCCTTGGTCTTCATGGTGCTGCTTGCTTGGTGGTGCCCCTTGCTTAGTGGTGTTGCAGACTCTGGGGCCTTTCAGAACAGGTGTATATATACTGAGATCATGTGACACTTAAATAAAGTCCACCTGTGTGCAATCTAACTAATTACGTGACTTCTGAAGGTAATTGGTTGCACCAGATCTTATTTAGGGGCTTCAGAGCAAAGGGGGTGAATACATATGCACGCATCACTTTTCCGTTATTTATTTTTTAGAATTTTTTGAAACAAGTAATTTTTTTCATTCCACTTCACCAATTTGGACTATTTTGTGTATGTCCATTACATGAAATCCAAATAAAAATCCATTTAAATTACAGGTTGTAATGCAACAAAATAGAAAAACGGCAAGGGGGATGAATACTTTTGCAAGGCACTGTACATTGCGACTTTTTATTGTTTAATTCAATCATTCATTCTTCTCTCCTCCATCTCACTCTGTCTACCTCTGTCTGCATCCTTTGTCTCTCTCACTGCTTCTTTTCCCCACTTCACCAGGTCTCTCTCAGGCCAGCTGGCAGAGGAACATAAAGTGTAGTAGCTTTAGGAGAGAGACCTCGCCAAGGCCAAGTGCCAAGGAGAGGAAGAGGAGAGGATGGGTTTGTCTTGGCTTTATACAGCTCCCTGTGCCTTGTAACAGAGAGCTTTACAGTTTCCTGTCCACTTTTAATCCCCCCTTTATTGTTATGCGGAGCTAAATGGAAAGTTCCCTTGGAGTGATAATCTAATCAACGTGCTCAGTGTTTTAGTAGTCCGATTTCTGATGTAGCCTTGAGCTGTTGAAGACCAGCTGGCAAATGCTAACACAGGGAATTTTATATTTAATAGTCTATATCTGGTCTTGATTAACTTTCCACAGCTCAACACATGCATGCATAAACATGTTGTTAACGTCACTCACCTCTCTAAATTCGGAGGACTATTCACACTTTCTGAGACTATACACACATCTGGGATTAACTGACATACATTATAGAGGTGAGGCGTATGTGAGGGGAGGGGGGAAGGTGTTTACATTCCAAGTGATGTTGCTCAAGTCTTAGGGTGTGCAAGATATTTAACAGGACAGGTTGCAGGGTACAATTATACCATCATATTAAAGCCACCTGGAATTCTATGGGCTATTGGCATGGGCACATGTAAAACATGCTCACAAATTCATTTTACATGTCTATTTTATTGTGTTACTTTTATAGGAATATTTCGGTTTTATGATGTGTCACGTCACTCGTAACCTCAACTCACCCCAGAGGAATGATATACACTACCGTTCAAAAGTTTGGGGTCACTTAGAAATGTCCTTGTTTTCGAAAGAAAAGCAATTTTTTTGTCCTTTAAAATAACATGAAATTGATCAGACATACATACATTGATAGACATTGTTAATGTTGTAAATGGCTATTGTAGCTGGAAACAGCTGATTTTTAATGGATTATCTACATAGGCGTACAGAGGCCCATTATCAGCAACCATCAGTTCTGTGTTCCAATGGCACGTATATTTTTTTGTAAATATATTTTCCTTTATTATTTCCCCCTAACCCTACCACCCCTCCCCTAATTGGAGTAAACTAATGGACAACAACAGTTAGGCTTCTCCATCCAACTTATACATACTATATACATTTTACGGACACAATGTATTTTACAATAGTTATCTTTTGTTTGTTTTTAATCCCATCCTTCAGCTACCCTCAACCCCTCCCATCTATCTTTGAAGACCATCCTGTTTGATTTCTATTTGCCATATATTTTTTACTGTGCTGTTTAACAAAAGTTCTGAACCTTTCTATTCTCATAGTTTCTACAGATTGTAAATTAAAGATAAAAATTTTTGCTAAAAGTATTATATTATTGATCAATTGACTATGCATTTTCAAATCACCCAGCAGTCCTATTTGCAGAGTTAGCTCCAGGTAAATGTTGCAATTCTTCAGCCATTCCTGGACCTGAGACCAAAAACAAGCTACATATGGACAGTACCAAAACAAATGATCGAATAATTCTGTCTCTTCGCAGAAAAATCTGCAGAGCTGGGATGGTTGTATCCCCCATATATATAACATTCTATTGGTTGCAAGAATTTTGTAAGATAATTTTAATAGAAAAATTCTAAGTTTTGAATCTGGCATCGTTTTGCGTATCAGTTCATAAACCATGTACCATGGAGTCGGTACGTCAAAAATCTCTTCCCAACTATTTTGCAATCTATACGGCACAGCTGTCCATTTTTTTATCCTTTAATGAAACAGGTAGAGTGAGGGAAAAACATTTTTGATCCCCTGCTGATTTTGTACGTTTGCCCCCTGACAAAGAAATTATCAGTCTATAATTTAAATGGTAGGTTTATTTGAACAGTGAGAGACAGAATAACAACAAAAAAATCCAGAAAAACGCATGTCAAAAATGTTATAAATTGATTTCCATTTTAATGAGAGAAATAAGTATTTGACCCCCTCTCAATTAGAAGGATTTCTGGCTCCCAGGTGTCTTTTATACAAGTAACGAGCTGAGATTAGGAGCACACTCTTAAAGGGAGTGCTCCTAATCTCAGTTTTTTACCTGTATAAAAGACACCTGTCCACAGAATCAATCAATCAATCAGATTCCAAACTCTCCACCATGGCCTTGACCAAAGAGCTCTCCAAGGATGTCAGGGACAAGATTGTAGACCTACACAAGGCTGGAATGGGCTACAAGACCATCGGCAAGCAGCTTGGTGAGAAGGTGACAACAGTTGGTGCGATAATTCACAAATGGAAGAAACACAAAAGAACTGTCAATCTCCCTCGGCCTGGGGCTCCATGCAAGATCTCACCTCGTGGAGTGGCAATGATCATGAGAACGGTGAGGAATCAGCCCAGAACTACACGGGAGGACCTTGTCAATGATCTCAAGGCAGCTGGGACCATAGTCACCAAGAAAACAATTGGTAACACACTACGCCGTAAAGGACTGAAATCCTGCAGCGCCCGCAAGGTCCCCCTGCTCAAGAAAGCACATATACAGGCCCGTCTGAAGTTTGCAAAGAATGCTTCTCCTGAGTGGCGCAGTGGTCTAACTGTGCCACTAGAGATCCTGGTTCGAATCCAGGCTCTGTCGCAGCCGGCCGCGACCGGGAGACTCATGGGCGGCGCACAATTGGCCCAGCGTCGTCCAGGGTAGGGGAGGGAATGGCCGGCAGGGATGTAGCTCAGTTGATAGAGCATGGCGTTTGCAACGCCAGGGTTGTGGGTTCGATTCCCACGGGGGGCCAGTATAAAAAATAAAAAAATAAAAAATAATTGTATTCACTAACTGTAAGTCGCTCTGGATAAGAGCGTCTGCTAAATGACTAAAATGTAAAATGTAAACATCTGAATGATTCAGAGGAGAACTGGGTGAAAGTGTTGTGGTCAGATGAGACCAAAATCGAGCTCTTTGGCATCAACTCAACTCGCCGTGTTTGGAGGAGGAGGAATGCTGCCTATGACCCCAAGAACACCATCCCCACCGTCAAACATGGAGGTGGAAACATTATGCTTTGGGGGTGTTTTTCTGCTAAGGGGACAGGACAACTTCACCGCATCAAAGGGACGATGGATGGGGCCATGTACCGTCAAATCTTGGGTGAGAACCTCCTTCCCTCAGCCAGGGCATTGAAAATGGGTCGTGGATGGGTATTCCAGCATGACAATGACCCAAAACACATGGCCAATGCAACAAAGGAGTGGCTCAAGAAGAAGCACATTAAGGTCCTGGAGTGGCCTAGCCAGTCTCCAGACCTCCAGACCTTAATCCCATAGAAACATCTGTGGAGGGAGCTGAAGGTTCGAGTTGCCAAACGTCAGCCTCGAAACCTTAATGACTTGGAGAAGATCTGCAAAGAGGAGTGGGACAAAATCCCTCTTGAGATGTGTGCAAACCTAAATGGGCCAAAATACCAGCAACAGTGTGTGAAAACCTTGTGAAGACTTACAGAAAACGTTTGACCTGTGTCATTGCCAACAAAGGGTATAAAACAAAGTATTGAGAAACTTTTGTTATTGACCAAATACTTATTTTCCACCATAATTTGCAAATAAATTCATTAAAAATCCTACAATGTGATTTTCTGGATTTTCTTTCCTCATTTTGTCTGTCATAGTTGACGTGTACCTATGACGAAAATTACAGGCCTCTCTCATCTTTTTAAGTGGGAGAACTTGTACAATTGGTGGCTGACTAAATACTTTTTTTCCCCCACTGTAAGTATAACTTTTGTATGACTGAAGCCTTTAGTGAGAGGTCTAATGCTTTAATATTTAATTATTTCTGCCCTCCGAATTCATATTCATTATATAAATACACCTGTTTAATTTTGTCTGGCTTACCGTCCAAATAAAATTGAATCTTTTTTGCTCATATCATTTAAAAACCAGGTTGCTAGGTCTTCTTCTGGTAGAGACCTAAAGGCTTTCCACAAAACCATCTCAATTAAATGTTTACTACAAAGTAGCCTATGCCTACCTGGGAGAATGATATCATGATTATTTGCATCAATCCAGTGGCCATTTGTTTTGCAAACTCTGCAATCATATGAGCGCTAGAGAAACTCTGCTAACCAATGGTACGTTGCTGGTGAGCACTTGCATTAAAGTGTAAAAAAAATTGGCACTGGCCTATTTTTACAAATTAATAAAAAATGAAAAGCTGAAATGTCTTGATTCAATAAGTACAAGGATACAGGCGTCCTTCCTAACTCAGTTTCCGTAGAGGAACGGAACTGCTCAGGGATTTCACCATGAGGCCAATAGTGACTTTAAAACAGTTACAGAGTTGAATGGCTGTGATAGGACAAAACTGAGGATGGATCAACAACATTGCAGTTACTCCGCAATACTAATCTAATTGACAGAAGGAAAAGAAGGAAGCCTGTCCAGAACAAAAATATTCCAAAACATGCATCCTGTTTGCAACTGCAAAATAATTGGCAAAGCAATTAACTTTTTGTTCAGAATACAAACATTTTACATTACAAAGTGTTATGTTTGGGGCGAATACAATACAACACATTACTGAGTACCACTCCATATATTTCAAGCTAAGTGGTGGCTGCATCATGTAATGGGTATGCTTGTAATCGTTAAGGACTGGGGAGTTTTTTCAGGATAAAAAAATAAACGTAATGGAGCTAAGCACAGGCTAATTCTTAGAGGAAAACCGGGTTCAGTCTGCTTTTCACCAGACACTGGGAGATTAATCATCTTTCAGCAGGACAATAACCTAAAACACAAGGCCAAATCTACACTGGAGCGCTTACCAAGAAGACTGAGTGGCCGAGTTATAGTTTTGAGTTAAATCTACTTAAAAATCTATGGCAAGACCTAAAAATGGTTGTCTAGCAATGATCAACAACTGACTTTACAGAGCTCGAAGAATTTTGAAAAGGATAATGTTGCCCAATCCTGTTGTGGAAAGCTCTTAGAGACTTACCCAGAAAGACTCACTGCTGTAATCATTGCCAAAGGTGCTTCTACAAAGTATTGACTCAGGGGTGTGAATACTTACAGTACCAGTCAAAGGTTTGGACACACCTATTCATTTAAGGGTTTTTCTTTATTATTTATATTTAATACATTGTAGAATAATAGTGAAGACATCAAAACTATGAAATAACACATATGGAATCATGTAGTACCCCCAAAAAAGTGTTAAAAACAAATCAAAATATATCTTAGATTTTAGATTCTTCAAAGTAGCCACCCTTTGCCTTGATGACAGCTTTGCATTCTCTCAATCAGCTTCACGAGGTAGTCACCTGGAATGCTTTTCCAACAGTCTTGAAGGAGTTCCCACATATGCTGAGCACTTGTTGGCTGCTTTTCCTTCACTCTGCGGTCCAACTCATCCCAAACCATCTCAATTGGGTTGAGGTTAGGTGATTGTGGAGGCCAGGTCATCTGATGCAGCACTCAATCACTCTCCTTATTGGTCAAATAGCCCTTACACAGCCTGGAGATGTGTTTTGGATCATTGTCCTGTTGAAAAACAAATTATAGTCCCACTAAGCGCAAACCAGATGGGATGGCGTATCGCTGCAGAATGCTGTGGTAGCCATGCTGGTTAAGTGTGCCTTGAATTCTAAGTAAATCACTGACAGTGTCACCAGCAAAGGACCCCCACACCATCACACCTCCTCCTCCATGCTTCACGGTGGGAACCACACATGCGGAGATCATCCAGTCACCTACTATGCGTCTCACAAAGACACGGCGGTTGGAACCAAAAATCTCGAATTTGGACTCATCAGACCAATGGACAGATTTCCACCGGTCTAACGTCCATTGCGCGTGTTTCTTGGCCCAAGCAAGTATCTTCTTCTTATTGGTGTCCTTTAGTAGTGGTTTCTTTGCAGCAATTCGACCATGAAGGTCTGATTCACGTAGTCTCCTTTGAACAGTTGATGTTGAGATGTGTCTGTTACTTGACCTCTGTGATGTGCAATCTGAGGTGCAGTTAATTGCCGATTTCTGAGGCTGGTAACTAATGAATTTATCCTCTGCAGCAGAGGTAACTCTGGGTCTTCCTTTCCTGTGGTGGTCCTCATGAGAGCCAGTTTCATCATAGCGCTTGATGGTTTTTGCGACTGCACTTGAAGAAACTTTCAAAGTTCTTGACATTTTCCGGATTGACTGACGTTCGTGTCATAAAGTATTGATGGACTGTCATTTGTCTTTGCTTATTTGAGCTGTTCTTGCCATAATATGGACTTGGTCTTTTACCAAATAGGGCTATCTTCTGTATACCACCCCTACCATGTCACAACACAACTGATTGGCTCAAACGCATTAAGGAAAGAAATTCCACAAGTTAACTTTTAACAAGGCACACCTGTTAATTGAAATGCATTCCAGGTGACTACGTCATGAAGCTGGTTAAGAGAATGCAAAGAGTGTGCAAAGCTGTCATCCAGGCAAAGGGTGGCTACTTTGAGGAATCTCAAATATAAAATATATTGAATGAGTAGGTGTTCTAAAACTTTTGACCGGTAGTGTAAATATTTTCACATTGTTGTTTCATTATCTCAGAGATACATCTGGCACATCTCACTAGGGAGGGATGAAATAGAAGGGAAATAGAATGTCCTTAAAATATCCTTAAAAGCCTTATAATGCCATGCTTTGTTCAAGTTTGTTGCACTGGCTCTATGGGATCCCTAGAGAAACAAACACTGCATAAGAAGACCCTGATTAACTCTTTAGTATTATCCCAGTTTACCTATTTGCTTATGGTCTTGCCTACGCCTAGCGAACAGTTTTTTAAATTATATGAGAAAAAAATATTCAATTTTATTTGGAACGGCAAGCCAGACGAATATGAATTCGGAGGACAGAAATTATTAAATATTAAAGCATTAGACCTATCACTAAAAGCTTCAGTCATACAAAAGTTATACTTAAATCCGAACTGGTTCTCAAGCAAATTAGTAAGATTGTCTCACCCAATATTCAAGAAAGGCCTTTTTCCCTTTATTCAGATTACAACCTCTCACTTTCAGTTATTTGAAAAGGAAATAATCTCCCAAATGTCACTATTTCTAAAACAAGCCATAGAAAGTTGGTTGCAATTTCAATGTAATCCTCCAGAAACGACAGAACAGATAATGCAACAAATATTGTGGTTAAATTCAAATATACTAATTGACAAAAAACCTTTATTTTTTGACAGAATGTTTAAAAAAGGTATAATCTTCGTAAATGATATCATCGGTAGGACTGGTGGAGTTATGTCGCACATGCAGCTAACAAAAACATATGGAAATGTCTGCTCTACCCAAAATTACAACCAAATAATTGCAGCCTTACCACAAAAGTGGAAGAGGAAAGTGGAAGGGGGAGAAAGTAAGGAACTTGTCTGTCGGCCTTGCATTAAAGAACATAATTGGTTAAGGAAAACTGTGATAAATAAAAAAGTATATCAGTTTCACTTAAGGACCAAAGGATTTACAGCCGTCCCATATAGATTGCAAAGTAGTTGGGAAGAGATCTTTGACGTACCGATCCCATGGCATAGTGTTTATGAACTGACACGCAAAACGACACCGGATTCAAAAATTAGAATCTTTCAATTTAAATTATTATATAAAATTCTTGCTACCAATAGAATGTTATATGGGGGATACAATCTTCCCAGCTTTGCAGATTTTGCTGTGAAGAGACAGAATCATTAGATCATTTGTTTTGGTTCTGTCCATTTGTAGCTTGTTTTTGGACACAGGTCCAGGAATGGCTAAAGGATTGCAATATTTACCTGGAGCTAACCTTGCAGATGGCATTACTGGGTGAGCTGAAAAGTCATAGTCAATCAATCAATAATATAATAATACTTTTAGCAAAAATGTTTATTTTCAATTTACAATCTGTAGAAACAATGAGAATAGAAAGGTTCTGAACTTTTGTAAAACATCACAGTACGGTTGAAATATATATGGCAAATAGAAATCCTATATGGATGGTGTTAAGAGATAAATGGGAGGTATTGAATAGAGTTGAAGGATGGGACTAATAACAAATAACAACAAATAATAACAAAGATAGCTAATAATGTAAGCATACTGTGTCCATAATAAGTATATAGGTTGTATGTTGGGAGCTTTTGGGAAAGAGCACAGTTAGAAAGATATGGCATATAGAAGCAAACCGGATGGACATCATGAAAATGATCGGAGAGGTTGAGAGTAGAAGAAGTTCAGGAGCAAAAAAATAAAATAAATAAAAATAATAATAAATATATATATATATATATATATATATATATAGTGGGGAGAACAAGTATTTGATACACTGCCGATTTTGCAGGTTTTCCTACTTACAAAGCATGTAGAGGTCTGTAATTTTTATCATAGGTACACTTCAACTGTGAGAGACGGAATCTAAAACAAAAATCCAGAAAATCACATTGTATGATTTTTTCATTACCGGTATTAACTGCACCTGTTTGAACTCGTTACCTGTATAAAAGACACCTGTCCACACACTCAATCAAACAGACTCCAACCTCTCCACAATGGCCAAGTCCAGAGAGCTGTGTAAGGACATCAGGGATGAAATTGTAGACCTGCACAAGGCTGGGATGGGCTACAGGACAATAGGCAAGCAGCTTGGTGAGAAGGCAACAACTGTTGGCGCAATTATTAGAAAATGGAAGAAGTTCAAGATGACGGTCAATCACCCTCGGTCTGGGGCTCCATGCAAGATCTCACCTCGTGGGGCATCAATGATCATGAGGAAGGTGAGGGATCAGCCCAGAACTACACGGCAGGACCTGGTCAATGATACATCAGAATAGCAGAACTTAATATTTGGTACAGAAACCTTTGTTTGCAATTACAGAGATCATACGTTTCCTGTAGGTCTTGACCAGGTTTGCACACACTGCAGCAGGGATTTTGGCCCACTCCTCCATACAGACCTTCTTCAGATCCTTCAGGTTTCGGGGCTGTCGCTGGGCAATACGGACTTTCAGCTCCCTCCAAAGATTTTCTATTGGGTTCAGGTCTGGAGACTGGCTAGGCCACTCCAGGACCTTGAGATGCTTCTTACGGAGTCACTCCTTAGTTGCCCTGGCTGTGTGTTTCGGGTCGTTGTCATGCTGGAAGACCCAGCCACTACCCATCTTCAATGCTCTTACTGAGGGAAGGAGGTTGTTGGCCAAGATCTCGCGATACATGGCCCCATCCATCCTCCCTGCAATACTGTGCAGTCGTCCTGTCCCCTTTGCAGAAAAGCATCCCCAAAGAATGATGTTTCCACCTCCATGCTTCACGGTTGGGATGGTGTTCTTGGGGTTGTACTCATCCTTCTTCTTCCTCCAAACACGGCGAGTGGAGTTTAGACCAAAAAGCTCTATTTTTGTCTCATCAGACCACATGACCTTCTCCCATTCCTCCTCTGGATCATCCAGATGGTCATTGACAAACTTCAGACGGGCCTGGACATGCGCTGGCTTGAGCAGGGGGACCTTGCGTGCGCTGCAGGATTTTAATCCATGACGGCGTAGTGTGTTACTAATAGTTTTCTTTGAGACTGTGGTCCCAGCTCTCTTCAGGTCATTGACCAGGTCCTGCAGTGTAGTTCTGGGCTGATCCCTCACCTTCCACATGATCATTGATGCCCCACGAGGTGAGATCTTGCATGGAGCCCCAGACCGAGGGTGATTGACTGTCATCTAGAACTTCTTCCATTTTCTAATAATTGCGCCAACAGTTGTTGCCTTCTCACCAAACTGCTTGCCTATTGTCCTGTAGCCCATCCCAGCCTTGTGCAGGTCTACAATTGTATCCCTGATGTCCTTACACAGCTCTCTGGTCTTGGCCATTGTGGAGAGGTTGGAGTCTGTTTGATTGAGTGTGTGGACAGGTGTCTTTTATACAGGTAACGAGTTCAAACAGGTGCAGTTAATACAGGTAATGAGTGGAGAACAGGAGGGCTTCTTAAAGAAAAACTAACAGGTCTGTGAGAGCCGGAATTCTTACTGGTTGGTAGGCAATCAAATACTTATGTCATGCAATAAAATGCAAATGAATTACTTAAAAATCATACAATGTGATTTTCTGGATTTTTGTTTTAGATTCCGTCTCTCACAGTTAAAGTGTACCTATGATAAAAATTACAGACCTCTACATGCTTTGTAAGTAGGAAAACCTGCAAAATCGGCAGTGTATCAAATACTTGTTCTCCCCACTGTATATATATAATAGAATTATTGTAAAATTAACTCTGTCCATAAGGTGTAGATAGTAAGTATAGACCGGAAGTAGAGGCCTGGGCATTGTTGTTCACTAATTTACTCCAAGTAGGGAAAGGATGGTGGGGTTGAAAAGTAATAAAGGGGAGTATATATATATATATATAAAAAACATGGGGGATTGGAAGTGATGCAGACAATTACATTGATAGAAGATACAATCTATCTGCAATATTAAGCTGATCCATTCCCCCCGAAAAAATAATAATAAACATATTTAAAAAGAACAAAAAATCTAAATATTAAACTGAAAAAATTTTAAAAATTAAAAAGAACACTGCATAAGAACAAGTTCTCACATGTCACCCCGCTCCTCCGCACACTCCACTGGCTTCCAGTCGAAGCTCGCATCCACTACAAGACCATGGTGCTTGCCTACGGAGCAGCAAGAGGAACTGCCCCTCCTTACCTTCAGGTTATGCTCAAACCCTACACCCCAACCCGAGCACACCGTTCTGCCACCTCTAGTCTCTTGGCCCACCCACCCCTACGGGAGGGCAGCTCCCGCTCAGCCCAGTCCCTTCCCCAATGGTGGAACCAGCTTCCCCCTGAAGCTAGGACAGCAGATTCCCTGCCCATCTTCTGACAGCACCTGAAACCCTACCTCTTCAAAGACTATCTTAAATAATCGCCCTCCTCACCTCGACCCCCAACTCTCTTTTTTTTTTCTGAACCTTGCACTTGACTCCCCCACTACTTTATTGAGGAAAAGTTAACTTACTATGCCTGTGATATGTGGTTGTCCCACCTAGCTATCTTAAGTTGAATGCACTAACTGTAAGTCGTTCTGGATAAGAGCATCTGATAAATGACTAAAATGAAGGAAAGAAATGTACATGTAAATTCACACATCCACAGGAAGTTACACGTTAAGGCAGACATATGTGGTAACATTAACCAGCCAAAGATCTCTGTGAATGACTTAAACATTTAGATTTTTGATTGTGAACACTGGTCATTGCTATACTGTGTATCAAAAAGGAAAGCAGGAGGAAAGAGGTAGAGGAGGAGGAAAGAGAGAGTTCATTTGGTGAATGAGTTGAGTGCCTGTGCATTCAGGAGGCCAAACAGTTGTCATAATAAATCTGCTGGAGTTTAAATGCAGGTTATTACTTTAGATCTAAACTCAGCAACAAAAAAAACATCTTCTCACTATCAACTGCGTTTATTTTCAGCAAACTTAACATCTGTAAATATGTGTATGAACATAACAAGATTCAACAACAGACATAAACTGAACAAGTTCCACAGACATGTGACTAACAGAAATTGAATAATGTGTCTCTGAACAAAGGGGGGTCAAAATCTAAAGTAACAGTCAGTATCTGGTGTGGCCACCAGCTGCATTAAGTACTGCAGTGCATCTCCTCCTCGTGGACTGCACCGGATTTGCCAATTCTTGCTGTGAGATGTTACCCCACTCTTCCACCAAGGCACCTGCAAGTTCCCAGACATTTCTTGGGGGAATGGCCCTAGCCCTCACCCTCCGATCCAACAGGTCCCAGACGTGCTCAATGGGATTGAAATCCGGGCTCTTCGCTGGCCATGGCAGAACACTGACATTCCTGTCTTGCAGGAAATCACGCACAGAACGAGCAGTATGGCTAGTGGCATTGTCTTGCTGGAGGGTCATGTCAGGATGAGCCTGCAGGAAGGGTACCACATGAGGGAGGAGGATGTCTTCCCTGAAACGCACAGTGTTGAGATTGCCTGCAATGACAACAAGCTCAGTCCGATGATGCTGTGACACACCCCCCCCAGACCATGACGGACCCTCCACCTCCAAATTGATCCCGCTCCAGAGTACAGGCCTCGTTGTAACGCTCATTCCTTCGACGATAAACGTGAATCCAACCATCACCCCTGGTGAGACAAAACCGCGACTCGTCAGTGAAGAGCACTTTTTGCCAGTCCTGTCTGTTCCAGCGACGGTGGGTTTGTGCCCATAGGCGACGTTGTTGCCGGTGATGTCTGGTGAGGACCTGCCTTACCACAGGCCTACAAGCCCCCTCAGTCCAGCCTCTCTCAGCCTATTACGGACAGTCTGAGCACTGATGGAGGGATTGTGTGTTCCTGGTGTAACTCGGGCAGTTGTTGTTGCCATCCTGTACCTGTCCCGCAGGTGTGATGTTTGGATGCACCGATCCTGTGCAGGGGTTGTTACACGTGGTCTGCCACTGCGAGGACGATCATCTGTCCGTCCTGTCTCCCTGTAGCGCTGTCTAAGGCATCTCACAGTACGGATATTGCAATTAATTGCCCTGGCCACATCTGCAGTCCTCATGCCTCCTTGCAGCATGCCTAAGGCACGTTCACGCAAATGAGCAGGGACCCCTGGTGTTTTTCAGAGTCAGTAGAAAAGCATCTTTAGTGTCCTAAGTTTTCATAACTGTGACCTTAATTGCCTACCGTCTGTAAGCTGTTAGTGACCGTTCCACAGGTGCATGTTCATTAATTGTTTATGGTTCATTGAACAAGCATGGGAAACAGTATTTAAACCCTTTACAATGAAGATCTGTGAAGTTATTTTGAAAGACAGGGTCCTGAAAAAGGGATAATACCACCATTTTCTGTTGACTTTGACAGTTTCTGTCTCTGACTGTCTGTGTCTGTCTGCCTGTCTGCCTGCCTGCCTGCCTGCCTACCTGCGTGAGTGCAACCCCAGATCATCTGCCTCTGACTGGGAGACTGCTCAGCAGTGTGTGAAGTCACAAGCCATCTGCATTTACAGTTTTGCCAACAGACACTGAAAACACACAAAAATATGCCACACACAAACTCAAAGGCCACCATTCAATTAGTTATTTTGTCATAAAACAAATCAAAGTTGCTGGCCAAGTTCATGTCTGGTATGGTTAATTATAAGATATCCCCAAAGTTATTCGGTCAGCAACAAGGCATAAATGCAGGATATTTAGCCTACTTCAAAGCAACTCCACCAGATGTGTGAGGTGGGGAGTGAAAATACGTTTATGGGAGCTGAAATCAACCAATAACGCGTTTTATATGATTTACCTGCTTTTGGACAGGAATTCCACAGTTCACAGGCTCAATAACTGAATTCAACTTCAGTCCTCCTTCTCATCGCTTTCCTCATCACCAGGGAGTACCTCCCCCGGTCTCGTCTTGTAACATGAACGAGCGGCACCTTTTTCCATCAAATGTTTTCTTCATCATGGACAAATCTCAGTGAAGATCTCGCTCACGGCTTTTCATTGCGTTCCGGTTGTTTGTTGCGCGGGCGATGATGGGACGCGGTCTTTCACGCACTGAATGGTACCCGACTGGATAAAATACATATATTTTTTTTTGTTGAGGAATTTTGCTGACTTCTCCAACTTTTATTATCGAAAGCTTGCAGGTATGTTTATTTTGTTATCTCTAGAAGCAACTACCATTTCAATCAGTTCACGTGGCAGACAGGAACGTTTAGACACATCAGGCATTACTAATCAATGTCCAATTTCCACTCTTACAGTTGCATTATTTACTTTGCATTGTGTGATTAGGCTACTATGACCATTGTGAGTTTTATCATCATTATGGATCAGATTAATATACTAACTCTGATATGTCCAGTAATTCCTCTAATCATAATTCGTTGACATATTTATCAAATCATATTCCTGGTCACTTTCATACAACTGATGGTGATTTTTGATCAAGCTGTTGCTTTTTAATTTGTCCTGTATTCAAACAAATAATTGTTTTGAATTCAAGCTTGGTATGAATTTCCTTGTGTAGAGAATAGTTGTAAAACATGGAATCATCAGAGGAAATTAAGCTATTGTTGGAGCCAATTAAATGTAACAATTTCCCACCCTGTGCCACAAACTGTTCCAAACGTAATGGACTTCACTACCAGCGCCATCTGCCGGTGACACCACTTTTGCAAAGAGAAGGCTTCAATAACGCTCAAGCAGTTGTTGATGACTGTTGGGGGATTGAGCGCCCTCTGCTGGCCTCATTTTATACACCAGTGACCTGTTAATTTTGGCGCACTCCTCCCTCCTCTCTCTGTCTCTTAGGCCCTGGTGGAGCAGTGTGATGGCTCCCATTCCCCTGTGTCTGCTGCTGCTCTGTGCCCTGCCCCTGTGTGTTCCTGTCTGGGGGGGCCACGGTAAAGGTGTTGATGAAGAGTATGGCTGGTCCGTGCAGAGGGTCCCGTTGATTCTGGACAGGCACACAGTGCATCTGCGGACCCCCACGTTTGGTGGGAAGACTGAGGGGGCAGGTGGGGATAAGGAGGCGGGGGGTGGGATAGAGTGTCAGAGCGCCCTCCCCCCTCCCGACTGGGCTGCGCTGGAGAGCATGCTGGGATACGAGACGGTGTACGAGAATGGCACGCGCACACAAACTGACGTCACGCTGCAGGGCCTGAATGACACAACCTCACACACACCATTACCCAAAACCTCACACACTCGCAGGAAACGTCAGGTGTACGGCGAGGACGGGCGCTTCGTCATCTCGGACAGCCACTTCACCACCAGCTACCCGTTCTCCACGGCGGTCTGCCTGTCCACGGGCTGCTCTGGGGTCCAAGTGTCTGACAAACACATCCTGACGGCGGCTCACTGCGTCCACGATGGGAAGGACTACCTGCAGGGGGTCCGCAGGCTTAAAGTGGGAGTCCTACAGTTCAAATCTAAACGAGGTAGGGGGGGTGGGAGGAGGAGAGGGGGGAGGAGAGGAGGAGATGGGGAAAGCAAGGGAAAGGGGAAAGGAGAGGAAGTGGTAGGAGAAGAGGAGAAAGGGAATGGAATAGATGGAGAAGAACCGAGACAGAAGCAGAGACGGAGAGGAGGGATTCAGAGAAGGGGGAAGGGCGAAATGGAGATACAGAACAGGGTTGATGGGGAGACTGGAGCAGAGGGAGGTGAAGGAGGGAACATGGAGAAGGAGAGGAGAGGAGGAGGGGGTAGGCAGAGAAAGAGAGGTAGCAGAAGTAGCCGTGTACAACGCAGCACCGAACCCAAAAAGCAGCCCTCCTTCCACTGGACACGTGTAAAACAAACCCACATCCCCAAAGGTTGGATACACACAGGAGATAGAACCAACGCCGTATCCCACGGCTACGACTACGCCCTCCTGGAGCTCAAACGGCCAATCAAACAGAAGCACATGAAACTGGGTTTATTGGCCGCTGCAAAGCCTCTCCCCTTGGGTCGCATCCACTTCTCAGGGTTCGACAACGAGCCAGAGGGAGGACAAACGGAGGGAGAGAGGGAAAAGGTGGTCTATCGCTTCTGTTCAGTGACGGAGGAGTCAGACGACCTGTTGTATCAGCACTGTGACGCCCAGCAGGGGGCGTCAGGCGCTGGTGTATACATCCGCCTCAGACAGGAAGTGGAGGGGTCCAATAAGGGGAAGTGGCAGCGGAAGGTTATCGGGGTGTTCTCAGGGCATCGCTGGGTAGACGGGGACGGGGGTGGGGGTGAGCAGAGGGACTATAATATGGCGGTGAGGATCACTCCACCTAAATACGCCCAGATCTGCCACTGGATCCATGGGGATCCCAGCATGTGTAGGGAGGCCTGAGACACCAGGGATCTGTCAGACTGATCAGAGGAAGAAAAAAATAAGATTTGCATTCATGTAGCGCCTTTCACTGAGACCTCAAAGCACTGAGATGGTGGTGGACAAACTAACTATGGCCAGCACAGACAGATCAGATGGAATAGGACTTTGGAATATGGGATGATTTTCTTGCTCTGGTCAATCAAACAGATCCCTATCTAGACTGCCAAAATAATAGTTTGGAGGTCTCGAAATTCTATGGTGCACTAAAAACAGGTTTCTTTGTCACATGTGCCTTTGTATGTTTTGCTTCCAAGAAATGCCCATTGTGCACATAATATGGGTGCTAAGATGAGTTCCATTGGTGATGATTTTACATGAGCAAATCTTTGTTTTTACTGTCTCTACATGATTCATAGTTTTGCTATCAGAATATTTTTTCCAAGGTCTATATTTTGAGTGTAAATGTGTATTTGGTTGAGTATGTCCTAAACATACATTTTGCTTGGTAAAACATGTGATATCAATAGTGATGTAAAAAATAAATAAAAAAAAGTCTTTATATTAAAACCTACCGTTGAATACCAAAATACTTGTGATGGACTGAACATGTTCAAGCATGAATGACAACAGTGGAGACATAAGTGATGAGGCCTGAAGACTTTCCATCAGTGTATTTGTATTTTATTGCATCTCAAGGGACTCACATGCAAGTGGGGGAGAGGAGAGGAGTGATGCCATCCAAGAACCAAACACTGCCTTCAACCAAATATATAGCAAACATTGTTATCCACATTCTTTTTTATGTTTTATTTGTTTTTTCTTTCTCAATACTTTTTTTTCACAACAGATTAAGATAGTCACTTTGGAAGAAAAACAACACATGGAACATCCAGTGTATATCTGAGCGGTTTACAGCCAATGAGTTCCCAACACCTCTGGAGCGTTGCTACGGGAGACAATACAACCCTACTGATCACTGCTCCACAATGACCTTAGGTGGTCATAGGCTGTGTCCCAACAATTGTCCTTGTCGCCTTCACTTCATGACCACTGATAGGTGTAAGGACTGCATTGGTTTTCACCAATTGCCTTTCATCTATCGATTCAATTCAGATAATTGGCCGTTAAGGAAAGGAGACAAGTAAATTAGGATTTCTAAATGTATTTGGATGCAGCTCAGATCAACTTCACTTGACACGCTCAAATGCAGTAACACTCCACACCAACAGGGAGAGCCACAGTAAACACTGGGGGCTGAGATTGCATTCAATACTGCCTCCAAATACAGATATAGAGATATATACAAGGGAAAGGATCTTTTTTTAAACTCCTTGAATTTTTTTAAACCTTAGAATTCATAGACATAACTAAAATATATGATACATTTTATCTCAAAATAAAGATTAAAGAAATATATGTATAATCTATACTTTAAAATATTCTAAAATGCATATGTCAATTTTAACATAGTCCACGAATGTTGCATGTAGTAACACACAATAAAAAAAAACAGACAAAAAAACAAAAAAACATTTTGTCATATGATTTGTAAACCTAGATTTGTGGTGACAGTTGTACATCTTTCAATATTCATAAATATACACCAATAGAACTGTATCTGTTCTAAAAGAGGCTGGATGGATCAATTAATGGAGAGAAGTACAACTAAGTGTTGAATGATGTCAGAAAGACAGTTCAGCACAGAATTTGATTGGATAGTGAGGGACGGGATAGGGCAGGGATTGGCCAGTGAGGTTTACACACACCGAACACAGTCCATGGTTAACAACACAGTCCTCGTCTGGGAAACCCGCAAGAAAATCATCACAGATCCACCATTCCAAGTCAGCTGACACATGGGAGTTCCAGAACTAATCTAAATACACTGGAATTTTTTATGGTACATTTTGTCTTAGTTTAGGTAAAGGATAACATTGAAGTACATACACACTCACACACACAATTTTGTTTTCTGTATCTATGATTCACATCCACAGTTTTTGCTACAACAGCAGACAGAGGTTCCGGGGAAGTCAGAGGACAGGAGTCGTAGTGCTGATGGTTGGTTGGCTGAAGGGGCTGGGGCGTGACAGGAGGGAGACGGGGAGTACACACATCCACATCCATAGCTCCAGACACAACAACAACCTCAGGAGAGAAGAGACAGAGACAGAGAGAGGGATGATTACCACAATGTTATTATGTACAATGCCTTCGGAAAGTATTCAGACCCCTTGACTTTTTCCACATTTTGTTACGTTACAGCCTTATTCTCAAATGGATTAAATCGTTTTTTTCCACATCAATCTACACACAATACCCAATAATGACAAAGCAAAAACAGGTTTTTAGAAATGTTTGCTAATTAGTCTCCTTGCCGCTGAAAAACATCCCCACAGCATGATGCTGCCACCACCATGCGTTGGAAGGTTATCCCATCTCCACAGAGGAACTCTTGAGCTCTGTCAGAGTGACCATCGGGTTCTTGGTCACCTCACTGACCAAGGCCCTTCTCCCCCGATTACTCAGTTTGGCCGGGCGGCCAGCTCTAGTAAGAGTCTTGGTGGTTCCAAACGTCTTCCATTTAAGAATTATGGAGGCCACTGTGTTCTTGGGGACCTTCAATGCTGCAGAAATGTTTTTGTACCCTTCTCCAGATCTGTGCGTCAACACAATCCTGTCTCTGAGCTCTACGGACAATTCCTTCGACCTCATGGCTTGGTTTTTGCTCTGACATGCACTGTCAACTGTGGGACCTTATATAAACAGATGTGTGCCTTTCCAAATCATGTCCAATCAATTGAACTTACCACAGGTGGACTCCAATCAAGTTGTAAAAACATCTCAAGGATGATCAAGTGAAACAGAATGCACCAGTGATCAATTTCGAGTCTCATACCAAAGGGTCTGAATACTTATGTAAATAAGGTATTTCTGTTTTTTAAACCTGTTTTCGCTTTGTCATTATGGGGTATTGTGTGTAGATTGATGACGGAAAAAATGAATTGAATCAATTATAGAATAAGGCCGTAACGTAACAAAATGTGGAAAAAGTCAAGGGGTCTGAATACTTTCTGAATGCACAGTAACTGTCTCTTTTCTTTGCATTGTGTGTACAGTGGGGAAAAAAAGTATTTAGTCAGCCACCAATTGTGCAAGTTCTCCCACTTAAAAAGATGAGAGAGGCCTGTAATTTTCATCATAGGTACACGTCAACTATGACAGACAAATTAAGAAAAAAAAATCCAGAAAATCACACTGTAGGATTTTTAATGAATTTATTTGCAAATTATGGTGGAAAATAAGTATTTGGTCACCTACAAACAAGCAAGATTTCTGGCTCTCACAGACCTGTAACTTCTTCTTTAAGAGGCTCCTCTGTCCTCCACTCGTTACCTGTATTAGTAGCACCTGTTTGAACTTGTTATCAGTATAAAAGACACCTGTCCACAACCTCAAACAGTCACACTCCAAATTCCACTATGGCCAAGACCAAAGAGCTGTCAAAGGACACCAGAAACAAAATTGTAGACCTGCACCAGGCTGGGAAGACTGAATCTGCAATAGGTGAGCAGCTTGGTTTGAAGAAATCAACTGTGGGAGCAATTATTAGGAAATGGAAGACATACAAGTCCACTGATAATCTCCCTCGATCTGGGGCTCCACGCAAGATCTCACCCCGTGGGGTCAAAATGATCACAAGAACGGTGAGCAAAAATCCCAGAACCACACAGGGGGACCTAGTGAATGACTGCAGAGAGCTGGGACCAAAGTAACAAAGCCTACCATCAGTAACACACTACGCCGCCAGGGACTCAAATCCTGCAGTTCCAGACGTGTCCCCCTGCTTAAGCCAGTACATGTCCAGGCCCGTCTGAAGTTTGCTAGAGTGCATTTGGATGATCCAGAAGAGGATTGGGAGAATGTCATATGGTCAGATGAAACCAAAATAGAACTTTTTGGTAAAAACTCAACTCGTCGTGTTTGGAGGACAAAGAATGCTGAGTTGCATCCAAAGAACACCATACCTACTGTGAAGCATGTGGGTGTAAACATCATGCTTTGGGCCTGTTTTTCTGCAAAGGGACCAAGACGACTGATCCGTGTAAAGGAAAGAATGAATGGGGCCATGTATCGTGAGATTTTGAGTGAAAACCTCCTTCCATCAGCAAGGGCATTGAAGATGAAACGTGGCTGGGTCTTTCAGCATGACAATGATCCCAAACACACTGCCCGGGCAACGAAGGAGTGGCTTCGTAAGAAGCATTTCAAGGTCCTGGAGTGGCCTAGCCAGTCTCCAGATCTCAACCCCATAGAAAATCTTTGAGGGAGTTGAAAGTCCGTGTTGCCCAGCGACAGCCCCAAAACATCACTGCTCTAGAGGAGATCTGCATGGAGGAATGGGCCAAAATAGTGTGTGAAAACCTTGTGAAGACTTACAGAAAACGTTTGACCTGTGTCATTGCCAACAAAGGGTATATAACAAAGTATTGAGAAACTTTTGTTATTGACCAAATACTTATTTTCCACCATAATTTGCAAATAAATTCATAAAAAATCCTACAATGTGATTTTCTGGATTTTTTTTTCTCATTTTGTCTGTCATAGTTGACGTGTACCTACGATGAAAATTAAAGGCCTCTCTCATCTTTTTAAGTGGGAGAACTTGCACAATTGGTGGCTGACTAAATACTTTTTTTCCCCACTGTATGTCGTTTGGTGCCACTGTGAGAGAACCCTACCTTGGAGGGTTGGGTTAGAGGGGTTTACATGAAGTCCTTGATGTTGAGGTCGTCCAGGGCATTCTTGGGGGGCGGAGGCTTCCTTGGGCTCCCGGCCATCCCTGGAGATCCCATCTGTCACAGGAAACAGTGTTTCATGAAATAGGTGTGTCTGTGTATGTATATGTATATGTGTGTGTGTCTGTGTGTACTCTCTCTGTGTGTGTGAGTGTGTGTCTTACCGGTGCTCCTGGGGCTGCAGGGGCTCCAAAGCCTGGCCTAACCATGGGCATCATGGGAGCTCCAGTGCCGGCCGCCCCGCCCTGAGAGAGAGAGAGGAGACAGTCAGACACTATGGCAGCCATTTTAGAGATGCGTACATGGGCCACCTAAAGGCGTCATTGGCCATCTTAGGTGCTCCTAATGGTCCTAGGTTGAGGGCGGGGTGGTCTTACCATGCTGAATCCTTGGTAAGACCCCATAAAAGAAGGGGACCCCATTGGAACGTTCTAGGGGTGTGGAGTGGGGGAGAGGAGGTGGGACGTTACTACACTACATACAACACAGGTACAGTAAAGACAACATTGCAACAACAAACACAGAGACATATCACTGACACGCACACATACAAAACATAGACAAAGACATCATAAAAAACTGTTTTAAGACACACGCACACACGCGCACACACACACAAACACAGAGAGAACAGCAAAGCACAGCACATAAAAAAGCTCTAACCTAACCTCTAAAATCAGGTTCATGCAGAAGCATTTGAAGAGCACAGGGTCAATTATAAGAATACATGATCAGGCAAGCCAGTTTAATCAGCAACTAATTATCTGATATTCATGTCAGTGGTGAGGCTTTGGCTAAATGAACAGTTGAAGCCATGGGTTAATACAGTAACAACAGACCCTATAGCAAAAGCTTTTTTGGCTAATGGTTAGTGCAGCAATTAAATGATGAAGATAAAGCGATCTAAAAGGGACTGTTTTGTATTGGGTTTCATTTGGACACTGGAAAGAGGAGCTATTGCTAAAGAAATGGGGGTTGAAATAAGGAAATATGTAGATGAGTGTCCGATGGCTTGCTCAAGGTCAGAACCAAGCAGCTCCTTGGTTTGGGACAAACCTCAGCCCTCTCAGAGCTCTCCATAGTTTTCCCACAAAATGTTCACCCCTTTTAAACCAAACACCAAATGTCCAAATTCCAAATGTGATTGGACCACCCTGGAGAGTCAGAGAGGAGCGACGTGTGTGATTGGCTCCATGCCATGCCTGTTACTGCCATGTGGCTGCAATCCATGCTATATGACACAGACAAGATTTACCATGGGAGCTCCCCAACTTGGAGGAGCTACCTGAGGAGTTGACCAGCCTCCGCTTCCCATCGTATTCTCCCCCCTGCGGAAGAGATGTCAATCAGTCAATAAGCCAATAGAAAGAGAGCAAGAAAAGACAGAGGACCCCAACCTCTTAAAATGTAAAGTTCATTGAGCGCTTGTGATTGTAATCCATGACATGTCAAAACACAAAGTGACACATACTCAAAACAGGAAAACTTACGGTTTTTGGCTCCCCATTCCCAGGTCTGAAAGAGAGAAAATAAGACATTTCCCAGTCAGACAGAATAATGTACATTTAGTATCTTATCAAATAAAATTGTATTTGTCACATGCGCCGAATACAACAGGTGTAGACCTTACCGTGAAATGCTTACTTACAAATGCAGTTCAATAAATAGAGTTAAGAAGATATTTACTAAATAAACGAAAGTAAAAAATAAAATAAAAAGTAACACAATAAAATAACAATAACGAGGCTATATACAGGGGGTACCGGTACCGAGTCAATGTGCGGGGGTACAGGTTAGTCGAGGTAAGTTGACTATGTATAGATATTAAACAAAGTGTGTGTGGGGGGGAGGGGGGGTGTCAATGTAAATAGTCCGGGTGGCCATTTGATTAATTGTTCAGCAGTCTTATGGCTTGGGGGTAGAAGCTGTTAAGGAGCCTTTTGGACCTAGACTTGGCGCTCCGGTACCGCTTGCCGTGCGGTAGCAGAGAGAACAGTCTATGACTTGGGTGACTGGAGTCTTTGACAATTATTTGGGCCTTCCTCTGACACCGCCTAGTATATAGGTATATAGGTCCTGGATGGCAGGAAGCTTGGCCCCAGTGATGTACTGTGGGCCATACGCACTACCCTCTGTAGCGCCTTACGGTCGGATGCAGAGTAGTTGCCATACCAGGCGGTGATGTAACCGGTCAGGATGCTCTCGATGGTGCAGCTATATAACTTTTTGAAGATCTGGGTTGTAAGTACTATGTAACATTATATAACTCCACTGTAATTACACTGTATCTGGCTTTGTAACTACCATGTACACTCAGTTGCCGTTCACGGAAATGGTTTGCTCCTACAGATAGTGAGTCACGTGGCCATGGCTTGCCATATAAAGCAAGCAGACAGGCATCGAAGCATTCAGTTACTGTTCGATTGAACATTAGAATGGGCAAAACGAGTGACCTAAGCGACTTTGAGCGTGCTATGATCGTCGGTGCAAGCTAACAGGCAGGCCACAAACAGGCAAATAACGGCGCAGTACAACAGTGATGTGCAGAACGGCATCTCGGAACACACAACTCATTGGTCCTTGTCACGGATGGGCTATTGCAGCAGACGGCCACACCGGGTTCCACTCCTATCAGCTAAAAACAAGAAGAAGTGGCTCCAGTGGGCACGCGATCACCAACACTGGACAATTGAGGAGTGGAAAAACATTGCCTGGTCCAAGGATTCCCGGTTCCTGTTGCGCCATGCTGATGGCAGAGTCAGGATTTGGCGTAAGTAGCACGAGTCCATGGCCCCATCCTGCCTGGTGTCAACGGTGCCCCAAAGAATTCAGGCTGTTCTGGAGGCAAAGGGGGGGTCTGACCCAGTACTAGATGGGTGTACCTAATAAACGGGCCCCTGAGTGTAAATACATGTTGAGTAACGATACAATAAGGTGAGATTGGTTATAGGAACATGTCTATGCATAGATGGACAGCACCATGATGCTGAAATGATTCAGGCCAAATTGAGAATCCCTGTCCTGTGTCTGCTCAGAGACTCAGAGACTGTTCAGAGACTTACTGCTAGCCATGCTAGCCATGGTGGCGTCTAGGTCCCCTCCCATAGGTTTAACTGGAGATGAGGTGGCCCCGGTCTGGGGCGTCATAGCAGGCATCAACACATCCCCTAGACCATCAAACGCTACAGGAGAGACAGAGGAGGGGGGAGGGGGGAGGGGGGAGAGATAGCAATGGAGTGGAGGGAGAGAGGGGGGGAGGGAGAGAGGGGGGGAGAGCGAGAGAGAGAGAGAGAGAGAGAGAGAGAGAGAGAGAGGGGTGAGAGACAGGTTTAGGTCAAACAGCCACAATAATCCTCTCTGATCATAATAGAGGGGTCCTCCTTACGAGTGGGATTACCATGACAACCCATCGAGAGGGTCTCCATGACAACAGTGATCAGAGAGGAGCATAACATTGGAATGTTAAGAGGCAAGCCCTCATACTGTGCCTCAACACACACAACACACACGCAATGTACAGTTTAAGTAATACTCTCCATGTAATATCAATAAACAGCATAAATATGTTGTCTACTCAACACTACTCAATAGTATTACTATCCTATTAGCTATCTTGTTTGAGATAGGGCATCATCCTTTGTATCTTGGCGACAGTAAGGATGCAGCCACTACTCTAGAGAGAAAGCACTGCAGCTCAGCCAGTACCAAGCTAAGTGGGCATTGTGATGTGAACGACTCACACACCCTATTTATTAGGCATCGGTCAGAGCAGAGGGAACAGAACAGCAGCAGTTGCTCTCTTACTGCAATGCAGCAATGCACTGTGGGAAACAGCGCATCAACGAGCCAGAACACTCACCCAATCAGAGAGCAGGAAGCAAGCAATGAGCCAGCCCCAGAGCCAGATGGAGCGAGAGAAGGAGATAGAGGAACGAGAGAGAAAGAGATAGAAAGAGAGAGGACAGAGAGTGTGAGAGAGCGCGCATGTGAGAGAGAGAGAGAGAGAGAGAGGGAGACAAAGTGCAGAGGGAGAGAGAGAGAAAACAGAGGGAGGGAGAGAGATGGTGCAAGGGTAAGAAGAAAGGGACAGAAGGACAGAGTAGTGGAGGGAAAAATAATGTGAGTTAGAGATGACAAATGTCACGAGAGAAAGAGAGATGGAGGAGAGAGAGAGTTAAGGCTTAAACAGTAGTATTTGCAGGTCATCATTTACATAACATGCAGGGCAGTGACAGCCATGATCATGAACCTGGTAAGCACATGGAACGTTGCCACTGTAAAATGTGAAAAAGTCAACCAATGCACACATCATCAACTGAGAGAGAGAGACAACTAAGGAGATATTCTAGAATGAGAATGACCATACACAACAGCATGTGCATGTGGAATGGCCATAACACCAAGGTATGTTCACAAGTTACATACACTCAGGATGTACAGTGAGGGAAAAAAGTATTTGATCCCCTGCTGATTTTGTACGTTTGCCCACTGACAAAGAAATTAATAGTCTATCATTTTAATGGTAGGCTTATTTGAACAGCAACACGAGTTGCAATGATCATGAGAACGGTGAGGAATCAGCCCAGAACTAAACGGGAGGATCTTGTCAATGATCTCAAGGCAAGCTGGGACCATAATCACCAAGAAAACAATTGGTAACACACTACGCCGTGAAGGACTGAGGAGGAGGTGGAAACATTATGCTTTGAGGGTGTTTTTCTGCTAAGGGGACAGGACAACTTCACCGCATCAAAGGGACGATGGACGGGGCCATGTACCGTCAAATCTTGGGTGAGAACCTCCTTCCCTCAGCCAGGGCATTGAAAATGGGTCGTGGATGGGTATTCCAGCATGACAATGACCCAAAACACATGGCCAAGGCAACAAAGGAGTGGCTCAAGAAGAAGCACATTAAGGTCCTGGAGTGGCCTAGCCAGTCTCCAGACCTTAATCCCATAGAAAATCTGTGGAGGGAGCTGAAGGTTAGAGTTGCCAAACGTCAGCCTTGAAACCTTAATGACTTGGAGAAGATCTGCAAAGAGGATTGGGACAAAATCCCTCCTGAGATAAAACTGGTGGCCAACTACAAGAAACGTTTGACCTCTGTGATTGCCAACAAGGGTTTTGCCACCAAGTACTAAGTCATGTTTTGCAGAGGGGTCAAATACTTATTTCCCTCATTAAAATGCAAATCAATTTATAACATTTTTGACATGCGTTTTTCTGGATTTTGTTGTTGTTATTCTGTCTCTCACTGTTCAAATAAACCTACCATTAAAATTATAGACTGATCATTTCTTTGTCAGTGGGCAAATGTACAAAATCAGCAGGGGATCAAATACTTTTTTCCCCTCACTGTACATACACAATAGACATTCAATATACAGTGGGGAGAACAAGTATTTGATACACTGCCGATTTTGCAGGTTTTCCTACTTACAAAGCATGTAGAGGTCTGTAATATTTATCATAGGTACACTTCAACTGTGAGAGACGGAATCTAAAACAAAAATCCAGAAAATCACATTGTATGATGTTTTCATTACCTGTATTAACTGCACCTGTTTGAACTCGTTACCTGTATAAAAGACACCTGTCCACACACTCAATCAAACAGACTCCAACCTCTCCACAATGGCCAAGTCCAGAGAGCTGTGTAAGGACATCAGGGATGAAATTGTAGACCTGCACAAGGCTGGGATGGGCTACAGGACAATAGGCAAGCAGCTTGGTGAGAAGGCAACAACTGTTGGCGCAATTATTAGAAAATGGAAGAAGTTCAAGATGACGGTCAATCACCCTCGGTCTGGGGCTCCATGCAAGATCTCACCTCGTGGGGCATCAATGATCATGAGGAAGGTGAGGGATCAGCCCAGAACTACACGGCAGGACCTGGTCAATGACCTGAAGAAAGCTGGGACCACAGTCTCAAAGAAAACCATTAGTAACACACTACACCGTCATGGATTAAAATCCTGCAGCGCACGCAAGGTCCCCCTGCTCAAGCCAGCCCATGTCCAGGCCCGTCTGAAGTTTGCCAATGACCATCTGAATGATCCAGAGGAGGAATGGGAGAAGGTCATGTGGTCTGATGAGACAAAAATATAGCTTTTTGGTCTAAACTCCACTCGCCGTGTTTGGAGGTAGAAGAAGGATGAGTACAACCCCAAGAACACCATCCCAACCGTGAAGCATGGAGGTGGAAACATCATTCTTTGGGGATGCTTTTCTGCAAAGGGGACAGGACGACTGCACCGTATTGAGGGGTGGATGGATGGGGCCATGTATCGCGAGATCTTGGCCAACAACCTCCTTCCCTCAGTAAGAGCATTGAAGATGGGTCGTGGCTGGGTCTTCCAGCATGACAACGACCCGAAACACACAGCCAGGGCAACTAAGGAGTGGCTCCGTAAGAAGCATCTCAAGGTCCTGGAGTGGCCTAGCCAGTCTCCAGACCTGAACCCAATAGAAAATCTTTGGAGGGAGCTGAAAGTCTGTATTGCCCAGCGACAGCCCCGAAACCTGAAGGATCTGGAGAAGGTCTGTATGGAGGAGTGGGTCAAAATCCCTGCTGCAGTGTGTGCAAACCTAGTCAAGACCTACAGGAAACGTATGATCTCTGTAATTGCAAACAAAGGTTTCTGTACCAAATATTAAGTTCTGCTTTTCTGATGTATCAAATACTTATGTCATGCAATAAAATGCAAATGAATTACTTAAAAATCATACAATGTGATTTTCTGGATTTTTGTTTTAGATTCCATCTCTCACAGTTGAAGTGTACCTATGATAAAAATTACAGACCTCTACATGCTTTGTAAGTAGGAAAACCTGCAAAATTGGCAGTGTATCAAATACTTGTTCTCCCCACTGTATCTACTGTAACTCTTTAATGTGAGATATATTTGGTTATATGGTTACATAATACAATGGAAAGTATTATATGTGATTAGGGTTGCAAAGCTACCGGTAATTTACCAAAGTTACAGGAACTTTCGGTAATGAAGAAGTAATCTATGGTAACTTTGGTAATTTGTACTTTAATAACTTTTTAAAAAATGTATTCACATGTAGTATTAATTTGTTATATCTGTGTCCATATTTTCCATGAGTTTCTAGTAGATAGACCATATGGTTCAACAGGAAATAGTCTAATGAATGAAAAAATGCATCTAATCAACAATGGCATTATTTTCAATTAACTCTTCCAACTATTGACTTTTTTCACAACTGCCACCAGTTTGGCACCAAAACATTTACAACAAAGACATATTGACATAGTAAATAAAAGTGTGTAGAATATATATAAAGAATATTTCATGCTCTTTTCCCACTAGCACTGACTTTGCTGATAAATACTTTGTTGAGGGAAAATATACATGATACGATTGTGATGTGTTGTTGTCTCACCTAGCTATCTTACGATTAATGAACTAACTGTACAGTGCATTCGGAAAGTATTCAGACCTCTTCCCTTTTTCCACATTTTGTTACATTACAGCCTTATTCTAAATTTGATTAAAATGACAACGCGAAAACAGGTTTTTAGATTTTTTTGCAAATTTATAAAAAAAATCAAACAGAAATACCTTATTTATCTAAAAACCTGTTTTTGCTTTGTCATTATGTGGTATTGTGTGTAGATTGATGAGGGGGAAAATCAATTTAATCAATTTTAGAATAAGGCTGTAACGTAACAAAATGTGGAAAAAGTCAAGGGGTCTGAATACTTTCCGAATGCACTGTAAGTCTCTCTGGATAAGAGTGTCTGCTAAATGACTAAAATGTAAATGCAAAATTTGATGGTTTATATTTAGGATAATGTTTTACAGCCTGCCACCTACTACCATACCCCGTTCAAAGGCACTTAAATCTTTTGTCGTGCCCTTTCACCCTCTGAATGGCACACATACACAATCCATGTCTCAATTGTCTCAAGGCTTAAAAATCCTTCTATAACCTGTCTCCTCCCCTTCAAAGTGAGATTTAACAAGTGACATCAATACGTGATCATAGCTTTCACCTGGTCAGTCAATGTCATGGAAAGCGCAGGTGTCCTTAATGTTTTGTGCACTCAGTGTATATCTATATCTAATATTGATAATCTATCATCTATCTAATAATAGATAAGGATTATTATTTATTAATGATACTACTAATCTAATCTACTAATAACACTAATCTAATAATTAATTTTAATAATAACTCTATTCTAATTATATTATTAATTGTATTAATACATAATATATATATATTATATAATAATAATATTATATTGTTATTATTGTATTATAATGTGCAATTATTATATTTATAAATATGATCATGATTCACAATTATTAATAATCTAATAACCTAATATATATATCTAATATAGATATGAATAAGATTATATAATAATAATAATAATAATAATTATTATTATTATTATTCATCTGAAGTACCCAAAAAGGCCACTAGATGTCATCTGATAGAATTCCAAATAAACCTTGAAAGGAACCAAAATGCTGGTTGTTTACTGGTAAACTTAGAAAGTTTCCAGTAATACACCCTACCTTTACAACTGTAGATGTGGTGTATTTACTGTTATGCGTCTTGCATACAATGTGAATGGGTCATGCCTGTTGTTTGTGTCATGCCTGTTGTTTGTGTCATGCCTGGTGGGTGTGTTGTGCTTCGGTAAGTACATTACCTGCCATCAGCTCAGCACCAGAGGCAGCTGCAGGGGTAGCAGGCTGGGTTTCTCCACCGGTGGAGTCTGATGGATCAAACCAAACCATACCAGGCCAAGGTGAGCCACGCCATTTGCAGTGCAGCATGAGGGCAGAGAAGAGTTAAGAAGTCAGCCATCGGCTCCACACTAGGAACGCCAAACAGACAGAGCAGCGTTATCATTGTCAGATAGGACAGTAGACATACACAGGTATACACACGTACACACCAATAGTCTCAAACACACCAATAGAAACTCCTTTGATCCCAATATGCTGTGACAAGTCTACATCTACTAAGCAACAAACTCTAAATTCTGTAGAGGATGTAGAAAATGTAGAATCCATCCTGAATACCACAGCTAACAACTTAACTACAGTAACAACTTTATGGGTCACCAAAACCATACAGAGAAACGGAATGAGAAATGCTGATGAAGATGAATGACATGATGAAAATAATAAATCAAATAATCAAATAATAAATTAAAGTTATGGCTTTCCTGCTTAGAGAGATTTTTTTTTACAAAAGGCCACTCATGTGAAGACCGTCGACCAGCAGCAAGGGGGATAGTGAGGGGTGGGGGGAGAGTGTACATTTACCCACCCCCAAACATGTCCATGATCGCCCCCTTGTCCGTTGGGAGGTCTGAGGAGAGGAGGGGGGCAGGGGAGGAGAATGCATCTGCTGTAAGGGGAGGGGTAGAGGAGGGTTAGAACACAAACACAGTGTGCGAATTACAGTAACAGTCAAAAGTTTGGACACACCTACTCATTCAAGGGTTTTTCTTTATTTTTACTATATTGTAGAATAATAGTGAAGATATCAAAACTATGAAATAACACATATGGAATCATGTAGTAAACAAAAAAGTGTTAAACAAATCAAAATATATTTTATCTTTGACAGTATTCAAAGTAGCCACCTTATGCCTTGATGACAGCTTTGCACACTCTTGGCATTATCTCAACCAGATTCATGAGGTGGCTACTTTGAAATGCATTTCAATTAACATGTGTGCCTTGTTAAAAGTTAATTTGTGGAATTTCTTTCCTTCTTAATGCGTTTGAGCCAATCAGTTGTGTTGTGACAAGGTAGGGGTAGTATACAGAAGATAGCCCTATTTGGTAAAAGACCAAGTCCATATTATGGCAAGAACAGCTCAAATAAGCAAAGAGAAACAACAGTCCATAATTACTTTAAACCATGAAGGTCAATACGGAACATTTCAAGAACTTTGAAAGTTTCTTTGAGCGCAGTCACAAAAACCATCAAGCACTATGATGAAACTGGCTCTCATGAGGACCGCCACAGGAAAGGAAGACCCAGAGTTACCTCTGCTGCAGAGGATAAGTTCATTAGAGTTATCTGCACCTCAGATTGCAGCCCAAGAGTTCAAGTAACAGACACATCTCAACATCAACTGTTCAGAGGAGACTGCGTGAATCAGGGCTTCATGGTCAAATTGCTGCAAAGAAACCACTACTAAAGGACACCAATAAGAAGAAGAGACTTGCTTGGGCCAAGAAACACGAGCAACGTACATTAGACCGGTGAAAATCTGTACTTTGATCTGATGAGTCCAAATTTGAGATTTTTGGTTCTAACCGCCGTGTCTTTGTGAGACACAGAGTAGGTGAACGTATGATCTCCGCATGTGTGGTTCCCACCGTGAAGCGTGGGGGAGGAGGTGTGATGGTGTGGGGGTCCTTTGCTGGTGACACTGTCAGTGATTTACTTAGAATTCAATGCACACTTAACCAGCATGGCTACCACAGCATTCTGCAGCGATACGCCATCCCATCTAGTTTGGGCTTAGTGGGACTATCATTTGTTTTTCAACAGGACAATGACCCAAAACACATCTCCAGGCTGTGTAAGGGCTATTTGACCAAGAAGGAGAGTGATTGAGTGCTGCATCAGATGACGTGGCCTCCACAATCACCCAACCTCAACCCAATTGAGATGGTTTGGGATGAGTTGGACCGCTGAGTGAAGGAAAAGCAGCCAACAAGTGCTCAGCATATGTGGGAACTCCTTCAAGACTGTTGAAAAAGCATTCCTCATTAAGCTGGTTGAGAGAATGCCAAGAGTGTGCAAAGCTGTCATCAAGTCAAAGGGTGACTTTGAAGAATCTCAAATATAAAATATATTTTGATTTGTTTAACACTTTTTTGTTTACTACATGATTTCATGTGTTATTTCATTGTTTTGATGTCTTCACTATTGTTCTACAATGTAGAAAATAGTAAAAATAAAGAAAAACCCTTTTGACTGTTACTGTACGTGCAAATGTCAAGGTATAATTCACACACACACACACACACACACACACACACACACACACACACACACACACACGTCACACAACTAAACAAACCCATACCCACTAAACAAACTCACACAAACAACAAAATACACAATCAGTATCCTTGAATTACAATAATGCACAAATGTACATATAAAAACAGCACTCAAGCACATGCTGAGAAAGAAGACAGAGATGGCGCAAGTTTGGGTACCTGCTCCAAACATGTCAACACTGGGGGCAGGGTCTGCTTTGGTGAAGCTTGGATCTGGCATGGAATCAAACATAGCTACGGGACAAGTACACAACACACACACATTGAGATGAGAACAGCACACTACAAACAATGATTAATTAGATGAACAATTGTGATTGAAAGCCACTGCAGGAGCAGAGAGGCATCTGAATAGAATGCTTCCAAGCTGAAAGGAAGCGTGATATGTGTAAGTTAGCCTCACAAAGAGAAAGGGACATCAAGGAACAATGCAGTTGATGGGTAAAATGCAGGAGAGGATAGGACACGGATGCAGAGTAGAGGACAAGGACGAAAGAGCAGAAAAGAAAAGGTTAAGAAGTACCACACACGTGTAAACATTTACCACTGAAGAGGTCTATCGATGGGGTGGTGGTGGGGGGGATGGGTGCTGTGATGGTGGATGAGGGGGCAGGAGGGGGCGCCACTGAGTTAAAGCAGTTGTTCGCCATTGGCATCATGGCAAACAGGTCCAGCCCTGGGCCTACTGCATTTGAACTGCAACCAGTGGGGGCAAAGGGGTCTTTGAGAGGAGAGAATGGGGGAGGGGATGACTTAGGGAGATGGAGATGTTACACAACCACCATAACACAGTGTGAAATAAACCTTGAGGTATGGCAAGAGCTATATTCTGTGAAATAGGGAAGAGGAGTGGGTGCATTCGGCTGAAATTCTGAAAATACAAGCTCAGTTAGTAATTCACTGCTCCATATTCTTCATAAACATACAGTAAATGTAAAAAACTATAAAGTACTGTATGATCAAGAGATAATCTGGAAAATATGCATGTCTGAGGAAAAATGATTTGTGAAAAGAGGGATAGCAGGAAACATCTTGGAGAAAGCAGTATTAGTAGTATTCACACTCTTTCATTATACTCTCTGAAATACCCATACTATACCAGATTTACAGAGTGTAACCACGGACCTTGCAGATGCATTTTGGGATAAAGTTTAATGAAGGAAAGGAAACCCCAGGTGGTATCTAGCATGGAGTGGCCAACCACTGTCCTAATAGCAACCTCAGCAACAATCTCCATGGTAACAGCAACAGCCATGCCCAGAAACAACCAGCAGCATCACATTTCTAGCTAAACTAGCTACACCCACTCACAGCAATGGGATCAACTGTTGAAACACACTCTCCATACACAAAAACACATAAGCATGGATGCACCGAGCACTCGAATACGGCCAAACACACACACAAACAGCCACAAAAATATGCACACAGCCATTTACACAGACAGACACAGAGACACGTTCTGTAACCCACCAGCTGCAGCGTCGGTGACAGGGGTTGGTGTGGAGGCCGGAGCCCCGCCCTCGGCAGCGGCAGAGGCATCAGAGGCGGAAACAGGGGTCGAAAACGCATCTGATACCCAACACACACACACAGACGACAGAGAGAAAGGTACAGCGAGAGATAGGGAGAGAAAGAACCGAGAAAAGAAACAAGCCAGACAAGAAAGAGAGAGTAAGTCAGAAAAGGAACTTCAGAAAAGGAAGGTCAAGAAACCACCTAAAAGATGGTCTGTGCCTCTAAGCAGAATTTAGAAATACTACTTTTACTTTATTAGATGTTTAATTTACTTAATATACTGTACCTATATTAAATATTTGTAATGTAATGTCAGGCATAATATATGTAATATACTTAATTAATATACTTATTCATCAAAGGTATTTTATTGCAGAGAGATACTATTTATTGCAGATAAATACTATTTAACTGAGGCATCTTTTGATTACTGTAATAAATTCAGTTTAGATTAGTTACAAAACATTTACTCTGTGGGATTACTTTGTGGCATGAATGATTGACAGGTGAAGGGTGAATGAGAATACAGACAGGAGGCACAGCAAGGTCTATGGAAGGCGGGCTTTAGCAACTAAACTAGAAGCGGTAACTAGGTCTGTTGCACTACATAACTGGACAAGCAGGCCACAGAATGAAACCAGAAGCAAAGGAAGATGTATTTTAGGCGGAAATAAAGAATGTGACTGTTTGATAGATTGGCTTTTCTCTGAAGTTGAGGAAAAGCTGTCGGACTATCAAACAAAACTAAGCATGTGAAAATGTATGAGTAGCATGTCTGAGTGTGTCTACAAGTGTGTGCATGCTTGTCTCTGTGTGTATATCTGTGTCAATGAGCATGAGATGTACAGAATGCATACCAGTATGTGTGTTCTGCCCAAATGGATGTGTTTGTTTTGGGGTATCTGGGTCACTGTGTGTATGTACATGCAGAGACTAAACATATAGATTAGTGTGTGTACATGCATGTAGCGAACACTACACTGCATCTCCTGTGTGTGCATGTGGAGGGTTGGTTGGGGTTGAGCTGTCCAGCAGAGATTCTGTGGTAGAGAATCCTCCAGAAGCCCACTGACCTCCCAGCAGATCCATATTCGTCGCACCGGGGGAAGTGCCGGCGGCCGCACTAGGGGGAGGAGCCAGAGTGACTCCTGGCTCTGCGGCTGTAGGGGTGGGCGTTACCCCCGCGGGAGAGGGAGCGGTGTCTACAGCGAGGGTGGGGTCAGGAAGCATGGACTCGCCCATTTCTGCAGGTACCCATGTGGTGTACCAACCAAACCCAAAACAAGGTACCAAAACAACCCCCAGAAATCATCCCCCAAAATACCCGATAGGAACCAAAGCAACCAAAAAGGCCCCATTAGAACCAAATGAAGGTATCAAATCAACCCAATTTCAACGAAACAACCGAAAAACATCCCATAGAAACAAAAGAGAGCAAAGAAAGATCCCCAAAATCAACCCCAGAATTAAAGCCCCCGTATGAACCAAGCAAGGGGATGTGGGGGAGGGATAGAGAGCAGAGAGAAACAAAGAGAGAGAAATAGACTACTGAGACTAGAGCAGCACTAGGAAACACATTGGGCGATCTAGAGGAGATGACACGCTCTGTTAATGTTAATAAACTAGAGAGGTTAAAGCCAGGGTCCCTGTGGGATAGCACTCACCTGATCCAAGGAGGTCTGTGGCAGCATCCCCAGAAGAGCATGGGAGAAGGTGATGGAGGAAAATGCAATTATATGAATGTTCATTAGATAATGTAACTACCGGTAAGTTTTAATTAACGATTAAACGATCAAGTTTTGAAATGGGACATTACCTCCCCAGGACATAGGGGCTGCTGAGGCTCCTGCTGACGGACCAGAGGAGGACAGAGGGTCCAGATCCAACAGAGAACTAGAGAGAGAGGGATGGAGAGAGACGGAGTGATGGTGAGAGAGAGATAATGGAAGGGGAAGGAAGAATGGACTCTTATTCACAATTCTACAAAATAAATGGAATAGATAGAATGCTAGAATGCCAGAACTGAGGAAATCCCTGAGGTGATAAGGTAAACTGCGGTAGGCAGAGGAAGTGGTCACTCACTCAGTGGCTTCTTCAGGTGGCGGCACTAGGGTGGGCACGGCGGCTGCAGTTTTGGCGGGGGTGGAGGTCGGGGACACGTTATTGGTGGGGGACCCCTGGAATACAGAGAGGACTTATTAGTATCCATGTGTCGACATACAACCAGAAACAGAAAGGCAATGATATACACAGGGAAAATAATTTGTAATCTTCAACTCACCTTTGTTGGAGACCTGAAAGAGAGACGGAATAGTTCATGTTTCAATTTCATCAGAGCTAGATATCACCTTTCAGAGCTGAAGTCATCTACATTTAAATTAACTTTTTAACTTATTTTCATGACTACAATAAACTCATCTGTCAAACCCCAAATTAATAATTTATGCTCACCCTTCACTGTGATCCCCAATGATGAACAGAAAGGAACAAAGAGAGAAGAAGGATTAAAGGAAAAGATAACACAAAACTGTCTTTGGAACACTGTGGTGCTGGGACAGTATTCAGCCTGGCAACAAAGGCGCATCCAATTGGTTGTGATTGTTCTCCTCCTTCCGGCCCACTCACAAACCAGCAAAACCATTGTTAAATATGTATTATATTTCTCAAAACTATTAAATAATGTGCACAGAATTAGAAAGATATGTTAATTCTATGTTGACTGAAATCATTGAAACATTTAAATGTTTGTTTTCACGTAGGCTAGTAATAGCACTCGGTCGCTGAAATTACCAAATTAGCATTCTCATAGACTTAACATGGCGGGATAGCTGGTTAGCTTTGTGGCACAACAGAAGGAAAATATCAAAACGTTATCTACATAAAACCTTTTGGCACCGTTTCTGTATTTTGTCATTGATATTCTGTGCCTAACAACATTGCCAGTTCAATCATTGATCTTTGATTGAAAAGGGATACAGCCTGTATGGATAATTACCATTAGATATAGTCTAATATGCTAACTAGCTAACCCGCAATGTTTTCTATGTGAATTCTAATTTGCTAATTTCGGCTATTATTTCTGGCTATTATTATTTTAGGCTATTATTAAGTACTATTTGTAAGTGAAAATAAACGTAATTGTTTTTCAATAATTTTTCTCAGAATATAATTAACATATATTTCCAATTCTGTGTGTACGTTATTTAATAGTTTTAACAAATTTAATTCATATTTAACTATGGTTTTCCTTGTTTGTGAATGGGCTGGAAGGAGGAAAACCAACCTGGTCTCAGAGCATTTCATATGTTTCTGTAAGTAAATCCGAGACACTCCATTTAGTATGATATGTTACGTTTTGTATGGTATGTCCTGTGTAGCTCAGTTGGTAGAGCATGGCGCTTGCAACGCCAGGGTTGTGGGTTCGATTCCCACGGGGGCCAGTATGAAAAATGAATAAAAAATGTATGCGCTCTTGATAAGAGCGTCTGCTAAATGACTAAAATGTAAAAAATGTATGTATTAATTTGTGGATGTCCATCACCCATTTCGTATGATATGTTACGAATTTGCAAAATGTATGATATGTTACGAATGCTAGCTAGGTGACTAGCGTTAGCTAGGCTAGGGGTTCGGGTTAAGGTCAGGGTTAAGTTTAGGAGTTACGTTAAAGGGTTAAGGTTAGGGTTAGGGAAAGGGTTAAGGTTAGGGGAAGGGTTAGCTAACATGCTAGTTTCAAAGGGTTAGCTAGTTGCAAAGTAGCTTAAAAGTTTTAAGTAGTTGCTAATTAGCTAAAATTCTAAAGTCGTCCGTGATGAGATTTGAACTTGCAACCTATGGTCTGCTAGAACTTTCGCGTTATACGCTCACCCATCCACCCTGACCAACCACCTTACTTTTGTTTTTGCCTTAAGTAACCATTTGTCTTATGTAACCATACCAAACTTAATATATCATACTCATTTGAGTGTCCCGGATTTACATTTAGTATGTCACGTCTAGTCTATGAGACCAGGCTGCATTCGATCAGGAACTGGGTCAAGTGGGCAGGGCTACATAAGGTGAATAGAGCCCAAGTTATGAGTATCTAGTTTATCTCACACTCTCATTTCTCAATTCATATTTTCTCTGTGTAAAGATACCTATGGAGCCATTCCCACATTTGAGCTCTTTCTGAAATGGTGTAGTTAGAGAGGGTCCTCTTACCCCTTCTTCCCCTCCAAGCTGTTCATGTGTGTCTCCAGCGACTCCAGGATGCTACTGGGAGCCTGAGGGTCAGAGAAGAGAGAACCAATCAGAGACACAGAAACAACAGGTTTACGTCACTGACTTCCTTATCCATCTACATGCCAACACTTCAAATAACACAGCACCCAATTCTATTTCTATGGCAGCACCACTCCAGACCCTTAATTTTTAACTCACCCCACTACCCCACTTTTGTATCAACTCAATGGCCTGTAGAATGAAGTGTTAAGGTGTTCACATTTTACTTAAACTCTACAGTCGTTTGTGCACACGGAAGCACACACACATGCTAACACACACACACACACACACAATGCAGTCAGAAGTGTCAGTCTGTAGAATGATCCCATGCCAAAACCCCATCCTCCAAACAGGCACTCAGCCAAGCCACCCCGTGTCTCTATGGTTACCGGGTCCTCGATAGGCTGAAAGGGACAGTCCTCATTGTCTGAGTCTACGAGGTCCGTCACCACTCGAGGGTGCAGACACTGGGATCGCAGGGGGGAGATTAGGATAGATGTGTGTGTGTGTGTGTTACAACTATGCCATCATCCTTCTAGAGAGAAAGCACAAAGATCAGTGACTTACATAGTTGATGTCTGGAATGTCATTTTTTTCGACACCGACTGTCTGTGGAACAAAATACACACAAGAGACAACTTCACAACCAAATCCGTGCATCATAACCTTATATTCAAAATAGAGAGACACTGCATGTGAGGAAGCACTGTGTGAGTTTCATTTGGATTTAAGTTAGTTAGAATATACCCTAATCTGTTAGGAAGTTTCCTTTACCTCAGCGAGCTTCATGAACTCTCCGATCTTGGTGACCCTGGTCAGGAACCTCTTATAGATCTCCAAGGCCTCCTTGCAATCGCCCTTCTTCATCTTAAAGTATTTCTCTACAGATATTTAACAGTTGTTATGAATAAGAGCATCTTCTAAAATCACTAAACGGTGAAAGAAAGTCATTGATCTTTTAATTGGTGACAGAGTCTGCTTCTCAAATGGCACCCTATTCCCTTAATAGTAAACAACTTTTGACCAGGGCCCACAGGGCTCTGGTCAAAAGTAGTGCACTATATAGGAAATAGGGTGCCATTTGGGATGCACCCAATGACATGTCTAACTCACCTAATAAATTAATGATCCCGTCGTTGTAGGAGGCAAAAAGCTTGACCAGATCCTTGAAGAGCAGCAGGAATGCTGCGTTGATGATAGGGTTATTCAGCTCCTTGGGATGGACCTGGGAGAGAGACAGAACTTTTTAAAGCGTTTTATCATGTAGTTTGTAGTGTATTAAGAATTATGACTTTGCTAATGTTTTCAAGTGGAACCTGAGAGGATGTTTATTTAGTTTCAGAGGGAGCCGTTTTAGGGTGACGCCCCATAGAAGACAGGGAGTGTGTTGTAGACAGGGGATTGGACAGTAGAGGGAGCCACCTATATTTTGGGGAATATTATAAGTACTGAGTTTGAACAAAGAACATTAGAGCAGACATATTATTTTGGGACTCTGCTCTCCGGATGCTCTAGACATCTGTAAACTTATGCTGACATCTTGTGATATGAATAAAACTTATGATCAAAGCTCAGTATAAGCGGACTCCTTTGTTACAGCATAATTAGCAACATTGACTCGACACTACAAATTCAACAGAAGAGCATTAGTTAACTTAATTAATTAAACTCCAGCAATATTCTGCTGTACTAAAAAATTGTGCACCCGCACAGAAATATCAGGGTCAATAGAACAAATAGTATCATTGCTATTGAGAGAGAGAGATAGAGAGAGAAAGAGAAAATGTAACACAGGAAAATAAACAATAGGTAAACATTATTCTTTGTGGCCTGACATAGTACAGTGGTCAGCTAATTCACAAATGACGACAGACAGACAGACAGACAGTAATAAACAGATCAATGATGAACAACATGTCAAACTCACATCAAACTCCAGCAGTGTGTCGATCTGAGTCTGCAGGACGGGCATGCCTTTTAACAGCTTGTCTGGAGCCATTGTCCTCATCACCCCTTCAGCACTGTGGAGGAAACACACAGGGGAGAGCATAACAAGGGGCTCATGGATGAGGTAAATAACAATATGAGGTCCTCAGTGATGAGGTGAATGATAGTATGAGCTGGGCTTCAGTGATGAGGTGAATGACAGGTGGGCTTCAATGATGAGGTGAATGGCAGGTGGGCCTCAGTGATGAGGTGAACGATAGTATGAGGTGGGCTTCAGTGATGAGGTGAATGACAGGTGGGCTTCAATGATGAGGTGAATGGCAGGTGGGTCTCAGTGATGAGGTGAACGATAGTATGAGGTGGGCTTCAGTGATGAGGTGAATGACAGGTGGGCTTCAATGATGAGGTGAATGACAGGTGGGCCTCAGTGATGAGGTGAATGGCTGGTGAGCCTCAGTGATGAGGATCTCAAGGATGGGGATGTAAAAGGATTTGGAGAGACAGGGAAGTGACTGACCCCTTCTTGACTTTGGTGAAGTCGAAAGCCATCTGGCGGTAGGCAAAAGCCCTCTCATTGAGGTAGCGGCCGTAACGTCTGATGAAAGTAGACATATCATAGCCTAGAGAAAGAAGAGAGCACCACATTCATGTCACACCAAAAACGTTCTCTCTTCAATTTTGCAAGTCGTGTATCTGATTGTAGGGGAGATTTGAAGGGGATTGAACGGGAGGGTTGCAGTAGCTATTTTTTTTGTTTACATTAGGATGAGAGACAGTACGATGAGACAGGGGATCTATAATGAGACCAGGGCAAGACACTGGTGAAAAGCGCAGGATATAGCAATCATGGAGGCAGGAAGCAGTTTAGTGTGTGTGTGTGTGTGTGTGTGTGTGTGTATGTACAGTACCAGTCAAAAGTTTGGACACACCTACTCATTCCAGGGTTTTTCTTTATTTTTACTATTTTCTACATTGTATAATAATAGTGAAGAGATCACAACTATGAAATAACACATACGGAATCATGTAGTAACCAAAAAAGTGTTAAACAAATCCAAATATATTTGAGATTTTAGATTCTTCAAATAGCCACCCTTTGCCTTGATGACAGCATTGCACACTCTTGGCATTCTCTCAACCAGCTTCATGAGGTAGTCACCTGAAACGCATTTCAATTAACAGGTGTGCCTTCTTAATTTGAGGAATTTATTTCCTTCTTAATGCATTTGAGCCAATCAGTTGGTATACAGAATATAGCCCTATTTGGTAAAAGACCAAGTCCAGCTCAAATACGCAAAGAGAAATGAAGGTCCATCATTACTTTAAGACATGAAGGTCAGTCAATACAGAAAAGTTTCTTCAAGTGCAGTCGCAAAAACCATCAAGCGCTATGATGAAACTGGTTCTCATGAGGACCACCACAGAAAAGGAAGACATTAGACCGGTGGAAATATGTCCTTTGGTCTGAGGAGTCCAAATTACAGATTTTTGGTTCCAACCGCCGTGTCTTTGTGAGACGCAGAGTAAGTGAACGGATGATCTCCGCATGTGTGGTTCACACCGTGAAGCATGGAGGAGGAGGTGTGATGGTGTAGGGGTGCTTTGCTGGTGACACTGTCTGTGATTTATTTAGAATTCAAGGCACACTTAACCAGCATGGCTACCAAAGCATTCTGAAGCTATACGACATTACATCTGGTTTGGGCTTAGTGGGACTATCATTTGTTTTTCAACAGAACAATGACCCAACACACCTCCAGGCTGTGTAAGGGCTATTTGACCAAGAAGGAGAGTGATGGAGTGCTGCATCAGATGATCTGGCCTCCACAATCACCCAAACTCAACCCAATTGAGATGGTTTGTGATGAGCTGGACCGCAGAGTGAAGGAAAAGCAGCCAACAAGTACTCAGCATATGTGGGAACTCCTTCAAGACTGTTGGAAAAGCATTCCAGGTGAAGCTGGTTGAGAGAATACCAAGAGTGTGCAAAGCTGTCATCTAGGCAAAGGGTGGCTACTTTGAAGAATCTAAAATTTAAAATATATTTTTATTTGTTTAACACTTTCTTGGTTACTACATTATTCCATATGTGTTATTTCATGGTTTTGATGTCTTCACTATTATTCTACAATGTAGAAAATAGTAAAAATAAAGAAAAACCCTTGAATGAGTAGGTGTGTCTAAACTTTTGACTAGTACTATATGTATGTATGTATGTATGTATGTGTGTGTGTGTGTGTGTGTGTGTGTGTGCGTGCAAGTGTGCATGGATGTGTGTACAGATGTAGGATCTTAATTTGAGCCAGTTTGCTACAGCAGGAAAATAATCCTGCAGCAACAGGAAATGTGAATTATTATGTGGATTATAATTAATGGAAATTGTTGTAGGGGTTGATACATTTTTCGTCAGGGAAAATCAAGTCTGAAATTTCAAAGTGGAAATTAAAAACTTCAGAAGCCTTTTTAAACCTCAAATACACTACAAGTTTGAAATTTCTCCTGCAACAGGGTAATCAAATTAAGATCCTACATCTGTACATGTACAGTACTATGTTTAGTGTGTGCACATTGCATGCTTATCAGGCCAGTGATTTCCTCTCTTTACAGATGTCCCCTGTCTCTTCCTCTCCTTCTCTCCTCCTGTCTCCGCCTCTCCTCCTCTCCTCCTGTCTCTGTCTCTCCTCCTCTCCTCCTGTCTCCTCCTGTCTCCGCCTCTCCTCCTGTCTCCGCCTCTCCTCCTGTCTCCGCCTCTCCTCCTGAATCTGCCTCTCCTCCTGTCTCTGCCTCTCCTCCTGTCTCTGCCTCTCCGCCGCTCCTCCTGTCTCCGCCTCTCCTCCTGTCTCCGCCTCTCCTCCTGTCTTCGCCTCTCCTCCTGTCTCTGCCTCTCCTCCTGTCCTCCTGACTCTGCCTCTCCTCCTGTCCTCCTGTCTCTGCTTCTCCTCCTGTCCTCCTGTCTCTGCCTCTCCTCCTGTCCTCTTGTCGCTCCTCCTGTCCTCCTGTCTCTGCCTCTCCTCCTATCCTCCTGCCTCTGCTCCTGTCTCTGCCTCTCCTCCTGTCTCCTCCTCTCCTCCTGTCTCTCCTCCTGTCTCTGCCTCTCCTCCTGTCTCCTCCTGTCTCTGCCTCTCCTCCTCTCCTCCTCTCCTCCTGTCTCTGCCTCTCCTCCTCTCCTGTCTCTGCCTCTCTTACTCTCCTCCTGTCTCTGCCTCTCCTCCTCCTGTCTCTGCCTCTCCTCCTCTCCTCCTGTCTCCGCCTCTCCTCGCCTCTCCTCCTGTTTCTTCCTCTCCTCCTCTCCTCCTGTCTCCTCCTCTCCTCCTGTCTCCTCCTCTCCTCCTGTCTCCGCCTCTCCTCCTGTCTCCGCCTCTCCTCCTGTCTCCGCCTCTCCTCCTGTCTCCGCCTCTCCTCCTGTCTCCGCCTCTCCTCCCGTCTCTGCCTCTCCTCCCGTCTCTGCCTCTCCTCCTGTCTCCGCCTCTCCTCCTGTCTCTGCCTCTCCGCCTCTCCTCCTGTCTCTGCCTCTCCTCCTGTCTTTGCCTCTCCTCCTGTCCTCCTGGTCTCTGCCTCTCCTCCTGTCTCTGCCTCTCTTCCTCTCCTCCTGTCTCTGCCTCTCCTCCTGTCTTTGCCTCTCTGCCTCTCCTCCTGTCTCTGCCTCTCTTCCTCTCCTCCTGTCTCTGCCTCTCCTCCTCTCCTCCTGTCTCTGCCTCTCCTCCTCTCCTCCTGTCTCTGCCTCTCCTCCTCTCCTCCAGTCTCCTCCTGTCTCTCCTCCTCTCCTGTCTCTGTCTATGCCTCTCCTCCTGTCTCCTCCTGTCTCCTCCTCTCCTCTTGTCTCCTTCTGCGCCTCCAGGTAGTCTCACATCTCATCTACTGTATCTGTTTATGCTCTCAACTGGGAGGGAATCCACCTGCTTCACTCCCCAAACATACACACACGCACACAGGAAGTGCACTTACCGTGGGAGCCTGTTTTGTCAATAAAGTTGCTGAGGTTGAACAGAGCGGTCCTGGAGGCCAGGTACTGGATGAACCTCTGAGGAAGCAGAATGACAATAAGGCACTGACACTGAAACACCTTACAATTAAATAGGCTGATAAAAAAAAAAATGAATCAAAGAAAAAAAAATCAAGACAATTAAGGCATATTTACTGAAATAGTCAAATACAAATTGAGTGCTAGTATGTTATGTCTATAGCAATACAGCAACTCAATATGTAAAAATAGCTCCAGACAAACACAACTGTGTTTTATAACCATGTTTCAGAATGAGCTCTAGTCTGCAGCAATACTAATAGCACTGTTTCCAGCACCATGGACAGCTACACTCACAGCTCCCCTGGGATTAATCAAGACAGCCGTGTAGCTGTCCATAGTGCTGAAACAGTCCTAATTTGTTTTATTGTGGTTGTGCACTAAAATGCTGCCCTCTGACCTCATTTCCATGGACACACATGTGGTGTGTGGTGACTAGGGCCTTGAAGACGACAATCCAGCTGGCGTTGGTGGCCCTCTCAAACAGAGTGTCGGCCATCTGAGGGATGTTCACGTTGGTCGCATTGGTGGCCGATATCAGATCTGAAACACATAGAGATATGTTTGTTAGTACTGTGGGGTTCAGATCAGTGAAACTGTTCTGTTATTGATTGTCGATCCGTGACACGGTCAGTCATTTTGAGACAGTGGAATATAGCAGGACTTGTTAGGATAGATCAAGGTTTCTAAAGAGTTATAAAATTATGAAGAGTAAGTACAATTTCAAAGTGTTAAGACACGCTGACTACCAAGAAAATATGTAATGTGCTGCCGTAGCTGATAGTGAAGCCTCACTCCAGGTCAAATGAGTCTGTCTCAGTCTCCATACTGCTCCATTCATATGCTCTGTGAATTTGGAGTAGGAGTGCTGGTGTGTGTGTGTTTGTCTGTGTGTCTGTGTGTGTGGGTATGGATGGTGATTCTGGGTACTGTAATGTGTGAAAGCCCTATAATAGCCTCTGGGGGTTGTTCACTTCACTGTGTACCTAGTGGAGCTAGGCATTGCAGAGTCAGACATCCATTTGGGAGTTAGGACACACATACAAAGCCTCAAAAGAGCCACCCACACTGCTAGAAAGGATCCAACACAGAGATAGAAATAGTGCCTTGTCATCCTTATCTCCCCCATGGAAGACAGACTGTCACTCAGGCAGACAGACTGACACACAAACTGCCACAGACAGACAAAGATACAGACAGACAGACAGACAGACAGGTCTGACTCAGAGAGCAATCACCTCTGAAACATAACCTCAACTCAGCGCTTTGGGATATAGTATATGACAGATTAGCTGCTCGGAAGAGAGAGAGGGTTTTTGAGATTTCATCTGGCCTTTATTGGTATATTTTATCACACAAATGTCAACCAACCATCCCTCCTAGGATAGGGAAGGTTGCTATAATCATAGCCAAACCATGTTTCTGTACTGTCAAAAGGCGGAAGCTTGTCCTGCCAAAGGATGGAAGGCTGCAATATTATCGATTATTGTCCAACCTAAAAAGAGAGAGGGGATGCATGATGAAGAAGGCTTGTTGGTCATTTCATGGTTAAAGGGGAGGGGCTTTGTCCACAGATTAATATAATCAGTGAGGGGTCTGGTGTGGTTACCCCTCCCCCAACAGCCACACACACAAGAACAAACACACACACAAGCACACACACACACACACATCTCCAGTTAGAAGCTTTTGTGTCCAGTTTTTGTCTAATGTTCTTAGAAAAAAAAAGCTGCTATCTAGAGCCTGAAAGGGTTTTTTGGCTGTCCCCATAGGATAACCCTTTGAAGAACCCTTTTTGGTTCCAGTTAGAACCCTTTTGGATTCCATGAAGAACCCTTTCCAGTCTCTCCTAAATGTATCTGCCTCTCTCAGTAAAACAGTTGGTGATGACACACCCCTTCAGTTTTTTCCAGTGTCTGTGGCCTGATAAGACAACCACAAGGAGCCAGACCACAACTAGAGGCAGAGGCTTTTACATAACCTGTCTCTGTCACAGTGGTAGCTATAGAGCTTAGCATCCATGCTAGGACATTAGCACAATGCTAACACACCCCGCAATTATGTCGGTCCCTGCTTTGCTTTGCTCTGTTTACGACACCACAACTCAACCATATGTTCCATCTCAACAGGCAACCCTGTCATGTGTTGTTTATGTGTGGATTGTTTAATGTGAATAGAGAAATAAGAATATTTGTGGCCCACCACAAGTTAACTATTTTGTTTGCCACACAAACACACACATATGCGCGTTCATACACTTACACACACACACACCTACCACAGAGCAGTGTGTAAGTCTAATGATGATTGACTGATCTAAATAAAGACTCTTTCAGTAATCCACAGCAGACAGGAAAGCTGTAAGAATTAACTGCAACAATGATTCACTTACCAGATGACTGAAAACGCCTACACACACACACACGACACATGCTGTGTCCATGCATAAAAACGTGCATTTCAGACATCTCGCTCCTTCAGAGCAAGAACCAATTTAAAAAAACAATTAAACCCATTTCTCACTCTGAAACACCAAAACAAGACAGAAAATATCATTCTAAGGATATGCTACTCCCCAAAATGACTGTCTGTCGAATCACTCTGGAGTCGTTTGCCCTCCACTGTGCCTACCCAGAACCCCCGTGTCACCCAGAGTCTTTGACCCGCGCTACAATCTGTTTCCATGGCAACCGGCCTGCCTCTCAAGGGTCAGCAATCATGACACAATCATTAAGGACAACAAGAACTATCTTCTCCATTACAATGGCTTCACACAAAGACCAGAGGGGTTGATGTTTGATGTATCATCACAGTGGCACATCAATATCTGTGGCAAAGTGTATAGGATCATTGAGATACACAATATTCTTATTCCATTTCCATGTCTAGGCCTAGGGCATTATCTGTGGTCCTCTGTAGCTCAGCTGGTAGAGCACGGCGCTTGTAACGCCAAGGTAGTGTGTTCGATCCCCGGGACCACCCATGCACAAAAATGTATGCACGCATGACTGTAAGTCGCTTTGGATAAAAGCGTCTGCTAAATGGCATATTATATTATATTATTATTATATATATTATTATTATTATATTATTATATTATTATCTGTGGAATCTATGCATTATGCAAACACAAACATAAGGGCAAGAGATATGTAATATACACTACCGTTCAAAAGTTTGGGGTCACTTAGAAATGTCCTTGTTTTCGAAAGAAAAGCAATTTTTTTGTACATTAAAATAACATCAAATTGATCCGAAATACAGTGTAGACATTGTTAATGTTGTAAACGGCTATTGTTGCGGGAAACGGCTGATTTTTAATGGAATATCTACATAGGCGTACAGAGGCCCATTATTACATTTACATTTTAGTAATTTAGCAGACGCTCTTATCCAGAGCGACTTACAGTTAGTGAGTGCATACATTTTTTGTTTTTTTTCATACTGAGAGAAAGAGGAAGAGAGAAGAGCGAGAGAGAGAAAGAGCGAGAGAGAGCGAGAGGAAGAGCGCGAGGAAGAGAGAGAGGAAGAGCGAGAGGAAGAGAGAAAGAGAGAGAGAGAGAAAAGAGAGAAAGAGAAAAAGGAAGAGAGAGGAAGAGAGAGGAAGAGAGAAAGAGAGAGGAGAGAGAGAAGAGAGAGAGATGAAGAGAGGAAGAGAGAATAGAGAGAGAGAAGCGATTTACAGAATACCATACAGAATGCATAAAAAAAAATTTTAAATTCATACTGAGAGAAAGAGGAAGAGAGAAGAGAGAAAGAGAGAGAGAAAGAGAAGAAGAGAAAGAGAGAGAAGAGAGAGAGGAAGAGAGAAAGAGAGAGGAAGAGAGAGAAAAGAGAGAAAGAGGAAGAGAGAGAGAGAAGAGAGAGAGAGATGAAGAGAGAATAGAGAGAGATTATTAACTCATTATCAGCAACCATCAGTCCTGTGTTCCAATGGCACATTGTGTTTGCTAATCCAAGTTTATCATTTTAAAAGGCTAATTGATCATTAGAAAACCCTTTTGCAATTATGACAGCAGCTGAAAACTGTTGTGCTGATTAAAGAAGCAATAAAACTGGCCTTCTTGAGACTAGTTGAGTATCTGGAGCATCAGCAATTGTGGGTTCGATGGGCTCAAAATGGCCAGAAACAAAGAACTTTCTTCTGAAACTCGTCAGCCTTTTCTTGTTCTGAGAAATGAAGGCTATTCCGTGCGAGAAATTGCCAAGAAACTGAAGATCTCGTACAACGCTGTGTACTACTCCCTTCACAGAACAGCGCAAACTGTCTCTAACCAGAATAGAAAGAGGTGTGGGAGGCCCCGGTGCACAACTGAGCAAGAGGACAAATACATTAGAGTGTCTAGTTTGAGAAACAGACGCCTCACAGGTCCTCAACTTGCAGCTTCATTAAATAGTACCTGCAAAACACCAGTCTCAACGTCAACAGTGAAGAGGCGACTCCGGGATGCTGATCTTCTAGGCAGAGTTGCAAAGAAAAAGACATATCTCAGACTGGCCAATAAAAAGAAAATATTAAGATGGGCAAAAGAACACAGACGCTGGACAGAGGAAGATTGGAAAAAAGTGTTATGGACAGACGAATCGAAGTTTGAGGTGTTCAGATCACAAAGAAGAACATTTGTGAGACGCAGACCAAATGAAAAGATGCTGGAGGAGTGCTTGATGCCATCTATCAAGTATGGTGGAGGCAATGTGATGGTCTGGGGGTGCTTTGGTGGTGGTAAAGTGGGAGATTTGTACAGGGTAAAAGGGATCTTGAAGAAGGAAGGCTATCACTCCATTTTGCAACGCCATGCCATACCCTGTGGACGGCGCTTGATTGGAGCCAATTTCCTCCTACAACAGGACAATGACCCAAAGCACAGCTCCAAACTATGCAATAACTATTTAGGGAAGAAGCAGTCAGCTGGTATTCTGTCTATAATGGAGTGGCCAGCACAGACCCTATTGAGCTGTTGTGGGAGCAGCTTGACCGTATGGTACGTAAAAAGTGCCCATCAAGCCAATCCAACTTGTGGGAGGTGCTTCAGGAAGCATGGGGTGAAATCTCTTCAGATTACCTCAACAAATTGACAACTAGAATGCGAAAGGTCTGCAAGGCTATAATTGCTGCAAAGTTCGAAGGACACAATTATTATTTCAATTAAATATCACTATTTCTAACCTTGTCAATGACTACACTTCCTATTCATTTTGCTATATTTCCTATTCAAACTAATTTCATGTATGTTTTCAAGGAAAACAAGGACATTTCTAAGTGACCCCAAACTTTTGAACGGCAGTATATATATATATATATATATATATATAGTACATTCGGAAAGTATTCAGACCCCTTTACTTTTTTCACATTTTGTTACGTTACAGGCTTATTCTAAAATTGATTAAAAAAAGAAAATTCCTCATCTACACACAATATCCCATCATGACAAAGCAAAAACAGAAATGTCATATTTACATAAGTATTCAGACCCTTTACTCAGTACTTTGTTGAAGCACTTTTGGCAGTGATTACTGCCTCAAGTCTTCTTGGGTATGACGCTACAAGTTTGGCACACCTGTACTTGGGGAGTTTCTCCCATTCTTCTCTGCAGATCCTCTCAAGCTCTGTCAGGTTGGATGGGGAGAGTCGCCACTCAAGGACATTCAGAGACTTGTCCCGAAGCCACTCCTGTGTTGTCTTGGCTGTGTGCATAGGGTCGTTGTCCTGTTGGACCCAGTCTGAGGTCCTGTCTGAGGTCCTGAGCGCTCTGGAGCAGGTTTTCATCAAGGATCTCTCTGTATGTTGCTCTTTTCATCTTTCCCTCTTTCCTGACTAGTCACCCAGTCCCTGCCGCTGAAAAACATCCCCACAGCATGATGCTGCCACCACCATGCTTCACCGTAGGGATGGTGCCAGGTTTCCTCCAGACGTGACGCTTGGCATTCAGGCCAAAGAGTTAAATCTTGGTTTCATCAGACCAGACAATCTTGTTTCTCATGGTCTGAGAGTCCTTTAGGTGCCTTTTGGCAAACTCCAAGAGGCCTGTCATGTGCCTTTTACTGAAGACTGGCTTCCATCTGGCCACTCTTCCATAAAGGCCTGATTGGTGGAGTACTGCAGAGATGGTTGTCCTTCTGGAAGGTTCTCCCATCTCCACAGAGGAACTCTGGAGCTCTGTCAGAGTGACCATCGGGTTCTCGGTCACCTCACTGACGAAGGCCCCTTCTTCTCCCCCGATTGCTCAGTTTGGCCGGATGGCAAGCTCTTGGAAGGGTCTTGGTGGTTCCAAACTTCTTCCATTTAAGAATGATGAAGGCCACTGTGTTCTTGGGTACGTTCAATGCTGCAGAAATGTTTTGGTACCCTTCCCCAGATCTATGCCTCAACGCAATCCTGTCTCGGAGCTCTACAGACATTTCCTTCGACCTCAAGGCTTGGTATTTGCTCTGACATGCACTGTCAACTGAGGGACCTTATATACAGTGGGGAGAACAAGTATTTGATACACTGCCGATTTTGCAGGTTTTCCTACTTACAAAGCATGTAGAGGTCTGTAATTTTTATCATAGGTACACTTCAACTGTGAGAGACGGAATCTAAAACAAAAATCCAGAAAATCACATTGTATGATTTTTAAGTAATTAATTTGCATTTTATTGCATGACATAAGTATTTGATCACCTACCAACCAGTAAGAATTCCGGCTCTCACAGACCTGTTAGTTTTTCTTTAAGAAGCCCTCCTGTTCTCCACTCATTACCTGTATTAACTGCACCTGTTTGAACTTGTTACCTGTATAAAAGACACCTGTCCACACACTCAATCAAACAGACTCCAACCTCTCCACAATGGCCAAGACCAGAGAGCTGTGTAAGGACATCAGGAATAAAATTGTAGACCTGCACAAGGCTGGGATGGGCTAGAGGACAGTAGGCAAGCAGCTTGGTGAGAAGGCAACAACTGTTGGCGCAATTATTAGAAAATGGAAGAAGTTCAAGATGACGGTCAATCACCCTCGGTCTGGGGCTCCATGCAAGATCTCACCTCGTGGGGCATCAATGATCATGAGGAAGGTGAGGGATCAGCCCAGAACTACACGGCAGGACCTGGTCAATGACCTGAAGAGAGCTGGGACTACAGTCTCAAAGAAAACCATTAGTAACACACTACGCCGTCATGGATTAAAATCCTGCAGCGCACGCAAGGTCCCCCTGCTCAAGCCAGCGCATGTCCAGGCCCGTCTGAAGTTTGCCAATGACCATCTGGATGATCCAGAGGAGGAATGGGAGAAGGTTTTGTGGTCTGATGAGACAAAAATAGAGCTTTTTGGTCTAAACTCCACTCGCCGTGTTTGGAGGAAGAAGAAGGATGAGTACAACCCCAAGAACACCATCCCAACCGTGAAGCATGGAGGTGGAAACATCATTCTTTGGGGATGCTTTTCTGCAAAGGGGACAGGACGACTGCACCGTATTGAGGGGAGGATGGATGGGGCCATGTATCGCAAGATACCCTCCTTCCCTCAGTAAGAGCATTGAAGATGGGTCGTGGCTGGGTCTTCCAGCATGACAACGACCCGAAACACACAGCCAGGGCAACTAGGGAGTGGCTCCGTAAGAAGCATCTCAAGGTCCTGGAGTGGCCTAGCCAGTCTCCAGACCTGAACCCAATAGAAAATCTTTGGAGGGAGCTGAAAGTCCGTATTGCCCAGCGACAGCCCCGAAACCTGAAGGATCTGGAGAAGGTCTGTATGGAGGAGTGGGCCAAAATCCCTGCTGCAGTGTGGGCAAACCTGGTCAAGACCTACAGGAAACGTATGATCTCTGTAATTGCAAACAAAGGTTTCTGTACCAAATATTAAGTTCTGCTTTTCTGACGTATCAAATACTTATGTCATGCAATAAAATGCAAATGAATTACTTAAAAATCATACATTGTGATTTTCTGGATTTTTGTTTTAGATTCCATCTCTCACAGTTGACGTGTACCTATGATAAAAATTACAGACCTCTACATGCTTTGTAAGTAGGAAAACCTGCAAAATCGGCAGTGTATCAAATACTTGTTCTCCCCACTGTAGACAGGTGTGTGCCTTTCCAAATCATGTCCAATCAATTGGATTTACCACAGGTGGACTCCAATCAAGTTGTAGAAACATCTCAAGGATGATCAATGGAAACAGCATGCACCTGAGCTCAATTTCGAGTCTCATAGTAAAGGGTCTGAATACTTATTTGTAATACATTTGCCAACATTTCTAAACACCTGTTTTCACTTTGTCATTATGGGTTATTGTGTGTAGATTGATGAGGAATTTTTATTTTTTAATCCATTATATATATGTATTATATATATATATACACATTCACTACCAGTCAAACGTTTGGACACACCTATTCATTCTAGGGTTTTTCTTTATTTTTACTCTTTTTTTACATTGTAGAATAATAATGAAGACATCAAAACTATGATACAATACCTATGGAATCATTTAGTAACCAAAAAAGTGTTAAACAAATCAAAAGATATTTTATATTTGAGATTCTTCAAATAGCCATCCTTTGCCTTGATGACAGCTTTGCACACTCTTGGCATTCTCTCAACCAGCTTCATGAGATAGTCACCTGGAATGCATTTCAATTAACAGGTGTGCCTTCTTAAATGTTAATTTGCAGAATTTATTTCCTTCTTAATGTGTTTGAGCCAATCAGTTGTGTTGTGACAAGGTAGGAGGGGTATACAGAAGATATCCCTATATGCTAAAAGTCTATGTCCATATTATGGCAAGAACAGCTCAAATAAGTAGAGAAACGACAGTCCATCATTACTTTAAGACATGAATGTGAGTAAATACGGAACAGTGCAGTCGCAAAAACCATCAAGAGCTGTAATGAAACTGGCTCTCATGAGGACCACCACAGGAAAGGAAGACCCAGAGTTACCTCTGCTGCAGAGGATAAGTTCATTAGAGTTACCAGCCTCACAAATTGCAGCCCAAATAAATGTTTCACAGAGTTCATGTCACAGACACATCTCAACATCAACTGTTCAGAGGGGACTGTGTGAATCAGGCCTTCGTGGTCGAATTGCTGCAAAGAAACCACAACTAAAGGACACCAATAAGAAGAAGAGACCTGCTTGGGCCAAGAAACATGAGCAATGGACATTAGACCGGAGGAAATGTATCCTTTGGTCTGGAGTCCAAATTTGAGATTTTTGGTTCCAACCGCTGTGTTTTTGTGAGGTGCGGTGTGGGTGAACGGATGATCTCCGCATGTGTAGTTCCCACCGTAAAGCATGGAGGGGGAGGTGTTATGGTGTGGGGGTGCTTTGCTGGTGACACTGTCTGTGATTCATTTAGAATTCAAGGCACATTTAACCAGCATGGCTACCACAGCATTCTGCAGCGATACGCTATCCCATCTGGTTTGGGCTTAGTTGGACTATCCTTTGTTTTTCAACAGGACAATGACCCAACACACCTCCAGGCGGTGTAATGGCTATTTTACCAAGAAGGAGAGTGATGGAGTGCTGCATCAGATGACCTGGCCTCCACAATCCCCCTACCTCAATCCAATTGAGATGGTTTGGGATGAGTCGGACGGCAGGGTGAAGGAAAAGCAGCCAACAAGCAAGTGCTCAGCATATGTGGGAACTCCTTCAAGACTGTTGGAAAAGCATTCCAGGTGAAGCTGGTTGAGAGAATGCAAAGATTTTGCAAAGCTGTCATCAAGGCAAAGGGTGTCTACTTTGAAGAATCTCAAATATATATTTTGATTTGTTTAACACTGTTTTGGTTACTACATGATTCCATATGTGTTATTTCATAGTTTTGATGTCTTCACTATTATTCTACAATGTAGAAAATAGTAAAAAATAAAGAACAACCCTTGAATGAGCAGGTGTGTCCAAACTTTTGACTGGTAGTGTATACAAGTATATATATATATATATATACAGTTGAAGTCGGAACTTTACATACACTTAGGTTGGAAACATTAAAACTTGTTTTTCAACCACTCCACAAATGTCTTGTTAACAAACTATAGTTTTGGCATCTACTTTGTGCATGACACAAGTCATTTTTCCAACAATTGTTCACAGACAGATTATTTAATTTATAATTCACTGTATCACAATTCCAGTGGGTCAGAAGTTTACATACACTAAGTTGACTGTGCATTTAAACAGCTTGGAAAATTCCAGAAAATGATGTCATGGCTTTAGAAGCTTCTGATAGGCTAATTGACATCATTTGAGTCAATTGGAGGTGTACCTGTGGATGTATTGCAGTGCCTCTTTGCTTGACATCATGGGAAAATCAAAAGAAATCAGCCAAGACCTCAGAAAAAACATTGTAGACCACAAGTCTGGTTCATCCTTGAGAGCAATTTCCAAACACCTGAAGGTACCACGTTCATCTGTACAAACAATAGTACGCAAGTGTAAACACCATGGGGCCACACAGCCGTCATACCACTCAGGAAGGAGACGCATTCTGTCTCCTAGAGATGAACGTACTCTGGTGCGAAAAGTGCAAATCAATCCCAGAACAACAGCAAAGGACCTTGTGAAGATGCTGGAGGAAACACGTACAAACTTATCTATATCCACAGTAAAACAAGTCCTATATCAACATAACCTGAAAGGCCGCTCAGCAAGGAAGAAGCCACTGCTCCAAAACCACCATAAAAAAGCCAGATTACGGTTTGCAACTGCACATGGGGACAAAGATCGTACTTTTTGGAGAAATGTCCTCTGGTCTGATTAAACAAAAATAGAACTGTTTGGCCATAATGACCATCGTTATGTTTGGAGGAAAAAGGGGGTGTCTTGCAAGCCGAAGAACACCATCCCAACCGTGAAGCACGGGGGTGGCAGCATCATGCTGTGGGGGTGCTTTGCTGCAGGAGGGACTGGTGCACTTTATTATGTGGATATATTGAAGCAACATCTCAAGAAATCAGTCAGGAAGTTAAAGCTTGGTCGCAATGGGTCTTCCAAATGGACAAATTCCACAGCATTTCAGCCCTGCCACAAAAGGACCAGCTGACATCATGTCAGTGATTCTCTCGTTAACACAGGTGAGAGTGTTGACGAGGACAAGGCTGGAGATCACTTTGTCATGCTGATTGTGTTAGAATAACAGACTGGAAGCTTTAAAAGGAGGGTGGTGCTTAAAATCATTGTTCTTCCTCTGTTAACCATGGTTACCTGCAAGGAAACATGTGCCATCATCATTGCTTTGCACAAATAGGGCTTCACAGGCAAGGAAATTGCTGCTAGTAAGATTGCACCGAAATCAACCATTTATCGGATCATTAAGAACTTCAAGAAGAGAGGTTCAATTGTTGTGAAGAAGGCTTCAGGGCGCCCAAAAAAGTCCAGCAAGCGCCAGGACCGTCTCCTAAAGTTGATTCAGTTGTGGGATCGGGTACCATCAGTGCAGAGCTTGCTCAGGAATGGCAGCAGACAGGTGTGAGTGCATCTGCACGCACAGTGAGGCGAAGACTTTTGGAGGATGGACTGGTGTCAAGAAGGGCAGCGGGGAAGCCACTTCTCTCCAGGAAAAACATCAGGGACAGACTGATATTCTGCATTCTGCTGAGGACTGGGGTGAAGTCATTTTCCCTGATGAATCCCCTTTCCGATTGTTTGGGGCATCCGGAAAAAAGCTTGTCCGGAGAAGACAAGGTGAGCGCTACCATCAGTCCTGTGTCATGTCAACAGTAAAGCATCCTGAGACCATTCATGTGTGGGGTTGCTTCTCAGCCAAGGGAGTGGGCTCACTCACAATTTTGCCTAAGAACACAGCCATGAATAAAGAATGGTACCAACACATCCTCCGAGAGCAACTTCTCCCAACCATCCAAGAACAGTTTGGTGACGAACAATGCCTTTTCCAGCATGATGGAGCTCCTTGCCATAAGGCAAAAGTGATAACTAAGTGGCTCGGTGAACAAAACATCGACATTTTGGGTCCATGGCCAGGAAACTCCCCAGACCTTAATCCCATTGAGAACTTGTGGTCAATGCTCAAGAGGCGGGTGGACAAACAAAAACCCACAAATTCTGACAAACTCCAAGCATTGATTATGCAAGAATGGGCTGCCATCAGTCAGGATGTGGCCCAGAAGTCAATTGACAGCATGCCAGGGCGGATTGCAGAGGTCTTGAAAAATAAGGGTCAACACTGCAAATATTGACTCTTTGCATAAACTTAATATAATTGTCAATAAAAGCTTTTGACACTTATGGAATGCTTGTAATTATACTTCAGTATACCATTGTAACATCTGACAAAAATATCTAAAAACACTGAAGCAGCAAACTTTGTGAAGACCAGTACTTGTGTCATTCTCAAAACTTTTGACCACGACTGTATATATACACATACAGTGGGGAAAAAAAAGTATTTAGTCAGCCACCAATTGTGCAAGTTCTCCCACTTAAAAAGATGAGAGAGGCCTGTAATTTTCATCATAGGTACACGTCAACTATGACAGACAAAATGAGAAAAAAAATCCAGAAAATCACATTGTAGAATTTTTAATGAATTTATTTGCAAATTATGGTGGAAAATAAGTATTTGGTCAATAACAAAAGTTTCTCAATACTTTGTTATATACCCTTTGTTGGCAATGACACAGGTCAAACGTTTTCTGTAAGTCTTGCTGGTATTTTGGCCCATTCCTCCATGCAGATCTCCTCTAGAGCAGTGATGTTTTGGGGCTGTCGCTGGGCAACACGGACTTTCAACTCCCTCCAAAGATTTTCTATGGGGTTGAGATCTGGAGACTGGCTAGGCCACTCCAGGACCTTGAAATGCTTCTTACAAAGCCACTCCTTTGTTGCCCGGGCGGTGTGTTTGGAATCATTGTCATGCTGAAAGACCCAGCCACGTTTCATCTTCAATGCCCTTGCTGATGGAAGGAGATGATGTACGCAGTATCAGCATGGGCGAGTTGATAGCTCAGTTAGTTCGGGCCCAACAAGCGCAACAGGACTTTCAAGAACGAACACTGGAAGAACAGCGTCTACAGAATGTCCGCCTGCTTGAGGAAGTCAGGAAGCTGCGAAGAGAAATGTGGACCGAATCGCATCCCAATCAGTTTTTAATCAAGCTAACGGAGGACGACGACATCGAGACCTACCTCTGCACGTTTGAACGGACAGCACTCCGGGAAGGATGGCCCAAGGCGAAGTGGGCGAGTCTGCTGGCCCCGTTCCTGTCCAGAGACGCCCAAAATGGGTATTATGACCTCAACACCGAACAGGCGGCTAACTACGACTGTCTCAAGAGGGAGATACTCAGCCGCTACGGGTACAGCCTGGCCCATTAGGCCCAGCTGGTCCACGACTGGAGGTTCGTGGCCGACGCTTTCCCCCGAGCCCAGATGAGCGACCTACTGCGCATCACCAGGGCATGGCTCCTAACCGACGTAGCCGCCCTCCCTGTTATCGACAAAGTGTTCATGGATCACTTCTTAGGCGAGCCTACGCACGTCCCAGACCTTGGAGGACCTCTTGGGAGCCGTGGAGACGCACCAGAATACTGTGGCCCTGCTGAAGGGGACACAGGCTGAGTCCGGGAGCCATCGGAGGGGACAGAACGACAACCCCACCACGTACTCCCAGCCGGGCTAAAGGACTACAGACCCACGGAGAGACAGCCGGGGGAGAGTCGACCGCCGCCGCCGACCCCAGGTGGATGAAGACCAAAGGAGCTGTTTTGAGTGTGGCTCCCGGGGACACCTCGCATTGAATTGCCCAGGCCGAGAGGAGTCAATGCCATCAGTAGGCCCCGGAGATGACCTGGGCCACGCAGTAAACTATGTCACCTCCTGTTGGGCCCACAGCGAACCACCAGCACCCATGGTCCCGGTGAAAGTCAACGGTCACGACACCCACGCTCTGTTGGATTCCAGGAGTGTGGTAACGCTGGTACAAGCGTGCCTGCTGGCCCAGCCGACCGACCGTGGAGAGGAGATGTCCGTCTCCTGTGTCCACGGCGACACCAAGCAGCATTCAACTGGGCAGGCCACCACCGTGATGTCACAAGGGAGCTGCCAGATGGTGGTGGGTGCCGTTCCTGAGTTGCGCACCTGGGAATGGAGAAGACCAGGGAACGGATCGCCGCCCGGTTTCACTGGCCCGGGATGAGGCGGGCCGTGGAAGACTATTGCCGCAGCTGCACGGAATGTCAAATCACTGCCCCAAAAGCACACTTGCGGAACCCGCTGGTTCCCCTACCGATCATCGGAGTGCCGTTTGAACACATCGCCATGGGTCCCTTGGTAAAAACAGCCCGAGGACACCGGTACATCCTGGTAATAGTAGATTTTGCCACCCGATATCCCGAGGCCATTCCCTTACGGGCAGCAGTCTCCAAGGGAATTGCCCGGGAGCTGTTCCACCTCTTCAGCCGGGTGGGCATCCCGAACGAGATCCTGACCGACCAAGGTACAGAGTTCATGGCTCGTCGAACAGTTCAATAACACGCTCAAACAAATGCTGCGGAAGATCTTCGAGCGGGACGGGAAGAACTGGGACCAGCTACTACCCCACCTAATGTTCTCGATCCGAGAAGTGCCCCAGGCATCCACTGGGTTTTCCCCTTTTGAACTCCTCTACGGGAGGAGACCACGCGGCCTACTGGATCTCGCCAAGGAGGTGTGGGAAGCCCAGCCGACCTCTACGAACACGTAGAAACTATGAGGGAGCGGAGGACAGCCATATGGCAAGTGGTAAGGGAACAAATGGAGAAGGCTCAGCGTGCCCAAGCCAAGGTCTACAATCGGGGGACCCAGCCCCGAGAGTTCCAGGTGGGTGACAATGTGCTAGTTTTAATCCCCACCGCAGAAAGTAAGTTCCTGGCAACATGGCACGGGCCGTACGAGGTGACAGAGAAGCTGGGACCTGTAAATTACTGCGTATGGCAGCTGGGGAGCCGAAAACCTAATAGATTTACCACGTGAACCTATTGAAGAGGTGGCATGTGAGGACAGCCTTGGCCGTGTTGTGGTCAAAACCTGTGACGTCGACGGGACCAGTGGTGGTCCCGAGCCTTGAGGACCTCGGACCCGCCCAGAAGCAAGTGCTTCGGGAGCTCATAGATCAGAACACTGCCATGTTTTCAGAGAAACCGGGCCGAACGACCCTCATTGAACACCAGGCCGTGAAGCAGGAGGTGGAGGCTATGCTGAGGATGGGAGTCGTCGAGGAGGGGGTGAACGACATCAGTTTGTTCGATGTCTACCCCATGCAGAGGGTGGACGAGCTCATTGACCGGTTGGGAAAGGCACGGTACATCAGCACCCTGGACCTGACCAAGGGATATTGGCAGGTACCATTGGCAGCCTCCTCCCGGGAGAAGACGTCATTCTCGACACCGGATGGCTTATACCAATACCTGGTCCTCCCGTTCGGTCTCCATGGAGCCCCGCCCACGTTCCAGCGCCCGATGGACCGAGTCCTCCAACCCCACCAACAGTACGCAGCGCCCTATTTGGATGACATCATCATCCACAGCCAAGGTTGGGAAGAGCACCTGACGTGCCTCCAGGCAGTACTGGACGCGCTCAGGCAAGCCGGGTTGACAGCGAATCCCAAGAAATGCAAGCTGGGGTTCGAGGAGGTGGAGTACCTGGGGTATCTAATCGGACAGGGGAACGTCAAGCCCCAGGAGAGGAAGGTACAGGCGGTTCGTGACTGGCCCGTTCCCCGCACAAAGACACTGGTCAAGTCCTTCCTGGGGCTGGCGGGATACTATAGCCGGTTTATCCCCAACTTTGGGGCTATAGCCTCCCCCCTTACCGATCTGACCAGGGCCGCCTCCCGAAAACAGTGAAGTGGTCGGATGAGGCCGAAGCGGCCTTCAGGCGCCTGTAGGAAGCCCTGTGCTCCCATCCGATTCTCGTGACACCCGATTTCCAGGTACCGATGCTGGTGCAGACGGATGCCTGCGACATGAGACTAGGGGCTGTCCTGTCCCAGGTACACGATGGGGAGGAACACCCCAACATGTACATAAGCCGGAAGATGATACCCAGAGAAAATAAGTACTCGATTGTCGAGAGAGTGTCTAGTGGTGAAGTGGGCGCTAGACACTCTCAAGTATTACCTGTTGGGCACCCACTTCACCCCTGGTCACAGACCATGCTCCCCTGGTCTGGATGGCCAGGGGAAAGGACACAAACGATCGAGTCACCAGGTGGTTCTTGTCCCTTCAACGCTTCTCTTTTTCTGTTGTGCACAGGTCAGGGGCAAAGCATGGGAACGTGAATGCCATATCGAAAAGGGAGACATACATCACACTGACAACCGGCCCATCCCCGACAGGGCTAAGGGGGAGGGGTAGGGGGGGCGTACCACGGACAAGCTATCAGGGGGAGACTCGTCGTGGCCTGGTGACAGACTGAGTCTACAGCACACAGCGGTGGCTCCCTCTGCTGAACATGCCAGGTCTCGACGGGTCCTCCGGCCAGGACTTAATGGGGCTGATTGAGGCTGGTGAGTAATCAAGGGGCTGATTGCTCACCAGCTGTACGGGGCCCATAAAGATGCCAGGAGTGCAGCACAGGGGAGAGGTCGGAGGTAGTGAGCGGTTGCTACCAGATAGACATCCTCACGGTCTGCTAGAACCGAGGGGCTCGGTGTTCTACCCCAGAGGCGACAGTGTTCCCCGGAGCCCAGAAGACGGTAACCCGGAAGCGGTCTCCTGGAGGAGACCTATGTTCTTGTCTTCTTCTTTATTGTTTTAAATGCACACCCTTAACTGAGGTAACACACTTGTGTCTGATCTGTGTAAACGTTTAGATCAAACCCCCTGGTCTGCCACAATATATACACTACCGGTCAAAAGTTTTAGAACATCTACTCATTCAAGGGTTTTTCTTTATTTTTACTATTTTCTACATTGTAGAATAATAGTGAAGACATCAAAACTATGAAATAACACATATAGAATCATGTAGTAACCAAAAAAGTTTTCAACAAATCTAAATAAATTGTATATTTGAGACTCTTCAAATAGCAACCTTTTGCCTAGATGACAGCTTTGCATCTGAGCTTTGAATTCTCTGTTCTGTGGTTGCTTTGGAAGTACATCTGACTACGGCATCACATACCTGTGGCCTCGAGGCAAGTTTGGAATTGGATTATCCCTGAGGAGAAGACAAATAATATGCCCTACTAGAGTTTCCAATAATATATTTAGGTTAAACGGAGCCCTTGCCTAAAAATGATGGCCTAATTTAATGTTTTGGTGTTTGAAGCCTTGAATGTTGCCTTGAGGGCATTAACTATGCGCCAAGAAAAGAATATAGGGGAAACATTGTGCCCTATATTCATTTTGTTTGTTGAATGGCCATGAAATTGATATACACTGTACATGCACTGGCATTAACTCCAAGGCAAGAGACATAGCTACAGGTACTCAAATATCAATGTCACAACACAGACAAGACACAGACAATATCCTTCCACCTGGATAAAGACAGGAGCCGTTTGCATTGTGCTTGTTTAATCCCGCTTATTGTATTTGGTTAACGTGTAAAAAATAAACGACTATAGTAAACATACACTGAGTATACCAAACATTAGGAATACCTTCTTAATATTGAGTTGCACCCCCTCCCCCCTTTTGCCCTCAAAACAGACTAAATTCGTCAGGGCATGGACTCTACAAGGTGTCGAAAGCATTCCACAGAGATGCTGGCCCATGTTGACTCCAATGCTTCCCACAGTTGTGTCAAGTTGGCTGGATGTCCTTTGGGTGGTGGACCATTCTTGATACACACAGGAAAGTGGGAAAAACCCAGCAGCATTGCAGTTCATGACACAAACCGGTGCGCCTGACACCTACTACCATACCCTGTTCAAAGGCACAAATATGGTGTCTTGCCCATTCACCCTCTGAATGGCACACATACACAATCCATGTCTCAATTGTCTCAAGGCTTAAAGATCCTTCTTTAACCTGTCTCCTCCCCTAACAAGTGACATCAATAAGGGATCATAGCTTTCACCTGGATTCACCTGGTCAGTCTATGTCATGGAAAGAGCAATGTTTTATATACTCAGTGCATGTTGTTGGGTAAGAATCTCCCTTCTCTGGACAGTCATACTCTGAGTTCTCTGTCTGTCTCTGTGCAATGCTAAGCTAATCCCCAGTCTCCTGCCTACTTTAGCATTAGCATGGTCACCTTTGGCTGTGTAAATAATACAGGCCAGTCATTGGCTGATTCATGCATTATTCAGTGGGGAGTGGATCACACGATATAAGTTCTGAGTCCTGCTAGACCTAGCCTGAGACTGGGCCGGCCACCTGACCACACACACACACACAGGCAGGTGGAACACCATTCATCCATGCACCGGAGGACGACTGCTTTAGTCTGACTCGGGCTGCTAGGCCCCATGACAGTGATTAATATTGTCTTGTCATGAGGTGGACCCTGAGTCTTTATGGACGTAGCGCTGTGTGGCCTGAAGTTGCAATTCTGTGGTGATGCAGGGAAAATTGGCTACTGGTGAATAAGCAAAATTGGACATTAAGTCCTATCTATCTACAGTAGGCCTACATCTATCTGTTTTCTAGTTGTTGCCCATTTAATTGTCACTTGATATAATGTATAGTGTATAGGCTATACCTGTGAAACCAAGTGAGGAAGCTCTTTAGCTAATCAATAACAAAGACAACTAGCAGACACCACAGCCATTGAAGACTTGAAGACATGCACTCCTGCCATATGGATCACTTATGGGAAGTGTGGGCGGTGTAGTGTGCAACGACAAGTGAACAAGGGCAAATGTAATGTATTGTGACTAGGCCTCTGTGTGTGTCAGTCTGTTTTGAGTTATGACCACCTTTCTCTCCAATCACTGTGAGCTACACATGTAGGATGACTAGGGGTCACCATTGGGGTCATCTCCATGGTAACAGAAATTCATGGTAGGCCTAGCACTCTTGTCATGCCAGGCAGGAGCATAGAAATGTAATGCATTGGTTGATGATTCAACAAGCTCTCACAGTCTCACATCAGAATTAGATGTTCATCCATGTTTCTCAAACGTCAAATTTCAAAGTGTTTAAGGTTAAGTTTAGGCATTAACTCTGCATTTTTAAGGTTAGAGTTAAGTTTAGGCATTAACTATGAAAGCTTAAGGTTAGGTATTAACTCTGAATGGTTAAGGTAAGGGTTAAGGTTTGGGATAGTCTTAAAACAAAAATCTCAAAAACTACTTTCTATTCCTAGATTCGAACATTCAATCTTTGGCACCAGAGGCATATGTTTACATATAACCTACTTGAAGGTAACAACACTCACTGTTGCCCTTAGTGGCCGGTTTTCACCGTCATCTCCCGATGTTCTCAGTCCATGGATGGACTTCTATACTGACTTGTATCAGGGGTGACCTGGCTGGATGATTACCATCTAAAGGGATAGGCCTATTCCAATGGATGTCAACCATTTTTTCCATAGATATCTAATCAACTCATTATGCAGTGTTCTACACTTGTGTGTGTGTGTGTGTGTGTGTGTTCAAGTGTGCAAAAGGGTTGGGATGAGAGTACACTTACATTCCAGGTGCTTTTTCTTGGGCGCCATCACCTCGTGAGTGGTTGCCTTGCAGACGGCGCGAGATACCTCTGATCCCGTCAACTGGTACTGCGCAGCGGCAATACGATCCGTGAGCGTCTGCCCCGACATTTTCTCCTAGTGTAGTAGACCACCTTTATTTCACCAAGGAGAAAAATAAAATAAAAAGGCGGTCTTGCTACAGGAATAAGGGGATCAACGATGCCAGTGCTGTGCGGTCCTCTCTAAATCCCCCACGAATAGGCCTGTGACCTTCTGGATGGGCGAATAATTTTCCAAATTAGCTCAAATAAATAAATAAAGATTTCATTTGACATTAAATAATTGGGTCACGTTGATATGTGTGCTCTGACATGGGTAGACTTACGCTAGATTGCCTTCTTCCTTCTGTGTCCCGCTATATGGTTCAGTTCAGCACCTTGGATAAAGTCACTCTTACGTAACACTACGCTGGAAATACAATCTATTTCCTCAGCCCACAGCAATAAAGCAATAATAAAGAAGCAATTAGGAGATTGTAAACGCTGCGACCGCACAGCGCTTCTTATCCTTAGAATGAATGGGTTTGGCCAAATGTCCAACCTTCATCAAACATACATAGAATATTCCGTTATCCGTTTTGCAGGAACATCGGTTACACGGTCAAGTGTTTCCTTCCCCACGACGCACGCAAAAAAGGCAAACCGAAGGAGTAAAGTGCACGGGGGACTTTCAAAATAATGATTTTGGAGTAGTGACGCACAGTGTCCTCGTCGGCTCGTGGATTAAAACCTTCGCTCCGGAAGTTTTTTTCTGATCAAGAATGTCTGATAGGCGCGTTGCGCTTCTCTCTCTGTCGACAGCAGATGTGCCTCTACCCCTGTGGCAGGAGACAACACTGACCGTCGCACCAATCCAAGGAGGCGGTATAGGCTACCAGGCTATACTTTATGGAGATGTTGGAAATAATTGTGTCTTCCACTCACTCGAATGTATGTTTATTTAGACTGTAGGCCTATCTATCTGGCTATCTATCCTCTCCCCCCGTGCAGTGTTAGGACAGGGTCAGGTGACGCTTCATTAACAAACCGACACACGTCCATCCCACGCTCACCGTGGCGCGTTCTTAAAGGGGAATATTCCTACGCTACGGTATAGCAGTTAATTTACGAGTGTGCACTGCTGCAATGGTGTTTTTATATTCGTTTTTTATTTCCATTCGTTTTATTATTATTATTTGGAATTCAGTTTCAGTTAGTTTTCAGACCTGATTTGTTCGGTTTGGTTAGTTCTATTGGAAAACAAATATTTATATTTTATATTATTTAGTTTTAGTTTCAATGTTAGTGTTAAGGACAGAAAGCATGCGTGGGAGGCTAGGAGCCATTTATGTTTGATAGTTTTGTTTGAGTTTTTTGGGATGCCACTTCTTGCAACTCGGGGGAACTCGGGCTGTAATACATACAGTGCATTCGGAAAGTATTCAGACCCCTTGACTTTTTCCACATTTTGTTACTTTACAGCCTTATTCAATCATGGATTGAATATTTTTTCCCCCTCAATCTACACACAATACCCCATAATGACAAAGTGAAAACAGGTTTTTAGAATTTTTTCCAAATGTATTGAAAATCAAAATCAGAAATATCTTATTTACATAAGTATTCAGACCCTTTCCTATGAGACTCGGAATTGAGCTCAAGTGCATCCTGTTTCCATTGATCAGCCTTGAGATGTTTCTACAACTTGATTGGAGGCCACCTGTGATAAATTCAATGGATTGTACATTATTTGGAAAGGCACACACCTGTCTATATAAGGTCCCACAGTTGACAGTGCATGTCAGAGCAAAAACCAAGCCATGAGTTCGAAGGAATTGTCCGTAGAGCTCAGAGACAGGATTGTGTCGAGGCACAGATCTGGAGAAAGGTACCAAAAATTGTCTGCAGCATTGAAGGTCCCCAAGAACACAGTGGCCTCCATAATTCTTAAATGGAAGAAGTTTGGAACTACCAAGACTCTTCCTAGAGCTGGCAGCCCGGCCAAACTGAGCAAACGGGGGAGAAGGGCCTTGGTCAGGGAGGTGACCAAGAACCCAATGGTCACTCTGACAGAGCTCCAGAGTTCCTCTGTGGAGATGGGAGAACCTTCCAGACGGACAACCATCTCTGCTGCACTCCACCAATCAGGCCTTTATGGTAGAGTGGCCAGACGGCAGTCACTCCTCAGTAAAAGGCACATGACAGCCCGCATGGAGTTTGCCAAAAGGCTCCTAAAGACTCTCAGACCACGAGAAACAAGATTGTCTGGTCTGATGAAACCAAGATTGAACTCTTTGGCCTGAATGCCAAGCATCACATCTGGACGAAACCTGGGTGAAGCATGGTGGTGGCAGCATTATGCTGTTGGGATGTTTTTCAGTGGCAGGGACTGGGAGACTAGTCAGGATCGAGGGAAAGATTAATGGAGCAAAGTACAGAGAGATCCTTGATGAAAACCTGCTTCAGAGAGCTCAGGACCTCAGACTGGGGCGAAGGTTCACCTTCCAACAAGACAATGACCCTAAGCACACAGCAAAGACAATGCAGGACTGGTTTCGGGACAAGTCTCTGAATGACCATGAGCGGCCCAGCCAGAGCCCGGACTTGAACCCGATCGAACATCTTTGGAGAGACCTGAAAATAGCTGTGCAGCGACGCTCCCCATCCAACCTGACAGAGGTTGAGAGGATCTGCAGAGAAGAATGGGAGAAACTCCCCAAATACAGGTGTGCCAAGCTTGTAGCGTCATACCCAAGAAGACTTGAAAGACTGTAATCACTGCCAAAGGTGCTTCAACAAAGTACTGAGTAAAGAGTCTGAATACTTATGTAAACATGATTTTTAATTTTTTAAATTTTTATTACATTTGTACAAATTTAATTACATTTGTAAAAAAAAAAACGTTTTTGCTTTGTAATTATCGGGTATTGTTTGTAGATTCATGAGGGGAAAAAACAATTCAATCCATTTTAGAATAAGGCTGTAACGTAACAAAATGTGGAAAAAGTCAAAGGGTCTGAATACTTTCCGAATGCACAGTAAGGTCATGGGTGAGGTCATAGGTTAGGTTAGGTTTAAATTACAAAGTCAATCTCAATGTGACTTGATTTAAAAGGAATAGCTCCAAGACAAAAACAAATATGGTGGAAGGAAACTCTCTCGCCCATGTTTACACCAATCGAAGGCTTTTTAACTTTAGTAGTACATGTAAGAAGAATCAAGTTAGCTACTTAGCTGATTTCCCCCCCCCCCACACACACTACATTTAAACATAATTCATGTTAGTTTTGGTTTTTAATTTAGTAAATCTTTGGAGTCAAAAATAATAGTTTCAATATAGTTTTAGTTTTTCAAACGGGTTTGTTAATTATTTTATTTCAGTTTACTAAATTGTTTTTTCATGATTCGTTTTCGTTTACTAATAACCTTGGCCTAAAGACCCCTTATAAATAAAGTAGCATTATCTGTCATTTGTTGTGCAAAGCTATACGGGGAGAGATACACTATTTATATAAAAGTATGTGGACACCTCTTCAAATTAGTGGATTTTGCTGACAGGTGTATAAAATCGAGCACAAAGCCATGCAATCTCATAGACAAACATTGGCAGTAGAATGGCCTTACTGAAGAGCTCAGTGACTTTCAATATGGCACTGTCATAGGATGCCACCTTTCCAACAAGTCAGTTCGTCAATTTTCTGCCCTACTAGAGCTACCCCGGTCAACTGTAAGTGCTGTTATTGTGGAAACCTCTAGGAGCAACAACGGCTCAGCCACGAAGTGGTAGGCCACCAAGAGGATGGTGGCACCTTAATTGGGGAGGACGGGTTTGTGGTAATCGGCGACCGGGAGACCCATGGGGCGGTGCACAATTGGCCCAGCGTCGTCCAGGGTAGGGGAGGGAATGGCCAGCAGGGATGTTGGTAGAGCATGGCGTTTGCAACGCCAGTGTTGTGGGAAAAAATATAAAAATATAATGTATGCACTCACTAACTGTAAGTCGCTCTGTATAAGACTAAAATGTAAATGTAAAATGTATCAAATGCATCAAACACATGGTTTCTATGTGTTTGATGCCACTCCATTTACTCCGTTCCGCCGAGTGCTGAAGCGCGTAGCGTTTATAAATTGTCTGTCCTCGGTGGCAACACTCACTACCAAGTTCCAAACTGCCTCTGGAAGCAAAGTCAGCACAATAACTGTTAGTCAGAAGCTTCATGAAATGGGTTTCCATGGCCGAGCAGCCGTACACAAGCCTAAGATCACCATGCACAATGCCAAGTATGGGCTGGAGTGATGTAAAGCTTGCCGCCATTGGACTCTGGAGCAGTGGAAACGCATTCTCTGGAGTGATAAATCACGCTTCACCATCTGGCAGTCCGATGGACGAATCTGGGTTTGTCGGATGCCAGGAGAACTCTACCTGTCCCAATGCATAGTGCCAACTGTAAAGTTTGATGGAGGAGGAATAATGGTCTGGGGCTGTTTTTCATGGTTCGGGCTAGGCCCCTTATTTCCAGTGAAGAGAAATCTAAACGCTACAGCATACAATTACATTCTAGATGATTCTGTGCTTCCAACTTTGTGGCAACAGTTTGGGGAAGGCCCTTTCCTGTTTCAGCATGGCAATGCCTCCGTGTACAAAGCGAGGGCCATACAGAAATGGTTTGTTGAGATCGGTGTGGAAGAATTTGACTGGCCTGCACAGAGCCCTGACCTCAACCCCATCTAACACCTTTGGAATGAATTGGAACGCCGACTGCGAGCCAGGCCTAAATGCCCAACATCAGTGCCCGACCTCACTAATGCTCTAGTGGCTGAATGGAAGCAAGTCCCCGCAGCAATGTTCCAACATCTAGTGGAAAGCCTTCCTAGAAGAGTGGAGGCTGTTATAGCAGCAAAGGGTGGACCAACTCCATATTAACGCCCATGATTTTGGAATGAGATGTTCGACGAGCAGGTGTCCACATACTTTTGGTAATGTAGTGTATAATAGGCAAGAACTGCATTTTATAAAGGCCAATTTATTCTAGGCACGTTATTATAGGCCTGATGATTAAATCGATATGTAACTTGAATTGTCTTGAGTCGGAAAAAACATTGAGTAAAGCCTTTAGCCCACTAATTGTCCTTGGGGGGGAAATAGTCCTCTAAAACTGTAGGCCACTGAATAAATGCATAAAAACATAATGTGTAATCTGCCCAGCCTACCATGTGCTCAGATTATTGTTTTCGTGCAATAGGCCCTTTTCACGTGACGTCAGACAACTTCCGTTCTGCCGCGATGCAGGTTATGTTTACATCCGGTGTCGCTTAGGAACGCTTAGCTAGTAGCACATCATTATGGAGTTCACCCAGTCCCTTTCACATCTGCCACCAATACGACTTAACGACGTAGAACGACTTGCTGACAAGTGGTCCCTTACTTCAAGATCGAAGCTTGATAAAGGCTACAAGTTCTTCGTTGAAGGTTACCTGTTTGATTATGAAGGTACGTGTTTATCTTTATTTAGCTTAAATTAGCCCTATGCTAGCGAAGGTTATGAGCTGACGAGTTTCTGTTTTGCAGCCTCTTTTTAATATTACTGCTGTTTGTATCGACCGTAAGATAAGAGTCAGTAATGTATTAATGGCTAATGCTGCGCCCTTTCTCCCAATCACTGTATTGAAACAGTCTCAAGTGTAGTTAACGGTGAGGTGACAGTGAGAGGGCGATGTTACAGGTCCATGAAGAAAAATGAGGAGGCTCATCGGCTTCAGGTTTCTCAGATAAACAGTTCTCTAACATTATGATAAGATAGGTTAAGATAGATAAGTTTTCTTTTTGTTGTGTTTTGCTGCGGTTGCAGATTTAATAAGAATGATTCCACAAAGTTCCACTGTGGATCAGTTTGTTTCTCAGTCTGAGCTCTGATTTTGTATCATTAAACTTAATACACAACGAAATTCTTACAAACCGATGTGGGTTGTTGACGGCAATAAAGACTGGGAAAGATTCTGTGATAACTCAAAATGTTCAAATTTTCGATAAGTGTTGGCACTACTTGTCAAAGGTTTCAGAACAGCCAATTTTTCTTAATTAAAAAAAAGAAATTGGGTTTTGAAAATTGTGTACAGTAGTTTATAATGAAACGCAGAAAAAATGTTTTGTAAGTACAGCACTAATTGTTATGTCTCTATGAACAGGTTACACTAGACTCTGCAGAGGTTCCTGTGGTACTCAATCACATGTCATGTTCCTGCTCTGCTGGGAAAGCACTATGTAATCACATAGTAGCACTTATTTTTCAAAGTGCTCACTATGTTACCATGGGCTTTAAGACAGTGCCATTGCCTCTGTCATGCACCAGCGCACTGCAGACCTGGCACCGGCCTAGGACACAGGTCAGACATTATTTGTTACACTGATGCAGAACTTTGCAGTTTGTATTGACTTTTGACAATGTATTGTTCATCATTATTATATCACAGGGAATTGTACCAGAGGCCACCAATGATATGGCGGTGTGTAAACCAGCGGCTAAGAAAAAAACAAGTGTCAGAGCTGGTGTGAAGTGCACACTGTACCGAGCCTATGATGGTGAGTCTGAATGAGCCCCCGCCTGTACTAGAGCACAAAGACTTTAGTGCATTTCTAAAATAATACAAACATAAAAGTGATTATTATTTGTTACTTTTTATATAGACTTTCAGTGGATATTTTTTATTTGTATTAGAAGCATGTACGAGACTGGATGAGTGTGGTTGTCTTTTTTAGTGAAAAAGATAAGGTGGCATTTAATGAAATCTAAACTTGACATATCTCACTTTCATGCCAGGGCCTATTCCGGATCCTCACGTCATGGCCAGTGCTGAGAAACTGAAAGACATCCGTCCACAACCAGGGATTTGCAAATTGCTGCACGGGCTTGAGGGCCTTAATTTGGTGGACTCTAAATTTGGCCCTGTGCCATTTGGGTCTGTGCTTTCTTACCAGTGCCCTCTAGAATTAAGTAGAGATATTATTAAACACCCTGGTGCCAGTGAGTTTCCTCAGTTGCCTATTGAAGGTTACAACTTTAAATTTCCCATTGATTTTGAGCCCAACTACATACAACAATGTCATTTGGACAGCCTGATTGTGTCAGAGGAGATGTCTGCTGCTATTGAAGCAGAAACAAGAATGCAGTCAGAATGCCAGCTGTGGAGCCAGGTACGCAAACCCCGACTGACAGCCAGCAGATTCCGTGAAATATGCCATGTTCGTGGGGGAGTTGTCTGCCAAGGCTTTGGCAACCCGCATTCTGAGAGGAACTCCTCAGACAGCTGCTATGAGAAGAGGGTTGGATCTGGAACCTGAGATACTGAGGCAATATTCTGATTTTTGTGATGTCTCTCTGAAACAATGCGGGGTCATCATCCACCCTGATTCACCTCACCTTGCAGCCAGCCCGGATGCTAAAGTCTTCTGCCCAACAGAAGCACCACCATTTGGTCTTGCTGAGGTTAAGAGTTGCGATGTTGAAAATGTTACCCAAGTTAAACACCTGATCACAGTTAAAGGCCAGGCCTGCCTTAAGAAGAGCCACAAATACTACTATCAGGTTCAAGGCCAACTCGCCTTAACCCCCTGTTATGTTGTGGGTCAATTTGACCGCTTTCCACTTTGCGTTGTTAAAATAAGTAAACATTTTTCGCCATGAAATTACATGACTTTTCCTCATTTAGGGTAAGAACCTAACTGCAAAATGTGGACACACTGATGTGTTGTGGAATGTCTGTGTATATTTTGTATACAAACATGATGTTGTGGGTATTTTGACCCGGAGGCTTTCATGTGTATATATATTTGGACAGGTGCAAAACAAAAAAAGTGTCTTTGATGTATTTTGTTTTGACTGGTCCTGGTTGTACTTTTTAGAATTGTGTTTGGGTTAAAAAGGGCTTCCAAGCCTCTCCTCAGTGTGAGAGCAGCAGGTCCCTGACACAGACACTCAAAAATGAGCTCAAAAAGATTTTCAATCAATGAAGTTTATCACAAATTCTGGACTGTGACAGAGAAAAAGAAGAAGAGGTTTCAGAGACAGAGGATATTTCAGAGATAGAGGACAATGTGTTGATGATAGATTTTGTTCATTGAAGAGGATTCAGAGGAGGAGTCTGCCGCACCATCCCCTACATCAGATGAGAGACAGAGCATGCAACAAGCATATAAGAGAAGAGAAGACATGGAAGTTAAAGATGGTATATGAATGGTAACACAACGAGGTAAGAGACCTCAGCTTCCAATGTAATAAAAATGGTTCAGGACCTACACGATTTGCTGTACTCGAGTCCATGACATACAATCAGCTTTTGACTCTAAAGAAAGAGAAGATTGTTCTGGACATGACCAACTTGGAGGGGGAGCCGAGATTTCAAGAGAACTGGAAGCCACTGGATCGGATTGACTTGCATGCATACATTGGATTGCTCATATTAGCTGGAGCTCTACCGGTAAACGGAGAAGCAACGCCAGCTGTGGAATGAAGAGAATGGAAGGCCAATATTTGGCAACAATGTCTCTACAAGAATTCCACATAATTTCTGGTGATTCGCTTTGATAACCGTGATACCAGAGGTGACGTGAAAGAGACAAATAGTGCAATCAGAGATGTATGGGATAAATGGGTGGAAATTCTACCGTTACTGTAAATCCCAGTCCTCATGTTACAGTTGATGAACGCCTGTCCATTCAGAGGAGTTGTCCCTTCAGACAGTATATGCCAAACAAGCCTGGATATGCAAGTTTACACTGGGAAGCCACCAGGCGGAGTGCCTGAGAAAACCAGGGATGGGGGGTGCGGACATGAGTGAAGGGCTGCAAGGTATAACATCACGTGTGACAACTTCTCACATCCTACCGCCTTGGTGTTGAACTACAGAAGAGAAAGCTGACCATGGTTGGAACAATCAGAAAAACAAACCTGAACTTCCCAGTGAGCTTTGAAAATGCAGGGAGAACTGTGAATTCCTCTAAATTTGTTTCTCTGAAAATGCAACTGTGTTTCATACTGCCCAAAGAAGAACAAGAATGTTTTGTAATGAGCACAATGCACAAAGATGCATCGCTGAGTGCAAGAGAGGAATCAACACAAATAATGGACTAAATTCCACCAAAGGAGGAGTTGACAATTTGGATAAAGTCACAGCAACATATAGTTGTAGCGCATGACTGCCCGCTGGCCTTTGGTGATTTTCTACAACATTGTGGATGTGTCCGCTCACAATGCCTAGTCCCGTGGACTGAAATCAACCAGCAATGGAATGGTGGCAAATTGTACCGACGGGTTTAGAGGAGCTCGGCAAAGCTCATCACTCCAAGATCAGAGGAGAGGGTCCTCGGTGACAGCAGCTGCATTGCCGTCCAGAAAATTCAAGCTGACCATCAACAATGCCTCCAATCAACCAGAAATGGATCCAGTGGATACAGGCAGTGGCAAGAAACGGAAAAAGATGCCAGCGCCCCCCGACAAGACAGTAAAACAAGCACCACTTGTGTAGAATGCACAAATACATCTGCAGAAAGCACACACACACATTGTGTTAAATGTAGAGAGAAAGACTGAAGGGATAATATGGACAATAGGGGGGAAAAACCTACTTGGGGAAACTGAAAAATCTTGTTTGTGAGAAAGGAAATATGTTTAACAAATAGTTCTTAAATATTGTTTAAAAAAAATAAAAAGTATTGTATTTTTCTTTCTGAAATGTCTGATAAGACAAAAATAAAGTTGTTTTGTTTATTTAATTCTTTGACTGTTTGAGTGTGTTTAAACCGAAGCGGTCAATTTGACCCGTAACATAATGGATGTCATTTTTTTCCAGCAAAGCACAAGGGTTAAGCGGACTTCAGTGGTGTGACTTCATTACAGATACCCGCACTGACTTCACAGTTGAGAGAATCTTTAGGGATGAGGAGATTATCCACTCAATGCGACAGAAGCTTGATCATTTCTATTATAACATCTACATGGATGTCTTCTTAAGTTATAAAACATAAGGCAGAATTTTATGTGTAAATAGTGTTAAGGTAAATGTGGAAGGTGAACCTTTGACATTTTTTTCTTTAACTGCAAATTAACTTGTCATATACTGTATATCTCCTATGTACTGAAACACACATTTTGAAAAGGATTGTGATGTAAATGTCGACATGTTTTTCTTTAACTGCAAATGAACTTAATTGTGTTATATACTGTATATCTATGTATTGAAATACAAATTTTGAAAAGGATTGCGATGTTGTAAATGCTCTTACCAAAATCAAAAGGATTGGAAGCAGTTGCTTGCAAACATATATTTAATAGTTCCATCAGTGCCATGACACATAAGCACATAACATGGTTAATAGTTGGATATTTTTACAATATATCACATTAGGTTCATTAATAGCTATGAAAAAGTTATTACCCTTAACAAAAACATACAGTATAACATTAGATCAATTAAATTACCAACAAAGTTAATTCATATTTACATTTTTTTGTACATACAATACAGTAATATAAAAGTACTTCTATTTACAGCCCATCTAGCTTACTCAGGGAAATATACAACTTCCAGTTGACAAAAACATCAGACTGGTTTGTCTCCTTTAATGTCAAGAGGTCCCTGATAGTTCGACATGAGGCAGCAGATGGCCCACAGCTGATTCACTGAACCCACTGTGGAAAGAGGAACAAGCCCATCCCAGATATGGTACTCCTTCACCCTCCGTATGGCCCTCTCGACTAAAATCCTCAGCCGGGCGATGGCCTGGGTCTTAAGAGTGTCCTCCCTGCTGAGCTGAGGAGATTTTTTTCAGTGGAGGGATGACGAGTGTTGCCCCCACTTCTGACAACATCCTCTCGATCAGGAAACCCTTGTCCACCATTAATTCATCTCCGGGCTGAAGTAAATGCAAGATCTGACATTTCCGTGTTATTTCCATGTCGGAGATGGAGCCTGTGTAGAGCTTTGATACAAATGTGATAACACCACATGGAGCTACACCAATCAGCCCTTTAAAGGTGGTGTGATTTTTGTAGCTCGAAAAGGTTTCTGACTGTAGTGAGAGGGAGGATGGTGTTTCACAGCGGATCTCGGTGCAGTCTACTATAACTCTCACCTGAGGGCAGTAGAGCTTGAACTTATCAGGCATTGTGGCCTGCACCTGCTCTCTTGTCATCCACACCGGCAGTGAGCCAAGAACCTGGTAAAGGTAGCTAGTCCATGTTAAAATGATGCGGCTAACTGTGGACAGGCTGACCTCAAAGATGGTAGACAAGGTTTTCTCCTGAAGCCCAGCTGCAACACGACACAGAAACATAAATAGTTCATCAATAAGTGGAAGTTTTCGGTGAGGGCTAGGTGTCACATGTGCCGTTTGCTGTGCCTTAGACCAGTATACAAGCCGTGAAGCAGAGGGATAAACAGAATCCCAAAACACAGTGAAGACCTCCTTTGAGCTGAATCGTGTGTAGTAGCGATAGTGTTAGGCTATGGTTCAACCCAGCACTCAGAGAAACAACACGACAAAGGGAGTGGAAGAAACAAAAATATTTAATCAAAGTTAAAATTGTCTTAGTCCAAAAACAACTGAAGTAAAGGAACAGAGTGGGCTAGTCGGCTCCGGAGGAAGGAGAGGCTGAGGCAGGCAGGCAGGCAGGCAGGCAGGCAGGCAGGCAGGCAGGCAGACCGACAGGCAGGAAGGCAGGCAGGTTGGGAGATATGTCCGAAACGCTCTGGTAAGAACAACGATCTGGCGCCGGTGGAGAGCCATGCCCAGGAATAAGTAGTGCAGGTTGATGAGAGAATAGGATGCAGCTGCGTGAGGCAGGAATCACTGGAAACAACCCGCAGCTGCACAGGAGAGGCAGATCCTGAGCACGCCCTGATCCACTCCAGACACACCCACATAAAGGGGACAAACACACATACAGATACAACAGAAAAAGAGGGGACAAAACAAGGAGGAAGGGAAACAGAAAAGGGAGAGACAAGCTGCCCACATAACAGTACCCCCCTCAATGGTCGCCACCTGGCGACCCACCAGGCCTGTCAGGGTTGTCGTGATGGAAGTCCGTGATCAGCTGAGGATCCAACACAAAACGCTTAGGGACCCAAGACCTCTCCTCTGGTCCATAACCTTCCCAATCGACTAGGTATTGAGACCCCTACCCCGCCTCCGAGAGTCCAGGAGCCTACTGACGGTGTAGGCCGGATGGTCGTCAATGAGGCGAACAGGTGGAGGTGGATCAGCCGGCGGACACAAAAGGCTGGAGGACACAGGTTTCAGTTGGGAGACGTGGAAAGTAGGGTGTATCTTCATGGCTGAAGGCAACTTCAAACGAACCGCAGCGGGGTTAATGATGGACTCCACCACAAACGGACCCAGGTACCGAGGAGACAGCTTGCGTGATTTGGTACGAAGAGGTACGTTCTTAGATGACAGCCAAACCTCTTGACCAGGATGAAACACAGGTGCGGGAGTCCTGCTCCTATCCGCTGTTGTCTTGTTCCTGTCGGTGGTCCGAAGCAATGCTTCCCGAGCGTCGCTCCACACTCTCTGGCAGCGGCGGAGGTTCTCCTGAACCGAAGGAACAGCCAATTCCTTCTCCTGAGCAGGAAACAGAGGGGGTTGATAACCCATGGTAACCTCGAAGGGTGAAAGACCGGTGGCAGAGGCGGTGAGGGAGTTGTGGGCGTACTCTATCCAGGGCAGATGTTTGGCCCAGGATGATGGATGTTGAGCAGCCACACAACGAAGGGTTGCTTCGAGGTTTTGATTGGCTCTTTCTGTTTGACCGTTGGTCTGGGGATGAAACCCTGAGGACAGACTAACGGAAGCACCCAAAGCAGAACAGAAAACCTTCCAAACACGGGAAGTAAACTGTGGGCCTCTATCAGATACGATGTCCACAGGTATTCCATGGGGGACGGAATACATGTTGGACTAGGAGGTCCGCTGTCTCACTGGCAGACGGTAATTTTGGTAATGCTATATAGTGGACAGATTTAGAGAATCTGTCCACAATGGTAAGTATAGTATCATTACCTTCAGACTTGGGTAGGCCGGTGACAAAATCCATGGCAATGTGGGACCAGGGACGGCTGGGAACTGGGAGGGGTAGCAGCAGCCCCGAAGGGGACTGATGGGAGGCTTTGCCCCGAGCACAGGTTGAACAGGCTGCCACAAAAGCCCGAACGTCAGTTTCCATTGAAGGCCACCAAAAATGTCTCCCTAAGCAGCGTCAACGTGCGTCTCATCCCAGGGGTGACCAGCAAAACGGGGAGGTGTGAATCCACTGCAACACCTGAGACCGGACCGCCTCGGGAACAAAGAGTAGGTTGGGAGGTCCATCACCCGGTCCCGGGTCCGTGGCAAGTGCAGTCTTCACAAGAGACTCGATCTCCCACTGAACAGCCGCCACGACGCATGAGGAAGGCAGGACTGCCTCAGGCTCGCTGGTCTCCGAAGGGTCAGCAAACTGGCGGGACAAAGCATCTGGTTTAACATTTCTTGACCCCGGTCTGTATGTAAGAATAAAGTTAAACCTACTAAAAAACAGGGCCCATCTGGCTTGGCGTGAGTTGAGTCTCTTAGTGGCTTGGATGTAAGCCAAGTTTTTGTGGTCAGTCCAGACCACAAACGGCAGTTCAGCTCCATCCAGCCAGTGCCGCCATTCTTCCAGTGCAAGCTTGACCGCCAGCAGTTCCCGGTTTCCAACGTCGTAATTCCGTTCTGTGGGTGACAATTTCTTGGAGAAAAAAGCACAGGGGTGAAGCTTTTGGTCAGTGGGGGAGCGCTGGGAGAGGACTGCTCCCACACCTGAGTCCGACGCGTCCACCTCCACAACAAACTGCAGAGAGGTATTGGGGTGTATCAACACGGGGAGGTGGAAAACAGTTCCTTCAAAACCCCTACCGCCTGCTCCGCCTCAGGGGACCACCGAAAAGGGACTTTAGGAGATGTGAGTCTTGTAAGGGGTGCCACCACTCTACTAAAACCCTTAATGAATCTACGGTAGAAGTTAGCAAAGCCCAAAATCGTTGAAGTTGCTTACGGGTGGTGGGTGTGGGCCATTCCGTCACTGCCCGGATCTTCTCGGGGTCCGCCTTCACCTGCCCGCTCTCAATTATGAATCCAAGGAACGATGTAGACTGTTTGTGGAACTCACACTTCTCTGCTTTGACGTACAGCTTGTTCTCCAAGAGCCGTTGAAGGACTTGACGGACGTGTGACTCATGCTCCTCGGGTGACTTGGAAAAAACAAGAATATCATCCAGGTATACAAAGACAAAACGGTTCAAAAATCCCTAAGAACATCGTTCACCATGGCTTGAAAACCGCAGGGGCATTTGAAAGCCCAAAGGGCATGACCAAATACTCAAAATGTCCCAGTGGAGTGTTGAAAGCGGTTTTCCACTCATCTCCCTTTCGGATTCGGACAAGGTGATAAGCATTCCTGAGGTCGAGCTTGGAAAACACTGTGGCGCCATGCAGAGGTTCAAAAGCTGAGTTGATGAGTGGAAGGGGATACTTGTTTTTAACAGTTATGTTGTTTAAACCCCTGAAATCGATACAGGGGCGTAACGACTTGTCCTTCTTTTCCACGAAAAAGAAACCTGCACCCAAAGGAGACGACGAGGGACGGATTATGCCCGAGACCAGAGAATCACCAATGTACTGCTCCATTGCCTCTCTTTCCGGTCGGGACAGATTGTATAACCGACTAGAGGGCAAGGGAGCACCAGGAAGCAGTTCAATAGGGCAATCATAAGGCCTATGTGGTGGTAGAGACAGAGCCTTGTCCTTACTGAAAACCTCCGCTAAGTCATGGTATTCTTTGGGGACAGATGACAGATCAAGAGGAGCTGAGGGAGGAGTTGGGTTACACTTAGTGGGGGGAACCGCTGACCTCAGGCACTCGGAATGGCAGTTAGTGCTCCAACTGAGAATGGTGTGACGTGTCCAATCAATTTGTGGGTTGTGAAGAGCCAACCAGGGGGAAGCCAAGGATTAGGGAGGTAGCTGAGCCAGACATAACTCTTAGCTGAATGCTTTCACAATGATTGCCAGAAATCACTAGGGGAAACGGGGGTGGTTTGATGAGTTATCTCCGCGAGGAGGCGCCCATCAAGGGCTGTGACCCGAATGGGGGTAGGTAGTGGCTCCATGGGGATACGAGCTTGTGTAACGAACTGGTGGCTAATAAAGTTATCTTCTGCACCTGAGTCTATGAGAGCTGAGAGTGGCAGGGAATGACTCTGGAAACGTAAGGTTACAGGTACTTGTAATCGGGGAATGATGGGTTCAGGATCTAACTCTGGGCTCGCAAGTAGACCCACCGTTACGAGCGAGCCTTGTCTTTTGGCCGCTTAGGGCATGTAGCCAGAATGTGTGTGGCGTCTCCACAGTACAGGCACTCACCCGCCTGGAGGCGCCGTTGCCGCTCTGCAGGAGGTAGTCGAGCTCGACCCACTTGCATAGGTTCCTCCTCTGTGCTCGGGATGGAATCAGGAACAAGAAGCTGCCGACTCCGGAGAGGCGAGACTCGAGTGGTTGAAGGCTGGGGAACTCGTCCTCCTAGATGTGGCCGATCGCCTCTTCCCGACGCCTCTCCCGCAACCGATTGTCTAGCTTGATGGACAGGGAAACGAGAGAATGTAAATCATGTGGCTCATCACGAGCAGCCAGTTCATCCTTAATGGCTTCATTCAAACCGTTTAGAAATGCTCCTTGAAGTGCCACATTGTTCCACTTGGAGTCCGCTGCCAACGTCCAGAACTCAATAGAGTACTCTGCCACACTGTTAGAACCCTGCCTCAAATTAAAAAGTATCTTGGAGGAATTACCCACATGGTCAGGATGGTCAAAAACAGTCTTCAATTTAGCAGAGAAATCAGCAAAAGTCAATCCAGTCAAAGTTTGATCTGAGCACACAGCCTCAGCCCAAACCAGAGCTTTCCCTCTTAACAGCCCCAGAACATAATGTACCTTAGATGAATCAGTAGAAAACGACAGTGGTCTCTGCCGAAAAATCAAGTCACACTGAAGCAAAAATCCCGGCACTTGTCCAATTCTCCATTGAACGGTTCAGGCGACGTGACAGGGGGTTCCCGACGGAACGAAGCCTGCCTAGTGTCCGAGGAAACAACTTGGGGTGCATCAAACTGGGGGTCAGAGAGAGATGGAGAACTGATAACAGACAATTTAGAGACGTGTGTAGTTAACTGAGTCACCTGGTTCAGCAGTTGATGATTATCTTCCACAAGAGTCCGAATCAACTGGTCATGCTGTCCTAGCAACGTTCCTTGAGCCTGGATAGCTTGTTGGAAGCTGTCTTTGTTTGCCCCGTGCTGTTTCTCTGTTGGGTCCATGGCCAGATCGTTCTGTTAGGCTATGGTTCAACCCAGCACTCAGAGAAACAACACGACAAAGGGAGTGGAAGAAACAAAAATATTTAATCAAAGTTAAAATTGTCTTAGTCCAAAAACAACTGAAGTAAAGGAACAGAGTGGGCTAGTCGGCTCCGGAGGAAGGAGAGGCTGAGGCAGGCAGGCAGGCAGGCAGGCAGGCAGGCAGGCAGGCAGGCAGGCAGGCAGGCAGACCGACAGGCAGGAAGGCAGGCAGGTTGGGAGATATGTCCGAAACGCTCTGGTAAGAACAACGATCTGGCGCCGGTGGAGAGCCATGCCCAGGAATAAGTAGTGCAGGTTGATGAGAGAATAGGATGCAGCTGCGTAGGCAGGAATCACTGGAAACAACCCGCAGCTGCACAGGAGAGGCAGATCCTGAGCACGCCCCCTGATCCACTCCAGACACACCCACATAAAGGGGACAAACACACATACAGATACAACAGAAAAAGAGGGGACAAAACAAGGAGGAAGGGAAACAGAAAAGGGAGAGACAAGCTGCCCACATAACAGATAGTCCTCATCTGTGACACAAAAATTAAAAAGGAGTGGATGCTGCTTCTTAACTGTCAGGTGCTGGATCTCAATTTCTAGGGACAACACTTGCAGCTCCAACTCTCGAATTCTTTGAGTAGCACTGTCCAGTTTACCTTAAGGGGAAGAAAAAGCATACATGTTGGTAGGTTAGTTATTACTCATCTATCCCATCCCATTTTCAATAAATAAAACTGAAGAAGCTTCTAAGATGGATGAGGTTTAAAACGCCAAGTCTTTTCACAGAGAGACCAGTTACTCCAAATCGTAGTATAAAATAGTATTTTTACTTAACTGCCATATACTTTTACTTTTTTTGCCAAACAGATACATGGTTACTCTTATTTGTAATACTAACCAGGAGAAGGACGGCAGGCATAGCCGTGATTGTTTGTCACTGCAGGCAAAGCACCCTCTGTGCTGTCAGGCATCTCATGATCAGAATCATCCAGGACAGCAACACCAAGACGCTTTCTTGCTCGCTGGTAAACTGACTCCCGAGCTTGTGAGCCGCCTCCTATATGTGTGAAATTAACCATATGCTTGTCATGATACATTTTGGTAATCACTTTTCAGTCCCTAAAATGACAAAATGTAGCAGCTATATTGCATCAGGATTAAATTATTAAACATTTTGTACAAGTAATATATTATTGGATTACAGTAGTATTACGTTTAACGCTGTCTACCTATCCTTACCCCAATCATTCCAGTGGAATCTAGACGGCACTGATCCCTGTTTAATACGGATCCGTCCGCTGGCCGATGTGTATCTATCCTCAGGGGGAAAGTGCTGACTGCAAACAAAGGTGCTCCCACGAAGAATCTTAAAACTTGGTCCCTCATCTCTCCTGATCGCCCTCACCCAACGGGCACGTATTTCTCCATCAACAGGGAAATCGTGAAAACTCAGATACGGGAATTTCTGTTTGTTGTTTGAACAAAATGGTACACTGCAATAGCATCTTCTCGAAGATTGTGCCATGCTTCGGTGTTGGATGGGATACTGTTGCGATACAGACACCGAGAGAAAAGAAACAGCTAAATTAACATTCAGCTTTGACCAGGAATCAATATTTATCTAGCTATCATGCACAACAGTATTTGAATAGGTGAGTTACTATACATTCATGAATAAACTAACTGCCTAACAAAGGGTTAGATAGCTAGCTAAGTAAACTTGTTACATTACAGCCAGGCAGCAATGTAACGCTACCTTTTAACGTTATCGGTATCTGGTACTAAGTTGTTGTTAGCTAACGTTAGCCCACTTTTAAGTAACTAAGGCAGTGAACAATTATGAATTAACAATAACGTTAGCAAGTTACAAACCATTGCATATACGTAAACATTATTACTCTTAACTTTACTAATTTAACTTAAACGTACCTTTTGGAATTTCTTCAAGTAGCTAGCTTGCTAGTTAGTGGTCAACAGTTGTATTTTCGTTGAGAAGTCTCAGGTTACGGGCGAACGGAAGTGAAGTTAACCTGCTACGCGGAAAGGCGGAAGTTAGATGACGTCATCGTGAAAAGGGCCTATGTAGAGGAGTATGACAGTTAAAGGGCGTGGTAAAGTAACGTACACCGATCTGCAGCCACGTCGCCAGTAGAATCGGGAGGCTTTCAATTCAGTCCTACAACTGCAAGTAAATTAAACTATTTATACGTTTAGTAAATATTTCGAAATTAATAGCCTGTATTCTATTTCTCTTGTAAGAAGTAAATGACCTTGCACGCATGTTGCGATATCAGTCTGTCAATAGAGAGGAAGGAGCTCAATCATGTTTCTGCATTAGTTGATTTAGCTAGCTAACGTTAGATACAGTGCCTTGCAAAAGTATTCATCCCCCTTGGCGTTTTTTCCCTATTTTGTTGCATTACAACCTGTAATTTAAATGGATTTCATGTAATGGACTTACACAAAATAGTCCAACTTGGTGAAGTGAAATGAAAAAAATAAGTTGTTTCAGAAATTTTTTTAAAATAAATAACGGAAAAGTGGTGAGTGCATATGTATTCACCCCCTTTGCTATGAAGTCCCAAAATATGATCTGGTGCAACCAATTACCTTCAGAAGTCATATAATTAGTTAAATGAAGTCCACCTGTGTGCAATATAAGTGTCACATGATCTGTCACATGATCTCAGTATATATGCACCTGTCCTGAAAGGCCCCAGAGTCTGCAACAGGACTAAGCAAGAGGCACCACCAAGCAAGTGGCAATATGAAAACCAAGGAGCTCTCCAAACAGGTCAGGGACAAAGTTGTGGAGAAGTACAGAACAGGGTTGGGTTATAAAAAAATATCAGAAACTTTGAACATCCCACAGAGCACCATTAAATCCATTATTAAAAAATGGAAAGAATATGGCACCACAACAAACCTGCCAAGAGAGGGCCGCCCACCAAAACTCACAGAACAGGCAAGGAGGGCATTAATCAGAGAGGCAACAAAGAGACCAAAGATAACCCTGAAGGAGCTGCAAAGCTCCACAGCGGAGATTGGAGTATCTGTCCATAGGACCAATTTAAGCTATACACTCCACAGAGCTGTCTTTACGGAAGAGTGGCCAGAAAAAAAGCCATTGCTTAAAGAAAAAAAAATAAGCAAACACGTTTGGTGTTCGCCAAAAGGCATGTGGGAGACTCCCCATACATATGGAAGAAGGTACTCTGGTCAGTTGAGACTAAAATTGAGCTTTTTGGCCATCAAGGAAAACGCTATGTCTGGCGTAAACCCAACACTTCTCATAACTCAGAGAACACCATCCCCACAGTGAAGCATGGTGGTGGCAGCATCATGCTGTGGGGATGTTTTTCATCGGCAGGGACTGGGAAACTGGTCAGAATTGAAGGAATGATGGATGGCGCTAAATACAGGGAAATTCTTGAGGGAAACCTGTTTCAGTCTTCCAGAGATTTGAGACTGGGACGGAGGTTCACCTTCCAGCAGGACAAGGACCCTAAGCATGCTGCTAAAGCAACACTTGAGTGGTTTAAGTGGAAACATTTAAATGTCTTGGAATGGCCTAGTCAAAGCCCAGACCTCAATCCAATTGAGAATATGTGGTATGACTTAAAGATTGCTGTACACCAGTGGAACCCATCCAACTTGAAGGAGCTGGAGCAGTTTTGCCTTGAAGAATGGGCAAACATCCCAGTGGCTAGATGTGCCAAGCTTATAGAGACATACCCCAAGAGACTTGCAGCTGTAATTGCTGCAAAAGGTGGCTTTACAAAGTATTGACTTTGACTGTTTCACAAAAAAATATATTTTGCATCTTGAAAGTGGTAGGCATGTTGTGTAAATCAAATGATACAAACCCCCCAAAAATCAACAAAATAGGAAAAATGCCAAGGGGGGTGAATACTTTTGCATGTCAATGTACACACACATCCTGTGTGCATGCACATCTGACTCACACACATAACAGTATGCGTGAACACGTGTAAATCAAATCAAATTGTATTGGTTGCATACACATATTTAGCAGATGTTATTGCGGGTGTAGCGAAATGCTTGTGTTCCTAGCTCCAACAGTGCAGTAATATCTAACAATACACATGAATCTAAAAGTAAAAGAATGGAATTAAGAAATATAGAAATATTAGGACAAGCAATAAATATACACTACCGGTCAAGTTTTAGAACACCTACTCATTCAAGGGTTTTTCTTTATTTTTACTATTTTCTACATTGTAGAATAATAGTGAAGACATCAAAACTATGAAATAACACATATGGAATCATGTAGTAACCTAAAAAATATATTTTATATTTGAGATTCTTCAAATTATTTTGAGTCATTGTCCTGTTGAAAAACAAATGATAGTCATACACACAATACCCCATAATGACAAAGCAAAAACATGGTTTTTATACATTTTTACAAAACCGAAATATCACATTTACGTAAGTGTTCAGACCCTTTACTCAGTACTTTGTTGAAGCACATTTTAAATTAACTTTGCCCCTTAGAGTATGACCTAGGCTTCTTTATAGTGGATTTACGACGAATGCGTGGACATGTTTTCTCAGTGCCCTCATTAAATTTACAGATAAAATATTGTCATACTGTTTAGAAAGGTTTATGCTATCATTATTAATGTAAACTGTGCAAAATAAGTATATCATTATTACATCATTATTATTATTTGGGGTATTTAAAAATGTTTAGCCTGAAATAATATAGGTTACATGTTATGACTGTAAGTCGCTTTGGATAAAAGCGTCTGCTAAATGGCATATTATTATTATTATTATTATGAAGGAGAGGAGCTGAAGAGATTATTGAGACATCCCCTTTGTTTTTCTGTTTTGTGTTTCAGGAATGGCCCAGTTTGAGGAAGTATCCCAGATGTCTGCTGTCCACCCTAAACCTGTAGGGTTGGTCCTACTGTATGGTACTGCTGGGTTCCGCACCAACTCTAAGCAGCTAGACCACGTCATGTTCTGAATGGGTTTACTGGCCACACTCCGCTCCAAGAAGACTAAGGCCACCATCAGAGTCATGGTCACTGCGTCACACAACCCTGAGGGTAGCAAAACATAACACTTGCTTCCTTTACTACCCTTCACTGTGTCTATATGGCTTCAGGGTCGTTCCATGTCATTTCAAGCAAGCCATGACACCCACCATCTCAGATTGTTCTGAAATCGTTTATTTAGTTAGAAACAGTTAAGATTAGCATTCCTGCAACATTATTTTGTTGAAATATAATTTGATCTATGAGAAATCAAGGTAATTGATTGCACCCAAATTGGTTCATATAATATTCAATAAATGTAGTACCTAACATCTGATTTGGATCAAACTATTTTCTAACAATGAGTAAAACATGAAGAATCCAAAGAAATGGTACACCAATCCCATCCCAACAACGAGTATTCTGTATCAGTTCTCTAGGTCTGACAAGTATCATGGAGCTGCGGCTCGGACTATTGTTTATTCATACTATGTAATATATTCTCATTGAATTTGGTGATGTTTTTTTTCCCCCTGTTCAGAGAAATTAGTCATTGAAGCTGTTAGGTTTATGTCCAATCCTACAACCTGATATTACCAGGTTCTGACCACTAGATGGTGTTGTTCCTGCTATTAGGTGATTTAAAAAATAAATATAATAATCCCCCCTCAATGTTGAAGAGAGTTCACCCAAATTACAAAATGACATATTGGTTTCCTTACCCTGTCAGCAGTTTATGGACAAGGTATGACAGCAACCCATGCTTGGTCCAAATCGGATGTTAGGTACTATATTTATTGAATATTATATTAATCTTATAAATAAAAAATTGCCAATTTGGGTGCTTAATTTCTCAGATCAAATTATATTTCAACCAAATAATGTTGCAGGAATGTTAATCTTACGTTTTTAACAACAGAAACCATTTCAGAACAATCTGAGATGGTGGGTGTCAAAACCCTCTTTCTTGTGCTTTTTGAGGTGGAACGACCCTTCAGGGTCTATCTTTGATTTATAGTCCCTGGTGTTCTATTCTGGTCTGCTCTGAGGGCCACAAATCAAGCTGCTGCGGATTCTCTGATATTATTAGAAAAAGGTTGTCTAGAATTGATTTGCTTTCATGGAAAGTATTGCTTTTCTGATTTACACAATATCCCAATCTCCATCTTTATCTCTCCCCTCCTCCCTCTCTCCATCTACCTCACCCCTACTATCCACACTATACTACAACCACCCCTTCCTATTTCTCTCATACCCCTTCCTTCCTTCTCCCATCCACTATAACCCCCATCCCCCCTCTCCAGGAGGATAACGGGGTGAAGCTGGTGGACCCCATGGGGGAGATGGTGACCCCTGCGTGAGAGGGCAATGCCACCCAGCTGGCCAACACGGAGCAGGAGTGGCTCCTCACCGTCCTGAAGGACGTCCAGGAGGCCAGCGTGTTTGTGGGCAAAGATACCAGGTACTGGGGTATTAACATTCTCTAGTCTAGAAACTAAACTATAATCTTGAATATCAAGGGTTAGCAATATGACAGGGGGAAAGTTAATTTTGCATCGCCCATTGTCCCGGGTGGGTGGAAATGTCACTATAGGACCAATGGAATGATCTAAAATACTTAAACTCAGCCCACCCGGGGGACCTGGTGATGCAAAAATAACTCAACCAAGGTTATCTCAGATATTTAATCTCATTGGTTGTGTTACTTCAGGCCCAGCAGTGAGAGCCAATCACAGGCAGTACTGGATGGAGTCCAAGCCCTGGAAAGCCACATTAAAGGTGCATTAACTCTTAGGTTCAACTACACCTTGGTATGTGATTGATTGTTGGTTCTTCTTCTTGTTTGGAAATCACTTATTGGTGACTCTTACTGTCTATCAGATTATGGCTTGGTGACCACACCCCAGCTGCACTACATGGTGTGATGTCAGAACACCCAGGGTCGCTATGGCGAAAGCCACGGTCAAGGGTTATTACCAGAAACTCTCCCAGGCTTTCATCCAGCTCACTAAGAACGCAAGACTACATAATCTCTCTGTCTGTCTGTAACACTTTAATAACCTTCATGAATAAGCATGACTAAACTCTTTATAAATAGTGAACATATTCTATAAAAAAAATAGTATTACAAAAATTGGTGAGTAGTTATAATCATGCATATTGTTTTATAAAGCATGTTTACTCATTTGCAAGCACTTTTAATTGCTTGTTAATTATAATGAATGTTACCCATTCCACCCCTCTCTCCAGGTGCCTAACTGTACAGATGATCAGAAGGCCTTGCTGGTGCACGGGGCTAATGGTATTGGTGCTCTGAAGGTGTGTGAGATAGAGACCTACCTAAAGAAAGAACTGCAGCTGTCCCTCTTCAACAACGGCTCCAGCGGAAAACTCAACCACCTGTGTGGAGTCGACTACGTCAAAGTACATCAGAGAGCTCCCACAGGTACAACTGTAGTCCGGTTGACCTCAACTTGTCTCTTTTCTTTCCATGTCTGCATCTCAATAGACCCCAAATAGCATTACCTTCCAGTTTCCAATTTTTTAAAATATGCACTACATTTGTATTGATGTGAAAATATAGGATAAGTAAAAGCTATATGGAGGATATCCACTTGCAACTGTCATTTTACATTTCAGATGTGTGTAGGGAAAGCGAAACAAACAAGGAAAGGAAGCTAATTATTGAGATGCACACCTGGCAGAAGCAGGTCTCACCTCTGGGTGTGTCCAAATCTATGGTGAGGTCGTAACAGAACTTTGACTCATGGGTGTCTCTCTCAGGCTACAGGTGACTGATAAACAGACCTGCTTTTATATCTCCTTATGAAATACAGGACAGTCAGGTTTGTTATATTATAATGTTGTTCCCATGTTTGTCCACCAAAGAGGAAGACATCTCTTTGGTGGACAAACATGGGGCGGCGCACAATTGGCCCAGCGTCGTCCAGGGTAGGGGAGGGAATGGCCGGCAGGGATGTAGCTCAGTTGGTAGAGCATGGCGTTTGCAACGCCAGGGTTGTGGGTTCGATTCCCACGGGGGGCCAGTATGAAAAAAAATAAAAATGTATGCACTCACTAACTGTAAGTCGCTCTGGATAAGAGCGTCTGCTAAATGACTTAAATGTTAAATGTAAATCTCAATTAATTACATTAGGTATTCTGCTGGCTACAGCCAAACTCCTGAAGTGTATGTCTCTGACCCTTCTTTCTCTGTGTCTCTCTCTCTGTGTCTGTCTCTCGCTCTGTCTGTCGGTCTCTCTCACTCGCTCTCGCTCTCTTTTTCCCATCCCGATCTTTCTCCTATTTTGTCTCACCTCTGTCTGTCTGTCTGTCTGTCTCTCTCTCTCTCTCTCTCTCTCTCTCTCTCTCTCTCTCTAGGTGTGAAGATGAGTGCCGGGGAGCGTTGCTGTTCGTTAGATGGTGATGCTGATCGTATCGTTTATTACTACAGCGACTCAGCAGGGACAAGATTGCCACACTCATCACCACATACCTCAAAGAACTGCTTACACAGGTATACACACACACACACACTCGCTATAGTTACCTGTGATGCTTAAACACGCCCCTGTGACACTCTGGTTCTATGGACTTTGATTTTGAGCCAGGGTTGTTATTTTTCACTTGGGTGTATTTCTATGTTGGGTGTCTAGGTTGTTGTTTTCTATGTTTGGTCAATGACTCCCAATCGGAGGTAACGAGTGTCAGCTGTCGGCTCGTTATCTCTGATTGGGAGCCATATTTATACTGTGTGTTTTCACCTTGGGGTGGGGGGTTTTTGTTCCATGTTTCTGTCAGTGTTACAGAGGACTTCACTATCGTCATTTGTTGTTTTTTGTGGTTGCTTTATTTAATAAAGTCATCATGTTCACTCCACGCGCTGCGTATTGGTCCGCTTCTTCAGACGATCGTGACAGAAAAACCCACCATAGAAGGACCAAGCAGCGTGTCCAGGAGCAAGACAGCTGGACATGGGAGGAAGCGCCTGGTAAGGAGCTCGAGAGGCTGGCGATGGCCCAGGTGGGCAAATCGTGGTCCTGGGAGGACATGCTCGGGGGCAAGGGACCTTGGGGGAAGATCAAGGCCCTGGCGAGAGAGGAGCAACGGGCGTCAGCAGGGCCATCATCGTTGGAAGGACGAGAGGCAACCCCCAAAAAAGTTTTTGGGGGGGGCACATGGCTTGGGCGGCTGGGCAGCAGGAGGCTGCTACAGGGAGACGTGGAGAGAAGGCTATCGGATTACGGGAGCCATTGGCGAGTAGAGGAAGGGAAGTTGTTGCGGCACGGCGTGAGAGACTGATGTGTGTTACCAGTCCGGTCCGGCCCGTTCCTGATCCCCAGTTAAAGCCAGTGGTGTGTGTTCCCAGTACGGACCGGCCTGTTCCTACTCACGCATCAAGCCCACGGTGTGCGTCGCCAGCCCAGCCCGGCCTGTTCCTGCTCCACGCACAGAACCTACGGTGTGCGTCGCCAGCCCAGCCCGGCCTGTTCCTGCTCCACGCACCAAGGATACGGTGTGCGTCGACAGCCCTGCCCGGCCTGTTCCTGCTCCTCGCACCAAGGATACGGTGTGCGTCGACAGCCCTGCCCGGCCTGTTCCTGCTCCACGCACCAAGGATACGGTGTGCGTCGACAGCCCGGCCCGGCCTGTTCCTGCCACCCGCACCAAGTCTACGGTGCGCGTCGCCAGCCCGACCCGGCCTGTTCCTGCCACCCGCACCAAGTCTACGGTGCGCGTCGCCAGCCCGGTCCGGCCTGTTCCTTCTCCCGCACTAGCCCTGAGATGCGTGTCCTCAGCCCGGTACCTCCAGTTCCGGCACTACGCGCCAGGCCTAGGTGCGCCTCAGACGGCCAGAGTCTGCCGTCTGCCCAACGGCGCCTGAACTGCCCGTCTGCCCAACGGCGCCTGAACTGCCCGTCTGCCCAACGGCGCCTGAACTGCCCGTCTGCCCAACGGCGCCTGAACTGCCCGTCTGCCCAACGGCACCTGGACTGCCCGTCTGCCCAACGGCGCCTGAACTGCCCGTCTGCCCAACGGCGCTTGAACTGCCCGTCTGCCCAACGGCGCTAAAGCCGCCCGTCTGTACTGAACCTGCAAAGCCGCCCGTCTGCCATGAGCCTTCAGAGCCGTCCGCCAGACCGGAGCCGCTAGAGCCTTCCGCCAGACAGGAGCCGCTAGAGCCTTCCGCCAGACAGGATCAGCCAGAGCCTTCCACCAGACAGGATCAGCCAGAGCCTTCCGCCAGACAGGATCAGCCAGAGCCTTCCGCCAGACAGGATCAGCCAGAGCCTTCCGCCAGACAGGATCAGCCAGAGCCTTCCGCCAGACAGGATCAGCCAGATCCGTCAGCCAGCCATGAGCAGCCAGATCCGTCAGCCAGCCACGAGCAGCCAGATCCGTCAGCCAGCCATGAGCCGTCCAGCCAGGATCCGCCAGAGCCGTCCAGCCAGGATCCGCCAGAGCCGTCCAGCAAGGATCCGCCAGAGCCGTCCAGCCAGGATCCGCCAGAGCCAGCCAGCCAGGATCCGCCATTCAGTCCGGTGCTGCCCCTTAGTCCGGTGCTGCCCCTTAGCCCGGTGCTGCCCCTTAGCCCGGTGCTGCCCCTTAGTCCGGTGCTGCCCCTGAGTCCGGTGCTGCCCCTTAGTCCGGTGCTGCCCCTTAGTCCGGTGCCGCCCCTTAATCCAGTGGGGTGTAGTTGGGGGGTGGTCATTTGGAGGAGGCTACGTAAGCAGGTAGTGACTATGGTGGGGTGGGGACCACGACCAGTGCCAGAGCCGCCACCATGGACAGACGCCCACCCAGACCCTCCCCTAGACTGGATGCTGGTGCGCCCAGAGTTCGCACCTTTAGGGGGGGGTACTGTGACACTCTGGCTCTATGGACTTTGATTTTGAGCCAGGGTTGTTATTTTTCACTTGGGTGTATTTCTATGTTGGGTGTCTAGGTTGTTGTTTTCTATGTTTGGTCAATGACTCCCAATCGGAGGTAACGAGTGTCAGCTGTCGGCTCGTTATCTCTGATTGGGAGCCATATTTATACTGTGTGTTTTCACCTTGGGGTGGGGGGTTTTTGTTCCATGTTTCTGTCAGTGTTACAGAGGACTTCACTATCGTCATTTGTTGTTTTTTGTGGTTGCTTTATTTAATAAAGTCATCATGTTCACTCCACGCGCTGCGTATTGGTCCGCTTCTTCAGACGATCGTGACAGCCCCTACATAACACACCGACTCATCCTCATTCAGAAGTGTGCACACACACTAACCTGTGTTCCCCCTGTGTGTGTTTGATTTGTGCAGGCTGGTCTTGACCTGCAGATAGCCGTTGTACAGACAGCGTACGCTAACGGCAGCTCTACACACTACCTGGAAGACACCATGAAGGTGAGGACACACACAGCTTAGTCTTTCCAACTCACAATGCTATCAGTGCTGACCTCTCCTCTCTCCAGGTGTTAGTGAGGTGTACCAAGACAGGAGTTAAACACCGTCACCATGCAGCCCAGGAGTTTGACATTGGTGTTTACTTCGAGGCCAACGGCCATGGAACTGTGAGTCGGAAACATGCTCACACACTAATCTCTGACGGGTATATTGCTTGAATGTACCCACTCAATGACGGCCTGTCTGTATGATTACGGTCATGTTGTGGTTGTGTTGCGGTCCCATCTCAGGTCCTGTTCAGTAAAGCAGCAGAAGAGAAGATCCAGCAGCTAGCCCAGGACTCCAACACCAACGATGAGAGGAAAAGAGCTGCACTGCTACTGCAGAACACAGTCAACCTCATCAACCAGGCATGACCACACATGGACATGGCAACACAATCAACCATTTTAGCAATAGTGACTACACATGTTCATTGCAATGACGGGTCCAATCCTGTGTGCATAACTGACATTTTATATATCTCTGTCTCTCTCTCTGTCTGTCTCTCGCTGTGTGTGTAGACAGTAGGAGATGCTGTCTCTGACATGCTTCTGATTGAGGCTGTGTTAGCCATCAGAGGGATGACATTACAACAATGGGACGCAATCTACACAGACCTGCCCAACAGACAGCTCTAAGTCAAGGTGTGTGTGTGTGGGTGGGTGCCTGTGTGCACTCAGGGAGTTGCATCATATGTTACTTTAAATGCCTGTATAATAAAGAAATCTAATACATATGTTTTAACACAGTTTATCCTGGTGCCTCAGTTGCAGTGTTGTTGTGTGGCCTGTAGGTGGCAGACCGGCGAGTGATTGACACTACAGATGCAGAGAGGAGAACAGTGAGTCCAGCAGGTCTGCAGGAGGCCATAGACAGCCTAGTGAGTAAGTACAGACAGGCACGCTCCTTTGTCCGTCCCTCGGGCACTGAGGATGTGGTCCGAGTGTACGCTGAGGCAGACACACAGGTGGGACTGAATGCTGACACTCAGACCTACTATCACATGGAGTGATAGTGATTCACTCAATTCACCTTTCTTGTTCACTTGCTATGTCTTTACCTTTCTTTACGCATTATTTTTCTGTCGCTCACTGTCTGATGATGGTGATGTATTTGTGTGTTTCAGGAGAGTGCTGATGCCCTGGCACATGAAGTTAGCCTGGTAGTGTACCGCCTCGCTGGAGTAGTGGCAGAGGAGTCCTATCCTTTATAAACACACACATTATGCAATGTCTATCGAACAATTCTGTCCTTTTATTTGTACGTGCATCTAAAGGTTACATAACTTCCTCCAGCCATGATTGTACATCGTTTGTAGTCTTTATCAGGTGCCAAATCATTTTATACTGTATACTGCATTTAATGCTGTAGTATTACTTTTCTGAGTCTGAACAATTTCAGTCCGTGAAGGAAAGGGAATCACTGTATTGGACAATGAAGGGAAAATATGCTAAATAAGGTTAAACTTGTAATCCCCTTTTTTACCCAACCTTAATCCTCTGTCAATGTAGTGGTTTTGTATTATTCCCATGTAATTATGTAAATGTTTTACATTAGCAGTTATTGTAGATCAATTTTTGCATTACTGTTTATAGCGGAGTAATTGCACTGCTTTGAACGGACCTCAACTAGAAAGACTGTGCTGCTATGTAATTGTTGAACACCAGGAGTAAAAATAGGAAACTGACATCAAACTTATTCTATATTTATTTTTTACCTAAATATGTTTGGAAATTACCACATCAAGAGAAAATATTGTAATTGCTTTGCTGTTTTGTTTTTTAATTTGTTGCTTGTAGAGCGATATGGTTCTCAGACACACACAGGGAGTTAAAGGCTAACAGAAAGGCAATGTGAGGCTAAGACAGAGTTTAGTGCAGGCAGAGACAGAGACACACACAGAAGAGGACCATAGGGGTCCTGATCCTGAAGACCACTATCCTAGGGGGTTGGTGTGGGCTACATTTTTGGGGGCAAGGGTGGAAGGGCTCTAACATTCATACGGTGGTGTAGGATTTAGGAGCCTGGACTTCCATCTCTAATCCTCGTCTGTGTCGTCAGCAGCTCCAGAGATGGTAATGGTGCATTCCTGTGTGTCGCTCTCATACATGTCATCTGTCTTAACTGTTCTGAGAGAAAATGGGAAAGGGCAGGGGAAAAAGGGGTTTGAAAACAACACTGGGTGACAAATATAATATTGTATACAAATATATGTAAATACAAAAATGTCCTCTGTCACATATTCAGATGACAAAACAGACTACTGGTATGCCATATTTTATCGACAGATTATAGGTAAGATTATCTCCCAGTATGGTTTAAATTGTGACCAAGGCTTGCTCTACCTGATGAGAAGAGTCTTCCGCTCAGTCATCTCCACTGACTGTTCCTCGTAGCTCTCCGTCTGGCTCTCTGGTGATATCACTGCCACATCAGGGGCCTCTTTGGTGCCCCCATTTCCATTAGCAGGAGTTCTGCCCAGCCCGGCCCCATACCCGTATCCGCTGACAGAGGCGGCGCTAACCGAGGCAGAGGTGGAGCTAGCGCTGATGGCCACTCCGCTTCTTCCTCCTCCACCCAGGGACATGCTCTGTACCATGGTGCTGAGACGGGTGTCCTCGCCCTCGATCAGCGCCCTGCCAAATACACAACCACAGAGACGACACGTAGAAGTCACAGATTTACACTTAGCAAACATAAAGTAGGCTGCATATCAAAATAGTTGCGTTGCTGCCTTTCCTTGCCTCCCACACAGATCTGACAAACCCAGGATAGCTGAAAGCAATACTTGGCGCAATCTGCTTTGACCTGTCCAGTTCTTTTCTCTTCAAGGGGGGGAAATGAGGAGCAGAAAAGGCCTGTTTAGACTATAGGGGAGTTATGATTGTCACCTGTAGGTGGTGATCTCAATCTCCAGGGCCATCTTGACGTTGAGCAGCTCCTGGTACTCCCTCAGCAGCAAAGCTATCTTCTCCTTCATCACCTTCAGCTCCAGCTTCAGCCCCTCAATACGCTCCTGTGGGAAACACACACAAGCTTTTAGGTCATAGGGAGCCAATTGTGACCGGCTGTTAGAGTCAATTTTAAAGAACTCTCACTTATTGCCCACTTTGTAGAGCAAATATCCATTCTGACCTCCCATGCTTCTTTCTACAGTAAAGGTGTGTAGTGAGAGTAGTACTACTCACCAGCAGTGTCTCCTGTTCTTTCTTGTGTCTCTCCACAGCGTCACGAATCTGAACCTTCAGAGATTCATTCCTCGTCTTCATGGACTCCAACTCACGCACCAGGTTTAAGCTCTACACACAGAGACAAACACACATAGTCTTGTTTAACTAACCTTGTGGGGACACACAATTATAACCATTCAAAGTACTATTTTCCCTAACCCCTAAACCTAACCCTTACCCTAACCCTAACCTTAATTCTACCTTAACACACCCGTGTTTTCAATCTGTTGATTGGTGGTGTCAATAACAGTATTAACGATGATGAGAAAAGAGGGTCCCACTTACATCTCTCTTGTAACTTGCGATTTCTTCTCTCACACTTCGAACGCTTTGAACGTGTTTGGTTGTCACATCGTTCAGGTCCTGGAACTTTGACTTGTACCAAGCGTCCATCTCCTGAGGAACAACAGAAACAAAATGGATTCAGTTTTCTGTGTAATTATGTAATCACATATGAAGTTATGTGTAATAAATCGAGTATTATCTGCAATTGGTACCTGTAGGTTTCTGGCGGCGATGCTGTCGTACTGGGACTGGATTTGTTTGAGGGCGGAGGAGAGGTCAGGGAGGGCAAAGGTAATGTCCACCTTGGCCACCGCCACGTAGATCTGCTGCATCAGCTCCTCAATTTCCTGACAGGGGCAAACAAAATGGGAGCCTACTCATTCCTTCTGTGAATTTCACAGTTTTCACAGTTAGTCGATAAAGTTTGCATCAGAAAACTCTCAATCACTAGCCCATGATCCAACCTCTCCCACTTTAACTCATATACTGTCATAAAAAAGTAATTAGCAGGTCATTCCAGCAGTTGTGTGAATTCAACTGCATGCCTGTGATGACCACAAGTCATACCAAACAGATGCTGCTATAGACACATACAGTATGTAAAATACAGTATGTTACAGTCCACCTTTGTGAACAGATACAGAAAGAAATGGACTGCCTCAATGTGAAAATAGATATATGACAGACAGTGGTATGTTGCCCCTCTGTGAATCAAGACAGTGAAAGACACTAGACAGACGTAGACACAGATATCGACACAGACGTGTTACCTCTTTGTGAACTCTGGTCAGGAAGGCCAGCTCCACCTCCAGGTTCTCCAGCTGCTTCTCCAGGCCGATACGGGCCGAGGTGGCTCTATCCACATCCTGCCAGAGAGGAAGGTTAGAGGATTAATTTATTATTGAGTTTGTACACAGGAATAACTGGGAAGAGAGTACATTGACAGCCTGGTAAATGAGGTAGGTGATTCTGTGTGTGTACAATTTGAGTTCATGTTGATATTGTTTAATGGTTATGTCTGCATCTGTGTTTGACTCACGGGGCGGAAGGCTTCGATCTCCAACTCTGCCTTCTTCCTGGCCTCCAGAGCCTCCTCATATTTGACCTTGAGCACCTCCACCTGTCCTGCCATGGCCCCCTTGGCCGCTACAGCCAGGTCCTTAGGGTGGAGGAAACAGTCAAACCCAATACCTGTCTGTCTCATCCCAGTCCACCATTGTAAAAGTAAATATCATGCATAGGCTATAGGTGGTCATAAAGCTCACCCTCTGCACTCTCATCTGCTCAGCGATCCGGTGGAGCTGTCTCAGCTGGCCCTCGTAGAGCTGTCTCAGCCCAGACGGCTTCACATAGCGGTTCTGCAGAGCATCAATCTCAGCCTCCAGCAGCTTGTTCTGCCCCTCCAGAGTACGTACCTGGGACAGAACATGGGTTTGTGAGTGAGAGAGAGTGCAGAGAAACATAGGTTTGCATGTGACTGAGTGTGGCATATAGTTTAGTGAGACAGAGGAGAGTATGAGTGACAGAACGTGTGAGATGAGGTGTGGTCTTGCCTTCTCGATGTAGATAGCCAGGCGGTCGTTGAGGGCCACCATCTCCTGCCTCTCGCCGGTGCGGGTGCTCATGAATTCTTGGTTCTCCGCTGCAGCTGCATCCAGGTCCAGGCTGGGCCCCAGCCCCATGTTCATGCCGAAGCATAGGGCCCCCATACTCACACTGCTGTGGTAAGGACAGGAGGGGACAAGGCCAGCCATCAACCATCCACTATATTTGACTTTATAACACTTTTAATCTGGATGTTGAGGTAATGAAAGCATCAGAATAGGTCTGATACTCAAAGTTAAATATATTTTATCAAGAAATGAGTGTCCCATTAAGAATGAATTCAGTGATTATTAGGCCAAGCCTACAATTATAAATGAAGCAGTATTCCAGTGAAAGAACAAATGGATAGTTAACGCTGATATGACATTAAAACCTCAACTGTAGCCTAGAATGGTCCTATCCGGAGAGAATAACACATCAAAAGAGTTGTATTACCTGGTCATGCGGGGCTTGCGGTTGCTGGAGAGGTTCCTCCTCCCCATGGTTCCCCCGCTGCGACTGTAGCTGGCAGAGCGGTGACGGACATCCCTTCGGGTCGGTGAAGGGCTCGAAACCCGCACCTGATAGGAAGCAGAGGAGGAGGCGAGGGTGCCCTCGAAGTGGCGGCGGTAGGAAGACATCCTTTCTGGGCTGCGACTCATGATGACGGCCTGTAACTGTCTTTACCTTCACTCAACACTGGAAACTGTTCACACACTTTGTTGGAATGGGATGGTGGTGCTTTTATACCTGAGCTATCTCATCCAGCCCTTCCCAGTTTCCACCTCCAGGGCAAGACGCACCAGCGGTAAGGAATTTAGAACCTCCCCATTCCGAAGGCTGACCGTCCCTGCAAAAATCTATCATGGTTCCGTGAAGAGATTACAGTGGTAAAAATAGAGAGTTGAATGAGTCTTGTACAATGACTGTTATTACACTGGAATGTTTACTGTAACCTACAAAGCAGAATAATGTACTCCCCAATTACAATAGTGGAGCATCATGAGGTGAATGAACTGTGAACGTGAACCTTTTACTACCAATCCTTTCACTAGAGAACAACTTTTTAACATCACTTCAAAGGTCATATGGGTCCTGACCAGTGGGTCTGAGGTGCCAAGTGCACTGCTGTGACCTTACATGTTGTTTCTGTCTTTTTTTAGTGTCCACAGCTTGGTTATTTGCCCATGTAATTATCCCATCTAAAGTTCATATGGGTTAATGAGGATGAATATCAATTATAGTCAATTATTGTCTTAAAAACATAGACGTGACAAGTATGTAACCCAATTTGCATTACCCATTACCAACCTATTCATGGATAAGGTCGTAAAAAGATGGGGTGTGGACGGCTTCCTCATACTGTCATCTCTCCAAGAGTGGAATCATATGATCACTGTGGGGCTGCATATCTCCATTCTTTCCGCATGTTCGGGCTTGCATGTATGTGGCAGGTGCACAGAGTCATAGTCTATTGGAGGTGTGAACAGAAACAAAGTAATTGAGCTTGAACCCTGGGCTTCCCAGGCAGTAGCCCATTCTCCTTGTCTTACCGGTGTGTGTCTTAGGGTAGACTTGGAATTATAATTATTTAGTAATAGTTTATATAGAGTGCATTCGGAAAATATTCAGACCCCCTTGACTTTTTCCACATTTTATTACGTTACAGCCTTATTCTAAAATGGATTAAATATTTTTTTGTCCTCATCAAGCTACACACAATACCCCATAATGGCGAAGCGAAAACAGGTTTTTAGAAATGATTGCAAATATAAAAAGGGGGGGAAAAATTAACATTGCACCACCAACCAACCCTACACCTATACAGTTGAAGTCGGAAGTTTACATACACCTTAGCCAAATACATTCTTTCATCACATATGGGTCAAAAGTTTACATACACTCAATTAGTATTTGGTAGCATTGCCTTTAAATTGTTTAACTTGGGTCAAACGTTTCGGGTAACCTTCCACAAGCTGGCCCATTCCTCCTGACAGAGCTGGTGTAACTGAGTCAGGTTTGTAGGCCTCCTTGCTTGCACACGCTTTTTCAGTTCTGCCCACACATTTTCTATAGGATTGAGGTCAGGGCTTTGTGATGGCCACTCCAATACCTTGACTTTGTTATCCTTAAGCCATTTTGCCACAACTTTGGAAGTATGCTTGGGGTCATTGTCCATTTGGAAGACCCATTTGCGACCAAGCTTTAAATTCCTGACTGATGTCTTGAGATGTTGCTTCAATATATCTACATAACTTTGCTTCCTCATGATGCCATCTATTTTTTGAAGTGTACCAGTCCCTCCTGCAGCAAAGCACCCTCACAGCATGATGCTGCCACCCCCGTGCTTCACGGTTGGGATGGTGTTCTTTGGCTTGCAAGCAACCCCCTTTTTCCTCCAAACATAACGATGGTCATTATGGCCAAACAGTTCTATTTTTGTTTCATCAGACCAGAGGACATTTCTCCAAAAAGTACGATCTTTGTCCCCATGTGCAGTTGCAAACCATAGTCTGGCTTTTTTATGGCGGTTTTGGAGCAGTGGCTTCTTCCTTGCTGAGCGGCCTTTCAGGTTATGTCGATATAGGACTCGTTTTACTGTGGATATAGATACTTTTGTACCTGTTTCCTCCAGCATCTTCACAAGGTCCTTTGCTGTTGTTCTGGGATTGATTTGCACTTTTCGCACCAAAGTACGTTCATCTCTAGGAGACAGAATGCGTCTCCTTCCTGAGCGGTATGACGGCTGCGTGGTCCCATGGTGTTTATACTTGCGTACTATTGTTTGTACAGATGAACGTGGTACCTTCAGGTGTTTGGAAATTGCTCCCAAGGATGAACCAGACTTGTGGAGGTCTACAATTTCTTTTTCTGAGCTCTTGGCTGATTTATTTTGATTTTCCCATGATGTCAAGCAAAGAGGCACTGAGTTTGAAGGTAGGCCTTGAAATACATCCACAGGTACACCTCCAATTGACTCAAATGATGTCAATTAGCCTCTCAGAAGCTTCTAAAGCCATGACATCATTTTCTGGAATTTCCCAAGCTATTTAAAGGCACAGTTAACTTAGTGTATGTAAACTTCTGACCCACTGGAATTGTGATACAGTGAATTATAAGTGAAATAATCTGTCTGTAAACAATTGTTGGAAAAATTACTTGTGTCATGCACAAAGTAGATGTCCTAACCGACTTGCCAAAACTATAGTTTTGGTCCTCTGTAGCTCAATTGGTAGAGCATGGCGCTTGTAATGCCAGGGTAGTGGGTTCGATCCCCGGGACATTTACATTTACATTTTAGTCATTTAGCAGACGCTCTTATCCAGAGCGACTTACAGGAGCAATTAGGGTTAAGTGCCTTGCTCAAGGGCACATTTACGTCATTTAGCAGACGCTCTTATCCAGAGCGACTCACAAATTGGTGCATTCACCCCTATAGCCAGTGGGATAACCACTTTACAATTTTTTTGGGGGGTAGAAGGATTACTTTATCCTATCCCAGGTATTCCTTAAAGAGGTGGGGTTTCAAATGTCTCCGGAAGGTGGTGAGTGACTCCGCTGTCCTGGCGTCGTGAGGGAGCTTGTTCCACCATTGGGGTGCCAGAGCAGCGAACAGTTTTGACTGGGCTGAGCGGGAACTATGCTTCCGCAGAGGAAGGGAGCCAGCAGGCCAGAGGTGGATGAACGCAATGCCCTCGTTTGGGTGTAGGGACTGATCAGAGCCCGAAGGTACAGAGGTGCCGTTCCCTCACTGCTCCATAGGCAAGCACCATGGTCTTGTAACGGATGCGAGCTTCAACTGGAAGCCAGTGGAGTGTGCGGAGGAGGGGGGTGACGTGAGAGAACTTGGGAAGGTTGAACACCAGACGGGCTGCGGCATTCTGGATGAGTTGTAGGGGTTTAATGGCACAGGCAGGGAGGCCAGCCAACAGCGAGTTGCAGTAATCCAGACGGGAGATGACAAGTGCCTGGATTAGGACCTGTGCCGCTTCCTGTGTAAGGCAGGGTCGTACTCTCCGAATGTTGTAGAGCATGAACCTGCAGGAGCGGGTCACCGCCTTGATGTTAGCGGAGAACGACAGGGTGTTGTCCAGGGTCACGCCAAGGCTCTTCGCACTCTGGGAGGAGGACACAACGGAGTTGTCAACCGTGATGGCGAGTTCATGGAACGTACGGGACCACCCATACGTAAAAATGTATGCACGCATGACTGTAAGTCGCTTTGGATAAAAGCATCTGCTAAATGGCATATTATTATATTATATTATTATATTATATTATATAGTTTGTTAACAAGACATTTGTGGAGTGGTTGAAAAACAAGTTTTAATGACTCCAACCTAAGTGTATGTAAACTTCCGTCTTCAACTGTATACCACTATTTAAAAAAAGAATCATCTCAAAACATCTTATAACTCTTCTGCAATAATATATATACATATAATAATATAATATATATATATCTCATACACCCAGGTACTTCTCTGCAGCTGCCACCTACACTCATGGTGAGCGGCAGGCGAGGTGAGTAGTCATGCTGTACTTCGCTCCGCAGGTAATATGACACATTACATTACAATGGAACGATTTGATTAGTGTAATGTTAGCTAGCTACATAGTTGTATTTGTATCAAAGATAAAGGTGTAGTATAGAGAAACTATCGAGGTTAGCTAGCCAGCTACATTCGTTCGCAGCGACGCCGTTTTTCAAACAAAGTCAACACCGTAGCCATTGCTAGCTAGCCAACACTACCAGCTAGCAGTACTGTAGCAACTAAATACAATATCCTTTTAGCCAGCTACATTCTTTCGCAGCGACGCCGTTTTTCAAACAAAGTCAACACAGCAGCCATTGCTAGCTAGCCAACACTACCAGCTAGCAGTACTGTAGCAACTAAATACAATATCATTTTAGCCAGCTACATTCGTTCGCAGCGACGCCGTTTTTCAAACAAAGTCAACACCACAGCCATTGCTATCTAGTCAACACTACCAGCTAGCAGTACTGTAGCAGCTAAATACAATATAATTTTAGTCAATGAGAATTTTGCAACATAAAGCTTCCCTTTCTGAACATTCGAGATGTGTAGTCCACTTGTGTAGCTAGCATGACTGACTTTGTGCTAGCTAGCCAACGTTTAATTATTGCTGCGTTATGAAAGGAACTAGACACGAACACAAATTATCTGTTTAGTGTGTTAACACACTATTGGTAGTTTGTTGTAACCAAGTATTGGTGCTAAACCGTGTGTTATTGGATGCTAGCATGCTAGTTAGCTATGGCGTCATAGGATACGGTGCCCTGGGCGGTTTTCATGGAAGAATACTGTACCAAGTTAGCTAGCTGAATAAAGTAAGTTAGAGTCTATTCCTAGAAACATTGAACCGCTGTAGTTTACAACAATTATAATTTCTAAAGTGGAAGTTGGGAGAGTTATATTTGGGAGTTGTGGTGAGGGAGGCCCCGCTCTCTCCTTTCCCAGATGTTTAGTTCATTTCATTCCGATCTCCTCTGCATTATTGTAGCCATTTGCTGCAGCCTGTCAACTATGCCTCTGCCTATCCCTGTTCTCTCCTCTCCGCACAGGCTACACAAACGCCTCACACCGCGTGGCTGCTGCCTCTCTAACCTGGTGGTCCCTGCACGCACCACCCACCTGGAGTTCCAGGTCTCAGGCAGCCTCTGGAACTGCTGTTCTGCTGCCAACAAGGCAGAGTTCATCCCAGCCTATGCTACCCTCCAGTCACTCGACTTCTTGGCGCTGACGGAAACATGGATTACCACTGAAAACACTGCTACTCCTACTGCTCTCTCCTCGTCTGACCATGTGTTCTCGCATACCCCGAGAGCATCTGGTCAGCGGGGTGGTGGCACAGGAATCCTCATCTCTCCCAAGTGGACATTCTACATTTTTCCCCTAACCCATCTGTCTATCTCCTCATTTGAATTCCATGCTGTCACAGTCACTAGCCCATTCAAGCTGAACATCCTTGTCATTTATCGCCCTCCAGGTTCCCTTGGAGAGTTCATCAATGAGCTTGACGCCTTGATAAGTTCCTTTCCTGAGGATGGCTCACCCCTCACAGTTCTGGGGGATTTCAACCTCCCTACATCTACATTTGACTCATTTCTCTCTGCCTCCTTCTTTCCACTCCTCTCCTCTTTTGACCTCACCCTCTCACCGTCCCCCCCTACTCACAAGGCAGGCAATACGCTTGACCTCATCTTTACTAGATGCTGTTCTTCTACTAATCTCACTGCAACTCCCCTCCATGTCTCCGACCACTACTTTGTATCCTTTTCTCTCTCGCTCTCCTCCAACACTACTCACTCTGACCCTACACAGATGGTAATGCGCCGTCGCAACCTTCGCTCTCTCTCTCCCGCTACTCTCTCCTCTTCCATCCTATCATCTCTTCCCTCTGCTCAATCCTTCTCCCTCCAATCTCCTGATTCTGCCTCCTCAACCCTCCTCTCCTCCCTTTCTGCATCCTTTGACTCTCTATGTCCCCTATCCTCCCGGCCGGCTCAGTCCTCCCCTCCAGCTCCGTGGCTTGATGACTAATTGCGAGCTCACAGAACAGAGTTCCGGGCAGCTGAGCGGAAATGGAAGAAAACTAGACTCCCTGCGGACCTGGCATCTTTTCACTCCCTCCTCTCTGCATTTTCTTCATCTGTTTCTGCTGCTAAGGCCACTTTCTACCACTCTAAATTCCAAGCATCTGCCTCTAACCCTAGGAAGCTCTTTGCCACATTCTCCTCCCTTCTGAATCCCCCCCCTCCCCTCCCTCTCTGTGGATGACTTCGTCAACCACTTTGAAAAGAAGGTTGACGACATCCGATCCTCGTTTGTTAAGTCAAATGACACTGCTGGTCCTGCTCACACTGCCCTACCCTATGCTTTGACTTCTTTCTCCCCTCTCTCTCCAGATAAAATCTTGCGACTTGTGACTGCAGGCCGCCCAACAACCTGCCCGCTTGACCCTATCCCCTCCTCTCTTCTCCAGACCATCTCCGGTGACCTTCTCCCCTACCTCACCTCGCTGATCAACTCATCCTTGACCGCTGGCTATGTCCCTTCCGTCTTCAAGAGAGCGAGAGTTGCACCCCTTCTCAAAAAAACAACACTCGATCCCTCTGATGTCAACAACTACAGACCAGTATCCCTTCTTTATTTTCTTTCCAAAACTATTGAGCGTGCCGTCTTTAGCCAACTCTTTTGCTATCTCTCTCAGAATTACCTTCTTGATCCAAACCAGTCAGGTTTCAAGACTGGTCATTCAACTGAGACTGCTCTTCTCTGTGTCACGGAGGCTCTCCGCACTGCTAAAGCTAACTCTCTCTCCTCTGCTCTTGTCCTTCTAGACCTGTCTGCTGCCTTTGATACTGTGAACCATCAGATCCTCCTCTCCACCCTCTCCGAGCTGGGCATCTCCGGCGCGGCTCACTCTTGGATTGCGTCCTACCTGACCGGTCGCTCCTACCAAGTGGCGTGGCGAGAAGCTGTCTCCGCACCACGTGCTCTCACCACTGGTGTCCCCCAGGGCTCAGTTCTAGGCCCTCTCCTATTCTCGCTATACACCAAGTCACTTGGCTCTGTCATATCCTCACATGGCCTCTCCTATCATTGCTACGCTGACGATACACAACTAATCTTCTCCTTTCCCCCTTCTGATAACCAGGTGGCGAATCGCATCTCTGCATGTCTGGCCGACATATCAGTATGGATGACGGATCACCACCTCAAGCTGAACCTTGGCAAGACGGAGCTGCTCTTCCTCCCGGGGAAGGACTGCCCGTTCCATGATCTCGCCATCATGGTTGACAACTCCGTTGTGTCCTCCTCCCAGAATGCGAAGAGCCTTGGCGTGACCCTGGACAACACCCTGTCGTTCTCCGCTAACATCAAGGTGGTGACCCGATCCTGTAGGTTCATGCTCTACAACATTCGGAGAGTACGACCCTGCCTTACACAGGAAGCGGCACAGGTCCTAATCCAGGCACTTGTCATCTCCCGTCTGGATTACTGCAACTCGCTGTTGGCTGGGCTCCCTGCCTGTGCCATTAAACCCCTACAACTCATCCAGAATGCCGCAGCCCGTCTGGTGTTCAACCTTCCCAAGTTCTCTCACGTCACCCCGCTCCTCCGCACACTCCACTGGCTTCCAGTTGAAGCTCGCATCTGTTACAAGACCATGGTGCTTGCCTATGGAGCTGTGAGGGGAACGGCACCTCCGTACCTTCAGGCTCTGATCAGTCCCTACACCCAAACGAGGGCATTGCCTTCATCCAGCTCTGGCCTGCTGGCTCCCCTTCCTCTGCGGAAGCATAGTTCCCGCTCAGCCCAGTCAAAACTGTTCGCTGCTCTGGCACCCCAATGGTGGAACAAGCTCCCTCACGACGCCAGGACAGCGGAGTCACTCACCACCTTCCGGAGACATTTGAAACCCCACCTCTTTAAGGAATACCTGGGATAGGATAAAGTAATCCTTCTACCCCCCAAAAAAAAATAATAATAATAATAAAAAAAAAATGTAAAGTGGTTATCCCACTGGCTATAAGGTGAATGCACCAATTTGTAAGTCGCTCTGGATAAGAGCGTCTGCTAAATGACGTAAATGTAAATGTAATTAAATACCCATTCCACTACTTTGACCCTATCTGTTCCTGCACCATGCCAATGGCCTGGGAGGACAGGACACCACCCCTCAAAACACACTGTAACTCTTTTAAGTCAAGTCTTATATACCCAAATACTTCACTGCAGCCACCACATCTATTTTCTGTGATTTACATTTCATTTCTGCGGTACAGTTGATAACCATTGCTATGAACACTAAGAAGCCAACTTTACTGAAGCATAAATCACTCGTTGGCCTATCCCTCTGTGCTGGCACAAATCTACTACTCATTGGGATGACCCATCCTCCTCTACTTTCTTCACTGCCTCAGCATGCGACACCTTCTGCACTACTCTGACTCTGGCCACTTCAACCTGCCAAAATGCAATAATAGTGTTTAACATGATTTTTTTTATGACTATCTCATCTCTGTACCCCACACATACAATTATCTGTAAGGTCGAGCAGTGAATTTCAAACACAGATTCAACCACAAAGACCAGGGAGGTTTTCCAATGCATCGCAAAGAAGGGCACCTATTGGCGGATTGGTACAAAAATAAAAATACAGACATTGAATATCCCTTTGAGCATGGTGAAGTTATTAATTACATTTTGGATGGTGTATCACCCAGTCACTACAAATATATAGGCGTCCTTCCTAACTCAGTTGCCGGAGAGGAAGGAAACCACTCAGGGATTTCACCATGAGGCCAAAACAGTTACAGAGTTTAATGGTGTGATATGAGAAAACTGAGGATGGATCAATAACATTGTTGTCACGTTCGTTGAAGGACGGGTCAGACCAAGGCGCAGCGTGATATACGTACATGTTTATTAAACCAAATAAACCAACGACACGTGAAGTCCAAGGTAGCACACACAACATACCTTACACGGAACAAGATCCCACAACTCAATAGTGCCAATAGGCTGCCTAAGTATTGCCCCTAATCAGAGACAACGAGCGACAGCTGCCTCTGATTGGGAACCACACCGGCCAACATAGAACTAAACATACTAGATCCCACATAGAAAATACTACATAACAAAGAATATACACACCCTGACTCAACATATACGAGTCCCCTGAGTCAGGGCGTGACAGTACCCCCCCAAAGGTGCGGACTCTGACCGCACAACATAAACATAACAGGGTAGGGGCCGGGTGGGCATTCCGCCTCCGGCTCGGGGCGTGACGACCTCTCACTCTCCGCCTCCCTGTTGCGCCCCTGGTCTGGTCTGGACCTCGGCGCGCTGCTTCCCCTCTCCTTCCTCCCACGATATGCCAGGCCCTGTCTGGACCCTGGTGTGGGAGACCCCGAACCTGGAGAGGGGATGACGTCATGGTCTGGACTGGAGCCGCTGACCGGAGCTGGACTGGGCACCGGTGGAGCGGACTGCTCTGGCTCCGGAGTGGAGCCGCTGACCGGAGCTGGATCAGGCACCGGTGGAGCGGACTGCTCTGGCTCCGGAGTGGCGCAGCTGACCGGAGCTGGATCAGGCACCGGTGGAGCGGACTGCTCTGGCTCCGGAGTGGAGCAGCTGACCGGAGCTGGATCAGGCACCGGTGGAGCGGACTGCTCTGGCTCCGGAGTGGAACAGCTGACCGGAACTGGATCAGGCACCGGTGGAGCGGACTGCTCTGGCTCCGGAGTGGAGCAGCTGACCGGTGCCGGATCAGGCACCGGTGGAACAGGCACGGGCCGTGCCGGACTGGACAAACACACCACTGGTCTGGTGCGAGGAGCAGGCACGGGCCGGACCTGACTAGGAACACGCACCACTGGCTTGGTGCGAGGGGAAGGAACGGGCCGGGCCGGACTGGCGACGCGCAGCACTGGCTTGGTGCGAGGAGCAGGAACAGGCCGGACCGGGCTGGCGACGCGCACCACTGGCTTGGTGAAAGGAGCAGGAACAGGCCGGGCCGGGCTGGCGACGCGCACCACTGGCTTGGTGCGAGGAGCAGGAACAGGCCGGGCCGGGCTGGCGACGCGCACCACTGGCTTGGTGCGAGGAGCAGGAACAGGCCGGGCCGGGCTGGCGACGCGCACCACTGGCTTGGTGCGAGGAGCAGGAACAGGCCGGGCCGGGCTGGCGACGCGCACCACTGGCTTGGTGCGAGGAGCAGGAACAGGCCGGGCCGGGCTGGCGACGCGCACCACTGGCTTGGTGCGAGGAGCAGGAACAGGCCGGGCCGGGCTGGCGACGCGCACCACTGGCTTTGTGCGAGGAGCAGGAACAGGCCGGGCCGGGCTGGCGACGCGCACCACTGGCTTTGTGCGAGGAGCAGGAACAGGCCGGGCCGGGCTGGCGACGGCGCACCACTGGCTTGGTGCGAGGAGCAGGAACAGGCCGGGCCGGACTGGCAACGCGCACCACTGGCTTGGTGCGAGGAGCAGGAACGGGCCGGACCGGACTGTGAAAGCGGACTGGAGGTCTGGAGCGGAGAGCTGGCACAACCCGTCTTGGCTGGCTGCCCACTTTCGCACTACACGTGCGGGGCGCTGGCACAGGACGCACTGGGCTGTGCACGCGCACTGGCGATACAGTTCGTAGAACTGGCACAGGATATGCGGGACCGAGGAGGCGTACTGGAGACCAGGAGCGTGAGCCGGCACACCCCGTCCTGGCTGGATGCCCATCTTCGTACGGCACGTGCGTGGTGCAAGCACAGGACGTACAGGACTGTGCCGGCGCACTGGCGACACAGTACGTAGCTCCGCATAACACTGAGCTTGCCCAGTCATACGCCTCTTCGCGTGAGTACGGGGAGTTGGCTCTGCTCTAACCCTAGGCTCCGCCAACCACCCCGTGTGCCCCCCCAAAAATGTTTCTTGGGGCTGCTTCTCGGCCTTCCTCCTCGACCGGCCTCCTCCGTGTTGCCATTGCTCCTCTCCTGCCTGGGCATCTACCTTAGCCCATGGTCCTTTCCCCGCGAATATCTCCTCCCATGACCACAAATTGGCCACCTGTGACATGGCCACCCGCTCCGCCTGGACACGCTGCTTGGTCCTCGTTTGGTGGGATCTTCTGTCACGTTCGTTGAAGGACGGGTAAGACCAAGGCGCAGCGTGATATACGTACATGTTTATTAAACCAAATAAACCAACGACACGTGAAGTCCAAGGTAGCACACACAACATACCTTACACGGAACAAGATCCCACAACTCAATAGTGCCAATAGGCTGCCTAAGTATGGTCCCCAATCAGAGACAACGAGTGACAGCTGCCTCTGATTGGGAACCACACCGGCCAACATAGAACTAAACATACTAGATCCCACATAGAAAATACTACATAACAAAGAATATACACACCCTGACTCAACATGTACGAGTCCCCTGAGTTAGGGCGTGACAATTGTAGTTACTCCACAATACTAACCTAATTGACAAAGCGAAAAGAAGGAAGCCTGTACAGAATAAAAATATTCCATAACATGCATCCAGTTTGCAACAAGGCACTAAAATAATACTGCAAGAAATGTGGCAAAGCAATTAAACTTCTTGTCCTGAATACAAAGTGTTTGTTTGGGGCAAATCCAATACAAAACATTTCTGAGTACCATTCTCCATATTTTCAAGCATAGTGGTGGCTGCATCATGTTATGGATATTATTGTAATCGTTAAGGACTGGGGAGTTTTTCAGGATAAAATAGAAAATTGAATGGAGCTAAGCACAGGCAAAATCCTAGAGGAAAACCTGGTTCAGTCTGCTTTCCACCAGACAATGGGAGATGAATTCACCTTTCCGCAGGACAATATCCTAAAACACAAGACCAAATCTACACTGGAGTTGCTTACCAAGAAGACAGTGAATGTTCCTGAGTGGCCAAGTTACAGTTTTGACTTAAATCTACTTGAATATCTATGGCAATACCTGAAAATGGTTGTCTAGCAATGATCAACAACCAATTTGACAGAGCTTGAATAATTTTGAATAGGAATAATGAGCAAATGTTGTACAATCCAGGTGTGGAATGATCTTAGAGACTCACAGCTATAATCGCTGCCAAATGTGCTTCTACAATGTATTGACTCAGGGGTGTGAATACTTATGTATTTCATTTTCAATACATTTGAAAACCTTTCTAAAAACATATTTTCACTTTGTCATTATTGGTTATTGTGTGTAGATGGTGAGCAAAGAAACTATTTAATCCTGTACTTTCTGAAGGCACTGTATATCCTAACATGACTGTCTGCTAGAGACTCTGACAAAACTCAAACGGACTGACAGTGACTCCTCTGTTTCACCACGCTCCCCACCAAGTCTGTGTCGCACCAAACAGCGGGCGTCACAAACACCAGGAATTTCCAACTTCAATTGCTCCACCTCTTACCATATTATAAGCCTATCCTTAGTTGATATAAGCCATTAGGCCTATCAGAGATGGTCATGTTCGTTAGGATATGGCAGGGTCAATGGCATGGGGTATTCTCAGTCACACCTGCAACCAATCAGAGCTGACAAACAATTAATTAAAATGTACCAACCAGCTCACAGTTCACAATCACGTCTATCACTATGCCTTAATTGTGCTATAAGTGCTTTTTTTGATTACATAAATAATTCAAAATTCACAAAAAGTTACATTAACTGATAAAGATTATCTCATAGAAAAAAACGTATAAGCGCTCCTAAGCCTGTGTTTACCACAGACCTTATATTTGGCCAAAAACCGTACAAAAACTCCATTCATTTCCCCATAGACTTTGTCAAACGAATCACGGCAGATTTAGTGTCTATAAAAAGTTGCCATTACTATTGCTCTCTATAGAGGCACCACCACCCTGTTAAGGCCTGTCGAATGCTTCCCAGTCTAAACAGTTTGCACATAATATATTATGACTACATTTTTGTTCGTTTTGGTGTTTGGCATGGTTTTTTTCGGCTGTTTGTGCACACAACATATTTTCTTGAGGCAAGTCAAAGTTCGTGAGCCGAAGTTTACGAACCTTAGTCTGTGATTGGTCAACAGTACTACTCCTAGTAGGAGTCGGAGCTATGGACGGGATTCTTCAATGAATCATTAGTCCTTCAACGAGCGACAACTAGTATTCATGCACATTTTTCACTTGAGAAATACTGCACCAAACATCTTAATTAGACGTAAAATTGCAAGTTTAAGACCTCCTTGGCAAAAATGACAAAATGAATGACAGATTTCTTGATTTATCTTAGATTAATTCAGCCTATTTTGAAGAAGTGTATAGACGGGTTTGCCGACAACGTCACGAAAATGATGTGGGCAAACCCATCTATACAATTCCTCAAAATAGTAGAGGGTGGCCATTAAGCCATGCTTTGTTATGATTCTGAATGCTCAGATAGCTAGCAACAATGACAAGAAGCTGGCATGTGTGGAATCGTAGGTGGCTTGTTTCTGCTAGTTGTATCTTGTTCTTGATACCATGTCCTGTTTTGACTTATTTCATGTCAAAGCTAATATGTCAAAAAAATTGCTAGCAAGCTAACCAAAAATTGTAATGATGTATTTGAGAGACAACAAGTGCTTATTGTGCAAATATTTTCAATAAACATTTGGAGACTAAATATAGTTTACATGTTGTCAACAATCTAAGCCAACCCCGTCTGTTTTGACCCATAGATGTGCACGTGTCGGTTTTGTTGCCTACTACCAACCCGTCTTGTTGCTATGCTCAAGAGGGCTAAACGTAATATTGCCAAAAACGGGGAGGGGGTTGGAGAAGGCTTTCAGCATGGCCTTTGCCCTTTAAATACATTTACATTTTAGTAATTTCGCAGACCCCGCCACACCCACCAAACGGAGCAAACGTACATCAAAGTCTGTTGAAGAACATTTAGGGGAAACGTGCCATTCAGTACAAACCGTTACACAACGTAGCAAACGTTGGGTTGGGGTCATTTCAGAATTTAAATTAATTCAAACAATTAATTTGAATTGGCCACACCCCACAGGAAGCAGAATTCGAAGTGAATTTGAGTTGAAGGAAGTAGAATTGAAGTCAAAGCAATTCAAATAAATTCAATTGAGACATGAAACATGAAAGTCTCATTAATTTGACAAATATTTTATCAAAAGGATATGCCACTTATTAATGCAAAGAATACACATACCATTTCAAATATTAGTTTGATTATAACTCAAAGATGTCAAATAGTATTTTTCTTTGTCATGAGATGTTGGATTGTCCCCTTCCATACTTCAGTGTTTGATCTAATGCATTCTGGGATTTTATTTTATTTATTTCTGATATTTAAAAATATTAAGGGAAATATGAATTATTATAGACAACCCACAATATGATCTTAGAATATTTCCAGACCACTGTCATTATTTTAAATTGTTTTAGGAGAATGAGTTTTAAAAATGAAAAGTGTCAACCTTATGCTGCATGTTACTGGTAACCATACATTATATCAGAATAAACATTTGAATTACCTGTACATTGAATTTCATTGAATTAAACTGTACTTCCTTTAATTCAAATTGAATTCAAATTCTGCTTTCTGTGGAGTGTGAATTCAAATTCAATTCAAATGTAAGAATTGAATTGGAATCAAAGAGCAATTTGCAACTCAATTCATAACTGACCCCAACCCTGATGGTTAGGCTACTTCGATACTGTAATAATTGTATATTTACACGCTAAGTTAGACAACAGGAGATGTGCGTTCACCAGGAACAACCAAGTGGAACACAAGCACATCACGCCCCAGTAGCCGTCAGAACAGCATTGAGTGTTGCACTGCAAATTCATTAGTTAACCACTTTCTTCTGTATGTCCCGTCTCATCTTTCAAAATATATAAACACAATTTAAAATTGTATTTTCTACCTCAACTCATAAGCCATGGCAGGGAACTTCTGGCAGAGCTCGCATTAGTAAGTATTCTGTCCAAACGTGATGTATTAGGAATAAGTATGGGAAAGAAACTCCATTGGTTTGGGGCCTAGCCAGAGTTAGCAAGCTGGCTTGCTTAGCTAGCCATCTTGCTACCTAACGTTAGATTGTTCGCCCACTAGTCTTATATTATGTCAATATTAGTGTACCAGACGAACATTTTGAATACCTATCATTGCAATATTTCTTAGGGGTAATTAGCTATATATGAATGCTGACAATTATTTAGAGTCAGCTAAGTATTTTTGTGCAGCGAGCCAGCTTGACCCTTAGCCACACTCACTAGCTGTGTGCGCAGGTCGTCAAGGCATTTTGTGTTATTGTTTCTTAATGACGCACTGCTCTCAGATTTCCAATCTGCAGTGTTTTGTTGTTATGATACTGTGTGTATGAGATGGCTCGTTGTGATTCATTGTCTCCTTTCTGTCGCTAGTCTGCAGTGGGTCCTGGACAAGCAGGACCTGATGAAGGAGCGTCAGAAGGACATCAAGTTCATGACTGAGGAGGAGTACTGGAAACTGCAGATCTTCTTTGCCAATGGTATTTCTTCGGATACATATGCTATGATACATCTGTGTGGTGGGAGAATGGTTTTACTTTTAGGGAAATGGTACAACATCACAACATTTATTACCCTCATTTAATTTGACACAGTACTCCTAGCAATAACCGGCAACAATTACCTACATTTACATTTGAGTCATTTAGCAGGAGCAATTAGGGTTAAGTGCCTTACTCATTGGCACATGGCACAGATTTTTCATCTAGTCAGCTCAGGAATTAGAACCTTAGAACCAGCTTTCCACTATATGTTGGAACATTGCTGCGGGGACTTTCTTCCACAAGAGCATTAGTGAGGTCGGGTAATGATGTTGGGCGATTAGGCCTGGCTCACAGTCGGCATTCCTATTCATCCCAAAGGTGTTCGATGGGGTTGAGGTCAAGGCTCTGTGCAGGCCAGTCAAGTTCTTCCTTAGGCTTATGTGCGGCTGCTCGGCCATGGAAACCCATTTCATGAAGGTCCTGACGAACAGTTCTTGTGCTGACGTTGCTTCCAGAGGCAGTTTGGAACTCGGTAGTGAGTGTTGCGATCGAGGACAGACGATTTTTACGCGCTTCAGCACTCGGTGGTCCCGTTCTGTGAGGTTTTGTGTCCGAACACTTCACGACTGAGCCGTTGTTGCTCCTAGAAGTTTCCACTTCACAATAACAGCACTTACAGTTGACCAGGGCAGCTCTAGCAGGGCAGAAATATGACTAACTGACTTGTTGGAAAGGTGGGATCCTATGACGGTGCTGCGTTGAAAGTCACAGCTCTTCAGTAAGGCCATTCTACTGCCAATGTTTGTCTATGGAGATTGCATGGCTATGTGCTCGATTTTATACAACTGTCAGAAACGGGTGTGGCTGAAATAGCCAAATTCACTAATTTGAAGGGGTGTCCACATACCTTTGTGTATACGGTGTATTCAGACCCCTTGACATTTTCCACATTTTGTTAAGTTACAGCCTTGTTCTAAAATTGATTAAATTGTTTTTTTCCCCCACTCCTCAATCTACACACAATACCCCATAATGACTAAGCAAAAACACATTTACATACTGTAAGTATTCAGACCCTTTACTCAGTACTTTGTTGAGGCCCTTTTGGCAGCGATTACAGCCTTGAGTCTTCTTAGGTATGACGCTACAAGCTTGGCACACCGAGTCTTCTCAGCAGATCCTCTCAAGCTCTGTCAGGTTGAATTGGGAGCATCGTTGCACAGCTATTTTCAGGTCTCTCCAGAGATGTTAGATCGGGTTCAAGTCCGGGCTCTGGCTGGGCCACTCAAGGACATTCAGAGACTTGTCCTGGGGCCACTCCTGCTTTGTCTTGGCTGTGTACTTAGGGTTGTTGTCCTGTTGGAAGGTGAACCTTCACCCCAGTGTGAGGTCATGAGCACTCTGGAGCAGGTTTTCATCAAGGATCTCTCTGTACTTTGCTCCGTTCATCTTTCCCTTGATCCTGAATAGTCTCCCAGGCCCTGCCGCTGAAAAACATCCCCACAGCATGATGCTGCCACGACCATGCTTCACCGTAGGGATGGTGCCAGGTTTCCTCCAGACGTGACGCTTGGCATTCAAGCCAAAGAGTTAAATCTTGACTTAATCAGACCAGAGAATCTTGTTTCTCATGGTCTGAGAGTCCTTTAGGTGCCTTTTGGCAAACTCCAAGCGGGCTGTCATGTGTCTTTTACTGAGGTGTGAATTCCGTCTGGCCACTCTACCATAAAGGCCTGATTGGTGGAGTGCTGCAGAGATGGTTGTCATTCTGGAAGGTTCTTCCATCTCCACAGAGGAACTCTGGAACACTGTCAGAGTGACCATCGGGTTCTTGGTCACCTCCCTGACCAAGGCTCTTCTCCCCTGATTGCTCAGTTTGGCAGGGCTGCCAGCTCTAGGAAGGGTCTTGGTGGTTCCAAACTTCTTCCATTTAATAATGATGGAGGCCTTTGTGTTCTTGAGGACCTTCAATGCGGCAGACATTTTTTGGTACCGTTCCCCAGATCTGTGCCTCGACACAATCCTGTTTTGGAGCTCTACGGACAATTCCTTTGACCTCATGGCTAGGTTTTTGCTCTGACATGCACTGTCAACTGTGGGACCTTATATAGACAGGTGTGTGCCTTTCCAAATAATAATAATATCCCATTTAGCAGACGCTTTTATCCAAAGCGACTTACAGTCATGTGTGCATACATTTTTACGTATGGGTGGTACCAGGGATCGAACCCACTACCCTGGCGTTACAAGCGCCATGCTCTACCAATTGAGCTACAGAGGACCACAAATCATGTCCAATCAATTGAATTGACCACAGGTGGACTCCAATCAAGTTGTAGAAACATCTCAAGGATGATGAATGGAAACAGGATTCACCTGAGCTCAATTGAGTCTCATAGCATAGGGTCTGAATACTTACATTCTTTACCAGTTTTTTCTTTGGTATTGTGTGTAGATTGATGAGGATTTTTTTTTTTTTTAGAGTAAGGCTGTAACGTAACAAAATGTGGAAAAAGTAAAGTGGTCTTTATAGTGTAGCTGTACTGTATAGTGTAGGTCATTGCTACAGCAACCGTCTACTTCAAACGTTTCTATGCCAGGTGCTTATGCCGTTTTCATGGCAACCACACTATGTTCTATCCATCAGCAAATTCTAAATGGCACTAGGGGAGTATTGTATAATATCTACAGTGCGACCACATGTGCCTAAATATTTTGCTGGACGACCTGACATTTTAATTTAGGAGCACCAGTGCGCCTAGAGAAAAATCACCCAGATGATAATTGTGAAGTTTATGACCGTCATGCTTTCACCATTACTACAAAAAAAAACGACTTGTTACCTCAAATATTTTTCATTGTGCTCCTACATTTCTTTGTGTGCTCCTAAATTTTTCAACTTAGGCGCACACATTCTCCCTGTAAAAAAAAAAGAAGTCAGCGTGGAGCCCTGAGCTTTGGGCCTCTTCCTAATCTCTTTCTATCTCTCCCACTCTCTCTCTCTCTCTCTCTTTCTTATTTCTTCCTCTGCAGGTACTCCCTGAAGAGTATAGACCCAGTGCTCATGGCTCCTACATGTGTGTTCCTGGCCTCGAAAGTGGAGGTATATATGGCCTGACATCCCATTTGATTCCTTTCCAGTTTTTATAGTCTGTGTGGGAGTAGGGATAGGGTTAACTGCTCTGTAAGATAGTCTGTGATGGAGTTGAATGGGGTAAACTGCTCTATGACAGCTTCCTCAAAGCCTTTCTGTTACTGTCTCTTCCAGGAATTTGGTGTTGTTTCAAACACTCGTCTGATCTCTGCAGCTACGTCTGTGTGTAAGTGAGGAGACACTATGAAGCGTTTCCATTTAGATATGATCTTTTGTTGAAAATGACAAATACACTATTGCTGTGGTACAAAGGCTACATTCATTCTGATGGCTTGATGGGTTGCATTCATTTGATGTCAAATCTAACAAGTGTTTTTGTTTTGTACAGTAAAAACAAGATTTTCCTATGCCTTCCCCAAGGAGTTCCCTTACAGAATGAACCATGTAAGTCTTACCTAACCTTTCTGTTGAAATCATTTAGGATGTGCTGTATGAACAGTTCTTAGGCTAAACAATGTAGTATTTATTATAAAGTTACATTGGATATAATTAATTGTTGTAGCTAGATGTTACGATCATGTTGCGTGGTGGTGGGACCTATCTCTTAGGCAACACACTCACTATATTGTGGAATATTTATACATAAGCAATAAGGCCCGAGGGGGTGTGGTATATGGCCAATATACCACGGCTAAGGGCTGTTCTTAAGTACGACACTACGCAGAGTGCCTGGATACAGCCCTTAGCCGTGGTGTATTGGCCATTTACCACAAACCCCAGAGGTGCCTTACTGCTATTATAAACTGGTTACCAATGTAATTAGAACAGTAAAAAGTAATGTTTTGTTATACCCGTGTAATACGGTCTGATATACCACGGCTTTCAGCCAAACAGCATTCGGTGCACGAACCACCCAGTTCAAATACCAGTAAGAGTCCTTTACGTTGTATGTTAGTGTCAACGGAGACGCCACATTCCACAGCTAGTGTTTGCAAGCCTATGGCAAAACTCCCATCGCCGTGAGAGGTGATTTTGACTGTGGTCGGCGGCGTGTCCTCGCCGGGGCGTATCTATCGCTGCGGCGCTAAGTGGGTTACGATTGCAGCGCCGGTTATTTATCTACTAATTCCACGGAGTTGCCAGGACCACGTTGGGGCTGTCCTAACACCTTGCCTGTCCAAAAGCTGTGTAGACTATTATTGATTCTCTGGTGGTGTGGCGCAATGGAGGAGATGGTTATTCACACTGTAGGGGTTCAGTTAGCAGGATGTTGTTATTCCCAGATACTATATAATAGAGAGATAAGGGATACAAATTGAGACTATGACACTGATATATTTACTAAACTGAGTTTGTACTTAATTTGCTTTCCTCATTACAGATATTAGAATGTGAGTTCTACCTACTAGAGCTCATGGTGAGTATAGAAGGTTTTGTCTCTGTCACAATACGTTCAATGCTAGATCATGTCATCCATTTGTTGGATGGATGGATTCATTAACTGATTTCATGCGTGTTCCAGGACTGCTGTTTGATAGTATACCACCCCTACAGACCTCTGCTGCAGTATGTGCAGGACATGGGGCAGGAGGACATGCTACTGCCACTGGCCTGGTATGAGTTTTTCTTTGTTTGTTGGAGCATGTATTGATTTGATATGAGAATATTGAAACACTGTCTTATTTCTCTATAGGAGAATAGTGAATGACACGTATAGGACAGACCTCTGTTTACTCTACCCTCCCTTCATGATTGCACTAGGTAAGACACCCCGTCTGACCTCTCACCTTTCCTTCTGGTAGATATTCAGCTCAATAAAATATAGGTGAGGTGTTACACACATATTCTTCCCCCTGCATCCACAGCCTGTCTGCATGTTGCCTGTGTGGTGCAGCAGAAAGACGCCAGGCAGTGGTTCGCTGAGCTCTCTGTCGACATGGAGAAGGTAAGGCCACACAAAACATATTAATAAATCAATCGGAGAGGAAAGCTGATTGTCTGTGCGGTGACGTATGTGCTCTGCTCAGATCCTGGAGATCATCCGAGTCATCCTGAAGCTGTACGACCAGTGGAAGAACTTTGACGACAGGAAGGAGATGGCTGCAGTGCTCAACAAGATGCCTAAACCCAAGCCGCCTCCCAACAGGTACAGAGATCTTTCCTAATCTCGCCTCAGTATTCCAGCTATTTACTGTTAACATGACCTATTCACTTCCTGTCTCTAACTGTTTCCTGTTTTGTTTGTGTACCAGTGAGAATGACCAAAGCTCCAATGGGAACCAGAACAACTCCTACAGCCAGTCATAGGCAATGGGATGTCCACCTCGGCTCATGTATGATAACTCATCAGAGAGATGGCACAGGAATGCTGGCATCAGCCAATCGGTTGCAGCAGTCCTGTGTTTCCATCCCTGAACAGTTAAAGGGCGCGTTCCTGTGCCCAGGCGTTGCTAACACATGGCAGATCTTACAACACCTGGATAGTTATTTTACGTATCAGCTAACCACATATGTTATAGCAATATAGTGCCCGACAGCGCAGTTGATGACTTCGCTCGCAACCATTGGTTGATGCATTCAACGTCTGAGCAGGAGAACCTTATGGAACTAAACCAAACTGCGAGAAACAGGAGGATGTAAGGAGGGAGGGGGGGGACTATGAGTTGTGATGATCCTGACTTCCTTGAACACTCTCGGGGAACAATCATAATATGGAGCTCCGTGGGACCAGAGAAAACTTGATCATTAGTGATTTTGTGAGTGCGTGAGTGGCCCATTTGGCAGTGTCTTCATTCCTCAGGGAGAATAGTAGTCCTTTTAACTGGTATCGCTAAGATGATTGGACCCTGTACTGTTTCAGATGCGATCTGAAAGGATGTGCGGATGTTTGATTGTGTGACCCGATTGGATGTCCTTTTATCTAAGGTCTACATTGATTGGTTACAGAGCTTAGCAGGTGAAGTCATGGGGGAGAATGTATTTTCCGGGGTATACCCGCTAGATTCAAATGTCTTCATTACCTGTTATATCTCTAGCCTTTGTAAATAGCTTTACTCTTGTCTTTTATTTGATTTAGCAAATTTGCTTGGGTAGAAATCATGAAACGTATTAGCTGTCTGCTTCAAGTAAAAGTGCTCAAATGTGTTTACTATCATGATATAATTAGCCTGCAACAAAAAAATGTGAATTTTTATGTTTCCTTATTCTGCTTTTTTTCGATGGAGAATATTGTTACGATCACATTTTTGGTGGGGAAAGGAGGTGGATTTTTAGCTGTGTGTTCTTGATTGCATATTGAATCAGTCCTACCCAAGCCAGGGTCCAATGTTGTTTTCTGTCTGCATTTGCCATGTATTTAATCAAATTGAAGTGTCACAATACCATTGTGTGCATATTTACTTGTAGATATTGATATATTTTCTGTGGCGTAATACAGTGGGAGTGATGTGTGTGTGTGTGTGTGTGTGTGTGTGTGTGACATTGAGTTTCTCTTGGGTTCTGTGATGTGTTTGTGTGTGTCCAGAACCGGGTGCTTGAATGCCTTACAAAATAAAGCTGTTTGTCAAGGTAATGAGACTTGTGTCCTATTGCAGGGAGGGGGGTGGGGGGGGTTATTATTGTGGTCCATTCTCTGGATGCATCCCAATAGTCTGAAGTGAATTTAGTCTCCTTGTATAGGTTGCTTCATATACACTGATGCAAAAATAAAATTTAGGTGAAATCAGACTTGGTGGTCATCCTCCATATTACTTTCACCTACTGGCTGTTTGCAAGTCATTGCAGATGAAGGAGAGAATGAGGAGAGGATCCAGCTTTTAGACTATTGAGATACAGCCTTTTGCCTCAAGAGTTCCCTTCCCCTCTACAGGCGCCATCATTTATCAAATGTGTTCACTTGACTGACTGGGTTTAGCCTACTAAGGGTTTACCCCGTCTCTATAGAAACACATCAAAGTGTTTACCCCGTCTCTATAGAAACACATTATGAACGTGTATGGTTTATCAAGTATAGGCTATTACTTGAACTGTATTTCTTTTTGAAAATCTTTTGTGGTAATAAAGAGAATATTGCAGTAACCAAATGGGTTGATGCATTTATAGCTCCCTCTTCTTTGCACTACTGAATGTCTATATTATTTGTATTTCAGGGGCATTCAGCTGTTGCCTGATGCAAGACCATCCTGACCTACCAGCTCTCGTTTTGCTTCACTTCACTCAAAGATTCAAATCAAAGTTTATTGGTCGGTACACAGATTTGCAGATATTTTCTTAGGTCGAGCGTAATGCTTGTGTTTCTAGCTCCAAAAGTGAAGTAATACCTAGCAACACACACATAATCCAAAAATTAAAAAAAAAAAATAATCTGTGTAGGGAAACAGAATATATACTCGCGAGACTTCAGGATGGTCACGCCAGAGAGACAGAGCGGCGACGATCCGCTGCGAAGGATACCGCCCCGCTGCGGGGACGGGACAACCGCCAGGCGAGATGGCCGCTATCCCTTTCTTCCTCGCATCCCGCATCGCAACGACCCCTTGGCACCCATGAAGCCCCCGTTGATGAAGCCAAAACCGGCTAAAGCAAGGCGGAAAGAGGCCACTGAGAGAGAGAATGTACTGGCGCGTCGGGTTCGCCTGGACGCGCTCATGTGTGGTTGATCTTGGACGGAACCAGAGCTTCTCCTTCGGCTTGTGTGGCTCCAATGAGCAGCTCTCGTTGTATGGGTACATCATCGCCTACCCTCTGCAGGACTACGGCGGGATCATGCCGCTCCTTGGGTCGGACTCGTGGTGGCGGAAAACGCTCTATCTGACCGGGGGCGCTCTGCTTGCCGCCGCTGCCTATCTACTGCACGAGCTGCTCGCCATCAGGTAGGCTACCAAAAATGGATGTAGCTTAAAGGCCCGTGTCCGCTTGAAGGAGATTCCATGTTTAAGTCGCGTTATGGAAAGAAAATAAATAAACCAATGAATCACGCGAGTGTTATGGCTCTTCGTATTCGAGTGATGTGGGTATTAGGCCTAGATGTCAAATGAAAACCATCCATTGATTTGTTCATATGTAGCGTGAAGCCTGTTATTTGAGATATTTGTTTGTAAATACAATAAGATCATTTTCATTGCTGCAAAGGTTGACTCTTATTTATTTACGATTTCTCAAGGGCATGGGACGATAGGGCATGTGATATTGGTTATATTGCTGTACCCAAGCCAAATATGTCTTCTTGTTTTCTGTCGAGTAGAGTCTTGCAGTATAGACAAACATTGCGGTTGTGATAGAATGACCTTTACTAACCTCGCACGTGAGAGAATTATACAGCGAAAAGCCAGGCCCGAATAGATATTAGCTAACAGGAATTGACCATCCGTAACCAATAAAACTTCAGGTTCGCAGTAGAATCCCTAGATTTTACCTGAAATAATGTCTGGGGGGATTGAGTTAGGTCGCTGCGGTCCTTACAAAAACATCTCGGGTTACCTGCAGCGATAGCCCCAAGGCCTACTCAGCTAGATAAACACACTCTCACAGAGATCGATGTAGGATTCGATTTGAATTGACTTCACACTACACCAATAGGAAGCGTTGTGGCCTAAAGCTTGTTGTTTACATAAAATTGCATTTTGACTGTCTTGTTTTTACACGTGGCTAGCACTGCGTGTGTTTTCTCATAGCTCTTCTTTTTGCTCAGCCTGTGCTCTTTCTTTTAAGTATAGACCCATTTTAAGTCGATCTCTAAGTAGTTATTGTCTAGTTTACTTTCCCTATGTGCCATTACACCGAAGTGCTTTGCATTCTATAGATAATTGGATCAAAACGTTAGTTTATTTTAGGTATGTGGGCATTTCAGCACCACCGCTAAATGGACAGCTCCTCAGTATTTCAGAACATGCGATCCTAGTGTTTCAGCACCTTTATGAGGTAGGCTACCGGTTTCAAATCCTTTTAATTTTCAAGGTAATAGGGCCCCTATTTGTGACTACGTTGGTCAGTACGAACGTGTAATATGATCAGCTACAGTATTTCACCTGGTTGTGTCCTAATTGTTTTGACATTGTAGTGTCCCTGTGGGAATGGCACCCTTGTTCGAGGAAAGTTTCAGCATGGGTCTTGTGCAAAGCTCTCTGTGCTAGATAGCTGTAAAACGGGACCTACTATTGCACATGAGATTGATGCATAAGATCTAAGAACATTTCCTTGATTATTTTCAAAGTACAATTTGATCATTAGCCTATAATCGACTCCAGATATATGTAAAAGCTTGGAAGTGTCATGTGTGCACTATAGCCTACTAGGGGATCCAGATATCCAGCGATACTAAATAATGTACAGTGTATTTGAATTGGGACTTAATTTGCACTTATTTAATATGAGGATGGCCTTGCTACATCGGAGTTGAGGGTTTGATTCCCACACATATTTCATGAATATATGCACTAACTTTAAGTTGTGTTCAATAACATTTATAAGGATGAGTGATTAGAATGTGGAGCTCACACTGCCTTGCTCTGGCTGGTCCATAGGAAGGAGCAGGAGCTGAACTCTAAAGATGCCATCATCCTCCACCAGTTCTCCAGGCCAAAGAGTGGTGTCCCTTCCCTCTCCCCCTTCTGCCTCAAGATGGAGACCTACCTACGCATGGTGGACCTGCCCTACCAGGTGTGTGTGTGTGTGTGTGTGAGAGAGAGAGAGAGGGGGGGGGGGACAGAGAAAGAGAGACAGAGAGAGCGATGTTTGGGTTGGTGTGTGCTTGAATGAGTGATTTTGATGTAACATGGTGTAATTTTCTATTGCAGAGTAACTGACCATTGAAATTCCTTCTTCCTCTTTCCTTTCTCTCTCTCCCTCTGTCATGCAGAACTACTTTGATGGGAAGCTGTCTCCCCAGGGGAAGATGCCATGGATAGAGTACAACCAGGAGCAGGTGTCTGGTACAGAGTTCATCATCGACTTCCTGGAGCAGAAGCTGGGCGTGAGCCTCGACAAGAACCTCAGTCCCCCAGAGAAGGCTGTGTCCCAGGCTGTCACCAAGATGGTGGAGGAACACTTCTACTGGTGAGACACTTCCTGACACTACAGCAAGACATCCACTAGATGCTGCTCTGTTGGGAGACCTCATTTATTTGATACTGAGGGATAGGATGATACACTAGTGAATGTGATTGTGTTGCAAACCATTACATCTGTCCCTTGAAACTCACAACCCTGGTGTTTCAAGCACCATTCTCCGAACCAACTGTGCCGTCGGGACCACACTTTATCAGCGTATAGATTTGAGATACTGTTGACCTAACGAACATCACGTCTGTGTGTGACAGGACCATAGCTTACTGTCAGTGGGTGGACAACCTGGAGGAGACCCAGAAGATGCTGGCGGTGAGCGGGCCACTGAGTGACCTACTCAAGTGGATCCTGAGTCACCTGACTGGCGGCATCGTGAAGAGGGAGATGTACGGCCACGGGATTGGACGGTTCACCAAGGAGCAGGTCTACACTCTAATGGAGAAGGACATGAGAACGCTGGCCACCCTGCTCGGTAGGGAGAGTATACTGTAGATAGTCATTAAGATCACACATAATCCTAAAGATCATAATCTCCACCTCATTTCACAAGGTACAGTCTGCAGCCTTAGAAGCCTTGTTAATCTCATATCTAGGGCTAAGGCCAGCTGTAGGTTCCATTATTGTTGTATAGATTACTCGGGTTTACAGTACAATGGCCAGTTTCAGGTGTTTGAAGGAACAGCCTTTTTATAATAAGATAAATTATACAATTCTGTCCTCTTCTGGAGAAAGTAGGATACTACACCATGTGGACTACTTTCCTGTCAACATTTTATCACGTCCCAGACAACGTTCTTCTCGCCCCCTGATTCTTGATGTTTCTCTGGGTAGGTGATAAGAAGTACCTGATGGGTCCTAAGCTGTCCTTGGTGGATGCCACTGTGTTCAGCCATCTAGCCCCTGCCATGTGGACCCTGCCGGGCACAAGGCCAGAGCAACTCATCAAAGGTGAGTTCACCAACAATCCACATTGCCTGTCATGGTTAACATTACTCCCCAGAAAGAGCCTACAGGGGTTCAAAATAAGAAATAAAATAGCAAGTTAGAGCAATCATCACAAAGATAAGGATCCATTGTCATGCAGATCCTACTGCCCAATATCACTCTTGAATGTGGATGACAAAATCATTGCTAAAGTATTGTCTTTTCCCATACAAACAGTAATACAAAAGTTGATTCACTCAGATCAAACTCAGATCAGACAATCTCCGCCATTTTTTCAATATAATCCATCATACCAAGAACTTGAACGCTCCAAAAGTGGCAGGATCAATATATGCTGAAAAAGCATTTGATAGGGTGGAATGGGCATACTTGGTGGCTGTCATAAAAAGGTTTTGTTTTGGTCCGGTATTTATCTCCTGGATTGAGCTATTGTACAAATCCCCCAAAGCAGCGAGACAGGGATGACCTTTGTCTAGTTATTTATTTTATTTCACCACAGAACCCTTAGCATCAATAACTAGAACTCATGGCTCAATCAGGGGCATAGAGATTGATGGAGATCAACATGTTATATCATTGTATGCAGATTTCATTTTACTTTATTTATCTGAACCAGAACATTCTCTGTCATTTATTTTACTACTGTTAGAAACATATGGTGCTGTATCAGGATTCAAAGTGAATTGGGAGAAAGCTTGAATAATGCCAATTTCTAATTATGACTTCTCAAGCTTAGAAAGTACATTTAAGTGGAAATGGACAAATATACATATGACATATCTGGGTGTACTGATACCATGCAATCAGGAGGAGGCATATAAAATCAAATATTTTATTTTACTTGGTAAGATTGAATCCGATGTTAAGAGATGGAGATCTCTCCCTATTTCTATGTTGGGTAGGGTCAACATAATCAAAATGAATATATTATCAAAGTTGATGTATTCCAGGCCCTGACAGTTTCAATTCCATCCAACTTCTTAATAAAATACATGGCCTGCTCTCCCAACTTTATTTAGAATGGAAAGATCTCAAGAGTCAAATTGACTGTTTTACACTTACCCTATAAAGCTGGAGGTCTTGGACTACCTCATATGAAAATGTATTACTGGGCTGCACACCTGGGTTCACTTAAACAATGGACAGCAGACTATCCTGTGCATGGAGGAGTATCGAGGCCAGAAATGTAATACTTTATGATCTAAAATATATTCACTACTTCGGGTCCAAGGCATTGAAGAAAAAAACAGACAATCCAATGATTCTCAATTCAAAGAACCAATATCGCCAGGCACCTCTATTTGGAATAACCCCACCTTACCTCCAGTGTTTAATGACAACACCTTTAAGTCCTGGTTCCAAAGTGTCATCATGAATTTTGAACATGTATAATATGATGGATCTCTACTGTAATTCAATCAATTACAAGAAAGATTTGGATTATCCAAGGCTGATTTCTTTAAGTTCTAACAACTCAGAAATCGTATTAAATAGCTTCAACAGAATCTAGATGAACCTAAGGCATCTAGCATAGACAAAATACTGAAAGAAGCTGATATGCCAAAGAAGTTGATTGCCAAGTTATATGAAAGGATGATTGAAACTCTAAATCTAAAGGAAGACATTGAGGAGAACCGTTGTTCACAGATATGTGAAAATGTAAATACCTGCTCCTACAACCTAAGACATAAACTACAGCAATTTAAGAGAATTCATAGGACTTACTACACTCCTGCCAGAAATGTCACATCTCTGCTGGAGATGCAGAAAGGAAATCTATTACATATGCTGTGGTCTTCTGATAAACTGACACCTTTTTGAGATAATGTATGTGCTATCATTTCGTTGTGTCTACGAATTTATATCCGTCCATCTCCACGATTATGTCTGTTGGGAAATGTCAATATTGATGATCAATATCAGAGAAAGTTTTGTATTCTAGGTCTAATTTCTGCAAAACAAAATGTATAACCATCAATTGGAAGGCCTCATATTTACCCTCAATAACAAAGTGGAGGACTGAACTATCTAGCTACATTCCGTTGGATTTGGTATATTATCAAATTAAATAAAAACCGGAAGTGTTTGATGAAATTTGAAAACCATATGTTGATCACCTTGGGGAATGTGTTGTATAGTGGCCATTTTGTTTTTGTGTTGTGTTGTTTGTGGGGTGCTGTGGAAAAACAATAAAAACAAATTGTCAAATGTAAAAATAATCATTAAAAAAAAACAGTGATGAGGAAGAAACCTTGGGAGGAATCAGACTAGAAGAGTCTCCATCTTTATTGAATAAAACACACCACATTTTGACCCATTCTCAGCTGATCTTGCTTAGCTTGTTGACCTTTGGCTTTGTTTTGACCTTTGACCCACCCTATCCGCGCCAGGCGAGCTGATCAACCTGGCCATTTACTGTGAGAGGATCCGCCGGCGCTTCTGGCCCGAGTGGTTCATTGACCTGGAGGATTTCTGTTACGATGACACCACAGAGGACGATGACTCCCCGTCCAAACTCCAGGACCTGGGGCTCTACTCCCGTACAGACACCTTCCAGGATGAGACCAGCCCTCCTCACACACACACGCCCACGCACACACACACAATCTCGCCAGACAGTGACCACACGGGCCACTCGCTATACGACTCGGACATGGACACAGAGTGCTCCGAGATGGAGCAGCTCAAGTGTTGATCGCTGTATGACACACACACGACACACACACCGCCAGGAGGGGAATCGTGTGTCGTCGTCCCCTCCCCACCCCCCTCCCCAACACAGCGCCCTGTACCTGTTGAGCAGGGAATAACTACTGGGGGGCATTTCTTGTTGCCAGAGGCTGTTGTTGTTTGTGCTAATGAGTGATGGATTCAGAGATTCTACACACACAATGGGCTAGAAGAAATGAAAGACTGAATATAGAGATAAAGGAGTAGAGATAGAGGAGTAGAGATAGAGGAGTAGAGATAGAGGAGTAGAGATAGAGGAGTAGAGATAGAGGAGTAGAGATAGAGGAGTAGAGATGAAGGAGTAGAGATAGAGGAGTAGAGAGAAAAACAGCCAAAGAGGAAAAGATAAACCGATGGAGAAAAGAGTTGAGAAAAAGAAGGATCAGGAGTTAATGACGCCATCGCTGAGAAACTCCTCCGCCTGGGTTTCCCATTGTCGAGTTGATGTTACCATGGCAACAGCGTGTGTGTTACCTGTGTCCCCCAAATGAGATGCGTTGTCCCAACCATGTGTGTTTGACATACTGACCCCCTGACTTGCGTCCTTGCAAAATATGAATCATTGTATTGATATTATATTGATATGTCAGACACTGTTCAGACAAGATGCAGATGAGTGCAGTTCCATATAAATACGTCATCAGATCCCAAATCTGATTTAATATGAGTATACATAGTATAGATAGCCTATTAATTACATATATGATCCCAATGTCATAGAATGAAAATATGTGGTTCTCCCATACAACATCTCAGTGCTTGTTAAATATGACCAAACTCCCTGGTGACCCCCAACTAACCCCTTTATGCTGGTCTAGGATCTGTTTTAGAACTTCTAATGCATCCATTTCTTCCCAGAAGACTGACACTTTGCATCTGCAGTCAGGTCGTTGAGTATTTCCTCATCGTTTTTAGAATAGTCTGATATTATGGGGGAGTTGCAGATACTGTAGATTGTGGGGACATCTCAAAAGTCTAAAGCGGCTTCCTTTCCTCGTCTCCTCTCTATAATCTGCATAGATCTGAAAACATTGGATAGGTGAAAGAAATATGGTGGATGTCTACTGGAACTTTCTTCCACTTGTCCAATTCTTTCATATCAGATGAAGAAAAGAAGAGGAGGAGAGGAAACTACTGGAGATCCTTAGTTGTGTGTACGTACATTTAGCCATTGAGAGCGGATGAAACAATAGACTAGATAGACATGGAGTCGCATGGCTGATAGGTGCCAATGAAAATCACACTTGCTGGTTATCTGTTATCTATGTTTCTACGCTGGCCTGTCTTAATGTTTATTGTGATGCAGTGCATCTGTGCATATGTGTCTACCTGAGGCCAGAGAAAGAGCACAAAGATGCAATAGATGAAAATAACACTTAGGCCTTTGCTCAGCATCTCTGTTTTCATCACACATACCTGGTGTGTCCACCCCCCTTTAAGAATGAATCGTATCTAGAAATAGAAGGAAGAGAATGGTCATTGTTGCTTTAAGCATCAATTCACTCTGTGCTAAGCATGAAACAACTAATATAATCCGCAGTGTTGGTTGCTAGTCTTATTTAATAGTAGGCTATGTGGAATAGTGAAACAGTCTATTCTAATTGGTCTATTTCTAGTGCATGGCTGATGTGTGGTGTTTGATGGTGAGATGTGGCCATTATATGTGTTTGTCATTCAGCAGACGCATGTGGGGCCTGTGACTGTGTGTGACTGTGTGTGTGTGTATGCAGATATTTCTCTGTCAGAGTGTGTGTGTGTGTGTGTGTGTGTGTGTGTGTGTGTGTGTGTGTGTAATGGGGGTGTAGAGTCATCGTACGTCATGAGTTGGTTTCGTGGCGTACAATGTACAGGCATTCAGGCTGGGTGTTCACAGCTGAGCCTGCACAGATCAAATCAAATCATATCAAATGTAATTTGTCACATGCGCCGAATACAACAGGTGTAGACCTTACAGTGAAATGCTTACAAGCCCTTACCCAACAATGCATTTTTAAGAAAGAATCCCCAAAAGAATCACACAAAAACATACAATATAAAATAATACGAAATAAAAGTAACAAATAATTAAAAAGCAGCAGTAAAAATAACAATAGCGAGGCTATATACAGGGGGAGAGTAATCGGACAGGAAAGATATGAAGAAGTAGATTATTAAGTGACTATGCATAGATAATAAACAGAGAGTAGCAGCAGCGTAAAATAGGGAGGGGGGGGGGGGTAGCCATGATTAGATGTTCAGGAGTCTTATGGCTTGTGGGTAGAAGCTGTTTAGAAGCCTCTTGGACCTAGACTTGGCGCTCCGGTACCGCTTGCCGTGCAGTGGCAGAGAGAACAGTCTATGACTAGGGTGGCTGGAGTCTTTGACAATTTTTAGGGCCTTCCTCTGACACTGCCTGGTATAGAGGTCCTGGATGGCAGGAAGCTTGGCCCCAGTGATGTAATGGGCCATATGCACTACCCTCTGTAGTGCCTTGCGGTCAGGGGCCGAGCAGTTGCGATACCAGGCAGTGATGCAACCAGTCAGGATGCTCTCGATGGTGCAGCTGTAGAACCTTTTGAGGATCTGAGGACCCATGCCAAATCTGTTCAGTCTCCTTAGGGGGAATAGGTTTTGTCGTGCCCTCTTCACGACTGTCTTGGTGTGCTTGGACCATGTTAGTTTGTTGGTGATGTGGACACCAAGGATACAGATACAGACACAGATGCAGATGTAGACAGATACAGATATGGACACAGATACGGATACAGATACAGATACAGACATAGATACAGACACAGATACAGATACAGTAACAAACACAGATACAGTTACACATGGCCATATTAGAGGATACAGAGGCAGGACTCTCATCTGGTCTAATGGCAGCAGAGAATAGTAGTGAATAAGTAGTGAAGTAGTGTGGCTAGATTGGGTTCTCTTTAAGGGAGGAGAAGTGGTTAGTATGGCAAAGATGATGATAATGATTGTAATGGTAATGATGATGATGATGCTGCTGATAAGATTAAGATCCTCTACAAACCTTATTGAGACATTTATTATCCTGCAAGGTGAAAGTGCTCAGACCACTTGTCACCACATCTGAATACAAAACAGAGTCAGCCTCTATATGGGGTAAAATGGTGTATTTACACAGTGATACATAAGCCTTTGTGTGTAGATGATGTATACCAGTCTGTCACTGTCTGTATCCATCCCTATACTCTGTCTGCATGTATCTTGCCTTCACTTATAAGAGCCAGGGAGAGACACAGCCTTAGTCCTTGGTGTTAACCTTTTAAGCCAGTGCCAGAATATTATTAATGTATTTATATGTAGTCTACATTATTTATTTTATATTTATTTGTTTTCTATTTGTTTTGTGTATTGATGGAGGGGATGTTATGAGGCATTATTTTTGCACTGAAGTAATGTAGCTATTTATTTTCTTATATATTTTTTTAAACTTTTGTTCTAATACTGCCAATTGAGTGTGGTTGTATGTCTATGTTACGTGCAGTTCTCTTATTCTACTGGAACTGGGTTGCCATTGGTTTGTCAAAACTATGTTGTAATCTCAATTTCAACCTGAACCAAACCTCTCTTAGAATCGTGACATTTTGAAATAATGTTTGATGAATATTATTTGTTCCAGCAGACCTGTGTCAAAACCCTACTACCAAATGACCAGTCCGTTTCATAGGGGCATGCTTATGATGTCCCTTAACTAGTACACATCTCTTCTCAAAACCAACCAAAAAACTGTTGTCATCCTCATCCTACCATACCTCATTGTTTAGCTTTGTGCCAAGTGGATCATTACTGTTGACATAGGCTTTCCAGGGTCCTCTTTAAGATACTCTAGATAGAAGTTGCCAATGGTCACATATCTTGGATCAGCTTATCCTCTTCCAATTCTTACCTTAACCATGAGGGCCATGCAAAAATGACCTTAGATCAGTGTCTATGGGCAACTTTGTCCCACTCCATTACAGATCGCAAAGGTAAGGGGTCAGAGTTCAGTCCTATTGTGTCACTTCCTTGTTGAGATCTGTGCTATTAGACTACTAGAGCCATATTACATAGTCAGTCTGTGTTGTGTGTGGTGAAACGCGTGTGGACTCTCATAGTGTAATGGGTATAGGTGAGCAAAAAAAGAAAAAGAAAATGTGTACATGAGCTAAAAGAAAACTCTGTAACATAATAGATAAGAACTTCCTATGAATGTATTACCACTAGAGATGAGTGGCTGTATGAAGAATAATTACTCATAATATTTCATTAAATATAGTTGTGTTCATTTTACCATGCGTGTTTTTGAAAATAATTGCATTGTTTTACCTGTTTTTGTTTTTATTGTGTTTTTGTTTTTATTGTGTTTTACTTGTGTTTTGTTTTTTATTGTGTGTTTTTTTATTTTATTGTGTTTTACCTGTTTTTATATTTATTTTATTGTGTTTTGGTTTTTATTGTGTTTTACCTGTTTATTGTGTTTTACCTGTGTGTTTTTTGTTGTTGTTGTGTGTTTTAGTTTTTATTGTTTTTTTGTTTCTATTGTGTTTTATCTCTGTATGATAGCAGATCTAGGATTGCTTTCTCTGTCTATCAGGACTATACTGTCTGACTTTCTTTCTCTCTGTCTCTCTGTCGGTCTCTCTTTCTTTCTTTCTCATTCTCTCTCTCTCTCTCTCTCTCTCTCTCTCTCTCTCTCTCTCTCTCTCTCTCTCTCTCTCTCTCTCTCTCTCTTAGTTCAAGGTCAATGTCATACAACTCCATAGGTCCCCTAGACATATCTTATCATCTCTTACAGTTATATACTCTGAGTATATCAATGTGTGTTATCACCCACACACACACACATCTGTCTCAGTGTCCCTCTTAGTGTGCTAAGACAATATTAAGCCAACCCAACAATATGAGAGGATTAGCCTCTTTGCCCATTTCTTTGTGTGTGTATGTGTGTGAGGAGTGGGGGGGTACATGAGAGAGGGGGAAAGACTGGGGGATGATGGGAAAGAGAGAGATAGACAGGGAGAAAGGTAAATACAGAGAGACAGACAAACAGAGAATAAGAGCCAGAGAATACGATTTGGAGGACTTTGGCTCATTTTCAGTCTGTGGCCGTATTGTGTTGAAATCCATTAAGGGTCTCTCCACATAGACAGGTGGGTAGCTCTCCTCTCTCATGTCTTGCCTCACTCTGTTTTGAAATGGGAAATTCAGTTAAGACAATGGCACTGGAGAAGTATCCATATCAGAGATGGCATACTACAGTGCCGGAGCCGACGGCAGAGGACTCTGAGAGTGTGTGTGTTTGTAAAGTGTGTGTGTGTGTGTGTGTGTGTGCGTGTGTATAATGACATGAATAATGCAGAGAGTGCCTGTAGGAGTGTGAGGGCCGGGAGCAGGGCAGATGGTCGCCTGCTGATAGGCCAGAATCCAGGCAGCAGGGTCCTCCAGAGAGCTGGGTTTATACACACACTCTCTCTCTCATTTTCCCTCTCTCTCCCACACACATAAACACTCTTTTCTCTCTCTTTTTTATTTCCCTCTCTGTCTCTTTCCTTTAAACACACAGACTTCTCTTTTCACTCTCTTTCTCGTGAACGCATGCATTTTATTTTTATTTTATTTCACCTTTATTTAACCAGGTAAGCCAGTTGAGAACAAGTTCTCATTTACAACTGCGACCTGGCGACCAGGGCCATATTCTGCACAATATAAATACTGTATATTTCTTACATTTCTTAATGAACTATGCTGTGTGTGAAGCCACATGAGGCTGCATTGCCCTTACTGTAACTTGAGTGTAGAGATCCCTGCAAACTGACATTAATTTCCTATTGCCAATATCAAGGATCTGCTTATCCTCACTGAGGGCATTCTCTCTCTCTCTCTCTCTCTCTCTCTCTCTCTCTCTCTCTCTCTCTCTCTCTCTCTCTCTCTCTCTCTCTCTCTCTCTCTCTCTCTCTCAGAGTTCATACAGAGTTTATTCGACTGCCGATGACTTTGTATTAGATTGTTACAAGGATGTAAAAAGCGGGGTGAGCCAGAAGATGAGATCATCTCTTACAGAGATGTAAGTGCTCAGTGATAAAAACAGCAGCAATAGGCTGTTTGAACCATAAACCCAACCTGAAGCGATACACACTACAGTCCACTAGATGACACTGTGAGACTGTTACAGAGGTTGACGGAGCAGCACCCCACCATGTTTTTCTCCGAGGCAGTAACACCACGTAGACTGTAAAAGGACAGGACACCCTGAAGCAGAAATGGTAAGTAAGCTATTGTACAGAAATCAGGAATGTTTTCGACGAGAAATACTCCTATACAACTAATAACTAGCCTACATCACACCACAACAGAATAATGTGCATAAGCTGTTCATACATTCTCAAAATGTGGATTGAGCTTTAATTTATAGGCCCAAATATTAAAATGTTACTGGGGAAATCCCACCGACGGTCCCGGTAAGCTTGTCTATAGCCACTTATAATTTCTTTCTCCTTTTCCAAAAAGATGTCATAGGCTTTTTGAAAGTAAAAGGTACAAAAAGTGATAACTTACCAGTTTAAATATTTATTAAATAACGCATTCATGGATTGGTGGTCGAGAATCTAGATTTTTTTTGTATCGGCTGAATGTGAGAAAAATAGAAGTACTGGGCCTATATGTTCAAACATGACTGCAAGTTTAGGTTAAGCTATTTTACCGACTGTTGAGTCCTGGTCACAAAGTTTGCTTCGTTTGTCTACACATAATAGCCTGTAATAGCATATAATTTTTCTTCCATTTTATTGCATTTCAGGTCCGAAATGTGGGTATTTTTTAGAAATACTGTAATCATCTATTTTCCATAAACATATCTAAAAGCAAATTGTTTTTATAACTGTCGCAATTGTTTGATTTGTAGGCCTACACCTGCGCAACATGGAGAAAACGGTGACTCCAATTATGGAAACAGAAATTACGTCAAAGTAAGAACAATATTATTTTTTGTATAAATGTTATTGACAGGCTACTTCTGTAAGGACACGATTTCTTTTCCCAAGACAATATCTGTGCAAATCAGCGGTAATAAACAGTTATCGGAAACCGCTGAAGGACATTTTGTGCAAGCAACCAAGACAGATTGATACAATCCATAATTATAATGCAGGCTCGTGCGCTCAAGCTTGTTGCGACAGCGTTGTACGTGACAGCCGTGGTCCATTCGTCAGGCTCAAAGAATATGAGTTGAATACAAAAGGATTATAAAAAAACAAATACATTTTAATGACAAAAAGCATAATATAGAAATTGTGCAATTTTTTATTTTATTTTACCCTTCAGTTGATCAGAGTCACAGGGTCGGGGTCAATTCAGAATGCTTATGAACTCAAATCCAATCCAACATTTTGAGTTTGAATTTGAATTGTCAAGAAAAAAAAAAAATCAATGTGAATGACAGCAATTCTTTGTATTGAATGTGTAGGCCTACCCAATTTGCATTTTCCTAGGAAGCCTTTTCACTTAGTCTTGGCCTACTTGTGTCAATAAATAAGCCTATGCTACATTTTTATGTAATTTTCAGTGAAATAGTAGACTAGTTTGACTGGTGTGGTGGGGAATAGCTATTTTTCACATAATCTCGCTGAAGTGCCCTATAGCCTACACAATATACTTTGATGGTACGCCTATAATTTTAGGTAAATAATCCAAATATGTCATGCTATTTAAACCAATTTGGTTCACAAAGATTTGCTATACCAATGTAATCTGATTTTTGTCAGTAGCCTATGTGGAGAATTTCCCATGAATTTAATTCAATTCCTGTCACTCCATTTCAAATCCCGAATCAGCCTCCTCCTGACGCCATTCAAATTCAAATCCAAATTCATGAAATAATTTACATATTTTGACTATTGTCCTTGGTTTTGAATTTAGTCCAGGAATTGCCAAAGTTGACCCAGACCCTGCATGCTGTCAGATAGCCTATATAGCAGGAGTTGAGTGGCACAAAAGCATGTGCACGTGTTTGTGCTTTGGCACTGGTCTACAAGAGGAAATTCAACAAACAAACAAACATACAAAGCCATACAAAAACAAATAAAGTTACATCCCACGAATAATTCTTCTTAGTGAATTAATCATTGTATAGATTAATTGGAGCCACTGAAGACAGAGCTGGTACAGATATATTCCGTTATTTTCTTCTTACGAAACGAAGGCAAATGGCAGGCTTCAGTGATATGGTATGATCGTTACAGTCTCGGTCTTTCTGGTCACAGCATTTTGGAAATACATAAATAAATATACTAATACAACACATAGCCTACTGTAAAAAGGCGCGCAGAACGGTCAAATGTACACGATGATGGACACGACATGAAGTGTCAAGAGAAAATAAAATGAATTCATTTTCATGGTTCTTTTGACCCCGTGGTGTTTGCCTTGCAAAGGCATACACAAGCCACAAATATTATTACTGTATTATTATTATTATTATTGTTATTATTATTATTTAGGCCTATTATATGACATTAGAATGTTGATGAAAAAAATGTGTTTAGATTATTTGGATACAATCTGACCACATATATAACTGAGATATTGTCCCTTGGTAAATATGTTGTTTACAGTGTATTATCTACTGTGTTTACAATTGTATTGTCATTAACCAACTGCAATTCAAATATAGGCTAGTTAGTCAAACTGAAACCAATTATGACAAATGTTTGATTGAAATGAACTTGATTAAATATTGATCATATTGATTTATTGATTAAATACATCTCAAAATACATCTCAATATATCCCATGTCCCTGTGCCCATGTATGCATGCCGTATGACTCTGGAAATAAACAGTAAAACCATGGTATATGCTTTGCCTTTGTGGTAGAAACATAATAATAATACCTTGGTAATAACAGTAACACTAGGCCTAATAATAATATGCTGGTGATGGCACTGGCTAGTATTAAATGGTTCAGCAGGTGTATTGAGCTTCGACCGTGTTAAACCCCTGTTGCTTTTGTTATGACGGAAAGATGGCGTTTTATTTACCGACTGTCAACTGCAACTTGTATGCCTGTTTCCCGCGGGTAGGCTCGTGCACATAGCCTATACTGTCTTTCTTTTTTACACATTTCGACATATTGGCGCCTTGACCATAAAATCGATTTGATGTCAATGATATTGAACCTTTTTTGGTTAGCACACACACCAACACGGTCCATGTAGCCAATATTGCGCGTAGCATCTCCACTGCATGAAAACTCCCCATAGCTCTCGCTGTGTCTTGGGTGTAGTGCTTTAGTTCCAACACTCGGTATTCCCACTGTGTTCCATAGGTCCAAAATTAGCACTGGCTACAGTCCAATGCTAACTGGCCCGGCACAGAGAAACATATAGGGGGTCATTCATATCCTTTAGGGATCCGTGTGTTTACTATAATGGGTTTCAGATCATTGTACCGGGGTTTGAGCGCCGTGGTGAGGTGGTGTGTCCCCATACATGTCCTCGGTTCCAGGTAACTGTCCTCCAATGGGCGTCATCCTCTTCTCTTTCTGCCGTCTGTTACAAAACCAAACCCTCACCACTTCCTTCTCCAGCTGCAGGCTGTCCGCTATGGAGGTGATCTCTGCGCCGCCGGGTTTGGGACTTTTGAGAAAATGGCTCTCCAAAGCCCCCTTGACGCCCACCTCGATGGAGGTCCTCTTTTTCCTCTTCCTCCCCTGCGCCGCGATTTTATCTAGGCTGGTGGGGCTCCCCGAGGTGGAATCCGCCTCCTCCAGCCACTTGTTAAGCAGTGGTTTGAGTTTACACATGTTTTTGAAGCTAAGTTGAAGCGCCTCGAACCTGCAGATAGTGGTCTGGGAAAATACATTTCCATACAGGGTCCCGAGCGCCAGCCCCACGTCAGCTTGGGTAAAGCCCAGTTTGATGCGCCGCTGCTTGAACTGCTTGGCAAACTGCTCCAGGTCGTCCGATGTTGGCGTGTCCTCGTCCGAGTGGTCGGGGTGTCCCCCGTGCTGGTGGTGCGAGAGGGACGATTGGCCCCCACCTCCATGCTCGCTCAGGTGCGGGCTGTGGCTGTGGTGGTCTTCGTCCCGCAGGGAGTGGTGGTGCATCTGCTCTGGTCCCCCCAGGCCGAACCCAGACTGGGAGTACACCAGGCTCTGGCCGTCAGACGTCGCCATACCAGGGATGTGCGTGGTGGCCGTGCTCGTTCGCCATGCCCTGGCGTCGTGATGCGCCTGGTGCGCTAGGTGAGGGTGTCGCTGCTGCTGCTGCTGTTGCTGCAGACTAGCGGAATTCTGCAGCTCCTCCCGGTCGCTTTGTAGAATAGGCTTCACATCCTGCTCTCCGAGGGGACTCGACGGCCACGGAGCCCCGTCCCCGTGCGACAGAGCCGTTATCCACTGGTGCGCGTGGCTGAGGGGATGACCGCTGCCGGGTAGCGTGTAGTCGTTCTGGAGCAGGGTGTGCGCGTCCCTGTACGCCGCTGCCTGCTGCATGCTCCCGGACTCCGAGTGCGGTGGCGGCGCGCTGCTGGGGGTAGTCAGGACGCTGTAGTGGTTGGACGCTGCGGTCGCCATAACTCTCGGAGCCGAAGTGATAGCTCTCTTGTTAAAGGAGCTGCCTTTGACAGTTACTCTTTTCCGCCACGGGGCAGCTAGGCTTCTCTCTCGATCTCCTGGGCGCCGTGCCAAGGGGACGCAGAGGCGCGCACCTGAGGTCCGCCTCGCTCCGCTCTTTATTGGCCAAGAATGGTTGACAGATGTGGTTACCCCTGACAGCACCACGCTCATTGGTCACGCGAGGTTCTATAGGAGCCCCTATCACTCGCCCCACAATACTGGCAGTCCTGTTGCAAACTACAGGGCAGAGTGAAAAGCTGGGGTTGACTGAGAAACACTGGATAGATTCTTATCTCAGTGGAAAAAACGAGTCATTAAACTTTACCTTCGATAAACTTTTATTAGTATGTTCGATCGGTCATTTATCCTGAATAAGTAGGCTATTAATCTTTTTGTGAGGAACATCCACAAACTGGATGCGTACAAATGCATAAGAACCATGGGCCATGTCATTTGTGCAAATGTTTATTATTTTTTCTTCAAATATAGCCTAGATCTATTCACCAAACAGTATAGTATTTTTTCATTGAAAACATTTTATCTTTATAGAGTTACATTTTGAGAAAATCCTTGTTTTGTGTAGGCCTATATTTATGGAGGCTTGCGCTCAGAGCAGTGGGATATTAACTGTCACCGACCCTCCAGCTGCCTCTCTCGCGATGCTGTCCAGAGAGAAGGGGCGCATTTTTCCCGGCCCTCTGCCCGGTTGCCATAGCGAGCGCAGTGAATGGAACAACAACGCCCACGTCACAGCTGCATTTGCCTCTTCTTTTCGTTCCATTCCAAAGGGCCCATTGGAGAAGCTTGCTCGGCCGACACAACAAATAAAAGGAGGCAAGCGAAGAGGGCACCTCGGGGCCAAGGAGAGAGGGGTGAATAAATAGCCGCTCTAACCCACTGGCGCCCACAGTGCCCCTATCTTCCGTGCCTGTTTGGTAAACTTCGGAATTCATGCACCCACACTGGAACGCGGTCGTTTTGTTGTGGGAATACATTTCAAGTACCAATACATGCACCATACACAGTAGTTTGTATTATTTTAGCCAGTTTGTTTGTATTATTTTTTAGTTGTATTGTTTGTATATCATTGTATTTTAAATTTGTGTGACAGTCCTGTCCTTGTCTATCAGTGTTTTGTTACTTGTCAGGTCATTTGTATTTTTGTGGACCCCGGAAAGAGTAGCTGCTGCTTCTGCAAAAGCTAATGCGGATCCAAATAGGTGGTGGGCCATAGCAAGCTAGCTATCTGCTTTAGTTTTTGAGATGATCATCTCTGTCGAGGGAGGAGCTGGTTTTTACATATTGTGCATATTTATTTATTCTGAACAGATTTATGTTTGTTGACAATGTCAATTCTTGCAATTTTTTTCAAAATTCTTACTTTTATGTTCTCTAGCTGGACAGGCAAACGCTGCATAGTACTAAACTGTAAATCAATAAAAACTTGTGCACAATCCATGGTACTTTCTCTGCTTAACAGCTCTGCTAATCACGTTATCCGTACCTAAGGCAGTAGACAGCAGTAAACAGCTGGTGACAGCTCAAGAGAGATCTCCCTGACAAACTACTATCGGGTAAAGTATTTATTTATTTATTTGTAATCTAACTATTTAGCAAGCTGTAAAATGACTCCCAATTTACAGCACAGCAACCTTAATAATGTAGCTAGTTACAACAAGTAGATATGTTGCTAGCTAGCAGGAGCAGATAGCTTTATCACTAGCTAGCATGTCATTCCGGGACACGGAGTGTTTTAGCTTTCCGTTTATTCCAAGTAATAATTTAAGACTACAAAAATCTATAGGACAAGTAGTGTAAATCTAATACAGTCATAAAGGCAGGACCCACTAATTTAATTCATACTGACAATTAAGAAATTGCCTCAGACTGTCAGGATGTTCATTTTCTAGCTCACAAACTACATTCCTTTGCTGTGAAGATTTATTTAACAAATTCTTGTCTCTCGCTTTTGTCTCACATGATCTATTCAGCTCTCCTGTGTCCTGCTCACAGAGATCAAACAAGCGCTATTACATTTACATTTACATTTTAGTCATTTAGCAGACGCTCTTATCCAGAGCTACTTACAGTTAGTGAGTGCATACATTTTTCATACGTTTTTTCATACTGCATACTACTATTCACCAAGCATGGGCTGATTCACTCACCTGTGAAGAGAACCATCCTACTGCAGTTTGAACTAGCCCCGCCGTCACTATTTAGACATTGGGACCACATATTCATTTGCCTGTTGTCTTTTCTTTGTGGATTTTGTCTGCAAAGTCTAGTGCATTTTAGAGTTGAAGAACACCCACTTCAGATACACGTGCTTATTTGAGCATTTCGAATACTAAATTCAATGTAGAATCAGTTTAACAGGTTACAAACAGATTACTTTACTATTGTAACATGCAGTGGGGAGAATTCTATTGTCCCCGTCAGGAGCTTAGACTTTTGCCATAGATGGTCGAGTTCTCTTCTCTGGACCACACACATTCTGCTAAGGCACTTGTCTCTCTCAACATCGGTCAGCTAAATTGGTGACCAGGGTGGGATTATTTTGATATGCCTAAGGGGCCTGGGCACACAAATGCTCCTAGAGAGAAGGGGGGGTACTGAAGCATGTGTTGATGACAGTTCTACAGTCTACATCAGAAGCCCAGGTGTTTGGCAGATGGTAAAGCTCTCATTTCTGGACTGCAACATTGTAAGATTGTGCCCTACATGGTACTTGATATACATTGATTGGTAGGTTACACTATATTTAGATACTTCAAATACTGCCTGAGACACCTTTGCTATTTGTCTCCGGTATTCAATAAATGGTAAAAACTATTTGTGATGGTGTTCTTTGTTCCAATGTATGTACATGAAACCAGGGGCGGCTCTAGCCTTTTGGGGGACCCCCCACCTCGCGGCAAAACATTTTAGTGGCCCCTGTCTTGACGGCGGAGAGAACATTTTTAGTTATACAAGTTAATTTCCTGCAATTCTACACATTTTGCCATGGTGCGGAGAGAAAATGTTGCAACTTTTTAACAAACTGAATGCAATTCTAATAATTTTGCCATGGGGCAGAGATAATAAAAAAAAACGTTTTACAGCTAATTTCCTGCAATTCTACCCATTTTGCCATGGTGTGGATATACATTTTAGCAGTTTTAAACACCCACAAGAGTGGAAATTAACTTTTTTTCAGCTGAAAGACGATGCACATAGCTTACCCATGATGTTGCACAATGATTTAGTCAAAGTATTATATATTTGTGGTTGAAGTGGGAAATCCAAAGTGGTAACTTTGGATATTTTCTGTGCCACTGCCATGTGTTTCTCCTATGATATGACGTGCTAATACTTTTCAGTCTACGTTTCTTTTCAGGGCTGGGTTTTATTTGAATGTTACCACCCACCAGCATGGCATTGTTTATTAATCAGAAACACCTGCAACGTTCTTCCTCTTCACAAGTCAGCAATATAATAGATAATCTTTGGCTGAGCCAAATGAAAATAAGGTGTGTTGACTTGTTATTATCTATTGGATAATTTGTAAAGTTTCACTTATTTTTTAGCTAGTCTGTATAAAAAAGGCCATTTTATAAATGGTAAAATTGTGTGTGATATGATTGCATTCTGGAGCCCCGCTCCCCCCTTCGCCCCAAGATGAATGTTTTTGATTGGTGCAGCAAGAAATCAGAAGTGTCTATCCTATAATAAAAAGGCACCTGCAAATTAAAATTGCACAAACTTGTTTATATATTTTGTGCTGTTGTTACATTTTAATTGGTGTTTCATTTCGTGTTTGATGCACTCAGGGTGTTGTTACATATCATTTGCGGCATGCATCATGTGCAAAGTCATTGTAGCCTATCATTTCACTTCCCCTAGCTGTGAGAACCATGGCATGAGCACGGGCTGACTTGGCATTAATGTAGCACAGCCGAATAGCCTGCCAGCAGCCTACCAATGTCCATTACAATCTAGAAAAACGCATCTCAAGTCCAAACTATTCAATAGGTAGGCTATCCATATTACCAGAGCTTCATCTTATTCTTTCTATTTCTATGGTAGATTTGCGAACGTGACAAAACTATAGAGATAACAATAGATGGCAAAGTAAAATGTACTGGTTTCCCCTGTGGTGAAGTTTTCCCTAAACACTTATGACGAATCCAGCTCCAGAACCAGCCATAGCCTAGCCAGCTGGCTAATCTTTTGAATACTGTGTAGCAACAACAGATAACATTAGCTAGCTAGATAAGGTTAGCATGCCATCTAGCTACACTGACAGCTGTCAGTGCCCTACTTGTTGTTAATTCTCGAATCCACGTGGAAATCACCACAACGTTCCCAACCCCAATTCGTGAATATGTATTAGCAGCCTGATCCATTCTTCGGAGGTGGAACCTAAACAATTTATTTCCGCTATAGGACAGGAATTACGTAGAAATAGTGGCGGCATTGCCCTCTGGTGGGGTCCTTTAATGCTAAATTCAAAAAATTCTACACATTTTTGCCATGACTTATGCCATGTTAATATGATATCTGAATGAGAATGACTAACAAAATCAATGGGGACCTCCTGGAGGTCAGGGCCCCTGGGCACGTGCCCTGTGTGCCCAGTCGGTATTCGGCCATGATTACTGCAAGTTTAGATAGCTGGCTAGATTAACTACCAATCAAAAAAATTCACATGGCTAATTGTAAGCTAATTGAATGACTGGCATAACAAGAGAGAAACTGCTGATGCACAACCAAATGTAGAAATTGCACCTGGTGTATTTTACTATTTTTATGGGGGGGAGGGAGTAGATTTTGATTTAGAGAGTTTATTAGTCACCTGCACAGGGTTGCAGATGTAAATGCAGTGTACAGTGAAAATCTCAACAGTGTAGGTCAAAGGGAAGTGAATGAAACACTTCCCTTTGGGGATGGCTGGGGGCCCCAAGCAACTTCTTATGTCACTTATGCCTGTAGCCGGCCCTGCATGAAACATACATTATGGAAAACATGTCTCACAATCAGTCATAGTTAGTAGAATGATGAATGGATTGGCAAGAATTTGGCACCGTCAACTTTTAGAAGGTTAGTAGGAAAGTTAATCATTTAAACCACCTAAATATACTCACATTCACTGAACATTTAGTATTTGAAACTCAAAACATTCATTTCCCTACTGCTTTTTCTATAATCCTACAGGCTCTATCATTCTCCGTACCTTATATTACAATGCATCCAACATTATGCATGCCCACCATGGTATTGGGCAGCTGCTATTTAAGAACTAATCTGGTTTAGAAATCAAACTCTGGTTATCTTATTGCAGAGTACATTGTACAACTGTTTTGTATTGCAATTTGCAAAGTATGCTATATGTGTAGGCTATTCCATACATATTGGCTAATATGCATATGCAGCTGTCTAGCATTCATGACACACACACACATTTCTATCTTCATGCTTTTATTTGGGTTTCTATGCAAGGTATATGATTGAATGTTTTTTTAAGCCTGCAGCTAGTTACTTTTAATGAGACATAATCATGCCAAAACATGATAAAACATTTTTAATTCACAGACATATAGCCACTGAAACACAAATTGACATTTACATAGCTTGCTAGGCTAGTCAAACTGTAACATTGGCTAGCTTTCAATAAATTGGCTAAATGGTCAACGGAGTTACCTCTTCATACGGTCAAGACCATTCGTATTGCATTCTGCATCAAGTGCACTCAAAAACAGATATTTATCTTATTTCAGTCTTTGGGAGCTAGCTATATCTGTTCCTCTTCATCAGACAGCAGCTGGCGTTTTCACAAAAGGCTGTGTTTAAATGTTAAATAGAAGCAGGCCATTGGCTGCCTTCATCAAGAGGGGTATGTACGGGAGTTCTGATTGGTTCCAAGTTTTGCAGTTCGGCAAATTTGCTTGAGCAGACAGTGTGTTGAAATATACTTTTTATGAGAAAATGTACCAGAATTGAAGGTGCCAACAAATGTTATAGTCATCATAAGAATATTTTATTGTCATACACAAAAAAATCTGCTCCTCCCTCGTCAGGGATTGCTCAACTTCACGTTTTTCGGCTTTGGCCCATCACCTAAAATAAACAACTAAAGATGAACATGAATAATTACAAATAATCAAAGGCAAAAACACCTGTGAGCCATAGTTTTCATGAACACAGCAGGGGGTAATGTAGTCTACAACACAGGATGAAGGGCATTTGTTTTGTGATAATAATTAGGAGTAATAATAAATATAGTTTTGTATGCATAACATGAGGAAGAAGGCAAAACAATGTTGGATATTATGTGACACTTGCAATAAACTGTATAGGTGCCAACTATATCAATCATTTCAAATATTGAAATATAGCCTACACTATTGTTTTGGAGGGGGGAAAACTTAAACATTTGTGAAATAGTTTAGTAAATACTTTCCACCAAAAACAAATTATTTGCAAGGATGTTAAATATTATTAGGTTCAATTTGTTCAATGTTTGTTCTACCTCCAAGAACAAGAACCAGCAGGGAATCAGGAAGATGGTGCTGTTTGTAAACTGAAAAAGGTATCTGTCCTGCCCACCACTGTGTCAGTAGGTTAAACAAGAAACTTGATAATTGTATTCCTTAATTTATTTGCCTATTACAGACATATCATTGACAGGGCTATTTGATTGTGGAAAGTTTACGGAATGCAACTTTAAGATAATTTTGAGATCAAGTTATTTCAATGCAAGTTGCCTACCATAGCTTAAAGAGTTGGTTAAAAAGTCCTACACTTTTCCATATATATAATATATAAATCAATGGAATAAAGAATCAAATAAAGTAGCTGGTCTGGGTATCAATCAATCCTATAACGAATCACCCAGATCGAAATAACATTTGTGATGATTAGGTCATAATTCCGAGAATTACCGAACTTGCCACCGGGGGCCTCCAACGGTCGTGTACAGAGAGAAGCAAAACATATTACCCTAATGGTGTAATATGCAAACTACTGACCGCCCAATTACAAGACTTAATACCGCATAAACGATGCGAGTCCTGTTCTTAAGACGGACAGGTTATGTGTTAATTCAGTCAAAGGACTGGAGCGGCTGTCAACACAGGCCAGTTAGATAGGCTCTGTCTCTCTGTTTCAGGAGCCTCAGCTGACTCTGTATTCAAAAGACTGACAGTTAATGACAGAGAATCTGAGTGTTAAATTAACAGTAATTATATGGCCTGCATGCTGTAAAGATTCAATTTCTCCAACTCTAATGGGGTAAGTGTCCCCACGCGCAGTGAGTTTCCGCTTTATGATATTTATAATACAGATAGGACACACTCTTGGCAAGGAGCAGGCTAATTGTGTGTATGTGTGTACAACAGGGTGACCACAGCATGGCCCTCCCCCTGTGGGAACCCTAAAGCAGGGGTGAGTGAGGCTGGGGGGTTTCCTTTATGCTGCTGGATACAGGGAGATAATGGCCATTCCTTCACAGCTGGCCCACATAATCAAAGGGAGAGGGGCTCGTAGGATTCCAGCTTTAACCAGGCCTTTGTGTCGACTAATTACATCTGAATGCAAGACCCCAAGAACCCACCTCCCCCCATCTCGACCTGTGTAGAATACCCCAAACAGCCCTTTAGATAGAGCGAGAGAAACATACTCACACACACACACGCACGCACACACGCACACACACAGACACACACACACCCGCAGTGAGTTTCTCTTCAAAGCTCCCCGTCTCCAACACATGTGGCACTCGGCATTAGATCAGGTCTCAGTGCGCTGGCTGCACTCAGGAGAGAAGAGGTTTGGAGGACTGCAGGAGAATGGAAAAGACTGAAGAGGCTTGGCCCTATTCCCCAACCTCAACCTCAATCTCTATACCTCAACCTCAATCTCTATACCACAACCCCCACTCCTATCACAATAGCTCTACTTTGAAGACTTGTATGCTCCAGCTTAGACTTACACAAGCTTACGCTTCGTATTCATATTCCCACTGTGAAAACAAATGTGTAATAGCATAATGTTTGAGATTGTAAAAATGTTTTGGGTGGGCTATTTAATATTCTATACTATGTTTTATGTACAGGATATGATGTGTGTATGCATGTGTGTTTTGAGCCTTCGTTTTCCCAGTGCAAATACACCCAGTCCTGGTCGTATTGTTTGAGTCAGGGTTATGAGGTCTCTCTCTCTCTCTCTCTCTCTCTCTCTCTCTCTCTCTCTCTCTCTCTCTCTCTCTCTCTCTCTCTCTCTCTCTCTCTCTCTCTCTCTCTCTCCTTTTCTCTCTCCCTCTTCCTTCCTCCCTCCCTCCCTCTCTCTCTCTGGACATAATGTGTCTGGTTGTGTGTGTGTGTGTGTGTGTGTGTGTATGGGTGCCTGTATGTGAGTCAGGGTTAGGAGGTCTTGCTGGCGCTCAGTTTAGCATTGATTTATTCTCTTTCTCCAATTTATTTCCCCTCCGCCTGATCTGCCTCTGGGAGGACGAATGGAGGAGAAACGCCAAGCACACTCTCCATCTCCCACACTACACACAGCACCACACACACACACACACCCACCACACACACGCATACACATACCCGCACACACATGCATGCACACAGTGCACATTTATGCACCAAACACATACACACACACACACTATAATAAACTCACATTCTGCCAATCACACACACAGAGACAGCACGAACATCAGGATGTGTGAAAATTCACACACAGCCATATGCACGCACACACACACACGCATACAAGCAATAACGCAGCCATGCAAACACACACACACACACACGAATGGATGGATCCACAGAATGTAGCATATGTCCATCTAAAATGGATCCATAAAGAAACAAGGGAACATCTCCCATCACTGGGTGAGTGGTCATATTTCACTGGGGAGCATTCTAACAGTGACATATATTCATTAATCTTGTGTTACGCTGTATAATGTCCTGAACAAACCCAGGATAGAGGAGCTGTACATATAGTCATATTTAACAGTTTTACAGGAGGAGCACTGTAAAAAGGTGTAATGTCCTGGAGAGAGGTGTCACATCTGCTTACATTTTACATTTTACATTTTTAGTCATTTAGCTTCTCTACAGAATCCCTTTTAGCCCCTCTTCTCTCACTCCTCTTCTCCTCCACTCCTCCACTTGGATGAGTAACGAAAGAAGAGCAAGAAAGAAAGAGCGTAGAAACAGAGGAGAGGGGAAATGGGTGTTAACCTCTACGGGATTAGTGTCCCGTATACGGGATGGTTGAGCTAACGTGCGCTAATGTGATTAGCATGACATAGACATGTCTTATATGGGCAGAAAGCTTAAATTCTTGTTAACCTCTTAAGGATCGGACCCTTTTTTTCCATTTTCGCCTAAAATGACATACCCAAAACTAACTGCCTGTAGCTCAGGACCAGAAGCAAGAATATGCATATTCTTGATACCATTTGAAAGTAAACACTTTGAAGTTTGTGGAAATGTGAAATTAATGTAGGAGAATATTTTTTTTTTTTTATTATTAATTTTTTATCATCTTTGAAATGCAAGCGAAAGGCCACAATATAATAGTGCAGTTTAGGCGCAATTTCAATTTTGGCCACTAGATGGAAGCAGTGTGTGTGCAAAGTTTCAGATTGCTCCAGTGAAGCATTGCAATACTGCACTATTTTGTATCAAGTCTGCCCAAATGTGTCGAATTGGTCAATTGATACATTTTCAAGTACATAACTATAGAGAACATACAAAAATGATATGGTAATACAAAAGTTTAAGTTTACACACTCCCAGGAATGTCATACATGATGGATCATTAGCTGATACACTAACTTTCACACATCTAGACAGCAGGGGTTCAAACTGTAGAACCCAGTTCCCTACATTTGAATATAAAAATTGATTTTATCAAAAAAAACTATGCGGGACCCTTAGGATGACAAATCAGAGCAAGATTACTGAATGTAAGTACATTATTTACCTTCAGAGGTGAATGTATCAAACCAGTTGCCGTGATACGTTCTACAGTTTGAACCCCTGCTGGCTCCACACCCACCCCGCTTGGCCATCTAGATGTGTGAAAGTTAGTGTATAAGCTAATGATTTTACATTTTAGTCATTTAGCAGACGCTCTTATCCAGAGCGACTTACAGTTAGTGAGTGCATACATTATTGTTATTTTTTTTTTGATACTGGCCCCCCGTGGGAATCGAACCCACAACCCTGCCGTTGCAAACGCCATGCTCTACCAACTGAGCTACATCCCTGCCGGCCATTCCCTCCCCTACACGACGCTGGGCCAATTGTGCGCCGCCCCTTGGGTCTCCCGGTCGAGGCCAGCTACGACAGAGCCTGGATTCGAACCAGGATCTCTAGCGGCACAGCTAGCACTGCGATGCAGTGCCGTAGACCACTGCGCCACTCGGGAGGTTGATCCATCATGTATGACGTTCTTGGGAGTGTGTAAACTTACATTTTGTATTACCATATAATTTCGGTATGTTCTCTATAGTTATGTACTTGAGAATGTATCAATTGACCAATTCGGCACATTTGGGCAGACTTGATACAAAATAGTCCAGTATTGCAATGCTTCACTGGATCAATCTGAAACTTTGCACACACACACAAAATCTAAATAGCACCTAAACTGCAATATTATATTGTGGCCTTTCTACTGCATTTCAAAGATGATGAAAAAAGAAAACGCATGTTTTTTTGTTTGTATTATCTTTTACCAGATCTAATGTGTTATTCTCCTACATTAATTTCACATTTCCACAAACTTCAAAGTGTTTCCTTTCAAATGGTATTAAGAATATGCATATCCTTGCTTCAGGTCCTGAGCTACAGGCAGTTATATTTGGGTATGTCATTTTAGGCGAAAGTTGAAAAAAAGGGTCCGATCCTTGAGAGGTTAAACCCACTTGAAAGCTCCCCCCGATCGATAGTGACGGGCCAAGCAAGGATTAAACCCAGGCTAAGTCCACTCTAATCAATACTGATGGCCAATCCAGGGGTTAAAACACTAGTCGATCAGTACAGACAATATAGCACTGTGGCCCATAGCGCAGATAAATCTACAGCCATCCATACAAATGGGCACACTCCGGGATAACATTTACACGTATTCAGTATGGATGACTCCCGCTATGGGCTGGAACAGTGGTAAATCTAGATGTATCAATGTGTGGATGGGTCCGTGGTGGACTTGGAGAGTTAGACTGTCAATCGTCACTTGTAAATGGAGATGGGCAGGTAAATCTCTCCTAAATGTATTCGATGGGAGTGCTTGAGATATGATACGTGTGTGTGTTTGTGTGTGCGTGTGTGTGTGTGTGGTTCCGTCTGTTTCTGATATTGTAAGACAGAAAGGGAGAGAAAGATAGAGAAGGGAAAAGGAGAGAAAGCAAGAGGGTTCTTACTCATGATTGACTTTGTCAGACCATGCACAAGAGACGTACGCTGGACTGCAGGACTGACCAAATTGATCCAGCAAACACACGCCAAAGTATTAATGACCAATACTGATCAATAAAGCCATTGATGAGTGACGATGCAAACTTCAAAACAGGGAAGCTTGTGTGCAGGTTTTAGTTCCAGCCCAGCATCAACACACCTGATTTTACTAACCAATTATCAAGCTTGCTGGGTTGGAAAAAAGCCTGCACGCCCTGTAGCTCTCCGGGACTAGGGTTGGTGATCACTATAACTTCATAATGTTGATACTACACAACATACTTTCTCACTCTCTTTTCTCTCCAATCTTTCAATACAGTATGGGCTCCAGCTGTCTCTTTACTGTTCCCTCTTCCCCCCTTTCTCTATCTCTCTTTCTGTTGCTTTAAAGATTGGGGAGTGTATAGAGGGAGACCATTCAGAGACCCTCTTACTTTTGTCCCCACTTAAGGTACATTTACACACTACGGAGACGGAAGGTACAGAGCGTAGCACGCTGTTGCAAAGTTGTTTTTCCTCACAAAAGGGGTGGCTCCTTGTACTATGCTCCGGTATTCGACGGACTGTATATTATAGAGATAAGTCCTTTCGGGAGCCCAGATAATTTATTTATAAATTCCATCATTGGATGGTTCGGTAGTTGGGTTTGCCAAGGGACTCCATAGGACAGCATAGCTGACCTAAGTTGTACATTTAGAAAAAAGGAGTTGCCTGGTAATGTGTATGTGTCTTTCAAATCTTGGAATGTTCTCAAACCATTATTGTCCATGATATCGACAAGGGTACGTATTTCACATTTGGACCATTGAGGGGATACAAAAGTCCGCTCTTCAGATCGCAAGGCATTATTGTGAAATATTGGAGTATGGGCATGCCATTTTGATTCCCAGTTACATTGTTTTTCAATTTTGAGCCAAATAGAGATTGTGTGAGCAATAATAGGACCAAAGCCTAGTTTACATAGTTTAAGACATATATCAGTGAGTACCACCTCTTCCAGGGCAATAGGAGACACCATATTTGTCACGGTTTCGGCCGAGGCTGCTCCTCCTCCTGGTTCGGGCAGGCTTCGGCGGTCGTCGTCCCCGGAGTACTAGCTGCCACCGATCTATGTTTCATGTTCGTTTGGTTTTGTCTTGATGTTGTACACCTGTGTCTTGTTAGTCCTCGTTAGTGTCCTATTTAGTTCTCGTTGTGTGTGTTTGTCTTTGTGTGTGATTGCTCTTCTGTTTTGTGTTGGAGCTACGTACTTCCCTCCAGTGTTTTGGAGAGGTTTTTCGCACATGTTAGTGCGCCGTTTGTTTGACGCCTGTGTGCGCCGTTATTTCGCCTTCGGGCTTATTGTGCTTATTTTCTACGTGAATATTGCACTAAAGTCTTTTGGACTGAGCTTCTGCGTCCTGCGCTTGATTCATGCACCACACCCACCTTCAGCACCCCTTGACAATATTTCTCTCTATACTCAGCCAGGATGCGGAAGAATCATGTCTAAACCAATTTAGGATGAGACGAAATGCTAGTGTCTGTAAATACAATTTTAAGTTTGGTACGGATAGTCCTCCTATGTCTTTCCCTCTTTGTAAGTTTGTTAATTTTATCCGGGATCGCTTACCTTGCCATATACATTTCGAAACCGCACTATGGACTTTATCACAATAGCCAGAAGGGGGAGACAAGAGAAGCATTGAACTACAGAAATTCAGTCTTGGCAATATATTCATTTTGACAGTAGATATTCTTCTGGTTCCAGATTCCAAAAAATTGAATAATTTGCTTAATTTCTGTTTATGTGACAAAATAAGCAAGTATAGTGTAGAGAATCATTGTACCATCTAAACCGCTGTGAAATATGTTTTCCGTAACCAAAGATATTGTATCATAAACTTTTTGAAGCTGGTGTACAAAACCGAAAGTAAAAGATGCAAAAACTAAACTTAAGACTGGGAAGCATAGAAATAGCGCACATAGAACAGATCTAGTGCTTCTTAGACTTGTTTTCAATAAGAATGACAGATCCATAATTTCTATGTGAATTTGGTTAGTCCCCAAAATGTTACATATTGAAGCTTTAAAGCAACTGGGATGTTAGTCCATCTACTAGAGGTCGGATTTAATTAATTTGAGCGTTCTGTTAAAGTTTCTGCCAATTGTTTTATCTAAGGAAGGAAATTTATCTATTCCCAAATATTTAAAATGGGAAACGATTGGGATTCCATAAGTAGAGATGGAGTCCTCTATCAGGGTCTTGAGAGGCAGTAGGGCAGATTTGGTGAGATTTATTTTATAACTTGAGATGGAGCTGAATTTGTCTATGATCTTCAAAGCATTTGGGAGGGATTGAGATACATTGTCTAGAAAAAGTAAGTTATCGTCGCCGTATAATGAGATGACTTGATCCGTAGAATTGAGAGATATTAGGGTTAATTTCTTTCGATTGTCTAATTGCCTGGGCCAGTGGCTCCATAGACAGTAAAAATAGCGGCGGTGACATGGAATCACCTTGCCTGCTACTTGTAGATATTCTGAATGGAACAGAGCAGGTATTACCTGTTATTACTATGGCTGAGGGATTGGCATATAGTATTTTAAACATATTAATGAAATTGGAGCCAAGACCCATATGTTTCAAAACCGACCAAAGATATGACCATTCTATTCTATCAAAAGCTTTTTCTGCGTCGAGAGATAGAACTGTCCAATAAGCTTTGGTTTCTGATGAAGCATGTAAGATATATCAAAACAATTACGAATAATGTATTGGTCGGGTACACATATATTGCAGATGTTATCACAGGTGTAGCGAAATATAGTGCAGTAATACATAACAATACAAAACAATACACACAAATACAAAAAATTTAAAGAAAGGAATTTTTAAAAGATCAGAACGAGCAGTGTCCGGAATATAGATATATATGTTTACAGTGCCTTCATAAAGTATTCATACCCCTTAACTTTTTCCACATTTTGTTACATTACAGCCTTATTCTTAAATTGATAAAATTGTCCCCCCCCCATCAATCTACATGCAATACCCCATAATGACAAAGCAAAAACTGGTTTTTAGAAATTTTGCAAATGTATTAAAAATAAAAAACGGAAATGTAACATTTACATAAGTATTCAGACCCTTTACTCAGGACTTTGTTGAAGCACCTTTGGCAGCGATTACAGCTTTGAGTCTTCTGGGTATGATGCTACAAGCTTGGCACACGTGTATTTGGAGAGTTTCTCCCATTTTTCTCTGCAGATCCTCTCAAGCTCTTTCAGGTTGGATGGGGAGCGTTGCTGCACAGCTATTTTCAGGTCTCTCCAGAGATGTTCGATCAGGTTCAAGTCCAGGCTCTGGCTGGGCCACTCAAGGACATTCAGAAACTTGTCCCGAAGCCACTCCTGTGTTGTCTTGGCTGTGTGCTTAGGGTCGTTGTTCTGTTGGAAGGTGAACCTTCACCCCAGTCTGAGGAGCCGGTTTTCATCAAGGATCTCTCTTTGCACCGTTCATCTTTGCCTCGATCCTGACTAGTCTCCCAGTCCCTGCTGCTGAAAAACATCCCCACAGCATGATGTGCCTTTTGGCAAACTCTAAGCGGGCTGTCGTGCCTTTTACTGAGGAGTGGCTTCCATCTGGCCACTCTACCATAAAGGCCTGATTGGTGGAGTGCTGCAGAGATGGTTGTCCTTCTGGAAGGTTCTCCCATCTCCACAGAGGAACTCTAGAGCTCTGTCAGAGTGACCATTCTTCTCTGCAGATCCTCTCAAGCTCTTTCAGGTTGGATGGGGAGCGTTGCTGCACAGCTATTTTCAGGTCTCTCCAGAGATGTTCGATCGGGTTCAAGTCCAGGCTCTGGCTGGGCCACTCAAGGACATTCAGAGACTTGTCCCGAAGCCACTCCTGCGTTGTCTTGGCTGTGTGCTTAGGGTCGTTGTTCTGTTGGAAGGTGAACCTTCACCCCAGTCTGAGGAGCCGGTTTTCATCAAGGATCTCTCTTTGCGCCGTTCATCTTTGCCTCGATCCTGACTAGTCTCCCAGTCCCTGCTGCTGAAAAACATCCCCACAGCATGATGTGCCTTTTGGCAAACTCTAAGCGGGCTGCCGTGCCTTTTACTGAGGAGTGGCTTCCATCTGGCCACTCTACCATAAAGGCCTGATTGGTGGAGTGCTGCAGAGATGGTTGTCCTTCTGGAAGGTTCTCCCATCTCCACAGAGGAACTCTAGAGCTCTGTCAGAGTGACCATTCTTCTCTGCAGATCCTCTCAAGCTCTTTCAGGTTGGATGGGGAGCGTTGCTGCACAGCTATTTTCAGGTCTCTCCAGAGATGTTCGATCGGGTTCAAGTCCAGGCTCTGGCTGGGCCACTCAAGGACATTCAGAGACTTGTCCCGAAGCCACTCCTGCGTTGTCTTGGCTGTGTGCTTAGGGTCGTTGTTCTGTTGGAAGGTGAACCTTCACCCAGTCTGAGGAGCCGGTTTTCATCAAGGATCTCTCTTTGCGCCGTTCATCTTTGCCTCGATCCTGACTAGTCTCCCAGTCCCTGCTGCTGAAAAACATCCCCACAGCATGATGTGCCTTTTGGCAAACTCTAAGCGGGCTGTCGTGCCTTTTACTGAGGAGTGGCTTCCATCTGGCCACTCTACCATAAAGGCCTGATTGGTGGAGTGCTGCAAAGATGGTTGTCCTTCTGGAAGGTTCTCCCATCTCCACAGAGGAACGCTAGAGCTCTGTCAGAGTGACCATCGCGATCTTGGTCACCTCCCTGACCAAGGCCCTTCTCCCCCGATTGCTCAGTTTGGCCGGGCGGCCAGCTCTAGGAAGAGTCTTGGTGGTTCCAAACTTCTTCCATTTAAGAATGATGGAGGCCACTGTGTTCTTGGGGACCTTCAATGGTGCAGACATTTTTTGGTACCCTTCCCCAGATCTGTGCCTCAACACAATCCTGTCTTGGAGCTCTACGGACAATTCCCTTGACCTCATGGCTTGGTTTTTGCTCTGATATGCACTTTGAACTGTGCAACCTTATATAGACAGGTGTGTGCCTTTCCAAATCATGTCCAATCAATTGAATTTACCACAGGTGGACTCCAATAAACTCAAGAATGATCAATGGAAACAGGATGCACCTGAGCTCAATTTCGAGTCTCATAGCAAAGGGTCTGAATACTTATGTAAATAAGTATATTTTTATTGTATTTTTTTATGTGCAAAAATTTCTACAAACCTGTTTTTGCTTTGTCATTATGGGGTATTGTGTATAGATTGCTGATGATTATTGTTTTTGAAATCCATTTTAGAATAAGGCTGTAACGTAACAAAATGTGGAAAAAGTCAAGGGGTCTGAATACTTTCCGGGGGCACTGTCCATGGAAAAAACAATGGACAACTTAACATTTACATACAGTGCCCTCCACTAATATTGGCACCCTTGGTATATGAGCAAAACGTGCTGTGAAAAAAATGTCTTGCTGTTTATCCTCTTGGTCTTTCATTCAAAATATTCACAAAAATCGAACCTTTAATTGAAGTAAAATGATTGAAATAAATAAATGTTAAATAAATTAAATAAATATTTTTCTCAGAAACATGTGTTACACAATTATTGGCACCCCTAGAAATTCTTATGAGTAAAATATAACTGAAGTATATTACCATTCATATTTTACGTTTTTAAGTTCACCTGAGTGATTAGGAACACTTAAGTGGTAAGCCATGACTTCCTGTTTCACTGGGGTATAAATATGAGGTGACACACAGGCCAAGTTCCCATAGTCCACCATCACTATGGGAAAGACCCGAGAATACAGTAATGATATGCGACAAAAGGTTGTTGAGCTGCACAAATCAGGAAATTGCTATAAGAAAAAAGTTCAAATGTTGAAAATGCCCATTTCCACTATCAAGGCAATAATTAAGAAGTTTAAAGCAACTGGAGATGTTAACAATCTGCCTGGAAGAGGACGTGTGTCTATATTGACCCCACGCACAATGAGGAGGATTGTTCGAGTGGCCAAAAAATCTCCAAGGATCACAGCTGGAGAATTGCAGACGTTAGTTGGGTCTTGGGGTCAGAAAGTCTCCAAAACTACGATCAGACACCACCTACATAACCACAAGTTGTTTGGGAGGGTTGCCATAAAAAAGCCTTTGCTGTCATCAAACGTTACTGGAACTTTCAATGGGACCGGGTTCTATGGCCAGATGAGACCAAAATAGAGCTTTTTGGAAAAAAAACACCAGAGGTGGGTTTGGCGTAGACAGAAAGATAGCCATGCAGAAAAGTACCTCATCCCCACTGTGAAGTATGGTGGTGGATCTTTGATGTTGTGGGGCTGTTTTTCTTCCAAAGGCCCTGGACAACTTGTTAGGATACATGGTATCATGGACTCCATCAAGTACCAGCAGATATTCAATCAAAACCTGACTGCCTCTGATAGGAAGCTTAAACTGGGCTGTGGTTGGATCTTCCAGCAGGACAATGATCCAAAGCACACCTCAGAATCAACACAAAAATGGTTCACTGACCACAGAATCAAGGTTTTGCCATGGCCATCCCAGTCCCCTGACCTAAACCCCATAGAAAACCTGTGGGATGAGATGAAGAGGAGAGTCCACAAGCGTGGACCTTGGAATCTGAAGGATCTGGAGAGATTCTGTATGGAGGAATGGTCTCAGATCCCTTGTTGTTCTCCAACCTCATTACGCATTATAGGAGAAGACGCAGAGCTGTTATCTTGGCAAAGGGAGGTTGCACAAAGTATTGAATGAAGGGGTGCCAATAATTGTGGCACACATATATTTGAGAAAGATATTTGTTTTATGATAAGAATGCATTTTTTCTTTCAATTATTTTACATTTTAGTCATTTAGCAGACGCTCTTATCCAGAGCAACTTACAGTTAGTGAGTGCATACATTTTTCATACTGGCCCCCCGTGGGAAACGAACCCACAACCCTGGCGTTGCAAGCGCCATGCTCTACCAACTGAGCTACACAGGGCCATTTTACTTTAATTAAAGTTGAGATTTTTGTGAACATTTTGAATGAAAGACCAAGAGGATAAACAATAAATACTTTTTTTCCCCAGCCCGTTCAGCTCATATTTACCATGGGTGCCAATATTAGTGGAGGTCACTGTACATTCCCACAAACATTAATGATATCACACTTGCTCAGACCCACATGTTCCCACTGTATCCACACCAAATGTTGTTTCTAATGCTTGTAACACTCTGCCTCATATTACTTTAAATTGTGTTATGTTGTTTCTATCTGTAGTCAGATGTTTTTCAATATTTAAATTATAAAGCATTTGAATCTTCTATTGTCTTAATGTTGGGGGCATCGTTTGACTTCCAGTATTTAAGTAATGAGGAAAAAATAAAGAAACTGAACAGAAAGATATGACAGATATGCAAGCCTAGTGCCTAAACAGTCAGAAATAGGATAGCTGTAGAACCAATAGCACTTAATCCATTATCTTCATTTATTATTAGCAATATGCTTTAAATGACCTTAAACCTACATTTGCCCTCTTTCAAGTGCTCTATACTATGTACAAAAAAAGAAGCGGGTATGAGCAAAAAGTGAAGTCTATACTCTAGATCTTATATAATAATCCATAATTGTCTGTAGGGCAAGTCCTCCCTGGGAGATACATTCTGTAGCCTAACCAGAGGGGGACAGGAATCCACAGGAAGAAAATACAAAAAGAAATGGTGAGGTAGTATACCATATGGGACTGGCCATCTCTGCTTGTCAGTAGCAAAAAATGAATACAACATTTAAAAATAAATTGTAGGGGGATAGCTACCAATTTATATGGCCATATTTAGCCTAAATGGATTCAATGCGCTGTACCCACACAAGAAAACAGTCCCAGTACGTATGACACAGCCATATATTGTCCATTGTTCATTAATTGGTGTGGTGTCATCACTGTGTAAATGTCCTGGAACATAGGCAATATAATTATAACAAGTTCAATGCTCAGCAATAATAGTAATATTGTTCCTTGTAACCAAACATGAGGGGGGTCCTCATCATTGTCTTATGCTGAGGGCAGCATCATAGCCATAGGCTAGGCTGCGTGATTGTGCGTGGACAGCATACCTGAATGAGCCAGTCATGGGGTTCCATCTGTCGGCTTGTCCGGTTGTGTATTGGGTTTGATGTGCTTTGCGAAGAAGTCTTGAGCTTCCTTGGCAGTGAAAAACATGTGTGTCGTGTTCTGAAAGGTCAATATGAGTTTTGCCGGGTGGATGAAGCCGAATATAATATAATATGCCATTTAGCAGACGCTTTTATCCAAAGCGACTTACAGTCACGCGTGCATACATTTTTAGGTATGGGTGGTCCCGGGGATCGAACCCACTACCCTGGCGTTATAAGCACCATGCTCTACCAATTGAGCTACAGAGGACCACAATCTCAGGTTTAGCTTGTGCAGCTGGAATCTCACCTCGTTGTAGGTCTCCCTCTGTTTTAGAAGTTCGGCACTCAGGTTTGGGTAGATGCTGATCCTCTTCCTTGCATAGGTCAGACCCCTGGATTCCGCTGCAAGGTGAACAATTTGCCGCTTGACTTCAAAGCTGTGGATCCATATAATCATACAGCAAGCGCCGCTGTGGAGTTGGCCCGTGCAGGTCGCAATGTTAATCAGTGGCATGGGACCCAGCTTCTCCTGCCCGAACAGTTCATAGAAACGATTGGTCAGGAAGGAAGTTGGGTTGCCCGCTTCCACACCAGTTTCAAGTCCTGTGACCCGCACATTGAATTTACGAGAATGATTTTCGGGTGATTTCGTTTTCTTTTTTAGGAGTTTGATTATCCCTTCCAACTTAGCTCAAACTGTTTCCAGGTCATGGAGTCGCACCTCTGTCGCATTGGCTGTCTTCTCCAGACTTTCCACTTTAGTTGAATAGGTATCTACTTTAGCAGTGAGCACTGCCAATTATTAATTTACCGGTTTTAATTGTCGAGGGCAGAGGTAATCTCCTCACAAACAATCCCCCCCCCCCCGGGCTACTAATAAAATCACCCGGGGGCCAAATTCATAGTAGTTGGGGAACCCTGCTCTAGTGTGACTCCAGTAATTGATTACTGTGGTGCTCAAGCATCTTTAACCGTTTCTAAGGTCAAGTTCCTCTAGTGGCCATTTGTCATGGTCATGTTTAGGATACCTGTCATTTGTCTTTGCCCCTTTCCCTCTTCACTCACATGTACACCACAGTAAGTGTTGTGTCTAATCGGCCGGGTGGGAGGGTGGACTCTACTACTATTGCATCTAAAGATCACATCCTGAAACAGAGCCAAAATGGAGACCCATATCGACCCGGAATGGATGGAGCCAAGACCTCAGGGAGCAATAATGGTTGTTCTCAATACGGCAATAAAAAAATCTGTCTTGTTCTCTCTCTCTCGCTCTCTCTCTCTCTCTTCTCTCTCTCTATGTCTACACATACACAACATCATGTAAGTATTTGTTGTTGTCTTTTAATTTGTCTCCCAGGCAGTGTTGACATATGATTATTTCCTTTACTTTCTATAGTACAGTTACTTCTATTCTGACAGTTTCCTAGGTTCTAACCCAATTTTCAGCTCATTATCTTCATACTTCCTGGTTATGGTTACCCCTGGTTACCCCTGGGCATAGATATTCATGAGCTCAATAAGGTATCACTAAGCATTGGGAATTTGTGAGTTGTAATGGGCAAGTAGACATACAGACTGACAGAGTGACACAGTCTGTGTGTGTGTGTGTGTGTGTGTGTGTGTAGGAGTGGGGTTGTAGTGTGTTGTGTTCTGTACACTCTTAGAAAAAAGGGTTCCAACTGGGTTTTGCGGCTGTCCCCATAGGATAAACCTTTTTGGTGCAATGTAGAACCTTTTTTTGGTGTGGAAAGGATTCTACATGGAAACCAAAAGAGTTCTGCCTGGAACCAAAAGGGTTCTACCTGGTACAAAAATAGGTTATTCGAAGGGTTCTCCTATGGGGCCAGCCAAAGAACCCTTTTTGGCTCTAGATAGCACCTTTTTTCTAAGAGTGTAGGAATGTATGTGTTCAGGAGCACATTTTTATGTCCCAACCCTACCAACCATTTTCCCTCAACAAGAGAATGGCTGAGCCACAAAAAGAAAGAAAGAAAAAAAGAAAGAAAGAAAGAAAGAAAGAAAGAGAGATTGCTTTTGTCAAGGCACAATAGCAAACATGTTCTTTCCATGCATATCAAGTGAGCTTTTGGAGGATGGGGGAAAACATAATTCCGTAAGAACAAAACGAAACTCCAGCAACCTAGCCAATTAATTTGGGCCTGTGATCTCAAAGGGTTAGAAGAGAGGTGCTTGGCTACATAGCGCTAAGCTAATTCATGTAGCATATCCCATCTCTATGCATGAGGCTAAATCCGTTAGTGGTAGCCCTGTAGCATGCGTTTGTGGGGAGCTAGCTCCCATTAGCGATAATCCGCCTCCAGTGGAATCAGGCTGGTTGAGGCCGACGCTGCTTTTTTGCATAAAGCAAACAAAATTTAATTTGCTTTACTAAATCAAAGCGTGGCACTCCGGATTGTCACGGTTTACTAAGCCAGAACCCAGAAGCAGACCAGGACAAGGTAAGTGGTGTCAAAGGTGAGTGTTTATTTAACTGATCCACGGGTGATGTTGAATAATCCAGGGAACAGAGCGGGCGGCGTGGATGAGTTGTAGAGGGTGCAGTGGTTGGTCCAATGATGGCTCGGCAGCCGCCGACCATCAGGCAGAGGTTGGGTGAAGGTTCCGGACGAGTGACTGTAGGGAGAACAAAACGGAGGTAAGCATACAACCAGCAAACAAGGTGCAAAACAACAAAACTAATGCTCTAAGCTCTAGGACTGATCCGCTGATAAACATACTGTTCATGGCTAACGATCCGGCAGGGAATGGATGTCAGGTCAGAGCTTATGAAGGTGATGATCAGGGCCAGGTGTGCAGATTGCTGATGGAATGCAGGTGTGGAAATCAGGAGAGCTCCCGCCCTAGCAACGTAGCCCGGCAACCAGGCAGGGAGCGTTCCAGAACCCTCGGGAAACTGGAGATCCCGAGCAGAAAAAACTAATACACATACAGGAACCGACTCAGACTGCCGGAATCGTTACAGTACCCCCTCCGACGAACGCCACCGGGCGGACTCCCGGAGCGCCAGGATGGAGGCGGTAGAAGTCACGAATGAGGTCAGCATCTAGGATCTGTCGCCGCGGAATCCAACTCCTCTCTTCAGGACCATACCCCTCCCAGTCCACGAGATACTGGAAACCCCGGCCCCGCCCCGTCTGGAATCCATGATGCGTCGCACCGTGTAGGCAGGACCACCTCCGATCATCCGAGGAGGAGGAGGAGGAGGCGGAGGAGGCAACAGAGGACTGAGGAAAACAGGCTTGAGGCAGGAGACATGAAAGGTGGGATGGACTCTGAGCGTCCTCGGTAGTTTGAGTCGAACTGCCACCGGATTGATCACCTTCTCCACCACAAACGGACCAATGAACTTCGGTAACAACTTCCTAGACTCAGTCCGTAAAGGAAGATCCCGTGTGGCCAACCAGACCCTATCTCCGATGGTATAGGTGGGAGCGGGGATCCGGCGACGATTCGCCTGGAGCTGATACCGGTCCGAAACTCTAAGGAGTGCCTTTCTGGCCCGATGCCAGGTCCGGTGGCAACGACGAATATGGGCCTGAACAGAGGGCACTGAGAGCTCCTTCTCCTGAGAAGGGAACAAGGGAGGTTGGTAGCCATACAGGCACTGGAAGGGAGACATCCCAGTGGCAGATGTAGGGAGAGTATTGTGGGCATACTCAACCCAAGGCAACTGAGAGACCCAGGAGGTGGGGTTGGAAGAGACAAGGCAGCGTAGCGTGGATTCCATCTTCTGGTTGGCTCTCTCCGCCTGACCATTAGATTGGGGGTGAAAACCAGATGTGAGACTGACTGTAGCTCCAATGGCCAAACAGAAGGACTTCCAGACAGCAGAGGTAAACTGAGGGCCACGGTCGGAAACGATATCACTGGGCAAACCGTGGACCCTGAAAACCTCCCTAACCAGGATCTCGGACGTCTCGAGGCAGAGGGAAGCTTGGCAATTGGCACAAAGTGGGCGAACTTGCTGAATCTGTCCACGATAGTCAGAACGACCGTGTTCCCCTCAGAAGAGGGCAACCCAGTGACAAAGTCCAGGGCCAGATGCGACCATGGTCGCCGGGGAATAGGAAGGGGTGAAGTAGTCCAGAGCTGGGCCGATTGGTACTCTTATTCTGCGCACACACTGGACAGGCAGCAACAAAACCCCGAGTATCCTCGGCCATGGCAGGCCACCAAAAACGTCTGCGAAGAAACGCCATCGTCCGAGCCACGCCAGGGTGACAAGCCATCTTGCTGGTGTGGGACCATTTGAGGACAGCAGGACGAACCGACTCAGGCACAAACAACCGACCGGGTGGACCGTTACCGGGACCGGGCTGCGTCCGAAGGGCCGCCATCACCTCCTCTCAATCTTCCACATAACTGCTCCCACGACGCAGTTCCGGGGAGAATTGTCTCGGTCTTGGACCCACTCTCTTCCGTCTTGGAGAACATCCGGGACAAGGCGTCCGCCTTGCCGTTCTTAGATCCAGGTCGGAACGTCAGGGAAAAAATTGAATCGTCCGAAAAACAACGCCCACCTGGCCTGGACGGGAGTTGAGACGTCTAGCCGATTGCACGTAAGCAAGATTCTTGTGGTCAGTCCAGACAATAAACGGTTGCTCCGCCCCCTCCAACCAGTGGCGCCACTCCTCCAAGGCAAGTTTCACCGCGAGAAGCTCCCGGTTGCCCACATCGTAGTTCCTCTCCGCAGGCGAAAGGCGACGAGAGTAGTAGGCGCAGGGATGGAGTTTACTGTCCGTGGAGCATCGCTGCGACAGGATGGCGCCAACTCCACATCAGACGCGCGTCCACTTCAACGCAGCGAACTGACGGCCGTGTCCGGTTGAGAGAGAATCGGTGCGTTGGTGAATCGTCTCTTCAAATCCAGAAACGCTCGATCCGCCTCGGATTCCACTCGAAGGTCCTGATACTGGAAGTCAAGGCAGTTAACGGAGCGGCCACACGGCTGTAATCCCGGATGAATCTGCGGTAGAAATTCGCAAACCCCAAAAATCTCTGGAGCTGCAATCTCGTACCGGGCTGGGCCCATTCCAGAACCGCTCTAACCTTCTCCTGGTCCATCCTAATCTCTCCCTGGAGATGATGTGACCCGAGAAAGGATGTCGTGTGGGCGTGAAACTCGCACTTCTCGGCCTTCACGAACAGGCGATTCTCCAACAATCGCTGCAGAACCTGCCGGACATGCTGGACGTGGTCGGAAGGTTCCTTCGAGAAGATCAGAATGTCATCCAGGTAAACAAACACAAAGAGACCGATCATATCTCTCAGGACGTCGTTCACCATACTCTGGAATACCGCTGGAGCATTGGTCAGTCCAAACGGCATCACCTGATACTCGAAGTGACCCATCGGTGTATTGAAACCCGTCAACCACTCGTCCCCCTCTCTGATCCGGACCATGTGATACGCATTGCGTAGGTCTAGTTTGGTGAACACCGTAGCACCCTGTAAGGAGTCGAAGGCAGAGCTCATCAAGGGCAGGGGATACTTGTTCTTGACCGTGATGTCATTCAACCCCCGATAATCAATACACGGTCGAAGAGAGCCATCCCTCTTACCCACAAAGAAGAATCCTGCCCCCAGGGGTGATGACGAGGGACGAACGAGACCAGCAGCTAGGGACTCCTTGATGTAGATCTCCAAAGCCTCACGTTCAGGTCGGGAGATACTGTATAACCTTCCCTTGGGGTAGACAGCTCCAGGGAACAGGTTGATGGCACAATCATATGGTCGGTGGGGAGGGAGTGACAGAGCCTTCTGCTTACTGAACACTTCCCCCAAATCGTGATATGTCTCGGGAACCAGGGACAAATCTGGGGGTTTAGCCTCAATCACCTGACTGGGAACCGAATGGGGACAGGCAGTCTTGAGACAGTTAGCATGACAATCAAGGCTCCAACTCGTTACCTTGCCCGTCACCCAATCGAACGTGGGATTGTGTTCCTTCAGCCAGGGGTATCCAAGGACCAGAGGAACATGGGAAGACGGCAGAATGAAGAATGAAATCATCTCAGAATGATTCCCCGACAACAGCATCTTAACCGGTTCAGTCCTCATCGTGATACGTGCCAGACTACTGCCGTTCAGAGTGGTCGCTTCAATGGCTTCCGGCAATTGCTCCTTGGAAAGCCCCAGCTGTTCCACCAACTCGGCATCAAGAAAGCTTCCATCGGCACCTGAATCGAGTAAAGCGTTAATCGCTAAGCTCTGATTCCTGTTCATAAGGGTAGCCGGGAAACGGGGGTCTGACAGAGGTATTGAGAGGTCGAAACTGGCTCGCTAAAAGTCCTCCCAACTTTAGCGAGACGCGCAGTTTGACGACCGCCGGGAACAGGTGGCGAGGTAATGTCCCGAACCACCACAGTAGAGGCAACAGTTAGTCCTACGTCTGAGTTGGCGTTCCTCCTTGGTTAACCCGTGCCGCCCTACTTGCATTGGTTCAGAATCGGGAAACAGGACCTCTCCACTAATCCTGTGTGGTGGACGATGATCGACGTATTCTGGTCCAATCACCGACCCGACTGGAACCTGAGAAGCTGATCGATTGGACGGAACCCATTGCTTCTCCCTCCTTCGCTCTCGGACTCGATTATCCACCCGAATAGACAAGGCTACCAAGCTGTCCAGGTCACTAGGCTCCGGATAGGAGATCAACTCATCCTTGAGCTGCTCCGACAGACCCTGGTAAAAGGCCGCTTGCAGAGACTCCTCATTCCACCCACTCTCACAGCCAACGTCTTGAACTCGATCACGAAGTCGGCCACGCTGCGAGTTCCTTGGCGAAGCGAAAACAGGCGCCTAGCTGCGTCCCCTCCCTCGGACGGAATGGTCGAAGAGCTTCCTCATCTCGGCCGTGAACCCCTGGTATGAAGCCATGCAGGGGTCCTGTCGTTCCCAAACGGCTGAAGCCCACTCCAGCGCTCGACCACGCAGCAACTCCAATCACAAAGGCTATCCTAGCCTTGTCTGTGGCATAAGAGTAGGGCTGTAGATCGAACACTAACCCACACTGCATAAGGAAAGAACGGCATCTTCCCAGCTCCCCCTCATATTTATCCGGCGTCGGAACCTTGGGCTCACGGAAGGACACAGCTCCAGAAGCGGCAGGCGAGATGGGTGAAACCGGTAGTGGATCCTCCACCGGAAACTTGCGCTGGTTCTGGACCTCCGTCAGACCGGTAGAAAGGTTCCGAACTGCCAACGCGATCTCCTGTAGCTCCGTGCTATGATGGCCCAACATCTTCTCCTGATGGGAAATGGCATGGCGAACAGAGTCCAGGTCCGCTGGGTTCATACTGGCCGGATCGTTCTGTCACGGTTTACTAAGCCAGAACCCAGAAGCAGACCAGGACAAGGTAAGTGGTGTCAAAGGTGAGTGTTTATTTAACTGATCCACGGGTGATGTTGAATAATCCAGGGAACAGAGCGGGCGGCGTGGATGAGTTGTAGAGGGTGCAGTGGTTGGTCCAATGATGGCTCGGCAGCCGCCGACCATCAGGCAGAGGTTGGGTGAAGGTTCCGGACGAGTGACTGTAGGGAGAACAAAACGGAGGTAAGCATACAACCAGCAAACAAGGTGCAAAACAACAAAACTAATGCTCTAAGCTCTAGGACTGATCCGCTGATAAACATACTGTTCATGGCTAACGATCCGGCAGGGAATGGATGTCAGGTCAGAGCTTATGAAGGTGATGATCAGGGCCAGGTGTGCAGATTGCTGATGGAATGCAGGTGTGGAAATCAGGAGAGCTCCCGCCTAGCAACGTAGCCCGGCAACCAGGCAGGGAGCGTTCCAGAACCCTCGGGAAACTGGAGATCCCGAGCAGAAAAACTAATACACATACAGGAACCGACTCAGACTGCCGGAATCGTTACACGGATTCTGGATCCTGCCTCTCCCTCCCTCCCTCTCTTTCTCTCTCTCCCTCCCTCCCTCCTCTCACTGTCCCTCTCTCTGCCTCAATCATTCATGTCTCTGCCTCAATCTACTTCCTCTCTCTCTTCTCTCTCTCTTTTTCTACCCCTTTACCCCTCGCGCTTTTTCCTCATCCTCTCTCCCTCTCTATTTCTCTATTTTCTCAGTCTCTCATTATTTCCCTCTCTCCCCCTCCTTTCTGTACCTCCCTCTTTTCTCCCTCTCTCTCAGTGGGATAAATTACTCCAGAATCATAACAGAATAAAAATTACAGAGCGAGGGAAGAGACACTTTGAGCAGAGTGGGATCCCCCCACCCCCACCTTCCTTCACATACACACAATCTCACCCTGAGATTTAATTATGCGTGTGCACGCACACACAAATGCATTTGCACACACACACAGTTACAGAAATGGTGTGATGGTGTGTAGTGAAATAAAAAACATGATGTTCTGATTTGGTTGATGTTTCATGTGTGTCTCAGAGGTGCATGGCGTGTGTTTTGAGTGGTTTCCAGGTCAGGGCTGGAGCCTATGAGACACAGTTGTGTTATGGAATGTGTGGGTGAGTGTGCATGCCTGCATGGCTATGTGTCTATTGCTCTGTGCGTGCGCAAAATAGTGAACGTGTGTGTGTGAGCTCCTTGCGGTGCACTGCAGAGCCAGTCTCTGAAAAAAGAGCAGCTTGGCTGTTCCTATTGAACTTGACCTGCGGGCCAGATCAATGTGTGTGAGTGTGTGTGTGTGTGTATGTGTGTATGTGTGTGTGTACTCGAGCCAGATCAATGTGTGTCCGTGTGCCACGGAATGAGAGAGCACCCTGATTACCCAGGGGTAGGTGGGGGAGGGGAGCGGGGTAGCACGAGGGAGAGAGGGAGGTAGGGAGGGAGGGGTTGAGATTGAGCGGAGGAAAGGGCTGAGACCAGGATCAGAGAGAAGAGCATCTCATTTAATTTTTTTTTCATTTCAGTCTATCTGTGGAAGCTGGAATGCACAGTGTTCTCCACTGCTGGAATTACAATCCCATCCACATCTAAATGTATCAGATATTCTCAGAATGACAATAAAATGTGGAAAAACTGGCTTATGTAACAAGTCCTATCCCACACCTGTCTATATAAGGTCCCACAGTTCACAGTGCATGTCAGAACAAAAACCAAGCCATGATGTCGAAGGAAAAGCTCTGAGACAGGATTGTGTCGAGGCACAGATCTGGGGAAGGGTATCAAAAAATGTCTTGGTCAGGGAGGTGACCAAGAACCCAATGGTCACTCTGACAGAGCCCCAGAGTTCCTTTATGGAGATGGGAGAACCTTCCAGAAGGACAACCATCTCTACAGCACTCCACCAATCAGGCCTTTATGTTAGAGTGGCCAGATGGAAGCCACTCCTCAGTAAAAGGCAAGAAGACTCAAGGCTGTAATCGCTGCCAAAGGTGCTTCAACAAAGTACTGAGTAAAGGGTCTGAATAGTTATGTAAATGTGATATTTCAGTTGTTTTAAAAATATATACATTTCCAAAAATGTCTAAAAACCTGTTTTTGCTTCGACATTATGGGGTATTGTGTGTAAATTGATGAGGGAAAAATAACAATTTTATCCATTTTAGAATTAGGCTGTAACGTAACAAAATGTGGGACAAATCTGAATACTTTCCGAATGCACTGTATAAGTATCTTTGCCATAGATTAATAGGATACTTTTAATTATATTTGCTGACACCCTACAGTCAAATTTTGGCATCGGTAGAGTAGCTATCTAACTGTATAAACTATGCACTTCTGCAAACACGCCTTCTCCGATGTTGGTTACAAGGCGGTACTTATTTAAATTAGGTAAGAGAATATTATGTTACCATTGGTGTATTAAAATGAGAGTTAAGGCGATGTCACCTTGTCCCCTTAATAATTAATCCAAGTGTTTGACATGAGGGATGGGACCAGTAACTTTATGATCAGACGTTATCATTGTAGAAGCAAGTCATTCTTCATACTTTGGTCATCATACTTTGATCTGGTTTCCTTTAAATATCATCGAATTGAACGAAAAACATGATTTTGACTATTCATGACCTTTAAGCCTTCCCCAAACCATAGCCCTCACCTTAACCACTCGGAATTAATGCATAAACAGTTAACCTTTGAGGTGTTTCTGTTTTAACCCTGTAACCATGCAGAATGAATCCTGTAAACACACAGAATTAACGCATCATCCATAATATGCCGAATTTCGAAGGAAAACTATGAGATCTTGTTGCCTATCCAACATTTAAAAAAAATGTTGATTATGGGTCTGTATGCAAAGTCTGTATTCTGAAAGTACACACACACACACACACACACACACACACACACACACACACACACACACACGCTATTGTTTTGCTCTTGCTAATGACTCTATTACCCACCTGCCAACTCTGCCTTCCCATACACACATGCACATAGCTCTGCCCAGGTGAGAGTATAGGTCTGTGGAGTTAACGAGAGACCAGGCCAGAGTTCCAGAGACAGTCAGCCTAAACCCGCAGCCCAGCAGGGAGCTCATCAGCGGTGGCTTTCATGGTGAGTGCCTGAGTCGATGGACTGTGTGTGTGTGTGTACGTGTGTGTGTGTCCACGGCTCATTAACATCTAACGGTGTGTGGTCCTAGTCATGGTCAAGGTCAGAGGAACTGGAATGACACACTCTGATCAGGGTCATGGCTGCAGCCAATGGTCAGCATTTTAGTGTTGTTGCCTATATTGCCTCTGTCTATGAAGAAAAATATTGACCAAATGTTATTATCCATAACATACAAATGCTATAATATACAAACGTTGATTATAATATAATAATTTATTATAATAATGGAAAAGGTATTTCTTGTTAATGACCACTTGGATGAACAAAGGCTATCATGAATTGACCAAATGTTAGCTAGTGTTCCTACATTTATATGATCTGTTTTAATAAAAAAGTCCAAGCAAGCAATATACTGCAACAAAAGATACTGTATCAATTTAAAACATTACAATTGAGAAATACTTAAAGATTAAAGTAAGAAAACATGGTGCAGGCTGCATGTAGTGTAAGAAGGATAACACACACACACAACGACTGAATCAAATCTATTTTCTTCACCGATTGTTTTTCAATAAAATCGCACACACATGTCAGGTAGGGTCAACCCAGCAAATCCCTTCGATTCAATTTCTTCTGGAGAAAGAGAGAGAGAGAGACAGGTGGTGGGGGGAGTGGTGTTGCGTTCATGAACACACACATTGCATTATTTACAATCTGATACATTGGGGGCAGGGTGTACATTGCACATGTGGTACAGCTCTACACATGGACATACAAAATACACCACAGATAAAGAGATAGCAGAACTCAACAAAAAGGACTGGGCCAGACCCCCCGCCCCCTCCACACACACACACACTCACAAACACACACCCACACACACACACCCACACACACACACACACACACACACACACACACACACACACACACACACACACACACACACGCATGCATGTGTGTTCTTTTTGTCATCGGAAAGAGCTAGATAGAAGCATGACTGCTTTTTCTCTATCTTCTGATTCTAGTTTGAGTGATTAGGTACCGAAACACCAATGAAATGTTATACATGCAGCTCAATGTTTTATGATGGAGTGAGATGGTGACGCCCAACAAATCTGTGTCAGACTCAGTACATTGCCACCCTTTATCTTCAACAGAAAACCACAATGACAGACAGCACACTGGGAGCTGAGGGTGTGTGGTACATCTGTCAGTATAGTACACACACACACACACACACACACACACACACACACACACACACACACACACACACATACACAGACACACACATTTTTTCCAGTAACAACGGTGAAAATAGGCTCATAAATCCAGAAGGTTATTACAACACAAATAAAACGCACTAAATGAGAATTATTATGTAAATAAAACAACAGGCCATCAGTTATGAAGGCTTTCCCAGGCTTCGGCTCGAAGGGCAAATAGCTCAATAGGATAGTGTTAGTGTAACAGTTTAACAGGGCGAGTAGCGGACTGCCATGCATCCAGACTGGGGCAGGTCTATTACACCCATAAAGATTGGGCGGATGGGATATAAGTCACCCTAGAGTTGTTGGCAGGTAACACATACGCACCAAACACATACACACACACACACACACACACACACACACACACACACACACACACACACACACACACACACACACACAGTGCTAGGGTTAGGTTTAGGGTTAGGATCAGTGGATAGTTAGTTGAGCAGTTTGTATGGTGACTATTCCCGTACAGTATACAGAGGAGGAATAGAGGGAACCAAAACCTCACAGTTTTCTACAAAACCACTTGCATCTCTCTCTCTCTCTTACACACACCTTGGTGCTATTATTTCATTATATTTCCAGGTCTGCATGGCGTTGTTGTGCCCTGCACAGCACAGTGAACCATTAGAATGCAAAGAGCACCCAGAGCCAAACTACAGAGCATCTATTTCCTGCATGTCACACCACATTGAACGGAGTGTTTATTAAAGCCTAAACACAGGTGAGGAGGGAGGAAACACACACACATATACACACACACACACACACACATATGGATACCAAGCCTGTCTCTGACCCGTGATGGATTGGCTACACCCGCGCCGTGACAGACGAGCGATGGATAGAGCGTGGGGCAGATGAAGGGAAGGAGAGAAACAAGAGAAAGGAGGAAAAGAGCTGAGTGCAGCGGTCTCCCTGCCAGGGGGGATCTTACACAGGCAAAGGAGTCATTTCCTAGGAAGGTGAACATGTTGTTTCCTCTAAACAAACAGAACCTATGTGTAATGGATAAGACCTACAGCGTCACCTTGACAACCCTCCCTTCTCCTCCTCTTCCTATCTGCTTCTTCTCCCCTCTACTCTCTATCTCTTCTCCACTATCGCCTTCCTTCTTCCTCTTCTTCCACCACCCTCTCTCTTTCTCTCTCCTCCTCCTCCTCCTCTCACACACACAGGTGTCAATCAATCCTGTCTGACCCCTCCCCCTCGCATGGCCCCTCCCAGAGGATGTGTCAACCCACCAGTAGATGAAAACGTCATCTCTGTATCCACCCTCTCCTACAGTACAACCCCCCTACCACACACACACGCACACGCACACGCACACACACACACACTCACACACACACACACACACACATACGCACACACACACACACACACCACTTCACCCCTTAGAGCACCAGCCAATCGCTCGAACCTTGCAACCCTTACATCTCAAGCCTCTAAGAGCTTTATTGATATGGCCAGGTGTGTGTGTGTCTGTGTGATGAGGGTTGTGTGTGTGTGTGTCTACATTGATATGATGATGGGCCGTCGGTTGGTTGGTTAGTTGGTGTTGATGTAAATAGGAGGGCTAGTGAGCATGTTAGACGTGATGTGTGTGTGTTTTCCAACCTGAAGCGTGCCGTATGTATAAACCCCCAATTACACATGCTGCTAATTACTGTGTTAATGACATAATTAGCACTGCCTGTTCCACAGCTACACAAAGAGATATCCCCACTACACACATTGAGAGAGGAACTCAGCATACACACAGAGAACATATCAACACAAACACATTTAGTGAGAAAAATAAGCGATTTATCCAAATTCGAATGTACTCGTCGTTTTTGAAGAATAACTTGTAAAATTACCTTGCATAGTTTAGTACTACTTTCTTACCTAATTCTAATCTCGAAAAATCCATTGCAGGGATGTGAAGTAGTGTATTTATTTTATTTTTTGGGGGGTAGATCATCTTAATATTGCAGATAGATTGTAACTTCCATCAATGTAATTGTCTGCATCACTTCCAATCCCCCATGTTATATACAGTGGGGGAAAAAAGTATTTAGTCAGCCACCAATTGTGCAAGTTCTCACACTTAAAAAGATGAGAGAGGCCTGTAATTTTCATCATAGGTACACGTCAACTATGACAGACAAATTGAGGAAAAAAAATCCAGAAAATCATATTGTAGGATTTTTAATGAATTTATTTGCAAATTATGGTGGAAAATAAGTATTTGGTCACCTACAAACAAGCAAGATTTCTGGCTCTCACAGACCTGTAACTTCTTCTTTAAGAGGCTCCTCTGTCCTCCACTCGTTACCTGTATTAATGGCACCTGTTTGAACTTGTTACCAGTATAAAAGACACCTGTCCACAACCTCAAACAGTCACACTCCAAACTCCACTATGGCCAAGACCAAAGAGCTGTCAAAGGACACCAGAAACAAAATTGTAGACCTGCACCAGGCTGGGAAGACTGAATCTGCAATAGGTAAGCAGCTTGGTTTAAAGAAATCAACTGTGGGAGCAATTATTAGGAAATGGAAGACATACAAGACCACTGATAATCTCCCCTCGATCTGGGGCTCCACGCAAGATCACACCCTGTGGGGTCAAAATGATCACAAGAACGGTGAGCAAAAATCCCAGAACCACACGGGGGACCTAGTGAATGACCTGCAGAGAGCTGGGACCAAAGTAACAAAGCCTACCATCAGTAACACACTACGCCGCCAGGGACTCAAATCCTGCAGTGCCAGACGTGTCCCCCTGCTTAAGCCAGTACATGTCCAGGCCCGTCTGAAGTTTGCTAGAGTGCATTTGGATGATCCAGAAGAGGATTGGGAGAATGTCATATGGTCAGATGAAACCAAATATAACTTTTTGGGTAAAAACTCAACTCGTTGTGTTTGGAGGACAAAGAATGCTGAGTTGCATCCAAAGAACACCATACCTACTGTGAAGCATGGGGGTGGAAACATCATGCTTTGGGGCAGTTTTTCTGCAAAGGGAGCAGGACGACTGATCCGTGTAAAGGAAAGAATGAATGGGGCCATGTATCGTGAGATTTTGAGTGAAAACCTCCTTCCATCAGCAAGGGCATTGAAGATGAAACGTGGCTAGGTCTTTCAGCATGACAATGATCCCAAACACACCGCCCGGGCAACGAAGGAGTGGCTTCGTAAGAAGCATTTCAATGTCCTGGAGTGGCCTAGCCAGTCTCCAGATCTCAACCCCATAGAAAATCTTTGGAGGGAGTTGAAAGTCCGTGTTGCCCAGTGACAGCCCCAAAACATCACTGCTCTAGAGGAGATCTGCATGGAGGAATGGGCCAAAATGCCAGCAACAGTGTGTGAAAACCTTGTGAAGACTTACAGAAAACGTTTGACCTGTGTCATTGCCAACAAAGGGTATATAACAAAGTATTGAGAAACTTTTGTTATTGACCAAATACTTATTTTCCACCATAATTTGCAAATAAATTCATTAAAAATCCTACAATGTGATTTTCTGGATATTTTTTTCTCATTTTGTCTGTCATAGTTGACGTGTACCTATGATGAAAATGACAGGCCTCTCTCATCTTTTTAAGTGGGAGAACTTGCACAATTGGTGGCTGACTAAATACTTTTTTCCCCCACTGTATATATATATATATATATATATATATATATATATATATATATATATATATATATATATATATATATATATATATATATATATATATATATATATATATATATATATACATATACATACATAGATACATATATATAGATATATACATACAGTGGGGAGAACAAGTATTTGATACACTGCCGATTTTGCAGGTTTTCCTACTTACAAAGCATGTAGAAAAATCCAGAAAATCACATTGTATGATTTTTAAGTAATTAATTTGCATTTTATTGCATGACATAAGTATTTGATCACCTACCAACCAGTAAGAATTCCGGCTCTCACAGACCTGTTAGTTTTTATTTAAGAAGCCCTCCTGTTCTCCACTCATTACCTGTATTAACTGCACCTGTTTGAACTCGTTACCTGTATAAAAGACACCTGTCCACACACTCAATCAAACAGACTCCAACCTCTCCACAATGGCCAAGACCAGAGAGCTGTGTAAGGACATCAGGGATAAAATTGTAGACCTGCACAAGGCTGGGATGGGCTACAGGACAATAGGCAAGCAGCTTGGTGAGAAGGCAACAACTGTTGGCGCAATTATTAGAAAATGGAAGAAGTTCAAGATGACGATCAATCACCCTCGGTCTGGGGCTCCATGCAAGATCTCACCTCGTGGGGCATCAATGATCATGAGGAAGGTGAGGGATCAGCCCAGAACTACACGGCAGGACCTGGTCAATGACCTGAAGAGAGCTGGGACCACAGTCTCAAAGAAAACCATTAGTAACACACTACGCCGTCATGGATTAAAATCCTGCAGCGCACGCAAGGTCCCCCCTGCTCAAGCCAGCGCATGTCCAGGCCCGTCTGAAGTTTGCCAATGACCATCTGGATGATCCAGAGGAGGAATGGGAGAAGGTCATGTGGTCTGATGAGACAAAAATAGAGCTTTTTGGTCTAAACTCCACTCGCCGTTTTGGAGGAAGAAGAAGGATGAGTACAACCCCAAGAACACCATCCCAACCGTGAAGCATGGAGGTGGAAACATCATTCTTTGGGGATGCTTTTCTGCAAAGGGGACAGGACGACTGCACCGTATTGAGGGGAGGATGGATGGGGCCATGTATCGCGAGATCTTGGCCAACAATCTCCTTCCCTCAGTAAGAGCATTGAAGATGGGTCGTGGCTGGGTCTTCCAGCATGACAACGACCCAAAACACACAGCCAGGGCAACTAAGGAGTGGCTCCGTCAGAAGCATCTCAAGGTCCTGTAGTGGCCTAGCCAGTCTCCAGACCTGAACCCAATAGAAAATATTTGGAGGGAGCTGAAAGTCCGTATTGCCCAGCGACAGCCCCGAAACCTGAAGGATCTGGAGAAGGTCTGCATGGAGGAGTGGGCCAAAATCCCTGCTGCAGTGTGTGCAAACCTGGTCAAGACCTACAGGAAACGTATGATCTCTGTAATTGCAAACAAAGGTTTCTGTACCAAATATTAAGTTCTGCTTTTCTGATGTATCAAATACATATGTCATGCAATAAAATGCAAATTAATTTTCTCTCACAGTTGAAGTGGACCTATGATAAAAATTACAGACCTCTACATGCTTTGTAAGTAGGAAAACCTGCAAAATCGGCAGTGTATCAAATACTTGTTCTCCCCACTGTACTTATTATGGACACAGTATGCTTACATTATTAGTTATCTTGTTATTATTTGTTGCTAGTTGTTATTAGTCCCATCCTTCAATTCCATTCAACACCTCCCATCTATCTTTTAACACCATCCATATAGGATTTCTATTTGCCATATATATTTCAACTGTACTGTGATGTCTTACTAAAGTTCTGAACCTTTCTATTCTCATTGTTTCTACAGATTGTGAATTGAAAATAAATTGTTTTGCTAAAAGTATTATTATGTTATTGATCAATTGATTGACTATGACTTTTCAGATCACCCAGTAATGCTATCTGCAAGGTTAGCTCCAGGTAAATATTGCAATCCTTTAGCCATTCCTGGACCTGTGTCCAAAAACAAGCTACAAATGGACAGTACCAAAACAAATGATCTAATGATTCTGTCTCTTCGCAGCAAAATCTGCAGAGCTGGGAAGATTGTATCCCCCATATAAATAACATTCTATTGGTTGCAAGAATTTTATAAAATCATTTAAATTGAAAGATTCTAAGTTTTGAATCCGGTGTCGTTTTGCAGTTCATAAACACTATGCCATGGGATCGGTACATCAAAAATCTCTTCCCAACTATTTTGCAATCTATATGGGATGGCTGTCAATCCTTTGGTCCTTAAATGAAACTGATATACTTTTTTATTTATCACAGTTTTCCTTAACCAATTATGTTCTTTAATGCAAGGCCGACAGACAAGTTCCTTATTTTCTCCCCCTTCCACTTTCCTCTTCCATTTTTGCGGTAAGGCTGCAATTATTTGGTTGTAATTTTGGGTAGAGCAGACATTTCCATATGTTTTTGTTAGCTGCATGTGTGACATAACTCCACCAGTTCTACCGATGATATCATTTGCGAAGATTATACCTTTTTTAAACATTTTGTCAAAAAAAAGAAGTTTTTTGTCAATTAGTATATTTGAGTTTAACCACAATATTTGTTGCATTATTTGTTGTGTCGTTTCTGGAGGATTAAATTGAAATTGCAACCAACTTTCTATGGCTTGTTTTAGAAATAGTGATATTTGGGAGATTATCTCCTTTTCAAATAACTGAAAAAGGCCATTCTTGAACATTGGGTGAGACAATCTTACTAATTTGCTAGAGAACCAGTTCGGATTTAAGTATAACTTTTGTATGACTGAAGCTTTTAGTGATAGGTCTAATGCTTTAATATTTAATATTTTCTGTCCTCCGAATTCATATTCATTATACAGTATATGATGGTCCAACCGCATTCTGTCTCCTATCAATACTTTTTTAAACTTTTGGTGCCAACGAGAATGAGATAAGAAAGAAGTCAAGACGCCTAGCTTGATTGAGTCTCTGCCATGTATATCTCACTAGGTCAGGATATTTAAGCCTCCATATATCTACTAGTTCTAATGTATCCATGACATTCACGATTTCCTTAAGAGCATGTGGGTGATTGTTCGTGGTATGATTTCCTTTACGGTCCATTGAGCTATTTAAAACAGTATTATAATCCCCCACCATAATAATATTGTCTTGAATTGCTTGGTGTTGGTGTTTATGTTTTCAACCCAACAATCATAAATCAGAAAGACAGTGCTCTTTGTACAGTATACGCTGAAGGTGTCTGGTCACTTAAGCAAGTATAGTTTCAAAAAGTGTTCCAAAAAGTATACTTTTCTCATGGATGTTGATTCCTTAAATACTGTAAAGCAAAGTCTTTACACTTACACACAGGGAAATATGCACAAACACATATACCAAATACAGAGTAGGGCTGGGAATGGCCAGGGACCTCACAATACGATTTTATCACAATACTTTGGTGCCGATACGATACGTTTTAAGATTCTCACGATTCTATATGTATTGCAATTCGATACTGTGATTTTATTGCGATTTGATGTTCCAAACATACAGTACCAGTCAAAAAATTTGGACACACCTACTCATTCAAGGGTTTTACTTTATTTTTACTATTTTTTACATTCCAGAATAATAGTGAAGACATCAAAACTATGACACATATGGAATCATGTAGTAACCAAAAAAGTGTTAAAAAAATCAAAATCTATTTTATATTTGAGATTCTTCAAAGTAGCCACCCTTTGCCTTGATGACAGCTTTGCACACTCTTGGCATTCTCTCAACCAGCTTCACCTGGAATGCTTTTCCAACAGTCTTGAAGGAGTTCCCACATATGCTGAGCACTTGTTGGCTGCTTTTCCTTCACCCTGCCGTCCGACTCATCCCAAACCATCTCAATTGGGTTGAGGTTGGGGGATTGTGGAGGTCAGGTCATCTGATGCAGCACTCCATCACTTTCCTTCTTGGTAAAATAGCCCGTACACAGCCTGGAGGTGTGTTGGGTCATTGTCCAGTTGAAAAACAAATTATAGTCCCACTAAGCCCAAACCAGATGGGATGGCGTATCGCTGCAGAATGCTGTGGTAGCCATGCTGGTTAAGTGTGCCTTGAATTCTAAATAAATCACAGACAGTGTCACCAGCAAAGCACCCCCACACCATAACACCTCCTCCATGCTTTACGGTGGGAAATACACATGTGGAGATCATCTGTTCACCCACACCGCGTCTCACAAAGAGGTGTCCTTTAGTAGTGGTTTCTTTGCAGCAATTCGACCATGAAGGCCTGATTCACACAGTCCCCTCTGAACAGTGGATGTTGAGATGTGTCTGTTACTTGAACTCTGTGAAGCATTTATTTGGGCTGCAATTTCTGAGGCTGGTAACTCTAATGAACTTATCCTCTGCAGCAGAGGTAACTCTGGGTCTTCCATTCCTGTGGCGGTCCTCATGAGAGCCAGTTTCATCATAGTGCTTGATGGTTTTTGCGACTGCACTTGAAGAAACTTTCAAAGTTCTTGACATTTTCCGGATTGACTGACCTTCATGTCATAATATGGACTTGCTCTTTTACCAAATAGAGCTATCTTCTGCATGCCCCCCTACCTTGTCACAACACAACTGATTGGCTGAAATTCATTAAGAAGGACAGAAATTCCACACATTAACTTTTAAGAAGGCACACCTGTTAATTGAAATACATTCCACCTCAAAATCAAATCAAATCAAATGTTATTTGTCACATGCGCCGAAAACAACAGGTGTAGACCTTATAGTGAAACGCTTACTTACAAGCCCTTAACCAACAATGCCGTTTTAAGAAAGAATATAACAAATAAAATTCAAAAAATACAATATAAAATAATACAAAATAAAAGTAAAAAATAATGAAAGAGCAGCAGTAAAAATAACAATAGTGAGGCTATATTCAGGGGGTACCGGTACCGAGTCAATGTGCGGTGGCACCGGTTAGTTGAGGTAATTGAGGTAGATGTAGGTAGAGTTATTAAAGTGACTATGCGTAGATAATAAACAGAGAGTAGCAGCAGCGTGAAAGAGGGGGAGCAATGCAAATAGTCTGGGTAGCCATTTGATTAGATGTTCAGGAGTCGTATGGCTTGGGGGTAGAAGCTGTTTAGAAGCCTCTTGGACCTAGACTTGGCGCTCCGGTACCGCTTGCCGTGCGGTAGCAGAGAGAACAGTCTATGACTTGGGTGACTGGAGACTTTGACAATTTCTAGGGCCTTCCTCTGATACCGCCTGGTATAGAGGTCCTGGATGGCAGGAAGCTTGGCTCCAGTGATGTACTGGGCCGTACGCACTACCCTCTGTAGTGCCTTGCAGTCGGAGGCCGAGCAGTTGCCATACCAGGCAGTGATGCAACCAGTCAGGATGCTCTCGATGGTGCAGCCGTAGAACCTTTTGAGGATCTGAGGACCCATGCCAAATCTTTTCAGTCTCCTGAGGGGGAGTAGGTTTTGTCGTGCCCTCTTCACGACTGTCTTGGTGTGCTTGGACCATGTTAGTTTGTTGGTGATGTGGACACCAAGGAACTTGAAGCTCTCAACCTGCTCCACTACAGCCCCGTCGATGAAAATGGGGGCGTGCTCGGTCCTCTTCTTTTTCCTGTAGTCCACAATCATCTCCTTTATCTTGAAGCTGGTTGAGAGAATGTCAAGAGTGTGCAAAGCTGTCATCAAGGTAAACGGTGGCTATTTGAAGAATCTCAAATATAAAATATATTTTGATTTGTTTAACACTTTTTGGGTTACTACATGATTCCATATGTGTTATTTCATAGTTTTGATGACTTCACTATTATTCTATAATGTAGAAAATAGTCAAATTAAAGAAAAACCCTTGAATGAGTATGTCTGTCCAAACTTTTGACTGCTTGTGTATTGCTCACCATATGTCTGCTGCAGAGGGACAAGAGAGAGCCATGACAAAAAACTAGTTTTGATCGAATTGGCTCACTATTTAAAAAGAAGATGGAGAACAAGCTATGAAGGAAAAATATTGGAGTTTTAGTGCAGGTTCAGCCAACTAGAGCAAAAATAATATTGCGATATTGTCCAAATTATACGATACGAGATATCATAAAAAATAATATCCCAATATATAACTGTATCAATTTTTCCACCATCACTAATACAGAGGCACATACAAACTATAGTGTGAGCATATGCACCTTGTGTGTGTGTGTGTGTGTGTGTGTGTGTACCTGCTTTTGTCTGCCTGTGTGTGTGTGTGTGTGTTTGTGTTTGCGTTGTGCGCACTCCTGCGTTTCTCAGCCTGTGAGTGTGTGTGTGAGTATCAAGCAGCCCCTCACTCCATCTTGCTGCCTGCTTAATAATCCAGTCACATCTCTTGCTAGCAGGCAGGCAGTAAGGCGCTTTCACTTGCAGGTTTGCTTTGGTTGTCTAATACCCCCTCCTCTTTATGTGTGTGTGTATCTGAACTCGTGCGTGTGTGTTTTAACCTGTGTGTGTCTGCTTGTGTGTGTGTGTGTGCTCCTGTGTGTGTGTATTAGCCCCAATCTTTGTGTCGGGGGTGGGTGGGGGGTTAATAAACCCACTTAGGCTTGGTCCTGATCCGTCAGCCCAGGGCTGGCAGCCCTGCTTTAGCTGGGAGCTGATCTGTGACGGCCTGCCACTCAAAAGCCAGCACCACAGAGACGCAGCACAAAGGAGGAGAGGAGAGGGGGAGGAGGAGGGGAGGATGAGCACGAAGAGAGGGGGGAAGAAGCAGGAGAGGGTATCAGTGTTTTTCGTGAGCGTGCTAGCTCTCCCTCTCTCTGGCTGTCTGTTTATCTCGCTCTCCCCCTCTCTCTCTGGCTACATTGCAACATCTCCTCTCAGCTCTCCTCTCAGTTCACTCTCTCTTGGACACACGCTCACGTCTCTCTTCTGAGAAGCAGAGAAAAAGAGGGAGGGGAGGAGGGAAAAGAGGATAGTATCAGTAGTGGGATGAATGACAAGGTTGTGCTGGACTGCTATCACAGTTGAGAGCCCCTGGGAAGCTGAGGTGTGTGTGTGTGTGAGAGAGAGAGAGAGAGAGGGAGAGAGAGAGAGATCGGTAGAAGACAAAGTGTTTCAGAGAGTGAAAGACAAGGAGAGACACAGAGACAATCAGAAAGAGAGAGAGAGAGAGAGAGAGAGCACAGAGAAATGTCATTCTTCATATTTGTCCTTTGTCTGCAGAGGCTGTATCTCTGGACTGCAGCTACTCAACACACAAACACACACACGCACGCACGCACACACACACACACACACACACGCACACAGACACGCACACAGACAAACACACAGACACACAGACACACACACACACACACACAGACACACACACACACACACATACACACACACACAGCCATCCCTCTGAGAGAAGAAGCAGCTATCCCTCTGCTGGTATTTTGTTTGAAGCTACATAAGGTTGGGCCTGGTCTGTGAAAATCAGAATGCTGCTAAAAATGGTGTTGGAAGGCAGCTAGGGGACACTTCCCTCTGGTCTGAAAACTGACGGGGATACTGTAACCACAGGACGGCACCCCTTGCAGGGCAACGTTACACCAAGGACCTCACTCTGTTAATACATGGGAACTAAATATTCCATGACACTCAAGGCAGTGTTAACCCCAGTGTCCTGGCTGAACTCCCAATTCACAGCACGCCACCTAATTATCCCCAGCTTCTTGTTGGCACAACCACTCCTCGGCTCTCCGCTGCCTGTGTGTGGTGAGCGTTCTGGCACAAAATGGTTGCTGTGCATCACCAAGGTGGGCAGTTCAGATTGATGTGGTTAGTAGGGTGAGTTACTTGCATGCATCAGCAGGGTCTCTAACACAAAGAGGCAGAAACAGGGAGAGTGAGGGGGAGACAGAAAAAGAGCAGAGAAGAGAGAGTGAGGGGGAGTGATCCTGAAAGACAAGGGAGAAAAAACAGATAAGAGAAATGATCTAAACTGAGTTGAAGAAGAGATGGGAGGATGAGAGGGAGGAAGCCAGAGAAGAAAAGAGAGGGAGAAGACTTTAAAGCCAACTTTGCTGGGAGAAAGAGCCAGCTCAGCAGTATAGAGTTAGCCCAGGGTTACTGCATAGGGTTCCTCATCAGCACCTTCTGCTGTGAATATCAATGACGCATCGCTGCTACAGCACACCAGCCCCTTCATCATCATCATCATCATCATCATTCTAAGGACCTAACACATAACCTCAAGATTATCATCTTCATCTTCCCCAATGCACTAGCCCAAATAATTTGAGCTAACCTCAGCTTTTCCTCTTTACCATCTTCTTCATCATCCTCCTCACCGATGACAAAAGACAACTATTAGCTTGTTTCAACACAGTCATTTTCATCAGTTGTTAGGTGAAGTTCACTGGGCAATGGCAAGGTTTATTGGGCTTCTCTCCCTGACCCATACCCACTTGCCCCTGCCACAGAGTAAAAGGGAGAATAACTATACATGCCTTCCTCTCTCTCTCTCTCTCTCTCTCTCTCTCTCTCTCTCTCTCTCTCTCTCTCTCTCTGTCTCTCTCTGTCTCTCACCTCTTTTCCTCTCATCTATCCCTTTTTCCATTTTTAATTACAGAAAAGCAGAGAACTGCAAAAAACCTGCTACTAATTACACAGCCCCTGCCTCTCTCTCCTCTCTCCCTTTCCCCTCAATATGCATCTCTACTCTCTTCCTCACCTAATTCTATCTCTCTCTTCTCTCTCCTTTTCCCTTCTGAGCTCCATTGGCTCAATGCCAACAGCCTGTGGAATCACTCACTCGCCGCTGAGATGAGGAGGGCACACACACATACACACACACACACGCACACACACACACACACATGGATACATAATAACTAGAGGGGTTGAATGTGCCGTACACACACTCTCACACACACAAATAAACACACACACACTCTGATGCCACACAAAAATAAAAGCTCAAGCATATGTGTGTGTGTAGTGTGTGTGTGCATAAGCGAGCGTGTGTGAAGGGGCAGGCACGAGGCTGATCAGCTCCCTAATGAGAGAGAACACTAATCATATTTCACACTGACACAAAAACAATCACAACATCTGTATCTGATGCCTGCAACCCTCCTCCTCCTCCCCTCTCCACCTCCTTCCTTCCCTCCCTCTTCACCTCCCTCCCTCCTTCCCTCCCTCTTTAGGATAGAGAGTCTTGGGAATGATGATCATGATGAGTCCACTGAACACCTGAGACAAGATCAACACTGAACAACATATACAAACTCCTTTATCCCAGGTGGCTGCACTGCCACTTTCCCTCCCTCCCTCTCCCTCCTTCTCCTACTCCACCTCCCTCCAGCCGTCTCCCTCCATCTCCTTATCGCTCATTCTCCCTTCTCTCTCTTCCTCTCCCCCTCTATCCCGCTCTTGTCCTCTCCATGTCCCTCCTTCTCCCTCTCTCTATCTCAATATAGAGGAGTGTTTTTACTTAAGCTTGGGGGTGGAGGCGACACACTGTAATTTACCCATGGGTAGTCCTATCCATCACACAGACAATGTACACACTCTACTGCCATGCATCACTTGGGTTTGCAGGAGAACTGTAGAACTGTGTATGTATGTGTGTGTGTGTGTGTGTGTGTGTGTGTGTGTGTGTGTGTGTGTGTGTGTGTGTGCGTGCGTGTGTGCGTGTTTGAGAGAGAGAGAGAGAGAGAGAGAGAGAGAGAGAGAGAGAGAGAGAGAGAGAGAGAAGAAGGGGAGGAGACAAAGGGGAGAAAGGGGAAAAAGGAGAGGTTGTGAGTGAATGAGTAGAGAGAGCTTTAGAATAAAGGGAAAATACAGAGATAAGTTGTTGGAGAACACAGAGCGTATAGAAACAGATCCAGGGAGAGAGTAAATAGAGAGCCCAGAGAAAACAAGAGGAGGGATAGAGAAGTGAAAGCAGATAGAGAGAGCAGATAGAGGAGTGTAGTTGGACAGCAGGAGTGGGTGGTACGCAGAAGCCCCTCTGCTGCAATCAAGGCTCTGTCACCATCTGGATGCCATTTTAAAACCATCAGCTTCAGCTCCCCATGTAAACAAGGGCGCGACCTCAAACATGGCCCCCTCTCTAAATGTCTCCGCTTTTCTGTAATGGACCCGAAATGGCTGACTGTGCGGTAAAGGGGTTACTCTATAATGGAGCCAACATGGCTGACTGTGAGGTACAGGGGTTAGTCTATAATGGAGCCAACATGGCTGACTTTGTGAGATAGGGGTTAGTCGATAATAGAAACCGAAACTTACCTTGATGGTTAAGTTTAGGAATTAATTCTGATACTTTGGTTAAATTTAGGCAACAGTGTTAAATGTAGGCATTCATTCTGAGTGATTAAGGTAAGGGTTAAGGTTTGGGATAGGGTTAAAACTAATCTCGCTTACCAAGGAAGTAAAATTACCTTGGGAAAGTTGTCATTTCCTGTTTTACAAGGATTGTTGACATAATATATATAATATTTGTATCTATATGTATTTGTATGTTTCAAAGCTACAAAGTAAAACGTGATGTCATATAAAGCTTTACCGCTTGTTCTGTAATATCAGTAGTATTTTGATTTCAATACCCAATTTTCTTACATAATTTATGAACACTGACAAATATAAACATGAAAATTGAAAAATGAACATTTTAGTAAGCATACTACAGTGAGGGAAAAAGAATTTGATCCCCTGCTGATTTTGTACGTTTGCCCACTGACAAAGAAATGATCAGTCTATAATTTTAATGGTAAGTTTATTTGAACAGTGAGAGACAGAATAACAACAAAAAAATCCAGAAAAACGATTTTAATGAGGGAAATAAGTATTTGACTGTAACGATCCCGGCAGTCTGAGTCGGGTCCTGTCTGGTGACTAGTTTTTCCTGTTCGTGATCTCCAGTTTCCCGAGGGTTCGGGAACGCTCCGGGGAGCTCTCTTGTTTTCCGCACCTGCATCCCATCAGCAATCTGCACACCTGGTCCTGATCATCACCCTTCTTAGGCTCTGGCCAAACATCCAGTTCCTGCCGGATCGTTAGCCATGAACAGTATGTTTGTCAGCGTATCAGCCTTGAGTTCTAGCGGTTAGTTTTTGTTGTTTTGCACCTTGTTGATTTGCTGTGTACTCACCTCCGTTTTGTTCTGTCTGCAGTCTCTCACCCGGAACCTTCACCCAACCTCTGCCTGATGGTCGGCGGCTGCCGAGCCATGTCTGGACCTATCACTGCACCTCAACAACCCATCCACGCCACCCGCTCTGTCCCTGGATTATTCAGCCTCACTCGGGAGTCAATTAATAAACACTCACCTTTTCCTCTAAGTACCTTGTCCTGGTCTGCTTCTGGGTTCTGGCGTAGTAAACCGTGACAGAACGATCCGGCCAGTAATGAACCCAGCGGACCTGGACTCTGTTCGCCATGCCATTACCCATCAGGAGAAGATGTTGGGCCATCATAGCACGGTACTACAGGAGATCGCGTTGTCAGTTCGGAACCTTTCTACCGGTCTGACGGAGGTCCAGAACCAACGCAAGTTTCCGGTAGAGGATCCACTACCGGTTTCCCCATCTCGCCTGCCGCTCGGGAGCTGTGTCCTTCCGTGAGCCCGAGGTTCGACGCCGGATAGATATGAGGGGGAGCTGGGAAGATGCCGTTCCTTTCTTATGCAGTGTGGATTAGTGTTCGATCTACAGCCCTACTCTTATGCCACAGACAAGGCTAGGATAGCCTTTGTGATTGCGTTGCTGCGTGGTCGAGCGCTGGAGTGGGCTTCAGCCGTTTGGGAACGACAAGACCCCTGCATGGCTTCATACCAGGGGTTCACGGCTTCGAGATGAGGAAGCTCTTCGACCATTCCGTCCGAGGGAGGGACGCAGCTTAGGCGCCTGTTTTCGCTTCACCAAGGAACTCGCAGCGTGGCCGACTTCGTGATCGAGTTCAAGACGTTGGCTGTGGAGAGTGGGTGGAACGAGGAGTCTCTGCAAGCGGCCTTTTACCAGGGTCTGTCGGAGCAGCTCAAGGATGAGTTGATCTCCTATCCGGAGCCTAGTGACCTGGACAGCTTGGTAGCCTTGTCTATTCGGGTGGATAATCGAGTCCGAGAGCGAAGGAGGGGAGAAGCAATGGGGTCCGTCCAATCGATCAGCTTCTCAGTTCCCAGTCGGGTCGGGTGGTGGACCAGAACACGTCGATCATTCTCCTCCACAATGGATTAGTGGAGAGGTCCTCTCTCCGATTCTGAACCCATGCAAGTGGGGCGGCACGGTTAACCAAGGAGGAGCGTCAACATAGACGTCAGACCAACTGCTGCCTCTACTGTGGTAGCTCGGGACATTACATCTCCACCTGTTCCCGGCGGTCGTCAAACTGCCCGGCTCGCTAAAGTTGGGAGGACTTTTAGCGAGCCAGTTTCAACCTCTCAGTACCTCTGTCAGACCCCCGTTTCCCGGCTACCCTTGTGAACAGGAATCAGAGCTTAGCGCTTAACGCTTTTATCGATTCAGGTGCCGATGGAAGCTTTCTTGATGCCGAAGTTGGTGGAACAGCTGGGGCTTTCCAAGGAGCAATTGCCGGAAGCCATTGAAGCGACCACTCTGAACGGCAGTAGTCTGGCACGTATCACGATGAGGACTGAACCGGTTAAGATCGCGGTTGTCGGGGAATCATTCTGAGATGATTTCATTCTTCATTCTGCCGTCTTCCCATGTTCCTCTGGTCCTTGGATACCCCTGGCTGAAGGAACACAATCCCACGTTCGATTGGGTGACGGGCAAGGTAACGAAGTTGGAGCCTTGATTGTCATGCTAACTGTCTCAAGACTGCCTGCCCCCATTCGGTTCCCAGTCAGGTGATTGAGGCTAAACCCCCCAGATTTGTCCCTGGTTCCCGAGACATATCACGATTTGGGGGAAGTTTTCAGTAAGCAGAAGGCTCTGTCACTCCCTCCCCACCGACCATATGATTGTGCCATCAACCTGGTCCCTGGAGCTGTCTACCCCAAGGGAAGGTTATACAGTATCTCCCGACCTGAACGTGAGGCGTTGGAGACCTACATCAAGGAGTCCCTAGCTGCTGGTCTCGTTCGCCCTCGTCATCACCCCCTGGGGGCAGGATTCTTCTTTGTGGGTAAGAAGGATGGCTCTCTTCGACCGTGTATTGATTATCGGGGGTTGAATGACATCACGGTCAAGAACAAGTATCCCCTGCCCTTGATGAGTTCTGCCTTCGACTCTTACAGGGTGCTACGGTGTTCACCAAGCTAGACCTACGCAATGCGTATCACCTGGTCCGGATCAGAGAGGGGGACGAAGTGGTTGACGGGTTTCAATACACCGATGGGTCACTTCGAGTATCAGGTGATGCCGTTTGGACTGACCAATGCTCCAGCGGTATTCCAGAGTATGGTGAACGACGTCCTGAGAGATATGATCGGTCTCTTTGTGTTTGTTTACCTGGATGACATTCTGATCTTTCTCGAAGGAACCTTCCGACCACGTCCAGCATGTCCGGCAGGTTCTGCAGCGATTGTTGGAGAATCGCCTGTTCGTGAAGGCCGAGAAGTGCGAAGTTTCACGCCCACACGACATCCTTTCTCGGGTACATCATCTCCAGGGGAGAGATTAGGATGGACCAGGAGAAGGTTAGAGCGGTTCTGGAATGGGTCCAGCCCGGTACGAGATTGCAGCTCCAGAGATTTTTGGGGTTTGCGAATTTCTACCGCAGATTCATCCGGGATTACAGCCGTGTGGCCGCTCCGTTAACTGCCTTGACTTCCAGTATCAGGACCTTCAAGTGGAATCCGAGGCGGATCGAGCGTTTCGGATTTGAAGAGGCGATTCACCAACGCACCGATTCTCTCTCAACCGACACGGCCCGTCAGTTGTCCGTTGAAGTGGACGCGTCTGATGTGGGAGTTGGCGCCATCCTGTCGCAGCGATGCTCCACGGACAGTAAACTCCATCCCTGCGCCTACTACTCGTCGCCTTTCGCCTGCGGAGAGGAATTACGATGTGGGTAACCGGGAGCTTCTCGCGGTGAAACTTGCCTTGGAGGAGTGGCGCCACTGGTTGGAGGGGGCGGAGCAACCGTTTATTGTCTGGACTGACCACAAGAATCTTGCTTACGTGCAATCGGCTAAACGTCTCAACTCCCGCCAGGCCAGGTGGGCGTTGTTTTTCGGACGATTCAAGTTTGCCCTGACGCTTCGACCTGGATCTAAGAACGGCAAGGCGGACGCCTTGTCCCGGATGTTCTCCAAGACGGAGGAGAGTGGGTCCAAGACCGAGACAATCCTCCCCCGAACTGCGTCGTGGGGAGCAGTTATGTGGAAGATTGAGGAGGAGGTGCTGGCGGCCCTTCGGACTCAGCCCGGTCCCCGTAACGGTCCACCCGGTCGGTTGTTTGTGCCTGAGTCGGTTCGCCCTGCTGTCCTCAAATGGTCCCACGCCAGCAAGATGGCTTGTCACCCTGGCGTGGCTCGGACAATGGCGTTTCTTCGCAGACGTTTTGGTGGCTCGCCATGGCCGAGGATACTCGGGGTTTTGTTGCTGCCTGTCCAGTGTGTGCGCAGAATAAGAGTACCAATCGGCCCAGCTCTGGACTACTTCACCCCCTTCCTATTCCCGCGACCATGGTCGCATCTGGCCCCTGGACTTCGTCACTGGGTTGCCCGCTTCTGAGGGGAACACGGTCGTTCTGACGATCGTGGACAGATTCAGCAAGTTCGCCCACTTTGTGCCTATTGCCAAGCTTCCTCTCTGCCTCGGAGACGTCCGAGATCCTGGTTAGGGAGGTTTTCAGGGTCCACGGGTTGCCCAGTGATATCGTTTCCGACCGTGGCCCCTCAGTTTACCTCTGCTGTCTGGAAGTCCTTCTGTTTGGCCATTGGAGCTACAGTCAGTCTCACATCTGGTTTTCACCCCAATCCAATGGTCAGGCGGAGAGAGCCAACCAGAGGATGGAATCCACGCTACGCCTGTCTGGTCTCTTCCAACCCCACCTCCTGGGTCTCTCAGTTGCCTTGGGTTGAGTATGCCCACAATACTCTCCCTACATCTGCCACTGGGATGTCTCCCTTCCAGTGCCTGTATGGCTACCAACCTCCCTTGTTCCCTTCTCAGGAGAAGGAGCTCTCAGTGCCTTCTGTTCAGGCCCATATTCGGCTGCCACCGGACCTGGCATCGGGCCAGAAAGGCACTCCTTAGAGTTTCGGACCGGTATCAGCTCCAGGCGAATCGTCGCCGGATCCCCGCTCCCACCTACACCATCGGAGATAGGGTCTGGTTGGCCACACGGGATCTTCCGTTACGGACTGAGTCTAGGAAGTTGTTACCGAAGTTCATTGGTCCGTTGTGGTGGAGAAGGTGATCAATCCAGTGGCAGTTCGACTCAAACTACCGAGGACGCTCAGAGTCCATCCCACCTTTCATGTCTCCTGCCTCAAGCCTGTCTTCCTCAGTCCTCTGTTGCCTCCTCCGCCTCCTCCTCCTCCTCCTCGGATGATCGGAGGTGGTCCTGCCTACACGGTGCGTCGCATCATGGATTCCAGACGGCGGGGCCGGGGTTTCCAGTATCTCGTGGACTGGGAGGGGTATGGTCCTGAAGAGAGGAGTTGGATTCGCGGCGACAGGTCCTAGATGCTGACCTCATCAGTGATTTCTACCGCCTCCATCCTGGCGCTCCGGGAGGTCCGCCCGGTGGCGTCTGTCGGAGGGGGTACTGTAACGATCCCGGCAGTCTGAGTCGGGTCCTGTCTGGTGACTAGTTTTTCCTGTTCGTGATCTCCAGTTTCCCGAGGGTTCGGGAACGCTCCGGGAGCTCTCTTGTTTTCCGCACCTGCATCCCATCAGCAATCTGCACACCTGGTCCTGATCATCACCCTTCTTAGGCTCTGGCCAAACATCCAGTTCCTGCCGGATCGTTAGCCATGAACAGTATGTTTGTCAGCGTATCAGCCTTGAGTTCTAGCGTTAGTTTTTGTTGTTTTGCACCTTGTTGATTTGCTGTGCACTCACCTCCGTTTTGTTCTGTCTGCAGTCTCTCACCCGGAACCTTCACCCAACCTCTGCCTGATGGTCGGCGGCTGCCGAGCCATGTCTGGACCTATCACTGCACCCTCAACAACCCATCCACGCCACCCGCTCTGTCCCTGGATTATTCAGCCTCACTCGGGAGTCAATTAATAAACACTCACCTTTTCCTCTAAGTACCTTGTCCTGGTCTGCTTCTGGGTTCTGGCGTAGTAAACCGTGACATTGACCCCCTCTCAATCAGAAAGATTTCTGGCTCCCAGGTGGCTTTTATACAGGTAACGAGCTGAGATTAGGAGCACACTCTTAAAGGGAGTGCTCCTAATCTCAGCTTGTTACCTGTATAAAAGACACCTGTCCACAGAAGCAATCAATCAATCAGATTCCAAACTCTCCACCATGGCCAAGACCAAAGAGCTCTCCAAGGATGTCAGGGACAAAATTGTAGACCTACACAAGGCTGGAATGGGCTACAAGACCATCGCCAAGCAGCTTGGAGAGAAGGTGACAACAGTTGGTGCGATTATTTGCAAATGGAAGAAACACAAAAGAACTGTCAATCTCCCTCGGCCTGGGGCTCCATGCAAGATCTCACCTCGTGGAGTTGTAATGATTATGAGAGCGGTGAGGAATCAGCCCAGAACTACACGGGAGGATCTTGTCAATGATCTCAAGGCAGCTGGGAGCATAGTCACCAAGAAAACAATTGGTAACACACTACGCCGTGAAGGACTGAAATCCTGCAGCGCCCGCAAGGTCCCCCTGCTCAAGAAAGCACATATACAGGCCCGTCTGAAGTTTGGCAATGAACATCTGAATGATTCAGAGGAGAACTGGGTGAAAGTGTTGTGGTAAGATGAGACCAAAATCAAGCTCTTTGTCATCAACTCAACTCGCCATGTTTGGAGAAGGAGGAATGCAGCCTATGACCCCAAGAACACCATCCCCACCATCAAACATGGAGGTGGAAACATTATGCTTTGGGGGTGTTTTTCTGCTAAGGGGACAGGACAACTTCACCGCATCAAAGGGACGATGGACGGGGCCATGTACCATCAAATCTTGGGTGAGAACCTCCTTCCCTCAGCCAGGGCATTGAAAATGGGTTGTGGATGGTTATTCCAACATGACAATGATCCAAAACACACGGCCAAGGCAACAAAGGAGTGGCTCAAGAAGAGGTACATTAAGGTCCTGGAGTGGCCTAGCCAGTCTCCAGACCTTAATCCCATAGAAAATCTGTGGAGGGAGCTGAAGGTTCGAGTTGCCAAACATCAGGCTCGAAACCTTAATGACTTGGAGAAGATCTGCAAAGAGGAGTGGGACAAAATCCCTCCTGAGAGTGTGTGCAAACCTGGTGGCCAACTACAAGAAACGTCTGACCTCTGTGATTGCCAACAAGGGTTTTGCCACCAAGTACTAAGTTATGTTTTGCAGAGGGGTCAAATACTTATTTCCCTTATTAAAATGCAAATCAATTTATAACATTTTTGACATGCGTTTTTCTGGATTTTTTTGTTGTTATTCTGTCTCTCAATGTTCAAATAAACCTACCATTAAAATTATAGACTGATCATGTCTTTGTCAGTGGGCAAACGTACAAAATCAGCAGGGGATCAAATACTTTTTTCCCTCACTGTATATACAGGGTCAGTTCCAATACCATATTTACAATGTGCAGGGATACTGGAGTGATAGAGGTAGATACTGTATATATAGGGGTAAGGTGGCTAGGCAACAGGATACAGTGTAGCAGAGTAGCAGCAGCTTGTATGTGAGTGGGTGTGCGTGTGTGTAGAGTCAGTATAAATGTATGTGCATATTATGTGTGAGTGAGAAGATGATGGAGTGAGTGTGTGAGTGTGTAAGGCCCTGTGAGTGTGCATAGAGACAGTCCAAATCTAAAAATAAAAGGGCAATAAAGATACAAGGTTTACTCAGATAGTCAGTGTAGCTATTTTGTTAGCTATTTATCAGTCTTATTGCTTGGGGATAGAAGCTGTTCAAGAGCCTGATGGTGCCAGACTTGATGTACCAGTGCCGCTTGCCGTGCGGAAGCAGAGAGAATAGTCTATGGCTTGGGTGGTTGGAGTCTTTAACGATTTTCCAAGCCTTCCTTCCACACCACCTGATATAGATGTCCTGGATGGCAGGGAGCTTGGCCCCAGTGACGTACTGGGCTGTCCACACCACCCTCTGTAGCGCCATGCGATCGAGGGCGGTACTATTGCCATACCAGGCAATGATGCAGCCAGTCAAGATGCTCTCAATGGTACAGCTGTAGAACCTTTTGAAGATTTGAGGGCCCATGCCAAACTTTTTCAAACTCCTGAGGGGGAAGAGGCACTATCGCGCCTTCTTCGCGACTGTGCGCGAGTGTTTGGACCATTTTAAGTCTTTAGTGATTTGGACACCGAGGAACTTAATGTTCTCAACCTGCTTCACTGCAGCCCTGTCGATGTGGATGGGGCGGTGCTCACCCCCCAGTTTCCTGTAGTCCACGATCAGCTCCTTGGTCTTACTGACGTTGAGGGAGAGGTTGTTGCTCTGGCACCACACTGCCAGGTCACTGACCTCCTCCCTGTAGGCTGACTCATCGTCGCCGGTGATCAATATATATATATATATATATAATATACTCTACGGGCATATCAAAGTTCCAGTGTGGGATCTCTGCTAATTTTAAAGTTATGGTCCATTTTATACAGATAAATTGGCATAGTAGGCAATGTAAACAATCACAGCCCTCCTTTAACTTGGATCATCGAACATCCTGAAAATCACCAGCAGAGGGTGACCATTTTGAATCCATTTTCACACTCACTCTGTTGGTAATGCTTACAAATTGGATCATAACTCTAAAAGTAGCAGAGATCCCACTCTGGAACTTATGTCCATAGAGTATACAGTATTATGTTCAACAATATATTGAATAATTAGCCAAATCAAACATTAGTTTTTTCCAATATTCATGTTTATATGTAAGGACATTGTTATTGAATTCAAAATACTAGTCATATTACAGAGCAAGCGGTAAAGCTTCATATGGCACCATTTTTCTTTGTAGCACCTACAGATTAAACGTTATATAGTCTTAAAGGAGGCCGGTGTAAGGCCAAAATGTCATAAATATCCCAATTTTTATATATTATTTCTCAATTATGAGTTTAAATACAAATGTAAAATATATGTCAACAATCCTTCCTCCAAAGGAGCATTCTATGGATTAAATCTTGTGAAAATCCCCAAAATCATGGTTTATTTTTTCCTGGTTTCTTGAGAAATCACTCCATTTCAAATATGTATTATTAGCTCGTTATCCAATAGTCTGGCTTGATAAACCAGCAAGTACACCTCCTTTAACAGTCGAAAGTACAACACAGAGAATGGATTTCTTAGGTCCATCCATCCATTAAAAATAAGTGGCCATCATGAAATGGACATTGCGCTAATGGGAAAGTGCTAATTGCTGTTATTTCAATTAGCATACTGGCATTATCAATGTTACAATACTATGTTTACATGAAAAGGGAAGAGACAATATATACGAGAGAGAAAAAGATAGTGTCAGAGAGAAAAAGAGAGAGAGAGTGGGGAGAGATAGAGATATAGAGAGAGGGAGTGAGAGAGGGATAGAGAGCGAGAGAGAGAGAGAGAGAGAGAGAGAGAGAGAGAGAGAGAGAGAGAGAGAGAGAGAGAGAGAGAGAGAGAGAGAGAGAGAGAGAGAGAAAGGGATAGAGAGAGAGTTGATGATCTGATACTGAGTCCACACACACCATCACAGGCAGCGGTACGGTAATGACATGGAAATTATATGGTAATGATATGGTAATCTGGCAGAGTTATTCTACTCACCAGAGACAGAGAGGGAGAGGAACTGCCACACGCTGTCCACGTACACACGCACGCACATGCGCACGCACGCACACACACACACACACACACACACACACACACACACACACACACACACACACACACACACACACACACACACACACACACACACACACACAGAGAGAGAGAGAGAGAGCACAAACTAACTGACTGAGTGAGAGAATAAAGAGACTATAGGGACGGGAGGTAGGGGAGGTGTGCTATCAAGTTGTAAGAAAGAAGAATGCTGAAAGATGGGGTAGTCAGGATAGTTTGAATGCTCTTCTTAGCAAAGAAGTAAGTGGACTTACAGCCAAAAACAGTGTGTGTTGAGACGAGGGAGCTTTAATTAAAAAAGTCCTGTTTTCAACACAATACAACACCATAGCCCACAACATGAACCACAACACCAGAATTTAGCCTTACCTATGAACTGAAAAAGGTGTTGACCTGCAGGGTTTACTCTAAGTTACCACAGCCACAAATTCAGAATTGGCTACATCGTAAAAATTCATGAAAACAAAAATGTGTTTTTTTTGGTCTTAATTTACGATTAGGGTTAGGCATAAGGTTAGCAGTATATTTAACGTTGGGGTTAGGTTTAAAATCAGATTTTAAGAAGATAAATTGTAGAAATGGGCGGTGTTTATGACTTTGTGGCTGTGGTAACTAGTGACGGACCTACTGTAGAGCTCTCTTCTCTCGTCCTGTCTTTTCCTCTTCCTCTCTGAGGATGGCGTGGAGCATATGCCTGTCAGTGCAACAGTGCCACCCTCTGTTCAACTTACACTACTGCAGTATGAGAAGACAACAGATAAGTGGGTAAGATCATCAACTGAGAAAAGTGAAAGGGTGTCCACATTCAATGATAGATCTTTCTGAAATAGACCAGACACACTCACATATGAATATCACTGTCATGACCCTATAATATTGTTGCCTTATGTGTAGAAAAACAAGGTAAATACTTGGTAAGTCCTGTTTACTGAGTTACATTTTATAATAGCTGCTTGTGCCTTTCATTTGAAAATGTACCAGATTTTTTAAGCATAAAGAACTGAAACATATATGAATAATTCCAAACAGACAGAAAACAAACAAGCAACGTTGCCATGCTAGCACCATCGTTCCTCCCAACCAGCCAGCCTCCCAGCTCCTCTAAGTGTGTCAGATTGACAGGTGGGCTATATCCATTCAATATCGCTAGACACACGTTCCTATTCCCTCCCGGCCGCTCCATCCGACGGCTAAATTAACCTTCCGTGCCGACGGGAGGGGTTGTTCAGCGAGGGCCAATCAGCAGGTGATTAGGGAAGGGGTGGGCGGGGTGAAGGGTCACAGCGATGGGGCCATCGCAAGCCTGATTGGTTTCAATCAGTGGCCGGCCGCAGGGACAGCTGGGAACTGAGCCACAGCAGGGCACTAATCAATGCATCCCACAGCGAGGCATTAACGGTCACACACACACAGAGTGATTCGCGCACACACACAAACAGATACACACACAGCGAGGTGTGAGGATTGGAAATAAATAAACAGTCAAAGACAAAAATGGATAAACATTAAATTGAGTAGGCGAACAACCACACACACACACACACAGTCAGGCATACATACATGTCGCAGACACACACACACACACACGCACGCATGCACGCACACACGCACACACACACACACACACACACACATGCACAATGTATGAGTGTGGCGAAATGAACAATCAAACAAAATAGATACATAAACAGAGAGAAAGAGAGAGGGAGAGACATATGGGGAGCGAGAAAAAAGAGAGGGAGAGAGTGTCCTACACACATTTGATTAGACTTGTTCATTTGTCCACTACAGGATCTGTTACTGGACCATATCATTGGGTGGTGTCGCTCTGTCCTGTAGCCTGCTCTGACACAATGCCACATTCTCCCTGCTATATGTCACACTGAAATCCTCAGAAACTCCACTATGGTTCAGACCAAGTGACTCCTCTTGGTTGATCGTAAAGAGTGGTAGGTGTTGTTCTCTGATTCTATATTACTGACCATTGACTTCCTCTCCAGCTGAGAGTCTGATGATGACCAGGAAAAGGGTGAAAGTTAGTCAGGCTTGTGGAACAGAAACATGGAGTGATGCTGGGTGGAAAACACAGAAAACACAGGATTATCTCTCTCTCTGTATCTCTCGCTCACAACCACAAACAAACAGATGGATGAGTGTGTGGAATGAGGATGACTGATGCCCCCATATGGCATGTGTGTGTGTGTGTGTGTGTGTGTGTGTGTGAATGTGTGTGTGCGTGTGCGTGTTTGTGCTCCGTCAGAGTCAGTCAATCAGTGACAATGCCATCGTTGTGATGTGATGTGATCCCATTTTCAAGTAACAGGTATTCTAGACCTTTTTTGAGGAAATGAGGGAGGATCTAGACAGGTATTTAACAAGGTAGTTTTCTTCTGGAGAGCTCAGTTAGTTTAGTAACAACCTGCAGAGAATGAGAAGTAAATGGAAAGTAGAGAGATAGAGACAGAGAAATAAGAAGGTGGAGAGGGACATAGAACAAGATAAGAGGGGAAAACGCAGGGACAGAGAGAGACAGAAGTAGCAATAGAAGAGTAAAAGAAAGGAGCAGGAGAGCGAGACACGGGGACAGCAGGTAGTTTAGCGGTTAAGAGTGTTGGGCCAGTAACCTAAAGGTCGCTGGTTCGAATCCCCGAGCCGACTAGGTGAAAAGTCTGTCGATGTGCCCTTGAGTGAGACGCTTAACCCTATTTGCTCCTGTAAGTCGCTCTGGATAAGAGCGTATGCTGTTTTACTAGTTTTAGTCTATGGTGACCACGTTGAGTTAATGGAGGCTGCTAGAGCCCCTGGTGATATCATCATTGGGGGACAGTTCCCCATCCACGAGAGCGTGTGTGTGTGTGTGTGTGTGTGTATGTCTCAGGTCATTACCAACACCACGGGGAAGTACCATCCTGCCTTCGAGATGATGGTCATCCTAATCTCTGCCTATGGCATCCTATTCTGTCACTTCCTGACAAAGTGCTACATCATCCTTTTCAAGAAGGAAGCGAACACACAAGGTGCCTTCCAGAGGGAGCTTTGGAGCTTCAAATCCAGGGACGTACTTACCGAGAGCTTGGAGACAAGGAATAACTCTCTGGTGGGATCGGGAGGGTTGGAGAACCTAGGCCTGAAGCCGGAACGCCCCCTCGCTCCTTATTCTACCTTGCGAGGAAAACGATACTGAGCCTTTTTCTATAATGTTTTAAGAGTTGGAGAACACATTGGGATTGATTTTAGACCATTCCTCAATGCAGAATCTTTCCAGATCCTTGATATCCTTCGTCTGCGCTTATGGATTGCTCTCTTCAATTCAAACCACAGGTTTCCAATGGGGTTCAAGTCTGGAGACTGAGATGGCATTATAATCATCATGAGGACAAGGATTCCATGAACGCCCCCTCGCTCCTTATTCCTCAGATGGTACCAGAGAGCAGTCTCTGTCCAAGCACACTACGGAACAATGAGATCATGAAGCTAAGAGAGGCCCATAAGGTCTCCAAGAGATATTACAGTGTGCCGTGATGTGTACGATGGGCTGGAAGCATTGAGGACCCCATTTGAAGTATGAAATCAGCAACAAACTAGAAAACATTTACATGGGGGTGAGCTATTCCTTTAAGACAATCATAAACACAGTGGGGTCCAAAATTGACACCCTTGATAAAGATGAGCAAAAATGACTGTATAAAATAAATAATTCAAATAGCTATATTGTATGCTAAATGAATTGGTAAATTATATTATTTTATACTAATACAATTGTTCAAAGAAAGAGATTTTATTTAACAAGTAATAATTATTTTTCTCAATAAGGTAGGGATCAAAATTGACACCCCTGTTTTCAATACCTTTCAATGCCTCACCTATAATAATAATAATGGCACTCCTCAATGCAAAATCTTTCCAGACCCTTGGTTTCCTTCGTCTGCGCTTATGGATTGCCCTCTTCTGTCACGTTCGTTCATAGACGGGTCAGACCAAGGCGCAGCGTGATATGCATACATGTTTATTTGAACCGAATAAACAACGACAAAACAACAAACTAAACGAAACGTGAAGTCCAAGGTACACAAAACAAACCTCACACGGAACAAGATCCCACAACCCACTAGTGCCAATAGGCTGCCTAAGTATGGTCCCCAATCAGAGACAACGAGCGACAGCTGCCTCTGATTGGGAACCACACCGGCCAACATAGATCTAGACATACTAGACTATAAACATAGATCTACACCACATTGAAAATCACACCCTGACTCAACAAATAAGAGTCCCTAGAGTCAGGGCGAGCCCTTTACTTAACAGTGTAGGGGCCGGGTGGGCATTCCGCCTCGGAGGCGGATCCGGCTCTGGGTGTGACAACCACCTATTCTCCGCCTCCCTGTTGCGTCCCTGGTCTGGTCTGGACCTCGGCGCGCTGCTTCCCCTCTCCTTCCTCCCACTATACTCCAAGCCCTGTCTGGACCCTGGTGTGGGAGACCCCGAACCTGGAGAGGGGTTGACGTCTGGGTCTGGACTGGAGCCGCTGACCGGAGCTGGACCGGGCACCGGTGGAGCGGACTGCTCAGGTTCCGGACTGGAGCCGCTGACCGGAGCTGGACTGGGCACCGGTGGAGCGGCCTGCTCTGGCTCCGGAGTGGAGCCGCTGACCGGATCTGGACAGGACCCCGGTGGAGCGGACTGCTCTGGCTCCGGAGTGGAGCCGCTGACCGGAGCTGGATCAGGCACTGGTGGAGCGGACTGCTCTGGCTCCGGAGTGGAGCTGCTGACCGGAGCTGGACTGGACCCCGGTGGAGTGGACTGCTCTGGCTTCGGACTGGAGCTGCTGACTGGTGCCGGACCAGGCACCGGTGGAACGGGCACGGGCCGTGCCGGACTGGACACACTCACCACTGGTCTGGTGCGAGGAGCAGGCATGGGCCGAACCGGACTAGGAACATGCACCACTGGCTTGGTGCGAGGAGCAGGGACAGGCCGGGCCGGGCTGGGAACACGCACCACTGGTTTGGTGCGAGGAGAAGGAACAGGCCGGGCCGGCGACACGCACCACTGGCTTGGTGCGAGGGGCATGAACGGGCCGGGCTGGCGACGCGCACCACTGGCTTGGTGCGAGGAGCAGGAACGGGCTGGGCCTGGCTGCGAAGGCGGACTGGAGGTCTGGAGCGGAGAGCTGGCACAACCCGTCCTGGCTGGCTGCCCACTTTCGCACTACACGTGCGGGGCGCTGGCACAGGACGCACTGGGCTGTGCACGCGTACTGGCGATACAGCTCGTAGAACTGGCGCAGGATATGCGGGACCGAGGAGGCGTACTGGAGACCAGGAGCGTTGAGCCGGCACAACCCGTCCTAGCTGGATGCCCATCTTCGCATGGCACGTGCGTGGTGCAAGCACAGGACGTACAGGACTGTGCCGGCGCCCAGTCATACGCCTTCTCACGTGAGTATGGGGAGTTGGCTCTGCTCTAACCCTAGGCTCCGCCAACCACCCCGTGTGCCCCCCCCAAAAAATGTTCTTGGGGCTGCCTCTCGGGCTTCCTCCTCGACCGGCCTCCTCCGTGTTGCCGTTGCTCCACTCCTGCCTGGGCATCTACCTTAGCCCATGGTCCTTTCCCCGCAAATATCTCTTCCCATGACCACAACTTGCCCACCTGTGACATGGCCCTTCGCTCCGCCTGGGCACGCTGCTTGGTCCTCGTTTGGTGGGATCTTCTGTCACGTTCGTTGAAGGACTGGTTGAACCAAGGCGCAGCATGATATGCATACATGTTTATTTGAACCGAATAAACAACAACAAAACAACAAACTAAACGAAACGTGAAGTCCAAGGTACACAAAACAAACCTCACATGGGACAATTTCCCACAACCCACTAGTGCCAATAGGCTGCCTAAGTATGGTCCCCAATCAGAGACAACGAGTGACAGCTGCCTCTGATTGGGAACCACACCGGCCAACATAGATCTAGACATACTAGACTATAAACATAGATCTACACCACATAGAAAATCACACCCTGACTCAACAAATAAGAGTCCCCAGAGTCAGGGCGTGACATCTTCAATTCAAACCACAGGTTTTCAATGGGTTTCAAGTCCGGAGACTGAGATGGCCATTGCAAAATGTTCATTTTGTGGCCAATTAACCATTTCTTTGTGGATTTTGATGTGTGCTTGGGGACAGTTATTGTCTTGCTGGAAGATCCACTTGCGGCCAAGTTTCAGCCTCCTGGCAGAGGCAACCAAGTTTTTGGCAGAAATGTCCTGGTACTGGGTAAAGTTCATGATGCTGTTGACCTGAACAAGGGCCCCAGGACCAGTGGAAGCAAAATAGCCCAATAACATCAAAGATCCAACAACATATTTTACAGTAGTATGGTGTTCTTCTTTTAAGCTTATACAATCTCAATTCGACACCAAACCCACCACTGGTGTGTGTGGCCAGGGCTTTATTTTCATGTCATCCAACAAATGTAAACGCCTGGAGTTTGCTAAATGACATTGGCATTTGGATTGGAACCGGTGCTTTGGTCAGATGACATGAATAAGTTTTACCCAACCTAGATCGAGGCACAGACACGGTCTCAATGGTCTCAATGGAGATACAGTTGAAGTCGGAAGTTTACATACACCTTAGCCAAATACATTTAAACTCAGTTTCTCACAATTCCTGACATTTAATCCTAGTAAAAATTCCCCGTCTTAGGTCAGTTAGGATCACCACTTCATTTTAAGAATGTGAAGTGTCAGAATAATAGTAGAGAGAATTATTTATTTAAGCTTTTATTTCTTTCATCACATTCCCAGTGGGCCAGATAGGTCCGGTTGGTCGACCAGATAGGTACGGTCAGCCTGCCGGCCAGATAAGTCCGGTCAGGTTGGTCGGGTAGATAGGTCAGGTCAGCCGGCCAGATAGTTCCGGTCGGGCAGCCAGATAGGTCCAGTCAGCCGGACAGATAGGTCTGTCGAGCCGGCCGGCCAGATATGTAGGTCCAGCTGGGCGATCAGATACAGATGGTCAGCCAGATAGGTCTCGATAGGTCCGGCCAGATAGGTAGGCCAGTCAGATAGGTTCTGTCGGCCGGGCAGATAGCTCCGGCCGGCCAAATAGGTCCGGCAGGCAGGCCAGATAGGTCCAAGTAGGTCAGGTCTGGTCGGCCAAATAGGTATCAGATATGTCCGGCCGGCCAGATAGGTCTAGTCAGCTGGCCGAACAGATAGCTCCATCCGGCCGGCGTGCCAGATAGGTCTGGTCGGCAGGCCAGCCAGCCAGATAGGTCGGTCCAGGTGGCCAGATAGGTCCGGCAGGCCAGATAAGTCCGGTTGGCCAGATAGGTGGGCCGGCAGGCCAGATAGGTCCGGTCGGCCGGCAGACCTGAAATTTGATCAGTGGCGAACATTTTTTGCGAGAACATTGCCGGCCAGATAGGTCAGGTCGACCGGCCAGATATGTCGGTCCGGCCAGCAGGCCAGATAGGTCAGGCCAAATGGGTCAGGCCTGCCGGCCGGCCAGACATGTAGGTCCGGACATCAGGCAAGATTGGTTCCGGTCGGCCGGCAGACCTGAAATTTGCTCAGTGGCAAACATTTTTTAGAGAACATTGCCAGATAGGTCCGGTCGGCCGGCTAGATATGTCTCTAAAGCGGTGGAAACGCGTTCTCTGGAGTGTTGAATCACGCTTCACCATCTGGCAGTCCGACGGACAAATATGGGTTTGGCGGATGCCAGAAGAACGCTACCTGCCCAAATGCATAGTGCCAACTGTAAAGTTTGGTGGAGGAGGAATAATGGTCTGTGGCTGTTTTTCATGATTCGGGCTAGGCCCCTTAGTTCCAGTGAAGGGAAATCTTAACGCTACAGAATACAATGACATTCTAGACGATTCTGTGCTTCCAACTTTGTGGCAACAGTTTAGGGAAGGCCTTTTCCTGTTTCAGCATGACAATGCCCATGCTCAAAGCGAGGTCCATTTTCTTTTTTCTTTTTTTTCCACCTTTATTTAGCCAGGTAAGCCAGTTGAGAACAAGTTCTAATTTACAACTGCGACCTGGCCAAGATAAAGCAAAGTAGTGCAGTAAAAACAACAACAACACAGAGTTACATATGGAATAAACAAAACGTACAGTCAATAACACAATAGAAAATCTATATACAGTGTGTGCAAATGTAGTAAGTTATGGAGGTAAGGCAATAAATAGGCCATAGTGCAAAATAATTACAATTATAATTTAGTATTAACACTGGAGTGATAGATGTGCAGAAGATGATGTGCAAATAGAGATACTGGGGTGCAAATTAGCAAAATAAATAACAATATGGGGATGAGGTAGTTGGGTGGGCTAATTACAGATGGGCTGTGTACATGTGCAGTGATCGGTAAGCTGCTCTGACAACTGATGCTTACAGATAGTGAGGGAGATAAGTGTCTCCAGCTTCAGAGATTTTTGCAGTTCGTTCCAGTCATTTGCAGCAGAGAACTGGAAGGAATGGCGACCAAAGGAGGTGTTGGCTTTGGGGATGACCAGTGAGATATACCTGCTGGAACGCATACTACGGGTGGGTGTTGCTATGGTGACCAATGATCTAAGATAAGGCGGGGATTTGCCTAGAAGTGATTTATAGATGACCTGGAGCCAGTGGGTTTGGCGACGAATATGTAGTGAGGGCCAGCCAACGAGAGCATACAGGTCACAATGGTGGGTAGTATATGGGGCTTTGGTGACAAAACGGATGGCACTGTGATAGACTACATCCAATTTGCTGAGTAGAGTGTTGGAAGCTATTTTGTAAATGACATCGCCGAAGTCAAGGATCGGTAGGTTAGTCAGTTTTATGAGGGCATGTTTAGCAGCATGAGTGAAGGAGGCTTTGTTGCGAAATAGGAAGCTGATTCTAGATTTAACTTTGGATTGGAGATGCTTAATGTGAGTCTGGAAGGAGAGTTTACGGTCTAACCAGACACATAGGTATTTGTAGTTGTCCACATATCCTAAGTCAGACCCGCCGAGAGTACTGATTCTAGTCGGGCAGGCGAGTGTAAGAAGCGTTCGATTGAAGAAATGGTTTGTCATGGTCGATGTGGAAGAACTTCACTGGCCTGCACAGAGCTCTGACCTCAACCCCATCAAACGCCTTTTGGATGAATTGGAACGCTGACTGAAACCAGGCCTAATCGCCCAACATCAGTGCCCGACCTCACTAATGCTCTTGTGGCTGAATGGAAATAAGTCCTAGCAGCAACGTTCCTACATCTAGTGGAAAGCCTTCCCAGAAGAGTGGAGGCTGTTATAGCAGCAAAGGGGGGACCAACTCCATATTAATGCCCATGATTTTGGAAAGAGATGTTCGACGAGCAGGTGTCCACACACTTTTGGTCATATGTATGTCAAACAGGTGAGAACGTTCTGATAGAGAAATATACAAATAGACAATTATCGGTGTTATACGTGGTTAGTATGGAATGGCTAGCTCAATGTTTAACTTTTCTATCTACAACTTTCTTAACTGCAAGCCAGTGTTAAGTTCAGATGATGTGGGATTTAACCCCTTCTTGTCCTGTCTGCAGAGCCAGGCGTATGCGTTTGAGTATGGAGCCATGTACGGGTGGACCCTGTGTGTGTTCACTGTCATCATGGCCTACAGCATCATCTGCCCTGTCATAGTGCCTTTCGGTGAGTTATGGGCTACACACAGACACGCCCACACTACTGACCTTGCCCTAATGTTAGATTTCCTCTCCTCTGTGTGTCCAGGTCTGCTGTACCTGATGCTGAAGCATCTAGTGGACAAACACAACCTGTACTTTGCCTACCTGCCCACCCGCCTGGACAAACAGGTGTACCTGGGAGCTGTCAATCAAGCCCTGGCCGTGCCCATCCTCTGCCTTATCTGGCTCTATTTATTCTCCGTCCTCCGGACAGGTAACACCCACGCCTGGATAATTGAGCTCTCATACACGGGAGGCTTACTTACCTATGTCTCTTCCTTTTCTAACTTGGTTGTTTCCCTGTATGTACCTGCTCATGTTAAATATTTTTTTTTTACTTATCCTCCCATTTCTTCTGTTGTGTGTGTTGGGGTCAGGGTTCATGGCGAACACATCTCTCTTCACGCTGGTGGTCCTGTGTGTGACCATCTGCATCTGCATCAGCTACACCTGCTTTGGACACTTCAAGTAGCTCAGCCTTCGCAACTTCAAGGTCAGCTGTGTTTCGTTGTTGTGTGTGTGTGTTTGTATCTGTTAGACACTAACAGTTCCTGTTGTATCGCAGGGATGCAAACTCGTCGCTTGTCCACGATATTCACCGCTTTGATCTCAAAATAGGCCATCCACTTGAATCGTGCAGAAACGAAGAATCGAAATCATTGACTGAGCACAGAATGCATCCCTACACGTCCTGCAAAAAGAATATCAAACAAAGAGTTCAGCATGTGATGTCAGATATGTCATATCAGAATGAGTACTTCTTGGGCAGGTTCTGTTTCTCCATGCCACAAACTGGGGGGCTGTGCGCACTCTGAGATGCTGACTACACTGGGCACACGCGTGTGTCCGTGTGCGCCATCACGTGCGCATGTTGATTTTGTCCATCCACACCAGAGGCGATCAGGACACTCGGGTTAAAATATAAAAACAAACTCTGAACCAACTATATTAATTTGGGGATAGGTCTAAACACTTTTTTTTTTTTTTTGTCATTTAGCAGATGCTCTTATCCAGAGCGACTTACAGTTAGTGAGTGCATACATTTTCATACTGGTCCCCCGTGGGAATCGAACCCACAACCCTGGCGTTGCAAACGCCATGCTCTACCCAATGTTTATATCCCAGGATAATTTAGCTAGCAACAGCAAGCTTATGAAACATTCATGGACGGTTAGCTAGCTAGCTTGCTGTTGCTAGCTAATTTGTCCTGGGATATAAACATTGGGTGGTTATTTTACCTGAAATGTACAAGGTCCTTTGTAGAATATCGACCCATTTTGGGTCACACAAAATCCTGAGTTCTCTACACGGACAATAATTAATTATTAATACACAGATAAAAGGGGAAACCTAGTTAGTTTCTAGTAATCTCTCGTAGTTCAGTCTTCTTCTTCTGTATATTTTAAATGGCATTTGCAACCAACTTTAAGGTGCATTACTGCAACCAACTGGACTGGCGTGTGGACCTCATTCATCTTTCAATCACCCACGTGGGTATATGCTCCTAAAATCCAATGAGGAGATGGGAGAGGCAGGACTTGCAGAAGTTCTATTTTAGCGCCTGGCTACGCAGACGCACGTTGACGCGCACGAGCCATTTGCATTAAATGAATGAATAACATGTATGTGTACATTTATTTTGCAAAGCTCGCTCACGCAATGCGGCCGGTATGGTCAGCATGTGAGTGAAGTGCTGAAATATTCATTTTTTTTAAGCACACAGGTATAGAAGTTGGTCGGATTTACCAGAAAGTCTACTAAATTGTAACTTTTCCTTGCGTTTCTTGGCTATTTACATCGTTTTGTTCAAACGTTAGGTTATCTTTCAATGTAAGTTTGTGTTTGATGCACACGCTAGGTTATTTTTCAGTGTAAGTTTGTGTTTGATGCACACACTAGGTTATTTTTCAATGTAAGTTTGTGTCTGATGCAACTGCTTGCCAAGAGACTTCAGAGATTCTCCACCATTACCACGGCAACCTCCCGCCCTTAAAGGGGGAGCTGAACATTTTTGTCTCACCTAAGTGACTCATATTTGAGGGTACATGATGCCTGATTGAGCATGGAATACTCCAAAAAAACATTTATTCATGAACTTTTAGTCCTGTCTTATCATCAAAGCACTCTTCCTCAAATACTTTCATTGTGCTCCTGTACTCCTTGTAAAAAATGTCAGCAAAGAGCCCTGTATAATAATGTTTATGTACATGAGCTATTGTATTTTAACACTGTTAACACTGAAAACACCTAGCAATGAATTAAAGATATGAGACAGGATTTGTGTTTTACTTTTCTTTATGCACCTCTATAGAACAACTTGTCAGATGCAGGTGCATTGAAGACTGATGTCTTCCTGTCTGGGTAGACTGAGATTATCATTATATGTCATGATAAACCTTAAACCCAGAACAAAGAGCCCAACTCCCCCTTACCCCAGGACACTATTTTAAAATGTGTATTATGTGTATTATATACTTGTTATTCGCTGAAAATAAGCAAATGTTCTTGCACTTGGAATTCTGGCGCGTTTCCGTAAATAAAAAAACCAGCTTGCATCCTTGGTATCTGTAGGTAAAGGAGGATGAGGATGCCGTGGATTGATTGGCAGACAGCATCATGGTCAGTAACAGCTTTATTCCTTCATCATTAATTTATTGAGGGAAGCTCAAATCTGTCTTGAAGGGGAGAAGCAATATGGTGTAACCCCTCACCTAGTTCTGCCCAGTTCTCTCGGCTAAAGACTATCCAACACCAAGACAATTTTGCCAAAAAGTGCCTTTATAGCTTAACGTGGTTTAAAACTGACATGTTAAAGACCACCCCAGAGTGCATTTCCAGTTTGCTCTTGATATCCAGGATGCCAGAATAGAAGGCATTTTGTTTCTCTGACCGACAGAGGGCACTCTTGTTGCACACTAAACCAGGGCCTTTCAAATCTGGACCTCAAGGTCTGCAGTACTGCTGCTTCTCATCCTTCCACTCTAATATTTACCAGAGTACCCCAGAACTAGACTGAACAACCTTTCTTCTACAGCAACCTTACATTTTAAAGAAAAAAAAACAAAAAACATTTCAAATGTAGAAAATCTTACCATAGTGCACCTGTGATTGATTATCTATTACATCATTGTTACTGTAGTTAAGAAGCTTAACTTGCCTGTTTAAAAGTATTATGCATAGGATAGGAATGATACTGTCAAGATTTTTTGGAATAACTAACCAATAGCTTTTCATAATACTTTGCACATACAGTAGGTACTCTAAATGGAAATCAAGTTTTAAAGTTTTAAAGAGTTTTTACAAATACTTATCGTATTATTGAACAAGGACCTTTTCTTTCGTTGACTGATCATGTTTTACAAATGTTTTATATTAAGCTGATATTGAACATAACATTGATTTTAAATTGTTATCAGACTTTTGACCCTGACAAAATCTGTCATGAATTGAGAGATGACAATTGATTATAAATGAGAGTATTTGTGTGCATATAAATGTCATAGAACTTTTCAGTGTTAAATAGATTGCTTTGACCTCTTTGAAATGTGAAATGGTTAATACATTATGAGCTTTTGTTGATAATTGAAGAGTTTATTTCCAAAACGCTATATCCACCAATTTTTCACATTTATGTTTTTTATTATCATAAATGATTGCTTATGCGTTCCTTCATGAGTGTGTAAAATATTACTGTTCTCAGATTTTTTTGGGGGCTGGATGTCCTTTCTTGATACACACAGGAAACTGTTGAGCGTGAAAAACCCAGCAGCATTGAAGTTCTTGACACAATCCAGTGCGCCTGGCACCTACTACCATACCCCGTTCAAAGGCACTTAAATATTTTGTCTTGCCCATTCACCCTCTGAATGGCACACATACACAATCTACAGTATCTCACAAAAGTGAGCACACCCCTCACATTTTTGTAAATATTTGAGTATATCTTTTCATGTGACAACACTGAAGAAATGACACTTTGCTACAATGTAAAGTAGTGAGTGTACAGCTTGTATAACAGTGTAAATGTGCTGTCCCCTCAAAATAACACAACACACAGCCATTCATGTCTAAACCGCTGGCAACAAAAGTGAGTACACCCCTAAGTGAAAATGTCCAAATTGGGCCCAAATTGTCAATATTTTGTGTGGCCACCATCATTTTCCAGCACTGCCTTAACCCTCTTGGGCATGGAGTTCACCAGAGCTTCACAGGTTGCCACTGGAGTCCTCTTCCACTCCTCCATGACGACATCACAGAGCTGGTGGATGTTAGAGACCTTGCACTCCTCCACCTTCCGTTTGAGGATGCCCCACAGATGCTCATTAGGGTTTAGGTCTGGAGACATGCTTGGCCAGTCCATCACCTTTACCCTCAGCTTCTTTAGCAAGGCAGTGGTCGTCTTGGAGGTGTGTTTGGGGTCGTTATCATGTTGGAATACTGCCCTGCGGCCCAGTCTCCGAAGGGAGGGGATCATGCTCTGCTTCAGTATGTCACAGTACATGTTGACATTCATGGTTCCCTCAATGAACTGCAGCTCCCCAGTGCCGGCAGCACTCATGCAGCCCCAGACCATGACACTCCCACCACCATGCTTGACTGTAGGCAAGACACACTTGTCTTTGTACTCCTCACCTGGTTGCCGCCACACACGCTTGACACCATCTGAACCAAATAAGTTTATCTTGGTCTCATCAGACCACACGACATGGTTCCAGTAATCCATGTCCTTAGTCTGCTTGTCTTCAGCAAACTGTTTGCGGGCTTTCTTGTGCATCATCTTTAGAAGAGGCTTCCTTCTGGGACGACAGCCATGCAGACCAATTTGATGCAGTGTGCAGCCTATGGTCTGAGCACTGACAGGCTGACTCCCCACCCCTTCAACCTCTGCAGCAATGCTGGCAGCACTCATACGTCTGTTTCCCAAAGACAACCTCTGGATATGACGCTGAGCACGTGCACTCAACTTCTTTGGTCGACCATGGCGAGGCCTGTTCTGAGTGTTTACCTGTCCTGTTAAACCGCTTTATGGTCTTGGCCACCGTTTCAGGGTCTTGGCAATCTTCTTATAGCCCAGGCCATCTTTATGTAGAGCAACAATACTTTTTTTCAGATCCTCAGAGAGTTCTTTGCCATGAGGTGCCATGTTGAACTTCCAGTGACCAGTATGAGGGAGTGTGAGAGCGATGACACCAAATTTAACACACCTGCTCCCCATTCACACCTGAGACCTTGTAACACTAACGAGTCACATGACACCGGGGAGGGAAAATGGCTAATTGGGCCCAATTTGGACATTTTCACTTAGGGGTGTACTCACTTTTGTTGCCAGCGGTTTAGACATTAATGGCTGTGTGTTGAGTTATTTTGAGCAAATTTACACTGTTATACAAGCTGACACATTGTAGCAAAGTGTCATTTCTTCAGTGTTGTCACATGAAAAGATATACTCAAATATTTACAAAAATGTGAGGGGTGTACTCACTTTTGTGAGATACTGTATGTCTCAATTGTCGCAAGGCTTAAAAATCCTTATTTAACCTGTCTCCTCCCCTTCATCTACACTGATTGAAGGGGATCTAACATCAATAAGGGATCATAGCGTTCACCTAGATTCACCTGGTCAGTCTATGATGTCATGGAAAGAGTATTTAACTGTGTATTTAACTGTGATATATGGTTGTCTCACCTAGCTATCTTAAGATGAATGCACTTACTGTAAATCGCTCTGGATAAGAGCATCTGCTAAATTACTGTATTTAATAAAACATTTTTAACATTTATAAATATCGATGTCACATGTATTATTTGTACATTTCTTTATAAAAAATTTAGTTATTTGTTACATTTGACTCTGTAAAACCTAGCAGTACTACTTATTTCTCTAAAAGTGAGGCGGATATATAGCATTTTTAAATGAAACCATCAAGTGATTTTCAACAAATAGATGTCTGTCATTGAACAACCCAATGCCATGATTAGATAGTGAAAAAAAATATTATTTCTTTAATCAATAAAAGCTAATTTACCAACATTTCTGAAAATGGATATGTAGCGTTTCGGAATGAAACTTTTCAATTATTGGTGTATGAGCTTTTGTGTCAATGAGATACTGATGTATGCGTTATTGATGTATGAGTTATTGATGCATACTGTAAGTAAGTATGCATAACCATAGGGGGCACTGCATGACATATTGTTTTATTAGTATTTAGCATTAGCTTGAACAGTTTCTTGTAACTACAGGACTTTTCTTTATTTGTTTCCCTTGCTTTCTGCTCTCTCTCACCAGGGTGTGTCAGTTTTCAAAAGGCCTCTTCTAGGTCATATGTTTTTTAGAACAAGAGATTAGCCAAGTAGGGTTAATGAAGAGCTAAGCATGCCAGAAATCTGGGTGGATGCTTTTCACAGAGCAGAAAGAGAAGGTTCTGTTATTGGATTAGGATCCGTGTAAATTCACCTTGGTTTTTTGGGGGAATGAATGGAACATATCAGGAACAGTAGCGAGCTGCAGAAGTGGGTCTTATTGGCTTACTACAAATAAGTACTTCCTGGTTTTGTAATTTCACCACTGACACACTTTGTTATTCACTGTTAATTAGCTGTCACACACACACACACACACACACACACACACACACACACACACACACACACACACACACACACACACACAGACAGACAGACATAGTTCAGTTACCCCAAAAGCCTCTTAAACGAACAGAATAATCAGCAAAACAAACTGTTTTAGCCCAGGGTGATCTGGTGAACGCAGCTCTCATCAAGGTCTTTCATTCATGGACAAAGACACAACATAAAGCAGGTCAAGTTCACCATGTGTACTCTGAGAGATTGTGTAACAGGCAACTCTAGAGACTGGGAAAGAACGTTTCGTATATTAAGCTTAGACACCATCTCCTTACACCTAACACATCTACACACGTGTATACTTACACACATACATTACATACAGGCAAACCTGTAATCGAGCATACTTTAATTTAGGGGGCTCTTAAGATATACTTCTCCTTCTCTTGCTGTTGAATGCTCAAGGAGCTCATGGGTTATATGGGTATAGGTTTGTTTGGCCTTTGTTGGACAGAGATGTTCAATTGCACAAGAAGTGAAACACTTTCCCTCTTTATGTTAAGGTTGTGTGTGGGTTGGTGTTTGGGAATATGAAAGAGGGAGGGTGTGTGTGCAGCCTGCAGTGTACAGTGTGTGTGTGAGTGTGTATGCTTACGAATGTGTGTGTGCGTGCGTGAGGTCTGGTAATAAATGGTAGATTTCATCATAATGGATTACTGTTGTTAGCCTGTACCTCCCTGGAGTGTGTGTTGGGTAATTGGGTAGCTGAACACCCAGAAAGCAATTAAAGAGTCATTGAGACTGCAGGCAATAATCTGCTGCAGCAACTCATAAGGGCAAATGTGCTAACTACTATTCAAATCAAATCAAATTGTATTTGACACATGCGCCGAATACAACAGGTGTAGACCTTACCGTGAAATGCTTACTTACAAGCCCTTAACCAACAATGTCGTTTTAACAAAAATAAGAGTTAAGAAAAAATATTTACCAAATAAAGTAAAGTAAAAAATAATAAAAAGTAACAATAAAATAACAATAACGAGGCTATATACAGGGGGTACCGGTACAGAGTCAATGTGCAGGGGTACAGGTTAGTCAAGGTAATTGAGGTAATATGTACATGTAGGTAGGGGTAAAGTGACTATGCATAGATAATAGATAATAAACAGAGAGTAGCAGCAGTATAAAAACAATTGGGGGGGTGGACAATGCAAATAGTCTGGGTAGCCATTTGATTAGCTGTTCAGCAGTCTTTTGGCTTGGGGGTAGAAGCTGTTTAGAAACCTTTTGGACCTAGACTTGGTGCTCCGGTACCGCTTGCCGTGTGCTAGCAGAGAGAACAGTCTATGACTAGGGTGGCTGGAGTCTTTGGCAATTTTTAGGGCCTTCCTCTGACATTGCCTGGTATAGAGGTCCTGGATGGCAGGAAGCTTGGCCCCAGTGATGTACTGGGCCGTACGCACTATCCTCTGTAGAGCCTTGCGGTCGGAGGCCGAGCAGTTGCCATACCAGGCGGTGATGTAACCAGTCAGGATGCTCTCGATGATGCAGCTGTAGAACTTTTTGAGGATCTGAGGACCCATGCCAAATCTTTTCAGTCTCCTGAGGGGGAATAGGCGTTGTCGTGCCCTCTTCGTGACTGTCTTGGTGTGTTTGAACCATGATAGTTTGTTGGTAATGTGGACACCAAGGAACTTGAAGCTCTCAACCTGTTCCACTACAGCCCGTCGATGAGAATGGGGGCGTGCTCGGCCCTCCTTTTCCTGTAGTCCACGATCATCTCCTTTGTCTTGAGCACGTTGAGGGAGAGGTTGTTGTCCTGGCACCACACTTCCAGGTCTCTGACCTCCTCCCTATAGGCTGTCTCATCGTTGTTGGTGATCAGGCCTACCACCGTTGTGTTGTCGGCAAACTTAATGATAGTGTTAGAGTCGTGCTTGGCCACGCAGTCATGGGTGAACAGGGAGTACAGGAGGGGACTAGAGGGGCCCCCGTGTTGAGGATCAGCATGGCAGATGTGTTGTTGCCTACCCTTACCACCTGGGGGCGGCCCGTCAGGAAGTCCAGGATCCAGTTGCAGAGGGAGGTGTTTAGTCCCAGGGTACTTAGCTTAGTGATGAGCTTTGAAGGCACTATGCTGTTGAACGCTTAGCTGTAGTCAATGAACAGCATTCTCACATAGGTGTTCCTTTTGTCCAGGTGGGAAAGGGCAGTGTTGAGTGCAATAGAGATTGCGTCATCTGTGGATCTGTTGGGGGCGGTATGCAAATTGGAGTGGGTCTAGGGTTTCTGGGATGATGATGTTGATGTGAGCCATGACCAGCCTTTCAAAGCACTTCATGGCTACAGATGTGAGTGCTACAGGTCGGTAGTCATTTAGGCAGGTTACCTTGGTGTTCTTGGGCACAGGGACTATGGTGGTCTGCTTGAAACATGTAGGTATTACAGACTCGGCCAGGGACAGGTTGAAAATGTCAGTGAAGACACTTGCCAGTTGGTCAGCGCATGCTCGGAGTACACGTCCTGGTAATCCGTCTGGCCCTGCGGCCTTGTGAATGTTGACCTGTTTAAATGTCCTACTCACATCGGCTATGGCGAGCGTGATCACACAGTCGTCCGGAACAGCTGGTGCTCTCATGCATGCTTCAGTTTTGCTTGCCTCGAAGCGCGCATAGAAGTCATTTAGCTCGTCTGGTAGGCTCGTGTCACTGGGCAGCTCGTGGCTGGGCTTCCCTTTGTAGTCCGTCATAGTTTGCAAGCCCTGCCACATCCGATGAATGTCGGAGCTGGTGTAGTAGGATTCAATCTAAGTCCTGTATTGATGCTTTGCCTGTTTGATGGTTCGTCTGATGGCATAGCGGGATTTCTTATTAGAGTCCCGCTCATTGAAAGCAGCAGCTCTACCCTTTAGTTCAGTGCGGATCTTGCCTGTAATCCATGGCTTCTGGTTGGGGTATTGTTACGAGAATTTCTATCCCAATGTTTCAAAAATGAACTTATTACTCAGTCTGTATCCCAGAGGTTGAAAATCTCTAATAATCAGACCAAGCAGCCCAGCATACAATCATCAGGCTTTATTCATGAGAACGTTCTGAAACAAAATGGTCGTACAAAATCTTTATATGCACACGTCAGAGGAAAAACCCTCTTTAGGCGGGCTGTAGTTTTCCACTGGAAAACTGCTCTCCTGACCATCAGGTCACACACACACACACACACACACACACACACACACACACACATACACACACACACACACACACATGCACTCTTTCAAGCCTAACGGTTTCTCTCCTTCCTAAATTGGGAGGCCTCTTTATCTTGGTTTCTCCTTGTCCTTTGTAATCTGGTCTAACTCCTACTTGCATTGCTAAATGGTAACGCAATGTCATACTCTTAACTTGCCCTACGCTCACACACTCTAACACATTTCACACAGTTTCAGGGTGTAATAATTAGTCATTAATTATTAGTTTAACTGAGGGTGTGACATTTTAGTCATATCTCACTCACACATTTCTTTATCAGGTATGTACGTACGGTCACTGTGGGGACAATGTCATCGATGCACTTATTGATGAAGCCGGTGACTGATGTGGTATACTCCTCAATGCCATCGAATGAGTCCCGGAACATATTCCAGTCTGTGCTAGCAAAACAGTCCTGTGGCTTAGCATCTGCGTCATCTGACCACTTCCGTATTGAGCGAGTCACTGGTACTTCCTGCTTTAGTTTCTGCTTGTAAGCAGGAATCAGGAGGATAGAATTATGCTCAGATTTTCCAGATGGAGGGCGAGGGAGAGCTTTGTGTCTCTGTGTGTGGAGTAAAGGTGGTCTAGAATTGTTTTCCCTCTTGTTGCACATGTAACATGCTGGTAGAAATGAGGTAAAACGGATTTAAATTTCCCTGCATTAAAGTCCCCAGCCACTAGGAGCGCTGCCTCTGGATGTGTATTTTTTTTGTTTGCTTATGGCTTTATACAGCTTGTTGAGTGCGGTCTTAGTGCCAGCATCAGTTTGTGGTGGTAAATAGACAGCTACAACAGCCACGAAAAATATAGATGAAAACTCTCTTGGTAAATAGTGTGGTCTATAGCTTATGTGAGATACTCTACCTCAGGTGAGCAAAACCTTGAGACTTCATTAATATTTGATTTTGCACACCAGCTGTTATTAACAAATAGACACAGACCGCCACCCCTTGTCTTACCGGAGGCAACTGTTCGGTCTTGCCAATGCACGTAAAACCAGCCAACTGTATATTATCCATGTCGTTCAGCCACGACTCGGTGTAACATAAGATAGTACAGTTTATAATGTCCCGTTGGTAGGATAGTCTTGACCGGAGCTCATCCAGTTTATTCTACAATGATTGCACGTTGGCCAATAGGACGCATGGTAGAGGCGGGTTACCCACTCGCCGACAAAATCTCACAAGGCACCTGGACCTGCGTCCCCTGTATCTGCGTCTTCTCTTCACGCGAATGACGGGTATTTGGGCCTGGTCGGGTATTTGGAGTAAATCGTTCACGTCCGTCTCGTTAAAGAAAAATCTTTGTCCAGTTTGAGGTGAGTAAACACTGTTCTGATATCCAGAAGCTATTTTCGGTCATAAGAGACGGTGGCAGAAACATTATGTACAAAATAAGTTACAAATATCGCGATAAAACACACAAAATAGCACAATTGGTTAGGAGCCCGTAAAATGGCAGCCATCTCCTCCGGCGCCATTATTCATAGATCTCCACGCACTCAAACACACACACACACACACACACACACACACACACACACACACACACACACACACACACACACACACACACACACACACACACACACACACACACACACACACACACAGAGGAAACATGAGAGTGTTAGACAGTAAAGAGTGTCTGTGGGGGCTCTAATTGCTTGCAGGCATGGTGGAAGCTCTAAAGATAAGTTGGGAAAGAGATGTGTGTGAGTGGGACACCTGTTGTCTGGTGTGTGTCTTTCTCCCTGAAGAGGTGTTGGAATTGGTGTATGTTTGTATGTGGACACCCCTTCAAATTAGTGGATTTGTCTGTTTCAGCCACACCCATTGCTGACAGGTGTATAATATCGAGCACACAGCCATGCAATCTCCATAGACAAACATTAGTAGTACAATGGCCCGTACTGAAGAGTTCAGTGACTTTCAACGTGGCACAGTCTTAGGATGCCACCTTTCCAACAAGTCAGTTCGTCAAAATTCTGCCCTGCTAGAGCTTCCCCAGTCAACTGTTAGTGCTGTTATTGTGAAGTGGAAACGTCTAGGAGCAACAACGGCTCAGCCGCAAAGTGGTAGGCCACACAAGCTCACAGAACGGGACCGGCGAGTGCTGAAGCACATAGCGCATACACATCGTCTGTCCTCAGTTGTAACACTCACTACCAAGTTCCAAACTGCCTCTGGAAGCAACGTCAGCACAAGAACTGTTCGTCGGGAGCTTCGTGAAATGAGTTTCCATGGCCAAACAGCCGCACACAAGCTTAAGATCACCATGCACAATGCCAAGCGTCGGCTGGAGCGGTGTAAAGCTCGCCGCCAGTGGAAACGCGTTCTTTGGAGTGATGAATTACGCTACACCATCTGGCAGTCCGACGGACAAATCTGGGTTTGGCGGATGCCTGGAGAACGCTACCTGCCCAAATGGATAGTGTCAACTGTCAAGTTTGGTGGAGGAGGAATAATGGTCTGGGGCACAGGAGGTTGGTGACACCTTAATTGGGGAGAACGGTCTCGTGGTAATGGCTGGAGGGGAATGAGTGGAATGGTATCAAATACATCAAACACATGGGTTCCATGAGTTTGATGCCATTCTATTCACTCTATTCCAGGGTTTTTCAATTCCGGTCCTGGAGGGCCGAAACACCTCTGTTTTTCATCCTCTCCTTCTAATCAGGGGCTAATTCAGACCTGGGACACCAGGTGAGTGCAATTAACTACCAGGTAGAAATAAAAAACAGAAGTGTTTCGGCCCTCCAGAACCGGAATTGAAGAACCCTGCTCTATTCCAACCATTAGTATGAGCCGTCCTCCCCTCAGCAGCCTCCACTAGTCTGAGGCTGTTGTTCATGGTTCAGGCTCCTAAGTTCCAGTGAAGGGAAATCTGAACACTACAGCATACAGTCGTGGTCAAACGTTTTGAGAATGACACAAGTATTGGTCTTCACAAAGTTTGCTGCTTCAACGTTTTTAGATATTTTTGTCAGATGTTACTATGGTATACTGAAGTATAATTACAAGCATTCCATTAGTGTCAAAGGCTTTTATTGACAATTACATTAAGTTTATGCAAAGAGTCAATATTTGCAGTGTTGACCCTTCTTTTTCAAGACCTCTGCAATCCGCCCTGGCATGCTGTCAATTAACTTCTGGGCCACATCCTGACTGATGGCAGCCCATTCTTGCATAATCAATGCTTGGAGTTTGTCAGAATTTGTGGGTTTTTGTTTGTCCACCCCGCCTCTTGAGGATTGACCACAAGTTCTCAATGGGATTAAGGTCTGGGGAGTTTCCTGGCCATGGATCCAACATTTTGATGTTTTGTTCCCCGAGCCACTTAGTTATCACTTTTGCCTCATGGCAAGGTTCTCCATCATGCTGGAAAAGGCATTGTTCGTCACCAAACTGTTCTTGGATGGTTGGGAGAAGTTGCTCTCGGAGGATGTGTTGGTACCATTCTTTATTCATGGCTGTGTTCTTAGGCAAAATTGTGAGTGAGCCCACTCCCTTGGCTGAGAAGCAACCCCACACATGAATGGTCTCAGGATGCTTTACTGTTGGCATGACACAGGACTGATGGTAGCGCTCACCTTGTCTTCTCCGGACAAGCTTTTTTCCGGATGCCCCAAACAATCGGAAAAGGGATTCATCAGAGAAAATGACTTTACCCCAGTCCTCAGCAGTCCAATCCCTGTACCTTTTGCAGAATATCAGTCTGTCCCTGATGTTTTTCCTGGAGAGAAGTCGCTTCCTCGCTGCCCTTCTTGACACCAGGCCATCCTCCAAAAGTATTTGCCTCACTGTGCGTGCAGATGCACTCACACCTGCCTGCTGCCATTCCTGAGCAAGCTCTGCACTGGTGGTGCCCCGATCCCGCAGCTGAATCAACTTTAGGAGACCGTCCTGGCGCTTGCTGGACTTTCTTGGGTGCCCTGAAGCCTTCTTCACAACAATTGAACCTCTCTCCTTGAAGTTCTTGATGATCCGATAAATGGTTGATTTAGGTGCAATCTTACTAGCAGCAATATCCTTGCCTGTGAAGCCCTTTTTGTGCAAAGCAATGATGACGGCACGTGTTTCCTTGCAGGTAACCATGGTTAACAGAGGAAGAACAATGATTTCAAGCACCACCCTCCTTTTAAAGATTCCAGTCTGTTATTCTAACTCAATCAGCATGACAGAGTGATCTCCAGCCTTGTCCTCGTCAACACTCTCATCTGTGTTAACGAGAGAATCACTGACATGATGTCAGCTGGTCCTTTTGTGGCAGGGCTGATATGCAGTGGAAATGTTTTTTGGGGATTAAGTTCATTTTCATGGCAAAGAGGGACTTTGCAATTAATTGCAATTCATCTGATCACTCTTCATAACATTCTGGAGTATATGCAAATTGCCATCATAAAAAATGAGGCAGCAGACTTTGTGAAAATTAATATTTGTGTCATTCTCAAAACTTTTGACCACGACTGTACAATGACATTCTAGACGATTCTGTGCTTCCAACTTTGTGGCAACAGTTTGGGGAAGGCCTTTTCCTGTTTCAGCATGACAATGCCCCCGTGCACAAAGCGAGGTCCATACAGAAATGGTTTGTTGAGATCGGTGTGGAGAACTTGACAACTTGACACAAATGTGGGAAGCATTGGAGTCAATATGGGCCAGTGTCCCTGTGGAACGCTTTCGACACCTTGTAGAGTCCATGCCCCGACGAAATGAGGTTGTTCTCAATATTAGGAAGGTGTTCCTAATGTTTGATATACTCAGTGTATTTGTGTGTGTGTGTGATAGTCAGCATTGCTGGTGAGCAGAGGGAAGAGCACCGGTTTGTTGCCAGCTCAGCAGAGCAGGATTTATCTGGAGTTAGGAGCAAAGGAGCCTGGGAACCTGCCTACTCCAAACCCAGCAGTCGAGAAGCAGTTCAAACCTCACAGTGAGGCCTGACCCCGACCTGACCAGCAGTCAGACTGCAAACACAGTGGATCGGTTATGACCCAATTGGGTTTGGGCTGCAGTGGATGGGTGTGAGAAAATGTATGAGAGTTTCAATAAATTAGCCGATCATAATGAAGTGGGATATGGACGAATGCACTGAGTCAAAAGACTCCTACACCCACACACAATCATTTGGAAATGAAGGAAAGGAAGCCATTGATTTAGAGTATTGAGACACAGCCCATTGCTGTGTTGAATATGTAGGTCTTGGGCAAGGCAGTATCATTCACCATGTAAAGGGGATCACGGATCAGTTGAGACTGGGCTGCAGTCCTAGTCTGAATCAAGACATTTATCCACTGCTAATCCAGACTTCATTGCTGCAAGGAGTGTGTGTATGCACGTACGTGCAAGCATGTGTGTGTACATTCACACACTATGAACGTGTGTGTGTGAGAGAAACCCATCGAACCCAGGGCTCTCACCACATTCTTGGCATTGTGTCTCAGTGCTTCATTACACCACAGACACTTCTCTATGAAGTCATCTCTCTCCCTCTTTCTCTTTTCTTGATCTTTCTGTCTACTCTCAGCTCAGTGCAAACAACTTACCCATGGCCTAACGCAAGATGAAGGGGTGGTGTGTGTGTGTGGTGTGTTGAATGGGTTACCAATTATGTATATAAACCCTGGATTGCCAATGCTATGTATTGGCCATTAAGAGGCTATGAAGCCACCGGTCGGTCATATTGGCACTCCCCAGTAGGAGCAGTCCTCCATAGGAATTAATGGAATTCTACAGTATTTCAATTACATTTTTCATGGACAAAATTACATGTATTTAAGTATTTTTGTTGTTGTAGTGGGGACATTAACAGTACTCTAAAAAAAGAAACGTTTGGGAAAATCTTTCTATATAATTTTTCATTTTTCATTTGTATTTTTAGCTCACTTAATATAATTTAAAAGCATGCATTAAGGTGTCTGTAATAGAATAAACGTGTCAATGCATTTCTATAGCTTCCAAAATATTTTTACAATGGAGGAGTACCAAGACGGCTGTGTGGTGGCTTCAACACAGCCCGCCTGTCAGTCATCCAGGGTTTAAACACATCATTGGTACAAATCATGTTTGAGTTCCATGGGGGATTCAACCTTCCTCCATGTCATCGCCATGATCGATGGATCTGACCTCTGACCCTGTGAGTTTGTATTAAAATGTAGTTCCAGCCAATCAAGCGATTGTGTGGCCCAATGCCAACTAATCAGATGCTATAGAGAAGGGTTCCCCTGTGATTAGCTCAGCTGGTAGAGCACGGCGCTTGTAACGCTAAGGTAGTGGGTTCGATCCCCGGGACCACCCATACATACAAAAAATATATAATGTATGCACGCATGACTGTAAGTCGCTTTGGATAAAAGCGTCTGCTAAATGGCATATTATTATTTTATTTGGCCCCCCAAGTTTTCTGAGCAATTCTTTTTTATTGTTGGACATAAAATACTGTAATAACACCAACAAATCAGCTCCAAGTGATTTTAATTTTGGAAATCTGTTCCAAAGTATAATAGATAGATATATGTGATCGTATACAAATGTAAGCAAGGTTTGAAATGATTATGTTTTAGTAAAATATTATATCTGTTTGGGCTTCTTGCTGTCAAATTGCAGTCTAAAAAATTATTTGTAATTATGTTACGGCCCCCTGACCATCCGCAGCTTAATCTAGTTGATGATCCCTGCTATGAAGGCATCGTATTCCACACCGTTTCCAACTTTTGTCCATCAGGATTAGTTCCTTGGCAACGCTGGTCGCCTGGGAGGTGAGGTTCCCAGAGGACTGGGACCACAGCCCACCAACTCCAACCTCAGGGGGGTGGGGGGTGCCAAAGCCTTCTGTGGGTGTAATAGGGAGACATTTGTTGAAAGTGTTAGAGCATTAGTGTGTTTCAGTATGACTGTGTGTGAGTACATGCTCATGTGTATGTACAGTATGCAGAATGTGAACATGAGCTGCACCTGTGTATATGTTTGTATATGTGTATGTGAGAGAGTGTGTATGCACAGGAAAAGTCACCCCACTCGGTCTCTTTGTGTTCTCTGGCTGCAGTCAAGGCCAAGGGAGGGGAGGGGAGGGAGGTAGGATGAAGGACGGAGGATGAGTGAGGGGGCTGAAGTCTCAGTAGCATGTGATTCCGGACCGCTGCAATTACACCAAACGAACAGAGCCCTGGAAACGGTAGAGATCTGGTGCCCTGGCGGAAGGCATGGGAATAGCCAGCCAGGACAGAATGGAAAGAGAATACAGAGCAGGATTTATGCGAACAGGGTTACCTACTGGGCCTTAAAGGAGTAGTTCACTATTTTACAACTTGATGTTAGATGGTTCCTCACACTGAAAGTAGTCTATGGGCCAGGAGAAACTGTAATCCATGGTTCAGTTCTCTTTAAACAGCCACTACAAACTGCAGCTAACTTTAGCCACCACAAGCTAACACTGAATGGAAGTGATGGGGGAATGTGAGCATCTTTCTCTTCCACCTTTCTGTTGAATCCTCTCTGCTCTCTTTCCGGTCCCAAATCCTGCTCTCATGAGGTCTCAGACAGACTCAGGCGTGAGAGGATGAGAAGCTGTCAGTAGAAATTGACAGAAGGCCTAAACTGGTAAATGCACCAAAATAAATAAACCAAAAGTTCTTTATCACAAGTAATGTGCAGTTTGTGAGCGTTTCCACTTGGAGAATGAGAATGGTATGAATGTATTGTCACGCCCTGACTTTGAGGACTTGTATTTGTTGAGTCAGGGTGTGTATTTCCGTGTTGTGTGTTGCTATGTTGGGTTTTCTATGTTTAGTTTCTAGATCGTTTAGATCTATGTTGGCCAGGGTGGTTCCCAATCAGAGGCAGCTGTAGCTCGTTGTCTCTGATTGGGGACCATACTTAGGTAGCCGGTTGGCACTAGTGGGTTGTGGGATCTTGTTCCGTGTAAGGTATGTTGTTTGTATGTTACCTTGGACTTCACGTTTCGTTTGTTGTTTTTGTCGTGTGTTTATTCGCTTAATAAACATGTATGCTTATCACGCTGCGCCTTGGTCCGTCTCGTCCGTAAACGATCGTCACAGAAGATCCCACCAATCCTGGATCAAGCAGCGTGATGAGGAGAGAGGATGGACTTGGGAGGAGATGAGGGAGAGGCTGGCAAGAAGTATGGAGGCCCTGATCACAGTGGAGAGACAAGACCCAAAAAAAATGGGGGGGCTCACGCCGTGGACGACGAGGCAGCAGGAGGCCGCGACAGGGCGGTTCCGCTGGTTAGCAGAGGACGCCACCAGATTAGGGGGGGCATTGGTTCAGAGGGAGCAGAAGGAAAGTGTAGAGGCACAGCGAGAGGAGCTGGTTAGGCAGCAGAAGGAGCGGGGGTTAATGAAGGAACCCAGTCCCGCTCCTCGCACCAATCAAGTGGTGCGTGTCGCCAGTCCGGTCCAGCCCGTTCCTGCTCCCCGCACTAAGCCAGTGGTACGTGTTCCCAGTACGGTTCGGCCCGTTCCTGCCCCTCGCACCAAGCCAGTGGTGGGCGTCGCCAGCCCGGCCCGGCCCGTTCCTACTCCCCGCACCAAGCCAGTGGTGCGCGTCGTCAGCCCAGTCCGGCACGTGCCTGCTCCCCGCACCAAGCCAGTGGTGCGCGTCGTCAGCCCAGTCCGGCCCGTGCCTGCTCCCCGCACCAAGCCAGGGGTGCGCGTCGTCAGCCCAGTCCGGCCCGTGCCTGCTCCCCGCACCAAGCCAGTGGTGGGTGTTCCCAGTCCGGCCCGGCCCGTTCCTGCTCCCCGCACCAAGCCAGTGGTGCACGTCGTCAGCCCAGTCCGGCCCGTGCCTGCTCCCCGCACCAAGCCAGGGGTGCGCATCGTCAGCCCAGTCCGGCCCGTGCCTGCTCCCCGCACCAAGGCAGTGGTGCGCGTCGTCAGCCCAGTCTGGCCCGTTCCTGCTCCCCGCACCAAGCCAGGGGTGCGCGTCGTTAGCCCAGTCCGGCCCGTGCCTGCTCCCCGCACCAAGCCAGTAGTGCGTGTGTCCAGTCCGGCACGGCCCGTGCCTGTTCCACGTGCCTGTTCCGGAGCCAGAGCAATCCGCTCCACCGGGGTCCAGTTCAGCTCCGGTCAGCGGCTCCACTCCGGAGCCAGAGCAGTCCGCTCCAACGGTGCCTGATCCAGTTCCGGTCAGCGGCTCCACTCCGGAGCCAGAGCAGTTCGATCCACCGTCGTCGGGTCCAGCTCCAGTCAGCGGTTCCAGTCCAGACCCAGACGTCAGCCCCTCTCCAGGTTCAGGGTCTCCCACACCAGGGTCCAGACAGGGCTTGGTACTTCATGGGAGAAAGGAGAAGGGAAGCAGCGCGCCGAGGTCCAGACCAGACCAGGGGCGCAACGGGGAGGTGGAGAGTAAGTGGTGGTCACACCCGGAGCCGGATCCGCCTCCGAGGTGGAATGCCCACCCGGCACCTACCCTGTTATGTTTATGTGGCGCGGTCGGAGTCCGCACCTTTGGGGGGGGGGTACTGTCACGCCCTGACTCTGAGGACTTGTATTTGTTGAGTCAGGGTGTGTATTTCCGTGTTGTGTGTTGCTATGTTGGGTTTTCTATGTTTAGTTTCTAGATCGTTTAGATCTATGTTGGCCAGGGTAGTTCCCAATCAGAGGCAGCTGTAGCTCGTTGTCTCTGATTGGGTACCATACTTAGGTAGCCGGTTGGCACTAGTGGGTTGTGGGATCTTGTTCCGTGTAAGGTATGTTGTTTGTATGTTACCTTGGACTTCATGTTTCGTTTCGTTTGTTGTTTTTGTCGTGTGTTTATTCGCTTAATAAACATGTATGCTTATCACGCTGCGCCTTGGTCCGTCTCGTCCGTAAACGATCGTGACATGTATATTATTTTGAATTAATTATCAAAATTTCCGGAACCCAACATTCTAAATTAATGGGGGAATATGTTGCGATTAACAGTACTTCACTGATGAATATATATTTCACGGGGCATTGATAAACACTGACAAACAATTGGCACAATGAAACAAATGCACACAAATAGGCGGGAGTCAGTGCGCAATAGTGGAGAGAGACGTGCCTATAGAGCATCTTCGCCACACACCCCTACCCTTTTCTCTCCAAGCCTGGGGAAAGGGTCGGAGCACACACTCCCCTCTCCAGGCTCCGGAGAGAGCTCTGTCATAATCAATTCAGTGTCAGTCAATGTCAGGATGAAAACCTCACACACCCCATCATAGGGCAGACATTCCTGCAGAGCGCCCCCCATAGGAACAGCAGAGGAGCAGGACAGTTTGGCCTCCAACACTGCTTCTTCACCAGAGCCCGACTGGTAAACTTGACCCTGCCCATATAAATCAAAATCTAATATTACAGGCGGATGCGTATTACGTTATTCACTTAGCCTAACACAGAGATGAGAAGCCGTTATTGGGAGTCCCATAGGGCGGTGCACAATTGGCCCAGCGTCATCCGGGTATGTCCGGGGTAGGCCTTCTGTCACGGTTTACTAAGCCAGAACCCAGAAGCAGACCAGGACAAGGTGAGTTGAAACGAAGGTGAGTATTTATTTAACAGATTCCAAAAACGATGTAGAATAATCCAGGGGACAGAGCGGACGGCGGGGATGAGTTGGTGGAGGTGCAGTGGTAGATCCAAGAATGGCTCGGCAGCCGCCGACAACCAGGCAGGGGTTGGGTGAAGGTTCCGGGAGATGACTGTAGATAGAAACAAACGGAGGTAAGTACACGGCAAGCCAACAAGGTGCAAAACAACAAAACTAACGCTAGTAGCTCAGAGGCTGATACGCTGACAAACATACTGTTCATGGCTAACGATCCGGCAGGGAATGGATGTTAGGCCAGAGCCTAAGAAGGGTGATCATCAGGACCAGGTGTGCAGATTGCTGATGGGATGCAGGTGCGGAAATCAAGAGAGCTCCCCGGAGCGTTCCAGAACCCTCGGGAAACTGGAGATCACGAGCCGAAAAACTAGTCCACAGACAGGACCCGACTCAGACTGCCGGGATCGTTACAGTACCCCCCTCCGACGAACGCCACCGGGCGGACTCCCGGAGCGCCAGGATGGAGGCGGTAGAAGTCACGGATGAGGTCAGCATCTAGGATCTGTCGCCGCGGAATCCAACTCCTCTCTTCAGGACCATACCCCTCCCAGTCCACGAGATACTGGAAACCCCGGCCCCGCCGTCTGGAATCCATGATGCGTCGCACCGTGTAGGCAGGACCACCTCCGATCATCCGAGGAGGAGGAGGAGGAGGCGGAGGAGGCAACAGAGGACTGAGGAAAACAGGCTTGAGGCAGGAGACATGAAAGGTGGGATGGACTCTGAGCGTCCTCGGGAGTTTGAGTCGAACTGCCACCGGATTGATCACCTTCTCCACCACAAACGGACCAATGAACTTCGGTAACAACTTCCTAGACTCAGTCCGTAAAGGAAGATCCCGTGTGGCCAACCAGACCCTATCTCCGATGGTGTAGGTGGGAGCGGGGATCCGGCGACGATTCGCCTGGAGCTGATACCGTCCGAAACTCTAAGGAGTGCCTTTCTGGCCCGATGCCAGGTCCGGTGGCAACGACGAATATGGGCCTGAACCGAAGGCACTGAGAGCTCCTTCTCCTGAGAAGGGAACAAGGGAGGTTGGTAGCCATACAGGCACTGGAAGGGAGACATCCCAGTGGCAGATGTAGGGAGAGTATTGTGGGCATACTCAACCCAAGGCAACTGAGAGACCCAGGAGGTGGGGTTGGAAGAGGCCAGGCAGCGTAGCGTGGATTCCATCTTCTGGTTGGCTCTCTCCGCCTGACCATTAGATTGGGGGTGAAAACCAGATGTGAGACTGACTGTAGCTCCAATGGCCAAACAGAAGGACTTCCAGACAGCAGAGGTAAACTGAGGGCCACGGTCGGAAACGATATCACTGGGCAACCCGTGGACCCTGAAAACCTCCCTAACCAGGATCTCGGACGTCTCCGAGGCAGAGGGAAGCTTGGCAATTGGCACAAAGTGGGCGAACTTGCTGAATCTGTCCACGATAGTCAGAACGACCGTGTTCCCCTCAGAAGCGGGCAACCCAGTGACAAAGTCCAGGGCCAGATGCGACCATGGTCGCCGGGGAATAGGAAGGGGGTGAAGTAGTCCAGAGCTGGGCCGATTGGTACTCTTATTCTGCGCACACACTGGACAGGCAGCAACATAACCCCGAGTATCCTCGGCCATGGCAGGCCACCAAAAACGTCTGCGAAGAAACGCCATCGTCCGAGCCACGCCAGGGTGACAAGCCATCTTGCTGGCGTGGGACCATTTGAGGACCGCAGGACGAACCGACTCAGGCACAAACAACCGACCGGGTGGACCGTTACCGGGCCGGGCTGCGTCCGAAGAGCCGCCATCACCTCCTCCTCAATCTTCCACCTAACAGCTCCCACGACGCAGTTCCGGGGGAGAATTGTCTCGGTCTTGGACCCACTCTCCTCCGTCTTGGAGAACATCCGAGACAAGGCGTCCGCCTTGCCGTTCTTAGATCCAGGTCGGAACGTCAGGGAAAAAATTGAATCGTCCGAAAAACAACGACCACCTGGCCTGACGGGAGTTGAGACGTCTAGCCGATTGCACGTAAGCAAGATTCTTGTGGTCAGTCCAGACCATAAACGGCTGCTACGCCCCCTCCAACCAGTGGCGCCACTCCTCCAAGGCAAGTTTCACCGCGAGAAGCTCCCGGTTACCCACATCGTAATTCCTCTCCGCAGGCGAAAGGCGACAGAGTAGTAGGCGCAGGGATGGAGTTTACTGTCCGTGGAGCATCGCTGCGACAGGATGGCGCCAACTCCCACATCAGACGCGGCCCACTTCAACGACGAACTGACGGGCCGTGTCCGGTTGAGAGAGAATCGGTGCGTTGGTGAATCGCCTCTTCAAATCCAGAAACGCTCGATCCGCCTCCGGGTTCCACTTGAAGCTCCTGATACTGGAAGTCAAGGCCGTTAACGGAGCGGCCACACGGCTGTAATCCCGGATGAATCTGCGGTAGAAATTCGCAAACCCCAAAAAATCTCTGGAGCTGCAATCTCGCACCGGGCTGGGCCCATTCCAGAACCGCTCTAACCTTCTCCTGGTCCATCCTAATCTCTCCCCTGGAGATGATGTACCCGAGAAAGGATGTCGTGTGGGCGTGAAACTCGCACTTCTCGGCCTTCACGAACAGGCGATTCTCCAACAATCGCTGTAGAACCTGCCGGACATGCTGGACGTGGTCGGAAGGTTCCTTCGAGAAGATCAGAATGTCATCCAGGTAAACAAACACAAAGAGACCGATCATATCTCTCAGGACGTCGTTCACCATACTCTGGAATACCGCTGGAGCATTGGTCAGTCCAAACGGCATCACCTGATACTCGAAGTGACCCATCGGTGTATTGAAACCCGTCAACCACTCGTCTCCCTCTCTGATCCCGGGACCATGTGATACGCATTGCGTAGGTCTAGCTTGGTGAACACCGTAGCACCCTGTAAGGAGTCGAAGGCAGAACTCATCAAGGGCAGGGGATACTTGTTCTTGACCGTGATGTCATTCAACCCCCGATAATCAATACACGGTCGAAGAGAGCCATCCTTCTTACCCACAAAGAAGAATCCTGCCCCAGGGGGTGATGACGAGGGACCGAACGAGACCAGCAGCTAGGGACTCCTTGATGTAGGTCTCCAAAGCCTCACGTTCAGGGCGGGAGATACTGTATAACCTTCCCTTGGGGTAGACAGCTCCAGGGAACAGGTTGATGGCACAATCATATGGTCGGTGGGGAGGGAGTGACAGAGCCTTCTGCTTACTGAACACTTTCCCCAAATCGTGATATGTCTCGGGAACCAGGGACAAATCTGGGGGTTTAGCCTCAATCACCTGACTGGGAACCGAATGGGGACAGGCAGTCTTGAGACAGTTAGCATGACAATCAAGGCTCCAACTCGTTACCTTGCCCGTCACCCAATCGAACGTGGGATTGTGTTCCTTCAGCCAGGGGTATCCAAGGACCAGAGGAACATGGGAAGACGGCAGAATGAAGAATGAAATCATCTCCGAATGATTCCCCGACAACAGCATCTTAACCGGTTCAGTCCTCATCGTGATACGTGCCAGACTACTGCCGTTCAGAGTGGTCGCTTCAATGGCTTCCGGCAATTGCTCCTTGGAAAGCCCCAGCTGTTCCACCAACTTCGGCATCAAGAAAGCTTCCATCGGCACCTGAATCGATAAAAGCGTTAATCGCTAAGCTCTGATTCCTGTTCACAAGGGTAGCCGGGAAACGGGGTCTGACAGAGGTACTGAGAGGTTGAAACTGGCTCGCTAAAAGTCCTCCCCACTTTAGCGAGCCGGGCAGTTTGACGACCGCCGGGAACAAGTGGAGATGTAATGTCCCGAGCTACCACAGTAGAGGCAACAGTTGGTCTTACGTCTATGTTGACGCTCCTCCTTGGTTAACCCGTGCCGCCCCACTTGCATGGGTTCAGAATCGGGAGAGAGGACCTCTCCACTAATCCTTTGTGGTGGAGAATGATCGACGTGTTCTGGTCCACCACCCGACCCGACTGGGAACTGAGAAGCTGATCGATTGGACGGACCCCATTGCTTCTCCCTCCTTCGCTCTCGGACTCGATTATCCACCCGAATAGACAAGGCTACCAAGCTGTCCAGGTCACTAGGCTCCGGATAGGAGATCAACTCATCCTTGAGCTGCTCCGACAGACCCTGGTAAAAGGCCGCTTGCAGAGACTCCTCATTCCACCCACTCTCCACAGCCAACGTCTTGAACTCGATCACGAAGTCGGCCACGCTGCGAGTTCCTTGGCGAAGCGAAAACAGGCGCCTAGCTGCGTCCCTCCCTCGGACGGAATGGTCGAAGAGCTTCCTCATCTCAGCCGTGAACCCCTGGTATGAAGCCATGCAGGGATCCTGTCGTTCCCAAACGGCTGAAGCCCACTCCAGCGCTCGACCACGCAGCAACTCGATCACAAAGGCTATCCTAGCCTTGTCTGTGGCATAAGAGTAGGGCTGTAGATCGAACACTAATCCACACTGCATAAGGAAGGAACGGCATCTTCCCAGCTCCCCCTCATATTTATCCGACGTCGGAACCTTGGGCTCACGGAAAGACACAGCTCCAGAAGCGGCAGGCGAGATGGGTGAAACCGGTAGTGGATCCTCCACCCGGAGACTTGCGTTGGTTCTGGACCTCCGTCAGACCCGGTAGAAAGGTTCCGAACTGACAACGCGATCTCCTGTAGTACCGTGCTATGATGGCCCAACATCTTCTCCTGATGGGTAATGGCATGGCGAACAGAGTCCAGGTCCACTGGGTTCATTACTGGCCGGATCGTTCTGTCACGGTTTACTAAGCCAGAACCCAGAAGCAGACCAGGACAAGGTGAGTTGAAACGAAGGTGAGTATTTATTTAACAGATTCCAAAAACGATGTAGAATAATCCAGGGGACAGAGCGGACGGCGGGGATGAGTTGGTGGAGGTGCAGTGGTAGATCCAAGAATGGCTCGGCAGCCGCCGACAACCAGGCAGGGGTTGGGTGAAGGTTCCGGGGAGATGACTGTAGATAGAAACAAACGGAGGTAAGTACACGGCAAGCCAACAAGGTGCAAAACAACAAAACTAACGCTAGTAGCTCAGAGGCTGATACGCTGACAAACATACTGTTCATGGCTAACGATCCGGCAGGGAATGGATGTTAGGCCAGAGCCTAAGAAGGGTGATCATCAGGACCAGGTGTGCAGATTGCTGATGGGATGCAGGTGCGGAAATCAAGAGAGCTCCCCGGAGCGTTCCAGAACCCTCGGGAAACTGGAGATCACGAGCCGAAAAACTAGTCCACAGACAGGACCCGACTCAGACTGCCGGGATCGTTACACCTTCATTGTAAATAAGAATTTGTTCTTAACTGATTTGCCTAGTTAAATAAAGGTAAAATAAAAATATAGCATACGTTGTTCTCTGCCTGTTAGTATTGTATTTTACATGATGTATGCTCTGGCAGTGAACTACCCCAAAGGAGCAGAGCCTAGCGCCAAGACTAATGTACTGCATGTAATCTTCTAATAATTGGTTAAATGAATACGTGGCATTTCCTGTCTGAATATGCCAACATTCCATTCAAACAATACATCCATACACTGTCTGAAATCAGTTGATGATAGGAATAGACAAGTTGTAAATGCAAAAGTACTGATATGGTATCATATAATAACACTCACAGCTTTAAAAGAAAACAAAAATGTATACATTTATGGTCTGTTCACATATATTTTAGAGGCTATTTATTCAGATAATTGGTATAAAACCCATATAAACTGTATTTATAATTGTAGGTTAACAATAATTCTATTACACAATTTCTGATATATCACATGCCTTACTTTTATTTTTCTGAATAAGTAAAAGCAGGATATGATCACCGATGCCTCTACTGCCATTCATTCCAATTAGACTGGTTTGGATTTCTCCCTGACCACAATGGCTGCGATTTTCGGACCATTCTTGAACTTTAAAGGGTTAGGAATTAGGATCTCTATGGTGAATGCTTTGTACACGGTCTGGAACTCGGCCTCTTTTTTGGGGAGCGGCCAGCAGTTGCTATGACTACACGTAACTAAGGAGATTTGTTTACATTGGCAACTGGACCTGCTTAGCAGCTGTCCTCAGATAACTTGCTAACATTTTGCCTTCTTTATTTTATAGAAATAAAAGTATTTACTTTTCAGTGATACAGACTTTATATATTCAATGGACTCCAAGACGTTATACTACTCTCTGGACCTCGTTTCTGGCAACGGTTTAACTATGAGCAGTGAGCAAAAAAGCTGCCCTGCAGACTTCCCTGGTCAACCTGAGGAGGAACTAGCTACACATTCAACCATGTCTTATTTTGGGGCAAGATTCTGTGCATACAGGGTGACTATTTCATTGCACAGGGGGTTTCAGAGGATGAGATGAGTGATAAAAAGAGCCTTTACAGGTAAGGGGTGCAAAGGAAATAGTTTAGAACCTCTTCCACAACAATATTTATAGCTTGCTTTTAGCAAGTCACTCTTGTCGCTTTGGAGTTGTGAACCATTCTCCTAATCAGATGTTCTCTCTCTCTCTCTCTCTCTCTCTCTCTCTCTCTCTCTCTCTCTCTCTCTCTCTCTCTCTCTCTCTCTCTCTCTCTCTCTCTCTCTCTCTCTCTCTCTCTCTCTCTCTCTGTCTCTCTGTATGTATGTGTGTATGTATGTATGTACAAGAAAAAGTATTTACTCAGCCACCAATTGTGCAAGTTCTCCCACTTAAAAAGATGAGAGAGGCCTGTAATTTTCATCATAGGTACACGTCAACTATGACAGACAAAATGAGAATTTTTTTCTCCAGAAAATCACATTATAGGATTTTTCATGAATTTATTTCCAAATTATGGTGGAAAATAAGTATTTGGTCAATAACAAAAGTTTCTCAATACTTTGTTATATACCCTTTGTTGGCAATGACACAGGTCAAACGTTTTCTGTAAGTCTTCACAAGGTTTTCACACACTGTTGCTGGTATTTTGGCCCATTCCTCCATGCAGATCTCCTCTAGTGCAGTGATGTTTTGGGGCTGTCGCTGGGCAACACGGACTTTCAACTCCCTCCAAAGATTTTCTATGGGGTTGAGATCTGGAGACTGACTAGGCCACTCCAGGACCTTGAAATGCTTCTTACGAAGCCACTCCTTCGTTGCCCGGGCGGTGTGTTTGGGATCATTGTCATGCTGAAAGACCCAGCCACGTTTCATCTTCAATGCCCTTGCTGATGGAAGGAGGTTTTCACTCAAAATCTCATGATACATGGCCCCATTCATTCTTTCCTTTACACGGATCAGTCGTCCTGGTCCCTTTGCAGGAAAACAGCCCCAAAGCATGATGTTTCCACCCCCATGCTTCACAGTAGGTATGGTGCTCTTTGGATGCAACTCAGCATTCTTTGTCCTCCAAACACGACGAGTTGAGTTTTTACCAAAAAGTTATATTTTGGTTTCATCTGACCATATAACATTCTCCCAATCCTCTTCTGGATCATCCAAATGCACTCTAGCAAACTTCAGACGGGCCTGGACATGTACTGGCTTAAGCAGGGGGACACGTCTGGCACTGCAGGATTTCAGTCCCTGGCGGTGTAGTGTGTTACTGATGGTAGGCTTTGTTACTTTGGTCCCAGCTCTCTGCAGGTCATTCACTAGGTCCCCCATGTGGTTCTGGGATTTTTGCTCACCGTTCTTGTGATCATTTTGACCCCACGGGGTGAGATCTTGCGTGGAGCCCCACATCGAGGGAGATTATCAGTGGTCTTGTATGTCTTCCATTTCCTAATAATTGCTCCCACAGTTGTTTTCTTCAAACCAAGCTGCTTACCTATTGCAGATTCAGTCTTCCCAGCCTGGTGCAGGTCTACAATTTTGTTTCTGGTGTCCTTTGACAGCTCTTTGGTCTTGGCCATAGTGGAGTTTGGAGTGTGACTGTTTGAGGTTGTGGACAGGTGTCTTTTATACTGATAACAAGTTCAAACAGGTGCCATTAATACAGGTAACGAGTGGAGGACAGAGGAGCCTCTTAAAGAAGAAGTTACAGGTCTGTGAGAGCCAGAAATCTTGCTTGTTTGTAGGTGACCAAATACTTATTTTCCACCATAATTTGCAAATAAATTCATAAAAAATCCTACAATGTGATTTTCTGGATTTATTTTTCTCAATTTGTCTGTCATAGTTGACATGTACCTATGATGAAAATTACAGGCCTCTCTCATCTTTTTAAGTGGGAGAACTTGCACAATTGGTGGCTGACTAAATACTTTTTTCCCCCACTGTATGTATGTATGTATGTATGTATGTATGTATGTATGTATGTATGTATGTATGTATGTGTTTGTATCCTCTCCCCACTCCAGTTTCAATTGTGTGGACTGGCACCTGCTTCCCCCTGCCACACTGAGGCAATGCTAGCGGTGGTTACTTCTGCAGCAAGAGGTCGCTTCGTGGGAGACCCCTCACATGAGTATGAGCACACAGAGACAAAGGGAGGGGGACGAGGCTATGGAGGAGGACGTCATGATGGGAACAAGTGTGACGAATGATGTTGTTTAAACGTTGAACTAGGCTAATGGTGTTTTGCTTATTACTAAGAGATAAATGTGCAGTAACTTGATGCAGATGACCCTCGTGACTGTGTGTGGTATTATTGCAGAGTGATGAGTAATGGATGTTGTGACGGATGTTTGGTAATGGTTGTTGTTTGGTTTGCGTTGCAGATCAAGGTGAATGAGGAGAAGAGGCTGCCCACCACTGTCCACACCATTGATAAGGAGATGTCTGTGGTCCCGTGCGGCACCTTCATTAAGAGTCCCCACGGCCTGGTGCAGACCAACCGCAGCTTTGAGGGTAAAGCTACTGTTCAAAGTAATTAATGAAATGTATGGCTCCACATAGAGTGTGGTGGTTACCAGTTGAGAATGTGGTCTGTCTGTGGGGAGATGGGACACAGCTATGTGTGTTACTGCCTGGAGATGATGACTTAGCTGTGTAGTTTTTAGCTCCGACTGTGTTGGAAGTTGGAACTAGAATCCAGCCCATCATATATCACACACTGCACATTGTGCATGTGGGTCTGTAGTGTACACACATATGTTTTTCTGTGTTTTCACTCTCATACATGGACAGAATCATATCATGCTGTCAGTGACTGGGTGAGGGAATGAGTGAGTCTTTGTGTGTTCTGTCTATCCTGCAGGTCAGTCCTCCTCGGAGGCGGGTAAACTCAGCTGCTTCCTGCACTTCACTGAGCCGCAAAACCTGAAGAAGAAATCCATCCTGGAGATGGCTGACCTCGACCCCTCCATCAACTTCCTGGACCCTCTGAGTGAGGATATCCCCAAAGGTAACAGAGTGCCAAATCTCTCACTACACCACTCCTTTACCAGGGCCATTCTAACAGGTACAGTCAGTCTACCTTTCCCCCCATGGGAGGGGTTTCCTTCCCACAAATTGTCTGTCTTTAGAAATAGATCCAGTTCCATGAGTTCCTTGAAAAGCCCTTGAAAAAGAGTCTTTGTGGGAGACAAAATGTAATATGAACATGAGGTTACTTCTGTTGGACATGCTCTGGTGGCCATGCACTATTATACTAAACTAGCCTTGTTATTGGCACTGACAATGATTTGGGTTGGCAGTTGAGAGCCCAGTCTTTCTGTGAGGAAACTATCAAGGCATTCTCTTCTGGATCTTGACTCCATATTTTATTTTTCTGCTCTGCAAAGCAGGCTGTTTGGGTTAACCCATCATATAAAACAGCTGTAGGCCTATCTGTTGACAGCAGTTCCAGCCGTGGGTCAGTAGCGAGGACGTGAGCAAGGCTGAATGGATAAACTCATGAGTGGTCAATGGCTGCCTTGCTCTGCTGATCATGGATCTTCACCAGATGGAATACAGATTCTAGAACATGGTTAAATAATTCCCTGGGTAGTATTCAAATGGCTCTTCAGTGCTCAATCTGGGATGGAATTGAAAGAAAGCTGGCAGCCTTTCCCTTTAGATAGTTATGTTGCAAAATGTCAGGCCAAGCCTTGGGCCCACCACCCACTGTCAGTCTAGCCTTGAGTTTTAGGACGATTAAATTGAAGACAATATTATTCACAGTCACCATATTTTTCACAAGGGAAGCCAACAGGATTCAACCAGAAGCCAAAACAGAGGGCCAGGGATAAATGTAATACAGTACTAAATCTGGATATAGTTAGTCTAAACATGTTTGTGGTGTGCTCAACAGGATGATTGCTATGGACAAGTGATAGGTAATGCTGTGTGTGTGTCCAGAGCCTGTGTCTAAAACATATCACAGCTGTTCATTTAACAGGGATGAGCATCTCTGTGGTGTGTGCATGTGTGCAGTGGCGATTTTAGAATGTAAATCTTTTGATGTGGCAAACTCCCCCCCAAAATGTTTTATGCATGCCAGCAAAGCCACTACACAACACAACACTAAACAATACATGAATTGGACTATAATGGTGACAAACGGAGCCCACAAACTGTTAGGGCCTACATAAAGCTGTCCCAACACCTTATCACTGTGACACCTGGCTATCAGCGGAGCCTTGTCTGGCAGCGAAATAGTTCATTCAGCCTCATTTACTGCCTTTTAAAAACAACATAGCTGATATGGCTGACTTGCTTAAACAAATGTGGTTTCTACTGACAATTGAGATGTACAAACTATGGCATAAGGGGACGACGAGCGGATAAGAGGCAATCCGTAATTTCGATTAAAACATTAATGAGCGAGCTAAGACGGACGTAGTCAATATAACTATTTGTTCAGCACTTTTGAAATGTACAGCAGCAGAATTCAGAACATGGGCCGTTCTTACAGTATTCTCCCTGTACACCAAGTCAGAACCGTAGGATAAATAAAGGGGGCATATAAGCAGACAATGAAAGCTCTTACAATATTCAATGATTACATTTTCTCTAAAACAGGCTATAGGCTACATGTGCACCACCAAGTCAGAACAGTAGGCTAAGTTATGAGGGGAAAAGGGACCAAATTATTAGGGTGAGGCACATGGGCTACTAACAGCTTACTACACAACATATACTTAGTATTACTTTCTTAGCTACAGTATACAGTGGGGAAAAAATGTATTTAGTCAGCCACCAATTGTGCAAGTTCTCCCACTTAAAAAGATGAGAGAGGCCTGTAATTTTCATCATAGGTACACGTCAACTATGACAGACAAATGAAGAAAATGTTTTCCAGAAAATCACATTGTAGGATTTTTAATGAATTTATTTGCAAATTATGGTGGAAAATAAGTATTTGGTCACCTACAAACAAGCAAGATTTCTGGCTCTCACAGACCTGTAACTTCTTCTTTAAGAGGCTCCTCTGTCCTCCACTCGTTACCTGTATTAATGGCACCTGTTTGAACTTGTTATCAGTATAAAAGACACCTGTCCACAACCTCAAACAGTCACACTCCAAACTCCACTATGGCCAAGACCAAAGAGCTGTCAAAGGACACCAGAAACAAAATTGTAGACCTGCACCAGGCTGGGAAGACTGAATCTGCAATAGGTAAGCAGCTTGGTTTGAAGAAATCAACTGTGGGAGCAATTATTAGGAAATGGAAGACATACAAGACCACTGATAATCTCCCTCGATCTGGGGCTCCACGCAAGATCTCACCCCGTGGGGTCAAAATGATCACAAGAACGGTGAGCAAAAATCCCAGAACCACACGGGGGGACCTAGTGAATGACCTGCAGAGAGCTGGGACCAAAGTAACAAAGCCTACCATCAGTAACACACTACGCCGCCAGGGACTCAAATCCTGCAGTGCAAGATGTGTCCCCCTGCTTAAGCCAGTACATGTCCAGGCCCAACTGAAGTTTGCTAGAGTGCATTTGGATGATCCAGAATAAGATTGGGAGAATGTCATATGGTCAGATGAAACCAAAATAGAACTTTTTGGTAAAAACTCAACTCGTCGTGTTTGGAGGACAAAGAATGCTGAGTTGCATCCAAAGAACACCATACCTACTGTGAAGCATGGGGGTGGAAACATCATGCTTTGGGGCTGTTTTTCTGCAAAGGGACCAGGACGACTGATCCGTGTAAAGGAAAGAATGAATGGGGCCATGTATCGTGAGATTTTGAGTGAAAACCTCCTTCCATCAGCAAGGGCATTGAAGATGAAACGTGGCTGGGTCTTTCAGCATGACAATGATCCCAAACACACCGCCCGGGCAACGAAGGAGTGGCTTCGTAAGAAGCATTTCATGGTCCTGGAGTGGCCTAGCCAGTCTCCAGATCTCAACCCCATAGAAAATCTTTGGAGGGAGTTGAAAGTCTGTGTTGCCCAGCGACAGCCCCAAAACATCACTGCTCTAGAGGAGATCTGCATGGAGGAATGGGCCAAAATACCAGCAACAGTGTGTGAAAACCTTGTGAAGACTTACAGAAAACGTTTGACCTGTGTCATTGCCAACAAAGGGTATATAACAAAGTATTGAGAAACTTTTGTTATTGACCAAATACTTATTTTCCACCATAATTTGCAAATACATTCATTAAAGATCCTACAATGTGATTTTCTGGAGAAAAAAAATTCTCATTTTGTCTGTCATAGTTGACGTGTACATATGATGAAAATTACAGGCCTCTCTCATCTTTTTAAGTGGGAGAACTTGCACAATTGGTGGCTGACTAAATAGTTTTTTTCCCCACTGTACATATCTCCCGGGCATATTACATAATTTATGCAGCAGCACACAAGACATTTTTAGACTCACCTTGTTGTGCTGTGCTCACTTGAACAGGAAGGTGGTGCGGCGGTCCTTCGTGGTCAAATTTTGTCATCAACTTTGTCATTAAAGTCTGGTATTCTCTGGATTTATGGTGCTTTCAAGACAACTGGAAACTCCGAAAAAAACTAGGTTGAATCATGACATTAGTTATCTTCAGGTCAGAGCTCTAGAAAGAGTCCCGAGTTCCCGACTTGGAATTCCGAGTTGGATGACCATTCAAACGTATTTTCCCAGTCGGAGGTCAATGAGCACCGATACGTTTTATCTATAATTTCTCTTCATAATTCTCTTCATATGACAAAGATTGAAAAGGATTTGCCATTAGATTGTCGACTTCATTCATGATGATGACTGCTAGCTTGCTAGCTAAGATTTTGAAAATATGACGTTGACATGATCAGTCCAATCAACGCTACGGTAGATATAGTGCGTACTGCCCAGTACATCACTGGGGCCAAGCTTCCTGCCATCCAGGACCTCTATACCAGGCTGTGTCAGAGGAAGGCCCTAAAAATTGTCAAAGACTCCAGCCACCGTAGTCATAGACTGTTCTCTCTGCTACCGCACGGCAAGCGGTTCTGGAGCGCCAAGTCTAGGTCCAAAAGGCTTCTTAACAGCTTCTACCCCCAAGCCATAAGACTCCTGAACAGCTAATCAAATGGCTACCTGGACTATTTGCATTGTCCCCCCACCCCCTCTTTTACGGTGCTGCCACTCTCTGTTTATTATCTATGCATAGTCACTTTAACTCTACCTACATGTACATATTACCTCAATTACCTTGACTAACCAGTGCCCCCGCACATTGACTCTGTACCGGTACCCCCTGTATATAGCCTCGCTACTGTTATTTTACTGCTGCTCTTTAATTATTAGTTTTTTATTTTTCTTAAAACTGCATTGTTGGTTAAGGGCTTGTAAGTAAGCATTTCACTGTAAGGTCTACACCTGTTGTATTTGGCGCATGTGACAAATACAATTTGATTTGATTTATAACGTGATTTGACGTCATTTTATCTGTGGCCAATGACCTTGAGCCTTCTTGGATGAGCACTTCTAATGTAACTCTATGGCAGCACCCAAGGGGCTTGAATGGTTTTGCTCTCCCTGTAGATTTTGCAGTGACGTAGTGTCCCCATGAGTGACAGAACACTGAGCCAATCATGGCACAACTAGAGAATATTACCAACCCCTATGCGCTGTATTTTCTGCTGGCTGCCCCACCACCACATAAAGCACTGAGCTAGACTGAAACACCTGCATTTTAGAGCTGCCTTACTCAAGAAAGCAAAAAAGAGACCATGTTTGTATGCGGCTTTATTAACTCAATTGTTATTCTTTTATTTTTTTTACATTGTTTGCAAACTGATATGTGACACGTATTAATGCAAAAATAACAAACAAAACAGGCAACAACAACAAAAAATATATATATTATGATTATTATATTTGCTAAACAGGTGGGGCTCAAAACAGGTGGGGCTCTGAATGACAGGTTGTCACTGCATGTGTGTATAGCTTTCCCAAACCAGCTTAATATACATTACACCCCACTGGGAAAAAACTGGTTGAATCAACGTTGTTTCCACGTCATTTCAACCCCAAAAATCTATGTGATGACATTGAATCAACATGGAAAACTGATTGGATTTGCAAAAAGTAATCAACATAAAGGCATTTCGTATTTTTTCAACTAACATTTAACCTAACATGGTCATTATTTGGGAGGAGGGGAGATTTCACGTTGAATTCACGTTAGTTGACAACTTAACCAAATGAAAATCAAAACTAGACATTGAACTGACATCTGTGCCCAGTGACAGTATCACCCTCACTGAGAACTCGTTAATGGCCAGACCTCCAGCTTTGCTGAATGGGAGAGAGAGAGACCCAGACTAAAGACAGTTTCTAGGGACAACGTGGTAGATCTCCACCAAAAGACAGGTACTTTCCTCTGGGATCCTTGAGTAAAGCTCCCCCTCTCACCAAAGAGATCCTCTAGACTTGCCTGGAAGTATGTGGCAAGTTGCTGTTATCGACTCCTCATTTATGCTAATACACCTGCCATGCCTGTCCTCCGACTAGGTTCCTCCCTATGCCTCGAGTATGGGACATCCACATGCTTCCAACACCATGTGTGAGTTTGAAACCACCTGTGGAAAGTAGACACCATCGCTGAGCGGTTTCTCTGAAAAAAGCTGTAATCAATAAGAATGTTTGGCCCTTGACTCAAACTGAACTCTGATGAAATCACATCAACCTGGCTGGAGAGTGTCTTTTGGTCATGGAAGATGAATCCCACCCCATAGACAAAGAGCATTGTGAAACTGCAATACTTGATAAGTATATTATCAACAGAACAACAGACCCAATTTACTGGAATAGCTGTTCATAGATAGCTCTGGCAGAGAGCAGGTTCATGCTCCACATTACAACATCTGTAGAGTACGACCATACCTCACACAGGAAGCGGCACAGGTCCTAATCCAGGCACGTGTCATCTCCCGTCTGGACTACTGCAACTCGCTGTTGGCTGGGCTCCCCGCTTGTGCCATCAAAACCCTGCAATTTATCCAGAACGCCGCAGCCCGCCTGATGTTCAACCTTCCCAAGTTCTCCCATGTCACCCCGCTCCTCCGCACACTCCACTGGCTTCCAGTTGATGCTCACATCCACTACAAGACCATGGTACTTGCCTACGGAGCAGCAAGAGGAACTGTCCCTCCTTATCTTCAGGTTATGCTCAAACCCTACACCCCAACCTGAGTAGGGCAGCTCCTCAAGGGCAGCTCCTGCTCAAGTACCATGGTCTGGAGCAGGAGCTGCCCTCCCACCCCTACGGGAGGGCAGCTCCTGCTCAGCCCAGTCCAAGCTCTTCTCTGTTCTCAGGGTGATGAGGTGTTGGGTTTGCGCCATAGCGTTTTCCTTGATGGCCAAAAAGCTCAATTTTAGTCTCATTTTACCAGAGTACCTTCTTCCATATGTTTGGGGAGTCTCCCACATGCCTTTTGGTGAACACCAAACGTGTTTGCTTATTTTTTTCTTTAAGCAATGGCTTTTTTCTGGCCACTCTTCTGTAAAGCCCAGCTCTGTGGAGTGTACGGCTTAAAGTGGTCCTATGGTCAGATACTCCAATCTCCGCTGTGGAGCTTTGCAGCTCCTTCAGGGTTATCTTTGGTCACTTTGTTGCCACTCTGATTAATGCCCTCCTTGCCTGGTCCGTGAGTTTTGGTGTGCAGCCCTTTTGGCAGGTTTGTTGTGGTGCCATATTCTTTCAATTTTTTTATAATGGATTTAATGGTGCTCTGTGGGATGTTCAAATTTTCTGATATTTTTTTTATAACCCAACCCTGATCTGTACTTCTCCATAACTTTGTCCCTGACCTGTTTGGAGAGCTCCTTGGTCTTCATGGTGCCGCTTGCTTAGTGGTGTTGCAGACTCTGGGGCCTTTCAGAACAGGTGTATATATACTGAGGTCATGTGACAGATCATGTGACACCTAAATAAAGTCCACCTGTGTGCAATCTAACTAATTATCTGACTTCCGAAGGTAATTGGTTGCACCAGATCTTATTTCAGGGCTTCATAGCAAAGGGGGTGAATACATATGCACGCACAACCTATTTTTTTTTATTTTTTGGTTGCACCAGATCTTATTTAGGGGCTTCATAGCAAAGCGGGTGAATACATATGCACGCACCACTTATTTTCTAGAATTTTTTGAAAAAAGTTATTTTTTTCATTTCACTTCACCAATATGGACTATTTTCCATTACATTAAATCCAAATAAAAATCAATTTAAATTACAGGTTGTAATACAACAAAATAGGAAGGACGCCAAAGGGGATGAATACTTTTGCAAGGCACTGTATGTACAATCCCTTTATCCAAACGGATTGCTCATGTACCTAGCTCTTATTAATAGCTCTTATCAATTTATACATTACAGTGCATGGAGAATGCTGTTATTTCTATCTGAAAATAGAAAGTAGAGGTTTTTCCACTTGGAACAGACAGATTCACTCAACCTTATTCATGGTTTCCTCGAGCGTAAAGATGGTGGAATTAAGTCAAGGTCAGAATACGTATATCTGTCGACACACCTCTGCCACACCTCCATTTCTGTGATCTCCACCCTAAACGAATAGCTGGCTGGCATGTGTTTCCTCATGCTTAAGTTCAAGGTCAGAATGCGCACTGTGAGAAAAGTGCATGAAAAAGGAAAAAGTTAAATTTACACCTGGGTATCTTGGGCCCGAATTCCCCCCATTGGGAATAGCGGAATCAGTAAAGGGAGTAATGTGAGACCCGTACATGGTCTCGATTTATGAAGGGTCATGGATTCTGCCATTTGAGGAGCAGCAGATGGTGTGATAGTCTTTATAACACCCATCAGTGTGTGTGTGTGTGTGTGTATAGGGTTGTGGAGCTTGCAGTTTGAGCGCCACAGCACTGTGTGTGTGATCAGCAGCATGCCATGGCTGGGCATGACCACCTTCAAAGAACCCATGACCCCCCAGCAGGGATACATCTACATGGGCGACGGACTCAATAACCTGGACCTGCCCTTCATGCTTTAAAGAGCCAGTGAGACACTGAAAATCCCCATCAACCACTCATCTGAGCACAGCAGTTTCATCCCCACCCACCCTGAATGCAGCCAAAACTGAGTTATATTTATGCAAGAGATGTTTCTTTCCTGTTATTTAACATAAATAAACAGAAACAAAAATCATTCACTTTGTGATTTACTTCCACATGCACTTGGCTACTTCTGCTAATAGGCCCAGTAAATGCTTACTCCCACACTCATGCAAACATACACAGTAAACAGATAGTGGAGGGAGAGTAAGCAGTTAAGTTTTATTTGCACATCTGGGCTGTCTTGAAGTACACCATGTCAACATACTACCTACATCGAAACAGTGTTACACTGATCCAATTGCTCTTGCGGTAAATGTGGAGGTTTTCAGTTAATTTTCAGGGCATCTTCAAAGGCCAAATTACAGAATGGGTGTTGCTTCTGGGTACTGCTCCGAATGACTTGTTCCAATGTGAAACAGCCACTAAAGGTCAATAAATAGGCTGGACCAATTCAGATGCTCCCTCAGCTGTTCAAAAGGCTAGTTGTCAAAGTCAATGGACGAGTCCCAAATGAGGAAGCAGTACCATGGGGATAGACATCCAATAGAATTGCTGCAAGTCGTCAATGTTTCAGGTAGAGGATTTTCTTGCCGTATTGTACGTTGTTTCTAAGAGCTGGGTGGCCGACAGAGATGCGATTTTTACACCACTTCAGCCCCGCCCTATAGATGGGCTTCACCGAATCAATGGACCAGCGAGTCAGGTATCTGTGTGATGAAACGACACAGGTGTGAGTTGGCCAGAGACAACGATACAGCAGAAGGTTAGCGAAAGTCGACGCACAATAGTTTGTGTTGAAAGGTAATGTGATGAGAGGTCTAACGAGCAACAATACAGGAGTGAGAGGGTATATACTGAGACACTGCAGGAGTCAAACACACACACACTAGTTACCTGTTGAGCTGTGGCTTGGGCTTCTTTGGTACGTGTCCCTCTGGGAGAGGTGGTTTGTGATCGGGGAGAAGACCTGGAATAGAAAAGAGTATGTTTACCATCTTGAAGAGAATACACTTCACAATAGTTGAGTATCCAGAGCTGACACACACACCGAGTATCGTACCTGCTCTGTGTGCCATTTGCACACAGATGGCGATCTTGCGGTGCTCTTGGGCACAGAGACCAGTGACTCTACGAGGCAGCATTCCTCCATCAGACCTGATGAACTGACTGAGCAACAGGACATCCTGACAAAGACAAACACAGGGAATTACTGTACGTCTGAGCTCATAGAACAGGCACACATACTGATAGGCACAAATACTGATACACAGGCACACATACTGATATAAAATGCAAGAGACACGTAGCAGATGTGAGTGTGTGGACCAGCACTGATCACGTTCACTATGATATTTCTGCTGAGCAGTCGAGAGGCAGTAGCTAAGTATTCAGTCAGGTGTCAGTGAAACACTTACTGTGTAGTTGTATTTGTTCTGCAGGTTCCATCGGTAGATGGGGCACTGGGCTGTGGGGTTGGGTGGATGTGGTCCGGCTGGAGTATCCTGTGTTAACCCCTCAATCTGACAAATAATGTAATGACAGTCAATGACTACCGCGCAAAATACTTCCAATCTACTGTAGACATTTACTAGCTAGATAAAGTGTTGATGGGTAACATGGTATAGAGATTGTCTTATATATTGTGTGAATACCATATTGACTAGTACTATTTAGTTAAATGTAATAAATCGACATAGCTAGAGAAACGCAACACATCACAACACAGAAACCACAAAATGAGTAGTGTGCAATGAAGAACCAACAGGTTAGCAAGCTTGTCACTTACTATTGTTGTTTTGCCTTCTTTCTTTTCCACGACTGTAAACACAGACAAAATAGCCACAGTTAGTACAATTCCAGGCCGTCAGTCAAGCCCAGTTTCATAACAAACCGGCAATCTACCTTAGCTTGTGCTTCTAGTTCGTTGAAAAAATAAATGCAACTGCAACATGGTCGTTCAAATGATCGAATTCTTATAATCAGTTGTCTTTCATCCCTAAAATAATCCTTATCGAAGGACAAAGCTTACTGAATGGATGCGCTACTGCTAGCATAGCAAACGCTAGCAGCGTGAGCTGTCATATGGCTACAACAGGATTCAAGGAGAATCTCACCATATCGAATTCCTCTGCTTTGAATATTTCCAAAAACCGAGAGTTGAGGGCAACTGGTTATACTCTGAAAGGCACTCATATTGCTGCTGCTAGCCACACATTTAACACCAGATAGAGAAGTCCAGATGGACCCCAGCACACAGCGCGCTGCCATCTTGGAATTGTGACCTTCTCTTCTTCCTGCTTCTTCTTCTTCTTCTTCTTCTTCTTCTTCGCTGAGGTTTATTGGCAGCCTACACACAAAAAGTTGTATTGCTGCCAGCTACTGTGCGGGGTGAAAACAAAAAGGTCCCAACTATAACAACAAAAATATGAACGCAACATGTAAAGTGCTGGTCCCATGGAATTTCAGACCACTGTCTTAGGGTAAAATAAGGCTGTCCAAGTATGCTATTGTCATAAATATACTGAACAAAAATATAAATGTGAAGTGTTTTATGAACTGAAATAAAAGATGCCAGACATTTTCCATATGCACAAAAAGCTTATTTCTCTCAAATTTTGTGCACAAATTTGTTTACATCCCTGTTAGTGAGCATTTCTCCTTTGCCAAGATACCTGACAGGTGTAGCATATCAAGAAGCTGATTAAACAGCATGATCATTACACAGGTGCACATTGTGCTCGGGACAATAAAAGGCCACTAAAATGTGCAGTTTTGTCACACAACACAATGCCACAGATGTCTCAAGTTTTGAGGGAGCGTACAATTGGCATGCTGACTGCAGGTATGTCCACCAGAGCTGTTGCCAGAGAATTGAATGTTAATTTCTCTACCATAAGCCATAATGTCGTCTTAGAAAATTTGCAGTACGTCCAACCGGCCTCACAACCGCAGGCCACGTGTATGGCGTTGTGTGGCCGAGCGGTTTGCCGATGTCAACGTTGTGAACAGAGTGCCCATGGTGGCGGTGGGGTTATGGTATAGGCAGGCATAAGCTACGGACAACGAACACAATTACATTTTATCGATGCCAATTTGAATGCACAGGGATACCGTGACGAGATCCTGAGGCCCATTATCATGTGATTCATCCGACACCATCTCCTCATGTTTCAGCATGATAACGCATGGCCCCATGTCGCAAGGATCTGTACACAATTCCTGGAAGCTGGAAATGCCCCACTTCTTCCATGGCCTGCATACCCACCAGACATGTCACCCATTGAGCATGTTTGGGATGATCTGGATCAACGTGTACGACAGCGTGTTCCAGTTCCCGCCAATATCCAGCAAATTCGCACAGCCATTGAAGAGTGGGACAACATTCCACAGGCCACAATCAACCGCCTGACCAACTCAATGCAAAGGAGATGTGTCGCGCTGCATGAGGCAAATGGTGGTCACAGCAGATACTGACTGTTTTTTTATCCACGCCCCTACCTTTAAAAAAAAGGTATCTGTGTTTTTAAAATTGTTTTAAACGTTTTTTCAGTATATATGCAATCTATGGGTCCCAAAAACAGGAACAAACCAGTGTAACAAACATTACCTGGGAGGACGGGATATCTTCCGATGCCAGTACCCCAGTTGGAGGCAGTGGTTGTAGATCTTCCGTTGTGTACTCTTGCAGGCCCCAAAACCTTTCTGCCGCAGCCACAATTATGTCCAGTTTATGACTGTGGCAATGAACGCCACAAAATGCACCTTTTTAACACGCATCGTATCCGGTTCTCTTGACTGGCAACAAGCATTCTTAATGGGCTGTGGTGTCTCAACTACCATAGAGCCCCACAGTGGAGGTTTCATGATACCCATAAAACCTAGCGGTCAAACAGGGAAATGGTTCCAATCATTTTTTCACCATACATTTTTCCCATATGGGATTTTAGAAACACTTAAAATAAAGGCTTACCCTGGCATGATGTTTTGATAACCATGTAAATATCTCTCAGACAAGGTGACTTTTATCAATATATTCGGCCCTCTGTACCCACTGTGACTTATAGGAAGATATTAATCCACTTAACCCTAACATTTCACCATCATTGTAAAGCCCTAGTTATTTTGTTGCTTTGACAAAGTTATTTCTGAAGATTATTATTTATTTCATGTGATTTAGTGATTCATTTTAAGGTAAAAAACAACAACAACCTGTCCCTTGTAAGGGATCGGGGGTTGGCTGGGTCTAGACAGAGTCTGACACTTCCCCGATCTACAGAGAGGGGGAGTCATCAGACTCGATCTGGTTCACCTGAGTTCTGAGCACACCTGTCAGTAATTAGTGGAGGATATAAGGTGTGCTCAGAAGTTCAGTCGGTGCGAGGTACTGTTCCATTGTGACTTGCTAAGCGTTTTGTTGAGAGAGAGAGAGAGAGAGAGAGAGAGAGAGAGAGAGAGAGAGAGAGAGAGAGAGAGAGAGAGAGAGAGAGAGAGAGAGAGAGAGAGAGAGAGAGAGAGAGAGAGAGAGAGAGAGAGAGAGAGATTGTTGTTTTTGATTACCCGTGTATCCGACCTGTGCCTTGTTGTTTGACTCCCCGAATTGCTTAATCCTCTGCTTGTCTATCCCAGTGATTACCGTACTCTGACCCTGTGCCTGTGCCCTCGACTACGACTACGCCCGCTCCCTTGGTACCTCTGCCTGTCTCTGCCTGGCCCGGTTTTGACCACAGCCGCCCGACCACGATTAAGCTATTCCCTTGTCTGTACTCTAATAAAGCATCGCTATTCTGCGATTGGATCTTACCACTCTGTCCGAGTATTCATTACAGAATACCTCGCCCATACCATGGATCCAGCGGAATTACAGAGGCGATGGGAGATACAGGAGAAACGGATGGATGAACTCCTGCAACTACTCAACGCTGGTGCGGCTGAAGGCACCACCCCGAGCACGGTCAGGCCTCGTCATGCACCTCCGATTTCTCTACCGACAAGGTACGACGGGGAACCTGGCAAATGTCAGGGGTTTCTACTCCAGACGTCCCTGTATATGTCGTATAATCGTACTATGTTTCCCGATGACCGTAGCAGGGTGGATTTCATGATTTCTCTGCTAACGGGAAGAGCACTGGATTGGGCTACTGCGCTTTGGGCAGCTGAGGTCCCCGAGTTGACTGCGGAAGTTCAGTTCAAAAGACTGTTCCAAGAGGTGTTCGACCACCCAGTATCTGGGCATAGTGTGGGAGACCAACTATGCGAACTTCAGCAGGGCCATCGCACAGTAGCTGATTACGCTTTAGAGTTCCGTACTATAGCAGCCGGTAGCGGATGGAGCGAGACTGCTTTGCTCACCGTTTTCCGAAGAGGGCTGCGCAAAGACGTACAGACTGAGTTGGCTTGTCGAGGAGATATCACTGCGCTACATGATTTTATCAACATAGCCATCTCTATTGATAATCTGATAGTGCAACACAAGGTATCCACAGCCCGGGAGCCCTCGATCACTGGTCCTAAGCAATCGACAGAGCGGAGGAGTGAATCTGAGGAGGAACCTATGCAACTGGGACGGTCACCCCTACAAGGTTCGGTGAGACAACAACGTCGGCAAGACGGACTATGCCTGTATTGTGGTCAGTCGGGTCATTTCGTTCGTCAATGTCCGGTACGACCAAACCGTACCCCAGGATATCGCCTCGGAACTGCCAAACCCGTGAGTGAGACTCAAGTTTTGAACATTACATCTAAACAAATGTATGTGCCAGTTACCTTATCTGTCGGAGAGAAAGTGCGCAGGTTGGAAGGGCTTATTGATTCCGGAGCGGCTGCCAGTTTTCTGGATATGGGTCTCGCTGAGGAGTTGGGAGTTAAACTTATCCCTATTCAACCTCCCCTGCGAGTCAACGCGCTAGACGGTGAGCCCATGGGCACTGGGTTCATTACGCACCGTACAGAGGTAATCAAGTTACAAGTGGGCTCCATACACCATGAGAACATCATTTTTTTCGTCATTTCCGCTCCACGGGAGCCGCTAGTTCTCGGTCACCCCTGGCTCGTCACCCCATGATCCGGTCATCTCCTGGAAATCTGGCGATATCACGGCGTGGAGTGAGGTATGTAGGGCAGAGTGCCTCAATTTACCGTGCAAAATGTCTACTGTGGAGGATGCGCAGGGTGCGGTGTCTCCTGTTGTTCCTACAGAATACCAGGATTACGCGCAGGTGTTCTCCAAGGAGAGGGCTACCGTGTTACCACCTCATCGGGCCTGGGACTGCGCGATTGATCTGCTATCCGGGGCTACACCTCCTCGTGGAAGAATCTACCCGTTGTCACAGCCGGAACGAGAATCGATGAGCAAGTATATTGATGAGGCGCTACAGCAAGGGGCCATTCGCCCATCTACGTCTCCCGCCGCATCCAGTTTTTTCTTCGTGAAGAAAAAGGATGGCGGACTACGTCCTTGTATAGACTATCGAGGTTTGAACGATATTACCATCAAAAATCGTTACCCCCTCCCTTTGATTCCAGCAGCCCTCGAGCAGGTGGGACAGGCCTCAATCTACAGTAAACTGGACCTCAGGAGTGCGTACAATCTGGTGCGCATTAGAGAAGGGGATGAATGGAAGACCCCCTTCATCACACATCGAGGACACTACGAATATTGTGTCATGCCCTATGGACTTACCAACAAACCCTCAGTATTCCAGGCGTTCATGAATGACATTTTCAGGGACATGATTGATCGTTTTGTTATAGTGTACATTGATGACATCCTAATATATTCTAACTCTCTGAGTGAACATGTGTCCCATGTACGACAGGTTCTGGATCGGCTCCTACAACATTCTCTGTTCGTGAAGGCAGAAAAGAGTGAATTCCATGTCACTATGATTTCCTTCCTTGGGGCCATACTCACTCCCGACGGGGTTAAACTGGATGAATCCAAGGTGCAAGCGGTACAAGACTGGCCTCAACCCCATACGGTGAAAGAGCTCCAGAGATTCTTGGGGTTTGCCAATTACTATAGACGGTTCGTGCGTAATTTCAGCACAACCGCAGCGCCCCTGTCGGCGATGACCAGCTACAAGGGTCGCGGTCTGAACTGGACGGAGGGGGCAGTGCGTGCGTTTGAGACGTTGAAACAACGCTTTACCACCGCTCCTATTTTATGTCAGCCGGACCCTACCTTGCCGTTTATCGTGGAAGTGGACGCCTCGGAGGTTGGAGTTGGAGCCGTGTTATCCCAACGCCAAGGTGAGCCACCTAAATCACGACCCTGTGCTTTCTTTTCAAAGAAACTGAATTCAGCCGAGCAGAACTATGACGTGGGTAATCGGGAATTACTGGCGGTGAAGTTAGCACTGGAGGAGTGGAGACATTGGTTGGAGGGAGCAGAGCATCCGTTCCAAGTGCTCACGGACCACCGCAACCTGGAGTATCTTCACAGTGCCAAACGACTGAACTCCCGACAGGCAAGGTGGTCTTTATTCTTCAACCGTTTCCGATTCACTGTCTCTTATATCCCCGGGTCCAAGAATGGTAAGGCGGACGCGCTTTCCCGACGGTTCGAGCGCGCGGAAAGACCCGTGGAGCCAGAACCTATTCTTCCCCTGAGTTGCCGTGCTGGTCCTGTGAGGTGGGCTATCGATGACACTATTCAGGAGAGCCTACAAGCGGAACCAGCCCCTCCAGAAACCCCGGTGTCTAAGGTGTTTGTACCAGCTCAGCTTCGACCTCAACTGATGGAATGGTGCCACACGTCGCTGGGATCTGGTCATCCCGGAATCACTCGAACTACACGACTCATCAGCCGAAAATACTGGTGGGATTCCCTCACAGATGACGTCAGAGACTATGTATTATCCTGCCCCGTATGTGCTCAGTCCAAGGCGCCTCGTGCACTACCAGAGGGTAAGTTGATGCCATTGCCTACTCCTCAACGACCCTGGTCGCACATTGCTATGGACTTTGTTACCGATCTACCAGAATCAGAGGGCCATACTGTAATTCTCGTGGTCATCGATCGATTCTCCAAGATGTGCCGGTTAGTACCCATGACCCGTTTACCTAACGCCACTCAGATGGCTGAGACGATGTTTAACCAGGTGTTCCGGCAGTTTGGTGTTCCGGAGGATATTGTTTCCCGACCGGGGACCCCAGTTTGTATCCCGGGTATGGAAGGCCTTCTGCGAACGCTTGGGCATCTCGGTGAGCCTCACCTCCGGATATCATCCCCAGGCCAATGGGCAGACAGAACGGCTCAACCAGGAAATTGGGAAATATCTACGGCAACAATGTTCGCGGCAGCCGCAAGAGTGGAGCCGATTCCTTCCTTGGGTAGAGTATGCTCAGAACTCACTCATTCACACCTCCCTACGTCTAACGCCCTTCCAGTGTGTTCTAGGGTATCAACCGCCCCTGTTCCCGTGGGATACCGCACCAGGGATGGTACCGGCTGTGGACGAGTGGTTCCGTCGGAGTGCGCAGGTCTGGGAGACGGCCCATCAACATCTCAGTCAAGCCTCACAACAGCAAAAGACCTACGCCGACCGATGCCGGAGACCTACTCCCACTTATCAACCCGGGCAACGAGTGTGGCTGTCTACCCGAGACCTGCGGTTCCGACGGAGCTGCAAGAAGCTCCAACCCAGGTACATCGGTCCTTTCAAGGTACAGAGACGTATTAACCCTGTCACCTACCGTCTGTTACTCCCTCGACACTACAGGATAAACCCTACGTTCCACGTCTCCCTGTTGAAACCTGTCCACTATAGCCCGATGTACCCCCCAATCGCTCAACAACCTACTACACCACCTTTGGAGGAGGAACAGGACACCACCTATACAGTCCACGAGATACTGGAGTCAAGACGGAGACGAGGGGGCATCGAATATCTCGTGGACTGGGAGGGATATGGACCTGAGGAACGGTCCTGGGTCCCTGCTAAGGACATACTGGATCCCGCTCTCAAGGCCACTTTCCACGCTGAACACCCAGATCATCCAGGACCCCGACCCAGAGGAAGACCACCCGGTAGAGGTAGAAGGCCGTCAGGAGCCGGCCCTGGGGAGGGGGATACTGTAAGGGATCGGGGGTTGGCTGGGTCTAGACAGTCTGACACTTCCCCGATCTACAGAGAGGGGGAGTCATCAGACTCGATCTGGTTCACCTGAGTTCTGAGCACACCTGTCAGTATTTAGTGGAGGATATAAGGTGTGCTCAGAAGTTCAGTCGGTGCGAGGTACTGTTCCATTGTGACTTGCTAAGCGTTTTGTTCCGAGAGAGAGAGAGAGTTTGTTGTTTTTGATTACCCGTATATCCAACCTGTGCCTTGTTGTTTGACTCCCCGAATTGCTTAATCCTCTGCTTGTCTATCCCAGTGATTACCGTACTCTGACCCTGTGACTGTGCCCTCGACTACGACTACGCCCGCTCCCTTGGTACCTCTGCCTGTCTCTGCCTGGCCCGGTTTTGACCACAGCCGCCCGACCACGATTAAGCTATTCCCTTGTCTGTACTCTAATAAAGCATTGCTATTCTGCGATTGGATCTTACCACTCTGTCCGAGTATTCATTACATCCCTCATTTTAAGGTCAACCCTGTTGGTGAAACTTTTCCTTAAAAAATAAAAAATTAATCAAAAGAATCATTGAACATCTAATAGTCAAATCATAGTGTAAATGCAGGTGTGCTGGTTCTACTCTTTTTTGCCATTTTCTGGTGTTTTGTGGTGGAAGACTGAGTGGGTCGAGCATTACACGTCAACCCTGTTACCTATAGATAGACAGGCAAAAAATGTTTTAACAATTTCATTTTGTATGTGAAGCTTGCATTGAATTACCCCTCCTTGTTGCACACAACAAGCTTGGCTGATTTAAGATGAAATCGTCAACCCTGATACAGTCAACCCTTTTACTTCATTTGGCACTTAAGTGAAATCTGGGCAGAGCTCCATCAGGCATCCCCTCAAAGACAGCAGATGGAATCAAGGAGGCATCTGCCACACTCCAGACAGAATAAATCAATGGTCTAGATATCCATCCACCAATCAATACGTTGACCAAGGAAGGCCAATATGTAACCAATGTTCACAGCCTGCACACACTATTGTAGAGCAGCTGAAACACCCAGATTGGCTCCTTTAAACGAGTAAACACCACTGTGGCGGGTCAGACGGTGGGTAGTTTAGGGAATGATGGCCTAAAGAATGACACAACTTCTAAGCTTATTGGATGGATTCTAGTGGTAGAAATGCTCCACCCCTTTCTCAATTTTCGAACAGAAATGGGGTGTGCCTTTGGTGGTTCGTCGATGTGTCATTCTGATCATGCGTGCCACGACCGACGTTGCAAGTTCGTTAGCTAAGCTAGCCACTTAGCTAGCCAGTAACTCCTCCAGTATGTGTTGACATCATTTCACAGGATTTGTTTTTGGATGGAAGCTGAGAGATAGGTAAGAAAGGGCACTTCTGTAGCCAAATACCTTATTCATCCAAATTTTGGGGGGTTTTAAGCGTTACATTTCCTGGTATTTGTATTTGTATTTATTATGGATCCCCATCCTGGGGTCCAGCAAAATTAAGGCAGTTATACAATTTTAAAAACATTACAATACATTCACAACAGATTTCACAACACATTAAGTGTGTGCCCTCAGGCCCCTACTCTACTACCACATATCTACAACACAAAATCCATGTGTACGTTTATCTATAGAGCGTATGTTATGTGTGTGTACGCATGTGTCTGTGCCTATGTTTGTGTTGCTTCACAGTCCCCGCTGTTCCATAAGGTGTATTTTTATCTGTTTTATAAATCTAATTATACTGCTTGCATAAGTTACTTGATGTGGAATAGAGTTCCATGTAGTCATGGCTCTATGTAGTACTGTGAGCCTCCCATAGTCTGTTCTGGACTTGGGGACTGTGAAGGGCCTCTGGTGATATGTCTTGTGGGGTATGCATGGGTGTCCAGTAGTTCAAACAGACAGCTCGTGCATTCAACATGTCAATACCTCTCACAAATAGAAGTAGTGATGAAGTCAATCTCTCCTCCACTTTGAGCCAGAAAAGATTGACATACGTATTATTAATGTTAGCTCTCTGTGTACATCCAAGGGCCAGCCGTGCTGCCCTGTTCTGAGCCAATTGCAATTTTCCTAAGTCCCTCTTTGTGGCACCTGACCACATGACTGAACAGTTGTCCAGGTGCGACAAAACTAGGGCCTGTAGGACCTACCTTGTTAAAAGTGCTGTTAAGAAGGCAGAGTTACTCCAAGCAGTTTAGTCACCTCAACTTGCTAAATTTCCACATTATTCATTACAAGACTTAGTTGAGGTTTAGCGTTTAGTGAATGATTTGTCCCCAATACAATGCTTTTAGTTTTTGAAATATTTAGGACTAACTCATTCCTTGCCACCCATTCTGAAACTAACTACAGCCCTTTGTTAAGTGTTGCAGTCATTTCAGTCGCTGTAGTAGCTGACGTGTATAGTGTTGAGTCATCCACATACATAGGCACACTGGCTTTAACTCAAAGCCAGTGGCATGTCGTTAGTAAAGATTGAAAAAATTAAGGGGCCTAGACAGCTGCCCTGGGAAATTTGTGATTCTACCTGGATTATGTTGGAGAGCCCCCACAATCTTTTTATCATAAATGTATCTCAGCCAATCATCAGTCATTTGTATGATAGTGCATTGATCAGTTATACAGTTTAAAGCCGTTATTTATGTGTTTTTGACCAAAGTCGACCTTTAAAGGGGTACCTATCTGTTGTCTATCGGATACAGGATCCCAAGAAACACTTTGGCCAGCAGGGCACACTACTGGAAAACCCTTCAGCATGGTTAGCTCTAAAAGCAGCTAATGAATTGAACATTCCATATTTGTGGTATGTACTGTTGGATGTGAAAATGGGTGATGTGCTCGTTCCTGATTGTGGTATTGTGGTTGTCCAAGACCATTGTTTGGCCAATACAGATGGCCTAGTGGGAACAAACATAATCAAAAACTGCTAGGACACCTTGACAAAAGACAATTTCACTGTGCCTTTCTAGTGGACACTTCCAGCAGCAGGTGTGGTAAAGGCCATGAAGGTGTGCACCAAAGTTTGCAGCCACCGATGGGTTTACAGGGTATGTACGTACCATTAATCGCTATCCTCTGAAGATTCCAGGTCAAAGTAAAATGCTTGTGTGGGGCCAGACCAGAGCGGGAGTGGAAGGCAAGGACTAACAGTGTCTGGTGGAGCCCATCTTTGAGAATGAGTTGCTCATCAACCAAGCTGTGTCCAGAGTCCAGCAGGGAAGGCTGCCTGTCCGAGTGAGTAACATCGGAGGCTGCCCTGGCTATCTACGTCAACACCAAAAACTTGCCATGGCCTTCATAGTGAACCCTGCAGACGTCATACAGGATAATGATGTGAGTATATCCAGGGTGCGTGAACAGGCTGTGCAAGACAGTTTAACGCATGCACAACAACCAACTGCATAACAGCCTATACTAGTTGACCTGACAGGTGTAGACATTTCCCCTGAACAGAGACTGAAAATGCAAGCACTGTTACAAAAGCACCAGGCTACATTCGCTGACCATGGTAAAGATTATGGAAAGACAACCATAGTCCAGCATGTGATCTCCACTGGAGATGCAGCCCCAGTCAGAGAGCACCACAGACAAATACCACCGAAGATGTACCAAGAAGTGAAAACATTGATTCAAGTTATGTTGAACTCAGGAATTGTTAACCCAAGCGCTAGCCCATGGGCAGCCCCTATCATTTTGGTTAGAAAGAAGGATGGCACATTGAGATTTTGTGTGGACTAACACAAGGATGCTTACCCACTCCCTCGTATAGAGGAATCTCTAGCCAATTTGACCAAAGCCAAGTACTTCTCGACTTTAGACCTTGCTAGTGGTCCTCTGTAGCTCAGCTGGTAGAGCACGGCGCTTGTAACGCCAAGGTAGTGGGTTCGATCCCCGGGACCACTCATACACAAAAAAAAATGTATGCACGCATGACTGTAAGTCGCTTTGGATAAAAGCGTCTGCTAAATGGCATATTATAGTGGCTATTGGCAAGTCCAGATGTCTCCAGCAGATTATGGAAAAGACTGCCTTTACAACTCCAATGGGTTTGTTCGAGTTTGACCAGATGGCATTTGGGGTTATGCAACTGGCCTTCTACATTCCAAAGATTGATGCAAACATGTTTAGGAGAGCAACATCTATAATCTATTTTGATCTATCTGGATGATGTTATTGTATTTTCTAAAGATCTAAATCATCCCATCTAAATCACTTGGATTTTGTGTTCAGCAGACTAGCTAAGCATGGACTCAAACTGAAACCAAACAAATGCATCTTCCTGAAGCAAGAAGTACAATATTTGGGGCATCGGGTGTCTGCTGAAGGATTATCATCAGACCCGGAGAAGGTGAAGTGTGTGCAGGACTGGCCCACCCCTAAAACGGTCATTTCTAGGCTTAGCAGGATACTACCGTAGATTTGTAAAGGACTTTGCCAGATTGCCAGCCCCCTTACCTGAACTACTTGGGGGCAGTTCTAGCCCAGGTACAAGAGGGTAAATAACGGGTAATCTCATTTGCAAGTAGAAGCCTCCATCCCTCAGAAAGAAATTACAGTAACTATAGCTCATTTAAACTAGAATTCCTTGCACTGAAGTGGGCCATTACTGAAAATGTTGCCTCACCTTTTGTGGATTATACGGACAATAATATTCTGGTACATCTAAACTCAGCTAAATTGGCAAGTATTGTCTAGGACGTAATAACCAGAGTGCAGATGCCTTGTCTCATTTCCATCCAGAAAACCCAGTCCCAAACAAGCTGGAGGATTGAGATGGGCTGGAGATCCCGGCATTCCAGAAGATGCAACCCGAAGTGGTAAAGGCCCTGTGTGTGGGGGCAGGGTGGAGGACAAACGAGCCATCAGAAGACCAGGATGCTGGAGAAGGACACGGCATGCCACTCATACCAGAGAGAACATTGGCTCAGTGGAAGAGCCTTCAAGAAAGTGATACTACACTGAAGCAAGTGATTCACTTCCTCTGAAGGCAACCACCTGACAGACAGGAACGAGAGTCGAAGGAGGCCCTAGATGTGCTCCGGTAATGGAATCACCTCACGTGGGAAGAGGGTGTGCTGTGTCGGACATTACAGGACTCCAAAGAAGTAGAGCCGATTGTTCAGCTGGTTGTCCCTACTGGTGAGAGACAACTGGGAACTGTATCATGGGAGGGCAGGCCACTGGGGGGCAGAAAAGACCACAGTGATTATCCATGCCAGATTCTATTGGCCAAACCTAGCCAGGGACATATCAAATTGGTGTGCTACTTGTCAGCCTTGTGTCTATCGAAAGCCCCAGCTTATCCAAAACAAGCACCTTTAGTACCAATCAAAACGTCAGCCCCTCTTGAACTAATGTCTATAGACTACCTGAGCATAGGCCATCCAGATGACCCTCATCACAATGTGTTGGTAATGGTAGATTATTTCACTAAATATACTTGGGCCACTTCTACTTGGGCCCAGACGGAGACTACGACTGCAAAGGCACTGTGGCCCCCTGGCGCTTATTGGCTGATCAGGGCGCACATTTTGAATATCACTTTATAAAGGATCTACGTCGATTGTATGGAATAACCAAAAGTCACACTACTCCTTATCATCCGTGAGGGAACGGCGGGTGTGAAAGATGTAATAAAATGATAATGGGTTTGCTGGGGCCCCTTGGAGAGGAGAGACGGCGTTGACATAACCACCTGCATGAAATTATTCAGGTATACAACAACACAGTGCACAGCACCACAGGATATACACCTTACTACCTGCTGTTTTGAAGGCATGGTTTCCTCCCTCAGGTTCGGCTCATTGGCATACCAGACCAGCCTGGCTGTGCTTCAGTAGAGGACTGGGTCAAGTGCCACCACAAACGTCTGAGGCATGCAGGGAAGCACAGAGACAATGAGATGTCCAGACAGAAAGAGCACTACGACCAAAATGCTGAAGAATACCCTCTGCTGCCTGGGGAGCGGAGACTCGTGAGAGACATGAGAGCGAGGGGTAAGCTTGCAGACAAGTGGGAGCAGCTCCCTCATGTGGTAGTAAAACAATCTGACCCAGAACTGCCTGTCAATGTGTTCAAACCAGGGCAAGGAGAGGGAGAGGGTTTTTCACCGTAATCTATTGCAGCCTTGTTCATTTCTCCCAGTAGAGAGACCAGGACAACCCCTTAGTGAAGTTGATCTCCCTCTTAGACTAAACGAAGCCTCCAGCCACCCTTTGACTAACACCCCACTGAGAGAGACAATTAGAGCCCCTGTTGCTGTCCCCTGGATTGGGTTTTGGGTCCCTACAGGTACTGAGCCGGAAGCTGGAGATGGGTGCCATGGTGATGCAGAGAAACAATGAGCGGGAGATGGGTGCCATTCTTGAGGCTTGAATAGGCTACTCTGTGATGATACCTTGAAATGGAATCAGTGACCACGAAAAATTGCTCAGTGATATAAATTTTTTATTATTTCATTTATCTATTTAAGACCAGGCAGGAAAATAACACCTCTACCCCCACACCACAATATTTCAGTTTATGGAACTTTTGTCATGGTTTTTTACTATTCAGTAAGGACAGCCGACTTTGCCAAATCTTTTTTCAAGTAGACTATTTAAAAGGCCACTTTTATTACTAAGTTCTATACGCAGATACCTCTTGAAGGGGAATATAACCTCTGATGAAATGCCATACATAGGCTTGAAGTGGGACAGGGTCTTGCATGTACTCAAATCATGTTACTCTTTCAGCATGAGCTAAGACTTCCTGCCCCACTTCACATCCCTCTGAATTTACGATCGGTCATGTAAAGGAAGCACAGCATTTCCAGATGTGTGCAGCACATGTATGCTGTGATTTGTACCCATGTGAGGATGTAAGTCCAAATATATCAGCATGTGCCCTTGCAAGGTATAGTTCTGTAATGTATACGAACATATAACATGTCTCTTGCACCACAAAGTTCTCAACGTATTTGGTTTCTCCCGTTGCTGTTGTTAAGATTGACATTGTGTCGGCAAGGACAGGGATGTAGATATCGTTGCTATGCTCTAGCTCATTGTCAGATGAAAGAATGAGGTATTGAGAAAGACAATGCAGGAACATGTCCTGACTTTGTTGCAAAAAAACTAAGATACAGGTGGATTTGTTAAGCCCAGACAGCCAGATAAAGAGACTCAGCTGATGCTTGATAGTGTTATCAGACCATTGCATGCCTCTGCCTCCTCCTACATAAGCAGAGGACAGAGAGCATAAAAGCAGGTTGATGATAAACGTCACAGTAACCGCACAGAGATTCATTAAAGAAGAATAAAGGCCATAGAACAGAACTGTTATGTTTTTGTTTTCTTTCATTCCGGATTTAGATGGGTTCTGTCACTGGCATGAAAGAAGCCATTCATTGTGGTAAGATCTGCTTATAGGCTAGAGGTATTTTGTTGTCAGGGGTCTGAATGAACTCAATGCTCTCAGCCAACTTAGTTTAACAACTACATAAAATTGTATAGACACTGCTGATTTACTCAAGTATTTTCTCAGTGGAAGGGGAGGGATGGGGTGGTCACCTCTTCTGTGCAAGTACAAATGCATAAATCCAAGAATAATATTATTGGCCTCTACATCCCTGCCCCTTGGTTTTACCATCCCTTTGTTTTTTGACACCTTCAGTAGAATTATTCATTTGGGAATTTGTGAAAGGGAAACCATTGATATGGCCTGGAGCCCCTTGTAAAATGTAGGGCGTTCTCACATGATTTACAGGTATCCCTAATTTTCAGGATCCGCCTCAGAGAGGTCAACATAACACAAATAGAGGAAAGAAAGACATTCCAGGATGAAGTTGTTACTTGGACAATAGCAATGCCTTTCTCCATTTTACTGGAGATAATGTCTCTGAAGTTAAGCAGGGTCAGTCCTGGTCAGTCCCTACATGGGAGACCAGGTGCTGATGGAAGTGGTGTTGGAAGGCCAGTAGTGGGCACTCTGGTCTAAGGAGATCTTAATGCCCAAGGCAGTGAAAGGGAATTTGCCCGTGTAGGATGCTGTCTTTTGGATGAGATGTTAAATGGGTGTAAAAATCTCATGGCACTTATTGTGAAAGTAAGGGTGTTAACCCCTGTATCATGGCCACCCAATGATTCCCAATTGATATATATCAGTCCTCACCTCTCCACCATGATAGCTGATGTGTGGTGAGCATTTTGGCACAAAATGGTTGCCGTGCATCACGCAAGTGGGTGCTACACATTGGTGGTGGAAGAAGTGAGTTTCCCCCTTACTAGGTCAAGCGCTTTGAGCACCTACTGTAGGTGGAAGGGCGCTATATAAATCCAATCAATTATTATGATTCATTTAATGCATTGATTGAGATGACAAAACCTGGATGGATGAATTCCTGGTTTTTCATTGATATTGGATTGAGGCAGAGCATTGGTCACAACATTGGAATCTAGCTTACTCCTTGAGATAAAGGATTCAACAAGGACAAGTCACCCATTTGTCAAACAGAGCATTTAATGTTTTGTTTCCTGAATAATTTACAATACTTTTTTCACCCATTTCTCTTTTTGCATTGTGACAAAACTGTCACTAGGGGCTCCAGTGTGTCTCTCTCTCTCCTCAGTATTTCCCATAGTCACCCTGTACATTTTGACAGGAAGAACAGTTTGGAGACTGAATGTGCTGGAATGGGACAAGGAGGCTTCAGGGGCATGTTAACACTCACAGCTTTGTTGCACAAACTCTAGTGGTCCGTTATCCAGAAATTCAAGCAATTTCATTTCATCCCAATGGCGGAACCTAAAAAGAGCTGTATACTGAGATGCAAATGCGTGTTTTCCGGTAATCGTCTCATCAATGGTGTGGAGGGTTGAAAGACAGAGATTACTATGGACCTGTACTGACAAAGCAGGCATTGTCTCGGTGACCCTCTCCTTTCGTCGTGGACACTTAATCAGTCACATTCCTTGAAAGACGCCCAAAAAAATGGCATTTAAAGTGTCTGGGTACCTTCTCGTGGGCTTTGATATTCAAATGAAACACAGTGCTATACAAACAGGCGCCTCGGCAGAGGAACAGGGAGTAAATCAACCATTTCTTGATAGCAGAGATACATTTATTTAATTTTAGAGTTAATTTCATGCAATTCTACACATTTTGCCATGGGGTGTAGAGAAAATAGCTGTTTTACACATTTGGGGGTGGGGGGGCTTCAAAAGGGGGTACCAGTTGCCCTTCCCTGGTTTAATGTCATGGTGGGAAGTTATGGCTGTGTGGAAAAGTTAGCTTCCTAACCCTGCTCCTCTGGAAAAACTGCTAAGCACAGCATGAAGTGGTCAGATGAACCAAAATAGAGAGGATGACGTCACACGCAACCCTGCTTCGTGATCCCCCGCCACTACTTAATGTCATTGTGTGAAGACATAGCATAATAGTTTGTTTTGCAATCAATGTTTTGCCAATGGGGACGATCTGTTGGATGGACCTCTAGGCAGTTACCCCAGGGAAGAATCCAAGAATATAAGAGATTGGCAAGACTCCAATAATAAATTACTGGGTCCATGTCTATGTCCTTAAAATCTAACCATGTCATCAATGCTCATGATCCTATCTCGTACATGAAGCACGGCCAACCCAGCTAACAAGGAACGTAACTGAGACATTTGTAACATTCCCCTTAAGTCTTCCAGAGGTACTGAATGTCATAGCCCGTTTGGGACATCATGGGCACATTCATAACGTTTCTAATAAGTATTATAGAGGTTATAAATATCAGGTCGCTATACAGACATCATGGGAACATTAAAAACGTTACTTGGTAGTCCATGAAAGGTTCTGAATATCATGTTATTTTGGAGATATCCTAGGAACATTTCATAACGTTACATTTAGAGCTATGGTCTTCATATGACGTTACAATCGGAATGATAGAAATACATTTTTGAACATCGTCTGTAAGTTTCACAATAACATTATTATGACTTATGTGGGGACTAAAATAACTTTGTGGTCACGTCCTGGAACGTAATTTTGTTAGCTGGGAAGCTAGTTTCTTTCATTCCCATGCAGTTGGAATGTCTGGATTTGCCATTCTCCAAATTGATGGGCACAGTCTGGTATGCAGTTAAGGTGTAGCTGTCACTAAGAGGCTTTCCAGGGTGAGTAACTTGTAAGGGCTGTTGCATCCAATTAAGTCAACTGGACACAATTAGCCTATTTGGAGAAAAGGGGCTTTGCAAAAAGGCCCCTTTCTGTAAAATGAAGTGAGAAATAAAACTAGCAAAGCACACAGACATAGAGACACAGATTTACTAGAACAGCAGTCCTCTCCAAGTCCAGCCTGAAAGAGAGAGACATGACTGAATGATGACATTCACGATATCCACAGTGTGCGTTCATCGCTCTTCTTTTGATGTGATGCCAGGCGGTGCCTTGCTGTGCCAGCGACGTGAAACTTCACCCATCCGAGCATCAACAAGGGTACCCCCCCTTTCACTGTCTTTCTCCCCCTCTCTCTGCCTAGCCAAGTGCCCCTCCCATACCCTTGTCTGCCAAATGGAGGGGCCTGTGAAAAATCAATGCTCTTTGGAGAGGTACTTATCCTCTCCTTCCCTCTCCGCTTGGCTCTCCCAGAGCGCCAGCTTCCATCCTCACGTACTCCACTGTCGCCTTTGTTTCACACACAGACATGCACACAGGCACGCAAACACACAAATACAAATTATCTCACACACAAACACACACTCTGTGCTTTGCGTGCCACCAGCGGCCAGCCCCTTAGCCCCTGGGTCCATTAATGTAAATCCCATGCAGGACACATCGCCTGTGATACAATGACGCTATAGGCTCCCGAGAGCTCTCATTTAAATGTTAGAAAATATTTAAACTCTTCCTGCAGTTTTTCCCCTCTGGGGGTGCGTTTTTGTTTTAGTTTGGAGCTTCTGGAGTACCTCCTGAGGTCAGTATTATTCTTCGGTTGAGTTGTGTTTGTCTGACCTTTAAAAGGGTCACCCCCGGGAGGCGGCCAGTGAGAAGACCAAGTTTTGTAAAAAGGAAAATATTATTAAGAGCCTGAGGTATACAAAGATAAAACGTTTCCTTATTGGCTGAACCGAAGTGCTTGTGTATCCAAATGTTCTTGTGTCTATTTGTGTAGTGTATTTAGTTTAAGTTTGTGCCTCTGCTGAGACTTGATTAGATTTCAGTAGGAGGGCTGCCCAGGATGGAATAACAATCAAGCTTCATCAAAGATTAGTGCATCACTATCGCATCGACCTAGCACAGGACCGCCACTACATCTCCACCAAATGGTTTCAGGGACAACAAACATAACCGATGATTCAATTAAGTTGCAAGAGGTCTCTAGTACGATGTCAGAGTTTCTCATGCTGTGCAGGTCTGTGAAGCACTGCCCAGATTAGATTCCCAACACCACTGTTGTCCCTTTGCTGTTCACTTCCTCCTTGTGCGTTGCAGAGGTGCCCAGAGCGGCATTCTCACGCAGACCAGATGGTTTCCTGCCACAGATCTCCTCAGTGGTGAAAGCTGCCCACAGGTGGTCATGTGACCTCAGCGCTGACCAGTGCCATTAAACATACAGGAACTGGCACTTTAATCTCTCTCAGCACAGTGGGGATATCCAGGATTACTGCCTTTTAGCCTGCAGTATAGCCTATATGACAAAGTCTTGCTCAATGGAGCATGAGTGATTCTACCATTTTGTGTTGGGATGGCCCTTTAGAGTCCTATGAGTCTCAAGAATCCTCTGAGTGGTCAGAATGTGGAGGTGGGAGTGGATTGTCAATGTGGAGGTAGACCATCGAGACATGAGTCATCATAAGTGACATTTTCAGTTTGACAAAGGTCTCTGCTCACTGCCTTGGGAAACGTAACTATCGCACACCAAGTGCCTCTCATGGACCTAATTGAGCAGAAGCCTAAATAAACCAACTTTGTTGCCTTGTGGTTAGAGTGTCAGCTCTGAAATTGAAAGGTTGGGAGTTGGATCCCCGGACGAGTCATACCAAAGACTGTAAAAATGGGATCCGGTGCATCTCTGCTTGGCACTCAGCATTAAGGAGATAGAATGGGGGTAAGGCCCTGCGATAGACTAGTGTCCTGTCCAGGGGGTGTACCTATGCATCAAGCTTCACGCTACAGAAACAGGCTCCTGCTCCTATGAGCCATTCCGGCACGCACCCGCCAAGGCTCGTGCAAGGCTACTTACTACAGTGGGTGTGTTGTGTTGGATTTGCCACAAACATAACGCTTCTTATTCAGGAAATGTTTTGCAATTTTACTTTAGTGTCTTATTGCAAACAGGATGCATGTTTAGGATTTTTTAGAATTCTGTACAGGCTTTCTTCTTTTCACTCCGTCATTTAGGTTAGTATTGTGGAGAAACTACAATGTTGTTGAGTTTTCTCCTATAACAGCCATTAAACTTTTTTTTTAAGTCACCATTTCCCTGAGCGGTTTCCTTTCTCTCCTGCAACTGAGTTAGGAAGGACACCTGTGTTTTTGTAGTGACTGGGTGTATTGATACACCATCCAAAGTGTAAGTAATAACTTCACCATGCTCAAAGGGCTATTCAATGTCTGCTTATTTTTGTTGCCATCTACCAATAAGTGCCCTTCTTTGTGAGGCATTGGAAAACTTCCCTGGTCTTGTGATTTAATCTGTGTTTGAAATTCACTGCTCGACTGAGGGGTACAGAGATGAGGTAGTTATTCAAAAATCATGTTAAATACTATTTTTGCACACAGAGTGAGTCCATGCAACTTATTATGTGACTGATTTTTTACTCCTGAACTTATTTAGGCTTGCCATAACAAAGGGGTTGAATACTTATTGACTCAAGACATTTCAGCTTTTCATTTTTAATTAATTTGTAAACATTTCTAAAAACATTATTCCACTTTGACTTTATGGTGTATTGTGTGTAGGCCAGTGACACAAAATTTCAATTGAATACATTTTAAATTCAGGCTGTAACAACCAAATGTGGAAATATTCAAGGGGTGTGAAAACTTTCTTAAGGCACTGTAGGTGTTATGAACAGGTGTGTTTTACGTTCAGCCCAGCATGGGGAAGTGGTGAATCTCAGTTGCTGTTTCACTCAATGGACACCATCAGACCACTCTCCGTGGAGTCAAATCAAATCTAATGTTATTGGTCGTGTACACATATTTTGCTGATGTTATCGCAGGTGTAGCGAAATGCTTCTGTTTCTAGCTCCAACAGTGCAGTATACCTAACTATACAAAACAATACACATAAATCCCAAAAATTTTAAGAAATAAATTAAGAAATATCAGAACGAGCAATGTCAGAGTCCGATCTATGTCGTCGGTTTTCAGGGATACAGCATTTTCAACTTAACTTTCTCCCCTGAAAATTGGAAGAGGGGACTCCGTTCAGGTGTCTTTCTACGCCTACTACGTTAGGTTACTATCAGACTGCCTTTATCCTTGTTGAGATGTTCTACACACCCTGGCCTGCAGAACTGGAGCAAGTCCAAACATAGCAGACAGTGTGGAAAGAAAGTCAACTGGATATTACTGAGGTCACTTGCATTTATAGCCATACCTTTGATAAAAGCAGATGTAGTCTTTATTTTTCATGGTCCAGATCAAGTATAGCCCTCCTTATAGAAATATATACAAACCTTTAAAGTAATCAGAGTCTAGGGAGTATACAGAACAGCCCTGGAAACCATGCAGAGGAATGAGCCATGCCTCACTCACAGGTTCGTAAGTTAAAAGATAAGATAATAACATACAGTATTTATAAAAGATTGTTGCTATTATCAGTGAACTGCATTAGCCCCTTTCAACTTTGAAATATAAACAGGGAATAAATTACCTTTTCTCTCTCAAGTCTACAATATTTTCTGAAGAAAGTGAAGAATTCTACATTTTTGTCCATGTGGGTTATTGTTCTTAGGGTTTTTAGACATCCTCTCTGAATAGTTCTCAGTGAAGACCATTCCACCGATGTGATCTTTGTCTCCAGCCCTGTTCCTCTCCCAGTTGGGGGTCATTCATAATAACAACTTAAGACTGTCTTTCTTCACCATGTCCAAAGTGTTTTCCTTGACCAAGGACAATAAAAAAACTTATTTCTGTGTTTTTTCCCCTCCCTTCTTGCCTTGGGTATTTGTTGAGTGGGGAGCTGTACAGTGAACTGCAGTCAGTCAATAGCTTCTTGTCTGAAGCATTAGACTAATTAGGAGAAATTTACTCTGACAAAAGACAGGAAAAAACAAAAGAAGCAGATCTGGACCTGGACTCCCCCCACCCACTCACATCCACCAGGCAGGCATCCATGAACCTTTAAAACCAGGCCCAGTCATGGCCGTTCTGCCGCCCTCCTCCGATACCCCCACGAAACTAGAATAGTTCCAGTAAGCAAAATGAGGTTGAAGACGTCTTTAACAACGTATTTTTTCCAGATGTTGAAGTTAGGTTCATTTTAGGTTCTGATAGAAACGGACGCTTAACTTTAAATATTATTTTTGCCAATAGACTTGGAAAAGGCTCAATACTAAACATCTGTCTGAATGTGAAAGATCACATTAATTTCCATAAAAGAAACACAAATGAGAGATGCTGTAAAATAAATAAAATGGCTCAATATTATTGTGAATAATAATATAATAATAATTTGCCAGTTAGCAGACGCTTTTATCCAAAGCGACTTACAGTCATGTGTGCATACATTTTTACGTATGGCTAATGCAGTTCACTGATAATAGCAACAATCTTTTATAAATACTGTTTGTTATTATCTTATCTTTTAACTTACGAACCTGTGAGTTAGGCATGGCTCATTCCTCTGCATGGTTTCCAGGGCTGTTCTGTATACTCCCTAGACTCTGATTACTTTAAAGGTTTGTATATCGAATAAATCCCCTGTAGCTCACAACCACCATGGTGATGATAATTTCGGAAACCTACTTAGCATTCAAGATCTCAGGAAACAGCATTGTGCTTGAAGGGAAGTGTCAAGTCTGAGAGGCATTGCCAAAGGCTGATCTTATTCAATCATACGTTATGGCCTCAAACTCATGCCGCTGGCTCCAGATATTTGGGAGAGATTTCTTCACTACGCTGCACTGTTTTAGAGAGTATCTATCCAGCTGTGGTTAGTGAAATGATCCCACGCCTTGGGAGCCCACAGTGGACACTCATGCACAGCACTGGGAAGAGAGATAATTTTTCAGTTGGCACAATTCATTCACTTGAACTCAACTAGTGAATACACAATGTCAGGACGCGGTCTAGGTGCCGTGGTCCCCCTCCCTTAACACAACTGAGCAAATGTTCCGTCATGGCACCTAATCTTGGGAGCTATGCAGCCCGACCTCAGCAACTCTGGGTAAGGCTGTGTTTTGTTGGGGACGGAGAGGTGCCTCGTAGAGAGTATGTGCCAGAAAACCTACTGCTCTTACATAGTCTTCCCAAACCGTTCAAGAATATGAAATGTGTTTTTTCTCAGCCAACCCACTACGCTAGTTTTGAGCACCGCAATGCAAATGCACATGAGCAGAAATGGAGTGACTGGGAAGTGGAGTCCCCATTCAACGTGGACAAGAAGACTATAACGGTCAAGTTCTGGAGGTGCAGTGAGTTCGGCCACAAGTCCAGAGAGTGCGTGAGTGAAAGCAAGTGCACACTGCAATGGTGATGGGCACACCTACTTCAACTGTCCACAAGCCTACAGCAACAGAGCAAAGACGGTGGAATGGGAGCAGAACCTGAAGCGCAACAACCAACACAGCCAGCAGATGAGCCTGAATAGCCCCAGATCCCACAGCATGTCCCCAAACAAGATGAGCGGCAGAGAGGTGAGGAAGAGGAGGACAAGTCAGTAGAGAAAGGTGAAGAGGAGAAACAACACAAACCCGAGAGCAACAGCCAGTCCTACAGCCAGTCTTGTCGTCAGACTGACAGCACACCAGAGAACAAGAGTGACGAGGAGAACGATGACAGTTTTGATTCCGCCAGTGAAGAGCCATCCCAAGACTCTCCCCTCCCTGATGACAGCAGAATGGTGACGACCCACCAAACCTTGCCAGTACTCTGGCTGCCTCCCACCTCCCTGGTGGCTACCCTCCTCTGCCCCTAGACTAGACACATCCAGCTCCGTCAGTATTGGTCTGCCAACTAATATTCTAAATGTATGAAATGTTCAAGTGATTATGTCTCATATTTTATAATAATAAAAAAAATAGATACTTATATATACAAAATAAATAAAGATGATATTAAAACTAAAATGAACAACAAAAAAGCAATAAGATATGATGCAAAACAACTTGTCTGTATTTCATAAACGAGGAACAGAAACAGGATTTTTTTTTTTTTTCTTAAGCGAAAGAGATAAAGAGAGAGAGGTAAGCCAGCAGTATACCAGGGGAAAAAGCACAAAGGCCTCTTAGTTGTTGGAAAGAAAAGCTCAGATCTCATATGCACCCTGTCGGTAGCCTCTCCCATATGTTTGGTGTTTGGGAAAGACAACCTTAAAACACATCGAAGGGTCTTCTACTGCTCCCATTTATGAGATCAGGGTGCCCTCGGCGCTTTAATGTCTGTGACCTCACAGCTGTTGGGGAGCCTGTGTGTTTGTGGAGGGGGGATTGCTTGGTCTGCACCTATAATCATCCACCCACTTAGCGTCAGTCCTCAAATGTGTCTACTCTTAACACAGAACCCCTACTTAACAGTGTGATCTCCCATATAAGCGTCAGGATGGGAAATGTCAATGAAACACAGGCTGTAGTGAATGCACTCTTAAAGAAGAAGACCATGCCCCTGATCTTGGGGTAAAAAACTGTTGCGAAAATGAAAATGTAGCTATTCACGCTTGAAGTATAAACCTGCAATAAAATGTAACCCATGGAACCATCAAAAGCAGACTAGACGTGGGGATGGTTTCTTTTTAGATTTACCGTTCCCCAGATAGCGCTAAACACGTAGTCTGGATGGACTGAAAGTTTGAATCGATCTAGAGTTCTGCATGTTCAAGGTTATGGGAGCAGCTGATTGAAAAAATATTATCCCTAGCTGCAGCTGGATCCTATCAGATCATTGCCAAAGGAACACACAGTGGGAAAGGCATCACACATACAAAGGAGACAGCTGTTTGGAGCTGTCAGAAACCCTCAGAGCCACTGCGGTCCAGCGAGCAACAAAAAGCCTTCTACTGCATCTAATCTACGACTGATCTTCAGGAAATCTCCAGATATTTGGTCTGAAGAAAATCTCTGTGAGAACTTGTGTGCTGTAAATGTATTTATTCATGGCAACTGTGAAACCCTCTGCATCATGCAACAAGAGATTATATACCACGCCTTCATTCACAGACACATTGGAAGAAGGCTAAAGGAGCTAAGATCCAAAGACATGTCAGAGTTATGTTAAGGCAACTCCTAAACGACAACGAGCTAACACATACCTTCTTCCCATGCCATTGAGAGACAGTTGCTTTCAAAAGGGGGTGCTTTATGAAGGTGAACCTGCTAAAGATGTGCTATACTTTGCACGCCATGCAGAGTCCAGAGGACACCTTTGATACAGTACAGAATAATCCCTCGCCACAATGTGATAGCCAAATCATTCGCTGGTCCTCCTATCTCTGACCAGACCCCACCCCACCTCCCTGCAGCTGAAATATGGCTCTGATTATGGGTCTGTATGTCAAATATGCAGCAGGGGAAACCTTGGGAGGTGCAGTAATGTAAAGCAGACATATCTTTAGCACCATCGGCGCAACCACTGACAGAGACATACCTCTGTCATCATCCAGAAAACCATGTTAAACTCTTACGCTTGGGCCTTGTACATCGCAGTTAAAATCCAGATACCAGACTCCCTCCAGTCTCGATAGGTGCAGACAGTATTACCTGTCTGCTTGCTAAGAGCTTTTTCCCTGAAGTAATATCTGTATACCCCAAGGCAGTTGTGTTCAGCGAAGGGAGGTATAGAGTTTGCATGGCACTAATAATAGAATAGGCCCATACAATTTAAGTGTCACGTTCGTTGAGTACAGGATTGGACCAAGGTGCAGCGTGGAATGCATACATGTTTATTTATAAAGTAAACATACGACAAAAGTAACGTGACGCTCACAATTGCTACACAAGCCAAACAAGAGTCAAGATCCCACAACTAAGGTAGGCAAAATGGCTGCCTAAGTATGGTCCCCAATCAGAGACAACGATCGACAGCTGCCTCTGATTGGGAACCACACCCGGCCAACATAGATCTACACATACTAGATCATACACATAGATATACACAGAAACTCACACCCTGACCAAACCAACGAGAAACAACAGGCATTTACAGGTCAGGGCGTGATATTAAGCCTCTACTGCTACTCCATCCATCCAATAACAGAAGGCTCTGAAGCAATTTCAGGTCAGGAATTGTCTCTTTTTTTGTCTAAACTACCAATCACCCATATTGCCCCACACTTCTACACCTGATCCTCTCTTAATAATATGACTAGGGTGAGATAACAAATACCAACCTTAACCTCGCCAATTTGCATGATCCTTCTTATTTGAAAAATAAGGATCACTTCCCAACAGTATCAGTTTATTTCAGTTATGCTTTCCAGCTGTACTGTATTGTGATCTGGAGTAAACAAGTGCCCTGCTAACAACAACTAAACATTAACTAAAGTTTTCATAGGAATGTTCCTGTGATGTGCAAGGAATGTTTCCAAGAGACCATTCCCATAATGTCAAATAGGACTTACCCAGAAAAGTGGTTACCATGTTCTCAGAACTTAAGATATTAACGTTCTAGACACATTTCATGGGAACTTTGCAAGAACATTTATTTGTCTAAAGAAAACTTCATTACTGTTCACATCTCATTACCAAGCCAATCAAGGCCCTGATTGGTGAACTACTGATCCATTCACAGCTCTTTGTCTGTTGGCAAGGTTAGGGATACTCACACATAGTGTTCTCAAATTACATATTTGACCTGTTTACATTAGGCATGTAGACAGTAATAATTATTAACCATGTCCTCACCTGAGATTTGAACTTACAACCGCATGGTGCACAGTACTCTGATTTTCCTGCTATGCCACCATGTCAGGTATCAGTTAATCTGACTATTCTCAACATTGATTTTATTGACTTATTTCAGCGATTGAAGGGCTTTCTGTATAGTTGTCTAATGTTGGTGGGGCATATTAACCTGTTTTAATGATACTCCAGAACAACTATGATCAATAAAATATGTTATTGAGTATACTTTCAACAGAGCTCAGATTTACTTCAAAGTGCATTCACCCTATTGCTTACACCTATCAAGTTGTTTCAGATCTACACAAGTGCCTAGGAAGGAGGGTTTAGGATTTTTTTTGGACAGTGCCTTGCAAAAGTATTCATCCCCCTTGGCGTTTTTCCTATTTTGTTGCATTACAACCTGTAATTTAAATAGATTTTTATTTGGATTTCATGTAATGGACATACACAAAATAGTCCAAATTGGTGAAGAGGAATTAAAAAAATAACTTGTTTCAAAAAATTCGAAAAAATGAATAACGGAAAAGTGGTGCGTGCATATGTATTCACCCCCTTTCCTATGATGCCCCTAAATAAGATCTGCTGCAACCAATTACCTTCAGAAGTCAGATAATTAGTTAAATAAAGTCCACCTGTGTGCAATCTAAGTGTCACATGATCTGTCACATGATCTCAGTCTATATACACCTGTTCTGAAAGGCCCCAGAGTCTGCAACACCACTAAGCAAGGGGCACCACCAAGCAAGCGGCACCATGAAGACCAATGAGCTCTCCAAACAGGTCAGGGACAAAGTTGTGGAGAAGTACAGATCATAGTTGGGTTATAAAAAAATATCAGAAAGTTTGAACATCCCACGGAGCACCATTCAATCCATTATTAAAAAATTGAAAGAATATGGCACCACAACAAACCTGCCAAGAGAGGGCCGCCCACCAAAACTCATGGAGCAGGAAAGGAGGGCATTAATCAGAGAGGCAACAAAAACAGCAAAGATAACCCTGAAGGAGCTGCAAAGCTCCACAGTGGAGACTGGAGTATCTGTCCATAGGACCACTTTAAGCTGTACACTCCACAGAGCTGGGCTTTACGGAAGAGTGGCCAGAAAAAAGCCATTGCTTGAAGAAAAAAATAAGCAAAACGTTTGGTGTTCACCAAAAGGCATGTGGGAGACTCCCCAAACATATGGAAGAAGGTACTCTGGTCAGATGAGACTAAAATTGAGCTTTTTGGCCATCAAGGAAAACGCTATGTCTGGCGCAAACCCAACACCTCTCATCACCCTGAGAACACCATCCCCACAGTGAAGCATGAATAGCATGAATAGTTATGCATGCTCAGGTTTTCAGTTTTTTGTCATATTTCTAGTTTGTTTCACAAATTTTTTTATTTTGCATCTTCAAAGTGGTAAGCATGTTGTGTAAATCAAATGATAACCCCCCCCCAAAAAAAAAATTTTTTAATTCCAGGTTGTAAGGCAACAAAATAGGAAAAATGCCAAGGGGGGAGAATACTTTCGCAAGCCACTGTAACTATACTGGCCCAATAAGCAAATGCCTCAGCGATATCCGTTATTGGGACAGGGTTAGGGTGTTTGTAGAACAGTCCATCATTACTTTAAGACATGAAGGTCAATCAATACGGAACATTTCAAGAACTTTGAAAGTTTCTTCAAGTGCAGTCACAAAAACCATCAAGCACTATGATGAAACTGGCTCTCGTGAGGACCACCACAGGAATGGAAGACCCAGAGTTACCTCTGCTGCAGAGGATACATTCATTAGAGTTACCAGCCTCAGAAATTGCTGCCCAAATAAATGCTTCACAGAGTTCAAGTAACAGACACATCTCAAAATCAACTGTTCAGAGGGGACTGTGTGAATCAGGCCTTCATGGTCGAATTGCTGCAAAGAAACCACTACTAAAGGACACCAATAAGAAGAAGAGACCTGCTTGGGCCAAGAAACATGAGCGATGGACATTAGACCGGTGGCAATGTGTCCTTTGGTCTGGAGTCCAAATTTGAGATTTTTGGTTCCAACCGCCGTGTCTTTGTGAGACGCGGTGTGGGTGAACGGATGATCTCCGCATGTGTAGTTCCCACCGTAAAGCATGGAGGAGGAGGTGTCATGGTGTGGGGAGCTTTGCTGGTGACACTGTCTGTGATTTATTTAGAATTCAAGGCACACTTAACCAGCATGGCTACCACAGCATTCTGTAAAGATACACCATCCCATCTGGTTTGGGCTTAGTGGGACTATCATTTGTTTTTCAACAGGACAATGACCCAACACACCTCCAGGCTGTGTAAGGGCTATTTTACCAAGAAGGAGAGTGATAGAGTGCTGCATCAGATGACCTGGCCTCCACAATCCCCGGACCTCAACCCAATTGAGATGGTTTGGGATGAGTCGGACGGCAGAGTGAAGGAAAAGCAGCCAAAAAGTGCTCAGCATATGTGGGAACTCCTTCAAGACTGTTAGAAAAGCATTCAAGGTGAAGCTGGTTGAGAGAATGCCAAGAGTGTGCAAAGCTGTCATCAAGGCAAAGGCTGGCTAACTTGAAGAATCTCAAATATAAAATATATTTTGATTTGTTTAACGATTTTTTGGTTACTACATGAAGATGTCTTCATTATTATTCTACAATGTAGAAAATAGTAAAAATAAAGAAAAACCCTTGAATGAGTAGGTGTGTCCAAACTTTTGACTGGTACTGTATATATTGATGTCACAAATGTATAATTTGTGCAGTTCTTTATTAAAAATGTAGTTATTTGTTACATTTGACTGTGTAAAATCTAGCAGTGCTACTACTTCTCTGAGAGAGGCAGATATATAGTGTTTTGCAAAAAAACATCATTATTTGTCTCTCTGAAATGAAACCATCGCGTGATAGATTTCAAGCAAATACATGTCTGTCATTGAACAACCCCATGCCATGATTAGATAGTGAAAAAGCACACCAATCTCTTTCATAAATTCTTTAAACAATAAAAGCTAATTTACCAACATTTCCGAAAATGTATACATAGCGTTTTGGAATGAAACTCTTCAAATATACACATTTCCGATATTCTGAGAAAATGTCAACCATGTTTTGGGTGTGTTTCTATCAGAAGCAACACTACCACCTGGGCCATGTTTCAGCAACAAATTAGGAATGTTACAGATATAAATGCAATGACGAGAGCTTGGTTCTACGTTGTATATGTGGTGTGGATTTCAAAAAGACATCAGAGAGTTATCTTTGAGATGCTCAGCTATCTACAATTCTACCGATTCCCATCCTTCAATGATAAACAAATGTTAATTAGATCAGATAGGTGTGTTGTAACTGTTGTAACTGTTGCCAAATAATGACATTAACATATATTGCTAAGACTGTGCGAGTAGGGTGATTCACCATAGCGGGTCTCGACCCCCAGGCCACCAGCACCAATGATGAACACCCTTTCCCAATAAGGGATATCTCTAGGGGATGTGTGTATTGGACCAGTATAGTTAGGCCCTGTCAAGAAACCTAACCCCTTTTCACTAGGCACTTGTGTAGATCTGAAATAACTTGATAGGTGTAAGCAATAGGGTGAATGCACTTTGAAGTAAATCTCAGCTAAAAGTACACTCAATAAAATATTTTATAGATCATAATGATTCGGGAGTATCATTAAAACAGGTTAATATGCCCCACCAACATTAGACAACTATACAGAAAGCCCTTAAATTGTTGAAATACTGTAAGGCAATCAAATCAATGATGAGAGAATATTCAAACTACTTGATAACTGACACAGACATGGTGGCGTTGTGAGTTTAAATCCCAGTTGAGGACATGATGATGAGCAATTACTGTATAAATGAACATGCACAATTTTATCATGTATGTCAAAGTGTGTCAAATATGTATGTTGAAAACACTGTATGTTAAAAGCATTGTGTGTGAGTATCTCTAACCTTGCGAACAGAGAAAAAGAGCGTTGAATGGATCAGCGTTTCACCAATCAGATTCTTGATGGACTTGGCAACAGTAACAAGGTGTATTGACATTTTTTGGGGGGAGAACGTTTCTTTGGGACCGTCAGGTGACGTCTTGACAACTGTTACACAGAAATGTTCTTGCAACGTTTCCATGAAACGTGTCAAGAACATTAATATCTTACATTCTGAGAACATGGCAACCATATTCTGTATGTTTGGTGGGACGTTGATGGAATATTCTCCTAACCCTCAGAAAACTGGACACAGGAATGTTCTTGCAATGTTCTCATGAAACGTGTCTAGAACATGAATATCTAATATTGTGAGAACATGGCAACCAAGTTCTGTGTATGTTTGTTGGAACATTGATGGAATATTTTCCTAACCCTCGGTAAACTGGACACATGAATGTTCTTGCAATGTCCCATAAAATGCTTTGTATATTGTTGTATATTCTGAGAACATTGTAACCACGTTCTAGCCTCGTGTAGCTCAGTTGGTAGAGCATGGCGCTTGCAATGCCAGGGTTGTGGGTTCGTTTCCCACGGGGGGCCAGTATGAAAAAGTATGAAAATGTAGGCACTCACTAGTTGTAAGTTGCTCTGGATAAGAGCGTCTGCTAAATGACTAAAATGTAAAATGTAGATAAGTTCTGCTTGACATTAAGGGAACATGCTAAAAAGGTTCTCAGAAGGTTTTTGTTAACATAGAATGTTCCCCTAACTAACGGAAAAATGGACACTCGAACATTAGGGGAACATTACAGGTAACATTACACTTTTTTTTTTACTCTGCCTAGAATTGTTAGCTGGGTGTTCCCCTTGGTACGTTTTGTAAAGCCACTTTTACACATCCATTGTGTATGAAGAGGAATTGATCAACCTTAGCATCCAGTTGTAAACATCTGCCTTTGGTCCTGAATCAGACTCTCTGTTGCGTTAGTGAGTCCCCATAGTAGGTGTGATTCCCGCTTCCCCATAGCGTCACAGCTGCAGCTGGCCCTGCAGTAAACCTCCAGTCTCCTACAATCCCCTTGCTGTTCATAGGTCTCACTTTTGGAAAGTGTCTGTCCAGGCGTTAATTCTATAGGACAAGCCAGAGTCAACCCCTAACCCAAACAGATATAGGCAATCCCTGAACATTTCCCTGGGACTTTGGCCAGAATGCAATCAAACCAACTGCCAGTCAAACCATGGAGCCTAAGGGTGTATCTTTCACAATGGAGTGATTGTTAGTTATACCCAGTGCTGTAATTAATAACTTTTGCTTCATGTTTTTATATAGTAAAAGTCTATTGGCCCATTGACCTGTTAACACTTTTTCTAAGGAATTATCTTTTGTCTTACACAGGGGTATAATTATCTTACCTCACTCGCAAGATATGGCTGATTCCCACCCATGTGCCGAATGACAAAGAAAATAGCAATATCCTATATTGAGTCCCTATTGACTTATTAAGACATGCACATATGGGAAGTTTACATACATACATAGAGGTTTTCGGAGGTTGTATGGACCCCTGGGTTGGTATACAGAACAGGGCCTCTTTGTTTTCGGGGCTACCCCATCCTGTGGTCCCAGCAGAGCGTCCATACAGGCCTGTGATCTTTACATCCTGGCAGGGGATCCTGGAGGATCTGCTCCAAGCAGAGTGAGCTGCTCTATACGCAGGCCCGGCTGGAAATTCAATTACCTCTCCTTCATAGTGCCCCGGTGGTCACCTGTAAAAAAAAATATATATATTACTTTTGAGATGGCTAAAGATAATAGTCTCGGATGAATGGTCTCAGCCCCCCTCCAGCTATTTTGTTGAGAGTTTTGTTGACCATCAGTTTATATTATGTTGTACATGCTTATTAAAATGCAAAGGATACCGTTGCATGTGTGGCAAGGAGCAGAAACATTATTTTTCACGGATATCCACAAACTTCATGCTTGTCTCATGCAATGACCGTTTACTCCGTTACATTTTTTCTCCCCAAAAAACAGGTTGTATACAGTATGTGTGTAGTTGTGGTACAATATGGCTTAACTTGCAATGTCACGGATCATTTTGGGCATTTCTCCCTAACAAGCTTTGCCCAAGCCATCACTTTTTTAAATGCTTCATTAAACCAACTGACGACTTTGTACAAATACTGGATGGGGCACAACTTCACGTCTCTGCAAAGCACTTGGCACAAGGGAGGAACCATTCCTTAACTATTTTCAGTACCTCCTTCCAGGAGCTAAGTACAGTGGCTTGCGAAAGTATTCACCCCCCTTGGCATTTTTCCTATTTTGTTGCCTAACAACCTGGAATTAAAAAATTGATTTTTTGGGGGGGGTTTATCATTTGATTTACACAACATGCCTACCACTTTGAAGATGCAAAATATTTTTTGTTGTAAAACAAACAAGAAATAAGACAAAAAAACAGAAAACCCCCAAAGTCAATACTTTGTAGAGCCACCTTGTGCAGCAATTACAGCTGCAAGTCTCTTGGGGTATGTCTCTATAAGCTTGGCACATCTAGCCACTGGGATTTTTGCCCATTCTTCAAGGCAAAACTGCTCCAGCTCATTTAAGTTGGATGGGTTCCGCTGGTGTACAGCAATCTTTAAGTCATACCACAGATTCTCAATTGGATTGAGGTCTGGGCTTTGACTAGGCCATTCCAAGACATTTAAATGTTTCCCCTTAAACCACTTGAGTGTTGCTTTAGCAGTATGCTTAGGGTCATTGTCCTGCTGGAAGGTGAACCTCCGTCCCAGTCTCAAATCTCTGGAAGACTGAAACAGGTTTCCCTAAAGAAATTCCCTGTATTTAGCACCATCCATCATTCCTTCAATTCTGACCAGTTTCCCAGTCCCTGCCGATGAAAAACATCCCCACAGCATGATGCTGCCACCACCATGCACCATGACATGGGGATGGTGTTCTCAGGGTGATGAGAGGTGTTGGGTTTGCGCCAGACATAACGTTTTCCTTGATGGCCAAAAAGCTCAATTTTAGTCTCATTTTACCAGAGTACCTTCTTCCGTATGTTTGGGGAGTCTCCCACATGCCTTTTGGCGAACACCAAACGTGTTTGCTTATTTTTTTCTTTAAGCAATGGTTTTTTTTCTTCTGTAAAGCCCAGCTCTGTGGAGTGTACGGCTTAAAGTGGTCCTATGGACAGATACTCCAAGATCCGCTGTGGAGCTTTGCAGCTCCTTCAGGGTTATCTTTGGTGTCTTTGTTGCCTCTCTGATTAATGCTCTCCTTGCCTGGTAATAATGGATTTAATGGTGCTCCGTGGGATGTTCAAAGTTTCTGATTTCTTTTTTTTCTTTTTTTATAACCCAACTATGATCTGTACTTCTCCACAATTTTGTCCCTGACCTGTTTGGAGAGCTCCTTGGTCTTCATGGTGCCGCTTGCTTGGTGGTGCCCCTTGCTTAGTGGTGTTGCAGACTCTGGGGCCTTTCAGAACAGGTGTATATAGACTGAGATCATGTGACAGATCATGTGACACTTAGATTGCACACAGGTGGATTTTATTTAACTAATTATGTGACTTCTGAAGGTAATTGGTTGCACCAGATCTTATTTAGGGGCATCATAGCAAAGGGGGTGAATACATACGCACGCACCCCTTTTCCGTTATTAATTTTTTAGAATTTTTTGAAACAAGTTATTTTTTTAATTCCACTTCACCAATTTGGACTATTTTGTGTATGTCCATTACATGAAATCCAAATAAAAATCAATTTAAATTACAGGTTGTAATGCAACAAAATAGGAAAAACGCCAAGGGGGATGAATACTTTTGCAAGGCACTGTATGCCTCAAACCAAAAGATAGGCAAAAAAACTTGACATTTTCAAATGCAGACTGGTACCCCTTCGAGATGGAGTGTGTTTACCAAAAACCTTGTGTAACATGCAATCTGTTGATGCTAGTAGCTCTCAGGCTGATCCTGGAAAGCCTCTTCTGTGTGGCAGTATAACGGTAGTGACAAAGCGAAGATAATGTCATAAGTTATTTCCTGATGGCAGGGCAAGATGCATTAGCAAACTAATTTATCTTCATTAATACTGAGTCATTCAGGGACATGAAAACTACATTAGGCTAACAACTAGCTCTTGCCTGCCGTGATACAGACATTTCAATCTCTACGCCCAGACAAGCAGACCACAACAAAATTATTACGCACTTAAGGGAAGGAAAGGAAAGGGAGAGGGAGATACCTAGTCAGTTGTACAACTGAATGCATTCAACTGAAATGTGTCTTCCACATTTAACCCAACCCCTCTGAATCAGAGAGGTACGGAGGGCTGCCTTAATCGACATCCACGGCACCCAGGGAACAGTGGGTTAACTGCCTTGCTCAGGGGCAGAATTACAGATTTGTACCTTGTCAGCTCGGGGATTCGATCCAGCAACCTTTCGGTTACTGGCCCCACGCTCCTACCCGCCAGAGCATTGATTCCCAGTTTTCTTACATTTTCCTAATTGTGTCCCCACTTTCCCATAATGTTTCTGTTTGTAATCCTGAGTAACACATGCCAACACTCTCGTCTGTGGTTGCTAAAGCCAAGAAGCAGGGAGAAAAGGAAGCCATATAACTGTCTTCGCTGTCTCACACAATTCAAGAGAAAAACTGCTTAATTTCTCTCCTTGGCCTTGTAATGAGGGTTTTCGAGGATGTTTGGGACGTTTGTCAAGTTTGTCAGTGTTGCTCAGGGTTCCAGTTTGTTTTGGCAGAAGACTACTGACCGTGACATACTGTATGAACAGGATTCTTCAAAGGCTCTTCCCTCTTGTCTCTTTGTCTTGTCCATGCCATTCATTCCTTCCCTCTCAGATGTCTCAGGGCAGCTAAAGGAGTGGATGAATGGGTTAGCCGGTGGAGGTATTGAGTTTGAGAGCACTGACTGTTCGATGCTGCCTGTTCCATCTGTTAGTCAACACATCTCAGGAAACCCAGAACCCAACAGACACATAAGCCACCCACACAGAGTCAGAGATCCTAGTATCAACAACAACAAACCAGGCCGGAACAGGGCTGATGAATGAAAAAGTATGGTTTCTAAATACACTGAGAACGGGGCTGACATTCAGGCATTGTTGTTGTTGTGTTTGTTTTTAAATTAGATCTGTATCTGATCTCTGTATATTATCTGTATATCTAGATCTGTATCTGTACTGTACCTGTATGGTATTTCTTTGGGCAGGCTTGTGTGTTTGTGTTGTGGGAAAACAGAGGTATGAGGAATTGCAGCTCAGCCCGAGACCACTCTGATTCAATATCCAGAACATCTTCTTTAAATCTCAGTAATTTACTCCCAGTGTTTCCCAATTTGTGGTTTGCAACAAATCCTTACGGCATGTGTATAGAGTCTGGGACATGGTTAGAAACATTGGTTTTCTTCATTCGGTGGGTCACAGGTTGTTTTACCCAAATGTATTGCTTGTCTAGACAGTTTTCCAGCGCTTTAGGGGTCTCTGTCTACACTACCATTACTACTACACTATTATTTCCTCTTAGATGCTCCTACAGCTCTCAGTCCCTGTGGTCCCACCACCATCCAGACAGTGGAGACCCCCGTCTCTCTCACCTCCGGCCCTCCTACTGTACCTCAACACTGCAGGGAGTGAAAACCTCCTTCCCCTTACTCATCCCTTGTTCTCTCCTTCTCCCACTGCTCTTTCCATCTCCCTCTCTTTTCACTATGGCTTCACATCTCTCCTCTCCTCTCTAATGGTGTGTTCACCCCCGCTATTCTCTTCACTCTCCTACTGACCCACACATCTGGAGAGGGTTAAGAGGGGAGGCTGCTCAACTTCCCAGACATTTAGAGGTGTAGAAAATCTAACTTTGCTTAATAAAGTGTTGGCGAAGACTAGTCACTCCACATCCAAGGTGAAATGTGCTGAATCCATTGACCTGCAATACATTTTCTTCACACAGTGTCAGCATTTATTCCACAGAGAACCTACAGGCTGAATATCATACATAAACCAAAACAAGGATTGAATTGTGGCCTCCCAGGAGCATTCATGGCTGGCGGCGGGTCAATTTGTTAAATCATTTCTGCCGTTAATCCTCTTTGGAGACGACACCTGACAGCGGCTCAGTGAACCGTTGCGTTAATGTACCTGTCAGGTGAGAAATTTGGAGGTAGCTGTCTTCCAAGTAGGGTACAGGTGAGACCTAAGAGGTGTGTGTGTGTGGGGGGGGGTTCAGGGTTTAGGTTCTCAGATGTTGTAGGTTTGAGGGTGAGGATTGCACAGGAGAGAGACGGGACTCTTAGGTAAAGAACAGGTTAGGGGAGGGAATGTGTTAAGGGCCTGACGAGATACTTAACTGGTGAGCAGTAGTGTCAGAGTGAGGATGATGTGAGATGATGATGACGGGGACAAAGTCTACAAATGTGAGCAGGGACATAATTCTTAGGTGAGGTTCATGGTAGAAGGGAGGAGCCAGGAATATCAGGTGATGCATAGATAAGGGGTGGGAACAAGACCTTCAGGTGAGGTTTAGGTAGTAGAAACAGAAAGCCCACCTGAGATGATTTTAAGACTGAGATTACATCTGCTTATTACTTGGTTAGAGACCTTTAAAAGCCATTATTAGAGTGGCTCAAATTACAGCTGGGAAATGGAGGCGAAAGTGATAACCTGTGAGAAAACACTTGCAGATACACACACATTTGCAGCACAGTGGGTTTATAGAGTGAGAGATTGACTACCAGCCGTAAAGTAACGTCAGGGGGAAAGTTCTGCTATGTCAGTCAGGGTGTAATCGGAACATAATGTCACATGAAGGGAGGGTTAAAACCATGTGCCACGTCTGCTAGGAAGCAAGAAGCACCTTTAACTTCACCTGGACTGTAAACGTTTTGTGGCTGACCATTTACATATGAAATTTGATCAGTTGTACTAAAGTAACACTCACAGCCTTCTCCTCATGAGGGGCTGTATTAATAGGCCTACACAATGAGGCCATTTGGTGGAGAACCTGACTCCTGTTCTTGTCGCTACTTACCGTAAGTCTGGATAACAGGAAACTGTCAACCTCTTGACTGGAAGAGTATACAACACACCCTCAGATCCCTACACTCCTGTAGAAGTGATGGGGCCTCATTTGAGGCCAAAACAGACACTCCACTCTCAGAGGACCCCTGCTCAGGATGAGGAATGAAGTGATGAAAGTTAGATGTTGTTTGTGTACAGAAAGAAAACAAAACAGGCAGTTCTGAACACGTCCCCCCCATCCGCATGTCAACTCACAGAGATGTGGCTTGACCTAAGACAGCTACAGACGTTTGGTGATCACAAAACAACGCAAAGGGAGTGCGTGTGTGTGTGTGTGTGTGTGTGTGTGTGTGTGTGTGTGTGTGTGTGTGTGTGTGTGTGTGTGTGTGTGTGAACAGACCGGCATGTTTTAGGTTGTTTTCACACATGGTTCATTGGCTGCGGTGCAGATCAGAGTAGAGGTCTTCACGGATCCACCTGTACCCGAATACGCGAGACCCGATGCGGGACCCGAGCAGGTCTGGATACAGAATTCTAAATAATGTTACTGGTCTGGGTCGGATCTGATTGTCACAGGTCATGGATATGTGCAATTTTAACTGACTGCTGCAGTAGAGAGAGAGAGAAATTGTCAGGTAAAAAATATGTGCACAATTAAGGGAGCAGAAAGCTTCAGCAAGAAAGGATCAAGCAAATCAGCCCCAGTTGATTTTTTAAAATATCAATCTTAAGCAGGGTGTCTAGTACATCACAAGTAGACAATTGTTGAAATGAAAACAAGAAGTTGAACTAGAATTGATGGATCTTCCATCATGCCAACTTGAGGCTGGGAGAGGGAAGAGCAGTTGATTGACTGACCAGGGTCAATTAAACCAACATTTCCTTCAAATAAAAGAACTGCAGAGATAAAATGTTTGGGGGGGGGGATGCTGAAACACTTATTTTGGGAATTGGAGCAGATTACATTTAAAAAGTGGAGACCCCAATTGAATCAAATCATAGTCCATTTGAAGCAGACACAAGAACCCCTTGTTCAAACAATCATGGAAACCATTTCTCTGGTGTGGACCTGAATTTTTAAAAAAAAATAACATTTTCACAATGGGGACTAAACAAAACAAGAGTTGGCATAATCTCATTTCAAACGAACCAGGTGGGAAAATGACCTACTGTAAATCCCAGGTTTAAGACACTGGCTGTGGCCAAATTGCTTACTGGTGAATGAGTGATTGGGCCTGCCTGGTTTACCTTCCTCACAGATCAGAATTTTGACAACCACTGTGTTAAATGTAAGACTTTCTAAGTGTGTATATGTGACCCACCAAAATAGTGTTAAGCTAATCAAATTGTTGATAAACTAACACCCCAATGTTGCAAATTCCAACTCAAATTAACACATAATTAGAGCTGATGCTGTTACACTTTCTCAGTGTTAGGGAATTAACACATTTGGTGTTACAGTAACTCGTTTTTGGGTGTTGTTTTAACACTGTAGGGCAGGGTTCTTCAATCCTGGTCCTGGAGGGCCGAAACACTTCTGTTTTTTATTTCTACCTGGTAGTTAATTGCACTCACCTGGTTTTCCCAGGTCTGAATTAGCCCCTGATTAGAAGGAGAGGATGAAAAACAGAGGTGTTTCGGCCCTCCAGGACCAGGATTGAAGAACCCTGCTGTAGGGTATAAAACCTTATTTGCATATACACTGCTCAAAAAAATAAAGGGAACACAATGTAACTCCAAGTCAATCACACTTCTGTGAAATCAAACTGTCCACTTAGGAAGCAACACTGATTGACAATACATTTCACATGCTGTTGTGCAAATGGAATAAACAACAGGTGGAAATTATAGGCAATTAGCAAGACACCCCCAATAAAGAAGTGGTTCTGCAGGTGGTGACCACAGACCACTTCTCAGTTCCTATGCTTCCTGGCTGATGTTTTGGTCACTTTTGAATGCTGGCGGTGCTTTCACTCTAGTGGTAGCATGAGACGGAGTCTACAACCCACACAAGTGGCTCAGGTAGTGCAGCTCACCCAGGATGGCACATCAATGCGAGCTGTGGCAAGAAGGTTTGCTGTGTCTGTCAGCGTAGTGTCCAGAGCATGGAGGCGCTACCAGGAGACAGGCCAGTACATCAGGAGACGTGGAGGAGGCCGTAGGAGGGCAACAACCCAGCAGCAGGACCGCTACCTCCACCTTTGTGCAAGGAGGAGCAGGAGGAGCACTGCCAGAGCCCTGCAAAATGACCTCCAGCAGGCCACAAATGTGCAGGAGTCTGCTCAAAAGGTCAGAAACAGACTCCATGAGGGTGGTATGAGGGCCCGACGTCCACAGGTGGGGGTTGTGCTTACAGCCCAACACCGTGCAGGACGTTTGGCATTTGCCAGAGAACACCAAGATTGGCAAATTCGCCACTGGCACCCTGTGCTCTTCACAGATGAAAGCAGGTTGACACTGAGTACATGTGACAGATGTGACAGAGTCTGGAGACGCCGTGGAGAACGTTCTGCTGCCTGCAACATCCTCCAGCATGACCGGTTTGGCGGTGGGTCAGTCATGGTGTGGGGTGGCATTTCTTTGGGGGGCCGCACAGCCCTCCATGTGCTCGCCAGAGGTAGCCTGACTGCCATTAGGTACCGAGATGAGATCCTCAGACCCCATGTGAGACCATATGCTGGTGCGGTTGGCCCTGGATTCTTCCTAATGCAAGACAATGCTAGACCTCATGTGGCTGGAGTGTGTCAGCAGTTCCTGCAAGAGGAAGGCATTGATGCTATGGACTGGCCCGCCCGTTCCCCAGACCTGAATCCAATTGAGCACATCTGGGACATCATGTCTCGCTCCATCCACCAACGCCACGTTGCACCACAGACTGTCCAGGAGTTGGCGGATGCTTTAGTCCAGGTCTGGGAGGAGATCCCTCAGGAGACCATCCGCCACCTCATCAGGAGCATGCCCAGGCATTGTAGGGAGGTCATACAGGCACGTGGAGGCCACACACACTACTGAGCCTCATTTTGACTTGTTTTAAGGACATTACATCAAAGTTGGATCAGCCTGTAGTGTGGTTTTCCACTTTAATTTTGAGGGTGACTCCAAATCCAGACCTCCATGGGTTGATACATTTGATTTCCATTGATAATTTTTGTGTGATTTTGTTGTCAGCACATTCAACTATGTAAAGAAAAAAGTATTTAATAATATTATTTCATTCATTCAGATCTAGGATGTGTTGTTTAAGTGTTCCCTCTATTTTTTTGAGCAGTGTATATTTCCCAGGGTGCCTTTCGAGTGAATTATAGAGGTACCAGTACCACCCATGACTGTGTTTGCTAGTGACAGACATGATTGTTTTATTCGATGGCTTTCAGTCCTGTAGTCGACTGCCTAAGAGAATATTTTATCATAAAAATATAATTATTACAATACCATACTTCGACAGCCTAGTTTTACCCTAACATAGTGGTCTGAAACTCCTGGTTTGCAGGACACATCAGCCAGTCGTATTATGCTGGCTTTCCACGTGTTATATAATTCCTATTGGAATCCAGCCAAAGTTGGAACTTTGAAAATCACCCACAATCTGCAGTTAGAATGACTGCCAAGGTAGGGAAGATTGATAAATGAGACTACCTAAACCATCTAAACTGGAACAACTATCTCAACTTAGTCCAACCACTTACAGATTGGATTAATTTATAAACATTTATGTTATTTATCTTACTTTGTGTAGTATACGTTCAATTAATCAATCAATGTGCATGCAGAAAGTTAGATACTGAAACAAACTATTCTAAAAAGCAACTTCCAACAAAGCATGCTGGGAAGTATGATAATGAGACCCCTCCCATGTCTTTTTCAAGCTGAGAGTTTAACAGAATTTAACTGAACACAGTCGAGTAACAACACCAACCACCTGGTTAACACTTCATTTATTCACCACAAGTGGCATCAATTTCAATCCCACTGGTGTTAACTCCACTAGAATCAACACTCAGATATAACACAACACTTTTTACCTGAACACAGAGAATTTAACAGCCGCAAATGTCTTTGGGTTTGGAAACTGGAGTTGTTTATATACCTCTTACTTTTCTTAGACTGGAGTTGTTTATATCCCTCTCACTTTTCTTAGAATCCCATGAAGTGTGCCATCAAATGTTTAACTTGGGTCAAACTTTATTTGGATAGTCTGGAAAGTCCATCTGTAGATGCTCTACAGATGGTCATACTACCAACAAACTATCTGTTGATAAACAACTGCTTGCCAAGGTTAGGTTTAGAATAAGGGTTAGAGTTAGGGCTAGGGTTAAGGTAAGGGATACGTTTAGGGTTAGGATAAGGGTTAAGGTTAGGGCTAGGGTTAGTAGATAGTTAGTTGAAATGTTTCTGATAGTCACATCTACAGATGGTCTATCCAAATAAAGTGCTACCTTAACTTGTTCAACCTTGTTTGTGTTTTGTTGTTTTGGTGTGTGGGTGGGTATGTTTGTGGCT